>NC_133615.1:22569415-23825427 GCF_964106895.1 Numenius arquata | reverse complement strand
AGGCTGGTTTCTGGATTAACCTGGTGTGGTGGTGCAACTTCCCCCTCTTTGGTCCCTCAGTGCTTGGTGCAATTCCCCATCCCTGGGGGGGCATACCAACATAGGAGATCATGGCCCAAAGGGAGGTGATATCAGAATTTGCAGATCTAGCAAGTTCTGGACTTGCACAACTGGTGGAAAGTACTGGAATATTCCATCATTTGAGTTGGGCCAGAGTGGAAAAATACCTGATGAAAGTCAATTATCTTGGACCCTATAAGTAGCGATTCTAGTGAGACCCTTTGAGCTGTCCTGGATCACAGCGGGCTGTGATCAGCAACTCCCCTGAGTCGGGACGCCACTTAGGCAAACACCTTGAGGACTGGAAGGCCAGGGAGTGTCAACTCCCCTCAAGTCTCAGTTATCGCCCGCTGAGGAATGCCAATGCATTGTGAGTATTTACTCTAAACTCAAAGAGGGAAATTTTAACTATAGGCTAGCCTCTCTTTCATCCACCTCTCTATATACACATTAGCTCTTACGAGTGTGGATGTTCTTATATTTTACTGGATCCAAATATTTGTCCATGCATGTGTAAAAGGGGCACCCGTCGACTCACTGGAGTCGCCCATTGTGAAGGGACCTTTAGTCCTAATAGTTAAAAACTCGGGTGTAGGTGTGTGTGCAACCCTTTAAGCACTGTGTGTTTTTATGTTCGTGCTTATATATATATGTTGATTTAGGATACCTTATAGTAAGTTAGTGTGAATCTTGCCATCTTTGAATCTGTAATTAAGTCACTGTTCAATTATTTTATTGAATCATCTTGTAAATCCTTAAATCGGTTAGTGATTAAGTGCTGCTAAAACTTAACTCTTGATCTACCTCAAATAATTTTAATAATAAATAAATTTTAAATTGCTACTAAATCACAACTGTGTCAAATATTTCCATCTGCAACACCCAGGGTTTTTTTAGCCTCTCTTTGTGAATGGAGCTGAATAACATAATAAGCTTCCTAACTTGTAGAAAAACAAATTTTAGGATAGGAGTGAAATGAAATAAAATCTCCTATCAGTTAAAAAAAAAGTTATATAAAAGTGCAATACTGAAAACATGTATAATAGAATGAATTACCACTTTGAATAGAGACCTCCAGTTGTACAAATAGGAAGAAACAATAGATACTGATCTACACATACTCCAGCTCAGATACATCTACCCTTGTTATTCTGCTTCTCTAGGAACTTGCAAATAAATTTTACTTCTGTAAAATCTTAAAACTTTATAAATTTTACCACACTGTAAAAAACAAAAAACAATAAAGTTTTGATAAGCAGATAATATCTAGATTTAGCTTCCTTGGAATTTTTAATTTTCTTAGAGGAAACCCTATCAGAGGTAGTTGAACTAGACAAAATAAAACAAAACAAAAGAAAATAATCTTCTATAATAATGCAACTCGACATTATTCCACACTGTACTTTAACAAGTATTCCTGAAAGATGCTAAACTATAAGTAAAGAAACTTGAACAAGAAGCTTCTATAGATCAAAACTGAATTTTTCAAGTGCTGTTTTCCAAGGTATCATTTTATTATATTTCTATGATCAGGGACCAGAGTTGCCTTGAAGCGATCCATCTGTTGTCTGAACAGGAAAAACACTTCATCCTACTTGCTGGGACATACCACTTTCATTTCAAGTTGTATCTAAGTAATTCCATAAGCGGGACAATACTAAACTTGACTAAACACAATTTGGAGGCATGAGTGTATCTTTAAGTATATGTAACGTAGTTCATTTTATAAAGAAAAATTACAAAAGAAAGATGTTTCTGCCTTTCAAAAGAACAAGAAGTATATTAAGGAAGCTTTTGAATTCTTCATAACGTCCTTTGAAATTGCATTCCAAGGTACTGTGGTGGGTTGATCCTGGCTGGATGCCAGGTGCCCCCCAAAGCCACTCTATCACTCTCCTACTCAGCTGGACAGGGGAGAGAAAATATAATGAAAGGCTGGTGGGTCGAGATAAGGACAGGGAGAGATCATTCACCAATTACCGTCATGGGCAAAACAGCCTCAACTTGGTGAAAAAAAATTTAATTTATTACCAGTCAAATCAGAGTAGGGTAATAAGAAATAAACCGAAATCTTAAAACACCTTCCCCCCACCACTCCCTTTTTCCCAGGCTCAATTTCACTCCCAATTTTCTCTACCTCCTCCCCCCGAGCGGCACAGGGGGACAGGCAATGGGAGTTGCAGTCTGTTCATCACATTGGCTCTGCTGTTCCTTCCTCCTCAGGTGGAGGACTCCTCACACTCTTCCCTTGCTCCAGTGTGATGTCCATCCCATGGGAGACAGTCCTCCACAAACTTCTCCAACGTGATTCTTTCCCACGGGGCTGCAGTTCTTCATGAACTGCTCCAGCATGGGTCCTTTCCACAGGGTGCAGTCCTTCAGGAACAGACTGCTCAAGTGTGGGTCTCCCATGGGGACACAAGTCCTGCCAGTAAACCTGCTCCAGCATGGGCTCCTCTCTTCACGGTGTCACAGGTTCTGTCAGGAGCCTGCTCCAATGTGGGCTCTCCACAGAGTCACAGCCTCCTTCAGGCATCTACCTGCTCCAGTGTGGGGTCCTCCACGGTCTGCAGAAGAATATCTGCTTCACAATTAACCTCCATGTGGTGCAGGGGGATGTACTTAGAATCACAGAATGGTAGGGATTGGCGGGACCTTTGGAGATCATCTAGTCCAACTCCCCTGCCAAATGAGGTTCACCTAGAGCAGGTTGGACAAGAATGCATCCAGGAGGGTTTTGAATATCTCCAGAGAAGGAGACTCCACAACCTCTCTGGGTAGCCTATTCCAGTGCTCTGTCACTCTCACAGTAAAGAAGTTTTTCCTTATCTTGAGATGGAACTTCCTATGTTCCAGCTTGTGCCCATTGCCCCTTGTCCTGTCACCAGGCACCACTGAAAAAAGACTGGCCCCATCCTCTTGACACCCACCCTTTAGATATTGATAAGCATTGATGAGATCCCCTCTCAGTCTTCTCCAGGCTAAACAGACCCAGGTCTCTCAGCCTTTCCTCATGAGAGAGGTGCTCCATTCCCTTGATCATCTTCATAGCCCTCCGCTGGACTCTTTCCAGCAGTTCCCTGTCCTTCTTGAACTGGGGAGCCCAGAACTGAACACAGTACACCAGATGTGGCCTTACCAGAGAAGAGTAGAGGTGGAAGACGACCTCCCTCAACCTGCTGGCCACGCTCTTCTTGGTGTACCCCAGGAGACCATTGGCCTTCTTGGCCAACTTGTTGTCCACCAGGACTCCCAGGTCCCTCTCTGCAGAGCTGCTTTCCAGCAGGTCAACCACTAATCTGTAGCAGTGCATGGAATCATAGAATCATAGAATAATAGAATGGTTTGAGTTGGAAGGGACCTTAAAGATCATCGAGTTCCAAGCCCCCCCTGCCATGGGCAGGGACACCTCCCACTAGACCAGGTTGCTCAAAGTCCCATCCAGCCTGGCCTTGAACATCTCCAGGGATGGGGCATCCACAGCTCCTCTAGGCAACCTGTTCCAGTGCGTCACCACCCTCACAGTAAAGAATTTCTTTCTACTGTCTAAGCTAAATCTCCCCTCTTTCAGTTTAAAAACATTACCCCTCATCCTATCACTACACTTCCTGATAAAGAGTCCCTTCTCCATCTCTCCTGTAGGCCCCCTTCAGGTACTGGAAGGCTGCTATAAGGTCTCCATGGAGCCTGCTCTTCTCCAGGCTGAACAACCCCAACTCTCAGCCTGTCCTCATAGCATAGGTGTTCCAGCCCTCTGATCATCTTCGTGGCCTCCGCTGGACCCATTCCAACAGGTCTGTGCCCTTCCTGTGTTGAGGACTCCAGAGCTGGACTCAGTACTCCAGGTGGGGTCGCACCAGAGCAGAGTAGAGGGGCAGAATCACCTCCCTCAGCCTGCTGGCCACGCTTCTTTTGATGCAGCCCAGGATGTGGCTGGCTTTCTGGGCTGCGAGCACACATTGCTGGCTCATGTTGAGCTTCTCATCCACCAACACCCCCAAGTCCTTCTTCTCCTCAGGGCTGCTCTCAATCCATTCTCTGCCCAACCTTTATTTGTTCCTGGGATTGCTGTGACTGAGGTACAGGACCTTGCAATTGGCTTGGTTTAACTTCATGAGGCTTGCACGGGCCCACCTCTCGAGCCTATCCAGGTCCCTCTGGATGGCGTCCCTTCCCTCCAGCGTGTCAACCGCGCCACACAGCTTGGTGTCATTGGTAAACTTGCTGAGGGTGCACTCTATCCTACTGTCCATGTCTCCAACAAAGATTTTTAACAGCACTGGTCCCAGTATTGACCCCTGAGGAACCCCAGGGGTTATTCCTCCCCAGGTGCAGCACCCTACACTTGCCCTTGTTGAATTTCATCAGCTTCCTCTCTGCCCAACTCTCTAGCCTGTCCAGGTCTCGCTGAATGGCGGCACAGCCTTCTGGTGTGTCAGCCACTCCTCCCAGTTTTGTATCATCAGTAGCAAACTTGCTGAGGGTACACTCCGTCCCCTCATCCAGGTTGTTGATGAATATATTGAAGAGGACTGGACCCAGTACTGACCCCTGGGAAACACCACGTGTTACGGACCTCCAACTATACTCTGTGCTACTGATCACAACCCTCTGAGCTCTGCCGTTCAGCCAGTTCTCAATCCACCTCACTGTCCACTCATCTAACCCACACTTCCTAAGCTTGCCTATGAGGATGTTATGGGAGACAGTGTCAAAAGCCTTGCTGAAGTCAAGGTAGACAACATCCACTGCTCTCCCCTCATCCACCCAGCCAGTCATTCTATCATAGAAGGCTATCAGACTGGTCAAGCATGATTTCCCCTTGGTGAATCCATGCTGACCACACCCAATGACCTTCTTTTCCTCTACATGCTTAGAGATGACATCCAGGATGAGCTGTTCCATCACCTTTCCAGGGATGGAGGTGAGGTTGACCGGCCTGTAGTTTTCTGGGTCCTCCTTCTTGCCCTTTTTGAAGACTGGTGTGACATAAGCTTTCTTCCAGTCCTTGGGCACCTCGCCTGTTCTCCATGACCTTTCAAAGATGATGGAGAGCGGCAAGATTTTGGTAGCAGGTGTGATATAGGAGTGGCTTCTGTGAGAAGCTGCTAGAACCTTCCCCTATATCCGACAGAGCCCATGTCAGGTGGCTACAATACTGACCCGCTGCTGGCCAAGGCTGAACCAATCAGCAACGGTAGTAGTGCCTCTGTGATAAATTATTTAAGAAGGATGTTGTCATGGGTTGAGAGACGCAGGACTAAATTTTCTTCTAAGGCTGGGGAAAACTGCACTTTTGGAAGACTCCAGTGTCTGAATTCATGAAAATATTTACTTTATAGCCAGCCAGGCTCTGTGGGATTCAAGGTCTCAGTGTTTTCGAGCCTTGCCAGGTGCAAGGACAAGGAGGAGCAAGGCCTGGGCATTTGACTCAGGCTGGTTATTTCATACCATAAATGTCACATTCAATATAAATTGGAAAAGTTTGCTGCATAGTTCTCTCTCCCTTGATGGCAGCGGTCCAGACAACTCCTTGCCCTGGTGCCGGACCCTTGAGGCCTTCCTTTCCTCCCGAGGCCGTTCCACTCGCAGGGTCTGACATTTGCTTTCCACTGCTGGGATTGCAGAGGTTCCCGCTGATATAATTGGCTGAGTATAGTTCTTGTATATCTTATATCAGTATCGGGATTAATACTGGTTCTTTGGTATTATTGTTAATTATTTAGTCTTATTCTATTAAATCTATTTATATTTCAACCCTTGTGTTTCTTTGTGTTCTCCCTTTCCAGGTGGGGAGGGGTCATCGGGTGCTGGAATAATTGTCTAAACGACAATAGATTGTTATGGGTTTTCTCAAACCATAACAGGGAGGAAAATAAACCTGCTGCAGAACTGCAGCCAGGAAAAAGGACTGAAAATATGCGAGTGAAACAACTCTGCAGACAACAAGGTCAGTAAAGAAGGAGGGGAAGGAGGTGCTCCAGGCGCCAGAGCAGAGATTGCCCTGCAGCCCATGGTGAAGACCATGGTGAGGCAGGCTGTCCCCTTTCAGCCCATGGAGGTTTACAGTGGAGCAGATATCCACCTGCAGCCTATGGAGGACCCTATGCCGGAGCAGGTAGATGTGCCCGAAGGAGGCTGTGACCCCATGGGAAGCCCACACTGGAGCAGGCTCCTGGCAGGACCTGTGGCCCCGTGGGGGGACCCACGCTGGAGCAGTCTGTTCCTGAAGGACTGCACCCCTGGAAATGACCCATGCTGGAAAAGTTTGTGAAGAACTGTAGCCAGCTTTTATACTGAGCATGGGGCAGATGGGATGGAATACCCCTGTTGGTCAGGTTTGGGTCACCTGTCCTGTCCACTCCTCCCCACCGATGTGGACAGTGGACGGATCCAATTTATTGCCCCCAGGAGCTTCTGCAGATCATTTAAAGTTTTCACAGTTACTTGCAACTTTACCTGTTGCGGAACAATCATCTTTTGTTCCATAATTCGCCACCCTAAGTAATTCCAAGGTGCTGTTTGTTGTATTTTTTCGGGGGCTATCTGTAACCTTGCAGTTTGTACTTGCTGATATAACATCTTAAGCACGTCCTGCATAGTCTGTTGAGCTTGCGCCGCAACAAGAATATCATCCATATAATGATAAAGTACAACATCAGGAAAGGCTTTCCTAACAGGAGACGGGGCTTTAGCTACAAACCATTGGCATATGGTGGGACTATTTTTCATTCCTTGAGGGAGGACTGTCCAATGATAGCGCCTGTAAGGTTCACTTACGTAAATTGACGGCACCGAGAATGCGAATTTTGGTGCATCATCTGGGTGTAGGGGAATAGTAAAAAAATAATCTTTCAAATCGATAATGGTGAGGCACCAATTTTGGGGGATCATGGTGGCTGATGGCATACCGGGTTGTAACGTGCCCATGTCTTCCATTGCATCATTTATTCTGCGCAGATCATGCAATAAACGCCATTTCCCGCTCTTTTTCTGAATAACAAAAACAGGTGAATTCCACGGACTAGTAGTTGGGACAATATGTCCCTCCTTTAATTGTTCTTCCACTAATTCATTAAGGCGGCGCAACTTTTCACTAGCCAGGGGCCACTGCTCCACCCAGACTGGATTGTTGGTTTTCCATGTAAGTTTTAAGGTGGGTTGCGCTGCAGTGGCCCCCAGGAAAAATTTGACCCAATATTTACTCCCCACTGACTCATACAATCGTGACCCCATAAGGTAGTAGGTGTGGCGAGCACAAAGGGGCGAACCGAGGCCACACGGCCTTCAAGACCTTCAATTTGAATTAAATGTTTGCTCTGAAAGGGTATGGCATGTCCACCTATGCCCATTAACATTTTACCCATTTGAATTAATGGCCAGTCTGTAGGCCATCGATCCCTTGAAATGACTGTGACATCAGCCCCAGTATCTAAAATCCCATCTAAACAGATGTAGCCTTTTTGCTGCAACGACAGCTTGCATTTCATCACCGGCCAACCGGTAGTAACAGGTTGTGTCCACAAAATCTGCGGATGCCCGGTGGAACCAAACCCCGAGTCCCCCCTTTCTGTCTGGCTAGTTTTAGGGGGACAAGCAGAAAAGTAAACAAGTTGCGCAATGCGGGCAGCCCGGGGGACGGTGCATGGTGGTGTCGGAGTCCAGGCCATGATTTTTATTTCCCCCATTGTCGTGGTTTTGGCCGAATTTACCGAAACCAGACCGACAGATGGCACTTCCCCTCCCCTCTTCCCCCCCTCAAAAGAGAGAGAGAGGAGAGAAAGAGATAAGGAGATTCAGAAGTTTAGAATGAACTAAACTACTTTAATGAAGAATTAATATTAAAATAAAAATAAAGAAGAAAATAATGAAAAAGATACAATATATACAAAACCGTATCAAGCTCCCAGGATGACAGTCACGTCACCGGCAGGCACTGGGGAAGTCCCAGACTGGACTCAGTGACAAATGGGAACTGGATTCCAGCTCTGGAGTCAGGAACACACAGATCAGGATCAAAGGCAGATGAACAGACAGAGTCCTCTCTGGACGTCGGCCATCGCAGGAAGGGGGTTGACCCTTTGATCCCTCAGCTTTTATACTGAGCATGGGGCAGATGGGATGGAATACCCCTGTTGGTCAGGTTTGGGTCACCTGTCCTGTCCACTCCTCCCCACCGATGTGACCCCTCTACGTTTTTTCCGTTTCCGACCCCCTAAGGGGGCAAATAACGAAATTGGCTGACCTTGGTTGTTATAGCAATAAGTATAAGCAAGGGCCTCCCTGCATACCATTCCTTGGCATGGAGCACAAACACTGGTCTTATCATTCTGAGAACGAGCAGTTTTCTCCACAATATGCTGTTAATTTCACAGAGTTAGAGGAGGCCTAGCTAGGATGTAAAGTTACAGAACAGAAAATTGGTTCGGTTTTACTTCAAACCAGGACACCCGTGTAGTCCGTGTCGATGACACCAGGGAGAACAAACAGACCCTGTAATGTGGTGGAAGATCGGCCTAAAAGCAGGGCACTTTTACGCCCGCCTAATGGCCCATGGACACCAGTAGCTATCAGGGAGACGCAGGAATCTGTAAGAGTTACTGATTTGGCGGCTGCCAGGTCCACTCCGGCACTGCCGTGGGTTCTTGCACACAGGCTGGAAGGGTTTGAAGAGGCGATGATCCTGGAGCCATTTGTGTCCTGGCGTGGTCCCAGGCAGGCGCGCTCCGCTGGCGGTTTCCCGATAACGGCTTGCCATCCTTATCATATTTCGAGCGGCATTGGTTCGCATAGTGCCTACCCTTCTTGCATCGCAGACAGATATTTGGAAGTTTAGGCTTTTGTGCATTATGGCAATGTTTCTCAATGTGCCCTGGCTGGCCGCAGCCAAAGCATGTTTGATTGCCAACTTTCATTGTAGCAAAGGCTGCTGCCATAGCCTCAAACTTATGCTCCAGTGATCCTATCCGGTTACGTGCTTCTATCATTTGAATGAGGTTAGGGTTTTCTAAAGGACGCAATACACACTGACAGTCTGTATTAGCATTTTCTACCGCCAATTTTAGCAAAATAATATTTCGGGCTTGCTCATTGGGTACTTGTTTATCTAAGCTTTCTCGCAGCCGATCTATAAAACTCATGTAGGATTCTTTCGCGCCTTGTTTGATTTCCGTAAAGGACTTCTGTGGTTTTCCCACATCGGGGACTTCTAAGAATGCTCGATAGTCCAGATTTTTAACATCATTGAGCACGCCTCGTGGTATTTCTTGAGCTTGGCGATGGGGTGGTTGGAAGTTACCCGTCCCCGTTAGATGTTCCATCGTCATGGCAAAAGCAGGGTTGCATGGACCCTGGTCCACATACTCTAGGCGCTGCATTTCTAAGAGACGCCTCCACGCAGCCTCCCGTAAAGTATACTGTGTACCAGTAAGGATAAGCTGCGCAAGGGTTTTACAATCATGGGGGGGTCAGAGTATATGATTTCATAATGGAACCCAACATGGAGGTAGAGTACGGTGATGACAAACCATAATCAAGCATTCCCCTTCGGAGTTCCTTAATAATACTAAAATTCAGACCTTCCCATTTCGAGACCTGATTCTCTTCATAAATTACCGGTGCAACAATTTTTTCTGCTACAGCTAATTCCCCAGCTGCTAATGCTTCCTGCCGAACCTTTCTCCAATTATCGTGTGGGTCGGGGGGAACAGATTGGGTTCTTTATCGGGATCAACTTCTCCCGGGTCAAAAGGGTCCCCAGGCTGATCTTCCAGGTCTTGGCACAGCAAAGTAGTCGCGGGAGCGGGCGACTCCGTTTTTGGACCGCAGTGCTCACCTCCCTCTGTGCGCCTAGCGTCTTCCTGTTTTTTAAGCATTTCTAGGATCTTTCTCCAAGGAGTTAAAAGCTCCCCCGCCAACTTGTCTGAATGTGTGGCTCTATCCCAAAGTTTCACACCAGCTTCATCCCATACCTTTGTGGTGAAAATGGAAGCAGCGTCTACACCTGGGCACATCACAGATACCCATTTCAAGAGTTGTTTTAACGAACGTGGGTCGACTGCAACATCATGTTTTTGTAAAAGACCCTCCATCAATTTAAGCACCGATTTTTCTTCACTAGAAGCATTATTCCCCATAGTCCCCCACGACTCACCTCTCTCAGAAGAGATGATTCAAGCCGGCTCCTGCTTCCTTTCAGCAGCACTTCAGTTCCGTGGGGCTTGCCACCAGCCAGTCTCTTTTGACTCGGTTATTCGCGCCTCACACGGGGCACCATTCGTGGCAATTAGCAACACGGACTCCGCCGGAGAGTGAAGCGAAGACCTTTATTAGCATCACAAATCTCTTTTTATATCTTTCAACACACAGCTAGTATTATTCCATTCCCTAGTCTCACAAAACACATCGGTACTTTCCCACTGCTACTACCTTATCATAGTTTTCACAACATGTTCCATATATGGTATACACAAAGACAGCACGCGGACGTCGCCTGCTCGTCCTTCTCAGGAGCTGTGTACTGGCTGCTCCGTTTACTCTTCCCATGGTTTTCTGCCCACCAGTGCGAGGATGTCATCAGTGCTGTTCCCCAGGTCCACATCCACAGCTTCTTCTTCCTCCACATCAGCCCACGAGTTTTGCCTTTTTATTCCGATTCTCCCCTCGCGGGAGGATGTTGGGGGGGAGCCTGAAAGAGCGGCTGCCACGTGGTTCTTTGTTGCCACCTGAGGCTAAACCACAACAGTCCTTTTTGGCGCCCAACGCGGGGCACTCGGAGGGTTGAGATAAAGACAGATCTGACCAGAGCGTGTTAAAACAAATTTGTTATATGCATTTATTATATTAGTAAATAGTTGCTGGTCACAATGTTGCTTCATTTGTTCTCATGGCTGTGTTATGTAAATTCTTACATGCTCGATGTACTCCCCGTGATGATGTTTATCACCTCTGGGAGAGGGATCAGGATCATAATTTTGCTGTCCTGTGTGATATCAACTTATGATATGATAGCATCACTGTTCAGATGGTTATGTTGGGGTGTTTATGTGGAACTGCTGTCCTGCCCATACCTCGGATACCGTCTCTCAGAATTTATTAATAATCAGACTCAGTCTATGGGGGAAGCAGGGGGGGGATACTTTCACCAGCTCTTTCACCTACGCTTTCTCTTTCATGCTGCATATGCCAGTTTTTGTGAATTTTGAATACTTTTGGGACACGCAGACCAGCTTGGTCTTATTGCTAGGTCTCCTGAATGTGTTTCAGTTCTTGTTTAGGGTTAAGCAACTATTTAAGACTACCACCCAGAGATCTGCCCTGAGGCTGGAGAGTCATGGATGGCATGGCATGTGGGAGAATATGGGCACGTATCCAGAGAGCTTTTCACCTCCAATGGTTTGGGACTTCACCCCCGAACAATTACAGGACCCTGATAAAGTGATAGCATATTTGAAAGGAACATGTGGTGGCTATTCAGAGAGGCACAACTCACCGCACTGTGCTGGGCCCTGGCCAGTATCTACCAAGCATTGCTCAATGTTGCGCAGCATCCTCAGGAGAAAGAGATCGAAACCGGGCCGACAGGCAGTGTGTCTACTGCCACCCCTGCGGAAGGCACTGCGGCTACTCCAACCCCAGTGGTAGGCGCTGTGGCTACTCCAACCCCTGCGGCAGGGGCGGCGGCTACTCCAACCCTGCTGGCAGGCACTGCAACTGAAACAGAAAACCAACCCATGCCCATATCAGTTGCCCCTATGCAGAAGAAGAAATACACCAAGAAATCAGTTCGCTCGGTGAGGGATGATGATGATCCAGGGTCATCACGAGAACAGGAGGAAGAGGCAGAACCAGAGATAAGCACCCGATCCCTATCCCTGAGCGAGCTGCAGGATATGACAAAAGATTTCAGCCAACTTCCAGGTGAGCACATTTTCACCTGGCTGCTACGATGCAGGCATAACAGGGCCAGTAGCTTGGAATTAGAGGGTAGGGAAGCCAGACAGCTAGGATCCCTGTCTAGGGAAGGGGGCACTGACAAGGCAATTGGGAAAAAGACACAAGCCCCCAGCCTTTGGAGGCGACTGCTGTCAGGCGTGAGGGAAAGATACCCCTTCAGTGAAGATGCTGTATGTCATCCAAGCAAGTGGACCACCATGGAGAGAGGTACCCAGTACCTGAGAGAATTAGCCGTGCAGGAGATGATTTATCATGACCTGGACAATGCACAGTTTCCCACAGATCCTGATGAGATCCAATGCACAAGGTCCATGTGGCAGAAGTTTGTACGGAGCGCACCATCATCATATGCCAACTCATTAGCAGTGATGGAATGGAAAGGCGAAGTGGGACCAACGGTGGATGAGGTGGCTGCCCAACTCCGGCAATATGAAGAAAGTCTCTCTTCTCCCCTCGTCTCAGCTGTGGAGAAACTGTCCCAGAAGGTCCAGCAACTTGAAGAGAATATGTCCTGCTCACGACCTGTACGAGCCAGTATCTCAGCTGTTAGGAACAGACGTTTCTCCACTCAAGACAGAGAATACAGGGGGTACACAACACGAGGCACCCTGTGGTTCTGCCTGCGTGACCACGGAGAGGACATGAGGAAGTGGGATGGACAACCTACTTCGATCCTACGGGCACGGGTACAGGAGTTGCAAGGAAGAACAACCACAAAAGGGGATCCCTCCAGGAAGAGTGCCGCCCCAGTTTCCAGCGGGCAGTTCCCCAGACAGAGTAGAAGGCCTGATCTTACTTCCAGTCCTCCTGAAGGAATTTCCAAGTCTTTTCTGCAAGAAGCGAGTAACGGATACTATGACCAGGATTAGAGGGGCCCTGCCTCCAGCCAGGTGGGGCAAAGGGACAACCGGGTTTATTGGACTGTGTGGATTCGATGGCCTGGCACATCAGACCCACAGGAATATAAGGCTCTAGTGGACACAGGCGCACAGTGTACCCTAATACCATCAAGCTATAGAGGGACAGAAGCCATTTGTATTTCTGGAGTGACAGGGGGATCCCAAGAGTTGACTGTACTGGAAGCTGAAGTGAGCCTAACTGGGAATGAGTGGCAAAAGCATCCCAACGTGACTGGCCCAGACGCTCCATGCATCCTTGGTATAGATTATCTCAGGAGAGGGTATTTTAAGGACCCGAAAGGGTACCGGTGGGCTTTTGGCATAGCTGCCTTGGAGGCGGAAGAAGTTAAACAGTTGTCTCCCTTGCCTGGTCTCTCAGAGGATCCTTCTGTTGTGGGGTTGTTGAGGGTCGAAGAACAATAGGTGCCAATTGCTACCATAATGGTGCATTGGCGGCAATATCGAACTAACCGAGACTCTCTGATTCCTATCCAGAACTTGATTGGTCAACTAGAGATTCAAGGAGTGATCAGCAAGACTCGCTTACCCTTTAAGAGTCCCATATGGCCGGTGTGGAAATCTAATGGAGAGTGGAGGCTAACTGTGGACTATCGTGGCCTGAATGAAGTCACGCCACCGCTGAGTGCTGCCATGCCGGACATGTTAGAACTTCAATACGAACTGGAGTCCAAGGCAGCCAAGTGGTATGCCACAATTGATATCGCTAATGCATTCTTCTCAGTCCCTCTGGCAGTAGAGTGCAGGTCACAGTTTGCTTTCACTTGGAGGGGTGTCCAGTACACCTGGAATCAACTGCCCCAGGGGTGGAAACATAGCCCCACCATTTGCCATGGACCGATCCAAACTGCACTGGAACAGGGTGGAGCTCTGGAACATCTGCAGTACATTGACAACATCATCGTATGGGGCAACACAGCAGAAGAAGTTTTTGAGAAGGGGAATAAAATAGTACGAATCCTTCTGAAAGCTGGTTTTGCCATAAGACGAAGTAAGGTCAAGGGACCTGTGCAGGATATCCAGGTTTTAGGAATAAAATGGCAAGATGGACGCCCTCAGATCCCGATGGACGTGATCAATAAAATCGCAGCTATGTCTCCACCAACTAGTAAAAAGGAAGCACAAGCTTTCCTGGGCATTGTGGGTTTTTGGAGGATGCATATCCCAGATTACAGTCTGATTGTGAGCCCTCTGTATCAAGTAACCCGGAAGAAGAACGATTTTAAATGGGGTCCTGAGCAATGACAAGCTTTTGAACAAATTAAACAGGAAATAGTCCATGCAGTAGCTCTGGGGCCAGTCCGGGCAGGACAAGATGTTAAAAACATGCTCTACACTGCAGCCGGGGAGAACGGCCCTACCTGGAGCCTCTGGCAGAAAGCGCCAGGGGAGACTCGCGGTCGACCCCTAGGGTTTTGGAGTCGGGCATACAGAGGATCCGAAGCCCGCTATACTCCAACAGAAAAGGAGATACTGGCAGTGTATGAAGGGGTTCGAGCTGCTTCGGAAGTGGTTGGTACAGAAGCACAGCTCCTCTTGGCACCTCGGCTGCCGGTGCTGGGTTGGATGTTCAAAGAAAGGGTCCCTGCCACACATCATGCAACGGATGCTACATGGAGTAAGTGGATTGCACTGACCACGCAGCGAACTTGAATGGGAAGCCCCAGTCGCCCAGGAATTCTGGAGGTGATTATGGACTGGCCAGAAGGCAAGGATTTTGGAATGTCACCAGAGGAGGAGGTGATGCGTGTGGAAGAGGCTCCACTGTATAATGAACTACCAGAAAATGAGAAGAGAGATGCCCTGTTCACTGATGGGTCCTGCCGGATTGTGGGAAAGCATAGAAAGTGGAAGGCTGCCGTGTGGAGTCCTACAAGACGAGTTGCAGAAGCCACTGAAGGACAAGGTGAATCAAGCCAGTTTGCAGAGGTGAAAGCAATTCAGCTGGCTTTGGACATTGCCCAGCGGGAAAAATGGCCGGTACTTTATCTCTACACCGATTCATGGATGGTGGCAAATGCCTTGTGGGGGTGGTTACGGCAGTGGAAGCAGAGCAATTGGCAGCGCAGAGGCAAACCTATCTGGGCTGCTGAATTGTGGCAAGATATTGCTGCCCGGGTAGAGAATCTGGTTGTGAAAGTGCGTCATGTAGATGCCCATGTACCCAAGAGCCGGGCCACTGAGGAACATCGGAACAACCAGCAAGTGGATCAGGCTGCTAAGATTGAAGTGGCCGAGGTGGATCTGGACTGGCAACATAAGGGTGAATTATTCATAGCTCGATGGGCCCATGACTCCTCAGGCCATCAAGGAAGAGACGCTACATATAGATGGGCTCGTGACCGAGGGGTGGATTTGACCATGGACACTATTGCACAGGTCATCCACGAATGTGAGACATGCGCTGCAATCAAGCAAGCCAAGCGATTAAAGCCTCTTTGGTATGGAGGACGATGGCTGAAATACAAATATGGGGAGGCCTGGCAGATCGATTATATTACACTCCCACAAACCCGTCAAGGCAAGCGCCATGTGCTCACAATGGTGGAAGCAACCACTGGATGGCTGGAAACTTACCCTGTGCCCCATGCCACTGCCTGGAACACTTTCCTGGGCCTTGAAAAGCAAGTCCTGTGGCGACATGGCACCCCAGAGAGAATTGAGTCGGACAACGGGACTCGTTTCCGAAACAGCCTCATTGACACCTGGGCCAAAGAGCATGGTATTGAATGGGTCTATCACATCCCTTATCATGCACCAGCCTCTGGGAAGACAGAACGGTACAATGGACTGTTAAAAACTGCACTGAGAGCAATGGGTGGTGGGACTTTAAAAAATTGGGATACACATTTAGCAAAGGCTACCTGGCTAGTTAACACCAGGGGATCTACCAACCGAGCTGGCCCTGCCCAATCAAAACCTCCACGTACTCTGGAAGGAGATTGTGACGAAACGGGAAAAAGGACTTCACTGAGAGGTTCAAATTAGCAATTTATTTGGACTTCACTCACAGGTCCAATACGTCACTATTGCGAGTTCTATGTGTACAATGGCGATTACACTATTGCAATTTAAAAGCAATTCGCGGAATACACTATTGCAACCTACAAGTGATCCCGAAAAGTAACAACACAAACCACAAGCGCACTAGATTATTAATACCTTAAAAGAGTGCACAAATCACGATCTTAATAGCATGCCATATACCATACGTATGTTTCTTTATCACTTACCCTTTCTCTCAGGTAAGGTCGCTCAATCCCTGGGAAGTTACCCTGTACAGCGTCCTGGACAAGGGGGTGATGAATCTCCCACAGGCCAGCTGTATCGTTGGAAGATTACCCCCATTTTCCTCCTCAAACCTTGCGGTTTATATTTCCTGATTCTGTGGGGGTGCAGGATTATGCCTGAGTGGATTACACTATCTGGGATGTTTACCTCTGGTGGTGTGATGGCTAAGTCTCTGTAGCCAGTTTTGTGATGTCTAGCACTCAAAGTCATGGGACTAGTGGTGGGATGGGACTCAGGGCATTTTATTTGTTAAGGGAGTTAAGGCTCCATTCGGTTTCGGTTCTTATTGTGATGCAATCTTGAGACAACCCCGGGCTGAGCCGTTTTTGCAGCTCCCCCCAAGTTATCTCTGCACAGACAAGGCAAGGCAGAGATGAAGCTGAGTTGGATGACAACTCCCTGCATCTCACCTATTGTGCTCTGGAACAGGTTTGGCTGGGTGCTCCCATACAGAGATAAAGCCCCCATAGTGCACATGAAGAATATGTTAGGGAAGACAGTCTGGGTTAGTCCTGCCTCAGGCAAAGGCAAACCCATCCGTGGGATTGCCTTTGCTCAAGGACCTGGGTGCACTTGGTGGGTGATGCGGAAGGATGGGGAAGTTCGATGTGTACCATACGGGGACCTGATTTTGGGCGAGAATAGCCAATGAATGAAACTGTATGATGTTAATTGCTAAATGACCCTGCCACTGTACATCTCATTTCTGTAAATGATTGGTTGTACTATAGTAAGAATCACCCAAACTAATGAGAAATGGACTCTGATGAAAAACCAAGTAAAGTGAGCAGTGAAGGGATCAGAACTGACTTCAGCAGCTGGTGTCCAGCAACTTCACTGAGATAGACATCTTCAACCCATGGACCATGGACATGAGCTGCACCGGATACATCAGCTGCAAGCCCCAAAAATACAGCATGCGACAGTCCAGCCCCACACACACCATCTTGCCTGCCCCGAGAGACTGTTCTAACAGATGGTGACGTGCGGAAAGCAGACTCCACAACCTGTGGGGTTGATAAAGTAGGTATGTTTATTCGGCGCTGGGCAGCACGGGGGGTCGCCCCACCACAATCGTGCGCACCCACCGCGGCAGTTAGCTTAAGATTTATACAATCACACTTTACATATTCAAGGGACGCCTATACATATTCATGACCTTTCCCCGAAAAGGCGGTCTTTATTACAATGAGTTACGAGAAATCATTTTCATAGTCTCCGCCTTTAACTCCTCCCCGTTGCACATGCGCAGTGTCTCCTGGTGGTCGTGGGCCGGGGGGGGGTGTGTGTCTCGGGGATGAAGGCCATGTCTTCCTCGCTGTGTACCTCTCCCTTTTAATGTTAATGTGTTGCTCCAGGCCACGGGGTTGGGAAACCAGAGGATCGCTCTGTCAGGACGACTGGGTTCCTTCTTTGAATACCAATTGTTCCCTTATCTCCCCGCGAGGCCGATGTGACCACTTTATGGTTTCAACACATCCTTTCTTTTGCCTAAACACCTTATCAATGGCTTAAGGCGATAGATACACAGCTTAAGCCAAGCAATGGCCCTGCCATTAACCCTTGAGTGTTATCTCCCTTATCAATCCCCCCTTTTCTAAGAGATTAGTAAATTCTTTTACTTATTCCTACAGCATGTTTTCTTTCTCTAAGCATTTCTTAAAATATTTGCCTGACTCGACTTTTTGTCGAAGCTGATGCTTCTTCCAAAGTTCATAATCACTTGTGGTTCCTTTTGCACAACACATAAAGCATCTAAGTAAAGTGCAAATCATAATCCCTAAGACTATCATTGTAATTAATAATACAAACAGCTGTTTCAACCAAGCAAAGTCAGGCAGCCACGAGGTTAATTTTTACCAAAGATCAGAAAAACCAAGTGAAGTATCATCTTGAGATACTTGATGTAGTACCCTTGACTGTTGCCAAATTCGAGCAATGTCCGTTCTGGCCAACCTGAAAAGGTTGTCTCTTTTCGGGCCTGTCATTTGAATGGGAAAATCCCAGAAGCGGATGTAAAACTCAGCTTACTTGGACGGTGTTACCACAAGGGTTCAAAAACAGCCCTACTATATTTGGTAACCAACTCGCAAAAGATCTTGAGTCCTGGGAAGCCCCGCCTGAGGAGGGGAAACTGTTAGAATATGTGGACGATATCCTGATTGCCACCAAGACAAAGGACGCTTGTATGGCCTGGACAGTGAGTCTGCTAAACTTTTTGGGGCTCCAGGGATACCGGGTATCCAAGAAGAAGGCCCAAGTAATGCAGCGTAAGGTGATTTATCTGGGCTATGAAATCAGTGCTGGACAAAGGACTTTGGGACAGGCCCGAAAAGAGACAATATGCCAAACTCCGAGACCGCAAACAGTGAAAGAGTTACGAACTTTCCTGGGAATGACTGGGTGGTGCCGATTATGGATCTATAACTATGGACTGCTTGTTAAACCCTTGTACGCACTAACAACCACTGAACAGCAGCACCTTGATTGGAACAAAGAGACCATACAGGCCTTTGACCTGCTAAAAAAGGCCCTGATGTCGGCCCCAGCCTTAGGACTCCCAGATGTGAGTAAACTGTTTTTTCTTTTTTCTCACGAGAAGCAGGGGATTGCCCTGGGAATACTAGCACAAGATCTGGGCCCGTATCGACGAGCAGTTGCCTACTTTTGGACGCAACTGCAAAGGGTTGGCCTGGATGCTTGCGAGCGGTCGCAGCCGTAGTAATAAACATCCAGGCAGCCCAAAAATTCACCCTGGGCCAGAAAATGACTGTGTTGGTGTCCCATACAGTATTAGAAGTGAAAGGCGGACACTGGCTCTCCCCACAAAGTTCCTTGAGATGTCAGGCTATAATGGCAGAACAAGATGATGTGGAGATTGTAGTCACTAACATTGTCAATCCAGCCTCTTTCCTCAGTGTGTTATAGTTGAATTTTAAGACAAATCGAGTCCGAAATAGATTTATTAAATATTTATTAAGGTAGGAAAGCAAAAGCAGCGCTGGGCGGCCGGGGAGTCGCAGCTCCACCAAAGACTCGCAAATTCAGGCAAGCTAAACAACTCCTTTTATCTTCACAGAGGTCGATTGCAACATCTTCCGTACGCCCCTCGTCTTCTTCCGAGGGGCTTCTTGCTTGGGGCAATTTCGATAAGATATCGTCACAGAATCAGCTTATACAATCTATTCTTTTCAGGGTTGATTGGTACAATGGCACACGTTAGCAAGATATTAACGGTTTAACATTCGCTCAAGGTAACACATTCTGATGACACTGTGGTTAAGCCTTTCTTGTCAAACAGGGTGTTCCCATGTTTGGTGTTGCCAGATAACATTGTGGACGTGTATCTTCTGGTTAAATAGGAAGTTCTCAAGACTGCTACAATGGGTTCGTTCCTCTTGCTTAACCTGTTTGATCAGCAAATTACCCTTAGTTACTTATTACAATCCCCCCTTTTTTTTATTTATAAGTGATTTGCTGATCAAACCTAGACAATACCTCACAAGCGGCATCTAATTCAGGATTTTCGTTTGGTATAATTTTCATTTCCAGTTCCGATTGCTTCATCAGCATTAGCTGCACTTTTTCTAACCTGCCTTTAAAAAAGATTACAAGTTTATTAATGACACAGGGTCCAAAAGTCAGAGCCAATAGTAACATTATGAGGGGTCCCGCCAAAGTAGAAATTAAGGTAGTCAGCCATGGTGACCAAGATTCATACCAGGAGGACTGAGCCTCTCGTTCCCGTTTTCTTTTCTCTAATCCTTCTCTCAGCTTAGCTAACGAATCTCTTACTACCCCTGTATGGTCAGCATAAAAGCAACATTCTTCACCTAGGGCAGCGCATAATCCTCCGTTTTGCATGAACAAAAGGTCCAATTGAAGGGTTGATGTTTATTTTCTAAAGTCGTGGTAATTAATACCATTAATAGGATACCAGCTTTCATTTCCCCCACTGTTCAGTACCTCTCTGCCTTCCTCGTCTACTCTTTTGCGGAGAGCAACGGGATATTAATATCTTCTCGGCAGCAGCAGGTAGTCTTCAGGGGGATTTTGCTGTTATCCTGTCAATAATTTCCAAGGTCTAAAGAGTTAGTTACCTCTCAAATATATTTCCACCTGTTTGGTTGTTGTGCCCGTTTCCAGGCAAATCTTATAACACACTGTCTTAAAACTCTATACCAGTCTGTTTCATATATTTCCCAAAGCTCGGGTATTGACAATTCCCACCCACAAAATAATTTACGAATCTCTGCTTGAGCCCGTTGTTCCCTGGTATGTGTCAAATTATTGCGACATTTCATACAATAAGGTTGTCTCCTAAATGAAACACAGGACCATTCTTTATCGCAATTTAAACATCGGCAAACAACCCAACATAAATGTCCGGAAGTGGGGTGTTTCACGCAGGGTATTCTACGGAGATCTCCTATACTGGGCGATTCAGGTATTTCTGTCTCTGTTTCACAGCAAAAAGGAAAAACCTGAGGAGTTCCTGTCAGTTTGTATAATCCAGCCCCCCCCGTTTGGTCAGGTATTCTCTCCTCACTCCAAGGTGCAAAATATACTTTTTGTAGGGTATTTCCAGGTGGTATTTGGAACCATTGATGTAAACTATTTCTTGCTTCCCTTCTGGAGTGGTTCATTTACCGGTCTCGTTTTTCCTTATCTTCATTCGGAGGTCTCCTGGTTCTGACGTTACGGTCCACCTTTCTGGGAAGATAGGTCCCTTAATTCTGCTGGCATGAGTCCATCCTTTTTCTGCTGTCCGTACAGCCGTATCTGTGGTAAGTAAAACAACAAAGGGTCCTTCCCAACGGGGTGTTAGGGAGGTTTCTTTCCAGGTTTTGATTAATACCTGGTCTCCAGGCTGGATTTGGTGTATGGAAATGTCCAAGGGAGGTCTTTGTACTACCAAACCCTTCTTTCTTAGTTCCTGTCTCCTTCTTGTAAGTTCTAAAATATATTCTGTTAAAATTTTATCCTCGACCTTTGGGTGCTCTACTAATAATCCAAAGTCATAAGGCATCCCATACAACATTTCAAAGGGGGATATACCAGTATCTGTCCTAGGTTGAGTTCTAATGTAAAGCAAGGCCAGCGGTAGACATTTAGTCCAATTCATTTTTGTCTCCACCATAAGTTTGGTTAGGTGTTTCTTTATTTCCCCATTCATTCTTTCTACTTTCCCGGAACTTTGTGGGTGCCAGGGAGTATGGTATTCCCATTTTGTACCAAACAATTCAGTTGTTTCTTTAATTATTTTGGATGTAAAATGTCGGCCTCGGTCTGAGTCAATTACCGCAATAGTTCCATACCTCGGAATAATTTCTTCCAAGAGGATTTTAATAACTGTCTTTGCAGTAGCCCTTATCACTGGGAAGGCTTCTACAAAGTGCGTAAGGTGATCAACCAAGACTAATAAATACTGATATCTCCCAACCTTCGGTAATTCAGTAAAATCCACTTGTATTTTCTCAAAGGGCCTTTTAGCCAGTTCACGACCCCCTTGAACCTTCTCCCTAAGTTGTCGTTTATTCACTTTGTGACAGGTTAAACATCCCTCTAAGATCCTTTTGGCTAATCCGTATATTCCGATGCAGGCATATTTTGTTTCAAACTGATCCACTAAAGCCTGAATTCCCCAATGGGTTTTATGGTGTAATTTATTTAGTATTCCTCTGGCTAATCCCTTTGGAAGAATTTCCCTACCATCTGGTAGCAGCCATTTATCACCATCTCTTTTTGCTTCAATTTGTTTTAGCTTATCCAATTCTTGGAAAGTGAAAGTCTTCTCTATTTTTAGCCTCTCAGGTTCCTCTCCCAAGGTCTGAACCATTAACAGGGCAGCCCGTTTTGCCTCTGTGTCGGCTAGATTGTTTCCTCTTACTGTATGGGTTAGTCCCTTCTGATGTCCTTTTACATGGACTATGGCTATCTTTAGTGGACCTCTTAAGGCCTTTAAAACTTCTTGGATTAGTTTTTCATGGACTAATCCCTTTCCCTGGGTGTTAATTAAGCCCCTCTCTTCCCAAATTTTTCCAAAGGTATGCACCACCCCAAAGGCATACTTTGAATCTGTATAAATGGTTCCAATTTTATTTTCTAAAAGTTTTAATGCTCTCATCATAGCATATAACTCACATGCTTGTGCGGACCAAGCTTTATTTAATGGTCCTGACTCTTTTATCTGAAAGGTATACCCGTCCACAATAGCATATCCCGATTTTCGTTGTCCTTCAACCACTCGTGAGGAACCATCCACAAATAATTTCTCCCCTTCGCCTAATTCATCTTCCTCTAAATCCTCCCTTATCTTAGTTTGCAAATTTATTAGTTGGAGACAGTCATGTGTCAAATCTTCCCTAGGTTCCCCATATAAAAATTGGGCAGGATTCTGAACAGAGGTGGTTTCCATTTCTAACCATGGGGAGTTAATCAAAATTCCCTCATATTTTAGTATTCGACTGTCTGTAAGCCACTTATCAGCTCGTTGTTGCAATACTCCTCGAATGTTATGGGGGGTGTATACCTTTAGTTCACCTCCTAAGGTGACCTTTCCAACTTCTTCTACCAATAATGCAGTGGCCACTATTGCTTGTAAACAAGTGGGCCACCCGCGGCTTACAGGATCTAGTATTTTAGAATAATATCCTACAGGCTTTCTCTGCCCTGCCCACCCTTGGGTCAGAACCCCATAAGCTGTCTCGTTATCCACATTGATAAAAAGTTGAAAGGGTTTATGGATATCGGGTAAACTGAGGACAGGTGCTTCCACCAGGTTTCTTTTCACGTTCTCCCAGCGCTTCTCATCTTCAGGGGTCCATTTTACTAACCCATTTTTAGTTAGCTTTTCGTACAAGAATTTTACTTTACTGCTGTAATTTTCTATCCACTGTCGACAATACCCTAACAATCCCAACAGCTGTCTTATCTGTCTTTTATTAGTGGGCGCTGTTAGGGATAAAATTCCTTTCACTCTTTCGGGATCTAATTTCTTGTGTCCCTTTGTGAGCCAATGTCCCAAATATTTTACCTCTTCTTCAGTGAACTGCAATTTGGACTTAGAAACCTTTAACCCCTTGAGGCCCAAAAAGTTTAATAATTTGATGCTCTCATTTCTGACTTCTTCTTGAGTTTTTCCTGCAATCAATAAATCGTCTACGTATTGAATCAGGATTAATCCCTGACTTAATTTGTAGGATTCCAATAATTGTTCCAGAGCTTGTCCAAACAAATTTGGGGATTCTGTGAATCCCTGGGGCAAAACAGTCCACCGTAATTGTTGTTTTCTATGGGTTCTGGGGTCCTCCCACTCGAAAGCAAAATAGTCTCTACATTCTTCTTCTAAGGGACAGGCCCAAAAAGCATCTTTTAAATCTATAACACTATACCATTTATATTCTGGACTTAACCGATTAAGTATAGTGTGTGGGTTAGCCACCACAGGGAACCGGGTAATGGTTCGTTCGTTTATGGCTCTCAGATCTTGTACTAAGCGATAAGACCCATCCGGCTTCTTTACGGGCAATATGGGAGTGTTGTGAGGAGACATACAGGGTTCTAAAAGTCCTTGGACCAAAAGTCTCTCAATTACTGGCTGCAACCCTTCTCTCCCTTCTCTGGAGATGGGATACTGTTTTATCCTAATTGGCTGGTCTGGGTCTTTTATAGAGACTGTGATCGGTTTGATATTTAATTTTCCCACCGATCCAGGGCTATACCAAGTTTCTGGATTAATCTTGGCTTCATCTTCAGCGGTTAATAAGCATAACTTTACTTTTAACATCTCTTGGTCTACTTCCAAATTAATTCCTAATTCCACCATCAGGTCTCGTCCCAAAAGGTTATATTCAGCTTCTGGGACCAATAAAAATGTTCCCACCCCATCTTTATTTGGGGCTTCTATTGCTACATTCCTTATCAGGGGCACCTTGAAAGGTTCCCCTTTTGCACCAATTACTTGGAGTTTATCCTTTGATTCAACACATCCAGATGGTAACTTTTGGACGGTTGATCTTTCGGCACCCGAGTCCACGAGGAACTCGAACACTTCATGCTGAGGACCCAATTTCAATTTTATCAAGGGCTCGGTAACCTTAGGGGTCCCCAGCAAATAGAGCCCCTGACCCCCCTAATCTTCCTTAAAAATCTCCTCATCCTGCATTCTTTTCCGACAATTTCTCTGCAGATGTCCCTTCCTGCGACAATAAAAACATTCTATGTCCTGCGAACCAAATCTCCTTCTTCTCGGTTCTACTGGGCCCTTCCAGGGACTTTCTCTTCTCTTTCCCTGACTTTGCCCTTCCCTTACAGCAGCCATCAGGATTCTGGCTTGTTTCTTCTGACTTTCTTCTTCCCTTCTCACATACACCTTCTGAGCTTCTCGTAGTAACTCATCTAACCCCCTCTCCTGCCAGTCTTCTACTTTCTCTAACTTTCTTCTTATATCTGTCCAAGATTTAGCTACAAATTGAGTTTTCAGCAGGGCTTGACCCACTTGGCTATCGGGGTCTAACCCAGAATATAGCTGTAAACTCTTTCTCAATCTTTCCAGCCATTCGGTGGGGGTTTCATCTTTCTTCTGTTGTTCATTAAAGGCCTTATTGATATTTTGCCCTCTAGGTACAGAATCCCTAATCCCCTGAATTATCATATCACGGAGATCAACCATGTTATTTCTATGTGCGGGGTCTTGATTGTCCCAATTGGGCCTCTGTAAGGGCCATTTTACATCCCCGGCGGGACCATGCTGATGTCTCTGATCCCAGTGTCTCATGCCTGCCATTCTGATCATTCCTCGTTCTTCGTTTGTGAACAAGATCTTTAAAATAGACTCCATCTCGTCCCAAGTATAAATGTTAGGCCCGAGGAATTGATCAAAACGTTCTGCTACCCCTAATGGGTCCTCTAACAAGTGTCCCATTTCTTTCTTAAATTCCCTCACATCCCCGGAGCTGAGGGGTACAGATACAAATCCAACTCCGGGTTGTGGTCCCCCCATAGCAGTCTCCCTTAAGGGATACAATAAATTTTCCTCCCTTCTTTCTCTGATTTGACTTCTAGTTATTCTTCGATTAGAAGGAGGAGTCTCTTCCTCAGGTTCTGTAGGTGCTATTGGAGGGAGATCTTGCTCAGGACCTTGTGGTGGCGGAGGAGGGGGGACATAGGGTGGGGGGGACACTGGAGGTTCGTCTATGTCCCACCTTTTCTTTTTATCATTTTTCTTTTCCTTTAATGGAAACAAATTAGCGGCCTGAGCCGTGCTCAGGATCCATAAAAAGGCATATTCACTCTCCTCCTTATTAAATGGTCGTTTGTTGTTAACGTATATGTTTAATTGTTGGCATATCCAATCCTCTAAGGATCCATGAATTGGCCAATATAAATCTTTTCTTATCTGTTTTCCTCCCCATATTTCCATACAATAATAGATCAATTTCTCCTTGGATTTCCCTTTTAGGGAAGGGGAACTATCCCAATATCGAATCATTAGGCCTAATGGGCTATCTTGGGGTATATCAGGGAGCCCACCCCCACCCCGTATCTTCTGTATGGAACCAGAAGCCTTACTTTTCTTCTGTCCCATCTTCCGGGAGTGCCTTCTCTCACTCAAGTTTCACTCGCTTCCCTCCGTTCGTGGCCCACGCCCTCGCGGACAATGGGAACCGCACTATTAGGAGGTCCACACTCACTTCGTCCGGTGGGCTACTAAGCCCAGTGGACGTCTCAGTCACTCGCACCCCAGGTACCCAATCCCCGACCGAACGGAACCGCAATATACTTACTCACTCCCGAGTCTTCGTCCGGCTCTTTGTGCACAAAAATTACGGGGAACTGCAGTTTCTCCTTTCTCTTTCTTTTTGCTTTCCTATCTCAGTTCGGAAAATCCAGGTGAGCTAAGTCGGAATCTCCTCCAGGACCATCCGAAGATGGGGGCGCCCTCCCAGAGTTGAATTCTGAGTTGGCTGTCTGGATCCGAGTCACAGCACCAAATTTGTTATAGTTGAATTTTAAGACAAATTGAGTCCGAAATAGATTTATTAAATATTTATTAAGGTAGGAAAGCAAAAGCAGCGCTGGGCGGCCGGGGAGTCGCAGCTCCACCAAAGACTCGCAAATTCAGGCAAGCTAAACGACTCCTTTTATCTTCACAGAGGTCGATTGCAACATCTTCGGTACGCCCCTCAGCTTCTTCCGAGGGGCTTCTTGCTTGGGGCAATTTCGATAAGATATCGTCACAGAATCAGCTTATACAATCTATTCTTTTCAGGGTTGATTGGTACAATGGCACACGTTAGCAAGACATTAACGGTTTAACATTCGCTCAAGGTAACACATTCTGATGACATTGTGGTTAAGCCTTTCTTGTCAAACAGGGTGTTCCCATGTTTGGTGTTGCCAGATAACATTGTGGACGTGTATCTTCTGGTTAAATAGGAAGTTCTCAAGACTGCTACAATGGGTTCGTTCCTCTTGCTTAACCTGTTTGATCAGCAAATTACCCTTAGTTACTTATTACAAGTGGAAACACAGGAGAACCAGTGCATCACGACTGTCTGGAGGCCATCGAAGCAACACATTCGAGCCGTTCGGACCTGAGAGACAGTCCTATGGAAAAGACGGAAAACTGGTTTGCGGATGGAAGCAGCTATGTCCTAAGCAGTAAAAGGCATGCTGGATATGCCATTACCACCAGTCAGGAAGTAACAGAGTCAGGGCCTTTGCCCATGAATACCTCGGCACAGAAGGCAGAAATAATTGCTCTGACCCACGCCTTGGAATTGGCCCAAGGCAAAGCTGTGAATATCTATACATACTCGAAATACGCCTTTGGAGTCGTACATGCTCATGGAGCAATCTGGAAGGAGAGAGGAATATTGAACTCACAGGGCAAAAACATCAAGCATGCAGAGGAGATCCTGAAACTGCTGGAGGCAGTCCAACTCCCTGAGAAAGTGGCGATCATGCACATTAAGGCACACCAGAAAGTAAACTCAAGAGTTGGAAAGAGGAAATGAGCTGGCGGACAGAGAGGCAAAACAGGTAGCCAAAGCAAAGGTAAAAACAGAAGGGGCTTTGATCCCTGACAGGCAAATTTCCCTAGAAGGTAAGCCAGAAAATACCAAGGAAGATCAGAAGCTTATCACAGATCTAGAAGGATCATATAACGAGGAGGGATGGGCTCTCACCCCACAAGGGAAACTAATCCTTCCCTCTTATCTAGTATGGTCTCTGATAAGGGAAGAACATAGAAAGAGGCATTGGGGGGCAGGGGCACTATATAAACAACTAATTAGGGAAATTGTAGCTAGAAATTTATACACCACTGTGAGACAAGTGACTCAGCAGTACGATCTTTGCCTCCAGACTAATCCCAAAAATACCCCCGAACCAGAAATGGGCTAAATTGGGAAGGGCAACGGGCCTGGGCAACAATGGCAGCAGAACTCCCAAGAAAAGGGGGGTATCGATATTTATTAGTATTAACTGATACCTTTTCAGGTTGGCCAGAACGGACATTGCTCGAATTTGGCAACAGTCAAGGGTACTACATCAAGTATCTCAAGATGATACTTCACTTGGTTTTTCTGATCTTTGGTAAAAATTAACCTCGTGGCTGCCTGACTTTGCTTGGTTGAAACAGCTGTTTGTATTATTAATTACAATGATAGTCTTAGGGATTATGATTTGCACTTTACTTAGATGCTTTATGTGTTGTGCAAAAGGAACCACAAGTGATTATGAACTTTGGAAGAAGCATCAGCTTCGACAAAAAGTCGAGTCAGGCAAATATTTTAAGAAATGCTTAGAGAAAGAAAACATGCTGTAGGAATAAGTAAAAGAATTTACTAATCTCTTAGAAAAGGGGGGATTGATAAGGGAGATAACACTCAAGGGTTAATGGCAGGGCCATTGCTTGGCTTAAGCTGTGTATCTATCGCCTTAAGCCATTGATAAGGTGTTTAGGCAAAAGAAAGGATGTGTTGAAACCATAAAGTGGTCACATCGGCCTCGCGGGGAGATAAGGGAACAATTGGTATTCAAAGAAGGAACCCAGTCGTCCTGACAGAGCGATCCTCTGGTTTCCCAACCCCGTGGCCTGGAGCAACACATTAACATTAAAAGGGAGAGGTACACAGCGAGGAAGACATGGCCTTCATCCCCGAGACACACACCCCCCCCCGGCCCACGACCACCAGGAGACACTGCGCATGTGCAACGGGGAGGAGTTAAAGGCGGAGACTATGAAAATGATTTCTCGTAACTCATTGTAATAAAGACCGCCTTTTCGGGGAAAGGTCATGAATATGTATAGGCGTCCCTTGAATATGTAAAGTGTGATTGTATAAATCTTAAGCTAACTGCCGCGGTGGGTGCGCACGATTGTGGTGGGGCGACCCCCCGTGCTGCCCAGCGCCGAATAAACATACCTACTTTATCAACCCCACAGGTTGTGGAGTCTGCTTTCCGCACGTCACCATCTGTTAGAACAGTCTCTCGGGGCAGGCAAGATGGTGTGTGTGGGGCTGGACTGTCGCATGCTGTATTTTTGGGGCTTGCAGCTGATGTATCCGGTGCAGCTCATGTCCATGGTCCATGGGTTGAAGATGTCTATCTCAGTGAAGTTGCTGGACACCAGCTGCTGAAGTCAGTTCTGATCCCTTCACTGCTCACTTTACTTGGTTTTTCATCAGAGTCCATTTCTCATTAGTTTGGGTGATTCTTACTATAGTACAACCAATCATTTACAGAAATGAGATGTACAGTGGCAGGGTCATTTAGCAATTAACATCATACAGTTTCATTCATTGGCTATTCTCGCCCAAAATCAGGTCCCCGTATGGTACACATCGAACTTCCCCATCCTTCCGCATCACCCACCAAGTGCACCCAGGTCCTTGAGCAAAGGCAATCCCACGGATGGGTTTGCCTTTGCCTGAGGCAGGACTAACCCAGACTGTCTTCCCTAACATATTCTTCATGTGCACTATGGGGGCTTTATCTCTGTATGGGAGCACCCAGCCAAACCTGTTCCAGAGCACAATAGGTGAGATGCAGGGAGTTGTCATCCAACTCAGCTTCATCTCTGCCTTGCCTTGTCTGTGCAGAGATAACTTGGGGGGAGCTGCAAAAACGGCTCAGCCCGGGGTTGTCTCAAGATTGCATCACAATAAGAACCGAAACCGAATGGAGCCTTAACTCCCTTAACAAATAAAATGCCCTGAGTCCCATCCCACCACTAGTCCCATGACTTTGAGTGCTAGACATCACAAAACTGGCTACAGAGACTTAGCCATCACACCACCAGAGGTAAACATCCCAGATAGTGTAATCCACTCAGGCATAATCCTGCACCCCCACAGAATCAGGAAATATAAACCGCAAGGTTTGAGGAGGAAAATGGGGGTAATCTTCCAACGATACAGCTGGCCTGTGGGAGATTCATCACCCCCTTGTCCAGGACGCTGTACAGGGTAACTTCCCAGGGATTGAGCGACCTTACCTGAGAGAAAGGGTAAGTGATAAAGAAACATACGTATGGTATATGGCATGCTATTAAGATCGTGATTTGTGCACTCTTTTAAGGTATTAATAATCTAGTGCGCTTGTGGTTTGTGTTGTTACTTTTCGGGATCACTTGTAGGTTGCAATAGTGTATTCCGCGAATTGCTTTTAAATTGCAATAGTGTAATCGCCATTGTACACATAGAACTCGCAATAGTGACGTATTGGACCTGTGAGTGAAGTCCAAATAAATTGCTAATTTGAACCTCTCAGTGAAGTCCTTTTTCCCGTTTCGTCACAATCTCCTTCCAGAGTACGTGGAGGTTTTGATTGGGCAGGGCCAGCTCGGTTGGTAGATCCCCTGGTGTTAACTAGCCAGGTAGCCTTTGCTAAATGTGTATCCCAATTTTTTAAAGTCCCACCACCCATTGCTCTCAGTGCAGTTTTTAACAGTCCATTGTACCGTTCTGTCTTCCCAGAGGCTGGTGCATGATAAGGGATGTGATAGACCCATTCAATACCATGCTCTTTGGCCCAGGTGTCAATGAGGCTGTTTCGGAAACGAGTCCCGTTGTCCGACTCAATTCTCTCTGGGGTGCCATGTCGCCACAGGACTTGCTTTTCAAGGCCCAGGAAAGTGTTCCAGGCAGTGGCATGGGGCACAGGGTAAGTTTCCAGCCATCCAGTGGTTGCTTCCACCATTGTGAGCACATGGCGCTTGCCTTGACGGGTTTGTGGGAGTGTAATATAATCGATCTGCCAGGCCTCCCCATATTTGTATTTCAGCCATCGTCCTCCATACCAAAGAGGCTTTAATCGCTTGGCTTGCTTGATTGCAGCGCATGTCTCACATTCGTGGATGACCTGTGCAATAGTGTCCATGGTCAAATCCACCCCTCGGTCACGAGCCCATCTATATGTAGCGTCTCTTCCTTGATGGCCTGAGGAGTCATGGGCCCATCGAGCTATGAATAATTCACCCTTATGTTGCCAGTCCAGATCCACCTCGGCCACTTCAATCTTAGCAGCCTGATCCACTTGCTGGTTGTTCCGATGTTCCTCAGTGGCCCGGCTCTTGGGTACATGGGCATCTACATGACGCACTTTCACAACCAGATTCTCTACCCGGGCAGCAATATCTTGCCACAATTCAGCAGCCCAGATAGGTTTGCCTCTGCGCTGCCAATTGCTCTGCTTCCACTGCCGTAACCACCCCCACAAGGCATTTGCCACCATCCATGAATCGGTGTAGAGATAAAGTACCGGCCATTTTTCCCGCTGGGCAATGTCCAAAGCCAGCTGAATTGCTTTCACCTCTGCAAACTGGCTTGATTCACCTTGTCCTTCAGTGGCTTCTGCAACTCGTCTTGTAGGACTCCACACGGCAGCCTTCCACTTTCTATGCTTTCCCACAATCCGGCAGGACCCATCAGTGAACAGGGCATCTCTCTTCTCATTTTCTGGTAGTTCATTATACAGTGGAGCCTCTTCCACACGCATCACCTCCTCCTCTGGTGACATTCCAAAATCCTTGCCTTCTGGCCAGTCCATAATCACCTCCAGAATTCCTGGGCGACTGGGGCTTCCCATTCAAGTTCGCTGCGTGGTCAGTGCAATCCACTTACTCCATGTAGCATCCGTTGCATGATGTGTGGCAGGGACCCTTTCTTTGAACATCCAACCCAGCACCGGCAGCCGAGGTGCCAAGAGGAGCTGTGCTTCTGTACCAACCACTTCCGAAGCAGCTCGAACCCCTTCATACACTGCCAGTATCTCCTTTTCTGTTGGAGTATAGCGGGCTTCGGATCCTCTGTATGCCCGACTCCAAAACCCTAGGGGTCGACCGCGAGTCTCCCCTGGCGCTTTCTGCCAGAGGCTCCAGGTAGGGCCGTTCTCCCCGGCTGCAGTGTAGAGCATGTTTTTAACATCTTGTCCTGCCCGGACTGGCCCCAGAGCTACTGCATGGACTATTTCCTGTTTAATTTGTTCAAAAGCTTGTCATTGCTCAGGACCCCATTTAAAATCGTTCTTCTTCCGGGTTACTTGATACAGAGGGCTCACAATCAGACTGTAATCTGGGATATGCATCCTCCAAAAACCCACAATGCCCAGGAAAGCTTGTGCTTCCTTTTTACTAGTTGGTGGAGACATAGCTGCGATTTTATTGATCACGTCCATCGGGATCTGAGGGCGTCCATCTTGCCATTTTATTCCTAAAACCTGGATATCCTGCACAGGTCCCTTGACCTTACTTCGTCTTATGGCAAAACCAGCTTTCAGAAGGATTCGTACTATTTTATTCCCCTTCTCAAAAACTTCTTCTGCTGTGTTGCCCCATACGATGATGTTGTCAATGTACTGCAGATGTTCCAGAGCTCCACCCTGTTCCAGTGCAGTTTGGATCGGTCCATGGCAAATGGTGGGGCTATGTTTCCACCCCTGGGGCAGTTGATTCCAGGTGTACTGGACACCCCTCCAAGTGAAAGCAAACTGTGACCTGCACTCTACTGCCAGAGGGACTGAGAAGAATGCATTAGCGATATCAATTGTGGCATACCACTTGGCTGCCTTGGACTCCAGTTCGTATTGAAGTTCTAACATGTCCGGCATGGCAGCACTCAGCGGTGGCGTGACTTCATTCAGGCCACGATAGTCCACAGTTAGCCTCCACTCTCCATTAGATTTCCACACCGGCCATATGGGACTCTTAAAGGGTAAGCGAGTCTTGCTGATCACTCCTTGAATCTCTAGTTGACCAATCAAGTTCTGGATAGGAATCAGAGAGTCTCGGTTAGTTCGATATTGCCGCCAATGCACCATTATGGTAGCAATTGGCACCTATTGTTCTTCGACCCTCAACAACCCCACAACAGAAGGATCCTCTGAGAGACCAGGCAAGGGAGACAACTGTTTAACTTCTTCCGCCTCCAAGGCAGCTATGCCAAAAGCCCACCGGTACCCTTTCGGGTCCTTAAAATACCCTCTCCTGAGATAATCTATACCAAGGATGCATGGAGCGTCTGGGCCAGTCACGTTGGGATGCTTTTGCCACTCATTCCCAGTTAGGCTCACTTCAGCTTCCAGTACAGTCAACTCTTGGGATCCCCCTGTCACTCCAGAAATACAAATGGCTTCTGTCCCTCTATAGCTTGATGGTATTAGGGTACACTGTGCGCCTGTGTCCACTAGAGCCTTATATTCCTGTGGGTCTGATGTGCCAGGCCATCGAATCCACACAGTCCAATAAACCCGGTTGTCCCTTTGCCCCACCTGGCTGGAGGCAGGGCCCCTCTAATCCTGGTCATAGTATCCGTTACTCGCTTCTTGCAGAAAAGACTTGGAAATTCCTTCAGGAGGACTGGAAGTAAGATCAGGCCTTCTACTCTGTCTGGGGAACTGCCCGCTGGAAACTGGGGCGGCACTCTTCCTGGAGGGATCCCCTTTTGTGGTTGTTCTTCCTTGCAACTCCTGTACCCGTGCCCGTAGGATCGAAGTAGGTTGTCCATCCCACTTCCTCATGTCCTCTCCGTGGTCACGCAGGCAGAACCACAGGGTGCCTCGTGTTGTGTACCCCCTGTATTCTCTGTCTTGAGTGGAGAAACGTCTGTTCCTAACAGCTGAGATACTGGCTCGTACAGGTCGTGAGCAGGACATATTCTCTTCAAGTTGCTGGACCTTCTGGGACAGTTTCTCCACAGCTGAGACGAGGGGAGAAGAGAGACTTTCTTCATATTGCCGGAGTTGGGCAGCCACCTCATCCACCGTTGGTCCCACTTCGCCTTTCCATTCCATCACTGCTAATGAGTTGGCATATGATGATGGTGCGCTCCGTACAAACTTCTGCCACATGGACCTTGTGCATTGGATCTCATCAGGATCTGTGGGAAACTGTGCATTGTCCAGGTCATGATAAATCATCTCCTGCACGGCTAATTCTCTCAGGTACTGGGTACCTCTCTCCATGGTGGTCCACTTGCTTGGATGACATACAGCATCTTCACTGAAGGGGTATCTTTCCCTCACGCCTGACAGCAGTCGCCTCCAAAGGCTGGGGGCTTGTGTCTTTTTCCCAATTGCCTTGTCAGTGCCCCCTTCCCTAGACAGGGATCCTAGCTGTCTGGCTTCCCTACCCTCTAATTCCAAGCTACTGGCCCTGTTATGCCTGCATCGTAGCAGCCAGGTGAAAATGTGCTCACCTGGAAGTTGGCTGAAATCTTTTGTCATATCCTGCAGCTCGCTCAGGGATAGGGATCGGGTGCTTATCTCTGGTTCTGCCTCTTCCTCCTGTTCTCGTGATGACCCTGGATCATCATCATCCCTCACCGAGCGAACTGATTTCTTGGTGTATTTCTTCTTCTGCATAGGGGCAACTGATATGGGCATGGGTTGGTTTTCTGTTTCAGTTGCAGTGCCTGCCAGCAGGGTTGGAGTAGCCGCTGCCCCTGCCGCAGGGGTTGGAGTAGCCACAGCGCCTACCACTGGGGTTGGAGTAGCCGCAGTGCCTTCCGCAGGGGTGGCAGTAGACACACTGCCTGTCGGCCCGGTTTCGATCTCTTTCTCCTGAGGATGCTGCGCAACATTGAGCAATGCTTGGTAGATACTGGCCAGGGCCCAGCACAGTGCGGTGAGTTGTGCCTCTCTGAATAGCCACCACATGTTCCTTTCAAATATGCTATCACTTTATCAGGGTCCTGTAATTGTTCGGGGGTGAAGTCCCAAACCATTGGAGGTGAAAAGCTCTCTGGATACGTGCCCATATTCTCCCACATGCCATGCCATCCATGACTCTCCAGCCTCAGGGCAGATCTCTGGGTGGTAGTCTTAAATAGTTGCTTAACCCTAAACAAGAACTGAAACACATTCAGGAGACCTAGCAATAAGACCAAGCTGGTCTGCGTGTCCCAAAAGTATTCAAAATTCACAAAAACTGGCATATGCAGCATGAAAGAGAAAGCGTAGGTGAAAGAGCTGGTGAAAGTATCCCCCCCCTGCTTCCCCCATAGACTGAGTCTGATTATTAATAAATTCTGAGAGACGGTATCCGAGGTATGGGCAGGACAGCAGTTCCACATAAACACCCCAACATAACCATCTGAACAGTGATGCTATCATATCATAAGTTGATATCACACAGGACAGCAAAATTATGATCCTGATCCCTCTCCCAGAGGTGATAAACATCATCACGGGGAGTACATCGAGCATGTAAGAATTTACATAACACAGCCATGAGAACAAATGAAGCAACATTGTGACCAGCAACTATTTACTAATATAATAAATGCATATAACAAATTTGTTTTAACACGCTCTGGTCAGATCTGTCTTTATCTCAACCCTCCGAGTGCCCCGCGTTGGGCGCCAAAAAGGACTGTTGTGGTTTAGCCTCAGGTGGCAACAAAGAACCACGTGGCAGCCGCTCTTTCAGGCTCCCCCCCAACATCCTCCCGCGAGGGGAGAATCGGAATAAAAAGGCAAAACTCGTGGGCTGATGTGGAGGAAGAAGAAGCTGTGGATGTGGACCTGGGGAACAGCACTGATGACATCCTCGCACTGGTGGGCAGAAAACCATGGGAAGAGTAAACGGAGCAGCCAGTACACAGCTCCTGAGAAGGACGAGCAGGCGACGTCCGCGTGCTGTCTTTGTGTATACCATATATGGAACATGTTGTGAAAACTATGATAAGGTAGTAGCAGTGGGAAAGTACCGATGTGTTTTGTGAGACTAGGGAATGGAATAATACTAGCTGTGTGTTGAAAGATATAAAAAGAGATTTGTGATGCTAATAAAGGTCTTCGCTTCACTCTCCGGCGGAGTCCGTGTTGCTAATTGCCACGAATGGTGCCCCGTGTGAGGCGCGAATAACCGAGTCAAAAGAGACTGGCTGGTGGCAAGCCCCACGGAACTGAAGTGCTGCTGAAAGGAAGCAGGAGCCGGCTTGAATCATCTCTTCTGAGAGAGGTGAGTCGTGGGGGACTATGGGGAATAATGCTTCTAGTGAAGAAAAATCGGTGCTTAAATTGATGGAGGGTCTTTTACAAAAACATGATGTTGCAGTCGACCCACGTTCGTTAAAACAACTCTTGAAATGGGTATCTGTGATGTGCCCAGGTGTAGACGCTGCTTCCATTTTCACCACAAAGGTATGGGATGAAGCTGGTGTGAAACTTTGGGATAGAGCCACACATTCAGACAAGTTGGCGGGGGAGCTTTTAACTCCTTGGAGAAAGATCCTAGAAATGCTTAAAAAACAGGAAGACGCTAGGCGCACAGAGGGAGGTGAGCACTGCGGTCCAAAAACGGAGTCGCCCGCTCCCGCGACTACTTTGCTGTGCCAAGACCTGGAAGATCAGCCTGGGGACCCTTTTGACCCGGGAGAAGTTGATCCCGATAAAGAACCCAATCTGTTCCCCCCGACCCACACGATAATTGGAGAAAGGTTCGGCAGGAAGCATTAGCAGCTGGGGAATTAGCTGTAGCAGAAAAAATTGTTGCACCGGTAATTTATGAAGAGAATCAGGTCTCGAAATGGGAAGGTCTGAATTTTAGTATTATTAAGGAACTCCGAAGGGGAATGCTTGATTATGGTTTGTCATCACCGTACTCTACCTCCATGTTGGGTTCCATTATGAAATCATATACTCTGACCCCCCCATGATTGTAAAACCCTTGCGCAGCTTATCCTTACTGGTACACAGTATACTTTACGGGAGGCTGCGTGGAGGCGTCTCTTAGAAATGCAGCGCCTAGAGTATGTGGACCAGGGTCCATGCAACCCTGCTTTTGCCATGACGATGGAACATCTAACGGGGACGGGTAACTTCCAACCACCCCATCGCCAAGCTCAAGAAATACCACGAGGCGTGCTCAATGATGTTAAAAATCTGGACTATCGAGCATTCTTAGAAGTCCCCGATGTGGGAAAACCACAGAAGTCCTTTACGGAAATCAAACAAGGCGCGAAAGAATCCTACATGAGTTTTATAGATCGGCTGCGAGAAAGCTTAGATAAACAAGTACCCAATGAGCAAGCCCGAAATATTATTTTGCTAAAATTGGCGGTAGAAAATGCTAATACAGACTGTCAGTGTGTATTGCGTCCTTTAGAAAACCCTAACCTCATTCAAATGATAGAAGCACGTAACCGGATAGGATCACTGGAGCATAAGTTTGAGGCTATGGCAGCAGCCTTTGCTACAATGAAAGTTGGCAATCAAACATGCTTTGGCTGCGGCCAGCCAGGGCACATTGAGAAACATTGCCATAATGCACAAAAGCCTAAACTTCCAAATATCTGTCTGCGATGCAAGAAGGGTAGGCACTATGCGAACCAATGCCGCTCGAAATATGATAAGGATGGCAAGCCGTTATCGGGAAACCGCCAGCGGAGCGCGCCTGCCTGGGACCACGCCAGGACACAAATGGCTCCAGGATCATCGCCTCTTCAAACCCTTCCAGCCTGTGTGCAAGAACCCACGGCAGTGCCGGAGTGGACCTGGCAGCCGCCAAATCAGTAACTCTTACAGATTCCTGCGTCTCCCTGATAGCTACTGGTGTCCATGGGCCATTAGGCGGGCGTAAAAGTGCCCTGCTTTTAGGCCGATCTTCCACCACATTACAGGGTCTGTTTGTTCTCCCTGGTGTCATCGACACGGACTACACGGGTGTCCTGGTTTGAAGTAAAACCGAACCAATTTTCTGTTCTGTAACTTTACATCCTAGCTAGGCCTCCTCTAACTCTGTGAAATTAACAGCATATTGTGGAGAAAACTGCTCGTTCTCAGAATGATAAGACCAGTGTTTGTGCTCCATGCCAAGGAATGGTATGCAGGGAGGCCCTTGCTTATACTTATTGCTATAACAACCAAGGTCAGCCAATTTCGTTATTTGCCCCCTTAGGGGGTCGGAAACGGAAAAAACGTAGAGGGGTCACATCGGTGGGGAGGAGTGGACAGGACAGGTGACCCAAACCTGACCAACAGGGGTATTCCATCCCATCTGCCCCATGCTCAGTATAAAAGCTGAGGGATCAAAGGGTCAACCCCCTTCCTGCGATGGCCGACGTCCAGAGAGGACTCTGTCTGTTCATCTGCCTTTGATCCTGATCTGTGTGTTCCTGACTCCAGAGCTGGAATCCAGTTCCCATTTGTCACTGAGTCCAGTCTGGGACTTCCCCAGTGCCTGCCGGTGACGTGACTGTCATCCTGGGAGCTTGATACGGTTTTGTATATATTGTATCTTTTTCATTATTTTCTTCTTTATTTTTATTTTAATATTAATTCTTCATTAAAGTAGTTTAGTTCATTCTAAACTTCTGAATCTCCTTATCTCTTTCTCTCCTCTCTCTCTCTTTTGAGGGGGGGAAGAGGGGAGGGGAAGTGCCATCTGTCGGTCTGGTTTCGGTAAATTCGGCCAAAACCACGACAATGGGGGAAATAAAAATCATGGCCTGGACTCCGACACCACCATGCACCGTCCCCCGGGCTGCCCGCATTGCGCAACTTGTTTACTTTTCTGCTTGTCCCCCTAAAACTAGCCAGACAGAAAGGGGGGACTCGGGGTTTGGTTCCACCGGGCATCCGCAGATTTTGTGGACACAACCTGTTACTACCGGTTGGCCGGTGATGAAATGCAAGCTGTCGTTGCAGCAAAAAGGCTACATCTGTTTAGATGGGATTTTAGATACTGGGGCTGATGTCACAGTCATTTCAAGGGATCGATGGCCTACAGACTGGCCATTAATTCAAATGGGTAAAATGTTAATGGGCATAGGTGGACATGCCATACCCTTTCAGAGCAAACATTTAATTCAAATTGAAGGTCTTGAAGGCCGTGTGGCCTCGGTTCGCCCCTTTGTGCTCGCCACACCTACTACCTTATGGGGTCACGATTGTATGAGTCAGTGGGGAGTAAATATTGGGTCAAATTTTTCCTGGGGGCCACTGCAGCGCAACCCACCTTAAAACTTACATGGAAAACCAACAATCCAGTCTGGGTGGAGCAGTGGCCCCTGGCTAGTGAAAAGTTGCGCCGCCTTAATGAATTAGTGGAAGAACAATTAAAGGAGGGACATATTGTCCCAACTACTAGTCCGTGGAATTCACCTGTTTTTGTTATTCAGAAAAAGAGCGGGAAATGGCGTTTATTGCATGATCTGCGCAGAATAAATGATGCAATGGAAGACATGGGCACGTTACAACCCGGTATGCCATCAGCCACCATGATCCCCCAAAATTGGTGCCTCACCATTATCGATTTGAAAGATTATTTTTTTACTATTCCCCTACACCCAGATGATGCACCAAAATTCGCATTCTCGGTGCCGTCAATTTACGTAAGTGAACCTTACAGGCGCTATCATTGGACAGTCCTCCCTCAAGGAATGAAAAATAGTCCCACCATATGCCAATGGTTTGTAGCTAAAGCCCCGTCTCCTGTTAGGAAAGCCTTTCCTGATGTTGTACTTTATCATTATATGGATGATATTCTTGTTGCGGCGCAAGCTCAACAGACTATGCAGGACGTGCTTAAGATGTTATATCAGCAAGTACAAACTGCAAGGTTACAGATAGCCCCCGAAAAAATACAACAAACAGCACCTTGGAATTACTTAGGGTGGCGAATTATGGAACAAAAGATGATTGTTCCGCAACAGGTAAAGTTGCAAGTAACTGTGAAAACTTTAAATGATCTGCAGAAGCTCCTGGGGGCAATAAATTGGATCCGTCCACTGTCCACATCGGTGGGGAGGAGTGGACAGGACAGGTGACCCAAACCTGACCAACAGGGGTATTCCATCCCATCTGCCCCATGCTCAGTATAAAAGCTGGCTACAGTTCTTCACAAACTTTTCCAGCATGGGTCATTTCCAGGGGTGCAGTCCTTCAGGAACAGACTGCTCCAGCGTGGGTCCCCCCACGGGGCCACAGGTCCTGCCAGGAGCCTGCTCCAGTGTGGGCTTCCCATGGGGTCACAGCCTCCTTCGGGCACATCTACCTGCTCCGGCATAGGGTCCTCCATAGGCTGCAGGTGGATATCTGCTCCACTGTAAACCTCCATGGGCTGAAAGGGGACAGCCTGCCTCACCATGGTCTTCACCATGGGCTGCAGGGCAATCTCTGCTCTGGCGCCTGGAGCACCTCCTTCCCCTCCTTCTTTACTGACCTTGTTGTCTGCAGAGTTGTTTCACTCGCATATTTTCAGTCCTTTTTCCTGGCTGCAGTTCTGCAGCAGGTTTATTTTCCTCCCTGTTATGGTTTGAGAAAACCCATAACAATCTATTGTCGTTTAGACAATTATTCCAGCACCCGATGACCCCTCCCCACCTGGAAAGGGAGAACACAAAGAAACACAAGGGTTGAAATATAAATAGATTTAATAGAATAAGACTAAATAATTAACAATAATACCAAAGAACCAGTATTAATCCCGATACTGATATAAGATATACAAGAACTATACTCAGCCAATTATATCAGCGGGAACCTCTGCAATCCCAGCAGTGGAAAGCAAATGTCAGACCCTGCGAGTGGAACGGCCTCGGGAGGAAAGGAAGGCCTCAAGGGTCCGGCACCAGGGCAAGGAGTTGTCTGGACCGCTGCCATCAAGGGAGAGAGAACTATGCAGCAAACTTTTCCAATTTATATTGAATGTGACATTTATGGTATGAAATAACCAGCCTGAGTCAAATGCCCAGGCCTTGCTCCTCCTTGTCCTTGCACCTGGCAAGGCTCGAAAACACTGAGACCTTGAATCCCACAGAGCCTGGCTGGCTATAAAGTAAATATTTTCATGAATTCAGACACTGGAGTCTTCCAAAAGTGCAGTTTTCCCCAGCCTTAGAAGAAAATTTAGTCCTGCGTCTCTCAACCCATGACAACATCCTTCTTAAATAATTTATCACAGAGGCACTACTACCGTTGCTGATTGGTTCAGCCTTGGCCAGCAGCGGGTCAGTATTGTAGCCACCTGACATGGGCTCTGTCGGATATAGGGGAAGGTTCTAGCAGCTTCTCACAGAAGCCACTCCTATATCACACCTGCTACCAAAATCTTGCCGCTCTCCATCATCTTTGAAAGGTCATGGAGAACAGGCGAGGTGCCCAAGGACTGGAAGAAAGCTTATGTCACACCAGTCTTCAAAAAGGGCAAGAAGGAGGACCCAGAAAACTACAGGCCGGTCAACCTCACCTCCATCCCTGGAAAGGTGATGGAACAGCTCATCCTGGATGTCATCTCTAAGCATGTAGAGGAAAAGAAGGTCATTGGGTGTGGTCAGCATGGATTCACCAAGGGGAAATCATGCTTGACCAGTCTGATAGCCTTCTATGATAGAATGACTGGCTGGGTGGATGAGGGGAGAGCAGTGGATGTTGTCTACCTTGACTTCAGCAAGGCTTTTGACACTGTCTCCCATAACATCCTCATAGGCAAGCTTAGGAAGTGTGGGTTAGATGAGTGGACAGTGAGGTGGATTGAGAACTGGCTGAACGGCAGAGCTCAGAGGGTTGTGATCAGTAGCACAGAGTATAGTTGGAGGTCCGTAACACGTGGTGTTTCCCAGGGGTCAGTACTGGGTCCAGTCCTCTTCAATATATTCATCAACAACCTGGATGAGGGGACGGAGTGTACCCTCAGCAAGTTTGCTACTGATGATACAAAACTGGGAGGAGTGGCTGACACACCAGAAGGCTGTGCCGCCATTCAGCGAGACCTGGACAGGCTAGAGAGTTGGGCAGAGAGGAAGCTGATGAAATTCAACAAGGGCAAGTGTAGGGTGCTGCACCTGGGGAGGAATAACCCCTGGGGTTCCTCAGGGGTCAATACTGGGACCAGTGCTGTTAAAAATCTTTGTTGGAGACATGGACAGTAGGATAGAGTGCACCCTCAGCAAGTTTACCAATGACACCAAGCTGTGTGGCGCGGTTGACACGCTGGAGGGAAGGGACGCCATCCAGAGGGACCTGGATAGGCTCGAGAGGTGGGCCCGTGCAAGCCTCATGAAGTTAAACCAAGCCAATTGCAAGGTCCTGTACCTCAGTCACAGCAATCCCAGGAACAAATAAAGGTTGGGCAGAGAATGGATTGAGAGCAGCCCTGAGGAGAAGAAGGACTTGGGGGTGTTGGTGGATGAGAAGCTCAACATGAGCCAGCAATGTGTGCTCGCAGCCCAGAAAGCCAGCCACATCCTGGGCTGCATCAAAAGAAGCGTGGCCAGCAGGCTGAGGGAGGTGATTCTGCCCCTCTACTCTGCTCTGGTGCGACCCCACCTGGAGTACTGAGTCCAGCTCTGGAGTCCTCAACACAGGAAGGGCACAGACCTGTTGGAATGGGTCCAGCGGAGGCCACGAAGATGATCAGAGGGCTGGAACACCTATGCTATGAGGACAGGCTGAGAGTTGGGGTTGTTCAGCCTGGAGAAGAGCAGGCTCCATGGAGACCTTATAGCAGCCTTCCAGTACCTGAAGGGGGCCTACAGGAGAGATGGAGAAGGGACTCTTTATCAGGAAGTGTAGTGATAGGATGAGGGGTAATGTTTTTAAACTGAAAGAGGGGAGATTTAGCTTAGACAGTAGAAAGAAATTCTTTACTGTGAGGGTGGTGACGCACTGGAACAGGTTGCCTAGAGGAGCTGTGGATGCCCCATCCCTGGAGATGTTCAAGGCCAGGCTGGATGGGACTTTGAGCAACCTGGTCTAGTGGGAGGTGTCCCTGCCCATGGCAGGGGGGGCTTGGAACTCGATGATCTTTAAGGTCCCTTCCAACTCAAACCATTCTATTATTCTATGATTCTATGATTCCATGCACTGCTACAGATTAGTGGTTGACCTGCTGGAAAGCAGCTCTGCAGAGAGGGACCTGGGAGTCCTGGTGGACAACAAGTTGGCCAAGAAGGCCAATGGTCTCCTGGGGTACACCAAGAAGAGCGTGGCCAGCAGGTTGAGGGAGGTCGTCTTCCACCTCTACTCTTCTCTGGTAAGGCCACATCTGGTGTACTGTGTTCAGTTCTGGGCTCCCCAGTTCAAGAAGGACAGGGAACTGCTGGAAAGAGTCCAGCGGAGGGCTATGAAGATGATCAAGGGAATGGAGCACCTCTCTCATGAGGAAAGGCTGAGAGACCTGGGTCTGTTTAGCCTGGAGAAGACTGAGAGGGGATCTCATCAATGCTTATCAATATCTAAAGGGTGGGTGTCAAGAGGATGGGGCCAGTCTTTTTTCAGTGGTGCCTGGTGACAGGACAAGGGGCAATGGGCACAAGCTGGAACATAGGAAGTTCCATCTCAAGATAAGGAAAAACTTCTTTACTGTGAGAGTGACAGAGCACTGGAATAGGCTACCCAGAGAGGTTGTGGAGTCTCCTTCTCTGGAGATATTCAAAACCCTCCTGGATGCATTCTTGTCCAACCTGCTCTAGGTGAACCTCATTTGGCAGGGGAGTTGGACTAGATGATCTCCAAAGGTCCCGCCAATCCCTACCATTCTGTGATTCTAAGTACATCCCCCTGCACCACATGGAGGTTAATTGTGAAGCAGATATTCTTCTGCAGACCGTGGAGGACCCCACACTGGAGCAGGTAGATGCCTGAAGGAGGCTGTGACTCTGTGGAGAGCCCACATTGGAGCAGGCTCCTGACAGAACCTGTGACACCGTGAAGAGAGGAGCCCATGCTGGAGCAGGTTTACTGGCAGGACTTGTGTCCCCATGGGAGACCCACACTTGAGCAGTCTGTTCCTGAAGGACTGCACCCTGTGGAAAGGACCCATGCTGGAGCAGTTCATGAAGAACTGCAGCCCCGTGGGAAAGAATCACGTTGGAGAAGTTTGTGGAGGACTGTCTCCCATGGGATGGACATCACACTGGAGCAAGGGAAGAGTGTGAGGAGTCCTCCACCTGAGGAGGAAGGAACAGCAGAGCCAATGTGATGAACAGACTGCAACTCCCATTGCCTGTCCCCCTGTGCCGCTCGGGGGGAGGAGGTAGAGAAAATTGGGAGTGAAATTGAGCCTGGGAAAAAGGGAGTGGTGGGGGGAAGGTGTTTTAAGATTTCGGTTTATTTCTTATTACCCTACTCTGATTTGACTGGTAATAAATTAAATTTTTTTTCACCAAGTTGAGGCTGTTTTGCCCATGACGGTAATTGGTGAATGATCTCTCCCTGTCCTTATCTCGACCCACCAGCCTTTCATTATATTTTCTCTCCCCTGTCCAGCTGAGTAGGAGAGTGATAGAGTGGCTTTGGGGGGCACCTGGCATCCAGCCAGGATCAACCCACCACAGTACCTTGGAATGCAATTTCAAAGGACGTTATGAAGAATTCAAAAGCTTCCTTAATATACTTCTTGTTCTTTTGAAAGGCAGAAACATCTTTCTTTTGTAATTTTTCTTTATAAAATGAACTACGTTACATATACTTAAAGATACACTCATGCCTCCAAATTGTGTTTAGTCAAGTTTAGTATTGTCCCGCTTATGGAATTACTTAGATACAACTTGAAATGAAAGTGGTATGTCCCAGCAAGTAGGATGAAGTGTTTTTCCTGTTCAGACAACAGATGGATCGCTTCAAGGCAACTCTGGTCCCTGATCATAGAAATATAATAAAATGATACCTTGGAAAACAGCACTTGAAAAATTCAGTTTTGATCTATAGAAGCTTCTTGTTCAAGTTTCTTTACTTATAGTTTAGCATCTTTCAGGAATACTTGTTAAAGTACAGTGTGGAATAATGTCGAGTTGCATTATTATAGAAGATTATTTTCTTTTGTTTTGTTTTATTTTGTCTAGTTCAACTACCTCTGATAGGGTTTCCTCTAAGAAAATTAAAAATTCCAAGGAAGCTAAATCTAGATATTATCTGCTTATCAAAACTTTATTGTTTTTTGTTTTTTACAGTGTGGTAAAATTTATAAAGTTTTAAGATTTTACAGAAGTAAAATTTATTTGCAAGTTCCTAGAGAAGCAGAATAACAAGGGTAGATGTATCTGAGCTGGAGTATGTGTAGATCAGTATCTATTGTTTCTTCCTATTTGTACAACTGGAGGTCTCTATTCAAAGTGGTAATTCATTCTATTATACATGTTTTCAGTATTGCACTTTTATATAACTTTTTTTTTAACTGATAGGAGATTTTATTTCATTTCACTCCTATCCTAAAATTTGTTTTTCTACAAGTTAGGAAGCTTATTATGTTATTCAGCTCCATTCACAAAGAGAGGCTAAAAAAACCCTGGGTGTTGCAGATGGAAATATTTGACACAGTTGTGATTTAGTAGCAATTTAAAATTTATTTATTATTAAAATTATTTGAGGTAGATCAAGAGTTAAGTTTTAGCAGCACTTAATCACTAACCGATTTAAGGATTTACAAGATGATTCAATAAAATAATTGAACAGTGACTTAATTACAGATTCAAAGATGGCAAGATTCACACTAACTTACTATAAGGTATCCTAAATCAACATATATATATAAGCACGAACATAAAAACACACAGTGCTTAAAGGGTTGCACACACACCTACACCCGAGTTTTTAACTATTAGGACTAAAGGTCCCTTCACAATGGGCGACTCCAGTGAGTCGACGGGTGCCCCTTTTACACATGCATGGACAAATATTTGGATCCAGTAAAATATAAGAACATCCACACTCGTAAGAGCTAATGTGTATATAGAGAGGTGGATGAAAGAGAGGCTAGCCTATAGTTAAAATTTCCCTCTTTGAGTTTAGAGTAAATACTCACAATGCATTGGCATTCCTCAGCGGGCGATAACTGAGACTTGAGGGGAGTTGACACTCCCTGGCCTTCCAGTCCTCAAGGTGTTTGCCTAAGTGGCGTCCCGACTCAGGGGAGTTGCTGATCACAGCCCGCTGTGATCCAGGACAGCTCAAAGGGTCTCACTAGAATCGCTACTTATAGGGTCCAAGATAATTGACTTTCATCAGGTATTTTTCCACTCTGGCCCAACTCAAATGATGGAATATTCCAGTACTTTCCACCAGTTGTGCAAGTCCAGAACTTGCTAGATCTGCAAATTCTGATATCACCTCCCTTTGGGCCATGATCTCCTATGTTGGTATGCCCCCCCAGGGATGGGGAATTGCACCAAGCACTGAGGGACCAAAGAGGGGGAAGTTGCACCACCACACCAGGTTAATCCAGAAACCAGCCTATGAACAACCTGTCTCACAACACTAAAAAAGAGCATTTTGGAAGTGCAATACTGCTTTCTACAGACTTTTGACAAGTAGTGGGTTGTATGTCATCTGTGTACAAAGAGAAGTAGCAGAACTATTTTCTTCAACTCAACAAAGTTTTGCTCAGGTAAATCACAAAACAGATTCTGTTAAAAACACTTCCAGAAAAGAATCTATAGCTTTTCTACATGAAAAATTTTCTCGTATTTCCCCGTTATGTATGTAACTAGATTGGGTGAGTACAAATTTAGAATTACAAATTTACTTTATATCTTTTGAACATATTTCCATTAACATCTCACATTGCTAGCAAATGATGTAGTTAATGCAGATTCCAAACCTCACTTTGGAATTTGAACATTTAACACCTTTAAGGGTTGCTGCTTAAATACCGTATAATATCACATCCAAATATATATAGAATATTTTATTGAAATAGAATGAACATTTTTATAATGCAACATTTTTATCAGAATGCTATTTCATTAAATGACATGATTTTTTGTTGAAACTTTAGTTAGAACCAAAAATATTTTGTATTCTTACAGATAGAACTTCTTTTTTCTCTTCACTCTGAAGCATTTTTTTTTATTTGAAAAATATAGTCTCTTATTAAATAGAAAGCTCAAATGCAGAATGTAAGATTTGAATTTATTGAGAGCATGCTTTGGTTCCCATTAAAAATTTTAAGAGGAAAATTCATAGAGCAGACAATAATATTCCAGATTGGAACACAGGGGAATTGTCGTGGTTTCGGCCGAATTTACCAAAACCGGACCGACAGATGGCCCTTCCCCCCCCTTCTTCCCCCCCAAAAAGAGGAGAGAGGAGGAGAAAGAGATAAGGAGATTCAGAAGTTTAGAATGAACTAAACTACTTTAATGAAGAATTAATATTAAAATAAAAATAAAGAAGAAAATAATGAAAAAGATACAATATATACAAAACCGTATCAAGCTCCCAGGATGACAGTCACGTCACCGGCAGGCACTGGGGAAGTCCCAGACTGGACTCAGTGACAAATGGGAACTGGATTCCAGCTCTGGAGTCAGGAACACACGGATCAGGATCAAAGGCAGATGAACAGACAGAGTCCTCTCTGGACGTCGGCCATCGCAGGAAGGGGACTGACCCTTTGATCCCTCAGCTTTTATACTGAGCATGGGGCAGATGGGATGGAATACCCCTGTTGGTCAGGTTTGGGTCACCTGTCCTGTCCACTCCTCCCCACTGATGTGACCTCTTTACGTTTTTTCCATTTCTGACCCCCTAAGGGGGCAAATAACGAAATTGGCTGACCTTGGTTGTTATAGCAATAAGTATAAGCAAGGGCCTCCCTGCATACCATTCCTTGGCATGGAGCACAAACACTGGTCTTATCATTCTGAGAACGAGCAGTTTTCTCCACAATATGCCGTTAATTTCACAGAGTTAGAGGAGGCCTAGCTAGGATGTAAAGTTACAGAACAGAAAATTGGTTCAGTTTTACTTCAAACCGGGACAGGAATAAATGGGATTTTCTGGAAACATGGAACTTCATTTCTTCACAGTTGTAATCAAAATGATACTTTGAAACGATCAAGCATAGAAAATGATTTTCACATACATATTTTACATTAAGTGCACTTTTTGAGAACAGTCTGTTAAATGCATTCACTTATCTACTGACTTTCTTTTTCTGTTTCTAGTCTAAGCCTCCGAATTTTCTGATTATTTTAAACATCATAGTTACAGTTTTCCCTTTTACTATAAATGAAGGCTAGACATTAGTTCTGTGAAAATTAAATAGATCAGATCCTCTTGGTACCATATTTTTTGCTGTCCTTAAAATGATCTTCTTCAAAAGAAATAATGTCTATAAAATGGAGATGAAAAGAAAGGACTGTAAAATTATCTTGCACAAATATATAGGTAATAATATTTAGTTCTTGTTACAGCATAAAAAGAAAACAGCCAAGCCATGAAAGGCTGTAACTGGTTTTATGTCTTTCCCAGCAGTGAACCAATTTCATGAGATGCTTTTCATAGGTCTGTTGCTTAAACTTCTGAATACAGAGTAAAAATGTGTGCCTTATCAGAGGATCTACTCCATGTGCTAGAGTAAGATCTGGTTGAGTGCTATTATTTTCAACAAAGTAAGTTTCTGTGCAATTTCAAGTAATGGCTATGTAATGGTCTCATTCTGTTATCTCTTGCCACATCCCTTCTCAACTATAATTGTCTTTAATTCAAAAGTATCTCCAGTCTCTTTTCTGGTATAGGTGATAGGCTGATTAAATTCAACAGTTTGACGATGAGAAATGTGTGAATAGGTGGCTACAGAATCTCACAGACTCTACAATAAAAGGTTTCATTGTGACAGTCTGAGGCCTTATCAGGTCTAACATGTTAGATATGTCTTCCCTAACAGGAAGGGACAGAAAATAAATGTATGGCGACAAGATAATTTTTGATAGTTATGTATGATCTGAAATTCATTGAACATGCAGAAATGGAGACAAATCAGTAGTATGGATTTTCAGCTGCTTTTATCTAGTTTTATACTCAAGCAATAGGATTTTTATAACAAATTTATCCAAAAAGTTTGAAGGAGCTGTCTTTCTCTGACTGCAACCTTCCTGCAACATTTCCTTCCTTAGTTTCCTTCTGTTACTCTGTCCTAGCTCATATGTCCTTTCTCCTCCAGATGTTTACAGCTTTCTGATGCATACAGGTGTTTATTATAACCTCAGTCACTGTCCAAAACATCTATTAGTCATATATATTCTGCTTTTCTTGGTCTGCCACATTGTAAGATAGTTCTCTTTCATGGTCCTTATAATTTTTGTAACTATTCCTCAGCTTTGGCAGAAGACCTGAATTCATTGTGTTTTGAAATTATCACCTCTGGACACGTGCAAGATTGATGGAGAACACTGAATAAAATTTATCAAGTAACTTACACAATAATGTATCAAGTAACTTATACAATATTCAGCACCGTGGCTTCCAAGCCATTTTATGACAATGAAATTATAGAAACTTTTACATAATTCTGGAAAAAGAATTGGCAGCTTTTTCTTGGATAACTTAAATACAGGTGTGAATAGCATAACTTTTTTTGTATATATAGAGAGAACTACAGCAAGAGATTTCAATAATCAGTAGTAAAACTTGATGTCATCTTAATTATTTTCCTCAGTCAAAGGTCTAATCTAATTATTTTATAATTGCAAAAGTAAAATGTATAAAATAATCCTTAGCCCTAAATGATTCGTTTGAGATGCTTCATTTATTATGTATGCATGAATCAGTAGCAATTACTCCTATTCATCAAATGTGAATGTGTGCTTTTCGATTCACAGATTAATTGGTATAAATTTGGACAATAACTGTGCTATGTTTGATACTTAAATTTCTTGATGTAGAATATACTTGCAAAGCCTGATTGTTCTGCACATGGAGATGGTGGCAAAATCCCATCTAATTAAATTAAATGGGGACAGAGGTACTAAAAGATGTGTAGAAGATTAATGTAAAGTCCTCAGTAGTCTGGGGTTTCCTCTGGAGACTACTCTGTAAATTTAGCCTTAATTGAAAATGGAGGGAAAAAGTATCTTAATATTTTGTTAAGTGTAAATAAGTTAGCTTAAAGTAAATAACAATTATTTTAAAGCTTATAGAATTACAGTATTTTTATTGTAGTAGAGGCGGAAATCACCAAAAATGAAGGAGATAAAGAAAAAGTCTTTAAAATTCCATCATTAAGACAATAACATAAAATAAGCAGTGTTGATTTCTCTAGTAGTTTAAAAATCTTTAAGCTCTTCATTAAAATGCTTGTATTTCAGATGATTGTAATTGATTTCCTGGATAAAACAGAGGCTAGATGTACTCTGTCATACTTTTTTAGAGAAGAGTTATACAAAATAAAGTAGAAGATGCTAACCTGAAAAGCAGCTGCATCATTGCAGATGATTATACTCTAGAGTTAGGTTTCTTTCAACACTGGTTAGTACTGAATTTGTTTTAGAAGCTTTTCTGTGGTTTTGATGACCTCACCTCTCAGGATTTTTCTTCTTGCCAAATGCCTTACTGTGTAATGGAATCATGGCTGTTGCACTTTTTCAGAGCTCTGTGAGTGTCATGAACAGAACCTGAGCATCCTGAATCCCAGTTCAAATGTAAGTGGCATTTCAATTATAGGCTGAATTGAAGCTCCATTATTCCTTTGATGCTCTTGGAAATATGTGCCTGCTCTTACACGAGACTTGCTGACAGATGTGAAATCTGCGGTTTCTGAGAAAGGTGAGGAATTGCTACAAGTTGCTAGATGTAGGAGGTTTCTCTAGATTTGAGGACAGTCACTTCAATATTGGATTATTCTGCCAATCTTTGAGACACCCTGAATTCCAATTTGGAAAAAAAACCCAAACGGCTGTTAAAAATAGTAGTGAGAACAATCTACCAAAGACCAAGTAAAGATGAACAATAGATCTTCTTGGCCTGTGATAAAAAATAATCCAAAAAAGTAAATACTAACCTTTTCAAGATATTTTAAGAGGATTGAGTGGAAGTAGCCCAAGATAATCAAGATAGTAAAGTCAGAGAACGTGTATTCCAAAGATAATTGAAATAAACTGTAGATGTTGCAATTTTCTAAGAACATTTGAGGTTTCTGCTTGTTTGCTTGAATATGTTCTACAGACAACTAGGTAGCTAAGAATAACTGTAGTCAGAGTGATCCAAGCCTAAAACTTTTTTTTTTTTAATTTGGACCTTTGAAAAGCTGCACTGCAACAGACAATACAACATTTTTTTTTAGTCTCAGAGTGTCAGCATAGTCAGTAAAAAAAATTGTGAAGCCTCTCTAGAATGCTTTCTAATGAGCCCTGATGGTAGCGCAGGATAACAGAAGTTATATTCATGGTAGTCCTGTAATACAGTATTAACAACTGCTACAGTCTTTTGCTATTAGCATTGCAGTGAGAGGAATTGTTTTGGGTGATCTCTTTTAGCTTTGAATCCTATTTAGATAACCAATAATAATTTTTTTTTGCTGATCAACAGTGTGATTCTGGCAGCTTTAACACAGGGAATTCAGTGAGCGTTATCTGGTTTGTTTAATTTTAACTTAAAATAGCTTTTAAAATTACAGATAGCTTAGAAAGGTTATTAGAAAAAAAACCCTACACTCCATAGAAAATTTTGAAGATATTTGGCAAAATCATCTCACTCTGCAAAACACAGAAAGTTAAATTTATAAGCCAAGATTAATTGTGGTAAGGGTTTTGCCAAGAAGCACAGTGAGACAAGCAAAGAAATCATGTGTCACCGAAATCAGGAATAAACTCCTTAACACCAATGTAGTCTTAAGAAGCAGGCATTCTTTTATTTGGTGCCGGGGACATGGGGGATCTCTCCACCCAACATGTCCACCAAATGCAAGATTCACAGAGACTTATATCCGTTCAGAATATGCATAGTCATTACATTTCCCAGAACTCATTATAATATTCACATCACCCTGGCACATGCGCATTAAGTCCATTAGGGACTTCATGGAAGGTCTTGGGTGGTCCCTAGTGGTGTTAGGTGGTCACTCAGGAGTGAAGTCTCAGTGAATTCTTGGTGGTTCTTTCCATATGAGGCCATTGGAGTGTCCTCCTGTTTGATCAGTATGGCTGGTTTGAGCTGATAACTCTTTGAGCGGATTGGGGAAGGTAAATGCAGAAGCTTTTGCAACTCCTCCATTTATTTTGCAGGCTTCTAAACAGGTTCTTTCTGATGGTATTTGTTATGGTTTGAGAGAGCCCATAACAATCTACTGTCGTTAGACAATTATTCTATCACCCGATGACCCCTCCCCACCCGGAAAGGGGAATCGGGGAACACAAAGAAAACACAAAGGTTGAAGTATAAATAGATTTAATAGACTAAGACTAAATAATTAACAATAATACTAAAGAACCAGTATTAATCCCAATACTGATATAAGATATACAGAAATTATACTCAGCCAATTCTATCAGCAGGAAGCTGTGCACTCCCAGCAGTGGATAGCAAGTATCAGACACTGCGAGCGCAATGGCTTCAGGAGGAAGGGAAGGCCTCAGGGCTCCGGCACCGGGGCAAGGAGTTGTCCGGACCGCCGCCAACAGGGAGAGAGCCCGCTACGCAGCAAACTTTTCTAATTTATATTGGATGTGACGTTCATGGTATGAAATACTCCTGTTGGCCAGCCTGGGTCAAATGCCCAGGCCTTGCTCCTCCTCGTCCCCACACCTGGCAAGGCTCGAAAACACTAACCTTGAATCCCACGGAGCCTGGCTGGCTATAAAGTAAATATTTTCACAAATTCAGACACTAGAGTCTTCTAAAAGTGTAATTTTCCCCAGCATTAGAAGAAAAGTTAGTCCTGTGTCTCTCAACCCAGGACATTCCACCCCTTATTTCATACCATATATATGTCACACTTCAGCGTACTATTATATTTATCTTCTAATATACATATATATAGAGAGAGACATATATAATCCTCTAAAGTTATGAACTATTCCTCTAAAAGGTCCATTAAATTTCTTTAGTCCAAAACTGTGAGTTCCATCTATCATAATAGTCTTTTAGGGTAGGAACAAGTGATGTGGCATTCACTCAGTTGTCGGATCAGGACCAGGCCTCAATACAGGATCGCAGATGGTTAGAGTTGGGCGCATCCACATAAGATGTTGTGCTCACGGCCATCATGTTCCCTGTCGCTGGACACCATTCGACAGAACTGACTCTGGGTCCGTTACCATTACGTTATCCTGAAAAACACTTATTGAACACTGTTAGTATTAGGCAACAATTGACACCGTATCATTTAAATTAAGGATTCTCACCCAAAATCAGATCTCCTAAAGGTACACATCGAACCTCTCCATTCTCCTGCATCACCCACCAAGTATGCCCTGGTCCTTCAGCAAAAGCAACCCCACGAGTGGGTTTGCCTTTACCTGAGGCCGGGGTAACCCACACTGTTTTTCCCAACATATTCTTTACATGCACCACAGGGACCTTATCTCCTTCTACAGCAGGTAAAAGCTCTGAGTGAGCAGGACCAGCTCGGCTGACAGTTCCCCTGGTGTTGACTAACCAGGTGGCTTTTGCTAAATGTTCATCCCGCTTTTTAAATGTTCCAGCACTCATCGCTTTCAGTGTAGTCTTCAGTAGTCCATTGCATCGTTCCACTTTCCCAGCAGCTGGTGCGTGGTAGGGGATGTGATATATCCACTCGATACCATGCTCTTTAGCCCAGGCATCTATAAGATTATTTCGGAAATGAGTCCCATTGTCTGACTCAGTTCTCTCTGGAGTACCATGTCGCCACAGGACTTCTCTTTCAAGGCCTAAAATAGTGTTACGAGCAGTGGCATGAGACACTGCATATGTTTCCAGCCAGCCGGTGGTTGCTTCCACCATAGTAAGAACATAGTGTTTTCCCCGGCGAGTTCGTGGAAGAGAGATATAGTCAATTTGCCAAACCTCCCCAAATTTATATTTCAGCCACCATTCTCCATACCACAAAGGCTTTGATCGTTTGGCTTGCTTAATTTCAGCACATGTTTCACATTGATGGATGACCTGTGCAATAGTGTCCATAGTCAAATCCACCCCTCGATCACAAGCCCATCTATATGTTGCATCTCTTCCTTGATGGCCTGAAGTGTCATGGGCCCACCGAGCTAAAAACAATTCACCCTTATGTTGCCAGTCCAAGTCTACTTGGGACACTTTAATCTTAGCAGCCTGATCCACCTGATGATTGTTTTGTTGTTCCTCAGTGGCCCGACTCTTGGGTATATGGGCATCTACATGTCGTACCTTCACAGACAGCTTTTCTAATCGGACAGCAATATCTTGCCACAAGTCAGCAGCCCAGATGGGTTTACCTCTGCGCTGCCAGTTGCTCTTCTTCCATTGCTTTAACCACCCCCATAATGCATGCGCCGCCATCCATGAGTCAGTATAAAGATAAAGTACCGGCCACTTTTCTCTCTCAGCAATATCTAAAGCCAACTGGATGGCTTTCACTTCTGCAAACTGACTCGACTCACCCACTCCCTCAGTTGCTTCTGCGACTCGTCGAATAGGACTCCACACAGCAGCTTTCCACCTTCGCTGGTTTCCTACAATACGACAAGATCCATCAGTGAACAGCACGTATCGCCTCTCGTTTTCCGATAACTGATTATATGGTGGTGCCTCCTCAGCCCGCACCACTCTCTCCTCTGGGGATCCTCCAAAATCTGTGCCTTGTGGCTAATCCATGATTACCTCCAGAATTCCTGGACGATTGGGGTTCCCTATTCGAGCTCGCTGAGTAATTAGTGCTACCCACTTACTCCACGTTGCATCAGTTGCGTGATGTGTGGAAGGAGTTTTCCCTTTAAACATCCAGTTCAACACTGGCAACCGAGGTGCCAGGAGAAGCTGTGCTTCAGTACCAATTACCTCCGAGGCAGCTCAAACCCCTTCATATGCCGCTAATATCTCTTTCTCAGTGGTAGTATAGCGATCCTCTGATTCTCTATATGCTCGACTCCAAAACCCTAGGGGTCGGCCTCAAGTCTCTCCAAGTGCTCTTTGCCAGAGACTCCAGGTAGGGCCATTCTCCCCGGCTGCGGTGTACAGCACATTTTTTACATCTTGTCCGGTTCGGACTGGCCCAAGGGCTACTGCATGAACAATCTCCTGTTTAATCTGCTCAAAGGCTGACTGCTGCTCAGGGCCCCATTTAAAATCATTTTTCTTTCTAGTCACTTCATAGAGAGGGCTCACAATCTGACTGTAACCAGGAATATGCATTCTCCAGAAACCCACAACTCCTAAGAAGGTTTGTGTTTCCTTTTTGTTAGTAGGTGGTGACATAGCTGTTATTTTGTTAATCACATCCATTGGGATCTGGCGACGCCCATCTTGCCACTTAATTCCTAAAAACTGAATCTCCTATGCAGGTCCCTTAACCTTACCTCGTTTGATGGCAAAACCGGCTTCCAGGAGGATTTGAATTACCTTCTCTCCCTTCTCAAAAACTTCTTCTGCTGTATCACCCCATACAATGATGTCGTCAATGTATTGCAGGTGTTCTGGAGCTCCACCCTTCTCCAGTGCAGTCTGAATCAGTCCATGGCAAATAGTAGGGCTGTGTTTCCACCCCTGGGGCAATCGATTCCAGGTGTACTGGACACCCCTCCAGGTGAAAGCAAACTGTGGCCTGCACTCTGCTGCTAAAGGAATAGAGAAAAAGGCATTAGCAATGTCAATTGTAGCATACCATTTAGCCTCTTTTGACTCCAGTTCATAGTGAAGTTCTAACATATCTGGGACAGCAGCACTCAATGGTGGTGTGACTTCATTCAAGCCACGATAGTCTACTGTCAGTCTCCATTCCCCATTAGGCTTTTGCACTGGCCATATGGGACTATTAAAGGGTGAGTGAGTCTTACTGATAACCCTTTGGCTTTCCAACTGACGAATCAATTGCTGAATAGGGAGCAAAGAATCTCGGTTAGTGCGATATTGTCGCCTATGCACCGTTGTAGTAGCAATGGGCACATTTTGTTCCTCGACTCTCAGCAACCCTACAATAGAAGGGTCCTCTGACAGGCCAGGCAATGTAGACAGTTGCACAACTTTCTCCGTCTCCACCGTCGCTACACCAAATGCCCACCGGTAGCCTCTCGGGTCCTTAAAATACCCTTTCCTGAGGTAATCTATGCCAAGGATGCATGGTGCATCCGGGCCAGTCACAATGGGGAACTTTTCCCATTTATTTCTAGTTAGGCTCACTTCAGCTTCCAGTACAGTCAGGTCTTGAGATACTCCTGTCACTCCAGCAATAGTGACAGGTTCTTCCCCTATGTGATTTGATGGCATTAGGGTGCACTGTGCACCAGTGTCCACCAGGGCCCTATACTTTTGTGGTTCTGGTGTGCCAGGCCATCGAATCCACACAGTCCAATAAACTCGATTGTCCCTCTCCTCCCCCTGGCTGGAGGCAGGGCAACCCTAGTTTTGATTAGAGGGGGCACCACTTCCATCTGTGACAGTTGCGTGTCGTAAATCAGGCTCCGAGGCCCATCTCTGCCTTCTAGGGGACTTTTCTCTGGAAACTGGAGCAACGCTTCTCCTGGAAGAACCCCTCCTGGGAGGTGTCTTACTCCGCAACTCACATACACGTGTCTGTAAAGCTGAAGTAGGTTTTCCATCCCAATTCCTCATGTTTTCTCCCTGACTACGCAGGGTAGACCACAGGATGTGTCGTGGTGTGCTTTGCTTCTCTCGACCAGGTTTAGTAGGGAAGTGTTTGTCCCCACCTAAGATATTGGCCTTGCCAAATGATTTCTTCAGCACTGAGACACTGGCCTGTGGGGCAGAAAGAAGATTATTTGCATAATGCTGCATTCGAGCATCCATATCACCCACCGTCGGTGCCTCATCGTCTCTCCAGCACAATAATGCCAATACATTAGCATATGCTGCCGGTGCACTCAGTACCCATTTGCGCCAAATGGGTCCAGTAATTTTGAGTGCATCTGGATCTAATGATGTCTGCAGGTCGTCCAAGTCACTGAAAATCATCTCTCGCACAGCTATTTCCCTCAGATTCTTAACACCTCTCTCAGTAGTTGTCCACTTGGATGGCTGGTACATGATATCATCCCTATAGGGATACCTGCTCCTCATGTTTAACAGGAGTCGCCTCCAGAGGGTGAGGGATTGTGGTGGTCTTCCAAAAGCTCTGTCAATACCTGATTCTCTAGCTAATGGTGCTAGCCGCTTGGCTTCTCTACCATCTAAGTCCAAACTATCAGCCCCAGTGTCCCAGCATCGGAGCAGCCAAGGAATCACTTGCTCGCCTTCCTGGCGGCTGTAATCCTTACAAATGTCTCGCAGCTCAGTTAGGGTTAATGATCGAATAGTTTCCTGTGTTACTGTATTGCCTGATGTCCCTGGTTGACCATTGTCATCTGATGCTACGGCACGCTTCCTCTTATGTACAGGGTTGACTGACACTGGCCCTGATTGAGTCTGTAGATCAGCTGCATCATCCATTACTAAGGTCGAAGTAGATTCAGTACTTGGTGCAGCTGCAGGTCTTGTCATGAGAGCCAGCATGGTCTGGATAAGATCAGGGTCTGTCGGGAGGGCTGGCGAGGTCTGCATGGGTGCAATGTCTGTCGGGGGGGCCAGTGGGGTCTGGACAGGCACAGTAGTTGTCACGGGGACTGGCAGTGTCTGCACAGGAGGAACATCTGCTGCAGGAGTCTGCGGGGGCTGTACAGGAACGCTGACTGTGGGGGAGGCCGGCAGATTCTCTGAAGGAGCAATGTCTGTCGGGGGGGCCAGTGGGATCTCTATCAGACACTTCCTGCTACCGTAAATCCAGCCCATAAAAAAGAACAAGCCCGCAAAAATTAACAATATAAGCACAATGACCAAAACATTCCAAGGGTATTTCAAACTCTCAAAAACTGTTGCTATTGATGCTACCGGAACATACAAATCCTTAAAAGATATCCCCCCCCCCACTAAGTGGCCCGTAATATAACCCAAGGTGTAATTATGCACGGTGCCCAAAAAGGATCCTTCCCTGTTCTGAGGTGATTCTAATCGCGGCGATTTGCGAGATGCAATTACATAAGTGACAAAAAACGGAACAATTACAGAAGACCCAATAACATAGCAAAACACCACCGCACAAAATAACAAGGCAATGCTTTTAACTCCACATTTAGAAATGATAAGCTTCCCTAAACCAATGAGAAATGGCAACAAACTCTTGCACCACTCCCATAGCTGCCCACATACAGCTGCACAGAGATACCAGAGAACTCCGCTTACAGTACATTGAAACCACTCCAATAGATCCATAATGACTGTTTTACAAATCTGATCAAATCTGTTTACAACTTCAACCCTTCAGAACTCTCAAATTAAAGCCTCTGATTCTCCCAGCACTATTTAAATTACATGCAAACTATCACATTAAGTATCAAGGTCATTAAAATACCACACCGCATGCCAAATTTGTTAAAAGATCACGTTGGGCGCCAAATTTGTTATGGTTTGAGAGAGCCCATAACAATCTACTGTCGTTAGACAATTATTCTATCACCCGATGACCCCTCCCCACCCGGAAAGGGGAATCGGGGAACACAAAGAAAACACAAAGGTTGAAGTATAAATAGATTTAATAGACTAAGACTAAATAATTAACAATAATACTAAAGAACCAGTATTAATCCCAATACTGATATAAGATATACAGAAATTATACTCAGCCAATTCTATCAGCAGGAAGCTGTGCGCTCCCAGCAGTGGATAGCAAGTATCAGACACTGCGAGCGCAATGGCTTCAGGAGGAAGGGAAGGCCTCAGGGCTCCGGCACCGGGGCAAGGAGTTGTCTGGACTGCTGCCATCAGGGAGAGAGCCCGCTACGCAGCAAACTTTTCTAATTTATATTGGATGTGACGTTCATGGTATGAAATACTCCTGTTGGCCAGCCTGGGTCAAATGCCCAGGCCTTGCTCCTCCTCGTCCCCACACCTGGCAAGGCTCGAAAACACTAACCTTGAATCCCACGGAGCCTGGCTGGCTATAAAGTAAATATTTTCACAAATTCAGACACTAGAGTCTTCTAAAAGTGCAATTTATACAATCAGATCTTACATATTCAAGGGGCGCCTATACATATCCATAACCTTTCCCTGAAAAGGCGGTCTTTATTACAATGAGTTACGAGAAATCATTTCCATAGTCTCTGCCTTTAACTCCTCCCAGCTGCACATGCGCAGTGTCTCCTGGTGGTCGTGGGCCGGGGTCTCAGGGATGAAGGCCGTATGTCTTCCTCTCTGTGTACCTCTTGCTTTTAATGTTAATGTGTTGCTCCAGGCCACAGGGTTGGGAAACCAGAGGATCGCTCTGTCAGGACAACTGAGAATACCAATTGTTCCCTTATCTCCCCGCAAGGCCAACGTGACCACTTTATGGTTTCAACACATCCTTTCTTTGCCTAAACACCTTGGCAATGGCTTTAGGCTATAGATACACAGTTTAAGCCAAGCAATGGTCCTGCTATTAACCCTTGAGTGTTATTTCCCCTTATCAATTGAAAAAACAAGTAAAGCATCATCTTGAGATACTTGGTGTAGTACCCTTGACTGTGTCCAAATTCGAGCAATGTCCCTTCTGGTCAACCTGAAAAGGTATCAGTTAATACTAATAAATATCGATACCCCCCTTTTCTTGGGAGTTCTGCTGCCATTGTTGCCCAGGCCCGTTGCCCTTCCCAATTTAGCCCATTTCTGGTTCGGGGGTATTTTTGGGATTAGTCTGGAGGCAAAGATCGTACTGCTGAGTCACTTGTCTCACAGTGGTGTATAAATTTCTAGCTACAATTTCCCTAATTAGTTGTTTATATAGTGCCTCTGCCCCCCAATGCCTCTTTCTATGTTCTTCCCTTATCAGAGACCATACTAGATAAGAGGGAAGGATTAGTTTCCCTTGTGGGGTGAGAGCCCATCCCTCCTCGTTATATGATCCTTCTAGATCTGTGATAAGCTTCTGATCTTCCTTGGTATATTCTGGCTTACCTTCTAGGGAAATTTGCCTGTCAGGGATCAAAGCCCCTTCTGTTTTTACCTTTGCTTTGGCTACCTGTTTTGCCTCTCTGTCCGCCAGCTCATTTCCTCTTTCCAACTCTTGAGTTTACTTTCTGGTGTGCCTTAATGTGCATGATCGCCACTTTCTCAGGGAGTTCGACTGCCTCCAGCAGTTTCAGGATCTCCTCTGCATGCTTGATGCTTTTGCCCTGTGAGTTCAATAATCCTCTCTCCTTCCAGATTGCTCCATGAGCATGTACGACTCCAAAGGTGTATTTCGAGTCTGTCAATTATTTCTGCCTTCTGTGCCAAGGTATTCATGGGCAAAGGCCCTGACTCTGTTACTTCCTGACTGGTGGTAATGGCATATCCGGCATGCCTTTTACCGCTTAGGACATAGCTGCTTCCATCCATGAACCAGTTTTCCGTCTTTTCCATAGGACTGTCTCTCAGGTCCGAACAGCTCAAATATGTTGCTTCGATGGCCTCCAGACAGTCGTGATGCACTGGTTCTCCTGTGTTTCCACTGAGGAAAGAGGCTGGATTGACAATGTTAGTGACTACAATCTCCACATCATCTTGTTCTGCCATTTTAGCCTTATATCTCAAGGATCTTTGTGGGGAGAGCCAGTGTCCGCCTTTCACTTCTAATACTGTATGGGACACCAACACAGTCATTTTCTGGCCCAGGGTGAATTTTTGGGCTGCCTGGATGTTTATTACTACGGCTGCGACCGCTCGCAAGCATCCAGGCCAACCCTTTGCAGTTGCGTCCAAAAGTAGGCAACTGCTCGTCGATACGGGCCCAGATCTTGTGCTAGTATTCCCAGGGCAATCCCCTGCTTCTCGTGAGAAAAAAGAAAAAACAGTTTACTCACATCTGGGAGTCCTAAGGCTGGGGGCGACATCAGGGCCTCTTTTGCAACTCAAAGGCCTGTCCATTCAAGGTGTTACAGGGTTTTAGTCGGCACCACCCAGTCATCCCCAGGAAAGTTCGTAACTCTTTCACTGTCTCTTTTCAGGCCTGTCCCAAAGTCCTTTGTCCAGCACTGATTTCATATCCCAGATAAATCACCTTACGCTGCATTACTTGGGCCTTCTTCTTGGATACCCGGTATCCCTGGAGTCCCAAAAAGTTTAGCAGACTGTCGTGGTTTTGACCAGATTAACCAATCAGAGCGACAGATGGCCCCTCCCCCCCCCTAAGGAAAAGAGAGGAGAGGAAGAGATAAAAGAGATTTATGAGTTTAGAAAAAAAACTAAACTACTTTAATGAAAACATTAATAAATAATGAAATAATAAATAATTTAAAAAAAAGAAAAAAAAATAGAAAAAAAAATATATATACAGTATATACAAAACCGTATCAAGCTCCCAGGGTGATGATCACGTCACCGGCAGGCACAAGGGAAAAGTCCCAGGCTGGACTCGGTGATGGACAGGAGCTGGATTCTGGATCTGGAGTCAGGATTGCTCGGATCGGGATCAAAGGCAGACGAACAGACAGGGTCCTCCTCAGATGTCGGCCATTGAAGGAAGAGAGATGACCCTTTGATCCCTCAGCTTTTATACTGAGCATGATGCAGATGGGATGGAATACCCTGTTGGTCAGTTTTGGGTCACCTGTCCTGTCCGCTCCTCCCTACAGGTGTGACCCCTCTACGCTTTTCCGCTTCCGACCCTCCAACGGGGCAAATAACAAATTTACCTGGCCTTGGTTGTTATAGCAATAAGTATAAGCAAGGGCCTCTCTGCATACCATTCCTTGGTATTATCAGGTCTTATCACTATGAGAGCGAGCAGTTTCTGAACAATATGCCGTTAATTTCAGAGTTTAGTTAGTTAGAAGAGGCCCAGCTAAAAAGGAAAAATTACTGAACAGAAAATTAGTTCTGTTTTACCTCAAACCAGGACACAGACTCACCGTCCAGGCCATACAAGCGTCCTTTGTCTTGGTGGCAATCAGGATATCGTCCACATATTCTAACAGTTTCACCTCCTCAGGCGGGGCTTCCCAGTACTCAAGATCTTTTGCGAGTTGGTTACTAAACATAGTAGGGCTGTTTTTGAACCCTTGTGGTAACACCGTCCAAGTAAGCTGAGTTTTACGTCTGCTTCTTGGATTTTCCCATTCAAATGCAAATATTTTCTGGCTGGCTTTATGGAGAGGGAGGCAAAAGAAGGCATCCTTCAGGTCTAAAACAGTAAACCAGGTTAGTTCAGGTGTCAGTATGGTCAGCAAGGTGTATGGATTCGCCACTACCGGATCTTATTTATAGCCCGGAGGTTCTGGACCACCCGGTATGACCCGTCGGGTTTATGGACTGGTAAAAATTTTTCTATTACTGGCCGAATTCCCTCCCTGTCCTCCTTCTTCGGGGGATACTGTTTGATTCTTACCGGCTGTCGTCCTTCCTTGAGTCTGACCTCAACAGGTGGAGCATTTTTGCTTTCCTGGGCACATCGGTGGCCCATACCCCGGGGTATACCTGGTTCGTGATTTCTTCGCTGCTTTTTCCTTCTGTGGGAACACTAGCTAGGGATAAACTCATTATTTGGATATACTGCTGGTCATTTACCTCCAGAGTAATCTCTCCCTTTTTAAATTTAAATATTGCACCCAATTGTTCCAACAAATCTCTCCCCAAAAGTGCTTTCGGGGAGTTGGGCATGTACAGGAATCTGCGGACACCCCATTGTTTTCCCAATTTATATCTCAGAGGTTCACAAAAATATGCCTTTTTGCTTTGGCCAGTTGCCCCTTTTACCATGATATAGTCATTTCCCAGGGGCATCAGAGCTTGGTTTAAAACCGAATACGTTGTCCCTGTATCAACCAGAAATTCCACCTCCTTTTGCTCCTTCCCTAGCTTCATTATAACCAGTGGATACGCTAGGGTGGATTTCCCAGATCCCCGTCAGTCTTTCTTCTGTGGGACGCAGCTTTTGCAGCTTGCGCCTAATATCTCCTGTAGACTGACCTAAGAATAAAGAAACTAGTTGTTGTATTCCTGCCTCTGACCCAGGATCCAGCGGTGTGTTACGGCGCATTACGTCCCTTAGTCGATCCAAGAATTCGGATGGTGACTCGGAAGGACCTTGTCTAATTGCATATAATGCTGACCAATTTATGGTTTTGGGAATGGCCCTCTCCATTTCTTTTGAAATCCACCCCTGGTATGCCTGCAGTTTTCTATATCCACAGACCTGTTTGCATCCCATTTGAAGGGGGAGGTATTCTTTAACATCTCCTCCTGTAGTTTTATAATGATCCTCAGCCAAATGCCCTGCAGTTTTTAAAATTAATTGGTTTTCCGTATATTCTAATAATAACTGTAAAATGTTTGGTTACACTTACCGGATCATTCCTGTAATCCTTGGCAACCCTTTTCCATGCCTCTAAATCGGTGGTGGAAAAAGGTACCTTGATTAGCATTGTCCTGCCATCTGGCCCTACCGCCTCTCGGAGAGGTGCCTGTAAGACTGTTAGGGTAGACTTTTTTCTAGTACGGGAGGATACAGGGCTGTCCGGGGGAGTGGAGGTTCCGTCCAAGTCCACATCCTGTTCCTGTGATCGAGGGGGAGGCTTAAGCAAATCAGTTAGATCTTGTTCTGATGCCCGGTGGATTTTATTTACTCTAATGCACCTTTGTCCAATACTACATGCTGAGCAACACTGCCTCAGTTTACCTTTAAGCTCTTTGTTATTTTCCCGCTCGAGGGCGAGTACCATAGGGTCCTGTGGCGGCACCATTCCACAGTCCCTTTGCCACTCCGGGTGATTTCGGAGCGTGAAAAACGTGTCTGCATATGACACTTCATCCCATTTTCCTTCCCTCCTTAAAAACAACATTAATTGCAGGATGGTGTTATAATCGATTGACCCATAAAGTGGCCACTTAGCTCCATCTTCCAGCTTATAAATCGGCCACCATTGACTGCAATATTTAATGAGAGTCTTCTTATTCTCTGTACCCCCGGTTCCAACAATGTTCCTCCAGTGTGTCAATATACAACCAAGGGGGCTTTTCTTTAAAATACCTTTATTCTGAGTGTTCCCCATCTCTCCAGATTGCTTCTTGTTAGCTATTGTACTTCGTTTTAATTTCCACGTGAACCTTTCCTCACAGGTCCTTACAGTCTTCTCTCAATCTTCTTCCCAAACGTCCCAGTCTTCTGGGATTAAAGTTTTCTTCCCACATATAAACTTTACTATTTCGGACTCTTGATGGGCCCTTTCCCAATCATAAAACCGTGGGATTAGGGGAGAGCATTTGGGACACTCAGCTCTCTGCTTCCTAGATAAACAATACCAAATTTTCTCACAAGATTTACATTTCAACAGGACCCGAGCCGAATGCCAATTTTCAGGTAATTTGTTAGTAAGCCCACACACAAAACAAGGGATCACCCCCACGTGTCCGTCAATTTGGGGGTTTAGAAAGGTATCTGGGACAGGTTGTTCCCAGTCTAGGGCCACTGTCTGTCCGGCAGGTGTTAAATACACTCCTCCTAAATAAATTCGTCCCTCGCCCCTCCTTATCCAGTCCCCTCCTTCATTTAAATATTCCCAAGGTTCGAGCCCAAACCACCGAAGGAGTGACTCTCCCTGTCCGGCCACTTTGATGATCAGCCAGACCCCCGACACTTAGAAGACTGACTAAACACCACAGCAGCCCAACTTACATATATCAAGACATTTACAAATTTTTACAGACGTTTCAGGCGCTTTGTCCGTCTCTGGCCGTGTTCCTCGCGGAGTCACGGAACCGCAAATCGGGACTCCCACTCGCTTCACAGCAGCGCTGTGTCTCAAACACACGCATCCACACACAAATGCTCTTAACATAAAATACCCGGGCATTTACAAATAAAACATACAATCATTACTCCAGTTGGTATCCCTCCAGCAGCTGCAAATATTATTCAAGTACTTGTATCACAACTTTGAGAAGCCCGCTTACCCTTCTTCTGCTTCTTATACAATCATGTGACCACTTTATGGTTTCAACACATCCTTTCTTTGCCTAAACACCTTGGCAATGGCTTTAGGCTATAGATACACAGCTTAAGCCAAGCAACGGCCCTGCTATTAACCCCTGAGTGTTATTTCCCCTTATCAGCTAAAGCTACGGAGTTGGGCAACTGGGATTTATCAGAGAATATATCTGTTCCCCTCACTGCTGATGAACCTTTGAATGTTGAGACTGCTGGGACTGCAGCATTTCCTGTGGTGTATCATGACCCAGCTGCAGGGGAGCCTCATGAGCATGCTACTTATTCCTGGAAGGTGATTCAGGATTTACAAAAGGCCACCGCCCAGTATGGCCCCAACTCCCCTGCAGTAATGCAACTGATATGATTATTGTCAATGGAAGCTATGACCCCTTATGATATTACTCATATTGCTCAGATAATTTTTCAACCTGTGCAGCTTGCAGTGTTTCGAAATATTTGGCAGCAAAGGGCTGAGGCGCAGGCAGTAGCGAATCTGCAGTTTCCACAAGGTGATCCTCGCTATGGCAATGGTGCTGATGTTTTAATGGGTGCTGGGCAATTCAATAACCCACAGCGTCAAGCGCAGTGGCCCCCCTTGGTGCTTGAACAAGTAAAAAATATAGGCATCGAGGTGATAATTCGCACAGCAGAATTGGCAGAGCCAAAACAAAAATATACCACCATTAAGGCACTCGAGAGCCATTTCTCTCCTTTGTTGAAAAGTTACAAGCTGCTGTTGAACGTCAAGTGTTTGATGCGCGCCTCCGTGAAATGCTAGTGAAACAATTGGCTTGTGACAATGCTAATGTGGACTGTCAAAAAATAATTGAGGCATTACCAGGAGACCCAACCTTAGAGGCGATGATCACTGCTTGTGCCAAGGTTGGGATCTGTGGAGCATAAAATGACTGCACTCGCTGCCGCAATGGCAGCCATGCGAGTGCAGGGCCAAAAATGCTATGGCTGTGGTCAAACAGGTCATGTAAAAGCTGAATGCCCCAAGAAAAAAATGGGAGGAACTGGCTCGGGAAAAGTCAATACGGCGGGGGACACAGCAGAAATGAATTGCTATAGATGTGGAAGGGTTGGACATGTTGCTAAGCAATGTCACTCTAAATATCACCTTAATGGCCAACCATTACAGCCGGGAAACGGCAAGAAGAGCGCGAAGGGGTGCGTGCAGACACAAATGCCCCATACGCAAATGCCCTACAATCCTGGCAACCCATTTCTAGGGTCAGTGCAGACGCAACCCTCTGTGACAAGCTATCAGGGAAAACCAGTGGATCAGCTGGGATGGATGTATCCACCGCCCACACAGTGACTATAACAACTCAAGGGGTGCACAAAGTGCCCTTAGATGCCTGGGGGCCAATCGGTAGGGGACTGAGTGCTTTACTAATAGGAAGATCAAGTACCACCCTACAAGGACTCATGGTGCATGTGGGAGTTATTGACGCCGATTTTACAGGACAAATTTGTGCTATGGTATCAACAGCAACACCACCGGTAACAATAGAAAAAGGAACACGCTTAGCTCAACTTGTGCCATTTATGAGTTGTGTCCCCAGGACTGAACAGGTTGTTCGCGGTGACGGCGGATTTGGATCAACAGGAAAACCACTTGTTTTCTGGACTCAGACAGTGTCGGAGAAACGGCCGCAAATGATTTGTACACTCATGATGAACAGCGTTACCCCCGATCAGGTGAAACTGACTGGGTTACTCGATACAGGGGCGGATGTGACTATCATCTCACTGCGCGAATGGCCTAATACTTGGCCTAATGGCCTAATACTCAAACACCTTGGGGGTGACGGGACTTGGAGGAGTTGCGACTAGCCTAATATCAGCCAAACCGATTACGATTGTTAATTCTGAAGGTCAAAGGGCTACGGTGAGACCTTATGTGACCTCGGCCCCATTAAATTTGTGGGGAAGGGATTGTTTAGGACAATGGGGAGTACGGATAACAACAGATTTTCAGTAGGGGTCACTGTATTGCAGGGCATTTCTCGACCCACTCTGGCATTAAGATGGTTAACTGAAAGACCGGTGTGGGTCGATCAGTGGTCCCTCAGTCAAGAAAAACTCACTGCCCTGCAGTCTCTTGTAGCAGAACAACTAGCTGCAGGACACATAGAGGTCTCACACAGCCCTTGGAATACCCCTGTGTTTGTTATAAAGAAAAAATCTGGAAAATGGAGATTGTTACATGATCTGAGGAAGATTAATGAGGTTATGGCAACCATGGGAGCTTTACAACCTGGATTACCCTCTCCCACCATGATTCCGATGCAATGGGAAATTGTTGTAATGGACTTGAAAGATTGTTTCTTTACGATTCCTTTAGCAGATCAAGATATGGAGAAATTTGCCTTTACTGTACCATCCATAAACAATATGGAACCTGCAAAAAGATATCATTGGAAGGTGTTACCGCAAGGTATGAAAAACTCACCCACAATTTGCCAGTGGTTCGTGGCAAAGGCATTGAGTCCAGTACGTGCCTTGTTCCCATCAGGTTATTGCTATCATTATATGGATGACATTCTGTTAGCTGCAGCAACTCCACAGGAGTTAATTGAGATGGAGAACAAAACACGGGAATCCCTGTGCCAATATGGACTAATTGTTGCGCCTGAAAAGGTGCAACGGCAGCAACCATGGCTTTATTTAGGTATGAAAGTCTTAACTCAAATGGTGATGCCACAACCCGTACAATTGCAAGTGGAAGTGAAAACATTAAATGACGTGCAAAAATTAGCAGGGATGATTAATTGGATTCGACCCTACGTGGGGATTCCTTCTTCTAAATTGCAACTGCTATTTGAACTACTGCAAGGAGACACAGATATTTCTGCCCCACGCACCTTGACGGTAGGTGCACAAAAAGCAATTGCAGACATTGAGCGAGCAATTAGTAGCAAACATGTATGGAGAATTGAACTGACAGTGCCTGTCCAGGCAATCATTTTGGTTGACCAGTTGGTACCCTTTGCCATGATTGCACAATGGCATGAGAAGTGGGATGATTCTCTACATGTTTTGGAGTGGGTTTTCTTGCCAAATAAAACAAAAAAGACAGCCGCTGGCCTTTTTGAGCTGGTGGCTCAAGTAATTATAAAAATCAGGACACGCTGTATGGAATTAATGGCGAGAGACCCAGAAAAAATTGTACTCCCAGTGCAGAGTGATTATTTTGAATGGTGCCTGGCCAACAGCTCTGCCTTACAAGCAGCCACGATGAACTATACAGGGCAAATAAGTTATCATTTGCCCTCACATCCATTGGTCAAACTAGGAAGTCAGGTGAGATTTGGTCAGAAACAATTGAGTCAATTGGATCCAGTAGAGGGACCCACGGTGTTTACGGATGGATCAGGGAAAACAGGAAAAGCGGCCATCGTTTGGAAAGACGGACCACAATGGCGGCATAAAATCGAACATCAAGAAGGCTCACCACAAGTGGTTGAACTTAGGGCGATGGCCATGGTGTTTCAAAGCTTCCCTGGCCCAGTAAACATCATAACAGACTCTGCTTATGTGGCTGGACTGGTACAACAATTGGACAAAGCTGTGTTAGGGCATGTGTCTAATGAAATGCTGTTTGGGGTTCTGAAGCTATTATGGTTGGAAATCCAGAAACGTCACTATGAATATTATGTCATGCATATTAGAAGTCACACTACGTTACTGGGTTTTAGGTGTTCCCCAACAAGTTAAGACAGACAGTGGCCCGGCTTACATGTCTCAGAAAGTCGCATTATTTTTGCAGCTTTGGGGGATATCCCATGTTACTGGAATTCCCCATTCTCCCACAGGACAAAGCATTGTAGAACGAGCCCACGGTACACTCAAGCGCTTCCTCCAAAAACAAAAAGGGGGAACGCTGGGTGAACCACCTGATGCACGATTGGCTAAAGCTACGTATGTTTTAAATTTTTTACAGGTTTCTGATGATTCTCCGACCCCAACACCACCCATCCTTCGCCATTTCAATTCCCTGGTAACTCAGGAGGGGGTGGGTCCAGGGGCAAAGGTGTTAGTGCGGGATCTACGTACGGGTCAATGGATGGGTCCGCATGATCTATTAACTTGGGGAAGAGGTTATGCTTGTGTTTCCACAGATCACGGGCTGCAATGGATGCCTGCACGGAACGTGAAGCCTGTGTTATCTTCCTCATGATGTGTGCCGTAGTCAACGCATTTTGGATGCCAACGCAGACAAGGACCAACGTATGGATCACTCTAGCCAACATGACTGGCCAAGATTCCATATGTCTGGCCACTGCGACGCCAGAGAATCCGTTTACTACATGCCTCGTTGGTGTTCCAGTGGACAAGTGGCCGGTACCACATGAAGCACGGGCAACTTTTCAGAACGAGTCGTTGGTTAATACATGGGATGCGTGGGTGCCTTATTTGCCTAAAGTGCCTTTGGAACCTCAAGAGCTTGAACTTTTGGGATCTATAAAAATGGACTATTGTCTGTATTTCAATTATACAGGAAAGAATCAATCCTTGGCATGGGTGGTAAATTCAAGTATGTCAATTTACAGAAATTCAAGTGTATGGTGTAACTTTACCTCCCCAAATATTTCTCGATCCTCAAATGTCCCTTTGGCTCTACCCCCGGGGATATTCCTGATATGTGGAGATTGAGCCTGGGGAGCCATACCTTCTCACATGAAAGGAGGACCATGCAGTTTGGGACGCTTAACATTGTTAACTCCTAATACATCCATGATTTACCAACATCGCTATTATAAAAAATCTAAGAGGAGCCTCCATGCTTACAATGAAGACTGTGATGACCAAGTCACTTTTTGGAATAAGGGTGAAATATGGGCAGCCTCCATGTTTGTACCAGGAGCAGCTGCTGCCAAAGCGTTAAGTACCTTGAATAAGTTAGGATGCTGGCTAGCAAAGCAAGCAAATGCAACCTCTGCGGCATTAAGCAACTTACTATTAGATGTAGACTCAGTTAGGCATGCTATGCTACAAAATAGAGAGGCGATAGATTTTTTGTTATTAGCTCAAGGACATGGATGCGAGGATATTGATGGAATGTGTTGCATGAACTTGTCAGATCACTCTGAATCAATTCATAAAAGCATACAGTTGTTGAAGGAAGAAGTACAAAAGCTGCAAGTCGATAATGGATGGGATTGGTTGAACAGATTGTTTAGTGGATGGGGACTGTAAGGATGGTTGTTGTTGGTAGTAAGAACAGGATTAGTTATTTTACTGATTGTTGTAGTTGTGCTATTAATGTTGCCATGTGTCATCTCCTTGCTGCAAAGGGCCCTGCAGCGGACGATGAAGGCGATCTTTTTGGCACAAATACAAAAAGGGGGAATTGTGGGGGACTGCGGCGGGTCCGTGGAACCCTTGATTGTGGGAATGGAGTCAGGAGTTGACCTTGCAGAGATTAAAGTATATCCTTGAGAAAGAAGGGAGTAGAAAACATCCTGAGAAGTAAAACAACTTTTAGGTACCAGCTGGAGACTGACAAGATAAGGAGTAGTTTTGATGTTTTGCAAAAGACAACCAATGATATATTGTTATGACAATATGTAACCAATAGTAAAAGAACACGTGTTAAGAAAGAATATATAAGAAAATACGTGTGCTAATAAAGGTGGACTGTTACTGCTTGAACTTCTGAAGACTGCTGTCCGTGTCGTTTGTCCGTCTCAACAACAACGACAGTAATGCCCAATCATGGACTTACAAAAATATTTTCTACCTTCTACTGAGCTTATCACAATAACAGGTACTCTGCTACCAGGACAAGTTTCGGTTCCCAGACTGTGTTCTGTTTTTGTCAGGATGAGCTTCAGGATGTGTAACTTATGTTTCTCATTCTCCCCTGCTCTCAAGGTCGCTATTGGCACACACTGTTGCTCCAGATGCACGTAAATCTTAGCTGTGTGAGTGAACTTTAACTGAACCCACAGGGAAGTCCCAGACTGGACTCAGCAATGGACAGAAACTGGATTCCAAATCTGGATTCAGGAACACATGGGTCGGGATCAAAGGCAGACAAACAGACAGAACCCTCCTCGGATGCCGGCCATTGAAAAAAGACGGCTGTCCCTTTGATCCCTCAGCTTTTATAATGAGCATGATGCAGATGTGATGAAATACCCTTTTGGTCAGTTTTGGGTCACCTGTCCTGTGTGCTCCTCCCCACAGCTGCGACCCCTCTACGCTTTTCCGTTTCTGACCTTCCAATGGGGCAAGTAACAAAGGTAGCTGACCTTGGTTGTTATAAGAATAAGTATAAGCAAGAACCTCTCTGCATATCGTTCCTTGGTATTAACTATAAACATTAGGTATTATCTCTGCTAGAAGCAAATACTGTCTGAAAAATATACCATTAATTTCAGAGAGTTCAGTTAGAAGAGGCTTAACTGAAAAGTAAAATTACTGAACAGAAAATTGGTTTTGCTTTAACTCAAACCAGGACAACAATTTACATCTATATGATTTATTTTTTAAAAAATAATTTATTGAAAAATTATTGATGCTGATTCCTAACTTTCTAATTAAAAATATGTACTTTCTGCTTTGTTAGAGATTTCCACACTTAAACTAGTTTCATTTCATTATATTTTTAAATTTTGGTCTGTGTGTGACAAAATTAAATTTAGGTTAATTAATCTGTCCAGTAATTGAAATATATTATACAGGAGAATGTAATTTTCTTTTGAATGCTGTTTCCAAGAAGGAAATAAACTCTATTATTAATTCTAACAATGATGGATATATCTACTAGTTTAGTAAAAAAAAAATTTAAAAGAAAAATTTAGGACACTGAGCATAATTAACTGAAATATATTGGGATGAGAATGAGCCTTTCTTTTTACTCATTTGCCTTCTTACTATCTGGGAACAGTCATCGGAAATACCTGCTTTGCTCTTCCTGTAAACTGACTTTTTAAAAGCTTATTATAAAAGCATTTTATAATATCACTCTCCAAGATGAACAGCTCCGATGCCGGCACGTCCGCAGCGGAGCCGGGCGATCGTGGCGAAAAGGGACTCTTCCCGAGCTTTTCTGAGGCGGGGAAAGGCCGGGACAGCGCAGGGACCCGCAGGGAGCGGGCGGCTGATGAGGCAGGGGCGGGGCCAGCGGCAGCAGCGGCCAGCCCCACGGCCAGCCCACCCCCTTAAAAGGCGGCCCTAGGGAACGCAAGAGACTCGGATGGGTAACCGGGGTGGGGCAGGGCAGGGCAGGGCGCGGCGCGGCGCGCGAGAAGGGCGCGGCAAGCTCAAGAGGGGAGTTCAGCTGTGGTCTATACCCTGCAGAAAGCTGTGTCTTTTGCACTTGCCAGAGCAGATGTAGTTACATAAACAGAGCTCCCGTGGAAGCACGCAGCCATTCAAGTCTCAGGCTGCGGGGAGTGCCACAACCTCTCATGGCTAGTGGATGGTAGTAGGGATGACAGCTGTGTGAGGTGTGATCAGGTGGGTGACATACTCAGCATGGTAGCAGAGCTAAAAGAGGAAGTAGAAAGGTTACTGAGCATCAGGGAGTGTGAGGAAAAAAATAGATTGATGGAATCAGGCTCTGACCTCCCTGAGAGAGAAGCTGGAGCAGCCACCAAAAAAAATCCTAGCTAAAGGAGATCTAGTACCCTCCCCCTGCCAGACTGAAGGCAGTGGCCAAAAGGAGAGCGGTGAATGGAGGCAAGTCTGTGTAAGGGGTGGCAAGCAAACCCCCTCTCTGCCCACCTCCCCTAACCAGGTGCCTCTGTACAATAGGTATGAGGCTCTGGATGAGATAGGCCAGCCCATGGATGATGTGGAAGATGGTCTGACTATACCAGAGGAGTTGCCAGGACTGGAAAGTCCTACCCCCTGTATAACGACCACCTACATGAGGAAGGAGAGGCGAGTTGTAGTTATGGGTGACTCACTTCTGAGGGGAACAGAGGGCCCAATATGTCGGGCAGATCCTCTTCTCAGGGAAGTATGCTGCCTCTCTGGGGCCCAGGTCAGGGACATCACTAGGAAACTTCCTAGCCTGGTATGGTCCTTGGACTATTACCCACTGTTGCTTTTTCATGTGGATGGTGATGAGATGACAGCATGTAGCCCAAGGGTAATCAAAAGAGACTTCAGGGCCTTGGGAAGGGAATCTGGGGTGCAGGTTCTTTTCTTCTCTTCTCCCAGTTATAGACAGGGACTCTGAAAGAAGCAGACGTGTGCAGTCTGTCAATACATGGCTTCGTGGCTGGTGTCACCACCACAATTTTGGTTTTTTTGACAATGGGGTGGCCTAAACAGCACCAGGCTTGCTGGCGTCAGATTGGGTTCATCTTTCTCAAAGGGGCAAGAGGGTGTTTGCTCATGAGATAGCGGAGCTCATTGGCAGAGCTTTAAACTAGACTTGATTGGGGAGGGGGATATCAGGCTTGCTTGTGACAAGCCAAGGGATGATGCTCCAAGGTTTGAGGGATGAGTTGCTAGTGAAGGCCCTCAACCTGTTACTCTGAGATATGCTGGATATGCTGCAGCACACTCGAAGTTTTATGGAGATGAGGCAGGGGCTCCTGAAGCTATAGGAACCAGGGAGTCACAGATAAAAACACCTCAAAGGAAGGCCACCTGAAGAGCAGCATGAAGGAAATGCTCCAGCCTGTAAGTCAGCTTCATTGGGTGCCCAACTGAAGTGTCTCTATGGAAATGCACATAGCATGGGGAAACAAACAAGAGGAGTTAGAGATCTATGCATGCCTGTGGAATTTGGATAACGAGGTGAGGTCTTTGTTCTCAAAGAGCAATAAAGACTGGCTTTGCTATCTCTTGTGCAGCCCAGGGAAGTGAAGACTTGTCTGGCTATCACAGGATGTATAAATAATAGGGAGTCCTGGGGAGCCAGGACAGTTCTGCTTTTTGTCAGCCAAGACAGTAAAGTCAAGATAACAGAGACTCTGTGTAGTTCTTTGTTTCCTCGAGAGGCTACCATGCCTGATAATTGACCTTTGCCTCATTACCTGTGAAATGCATGTTAAAATTGACACCCCTGTATATGCTAATGAAGATTTTTAGAGATCATGATAAACATATATGACTATGGCACTCCTCTCCACCCAAATCATACTACACCTCACCTAGGGGAGGGAAACATTGTAATTTTGGGGATAAAAGATGGAGAAAATGACTATTAAATTGGGAGAGAAGAAACCTGATACTTGACAGACCAGTTGACAGGCTGCGTTCTCTTCCTCCACCACAGGCAGGGACGCCTTTCTGGGTAAGCACTGTGCCTTTCACCCTCTGGTGAATCTTAACCCTGGGCTGTTGTACTATCATTATTTTTGCTAGCAATATTATTCTTAATTAATTAGTGTTGTTGTAGTTAGTGAATTTATCACTGGCAATCTTGAATATGTACTGTTGCTCTCAAAATAACTCATTTTGATTATTTGTAAATCTGACTTGGTGAAAGTCCTTTGCTAGGACACTGATAGAAAATCAGTGGAAGTCCTGGGACTCTGACAGACAAATATTGAAACTACAGCCCTTTTATCGTGACAGCGCCTCCAGGGCTGTGATCTTATTGGCATCACAGAGACGTGGTGGGGATGGCTCCTATGACTGGAGTGTTGGAATGGAAGGATATAGCCTCTTCACGAAGGACAAGCAGGGGACATGAGGGGATGTTGCCCTCTGTGTCAATGAACAGCTGGAGTGCATGGAGCTCACCCTGGGGGTGGATGAAGACCCAACTGAGAGCTTATGGGTCAGGATTAAAGGGAATGCAGGGGCAGGTGACATTACAGTGTGGGTCTGCTACAGGCCACCTGACCAGGACGACAGAGCGGATGAGGCCCTCTATAGACAGATAGGAGCAGCATCGCATTCATAGACCCTGGCCCTCATGGGGGACTTCAACCACCCCGATATCTGTTGGAAGGACAACACAGTGGGGCACAAGAAATCCAGGAAGTTTTTTTGGAATGTGTTGATGACAATTTCCTTCTCCAAATGGTAGAGGACCCAACAAGGAGAGGAGTCATGCTGGACCTTGTCCTTACCAACAAGGAGGGGCTGGTGGGGAATGTCAGGCTCAAGGGTAGCCTTGGCTGCAGTGATCATGAAATGATAGAGTTCAAGATCCTTAGGGCAGCGAGAAGGGTGTGCAGCAAGCTCACTGCCCTTAACTTCAGGAGAAAGACTTTGGCCTTTTGAGGGATCTGCTTGGTAGGGTTCCATGGGATAAAGCCCTGGAGGGGAGAGGGGCCCAAGGAAGCTGGTTAGTATTGAAGGATCACCTCCTCCAAGCTCAGGAGCGGTGCATCCCAAGAAAGAAGAAGTCGGGCAAAAAAGCCGGGAGGCCTGCATGGACGAACAAGGAGCTCCTGGATGCACTCAAAAGCAGGCCTACAGCGGGTGGAAGCAAGGACAGGTATCCTGGGTACCTTACCTAAGGAAAGCTAAAGCCCAGATAGACTTAAATCTGGCCAGGGACATCAACAGCAACAAGAAAAACTTCTATAGATATGTCAGGGATAAAGGCAAGACTAGGGAAGCTGTGGGCCCTCTACGGAAGGAAACAGGAAACCTGGTCGCCCAGGATATGGAGAAGGCTGAGATACTCAATCACTTTTTTGCCTCAGTCTTCACCAGCAAGGGACCTAATCACACCGCCCAAGTCGCAGAAGGCAAAAAGAGGGGCTATGAGAATGAAGAACCGCCCACTGTAGAAGATCAGGTTTGAGACCATCTAAGGAACCTGAAGGTGCAGAAGTCCATGGGACCTGATGAAATCCATCCACGGGTCCTGAGGGAGCTGGTGGATGAAGTTGCTAAGTTACTTTCCGTTATACTTGAGAAGTCATGGCAGTCTGGTGAAGTTTCCGCTGACTGGAAAAGGAGAAACATAACCCCCATTTTCAAAAAGGGAAAAAACGAGGACCTGGGGAACTACAGGGTGGTCAGTCATACCTCTGCCTGTCAAGGTCATGGATCAGATCCTCCTGGAATCTCTCCTAAGGCACATGGAAAATAAGGACATGATTGGTGACAGCCAACATGGCTTCACCAAGGGCGAGTCATGCCTGACAAATTTGGTGGCCTTCTACAATGGTGCTACAGCATTGGTGGATAAGGGGGGAGCAAGAGATGTCCTTTACCTGGTCTTATGTAAAGTGTTTGATGTTGTCCCACATGACATCCTTGTCTCTCAATTGGAGAGACACAGATTTGATGGATGGACCACTCAGTGGATAAGGAAGTGGCTGGATGGCCGCACTCGCACTCAAAGGATTGCAGTCAATGACTCAATGTCTAAGTGGAAACCAGCGACAAGTGTTGTTCCTCAGGGGTCAGTACTGGGACCAGTGCTGTTTAATATCTTTGTCGGAGACATGGACAGTGGGATAGAGTGCACCCTCAGCAAGTTTGCTGACGACACCAAGCTGTGTGGTGCGGTTGACACACTGGAGGGAAGGGATGCCATCCAGAGGGACCTGGACAGGCTTGAGAGGTGGGCCCATGTGAACCTCATGAAGTTCAACCAGGCCAAGTGCAAGGTCCTGCACCTGAATCGGGGCAATCCCAGGCACAGATACAGGTTGGGTGGAGAATGGCTAGAGAGCAGCCCTGAGGAGAAGGACTTGGGGGTGTTGGTGGATGAGAAGCTCAACATGAGCCAGCAATGTGTGCTCGCAGCCCAGAAAGCCAGCTGCATCCAGGGCTGCATCAAAAGAAGCGTGGCCAGAAGGTTGAGGGAGTTGATTCTGCCCCTCTACTCCGCTCTGGTGAGACCCCACCTGGAGTACTGAGTCCAGCTCTGGAGTCCTCAACACAGGAAGGGCACAGACCTGTTGGAATGGGTCCAGCGGAGGCCACGAAGATGATCAGAGGGCTGGAACACCTATGCTATGAGGACAGGCTGAGAGTTGGGGTTGTTCAGCCTGGAGAAGAGCAGGCTCCATGGAGACCTTATAGCAGCCTTCCAGTACCTGAAGGGGGCCTACAGGAGAGATGGAGAAGGGACTCTTTATCAGGAAGTGTAGTGATAGGATGAGGGGTAATGTTTTTAAACTGAAAGAGGGGAGATTTAGCTTAGACAGTAGAAAGAAATTCTTTACTGTGAGGGTGGTGACGCACTGGAACAGGTTGCCTAGAGGAGCTGTGGATGCCCCATCCCTGGAGATGTTCAAGGCCAGGCTGGATGGGACTTTGAGCAACCTGGTCTAGTGGGAGGTGTCCCTGCCCATGGCAGGGGGGGCTTGGAACTTGATGATCTTTAAGGTCCCTTCCAACCTAAACCATTCTACGATTTTTACTTTTACTCTCTGTCTTACTTGATAAGGTTCGAAAAAAAATTAAAGCTTATGTGAGAGCCTTAAGGAATTAAGGGGATGTTGAGAGAAAAATATCTGCTTAAAACACAGTTATTTCAAGGTTAGCCCTATCAAAAATATTGGTTCAGTTGAGTTAGGGTAATATCTAGCAGCCTTTTTTTTTTTTTTTCTCTTTATGAGAACTTAAATAATGGAAATATTTCAGGTGAGGGGCTAGAGTAATACAAACCCTCATTAGAAATTATGAAACTTATTAAGACAATGCATAGCAAGCTTCAGATATGATTTGGGTAATATAAAGCAGCCAAAGAATTATACTTCCTAATTCTGAATAAATGTCTTATCCAGCTTTTCCAAAAGTACAATCTTTACCAAATAGAATTGGAATGCTCTTGAATTTTCTGTCATCTTGCTCAAGAGATTCGTGAAAACTTGAAACCATGCAAATATCACCTGACTTGGAGTTTGGTGAGGCACTCTTTTTTTTTTTTTTTTTTAGTTTTGAAAATTTTTCCTAGTGTTTGTTAATCCAGTATGATTTTTCTCTGAGAACCAAGTGAAACTAGGTTTGAATGAGGTTTGCTTTTAAATTGTAGGCTTTCTTGTCAGAGTAAAATTAAGAGGGTTTAACACTGTACAAGTCTTAAAGGAATGAAGTGCTCCTAAACCCCTGCAAGCTGAAGTCATTATGTTTCTTAGAAGTGTACACTTAATAAAACATTATGGATGCCACCCATGTTCCTCTGCTTGAAGTGAACAGATAAATAATTCAACTTATAGAGTGAAAAATAAATTGGAGAAGTACCTTTATCCTTCAGACCTTTTTCAGAATGGGCTAGACTCTCACTTTGTGATTTTTCCAGATCAATGGATGATGTGTAGTTGTATTATTCAGGAACTACTTTGGAAACAAAGTTTGAATCAAGGTAGTGCCATCCGCTATTGCTACAAAAGGAAGAAACTCCACAGAGCCTCTCTCGGGGATTATACTTCATTTAATCTGCTGTTGTGGTACAGTGGAGAAGAGGAGATAGTAGGAAGAGCACTAACTGCTAAATCCCTCCTCTCTTGCTCTTGCGCTATCCAACTTGGAAAATAGTAACTGTTGCTGTTGTTTCCTCCTCCAGCTGCAAATCAAGGCAGGCAAGGGAATGTTTTTAAGATCTGCCCCCTTTTATGTTCAGTAATTATATAGTGCTTGTGAATTTTAGTGTGTTTCTGAAATAGACTGAGCCTTTGCTCATTACTCCAAGTGGGAGGTTCATGGAATTTTGATCTTAGTGGGTGCAAAATGCCTTTTATCTCAGTCAGCTCAGCTTTTCATCAGTAGAGCTCTGCATCAGCCTGGGGGAGTTGAAGCCCAGGCTTTAGCTATGACAATCCGTGTACCTGCAGTATCACACACATGGTTCTTATATACTTGCCAGATTTTAAATTACCTGGGTAAGAGGAGAAGGTTGACTTTGCGTGTCAGGATATTTCTCTTCTGTGTGGCTGGGTTGTGATGAATGTATTTCACAGGAGTGAACTTGGTGCTTTTATACACAGAACAAGAATACAATTGATACAGAAAGACAATGCTCTTGCAATTGAAATTTTGATATGTTCAAAGAAACATCCTTCTGTTACACTCTGTAACAAACAGAAACTGTGCACGCACAAGGAACTGTTAGCTTTGGGTTTGTGTTCAGATTTTAAAAGCCACGTAGTAGTGTTTATTGTAGTAAATATTTAAATTGATATGATTTCTATTTTACTTTATAAATTAATTTGGTATTTATACCACACCTATTTTAAGAAAAGTAGATCTTTGAGTCATTCATGACTGAACACAGGGAAAGTTTAAGAACATAAAAAAAAATCATATGTAGGGTAAAAAATTAAGCATTTTAATTATGCTTATGTATAGAAGGCACTAGATTAGATAGCAGCACTAGATAACAGTGTCAGGGTTTCTTCAAAACTGGAAAGTGTTATTCCTCACTAAAAAACTGTATTGAAAACAGAAGTCCTGTTGTGGTTTTGACCAGATTAACCAATCAGAATGACAGATGCCCCCCCCCAAGGAAAAGAGAGGAGAGGAAGAGATAAAAGAGATTTATGAGTTTAGAAAAAACTAAACTACTTCAATGAAAATATTAATAAATAATGAAATAATAAATAATTTTTAAAAAGGAAAAAAGAAAAAAAAAATATACAGTATATACAAAACCGTATCAAGCTCCCAGGGTGATGATCACGTCACCAGCAGGCACAGGGGAAAGTCCCAGGCTGGACTCGGTGATGGACAGGAGCTGGATTCCGGATCTGGAGTCAGGAATGCTCGGATCGGGATCAAAGGCAGACGAACAGACAGGGTCCTCCTCAGATGTCGGCCATTGAAAGAAGAGAGATGACCCTTTGATCCCTCAGCTTTTATACTGAGCATGATGCAGATGGGATGGAATACCCTGTTGGTCAGTTTTGGGTCACCTGTCCTGTCCGCTCCTCCCCACAGGTGTGACCCCTCTACGCTTTTCCGCTTCCGACCCTCCAACGGGGCAAATAACAAATTTACCTGACCTTGGTTTTTATAGCAATAAGTATAAGCAAGGGCCTCTCTGCATACCATTCCTTGGTATTATCAGGTCTTATCACTATGAGAGCGAGCAGTTTCTGAACAATATGCCGTTAATTTCAGAGTTCAGTTAGTTAGAAGAGGCCCAGCTAAAAAGGAAAAATTACTGAACAGAAAATTAGTTCTGTTTTACCTCAAACCAGGACACCATAAGATGAAGTAAGGTCAAGGGACCTGCGCAGGAGATCCAGCTTTTAGGAATAAAATGGCAAGATGGACGCCCTCAGATCCCGATGGACGTGATCAATAAAATCGCAGCTATGTCTCCACCAACTAGTAAAAAGGAAACACAAGCTTTCCTGGGCATTGTGGGTTTCTGGAGGATGCATATCCCAGACTACAGTCTGATTGTGAGCCCTCTATATCAAATAGCCCGGAAGAAGAATGATTTTAAATGGGGTCCTGAGCAACGACAAGCTTTTGAACAAATTAAACAGGAAATAGTCCATGCAGTAGCTCTGGGGCCAGTCCGGGCAGGACAAGATGTTAAAAATGTGCTCTACACCGCAGCCGTGGAAAATGGCCCTACCTGGAGCCTCTGGCAGAAAGCGCCAGGGGAGACTCGCGGTCGACCCCTAGGGTTTTGGAGTCCGGGATACAGAGGATCCGAAGCCTGCTATACTCCAACAGAAAAGGAGATATTGTCAGCGTATGAAGGCATTTGAGCTGCTTTGGAAGTGGTTGGTACAGAAGCACAGGTCCTCTTGGCACCTCGACTGCCAGGGCTGGGCTGGATGTTCAAAGAAAGGGTCCCTGCCACACATCATGCAGCGGATGCTACATGGAATAAGTGGATTGCACTGATCACACAGCGAACTTGAATGGGAAGCCCCAGTAGCCCAGGAATTCTGGAAGTGATCATGGACTGGCCAGAAGGCAAGGGTTTTGGAATGTCACTGGAGGAGAAAATGACACATGTGGAAGAGGCCCCACCATATAATGAACTACCAGAAAATGAGAGGAGATATGCCCTGTTCACTGATGGGTCCTGCCGGATTGTGGGAAAGCATCGAAAGTGGAAGGCTGCTGTGCAGAGTCCTACAGGACAAGTTGCAGAAGCCACTGAAGGACAAGGTGAATCGAGCCAGATTGCGGAGGTGAAAGCAATTCATCTGGCTTCAGACATTGCCCAGCAAGAAAAATGGCCAGTACTTCATCTCTATACCGATTCATGGATGGTGGCAAATGCTCTGTGGGGGTGGTTAGGGCAGCGGAAGCAGAGCAATGTGCAGCACAGAGGCAAATCCATCTGGGCTGCTGAACTGTGGCAAGATATTGCTGCCTGGATAGAGAATCTGGTTCATAGAATTATAGAATCATAGAATTGTCTAGGTTGGAAGGGACCTTTAAGAACATCTAGTCCAACCATCAACCTAACTCTGATAAAAAAACCCCATCACTTAACCATGTGTGGAATAATTCCTAAAATATAATTTTTATTAGAAATATATAGCATTGTTCACACATTAAGGAAAGGTATAAAATCGAAACGTTTCCAGGGTGGAACACAGCAGCAGCTGGTATGCAAGGAATCCGCTACATCTATGACTCCCTGAACAACATTGCTTGCAAAAGCAACACGGAGGATGGAGTGGAGTGAAGATTCCACGGCCAAGCTCTGTGATTACACAGCAGAATGGGAACAAGGTGATCCTATGGAACTGATAAGTGGCATGCTTGCTACCCTGAGCCAACAGTCTGTCAAATTTTGATGAAATGCTGTCCTTTGTGCGAACTTTGCTCATTATAATGTCATTATAATACCAAAACACACCTCCAGCCCAAAGGCTACCCGCCTCCAAGGTGCGACCACTCCTCCTTGAGTCTGCGCCCTGAATTTTTCATAAACTATACCTTTAAATGCGAGGCGAGAGAATTTTACACCAATCATAATAAAGGTATGTATGACTAAAGTCACTCAAACTCCACCTTGAAGGTAAAAAATAATATAAAAATAACCCGAGAAAGGGGGGATGCTAGGGAAGACACCATCGTAAACAAGTCAGGGAGGACCCCATCACAGACTGCCTCTGACTCCCAGGACCAGTCGACGGGCTGAGCCTTTCTTCCCCCCCATAGGGACGCCTGTGGGTAAGACTTAGACTATACCGAGTGCTTCCTCGGGGAACTTAGAAATCTCTCTAGAGGGTTACCTGTTACATTTAGAGCCAGGCTGTATTGTTTGTAACTTTGTCGCACGCTTTGTACCATCAACATTTTTTCTTTTACTTGCACATGCTTTGCAGACTACTTAACACCGGCAAACCAAAAGAACCTTTATATCTGTTGCTTAAATAAACTGCACTGTTTAAGTAGCTAGCCGTTTCGGTTTCTCACTGAACGCGACCAGACACTGAAGTGCGGCCGTGCTAGTTCGTGAGCACGACTAGACTGAAGGTGCAGTCCACTGTCAGTGTATCCAGAATCGTGATAGTTTAATATATTAAACGCGACTGGACTGATAGTGGGGAATTGGGCATCACTCAGAATTTAAACCCAGTCGCCCCTAGCCTCCCACCTCGGTGAGGAGTGTTAGAACGCAAGGGGGTTTATTTTCTGCCAAAACTATTTTGCCTCTTCAAGCAACAGCATGTCACGCAGCACTATGTCAACCCATCTTTTGAATATCTCCAGGGATGGTGCCTCAACCACTTCCCTGGGCAGCCCATTCCAATGCTTAATAACCCTTTTCAGTGTAAAACGTTTTCGTAATATCCAATATGAACCTCCCCTGGCGCAACTTGAGGCCATTTCCTCTTGTCCTATCACTTGTGACTTGGGAGAAGAGACCAACCCCCGCCTCCCTACAACCTCCTTTCAGATAGTTGTAGAGAGTGATAAGGTCTCCCCTCAGCCTCCTTTTCTCTAGGCTGAACAACCCCAGCTCCCTCAGCCTCTCCTCATAAGACTTGTTCTCCAGACCCCTCACCAGCTTCGTTGCCCTTCTCTGGACCCGCTCTAGCACCTCAATGTCTTTTCTGTGGTAAGGGGCCCAAACTTGGACGCAGTACTCGAGGTGGGGCCTCACCAGTGCGAGTACAGGGGGACAATCACTTCCCGAGTCCTACTCACCACGCTGTTCCTGATACAGGTCAGGATGCTGTTGGCCTTCTTGGCCACCGGGGCACACTGCTGGCTCATGTTAAGCCAACAGTTGACCAACACCCCCAGGTCCTTTTCTGCCAGGCAGCTCTCCAGCCACTCTTCCCCAAGCCTGTAGCGATGCATGGGGTTGTTGTGACCCAAGTGCAGGACTGGTCACTTTTAGCCTCGTTGAACCTCATCCCATTGGCCTCGGCCCATCGATCCAGCCTGACCAGATCCCTCTGCAAAGCCTTTCTGCCCTCAAGCAGGTTGACGCTCACACCTAACTTGGTGTTGTCTGCAAACTTCCTGAGGGTGCACTCGACCCCCTCATCCAGATCATTGATAAAGATGTTAAAGAGAACCGGCCCCAGTACCGAGCCCTGGGGAACGCCACTTGTGACAGTCGCCAACTGGATTTAACTCCATTCACCACCACTCTCTGGGCCCGGCCCTCCAGCCAGTTTTTAACCCAGCATTGTGAAAGTATGTCAGGTAGATGCCCATGTATCCAAGAGCCAGGCCACTGAGGAACATCAGAACAACCAGCAGGTGGATCAGGCTGCTAAGATTGAAGCGGCTCAGGTGGATCTGGACTGGCAACATAAAGGTGTTCATAGCTCGATGGGCCCATGACACCTCAATGTGAGAAACTGGACGTGAGAACTGACAGAAAACAGGATGTCTCAAAGCTCGCTTGCTGCAAGATATCTACCACCTGTGTACATGATATAACATCAAAGGAGGCATGTCCTTGGTTCTAAAAACAACTATATCTTGTTTGCCCCAAGAAACTCGTCTGCAACTCGTCTGCCATACAGGCCCCAGCACTGCCCAGGGGGCAGAGGCAAGGAAGGCTCACACAGCAACCGTGTCAGACAATAACTGGACAAGCACAGGTAACTGTCACATTGATTGGTCAAACTACGAGTCGACAGGGACTATAAATTACTGTTGCCCCCCTCTGCCAATGGGACCCTCACCACCGTCGACCCTCGCCATCGTTATGACTCGAGAGACCTGAGAATCACGGATCAACGGGATGCTGTTGACTTCGGAGGACCTTCAAGTGGATCAAAGCGGACCTTTCTTGCTTTACTCTGAAATACTGCCTCTCTTTTCCTTCTTTTCTACACCGCTGCCTTTTCTCTATCACCATTTAGCATTATTTTAAGGTAACAGTAGTAAAGCTACAGCAAACAGCATCTGACCTCGTTTGTGTTTTAATCGCACTCACGGAACCATTTCGAACCCCTCCTGGACCAATCGGACCGGGACCTTACACTCAGGCCTTCAAGGAAGAGATGCCACATATAGATGGGCTCGTGACCGAGGGGTGGATTTGACCATGGACACTATTGCACAGGTCATCCACGAATGTGAGACATGCGCTGCAATCAAGCAAGCCAAGCGATTAAAGCCTCTTTGGTATGGAGGACGATGGCTGAAATACAAATATGGGGAGGCCTGGCAGATCGATTATATTACACTCCCACAAACCTGTCAAAGCAAGCGCCATGTGCTCACAATGGTGGAAGCAACCACTGGATGGCTGGAAACTTACCCTGTGCCCCATGCCACCGCTTGGAACACCATCCTGAGCCTTGAAAAGCAAGTCCTGTGGCGACACGGCACCCCAGAGAGAATTGAGTTGGACAACGGGACTCATTTCTGAAACAGCCTCATTGACACCTGGGCCAAAGAGCATGGTATTGAATTGGTATATCACATCCCCTATCACGCACCAGCCTCTGGGTAGATAGAACGATACAATGGACTGTTAAAAACTACACTGAGAGCAATGGGTGGTGGGACTTTAAAACATTGGCATACACATTTAGCAATAGCTACCTGGCTAGTTAACACCAGGGGATCTACCAATCGAGCTGGCCCTGCCCAGTCAAAACTTCCACATACTGTGGAAGGAGATAAAGTCCCCGAAGTGCACATGAAGAATATGTGTCGTGGTTTCGGCCGAGTTTACCAAAACCGGACTGACAGATGGCCCTTCCCCCCCCCTTCCCCCCCCCCCCCAAAAGAGGAGAGAGGAGGAGAAAGAGATAAAGGAGATTCAGAAGTTTAGAATGAACTAAACTACTTTAATGAAGAATTAATATTAAAATAAAAATAAAGAAGAAAATAATGAAATAGATACAATATATACAAAACCGTATCAAGCTCCCAGGATGACAGTCACATCACCGGCAGGCACTGGGGAAGTCCCAGACTGGACTCAGTGACGAATGGGAACTGGATTCCAGCTCTGGAGTCAGGAACACACGGATCAGGATCAAAGGCAGATGAACAGACAGAGTCCTCTCTGGACGTCGGCCATCGCAGGAAGGGGACTGACCCTTTGATCCCTCAGCCTTTATACTGAGCGTGGGGCAGATGGGATGGAATACCCCTGTTGGTCAGGTTTGGGTCACCTGTCCTGTCCACTCCTCCCCACCGATGTGACCCCTCTACGTTTTTTCCGTTTCTGACCCTCTAAGGGGGCAAATAACGAAATTGGCCGACCTTGGTTGTTATAGCAATAAGTATAAGCAAGGGCCTCCCTGCATACCATTCCTTGGCATGGAGCACAAACATTGGTCTTATCACTCTGAGAACGAGCAGTTTTCTCCACAATATGCCATTAATTTCAGAGAGTTAGAGGAGGCCTAGCTAGGATGTAAAGTTACAGAACAGAAAATTGGTTCGGTTTTACTTCAAACTGGGACAATATGTTAGGGAAGACAGTCTGGGTTAGCCCTGCCTCAGGCAAAGGCAAACACATCTGTGGGATTGCCTTTGCTCAAGGACCTGGGTGCACTTGGTGGGTGATGTGGAAGGATGGGGAAGTCTGATGTGTACCTCACGGGGACCTGATTTTGGGTGAGAATAGCCAATGAATGAAACTGTATGATGTTAATTGCTAAATGACCCTGCCACTGTACATCCTCATTCCTATAACTGCTATTGGTTGTACTATAGTAAGAATCACCCAAACTAATGACAGATGGACTCTGATGAAAAAACGAGTAGAGTGCAGCGGTGAAGGGATCAGAACTGACCTCAGCAGCTGGCACCCAGCAACTTCAATGAGATCAACATCTTCAACCCATGGACTGTGGGCATGAGCTGCACCGGATACATCAGCTGCAAGCCCCAGAAATACAGCATGCAACAGTCCAGCCCCACACACACCATCTTGCCTGCCCCGAGAGACTGTTCTAACAGATGGAGCCCAAAGTCATGGATTAAATGAACTCAAGGGACATTTTAGAGTGATGGCCCATAGACTAAGGACATTATATCTGTATGGATATATATGTACATATGTATATATATGACAGGGGAAAGTGATGGCATTTGATTGGAAACTGTAAGATCTGGGCATGGCATAGATGGTATGAAATAAGGGGTGGATGATGTCCTGGTTCTGTCAGGGATAGGGTTAATTCTCCCCAGGACCTAGCAGGGACACAGGTATTCCATCCCATGTGAGCCATGCCTGGGGGAAGCCAGGAGCTGGCCAGGGGATGGGGCAGTGGCTGGGGCGTCCAGGGTCCGGTCAGCAAGCAGTGGTATCGTAATTATGGTTGTATATTCCTCTATCAGTGTTACTGTTTTTGTTTTCTTGTTCCCTTTGCTGTTCTGTTAAACTGCCTTTGTCTCAACCCACGAGTTTTGACTTTTTATTCCGATTCTCCCCTCATGGCTGGGGGGCAGGGGGGTGGCCGAGAGAGTGGCTGCCACATTCTTTGTTGCCATCTCAGGCTAAACCACAACAGAGTGGCAGAGACAATGTTCGGTGAACTGACTATAACCCCCATTCCCCGTCCCCCTGTTCCGCTTGGGAGGAGGAGACAGAGAATTCAGAAGTAAAGCTAAGAGTAAGTTGGCTTTCCTCCAGTCCTCAGACACCTCGTTGATGAATATATTGAAGAGGACTGGACCCAGTACTGACCCCTGGGGAACAGCGCTAGTTACAGGCCTCCAGCTGGACTCTGCGCCGCTGATCACAACCCTCTGAGCTCTGCCATTCAGCCAATCCACCTCACTGTCCACTCATCTAACCCACACTTCCTAAGCTTGCCTATGAGGATGTTATGGGAGACAGTGTCAAAAGCCTTGCTGAAGTCAAGGTAGACAACATCCTCTGCTCTCCCCTCATCCACCCATGCCATCACAGAAGGCTATCAGATTGGTCAAGCACGATTTCCCCTTGGTGAATCCATGCTGACCACTCCTGATGACCTTCTTTTCCTCTACATGCTTAGAGATGACATCCAGGATGAGCTGTTCCATCACCTTTCCAGGGATGGAGGTGAGGCTGACCGGCCTGTAGTTTCCTGGATCCTCCTCCTTGCCCTTTTTGAAGACTGGTGTGACGTTAGCTTTCCTCCAGTCCTCAGGCACCTCTCCTGTTCTCCATGACCTTTCAGAGATGATGGAGAGTAGCTTCGCAATAATATCTTTCAGTTCCCTCAGCACTCGCGGGGGCATCCCATCAGGGCCCATGGATTTGTGGGTGTCATGTTTGCTTAAATGATCTCTAACCTGATCATCCTCGATCAAGGGAGAGTCTTCCTTTCTCCAGGCTCTCTCTCTTACCTCCAGGGTCTGGGATTCCCGAGGGCTGGCCTTAGCAGTAAAGACTGAAGCAAAGAAGGCATCCAGTAGCTCTGCCTTCTCTGCATCCTCCATCACCAGGGCACCTACCTCATTCAGCAGTGGCCCCACGTTTTCCCTAGTCTTCCTACTAATGTACCTGAAGAAGCCCTTCTTATTGTCCTTGACATCCCTTGCCAGGTTTAACTCCAAGCGGGCCCTAGCCTTCCTCGTTGCATCCCTGCATACTCTGGCAATGTTCCTATATTCCTCCCAAGTGGCCAGTCCCTTTTTCCACATTCTGTAAACTTCCTTCTTCCGTCTGAGTTCTTCCAGAAGCTCCTTGCTCATCCATGCAGGTCTCCTGCCTCCTTTGCCTGATTTCTTGCTCCTAGGGATGCACCGGTCTTGAGCTTGGAGGAAGTGGTCCTTGAATATTAACCAGCTCTCTTGCACCCCACTTCCTTCTAGAGCCTTAGCCTATGGGATTCCTCCAAGTAGGTCTTTGAAGAGGCCAAAGTCAGCTCTCCTGAAGTTTAGGGTTGTAATTCTACTTTTTGCCCTGTTTCTTCCACGCAGGATCCTGACCTCCACCATCTCATGGCCAAGGCTACCCCCGACCTTCACATCCCCAACTAGTCCTTCTTTGTTTGTCAGTACAAGGTCCAGCAGAGCACCTCTCCTCATTGGTTCCTCCACCACCTGTGTCAAGAAGTTATCATCAATACTCTGCAGAAATCTCTGGGACTGTGCATGCCTGGCTGTGTTGTCTTTCCAGCAAATGCCAGGGTAGTTGAAGTCCCCCATGAGAACTAGGGCCTGTGACTGTGAGGCTATTTCCAGCTGTCTGTAGAAGGCCTCATCGACTTCTTCTTCCTGATCTAGTGGTCTGTAGTAAACACCTACAACAGTGTCTCCCACATTATCCTGTCCCATAAGCTCTCAACATGTTCTTCGTCCACCCCTAGGCAGAGCTCGATACATTCCAGTTGGTCTCTCACGTAGAGGGCAACTCCACCACCTCTCCCCACTGACCTGTCTTTCCTTAAAAGTGCGTAGACATCCATGACAGCATTCCAGTCATGCGAGCTATCCCACCATGTCTCAGTAACTGCAATGAGACCATGGCTCTGCGACCGCACGCAGATCTCTAGTTCTTCCTGTTTATTCCTCATGTTGCGTGCGTTGGTGTACAGGCATTTCAGAGAGGCAGTCGAGCATGAGGGTTTCCCTGGAGGGGAGCAAGAGGATCCACCACAGCCATACACACCCTTGAGGTGGTTGGCCTTCTGGCTCTCATCTTGGGTGTCAGCTAAGGAACATTTGTCACTGCTCTGGTTGGCCTGGCCTTTTTCCCAGTTGGCTTGAGCGTTGCCACCCTGGACCCCACCCCCCAAGTCCTTCAGTTTAAAGCCCGCTTCACCAAGTTGGTTAGCCTGCTGCCAAAGATTCCCTTGCCCCTTCTAGACAGGTGGATCCCATCCTTCTCTAACAGGCCATATTAATCAAAGAACGTCCCATTGTCATAAAAGCCAAAACCCTCACAAGAGCACCAGACATGTACCCAGGAGCTGATATGCATTATCCGTCCATTTCTGGCTGCTCCCTTTCCTCTAACTGGTAAAACGGAGGAAAAGATGTCCTGGGCACCAATTTTTTTCACTTGTACCCCCAGGTATTTATAGTCTTCCTTAATTCTGCCCAGGTTCTGGCTTGCAGTGTCATTCATGGCTACATGAAAGAGTAACAATGGTTAGTAGTCCACGTTCTTGACAAGTTGTGGAACCCTCTTGGCAACATCTTGAACCTTAGCTCCCAGAAGGCAGCATACCTCATGTGATTCCCTGATCGGATGGCAGATGGGCGCCTCAGTGCCCCTTAACAGGGAGTCACCCACTACTAGCACTCGTTGGTTTTTACCATATTTACTGTGTGCTGCTGGTGCACGTCCTCCTGGCAGACCTTGCTCCCGGGTGTCTGTAGCTGTTAAAGCTTCTCTCCTGGGTTGAGCGACGCAGGACTAACTTTTCTTCTAAGGCTGGGGAAAACCGCACTTTTAGAAGACTCTAGTGTCTGAATTCGTGAAAATATTTATTTCATAACCAGCCAGGCTCTGTGGGATTCAAGGTCTCAATGTTTTCGAGCCTTGCCAGGTGCAAGGACGAGGAGGAGCAAGGCCTGGGCATTTGACCCAGGCTGGCCAACAGGATTATTTCATACCATGAACGTCGCATTCGATATAAATTAGAAAAGTTTGCTGCGTAGTTCTCTCTCCCTTGATGGCGGCGTTCCAGACAACTCCTTGTCCCGGTGCCGGACCCCTGAGGCCTTCCTTTCCTCCCAGAGCCATTGCACTCGCAGTGTCCGACATTTGTTGTCCACTGCTGGGAGTGCACAGCTTCCTGCTGATATAATTGGCTGAGTATAATCCTCGTATATTTTATATTGGTATCGGGATCAATACTGGTTCTTTAGTATTATTGTTAATTATTTAGTCTTATTCTATTAAATCTATTTATATTTCAACCCTCGTGTTTCTTTGTGTTCCCCGATTCCCCTTCCCGGGTGGGGAGGGGTCATCAGGTGATAGAATAATTGTCTAAACGACAATAAATTGTTATGGGTTTTCTCAAACCATAACAGGCGGCTTGTGTTTCTTTTTTGTTAGTACATAGATGTTATTTTGTTAATCACATCCATTGGGATCTGGCGACAACCGTCTGGCCATTTAATTCCCAAGAATTGGATGTATCGTGCAGGTCCCTTGACCTTACCTCTTTTCACAGCAAAACCCGGCTTCAGAAGAATCTCGATTACTTTCTTACCTTTCTTGAAAACTTCTTCTGCTGTATTACCCCACACAATGATGTCATCAATGTATTGCAAGTTTTATGGAGCTCCTCCCTTCTCCAGTGCAGTCTGAATCAGTCCATGGCAAATAGTAGGGCTGTGTTTCCACCCCTGGGGCAGTCGATTCCAGGTGTACTGGACACCCCTCCAGGTGAAAGCAAACTGTGGCCTGCACTCTGCTGCTAAAGGAATAGAGAAAAAGGCATTAGCAATGTCAATTGTAGCATACCACTTGGCTGCCTTTGACTCCAGTTCATTTTGCAGTTCTAGCATGTCTGGCACAGCAGCACTCAATGGTGGTGTGATTTCAGTTAGGCCACGATAGTCTACTGTCAGCCACCAGTCTCCGTCAGACTTTTGCACTGGCCATATAGGGCTGTTAGAGGGTGAGCGAGTCTTGCTGACCACCCCTTGGGTCTCCAGCCGATGAATCGGGTTCTGGATGGGAATCAGGGACTCTCCGTTGGTGCGATACTGTCATCGATGCACCGTGGCAGTAGCAATTGGCACCTGCTGATCTTTAACCTTCAGCAGGCCCACCACAGAAGGGTCATCTGAAAGGCCAGGTAAGGTAGACAGCTGTGTAATGTCCTCAGTCTCTACAGCTGCTATACCAAAAGCCCACCGATACCCTTTTGGGTCTTTGAAATACCCTCTCTTGAGGGTAGTCTATGCCAAGGATGCACAGAGCATCTGGGCCAGTCACAATGGGGTGCTTCTCCCATTTATTTCCATTCAGGCTCACTTTGGCCTCCAGTACAGTCAGTTCTTGACACCCACCTGTCACACCAGAAATAGTAACAGGTTCTGTCCCTTTATGATTCGATGGCAATAGGGTACACTGTGCACCAGTGTCCACCAGGGCTCTATACTTTTGTGGCTCTAATGTGCCAGGCCATTGAATCCACACAGTCCAGTAAACTCGGTTATCCCTCTCCTCCTCCTGGCTGGAGGCAGGGCACTTCTAATGTTGAGAACAACATCTACAATTACCAGATGAGTTCCTATTGGGACTGGAGCATCGCTTACCGTGAACTGGAGCAGCCGCCCTCCTGCAACGACTCTTTCTTCTGTCTGCTTTACCTTGCAACTCAAGCACTCGTGCCTGTAGGGCTGGAGTAGGTTTTTTATCCCACTTACTCCTGTCCTCTCCATAGTTGCAGAGGCAAAGCCACAGGAAATCTCAGAGCGAGTCCCGTTTCCCTTGGGATGGTCTCGTAGGAGGGCGTTTTTTCTTAATGGCTGCGACTTGGGTCTGTTCAGGGGAAGAGTGGGATTATTTCCCCATCTCGGACAGTTTTTCAAGCAGTTTCTGAAAAATTGTCTCATTTTTCTCGGCTATTGTCTTGGTCGTTTTCTCTATTGTCTCAGTCAGTGTCTTGGTTTGTTCAGCCACTTTCTCGGTTTTCTCAGTCAGTTTTTCCATGGCTGCCACAGTGAGGGGACAAGAGAAACTGTCTTCATACTGTCGTACCTTGTTAGCCACCTCATTTACAGTTGGTGTATCAGCATCAGATCCTCCCCAGACCATTGTTGACAAAGTGTGGGAATACATAGGTGGTGCACTCTGCACAAACTTTCTCAACAAAGATCGTTTGCACAGCATTTCATCAGGGTCTATAATCACTTGCCAGTTGCTATAAATCACCTCTCGCACAGCCAGTTCCCTTGGGTACTTAATACCTTTCTCCATGCTGGTCCATTTGCTTGGACAGTATTCGATATCATCCTTGAAGGGATACCTGCCCTTTACAGCTGATAGCAGTTACCTCCAGAGACTGAGAGTGTCTGTCTTTCTGCCAAGCACTTTATCAATACCTCCCCCTTTGGCAAGGTTTCCCAGCTGCTTAACCTCTCTACCGTCTAAGTCCATGGTATCAGCCCCATTGTTCCAGCATCGGAGCAACCAGGAGAGAAGTGTCTCCCCTTCATGACAACTAAAGTCCTTCCTCATATTTCGCAAATCCTTCATAGAGAAAGATTTAACGATTATCTCTGCATCTGAGTCCTCATCCTGTGTTGACGATGTCTGAGAAGGACTCTCTCCTGGATCTTCGTCAGAGGAACCCTCTCCCATGCTGTCTGGCTTGGGCTGGTCTTGGGCTGTCGTGAGAGGCAGGGGAATGAGCTTTCTTTTCTGCTTCCTGGTCACCGGGGCAACTTGTGCCGGTTCTGCTGTAGTTTGAGTAGCAGCAGTGCTCATTGTCGGAGCAGCCGGAGCAGTGACAGTGCTCGTTGTTGGGGCTGGAGTAGCTGGTGCCGGTACGGGTGGGGGAGGGGCTGGCGATACAGGTTGGGGGGGGAGGTGCAGGCGGCAGAGTAACTTTTACCGCAGGCTGCTGAGTGACTGGTGCCGGGATGGGCTGGGGCGTGGCTTGTGCCGATACGGGCGGAGTTGTGGGCCTGGCCGGTGCCGGTGGGGGGGGCAGCCGATGCCGCTGGTGCCGGTGTCGGCGTGGCCGGGGGCGTGGCTTTCGCCGGTGCCGGAGCCGGTGGCTTGGCTTGTGCTGGAGCCGGGGGCGGGGCTGGTGCCGTTTGTGTCTGTGCTGTGGCTTTCGCCAGTGCCGGTGGGGTGGCAACCGTTTGTGTCTGTGCTGTGGCTTTTGCCGGTACGGGCTGGGCTGGTGTGGCTTGGGCAGTTTTTTGTGGTGTTTGAGTTTCTGCTATCTTTGATTTCATCCGAGGGGTCTGAGTGGCAATATCACGTGTCACATAATACTCACTCCTGCACTGATATTTAACAAAAAACCATCTCTAGTCCCGATGGTGTCACTTTGGCATAATCATTAAAGGGCGAAGTAAACTTTCCCCAGGTAAAAACAAAAGTGTAATTAGTAACAGAATCCATCACACGATGCCCGAGATATGCAGGTAGAACCGTTATCCAAGTAATCACATTATACATCTGAAGGCAAATCCACGCCAAAATAGCACACTTGACCCACCGCATCCAAACACAAAGAATAAAAAAAACATGCAATATATTTGGCCAGTTAAACACCACTGCATCAATTGACTTCATACAAAGCTCTCTAAAAATACGATATAACATTTCGCGTAGGAACAACATGATGTGAGCTGTCTGTTCTCCCTGAGCAAGCTGGAATTCAAACTATTCAGTCAATCTATCAGAGCTCTGGTGGAGCTCCATTCATGCCCCACATTGGGCACAAATAAATCTGTCGTGTTTTGGGCCGAATCGGCCTATTACAAGCGACAGATGCTCTCCCCCCACTTCTCACTCCCAGGAGAAGAGGAGGAGAGATAAAGAGATTTAAGAGTTTAGAAGGAACTAAACTACTTCAATGAAATACTAATAATAAAATTAAAAGGAAATAATGAAATAGATACAATATATTCAAAACCGTATCAAGCTCCCAGGATGACGTCACCGGCAGGCACGGTGGAAGTCCCAGACTGGACTCAGCAACGGATGGGAACTGGATTCCAGATCTGGATTCAGGAATGCACGGAATGGGATCAAAGGCAGATGAACAGACAGGGTCCTCTTCGGACGTCGGCCATTGAAGAGAGAGAACTGACCCTTTGATCCCTCAGCTTTTATACTGAGCATGGGGCAGATGGGATGGAATACCCATGTCGGTCAGGTTTGGGTCACCTGTCCTGTCCGCTCCTCCCCGCAGGTGGGACCCCTCTACACCATTCCGTTTCTGCTTCCAACGGGGCAAATAAGTAAGTTAGCTGACCTTGGTTGTTATAGCAATAAGTATAAGCAAGAGCCTCTCTGCACACCATTCCTTGGCATGAAGTACAAGCATTGGTCTTATCACTCTAAGAGCAAACAGTTTTCTGCACAATATGCTGTTAATTTGAGGTTCAATAAGGCCAAGTGCCGGGTCCTGCATTTTTCACTGAATTTCACTGAATTTTTTTTAGAGTTGGAAGGGACCATAGAGATCATCTAGTCCAACTCCCCTGCTGAAGCAGGATTGCCTAGAGCATGTTAGAGCATGTTACTCAGGACTGCATCCAGGCGGGTCTTGAAAATCTCCAAAGAAGGGGAGATTTGGTCACAACAACCCCAGGCAACGCTACAGGCTTGGGGAAGAGTGGCTGGAAAGCTGCCCAGCAGAAAAGGACCTGGGGGTGCTGGTGGACAGCCGGCTTAACATGAGCCAGCAGTGTGCCCAGGTGGCCAAGAAGGCCAACGGCATCCTGGCTTGTATCAGGAATAGCGTGGCCAGCAGGAGTAGGGAAGTCATCGTGCCTCTGTACTCGGCACTGGTGAGGCCTCACCTTGAGTACTGTGTTCAGTTCTGGGCCCCTCACTACAGGAAGGACATTGAAGTGCTGGAGCGTGTCCAGAGGAGAGCCACCAAGCTGGTGAGGGGTCTAGAGAACAAGTCCTATGAGGAGAGGCTGAGGGAACTGGGCATGTTTAGTTTGGAGAAGAGGAGGCTGAGGGGGGACCTCATTGCCCTCAACTCCCTGAAAGGAGGGTGTAGAGAGGTGGGTGTTGGCCTCTTCTCCCAAGGGAATAATGACAGGACCAGAGGAAATGGTCTGAAGTTGCGGCAGGGGAGGTTTAGATTAGATATTAGGAAGAATTACTTTACTGAGAGAGTGGTCAGGCACTGGAACAGCCTGCCCAGGGAGGTGGTTGAGTCACTATCCCTGGAGGTAATCAAGAAACGTAGTAGATGTGCACTTCAGGGCATGCTCTAGTGGCATGCTCTAGTGGCCGAGATTGTAGGGGGTTTTTTTTGTGTGTGTATGGTTGGACTCGGTGATCTCAGAGGTCCTTTCCAACCATGACGATTCTGTGATTCTGTAATTTCAGAGAGTTAGAAGAGGCCTAGCTGAGAAGTAAAATTACTGAACAGAAAGTTGGTTCTGTTTTACCTCAAACCGGGACTCCCTTTTGCTTTTAAACAGATGCCTGGTAATTAATTTGTTCTCTATGCCCTTCCAGATAAGCCCTAATATTCTATTTGACTTTTTTACCGCTCCTAATTATTAAGTTGATTTTTACAGAGAAATATCTGCAATAATGTCCAAAATCTCTGTTCTTAGTTGAAATAGATCACTGAAAGGGCCTTATTGTATGTACCATATGTATTCTATGTATAATTATATATTGTATGTGTAATTATTTTCACAGAATCACAGAATGATATGGGGTTGGAAGGGACCTCTGGAGATCATCTAGTCCAACCCTCCTGCCAAAGCAGGTCCACCTAGAGCAGGTTGCGCAGGAACGTGTCCAGGCAGGTTTTGAATGTCTCCAGAGACGGAGACTTCACCACCTCTCTGGGCAGCCGCTCGCGCAGATCGGGCCCCCACTGCCACCGCGGCCATGAGGGGAGAATCGGAAGAAAAAGGCAAAAACCTCGTGGGTTGAGACAAAGGCAATTTAACAGAACAGCAAAGGGAGCAAGAAACAACAACACTGACAGAGGAATATACAACCACGAGTACGATAACACCACTTGCCGACCGCACCCGGGATGCCCCCCCGACTGCTCTGCTTCCCTGGGGGATGACTTCCTCTTCCCCCCCCCCGACTTCCTGTCCCTCCCCTTCCCTGGCTAGCTCGGCTACCCCTGGGAATGGCTCACATGGGATGGAATACCTGTGTCCCTGCTAGGTCCTGGGGAGAATTAACCCTATCCCCGCCAGACCCAGGACATCATCCACCCCTTATTCCATACCATTTCATGCCATGCCCAGATCCTACAGTTTCCAATTAAATACTATCAGTTTCCCCTGACACATATATATATATATATGTATATCTCCATACAGGTATAATGTCCTTAATCTGTGGGCCATCACTCTAAAATGTCCATTGAACTCAGCTTACTTGGACGGTGTTACTACAAGGGTTCAAAAACAGCCTTACTATATTTGGTAACCAACTCGCAAAAGATCTTGAGTCCTGGGAAGCCCCGCCTGAGGAGGGGAAACTGTTAGAATATGTGGACGATATCCTGATTGCCACCAAGACAAAGGACGCTTGTATGGCCTGGACAGTGAGTCTGCTAAACTTTTTGGGGCTCCAGGGATACCGGGTATCCAAGAAGAAGGCCCAAGTAATGCAGCGTAAGGTGATTTATCTGGGCTATGAAATCAGTGCTGGACAAAGGACTTTGGGACAGGCCCGAAAAGAGACAATATGCCAAACTCCGAGACCGCAAACAGTGAAAGAGTTACGAACTTTCCTGGGAATGACTGGGTGGTGCCGATTATGGATCTATAACTATGGACTGCTTGTTAAACCCTTGTACGCACTAACAACCACTGAACAGCAGCACCTTGATTGGAACAAAGAGACCATACAGGCCTTTGACCTGCTAAAAAAGGCCCTGATGTCGGCCCCAGCCTTAGGACTCCCAGATGCGAGTAAACCGTTTTTTCTTTTTTCCCATGAAAAGCAGGGGATTGCCCTGGGAATACTAGCACAAGATCTGGGCCCGTATCGACGAGCAGTTGCCTACTTTTGGACGCAACTGCAAAGGGTTGGCCTGCATGCTTGCGAGCGGTCACAGCTGTAGTACTAAACATCCAGGCAGCCCAAAAATTCACCCTGGGCCAGAAAATGACTGTGTTGGTGTCCCATACAGTATTAGAAGTGAAAGGCGGACACTGGCTCTCCCCACAAAGATCCTTGAGATATCAGGCTATAATGGCAGAACAAGATGATGTGGAGATTGTAGTCACTAACATTGTCAATCCAGCCTCTTTCCTCAGTGGAAACACAGGAGAACCAGTGCATCACGACTGTCTGGAGGCCATCGAAGCAACATATTCGAGCCGTTCGGACCTGAGAGACAGTCCTATGGAAAAGACGGAAAACTGGTTCACGGATGGAAGCAGCTATGTCCTAAGCAGTAAAAGGCATGCCGGATATGCCGTTACCACCAGTCAGGAAGTAACAGAGTCAGGGCCTTTGCCCATGAATACCTCGGCACAGAAGGCAGAAATAATTGCTCTGACCCACGCCTTGGAATTGGCCCAAGGCAAAGCTGTGAATATCTATACATACTCGAAATACGCCTTTGGAGTCGTACATGCTCATGGAGCAATCTGGAAGGAGAGAGGAATATTGAACTCACAGGGCAAAAACATCAAGCATGCAGAGGAGATCCTGAAACTGCTGGAGGCAGTCCAACTCCCTGAGAAAGTGGCAATCATGCACATTAAGGCACACCAGAAAGTAAACTCAAGAGTTGGAAAGAGGAAATGAGCTGGCGGACAGAGAGGCAAAACAGGTAGCCAAAGCAAAGGTAAAAACAGAAGGGGCTTTGATCCCTGACAGGCAAATTTCCCTAGAAGGTGTGAGAAATGAGCTGAATTTTGCTTCAGCTACTTGGTATATTTCTATTTGTGTGCTCGGTTATAGCATCTAACTAATCCTTACAAGTACCCTGGAATGGCCCAGAGACTCTGGTTTACAAGAAGCCATTTAGGTAAAGAGAACCGAATTGATGGTAGACTGATAAGCGAACAAAGGACGGTGGAAGGTGATAAGTGGATAAAGGCCACCTGGGGGGTGACTGAAGAAAAGAAGGATATGGACACTAGATCAAGAAGATGACCACCAGGATGTTTGTAACTACTAACATTAGACAGTAGATATTAGCAGACCTACTAACATTAGACAGTAGATATTAGCAGAAACTGTGAAACAATGTATTGTTAATTAAAGGTTTGTGTCTTTAGGTGGTCGGGAAGAATGTGAGCTCCAACTTCTCAGCCAATGAGAAGAGAGACAGGTATTCAGGCGGCCGGGAAAGAAAGGTATAAAATATCTAAAAAACTAAAGATGTGTGTGCCTCTACTTTGAGATGCACCCGATTCAGCGCTGCTTCGTACAATAAACCTTTGCTCCAGTGACTTCGTCCTCTTTAAAATTTTAAGTGTGAGCCGGTGTTTCTCACAATTTGGGGGCTCGTCCGGGAGCCAGCACTCCTGTTCCTGCGAGGCGAGACAGCGAAGAGGGGATGGCGTGCCCCGCTGATTTCAGTGGTCTCCAACCCACTGTCTCACCCCGTGAGGGGCAGCGGGTCCTATCCGGACAGAGGACTCCCGGAGCAAAGGAGGGGAAAGGAAGAATTGAGTTAACGGGATTGAGTTACACGCGGCAGCCGATAATTTCTGTGCACGGGACCCGGGTAAGAAAATTGACTGTTAAGTACTACTCGGGCGGCTGGGATAGCGGGATTGGGACTGTGTGTGTGAGACGCAGAATTGTCTGCAGAGCGAGTGTGGAGCCCTTCTAACTGCGGTTCCGTTTCTCCGCGAGGAGACCGGCCAGTGAAGGGGCGAAGCGAAACGGTTCCAGGTGAAAAAGTCCCACGGGAAAGTAAAATGGGAAATAGGCCTAGCAGAGAGAAGGCTATAAAGAATCAAGGACTTGAAAGTCCTGGTGCGAGCATTCCACCCGACAGTCCTTTAGGGGTGATGCTCGGGAAGTGGGGGCAGGGTTGCACCCGGGGAAAAGATAAAAAAACAATGATACAGTACTGTATGTTTGAGTGGGTGAAAGAACCTATTAGATCTGACCCACTGTACTGGCCGCAGTTCGGGTCAATGGAGAATTGGTTGTGCCAGGCTTTGAATCTCTACGTATGTAGTAAGACTCCAGTAAACCAAGAAGAAATTGAATATGCTTCATGTTGGAGGAGGTCTCACTCCTTATTCATGACAAAAGACCTTGGGGGAAAGAAGATTAAGAAGAGAGAAGAAAGTTGGGAACCTCCGGATCATCTGCCACCCCCATACAACCCTGAATTCAACGAAACAGAAGAAGATTGGGGGGGGGGGGAGGAGGATAATGAACGGGAAGGGGGGGACTCTGTGAGACCGGGTGCCCCTCTGCTCGGGGAGACTCGGAGAACCCGGGTCACTGAATTAGATCAGATAGTAAGGGATGTTCGGAATTTTCCTTTGCCGTCTTGTAAAGGGGAACATAAGGAGGGTATGTTCCCTTTAAGAGAGGTACCCATGCCGGGAGCCCCGGGGGGGGGGTAGGCTTTGTGAATGTACCTCTGACTAGCACCGAGGTGTGGGAATTTAAGAAAGAGATGAAAAAGTTATTAGAGGACCCTTTAGGGTTGTCAGAGCAGCTCGACCAGTTTCTGGGCCCTAATCTTTACACTTGGGATGAAATGCAGTTCATTTTAGGAGCCCTGTTCACACCGGAAGAAAGACAAACGATCCGGGCTGCGGGTATTAGAATTTGGGAGCGAGAAAATCCTCCCGATATCCCTGGGGGAGTCCTAGGGGAACAGAAATTCCCTGTGACCAGGCCTGCCTGGGATCAGAATAATGCGGAGGGGAGGAATAATATGTCTGATTACAGAAGATTAGTAATCAGGGGAATAAAAGAGGCAGTCCCAAAAGGACAGAATTTTGATAAAGCCTTTGAAAGCACGCAACAAAAAGATGAATCTCCTACAGATTGGCTGGAAAGGTTAAGGAGAAATATACAACAATACTCAGGAATAGATCCCGAGAATGATGTGGGGCGAGAGTTGTTGAAGGTTAATTTTGTCACTAAGGCGTGGCCTGATATAAAGAAGTTAGAGAAACTGGAAGACTGGCATGATCGGAGCTTGAATGAATTGTTGCGAGAGGCTCAGAAAGTGTATGTCAGGAGAGATGATGAGAAGCAGAAAGCTAAAGCTAAGTTGATGGTGGCAGCAGTGGAACAAGTAACGGGGCGGCAGCCTGAGAGAGGGGGAGAGAGAGAGAGAGGTGGTGTGAACGTGGCAGAGGTCCCAGCCGCGGGCCACAGTGTGAGCGCAGAGAATATAAGGTTCAACCGGCTGGGAGGGGGAACCCTCATGGGTGGCAAGTAGGTCCTAGAAGGTGTTTTCATTGTGGGAGAGAGGGGCACTTTAAGAGGGATTGTCCGATGAGGCAGAAGGAAAACGGAGTGTTTCAAGTAATGGAGCGGGATGATTATTCTTTAGAATAGGGGTGTCAGGGGCTCTACCTTCTGGGGTCGAACCATCACATTGAGCCCTTGATAAATTTAAAATTAAGACCCCAGAAGGAGGAATATGTATTCCTAGTGGACACAGGAGCAGAAAGAACAAGTATAACCAAAATCCCACAGGGATATGAAATTGGGGAACTTACGACGAACGTGGTTGGGATAAAAGGGGAAGGGTTTTCAGTCCCTATTGTAGAGCAAGTAACTATACAAGGGAATAACCGAGAAGTAAAAATGGACTTAGTAGTGATACCTGAAGTAGGAGCGAACTTATTGGGGAGGGATTTACAGATATTGTTAGGGATCGGAATAGTTCCAAAAGATGATAGGATGATGGTGCAGCTTTATAAGTTGACCACAGAGGATGAAAAAGTGATTAATCCAATAGTCTGGGTGGCGGAGGGAAACCGGGGAGGACTGGACATACCCCCCCCTCAAAGTGGAATTAAAGAAAGAAAGTCAGCCTGTGCGTGTAAAACAATATCCTATATCTCTAGAAGGGAGGAAGGGGCTCCAACCTGTAATTGAGGGATTGTTGAAAGATGGTCTCTTAGAGCCCTGCATGTCTCCTTATAATACACCTATTTTACCCGTCAGAAAGTCGGATGGGAGTTGGAGATTAGTGCAAGATTTAAGGGAGCTGAATAAAATTGTTCAGACACGTCACCCGGTAATACCCAATCCTTATACATTGCTAAGCAAAATACCTCATGAACACAAGTGGTTCAGTGTAGTAGACCTTAAAGATGCTTTTTGGACCTGTCCCTTGGCGGTGGAAAGTCGGGACATGTTTGCCTTTGAATGGGAGGACCCGGTAACAGGGAGGAGGCAGCAATTCCGCTGGACCACGTTACCACAGGGGTTTACGGAATCACCCAACCTTTTTTGGGCAAGTGTTGGAACAAATACTTGAGGAAATTTCGTTTTCCCCAGGGATCAAGCTGCTTCAGTATGTAGATGATTTACTAATATCGGGGGAAGAGGAGATGGAGGTTCGATCTGCAACCATCAAATTACTTAACTACTTGGGAGAAAAAGGGCTCCGAGTCTCAGAAACTAAGTTGCAGTTTGTAAAAAAAAAGGAGGTGAGGTACCTCGGGCACGTGATCAGCGAAGGGAAAAGGAGAATAAACCCAGAACGAATTTCTGGTATTGTAACAACTCCAATTCCAAGGAGTAAGAAAGAAATAAGAAAGTTTTTGGGCCTCCTTGGATACTGGTGTAAAAACCCAGGAAGGGAAATGGGTTCTCCCGGATGGGAGGAATAATAGAAAGGGTAGATTCTGATAGGGGAACCCATTTCACTGCTAGGGTATTGCAGCTGGTATGCACAGCTCTGGGAATTCAATGGGACTTCCACACTCCCTGGCATCCTCAAAGCTCTGGTAGAGTTGAGAGGATGAATGCAACTCTCAAAACACATATCACCAAGCTGGTAATAGAGACTAAGTTGCCCTGGACCAAATGCCTGCCCCTAGCCCTGTTGAGAATTAGGACTGCTCCAAGGAAGGATTTAGGAGTATCTCCCTATGAAATGCTATTCGGACTTCCATATCTGGGAAGGGAAGAAGGTGTGCCAATTCCTGAAATTAATGATGTCGTTCTTAAAAATTACCTGTGGGGGTTAGCCCAATCTCTTACAGATTTGAGACAGCGTGGATTGCTGCCTCAGACGGCTCCACTGGATTTCAAACTACACCAGATACAGCCTGGAGACTGGGTACTAGTGAAGTCCTGGCAAGAGGATACTCTGACTCCAGCGTGGGAAGGACCTTTCCTGGTACTCCTGACAACAGAAGCAGCTGTGCGAACTAAGGAAAAGGGGTGGACACATGCTACACGGGTAAAAGGACCAATAGCCCCACCTCCTGGAGAGTGGACAGTAACCCAGGGAAGTGATCCACTGAAATTGACTCTTAAAAGACAGAATTGGTAAAATCGAGATTAATGAAATAAAAGTGTAATACCTGGGGAGGTTACCAGCAAAGGTTCTAAAAACTAAAGCCAAGGGCAAGACTGGGTCAGTCTCCTCACTCCTCTTCTGTGAGCGGTCTCCGCTGCTGACTGCAATCCAGTAGGCGTTGAGAGATGGGAGGGAAGGCTGTGCCAGACCTTGGCAGGTTTTATGCTACCATACTAATGAACCTTGTGACCATCCCTCTGTGTTACAGTCAAATGGAAGATAACCAATTTGTAACATTAGGGAATGAAATAGCAAAAAGCTTTAATCTGAGTAATTGTTGGGTATGTGGAAGCCCGAGGGGATCTGAAGAATGGCCATGGGTAGCCCGGCCTGTGCAGCCTAAGTGGCTGGTGAGTAGCTTAAGTACAGTACGCCATGGAACAAAGGTCTGGGCAGAAGAGGGAGCTGCATGGAAAATATTGTACCTAGGAAAAAAGTGTTTCTCACAAAGGTAAGCCAGAATATACCAAGGAAGATCAGAAGCTTATCACAGATCTAGAAGGATCATATAATGAGGAGGGATGGGCTCTCACCCCACAAGGGAAACTAATCCTTCCCTCTTATCTAGTATGGTCTCTGGTAAGGGAAGAACATAGAAAGAGGCATTGGGGGGCAGAGGCACTATATAAACAACTAATTAGGGAAATTGTAGCTAGAAATTTATACACCACTGTGAGACAAGTGACTCAGCAGTGCGATCTTTGCCTCCAGACTAATCCCAAAAATACCCCCGAACCAGAAATGGGCCAAATTGGGAAGGGCAACGGGCCTGGGCAACAATGGCAGCAGAACTCCCAAGAAAAGGGGGGTATCGATATTTATTAGTATTAACTGATACCTTTTCAGGTTGGCCAGAACGGACATTGCTCGAATTTGGCAACAGTCAAGGGTACTACATCAAGTATCTCAAGATGATACTTCACTTGGTTTTTCTGATCTTTGGAAAAAATTAACCTCGTGGCTGCCTGACTTTGCTTGGTTGAAACAGCTGTTTGTATTATTAATTACAATGATAGTCTTAGGGATTATGATTTGCACTTTACTTAGATGCTTTATGTGTTGTGCAAAAGGAACCACAAGTGATTATGAACTTTGGAAGAAGCATCAGCTTCGACAAAAAGTCGAGTCAGGCAAATATTTTAAGAAATGCTTAGAGAAAGAAAACATGCTGTAGGAATAAGTAAAAGAATTTACTAATCTCTTAGAAAAGGGGGGATTGATAAGGGGGATAACACTCAAGGGTTAATGGCAGGGCCATTGCTTGGCTTAAGCTGTGTATCTATCGCCTTAAGCCATTGATAAGGTGTTTAGGCAAAAGAAAGGATGTGTTGAAACCATAAAGTGGTCACATCGGCCTCGCGGGGAGATAAGGGAACAATTGGTATTCAAAGAAGGAACCCAGTCGTCCTGACAGAGCGATCCTCTGGTTTCCCAACCCCGTGGCCTGGAGCAACACATTAACATTAAAAGGGAGAGGTACACAGCGAGGAAGACATGGCCTTCATCCCCGAGACACACACACCCCCCCCCCCCCGGCCCACGACCACCAGGAGACACTGCGCATGTGCAACGGGGAGGAGTTAAAGGTGGAGACTATGAAAATGATTTCTCATAACTCATTGTAATAAAGACTGCCTTTTCGGGGAAAGGTCATGAATATGTATAGGCGTCCCTTGAATATGTAAAGTGTGATTGTATAAATCTTAAGCTAACTGCCAAGGTGGGTGCGCACGATTGTGGGGGGGCGACCCCCCGTGCTGCCCAGCGCCGAATAAACATACCTACTTTACAACCCCACAGGTTGTGGAGTCTGCTTTCCGCACGTCACCATCTGTTAGAACAGTCTCTCGGGGCAGGCAAGATGGTGTGTGTGGGGCTGGACTGTCGCATGCTGTATTTTTGGGGCTTGCAGCTGATGTATCCGGTGCAGCTCATGTCCATGGTCCATGGGTTGAAGATGTCTATCTCAGTGAAGTTGCTGGACACCAGCTGCTGAAGTCAGTTCTGATCCCTTCACTGCTCACTTTACTTGGTTTTTCATCAGAGTCCATTTCTCATTAGTTTGGGTGATTCTTACTATAGTACAACCAATCATTTACAGAAATGAGATGTACAGTGGCAGGGTCATTTAGCAATTAACATCATACAGTTTCATTCATTGGCTATTCTCGCCCAAAATCAGGTCCCCGTATGGTACACATCGAACTTCCCCATCCTTCCGCATCACCCACCAAGTGCACCCAGGTCCTTGAGCAAAGGCAATCCCACGGATGGGTTTGCCTTTGCCTGAGGCAGGACTAACCCAGACTGTCTTCCCTAACATATTCTTCATGTGCACTATGGGGGCTTTATCTCTGTATGGGAGCACCCAGCCAAACCTGTTCCAGAGCACAATAGGTGAGATGCAGGGAGTTGTCATCCAACTCAGCTTCATCTCTGCCTTGCCTTGTCTGTGCAGAGATAACTTGGGGGGAGCTGCAAAAACGGCTCAGCCCGGGGTTGTCTCAAGATTGCATCACAATAAGAACCGAAACCGAATGGAGCCTTAACTCCCTTAACAAATAAAATGCCCTGAGTCCCATCCCACCACTAGTCCCATGACTTTGAGTGCTAGACATCACAAAACTGGCTACAGAGATTTAGCCATCACACCACCAGAGGTAAACATCCCAGATAGTGTAATCCACTCAGGCATAATCCTGCACCCCCACAGAATCAGGAAATATAAACCGCAAGGTTTGAGGAGGAAAATGGGGGTAATCTTCCAACGATACAGCTGGCCTGTGGGAGATTCATCACCCCCTTGTCCAGGACGCTGTACAGGGTAACTTCCCAGGGATTGAGCGACCTTACCTGAGAGAAAGGGTAAGTGATAAAGAAACATACGTATGGTATATGGCATGCTATTAAGATCATGATTTGTGCACTCTTTTAAGGTATTAATAATCTAGTGCGCTTGTGGTTTGTGTTGTTACTTTTCGGGATCACTTGTAGGTTGCAATAGTGTATTCCACGAATTGCTTTTAAATTGCAATAGTGTAATCGCCATTGTACACATAGAACTCGCAATAGTGACGTATTGGACCTGTGAGTGAAGTCCAAATAAATTGCTAATTTGAACCTCTCAGTGAAGTCCTTTTTCCCGTTTCGTCACAATCTCCTTCCAGAGTACGTGGAGGTTTTGATTGGGCAGGGCCAGCTCGGTTGGTAGATCCCCTGGTGTTAACTAGCCAGGTAGCCTTTGCTAAATGTGTATCCCAATTTTTTAAAGTCCCACCACCCATTGCTCTCAGTGCAGTTTTTAACAGTCCATTGTACCGTTCTGTCTTCCCAGAGGCTGGTGCATGATAAGGGATGTGATAGACCCATTCAATACCATGCTCTTTGGCCCAGGTGTCAATGAGGCTGTTTCGGAAACGAGTCCCGTTGTCCAACTCAATTCTCTCTGGGGTGCCATGTCGCCACAGGACTTGCTTTTCAAGGCCCAGGAAAGTGTTCCAGGCAGTGGCATGGGGCACAGGGTAAGTTTCCAGCCATCCAGTGGTTGCTTCCACCATTGTGAGCACATGGCGCTTGCCTTGACGGGTTTGTGGGAGTGTAATATAATCGATCTGCCAGGCCTCCCCATATTTGTATTTCAGCCATCGTCCTCCATACCAAAGAGGCTTTAATCGCTTGGCTTGCTTGATTGCAGCGCATGTCTCACATTCGTGGATGACCTGTGCAATAGTGTCCATGGTCAAATCCACCCCTCGGTCACGAGCCCATCTATATGTGGCATCTCTTCCTTGATGGCCTGAGGAGTCATGGGCCCATCGAGCTATGAATAATTCACCCTTATGTTGCCAGTCCAGATCCACCTCGGCCACTTCAATCTTAGCAGCCTGATCCACTTGCTGGTTGTTCCGATGTTCCTCAGTGGCCCGGCTCTTGGGTACATGGGCATCTACATGACGCACTTTCACAACCAGATTCTCTACCCGGGCAGCAATATCTTGCCACAATTCAGCAGCCCAGATAGGTTTGCCTCTGCGCTGCCAATTGCTCTGCTTCCACTGCCGTAACCACCCCCACAAGGCATTTGCCACCATCCATGAATCGGTGTAGAGATAAAGTACCAGCCATTTTTCCCGCTCAGCAATGTCCAAAGCCAGCTGAATTGCTTTCACCTCTGCAAACTGGCTTGATTCACCTTGTCCTTCAGTGGCTTCTGCAACTCGTCTTGTAGGACTCCACACAACAGCCTTCCACTTTCTATGCTTTCCCACAATCCGGCAGGACCCATCAGTGAACAGGGCATATCTCTTCTCATTTTCTGGTAGTTCATTATACGGTGGAGCCTCTTCTGCACGCATCACCTCCTCCTCCGGTGACATTCCAAAATCCTTGCCTTCTGGCCAGTCCATAATCACCTCCAGAATTCCTGGGCGACTGGGGCTTCCCATTCGAGTTCGCTGCGTGGTCAGTGCAATCCACTTACTCCATGTAGCATCCGTTGCATGATGTGTAGCAGGGACCCTTTCTTTGAACATCCAACCCAGCACCGGCAGCCGAGGTGCCAAGAGGAGCTGTGCTTCTGTACCAACCACTTCTGAAGCAGCTCAAACCCCTTCATACACTGCCAGTATCTCCTTTTCTGTTGGAGTATAGCAGGCTTCAGATCCTCTGTATGCCCGACTCCAAAACCCTAGGGGTCGACCGCGAGTCTCCCCTGGCGCTTTCTGCCAGAGGCTCCAGGTAGGGCCGTTCTCCCCAGCTGCAGTGTAGAGCATGTTTTTAACATCTTGTCCTGCCCGGACTGGCCCCAGAGCTACTGCATGGACTATTTCCTGTTTAATTTGTTCAAAAGCTTGTCATTGCTCAGGACCCCATTTAAAATCGTTCTTCTTCCGGGTTACTTGATACAGAGGGCTCACAATCAGACTGTAATCTGGGATATGCATCCTCCAAAAACCCACAATGCCCAGGAAAGCTTGTGCTTCCTTTTTACTAGTTGGTGGAGACATTGGTGGAGATATGTATAGGCGTCCCTTGAATATGTAAAGTGTGATTGTATAAATCTTAAGCTAACTGCCACGGTGGGTGCGCACGATTTTGGTGGGGCGACCCTGACGCGCGGAAACAAACCCTACAACTCGCAGAGAGTTATAAAGCAGGTATGTTTATTGCGGCACCGGGTGCAAGGGGGATTTCTCCTCCTAACTTGCACACTGGCTCGTAAAACAAGCATCTATTTATGATAAAAAGCATACATATTCATTAATGTGGGCTGGGTTATTATAATTAATTCTAAGAAAAGGCGTTACTATTCTAATTATTTCTAGGAACTCATTATCATAAGTCTCCTCCCCTTGCCGCATGCATACTGTCGCCCAGTGGTCGTGGGCCGGGGTCTTCTGGAGGAAGGCTCATAGGCTTCTTCACCGTGTACTTTTACCTTTGTCCTAGAATGCTGGGCTGGCTGGACCCCAAACCACGAAACTGGTCCCGACCAGATGGACACTTTACCCAGACAATTGGGTTCCTCCTTAGCATGCAGGCTGTTCCTGCTATCTTATACACAAGGCCAGCTCCTTATCTTAGAATGCTGGGCTCCTGGGCTCCGAGCTCTGTTCTTTGCCAGGCTGTACTAAATCTACACTAACAACCTTTAACCATTCATTCTCTGAATCAAGTCCCCCCTTTTCTTTCACCTTTTTAAATTCTTTTACAATTGCCTATAACACACTTTCCTTCTCCATCTGATTTCTAAAATACTTCCCTGACTCCACTCGTTCACGGAGCTGATGCTTCTTCCATTGAATGTATTCATCTTTGGCCCCCCTGGTACAACACATAAGACATCTAGCTAATGCACACACTAAGATTCCTAACACAAGTATTGCTACTAGAAGGATAAACAGTTGTTTAAGCCAAGCCAGGTTAGGTAACCACGAGGTTAACTTTTCCCAAAGGTCTGAAAACCCCAATGTGGTGTCATCTTGCGCAGTCTGATGCAAAATCTGAATTTTAGCTATGAACTTGCTCCATCCCCAGGCTATTGTCCTATTCACCTGCCCCCTGCATCTATATTCCCCATGTTCCCAGGTACAATTGTTACTGCTAATTAACACAACAAGCTTTTCTTTCAACACTTGTAAAGCAAATCTGGGTCCTAAGAGGTAGATATTATCATCGTACTCACAATACCCGTTCAACTCATTTCCCCCTCTTGCCCAAAATTTGGGCCAGGTCCCGTTGGCACAGTTCCAATTGCTTGCTGCCACCCCATATAGAGGCAATTTCATTTCTCCTTTGGGTAGGGTAGTACGTACCCAACAATCTGACAGATTAGTAGCCCTTACTAACGTTTCCAGATTTCGTGAATATGGATTCATATCCCATGTCCCTCCCCCTGAAATACAAAGTCCTGGCATGTTAACGACTATTAATGTCATTAGTGTCCATCTTTTCATTGGAGGCGAAGTTTCAGGGGTCCGGCCTGCGTTGATGTCCATTGGGGGTTCTGGAGCTCTCTTGACTCGAGTCCAATGGATCCAAGCGGCTTGTTCCTTAATCTTTATGGCTGTGTGAGTGGTCAGCAGTACCTGGAAGGGACCTTCCCACTTTGGCTTCAGTGGTGAATCTGTAAAAGACTTGACATATACATAATCCCCAGGTTCGATCTCGTGTACTGGTCCATCCAGTCCACGAGCTCTTGTTCCCAGAACCAGTTTTTCTACCTCTCGGAGCTGTTTTTGTAAATTTATCAGGTAATCTGTCAATATTTCATTCCCCAACTCTGTGGATGTCCCGTCTTGTACACTATATGGTCTCCCATAGAGTATTTCAAAGGGGCTCAAACCTTCTTTGGTTCTGGGTTTTGTTCTTATCCTGAGAAGGGCTAACGGTAATGACTGAGGCCAGGCCAAGTTAGCTTCCTGGCCTAGCTTCACAATCTGCATTTTGATTAAGTGACTCATCTTTTCTACCTGACCACTCGATCGTGGGTTGTATGGGGTATGAAGTTGCCAATCTATACCCAATAATCTGCTTACTTTCGAAACAACCCTTGCAGTGAAATGAGATACTCGGTCCGAGGAAATCACTGCGGGAACCCCAATTCTTGGTATAATTTCTTGCAACAATGCTTTAACCACTTCTCTTGTTTTATTGGTTCGGCAGGGAAACGCCTCTGGCCATCCTGAAAAGGTATCAGTTAACACCAATAGGTATCGAAACCCCCCTTTTCTTGGAAGTTCTGAAAAATCAATTTGCCATTGTTGTCCCGGATAGTTTCCCTTCCCTATTTGGCCAAACTGGACTCTGGGACCTGTCCTAGGGTTGTTCTGTAAACATACCTCACACTGCTGAGTGACTTGTTTGACAGTGGCGTACAGATTCCGAGCACATATTAGCCTATTCAGGTATCTGTAAAGTGCCTCTGTTCCCCAATGGGATTTTCTATGTTCTGCCATGACTACAGCCCATAGTAACGAGAAAGGCACTATTATTTTTCCCTATGGGGTTCTGGCCCATTTCCCTTCAATTTTCCCATTTAAGTCTTTGATCAATTTGTGATCGTCCCTAGAATATTTAGGTTCGTTGTCAATTTGTATCTTACCATCTGGGACCAAGGATTGTACCTCTGCATTACCCATCTCTGCTGCTCTTTTGGCTTCTCGGTCCGCCAGTGCGTTGCCCAATTCCATAGCGGTGTTCCCTTTTTGGTGAGCTTTGCAGTGCATGATAGCCACTTTGGTAGGCAGTAATACTGCATCTAAGAGCTTGAGAATTTCTTCAGCAAGTTTTATGTGTTTCCCTTGTGTAGATAAGAGTCCTCTTTCTCTCCAGACCGCCCCGTGAGCATGCACCACCCCAAAAGCATATTTAGAGTCTGTCCAGATATTTATTCTTTTTCCTTTGGCGAATTCCAGCGCTCGGGTTAGTGCTATTATCTCAGCCTTTTGGGCTGATGTATTTGGGGCCAGGGCTTTGGACTCTATTACCTTCTCTGTGGTGGTTACCGCATAGCCAGCTTTGCGTATCCCCTGTTGAATGAAGCTGCTCCCGTCGGTGAACCAGGAATCCTCTGCATCCTCTAATGGTTCTTCTTTCAGGTCTGGTCGACTGGAGTACACAGCCTCGATTGTTTCCAAGCGGTCATGGGTCACTGATTCTCCTTCGGTTCCGCTGAGGAAAGAGGCTGGGTTGACAATATTAGTTACTGTTATTTCTACATCATCTTGCTCTATCAGGATAGCCTGGTACTTAAGAAACCTCTGAGGTGAAAGCCAATGCCCCCCTTTTACTTCCAGTACTGGTATGTGATACCATAACTGTGATTTTCTGGCCTAGGGTGAACTTACGGGCCTCTTGGATGTTTATTACCACTGCTGCCACTGCTTGGAGACAGCTAGGCCACCCTTTACTTACTTCGTCAAGCTGTTTAGAGAAGTATGCCACCACCCTTCGATAGGGTCCCAGATTCTGGGCTAGGACTCCTAAGGCCATTCCTTGCTTTTCATAGGAAAACAACCAGAAAGGTTTAGTAGTATTGGGTAATCCCAGGGCAGGTGCTTCCATTAACCTCTTTTTTAACTGATGGAAGGCTCTGTCCACTTCCTTATTCCACACAATATTCTTTGAGTTAGATTTTAATAACTCGTATAGAGGCTTTACCAAGAGTCCGTAGTTGTATATCCAGAGACGACACCATCCTGTCATTCCTAGAAAGGTCCGAAGTTCCTTAGGCGTCTGTGGTCGAGGTGTCTGGCAGATGGCCTCTTTCCTCTCCTTCCCTAGTGTCCGTTGGCCTGCGGTTATTTCATATCCCAGATAGCCCAGCAGCAAGTGACCTATCTGTGCCTTCTGTGGAGAAACTTTATAGCCATTAAGTCCAAGAAAATTTAGCAGGCTCACAGTCCATTCTAGGCATGTCTCTCTGGTGTCAGTGGCGAGTAATATATCATCCACATACTGCAATACCACTCCTGTCCCAGGCGGGCGTTTCCACTGTTCTAAATCTTTGGCTAGCTGATTTCCAAGAAGTGTCGGGCTATTTTTAAAGCCCTGTGGTAGCACAGTCCATGTAAGCTGTGTTTTCCTTCCAGATTCTGGGTTTTCCCATTTGAATGCAAATAAAAGCTGGCTCTCTGGGCTCAGAGGCAAGCAGAAAAAGGCATCCTTTAGGTCCAAGACGGTAAACCATGCCAATTCAGGTACCAATTTAGTTAGGAGAGTGTATGGATTTGCTACCACCGGATGCAAATCCTCAACAATTCTGTTGATAGCTCTGAGGTCCTGCACTATGCGATAGCTACCATCCGGCTTCTTGACAGGTAATATTGGAGTGTTATACTCTGATTCACATTCTTTCAGCAGCCCATACTCGATAAACTGGTCTATAGTTGGTCGGATCCCCTCCCTATCCTCTATCCTGAGGGGATACTGTTTGACTCTCACCGGTCGTGCTCCTTGTTGAGGTTTTATCACTATTGGGGAAGCACTTTTTGCTCTCCCCGGCACTCCCGAGGCCCATACCCCCGGATAAATTTGGTCTCCAATCTCCTCAGGCACTCCTGCAGTAATGGGAGTTCCTATCAGGGCCAAACTTAATACTTCAATTAGTTGATCTTCTCTTACCCGAAGTTCAATTTTCCCTTTTTTGAATTTAATTTCTGCTCCCAATTGTTCTAATAAATATGGCCCTAGCAAGGGTTTCGGGGAGCTTGGCATATATAAGAATTTGTGTATCCTCAATTGTTTTCCCAATTTGAACTTAAGAGGTTTGAGAAAATATGCCTTTTCACTCTGGCCAGTGGCTCCCTTTACTGTTACAAAATCAGTATCAATAGGGGTCAGGGCTTGATTCAAGACCGAGAACGTTGCTCCTGTATCTACCAAAAATTCTATTTCTTGTTGCTTTTTCCCTAGCCTTAGAGTAACCAGTGGATCCGCTAGGGTAGATTCCCCAGGTCCCCGTCAATCTCTTTTAAAATGGGCCTGAATTTTTTCTTTTCGTCTCTTTGGACACTCATTCTTCCAGTGTCCTTTCTGCTTACACCATGCGCATTGATCTCTTTCTAATGGTTTCCTAAAGTTCCCATTTCTTATTCCCCCCACCTCTTGTAGTGCTGCTACCAGTGCCCGTTTGTCCTTTCTCCTATCCTCTTCTTCTCGGTTGCTAAATACTCTCCATGCCTCATCTAACAGAGTCTCTAGATTTCTACTTTCAGTTGTTCTTAGCTTTTGCAGCTTCCTCCGGATATCACTAGCGGACTGCCCTATAAAGAGGGACACTAACTGCTGGATTCCTATCTCTGATCCAGGGTCCAAGGGGGTGTAGCGTCTCATTGCATCTCGTAATTTATCCAAGAACTCCGAGGGAGTCTCCTTCGGCCCTTGTCTTAAAGCATATAGCATTGACCAGTTAATGGCTTTCGGGATAGCTTTCTCCATCCCCCTTATAACCCAATCTCTATAACTGTGTAATGCCTCCAAGTGAATGTTCCTATTTGGGTCCCAGTGAGGGTCCTGCAAGGGGAAATAGTCTTTAATGTCTCTTCCTGAATCTCTCAGGTGGTCCATGGCTATATCTTGAGCAGCTTTCAAAACCAGTTGTTTCTCAGTTTCTGTCAGGTGATCTAATAATAACTGGATATCACCCCAGTCAGGATTGTGCTACTTTACCAGAAACTGAAAATGTTTAGTGACCCCTACGGGATCATTCCGATAATTCTTTGCCATGTTTTTCCAGGTTTCTAAATCAAATGAGGAAAAAGGGACTCTTATCAATAGAGGTCCTTCCGGACCCACGGCTTCCCTTAAGGGTGCCTGAATCAATGCTCGCCCTGTTCCCTTTCGGGTACAGGACGATACCAGGCTATCAGGTGGGGTTCTGGAATCAGTTTCTCTATCTCCTTGGGAAACCTTTACCTCCCCATGGTCTCCCATTACCTTAACCGGTGGTAACTAAGTTTCAAGTAAATCCTCTTCTTCTTTAAAACCCCGAATCTTTCCAGGTTTTGTGCCTCTCTGCCCTATGCTACAGGCTGAACAACATCTTTTTATATTTGCCTTCATTTCTTTCCTTTTTTCTTTCTCTAAGGCTAATACCATCGGGTCTTGTGGAGGTAATAGCCCGCAGTCCCATTGGTACTCTGGGTGGTTCCGAAGGGTGAAAAACATGTCTGCATATGTGACTTTCCTTCCCTTCTAAGGAATAGCATTAATTGTAATATAGTATTGTAATTAAGGGTCCCATTAAAGGGCCATTTCTTCTGATCATCTAACTTGTAAAGGGGCCACCATTGATTACAATATTAAATTAAGGTTTTCTTGTCCACGCTGCCACCTGGTGAGCCCCCGATCTCCTTCCAGTGTGCTAAAATACACCCTAGGGGACTCTTTTTCAGTATCTCGCCTCCTTGATTATTGCCCATTTTATGTCCTCCCTACCCCCTTGGTTAAGAGGTGACCCTGATCTCCGTGTGTCACCTGGGTGTTATTCCTGTTTCCCTCCCGGGAAACGGTACAGCTATATCCCTGTCACTACCTTTATCTCCGGGGTAGGCTATGTCTCCACAGATTACTTGTTTCAACTCTCCCGCCCGCTCGATCTTTTCCCACTCAGTCCAGCTACCACACTGTGGACACCAAAAATCGTCCTCCTGATCTACCCAAACCTCCGTATTACAAGCAAAGCACTTTAAGACAAAAATAGGATCACAAACGTTATCCGAATGTCCAAGACACTGCCACTTAATATCCTCAATATTTGGTTCACACAATGTTTCTTTACAGTCTGTTATACACTTCGTTCATCTCCGGCTGCTCTCCTCGCGGAGAACACGGAACCACGGATCAAAACTCCACACTCGCTCCGCAGCAGTGCCGCGTCTCAATCACTCATTTCACTCATACAATAATTTCCACCTTATATTAGACAATAACACGGTAGTGGTACCTTATGACAAATACAACAAGTAACCAACAGTATTACAATTCCACACATTAACACAAAAACAAAAACCAAGGGATCCCACACAAGCATAACCCAACCATTAGCCCAAGCTTGAGCATACCCCGGGGCAAGTACGCTGACTCTTTACCACGCGTAGGACGTCTCCTCACGACTTACAGGTCCCCCTTAAGAAAACCCTAAACATACCTGGTCCGCAATAGATGGTCCTTGTCTGTCCCCGCGGTGATCTGGATGAGTGGGGGAGTCCTCCCGAGAAATCTCAGGGGCGCCCAGAGGACTCCCGTCCTCAGCAGGTCCCGCAGCCTGACAGAGGGGGTCCCATCTGGGGTGCCGAATTGACGCGCAGAAACAAACCCTACAACTTGCAGAGAGTTATAAAGCAGGTATGTTTATTGCGGCACCGGGTGCAAAGGGGATTGCTCCTCCAAACTTGCACAATGGTTTGTAAAACAAGCGTCTAATTCTGATGAAAAGCATACATATTCATTAATGTGGGCTGGGTTTTTATAATTAATTCTAAGAAAAGGTGTTACTATTCTAATTATTTCTAGGAACTCATTATCATAAGTCTCCTCCCCTTGCCACATGCGTACTGTCGCCTGGTGGTCGTGGGCCGGGGTCTTCTGGAGGAAGGCTTGCAGTCTTCTTCACCGTATACCTTTACCTTTGTCCTAGAATGCTGGGTTGGCTGGACCCCAAACCGCAAAACTGGTCCCGACCAGATGGACACTTTACCCAGACAGTTAGGTTCTTCCTTAGCATACAGGCTGTTCCTGCTATCTTATACACAAGGCCATTTCTTTATCTTGGAATGCTGGGCTCCTGGGCTCCGAGCTCTGTTCTTTGCCAGGCTGTACTAAATCCACACTAACAACCTTTAACCATTCATTCTCTGAATCAGGTGGCAGCCACAGCTGAGACAAGAAGCATTTGCTTTCCAGGCACAGTAGTGTTCAGCTCCTTTGGAACAGCATACTTCAATGAAGTTGATTATGCAGCATTTTTTTTCCAGTTTTCCCAGGAATGCATCTTTCTGGCTGCTAGTCTTATGCTGCTTTTATTGGGATAAAATGAGTTTACCATCTAGCTGTGAGCACCTGACTGGAGAAAGTGGCTAGCTTCTGGAGTGCTTACATTCATGGATCACCTTATGCTGTTAACAAGCCAATTGATATTAAAGAGCAAAGGAAATGGTATGAGACTATTACTCTTCAGCAACGCATTTGCATTGTCTACAGCTTGATGCCTTTAAACCTTCTGTGCTTGTGTGTAGAGAAAGGTGGAGAAGGGGAATGCTATAAAAAAAAAATATCTCGCTATGTTTCTATTCAATATTGAGTCATGGAAGAGAAGACCCTCTTCTTAGGGAAGTACGCTGCCTCCCTAGGGCCCAGCTTAAGAACATCACTAGGAAACTTCCTAGCCCAGTACAGCCCTCAGACTAATGGCCAGTATTGCTTCTCCATGTGGGTGGCAATGAAGTCACAACATGTAGTCCAAGGGTAATTAAAAGAGACTTCAGCGCCTTGGGATGGTTAGTAAGGGAATGTGGGGTGCAGGTTACCTTTTCTCAGACTTGCTCAGTCTCTGTGGCTGGTGTCACCACCACAATTTTGGGTTTTTTGAGAATAGGATGGCCTACATGGCACCAGGCATGCTGGCATTGGATGGAGTTCATCTTTCTCAAAGGGGCAAGAGGGTCTTGGCTCATGAGCTAGCTGGGCTCATTGACAGAGCATTAAACTAGACTTGATGGGGGAGGGGGATATTATCAGGCTTGCTTGTGACAAGCCAAGGGATGATGCTCCAAGGTTTGAGGGATGGGGTGCTAGAGAGGGCTCTGAGATGTGCTGGGTATACTGCAGCCCACTCAAAGTCTTATGAAGATGAGCCAGGGGCTACTGAGATAACAGGAGACAATGGGGAAACATGGGTAAAACACGTCAAAGCAAAGTCACCTGCAGAGCAGCACCAAGGAATTGCAGCCACTCCAGCCAGTAAGTCAGCTTCAATGGGGACTCAAATGCCTCTATGAAAATGCAGTAGCACAGGGAACAAGCAAGGCGTTAGAGATGTGCTCATGCCTCCAGGGCTATGATCTCATCAGCATCACAGACATGTGATGGGGTGGCTCCTGTGACTGAAGTGTTGGAATGGAAGGATGCAGGGTCTTTAGGAAGGACAGGAAGGGGAGACAAGGAGGGGGTGTCGCCCTCTATGTCAATGAACAGCTGGAGTGCATGGAGCACCACCAGGGAATGAATAAAGAATCACAGACTCTTCATGGTTGGAAGGGACATTTGAGATAGAGTCCAAAAAAAAAAAAAAAAACCACACCCACCCACAAACAGACACAAACCAACGATCTCGGGCACTAGAGCATGCCCCAAAGTGCCATGTCTACACATTATTAATTACCTCCAGGGATGGCGACTTCACCACCTCCCTGGGCAGGCTGTTCCAGTGCCTGACCACTCTCCCAGTAAAGTAATCCTTCCTAATATCTAATCTAAACCTCCCCTGCCCCAACTTCAGACCATTTCCTCTGGTCCTGTCATTATTCCCTTAAGAGAAGAGGCCAACACCCACCTCTCTACAACCTCCTTTCAGGTAGTTGTAGAGGGCAATGAGGTCTCCCCTCAGCCTCCTCTTCTCCAAACTAAACATGCCCAGTTCCCTCAGCCTCTCCTCATAGGACTTGTTCTCTAGACCCCTCACCAGCTTGGTGGCTCTCCTCTGGACATGCTCCAGCACTTCAATGTCCTTCCTGTAGTGAGGGGCCCAGAACTGAACACAGTACTCAAGGTGAGGCCTCACCAGGGCCGAGTACAGAGGCACAATCACTTCCCTACTCCTGCTGGCCACACTATTCCTGATAAAAGCCAGGATGCTGTTGGTCACCTGGGCACACTGCTGGCTCATGTTAAGCCGGCTGTATACCAACACCCCCAGGTCCTTTTCTGCTGGGCAGCTCTCCAGCCACTCTTCCCCAAGCCTGTAGCATTGCCTAGGGTTGTTGTGACCAAAATGCAGGACCCGGCACTTGGCCCTATTAAACCTCATCCCATTAGCCTTGGCCCATTGATCCAGCCTGTCCAGGTCCCTCTGTAGAGCCTTCTGACCCTCAAGCAGATCAACACTCCCACCTAGTTTGGTGTCATCTGCAAACTTACTGAGGGTGCACTCAATCCCCTCATCCAGATCATCAATAAAGATATTAAACAAGACTGGCCCCAAAACTGAGCCCTGAGGGACACCACTGGTGACCAGCCACCAACTAGATTTCACCCCATTAATCACAACTCTCTGGGCACGGCCATCCAGCCAGTTCTTTTACCCAGTGAAGAGTACACTTGTCTATGCCATGATTCACCAGCTTCTCCAGGAGAACGCTGTGGGGGACGGTGTCAAAGGCCTCACCAAAGTCCAGGTAGACAATGTCCACAGCCTTCCCCGCATCGAGAAGGTGGGTCACATGGTCATAGAAAGAGATCAAGTTGGTTAAGCAGGACCTCCCTTTCATAAACCCATGCTGGCTGGCCCTGATCCCTTGGCTGCCCTGCACTTGCTGTGAGAGCTCACTCAAGATGATCCTCTCCATGATCTTTCCCGGTACCAAGGTCAGGCTGACAGGCCTATAGTTTCCCGGATCCTCCTTCCGGCCCTTCTTGTAGATGGGCGTCACATTGGCCACCCTCCAGTCATCTGGTACCTCTCCTGTTGACCAGGATTGTTGATAGATAATGGAGAGAGGCTTGGTGAGCTCTCCCGCCAGCTCCCTGAGTACCCTTAGGTGAATCCCATCCGGCCCCATGGACTTATGGGTGTCCAGGTGCATAAGCAAATCATTAACTACTTCCTCCTGGATTACGGGGGGGTTGTTCTGCTCTCCATCCTTATCTTCCAGCCCAGGAGGCTGAACACCCTGGGGGTAGCTGGTCTGACTATTGAAGATGGAGCTAAAGAAGGCATTAAGGATCTCAGCCTTCTCCTCGTCCTTGGTTGCAATGTTCCCCCCCTCATCCAGTAGGGGATGGAGATTCTCCCTGATTCTCTTTTTGTTGATGCATTTATAAAAACTTTTTTTGTTGTCCCTTATATTAATGGCCAGGTTGAGTTCCAGCTGGGCTTTTGCCTTCCTAATTTTCTCTCTCTGTATAACCTAACAAGATCTCTGTACTCCTCCTGAGTTGCCTCTCCCTTCATCCAAAGGTGGTTAACCCTCCTTTTTTTCCCCCCCTAAGTCCCATCAAAAGCTCTTTGTTCAACCAGGCCAGCCATTTTCCCCGCCCTTTAATTTTGCGCCTCATGGGGACAGCCTGCTCCTGGGCCTTCTTGAAGGACGTCCAGCCTTCCTGGACACCTTTGCCCTGCAGGATTATCTCCCAAGGGACCCTCCCAACCAGGGTTCTGAACAGGCCAAAGTCCACCCTCCTGAAGTCCAAGGTGGAGGTTTTGCTAACCCCCTTCCTTACCTCACTAAGAATTGAAAACTTGACCGATTCATGATCACTAAGACCATTACGGCCTCCAACCACCACATCTCCCACTAGTCCTTCTCTGTTTGTGAAAAGTAGGTCTAGCGAGGCACTTCCCCTGGTAGTTGGGGAACTACCAACACAACTACCAGTTGTGTCAGGAAGTTATCTTATCTTCCATACACTCGAGGAACCTCCTAGACTGCCTGCTCTCTGCTGTGTTATATTTCCAGCAGATGTCCAGTAAGTTGAAGTCCCCAACCAGAACAAGGGCTGGCAATTGCAAGACTTCCTCCAGCCGCTTATAGAATACTTCATCTGCCTCCTCATCCTGGTTGGGTGGTCTATAGCAGACTCCCAGCACAAAATCCCCCTTGTTAGCCTTCCCCTTCATCCTTACCCATAAACACTCAACTTTGTCGTCACTGGAATCAAGCTCTATACAGTCAAAACACTCCCTAACGTACAGAGCCACACCTCCGCCTCTCCTTCCTTGCCTGTTCCTTCTGAAGAGCTTATAGCCATTCATCGCAGCATTCCAGTTGTGACAGACATCCCACCACGTTTCCGTGATGGTGACTACGTCATAGCTGTCCTGCTGCACAATGGCTTCCAGCTCATCCTGTTTGTTGCCCATGCTACGGGCATTAGTGTAGATGCACTTGAGCTGGGCTCCTGATTTCACCCCCATCCTTAGCCCTTTACCCCCAGGCTCATTACCAGTTGGCCTGGGTTTATCCCCTTCCCCCTCCACCTCTAGTTTAAAGCTCCATCCATGAGCTCTGTTAGCTCCTGGCCTCGTACCCTTTTCCCCTTTCAGGATAGGGTTTTCCCATTGTTCGCAAGCAGAAATTTCTAAATGTCTATCCCTTTTCTCAAATGAAATGACAGAGTCCTCACCAATCCAGCATCCTTCAAGCCCTGGCATGCTTCCCTTGGGTTTAATCCTGACAGGCCCAGTTAGCTCCCCTTCCCCCCTCATATCTAGCTTAAAGCCCTGTCAATGAGCCCTGCTAACTCCTGCCCCAAAATTCTTTTCCCCCTCTGAGACAGGTGCATCCCACCTGCCACCAGCAGGCCAGGTGTCTCATATAGCTGCCTATGCTCAAAAAACCCAAAACCCTGTTGATAACACCAGTCCCAGAGCCATGAGTTGACCTGTTGCCTCTTCCTATTAATTTACTCATTCATGGTTGCCACTGAAGGGATAGAGGAGAACACAACTTGTGTTCCTGATCCCTTAAGCAGCCGTCCCAAGGCTCTAAAATCTCTTTTAATTGATTTTGGCCTCCTTCTACCCACTTCCTCACTACCCATCTGAAATACTAAAAGGGGGTAATAATCAGAGGGGTTTACCAGGGCAGGAAGTTTGTCCAACATGTCCCTAACCCGTGCCCCAGGGAGGCAGCAGACTTCCCTGTGAAGTGGGTCAGGGCGGCATATTGGTCCCTCTGCCCCCCTCAGTAGAGAGTCACCCACAACAACGACCCGTCTGCTTTTCCTTTTGGAGCTAGTAGTGATGCTGGGTCTATGGTGACTTGTTCTTTCTGACTTCTCCAGCCTGGGTGTACCATTCTCCTCTCCAACAGCCAGTTCCTCCTGCAGGACTCCATACCTGTTCTGCAAGGGTAACTGGGAAGGTGGGAGTGACTGGGAGGAGACTCGCCTGCTTCCCCAAGCAGGGACCTGTTTCCATTCCCCCTCTTCTCTGAGATCTCCTCCTATTGCTTGGTGACAAGAGGGGAGGGGGTCCTCTGATTTATGCAGGGCCTCAACCTGTTCCCTTACTCTCAGGGAGTGGGCCCACCAGCCAATATCTCTCTCACACTCCCTGATACTTCTCAACCTCTCCACTTCATCCTTCAGCTCAGCCACTAGGCTGAGCAGATCATTCACCTGTTCACATCTGATACAGGTGTTGTCTCCACTACCCTCCATTGCAAATGCCAAGCTCCAGCACTCTCTGCAGCCAGAGGCCTGGACACCCACATGTTTGCATGGGGCCTCTGTCTGGGTGCCCACAGCTTCTCTAACAACAGTCTTCAACCAGGTAGCAACCATGGCTGGATCTCTACAAGCAACTGACACCTTGCAACTTGAGGGTCAGTTTGGATGAGCCATCTAGTCCTCTGGCCACTTAGAGGGATTGAACTTACCTCATACACTGGTAGAGGCTCACCACCCTGCCGTACAGACTGCAGCTTGCTGAGGCACCTGCCAGGGCACACACACAAGCACCAGGTGCTCACTCTGTGCTCTATAGGCAGGGACTAGCCCTCCCTAAGGCTTCTTATAACCTGGTGGCTTGATGAACCAGGGATGGTGGCTCCACCCAGGCTCCCTCAGCAGCACCTCCCACCATCTGACAGCCCCAGTACAAGCAGAGGGCTTGTCCCGGCTTCAAAAAGCCCCAAAAAGAGCTTCTCATCGGCCCTTTTTGCTGCAGATCCTTCCCCCAGTGCAGTCTTACCTGCCCTGAAGCTGGTCTCCGTGGCAATGACCATTTTGCATGTTAATAGGTCATTTAAATCTACCTGGGGTGGTGGTGGCTCCGCCCAGGCTCCTTCAGCAGCACCTCCCACCAGCTGTCAGCCCCAGTACAAGCAGGGGGCTTATCCCAGCTTCAAAAAGCTCCCAAAAGAGCTTCTCGTCGGCCTTTTTTGCTGCAGATCCCTCCCCAGTGCAGTCTTACCTGCCCTGAAGCTGGTCTCTGTGACAATGATGGAGATGACCAAGAGCTTATGGGTCAAGATAAAAGGGAACACAGGGGCAGGTGACATTACAGTGAGTGTCTGCTACAGCCCACCTGACAGGGATGACCAAGCACATGAGGCTCTGTATAGACAGATAGGAGTAGCCTCATGTTCACAGGCCCTGGTCCTCTTGGGGGACTTCAACCACCCCGATATCTGTTGGAGGGACAACACAGCAGGGCACAAGTAATCCAGGAAGTTCTTGGAATGTATTAATGACAACTTTCTTCTCAAGTGGTAGAGGAGCCAACGAGGAGAGGAGCTGTGCTGGACCTCATCCTTACCAACAAGGAGGGGCTAGTGGGGAATGTCAAGCTCAAGAGTAGCCTTGGCTGCAGTGATCATGAAATGGTAGAGTTCAAGATCCTTAGGTCAGCAAAGGGGGTGCACAACAAGCTCGCCACCCTGGCCTTCAGGAGAATGGACTTTGGCCTCTTGAGGGATTTTTTTATTTTTGTAAATAAGGGTCATAAAATTTATTTGAAAATTATCAGGAATAAGAGCATTTCTATACTACATGTTATTTAATCTGGCTACCTTTTAAAAAAATTACTTTCAATTTTCGCTTTTGCAGAATTTTGTAGTTTAGAACTATTTAAACTGCAGATCAACATGCAGTGCTTATGTAATGGCCGTAGATAAACATATAATCCTGTAGCAAGGATAATGTTTGTAGGCAGGCTGCAGGAGTTGCCAATGAATCCAGAGAAAAGCCTTGCTCAGTAAAAGCTCTGTGCAAATTCCTTAGAAAATTTGTCTAGACACATTTTAGTATCCTTAACATTACTGCCTGGTCTAGCTTTCATTCTGATATTGCAGTCCTGATGCTGTCACCTGTATTAGGTAATGTCTATATGCATGTTTATTGAAAGAACTATCTGTTTAGGCTAGCACATTTTTGACATCTCTCTTCTTGCTCTCTGGCATTAGTACTTTAATCTCCAGGAAAAAAATTTAACACTTTTTTATCTTACATTTAGCTCTCCATGTGATTTGCTTCCAGCACAGACACATTCATTTTCCTTTCTGAGCAAGAACTTTCAGCTTCATTGCATGGCTTGAGTAGCAATGATCAGAGCACCAAATTTTCTCTCACTTTAAAATAGTCACCACTATTTAACAATAATTTTCATGCAACAGATATATGAGAGGCCACAAATAGTTAACAACAGATTAGACAAAGCTCTTAATACATTCATACCAAATCTGGTTATTTTATCATCTGTAAAACTAGTACTGGGAAAAATTACATTACTATAAAGTTACTGAAAGAGCAAATCAGGTATTTTGTGATGTTTTCAGAATTTCTAATATTTCCTATTTACAGAATCAGTTTGTGAGTGAGCGCATGCTTGTATGTCTTCCGTCTAATAATTTTTTACCCCTGTATGATTTCCATAAAATTTAATTATAAGACTCTGGGAGATAATTAAAATGCAGGAAGTTCACAATTATAGTAGAATTATAGTAGAATAGTTATGTAAAGCACCCTAGATCTGCTCTTTTTGACATAAGGGCTGCGGGCTATGCTGTCTCCTTATGAGAGTTGGGGTTGTTCAGCCTGGAGAAGAGAAGGTTCCAGGGACACCTTATAGCAGCCTTCCACTACCTAAAGGGGGCCTACAGGAAAGATGGGGAGGGACTCTTTATCAGGGAGTGGAGCGATAGGATGAGGGGTAATGGTTTTAAACTGAAAGAGGGGAGATTTAGGTTAGATATCAGGAGGAAATTATTTACTGTGAGGGTGGTGAGGCAGTGGAACAGGTTGCCCAGGGAAGTTGTGGATGCCCCCATCCCTGGAGGTGTTCAAGACCAGGCTGGATGGGGCTTTGAGCAATCTGCTCTAGTGGGAGGTGTCCCTGGCCATGGCATGGGGGTTGGAACTCGATGATCTTTAAGGTCCCTTCCAACCCAAACCATTCTATGATTCTATGATTCTAATCACCAAAAAATTCTTACAGGAGAGCATTCTTGTGAATGCTTCATCCTTAGGAATAGTATCAATATTACAAACCACTTCAGAAACTCATGTTCAAGTGAGAAGGACCCAGATATTCCCAGTTAGCTACCTACACGACAATCAGGTTTTTTTACAGGAACAAGGGCTGCAGAATTAAGCATTAAAGCCAACAAGGGATGATAAGTAATGATAAGCAGAAAGAAAGTGCAGTAGAATAGGTAATACTTCTGGGTAGAATCTATTTAAGCTTAACAGGATATAGTAAGCACATGCATTTTTCTTGATACTTAGTCCCCAGTGAAATAATTTGTGGATTTTTTAATTGAATGCATTAATAGAGCTAAGGTGGTATCACAATTAATATATTCAGACTTTCTGACTTGTTACAACAGAACAGAAAGACTGAAGAAAATGTGTTTGTCTTTGGAGGGGTTGAAAATCCAGACTCTCAGTTTATTGCCCAAAGTCAGAATTTAGGTGGGGTGTTTTCTGCTGGGGTGATTCTTTTTTCAGGTGGTAAAGGAATACTTCAAGGTCAGGACACTACTTTGAGGAGAAAATACCTTTGTCATGGAGTATAATATTTTGAAAAGGAATAATATAAAAAATGCAAGTTAAAAGAAATTTTATAAAAATAAGCTTTGACTTATGTAACAACTGAATGAAATGTGTGAAATTATTTTATTTAATTCTGGGTCTTATGTATTCTTCGCCTTCCAGTGTAAACATTTATTAAAGGTAGTTCTATATGAAACTAGACACTATCATGTTACCAGGGAAAATTAAAATGTAAATTTATTCTGTATTCTAGTGGTTTATTCCTAATTCTTATTTTCTCAGTTGTCTTTCATTACTGTCTCAATAATAGCAAGAGAGGGGAAAAGAAGCTGGAAAAATATAGTCTGTAATAAAATGTGCATAAATATTACTAAATGTCGTGGTTTCGGCCTAATTTACCAAAACCAGACTGACAGATGGCCCTTCCCCCCCCTTCTCCCCCCACAGAAAGAGGAGAGAGGAGGAGAAAGAGATAAGGAGATTCAGAAGTTTAGAATGAACTAAACTACTTTAATGAAGAATTAATATTAAAATAAAAATAAAGAAGAAAATAATGAAATAGATACAATGTATACAAAACCGTATCAAGCTCCCAGGATGACAGTCACATCACCGGCAGGCACTGGGGAAGTCCCAGACTGGACTCAGCGACGAATGGGAACTGGATTCCAGCTCTGGAGTCAGGAACACACGGATCGGGATCAAAGGCAGATGAACAGACAGAGTCCTCTCTGGACGTCGGCCATCGCAGGAAGGGGGCTGACCCTTTGATCCCTCAGCTTTTATACTGAGCATGGGGCAGATGGGATGGAATACCCCAGTTGGTCAGGTTTGGGTCACCTGTCCTGTCCACTCCTTCCCACCGATGTGACCCCTCTACGTTTTTTCCGTTTCCGACCCTCTGATGGGGCAAATAACGAAATTGGCTGACCTTGGTTGTTATAGCAATAAGTATAAGCAAGGGCCTCCCTGCATACCATTCCTTGGCATGGAGCACAAACATTGGTCTTATCATTCTGAGAACGAGCAGTTTTCTCCACAATATGCTGTTAATTTCAGAGAGTTAGAGGAGGCCTAGCTAGGATGTAAAGTTACAGAACAGAAAATTGGTTCGGTTTTACTTCAAACCGGGACATTCCACCCCTTATTCCATACCATTTGCATCATGCTTAGATTACAACTACTATCATCTATAAAATCTATACACACATACATATATAGAAAGATATATGCAAGTCACTCAGTTATAATTTATCTCTATATACAAAAGCTAAGTCCATTTCACAGCAGATCAGGTTCTCAGGGTAGGAAAGACAGTGTGAAATTCATTGTGGTTCGTGCCCATGGGTAACATGTCCATCTCGGAGAAGTTTTACTAGACGCCACTTGATCAATCCGGCTAGGTTTCATCATTGCAGTGTCATCCTGAAAAACACATATAGGGCACTGTTAGTATTATAAACAACTAACATCATACTCGGAATTAAGTCTTCTCACCCAGGGTCAAATTCCCTTGAGGTACACATTGAACTTCTCCATTCTTCAGAATTACCCACCAAGTACATCCAGGTCCTTGAGCAAAAACAGTCCCACGAATGGGTTTGCCTTTGCCCGAGGCAGGAAAAACCCATACAGTTTTCCCTAGCATATTCCTTTCATGCACCACAGGGACTTTATCTCCTTCTACAATATGTAAAAGGTCTGATTGAGCAGGACCACCTCGATTGATGGATCCCCTGGTATTAACTAACCAGGTAACTTGCGCTAAATGCTTGTCCCAATTTTTAAAGGATCCACCACCCATCACTTTTAGGGTAGTTTTTAACAATCTATTGTATCGTTCAATTTTTTCCAGAAGCTGGTGCATGATAGGGAATATGATATATCCAGTCAATACCATGTTCTTTTGCCCAGCTACTTATAAGATTGTTTTTGAAATGAGTCCCATTGTCAGACTCAATTCTTTCTGGAGTACCATGTCGCCACAAGACTTGCTTTTCAAGGCCCAGGATGGTATTCCGGGCAGTGGCATGGGGCACGGCATAGGTTTCCAACCATCCGGTGCTTCCTTCCACCATTGTAAGCACGTTAACGCTTACCCTGGCGTGTTTGAGGGAGTGTGATGCAGTCTATTTGCCAAGCCTCCCCATACTTGTATTTCCACCACCGACCTCCATGCCACAAAGGTTTTAACCTTTTAGCTTGCTTGATTTCGGCACATGTTTCACAATCGTGGACAACCTGCGCAATAGCGTTCATGGTTAAATCCACCCCTCGGTCACGAGCCCATTTGTATGTTGCATCCCTTCCTTGATGACCTGAAGTGTCATGGGCCCATCGAGCTAAGAACAATTCACCTTTATGTTCCCAGTCCAAATCTGTCTGGAAAATCTTAGCTGCTTGGTCCACTTGCTGATTGTTCCGATGTTCCTCAGTGGCTCGACTCATAGGTATGTGGGCATCTACATGGCGTACTTTCACGACTAGTTTCTCTAGCCGGTCAGCAATATCTTGCCATAATTCAGCAGCCCAAATGGGTTTACCCTTGCGCTGCCAGTTGCTCTTCTTCCATTGCTTTAACCATCCCCACAGAGCATTTGCCACCATCCATGAGTCAGTATAGAGATAGAGTATTGGCCACTTTTCTCGTTCAGCAATGTCTAGGGCCAGCTGGATAGCTTTTACCTCTGCAAATTGACTTGATTCACCTTCGCCTTCAGTAGCTTCTGCAACTCGTCGTGTGGGACTCCATACAGCCGCTTTCCATCTTCGATGCTTTCCTACAATACGACAAGATCCATCAGTGAACAAAACATACTGTTTCTCATTATCTGAGAGTTCATTATATGGTGGGGCCTCCTCAGCACGTGTTACCACCTCCTCTGGTGGCATTGTGAAGTCTCTGCCTTTGGGCCAGTTTGTGATCACTTCTACAATTCCTGGACGATTTGGGTTTCCTATTCGAGCTCGCTGTGTGATTAATGCAACCCACTTACTCCAGGTAGCATCGGTGGCATGATGAGTAGAAGGAACTTTACCTTTGAACATCCAGCCCAACACTGGTAATCGGGGCGCCAGGAGGAGCTGTACTTCAGTACCAATTACTTCTGAAGCAGCTCTAACTCCTTCATATGCTGCCAAGATTTCTTTTTCAGTTGGAGTATAGTTGGCCTCGGAGCCTTTATAGCCTCGACTCCAAAATCCCAGGGGTCGACCTCGAGTCTCCCCTGGTCCTTTCTGCCAGAGGCTCCAGGTAGGGCCATTATCTCCAGCTGCAGTGTACAGCACATTTTTAATGTCCTGTCCTCTTCGGACTGGTCCAAGTGCTACTGCACGCACAATCTCTTGTTTAATTTGTTCAAAGGCTTGTCGTTGCTCAGGACCCCACGCAAACTCATTTTTCTTTCGAGTCACTTCATACAGAGGTTTCACAATCTGACTATAACCTGGAATATGCATTCTCCAGAAACCCACAACGCCTAAGAAGGCTTGTGTTTCCTTTTTGTTAGTAGGTGGGGACATAGCTGTTATTTTGTTAATCACATCCATTGGGATCTGGCAACGGCCATCTTGCCATTTAATTCCCAAGAATTGGATGTCTCGTGCAGGTCCCTTGACCTTACCTCTTTTCGCAGCAAAACCTGCTTTCAGAAGAATCTCAATTACTTTCTTACCTTTCTTGAAAACTTCCTTTGCTGTATTACCCCACACAATGATGTCATCAATGTACTGCAGGTGTTCTGGAGCTCCACCCTTCTCCAGTGCAGTCTGGATCAGTCCATGGCAAAGAGTAGGGCTGTGTTTCCACCCCTGGGGCAGTCGATTCCAGGTATACTGGACGCCCCTCCAGGTGAAAGCAAACTGTGGCCTGCATTCTGCTGCTAAAGGAATAGAGAAACAGGCATTAGCAATGTCAATAGTAGCATACCACTTGGCTGCCTTTGACTCCAGTTCATTTTGCAGTTCTAGCATGTCTGGCACAGCAGCACTCAGTGGTGGTGAGACTTCATTCAGGTCACGATAGTCTACTGTTAACCGCCAGTCACCATCAGACTTTCGCACTGGCCATATCGGGCTGTTAAAGGGTGAGCGAGTCTTGCTGATCACTCCTTGGGTCTCCAGCCAATGAATCAGGTTCTGAATGGGAATCAAAGAATCTCGATTAGTGCGATACTGTCGTCGATGCACCGTGGAAGTAGCAAGTGGCACCTGCTGTTCTTTAACCTTCAGCAATCCTATCACAGAAGGGTCATCTGAAAGGCCAGGTAAGGTAGACAGCTGTGTAATGTCCTCAGTCTCTACAGCTGCTATACCAAAAGCCCACCGATACCCTTTTGGGTCTTTGAAATACCCTCTCTTGAGGGTAGTCTATGCCAAGGATGCACAGAGCATCTGGGCCAGTCACAATAGGATGCTTTTCCCATTTATTCTTATTCAAGCTCACTTCGGCCTCCAGTACAGTCAGTTCTTGAGATCCTCCTGTCACTCCTGCAATAGTGACTGATTCTGTCCCTCTATGATTTGATGGCATTAGGGTACACTGTGCACCAGTAGCCACCAGGGCTCTATACTTTTGTGGCTCTAATGTGCCAGGCCATCGAATCCACACAGTCCAATAAACTCGGTTATCCCTCTCCTCCTCCTGGCTGGAGGCAGGGCAACCCTAATGCTGAGGACAGCATCTACAATTGCAAGGTGAGCTCCTGTCTGAACAGGGGCAATGCATACTCTGAACTGGAGCAGCCATATTCTTGTAACCATCCTTTCTTCGGTCTGCTTTACCTTGCAACTCAAGCACTCGTGCCTGTAGGGCTGAAGTAGGTTTTTCATCCTACTTACTTACTCATGTCCTCTCCATAGTTGCAGAGGCAAAGCCACAGGAAACCTCAGAGCGAGTCCTGTTTCCCTTTGGTTGGTCTCATAGGAGGGCGTTTTTTCTTAATGGCTGCAACTCTGGTCTTAACTGCAGCTTGGGTCTGAGCAGGAGCTTGAGCCTGAGCTCCAACTTGAGTCTGAGCTGGGTAAGAGTAAGATTCTTTCCCAATCTCAGAAAGTTTTTCAAGCAGTTTGTGAAAAATTGTTTCGTTTTGCTCAACTATTGCCTTGGTCATTTTCTCCGTTGTCTCATTCTGTGTCTTAGCTATATTCTCTATTGTTTCAGTCATTGTCTTAGTTTGTGTCTTGCTTATATTTTCTATTGCCTCAGTCTGTGTCTTATTTATATTCTCTATGGCCTCAGTCTGTGTTTTATTTTGTTCAGCCATCTTCTCAGTTTGTTCAGCCACTTTCTTAGTTAGGTTTTCTATTGCTGCAACACCGATGGGACGAGAGAGACTATCTTCATACTGTCGTACCCTATCAGTGACCTCATTTACAGTTGGGGTATCAGTATCAGATACTCCCCAGACCATTGTTGACAAAGTGTGGGAATACACAGATGGTGCACTCTGCACAAACTTTTTCAACAAAGGTTGTTGACATGGCATTTCATCAGGATTTATAGTCACTTGCCAATCGCCATAAATCACTTCTCGAATAGCCAGTTCTCTCAGGTACTTAATACCTTTCTCCATGCTGGTCCATTGTCTTGGACGGCATTGGATATCATCCTTAAAGGGATATCTGCTCTTTACAGCTGATAACAGTCGCCTCCAGAGACTGAGAACGTCTGCCTTATTCCCAATCGCTTTATCAATACCTCCCTCTTTGGCCAAATTTCCCAGCTGGCTGGCTTCTCTACCATCTAAGTCTATGGAATTAGCTCCACTGTCCCAGCATCGGAGCAACCAAGAGAGAAGTGGCTCCCCATCATGATGAGTAAAATCCTTCCTCAGATTTCGCAAATCCTTTAAGGACAAAGAGTTAATAATTACATCTACATCTGAGGCATCATCCTGTATCGAGGCTGGCTGAGAAGGACCCTCTCCCCTATCTACCTGAGAAGGAGCTGCCCAACCAGTTGACTGTGTTGTAAGAGGGTGCTTTCCTTTATCTACACCAGAAGGACCCTGTCCTGAATCTTCATCAGAGGAACCCTCTCCTGTTTAGAATTCAGATTGTGCAAGCCATCACTTTGAAATAGTGAGTAAATATTTTATTTTAGCTACATAATGTTCAGTGGCATTTTATTTGGAGATGTCCAACTAAACCATCAGGCAGTGTTTCAAAACAGAAGGAATAAGTCTGGGAGAAGCATCTCTAAAATACCATATACTAATGTAAACCATTCTGTCCACTGTAATGACCCCAGTTGAACTCTTTCAGAATTTCCAGTTGTTGATAATTAAGCATTTTTTAACAAAGTTTACATATTGCTATTGTTGCAACAGTAACTGTAACATCCTTTTTCTCAAAGTACAACACTGCATACAAGAGACCAACACGCAGGGCAGAGGCTTTGGGAAAGCTGCCTGGGGAAGGAGCCACAAAGGGAGCATGCAGGAAAGCCCCTTTGCTTTCCACACCTTACAAATAATCTCAGTTGTTTTTTTGTTTCCTACATCTACTGCTATTTCATCTGTCAAAAAGGGAAGTAGTGGGACTGTCCAGTTTCCCATGTTGCTCAAGAAGCTGTTGGTTGAGTTGCAGCCCCTGTGCCCCCTCGCATGATGGCAGTGTAACATCCCTCCTGCTGCCCACTCAGGATGGCACATGCCAAATGCAGCTGATGAAGCTGACCTAGGAGTTTCTCATGTGTTGCACCTGATGGACAAGATCAAGGTGTGAGGGGTAGGCTACTTAAAGAAACTATGCTAGGAGTCATAGTGTCCAGGCCCAGGCTATACTTCTGTCACGTGCTCTATTGAATAGCATGGTCTGTCACATGTCCAGATGCTGTATTAGGTTCCCATCACACGACCCAAAGCGTGGAGCTGGGTTAGAGTAAAGTGAAGATGTCTGTGAAAACACCGTTGCCACCACTGGTGAGCCTCCTGGCCAGTCTCCTTGAAGGTGTAGTTATTCGACCAGACCTGCTTACTACCAAGAGCTTTTGCATGACTTTGACCAAAAAAAGAGTCTAATTTTGTGTAGTTTTGTGTGTTCATTATTAATTTAAATTTCTCATTTTTAATTATGAAAAATATTATTTTGCGATTCATTTATGTGAACCTTTTCTAAAAAAATAGCAGTAGTTTAGATATCTAGGAGAACAGTAAAAGAAATGTTTCCTTAATAGTTCACTCTGTAGATACTGTAAACCTGATGCCATCAATAATAACATACAATAGTGGTGCCACTGACCAGCTAGGAGTGTGAGGCCAATTTCCCAATATCTGTCAAAAATGTAGAGCAAAAGTTGCAATCACAAAACTGGATAGAATGTCAAAGATATTGCACCATAAATGTTTATTACAATATGCATTCCTATAAGAGGTCTGGATTATCATAGAGTGCAATGACTGATTTTTACCTCTTTTATACAAAGCTAGATATTTGTTTACTCATGCTATTGAGATATTTTTTCCACAAAACACTGCCTACAAATAACAACTTAATGTTAAATCATTTTATATTCTTTGAGTGCTTCTAGACATATTGTTTTATTTTTTTCTGAAAGAAAAGAAAAGAAAAAAAAATCAGGAAAGAAAAAAGAAAAAAGAGCCTAGTGACTTCTTTATAAAGGTCAAGGTGCATTACAGAGTTATTTGCTCCTTCATTTCCTTGAATTTCCATAAACACTGTGATTCGTCTTGATACAGTGATCTACTGCATGCCACTATATAGTGACAATAAGTGGTTTTGATATCAAGGTATAAATTTAGTCTTTAGTAATCTTGTAAGAAGCTTATTTCTATGAACTTATTTTAGTTCGCTGCGTTAGCAGGTTTTGAGCAATAGTGAAGGAAAGGCACTAAGGAGGAGGAATTATAGTTAAGAATAAGCATGTTTGGTTCAGTTTACTTAAAAAAACAAAACCAACAAATTTTGCTGCTGTATTAATGTGTTGTACAGAAACATTTTTAGAAATAGAAAATGAAAAGGAAATATACCTGGCACTGTGAAGTTTTTTAGTATGTAATTATAAAAACACAGCCTACCCTGGTTTTATTTGCCAGAAGAAAAACAATGATTTTGGCAATACTCACATCCAGTATTATAATTCAGGTATATTTTAAGGGATCCATTAATCACTCAAATTTTAATGATATCATGATTGTGAAGAAGATTATAGCTTGTGAAACCCAGAGAGCTGCTTACTAACCATTGTTGGAATGTTCACAATTCTATTTCTGTGGAAATTAGATGCTATACTATTATAATTTAATTATATAGTATATTCTTTAAGCTGCTGTTATGGTTTGAGAAAACCCATAACAATTTATTGGCATTTAGATGATTATTCTATCACCTGATTACCCCTCCCCACCTGGAAAGGGGAATCAGGGAAAAAACAAGGAAACACAAAGGTTGAAGTATAAATAGATTTAATAGAATAAGACTAAATAATTAACAATAATACTAAAGAACCAGTATTAATCCCGATACTGATATAAAATATACAGGAATTATACTCAGCCAACTATATCAGTAGGAAGCTGTGCACTCCCAGCAGTGGACAGCAAATGTCAGACACTGCGAACGCAATGGCTTCGGGAGGAAAGGAAGGCCTCAGGGGTCTGGCACCGGGGCAAGGAGTTGTCTGGACCACCGCCATCAGGGAGACAAAGCTACGCAGCAAACTTTTCTAATTTATATTGAATGTGACGTTCATGATATGAAATAATCCTGTTGGCCAGCCTGGGTCAAATGCCCAGGCCTCGCTCCTCCTCGTCCCTGCACCTGGCAAGGCTCGAAAACACTGAGACCTTGAATCCCACAGAGCCTAGCTGGCTTTAAAGTAAATATTTTCATGAATTCAGACACTAGAGTCTTCTAAAAGTGCAATTTTCCCCAGCATTAGAAGAAAAGTTAGTCCTGTGTCTCTCAACCCAGGACAGCTGCTCAAGAATGATGTGACTTTAGGCCTGCAAAGAGTGATTTCACCTATTAATCCTACAGAAAATCACAGAATCTTAGAACCATAGAATAGTTGGGGTTGGAAGGGACCTTTAAAGGTCATCTAGTCCAACCTCCTCTGCAATGAGCAGGGACATCTGCAACTAGAACAGGTTGTTCAGAGCCCTGTCCAACCTGACCTTGAATGCTTCTAGGGATGGGGCCTCCACAACATCTCTGGGCAATCTGTTCCAGTGTTTCACCACCCTCATTGTAAAAAAAAATCTTCCTTATATATAGTGTGAATCTACCCTCCTTTAGTTTTAAACCATTACCCCTTGTCTTATCGCAACAGGCCTTGCCAAAAACGTCTGTCCCCATGTTTCTTATAAGCTCCCTTTAATTACTGAAAGGCTGCAATAAGGTCTTCCCGGAGCCTTCTCTTCTCCAGACTGAACAACCCCAACTCTCTCACCCTGTCCTCATATGAGAGGTACTCCATCCCTCTGAACATTTTTGTGGCCTTCCTCTGGACCCACTCCAACAGGTCTATGTCTTTCCTGTGCTGAGGGCTCAAGAGCTGGACTCAATACTCCAGGTGGGGTCTCACCAGAGCGGAGTAGAGGGGCAGAATCACCTCCCCCAACCTGTTGGCCATGCTTCTTTTGATGCAGCCCAGGATACGGCTGGCCTTCTGGGCTGCGAGCACACATTGTCAGCTCACGTCCAGCTTTTCATCCACCAGTACCCCCAAGTCCTTGTTCATAGGGCTGCTCTCAATCCCTTCATCCCCCATTATTGATACTGGGGATTGCCCTGACCTAGGTGCAGGACCCTGCACTTGGCCTTATTGAACTTCATGAGGTTCACATGGGCCCACTTCTCAAGACTGTCCAGGTCCCTCTGGATGGCATCCTGTCCCTCAGGTGTGTCAACCGCCCCACTCAGCTTGGTGTCTTCTGCAAATATGCTGAGGGTGCACTCGATCCCACTGTCTATGTCATTGATGAAGATATTGAACAGTACTGGTCCCAATACGGACCCCCGAGGGACACGACTTGTCACTGATCTCCATCTGGACATGGAGCCATTTACCACTACCCTCTGAATGCAACCATCCAACAAATTCCTCATCCACTGAACAGTCCACCCATCAAATCCATACATCTCCAATTTAGAAAGAAGGATGTTGTGGGAGACTGTGTCAAAAGCCTTACAGAAGTCCAGATAGACGACATCCATAGCTCTTCCCTTGTCCACTGATGGAGTCACTCCATCATAGAAGGCCACTAGGTTAGTCAGGCAGGACTTGTCCTTGGTGAAGCCATGCTGGCTGTCTCAAATCACCTCCCTGTCCTCCATGTGCCTTAGTATAGATTCTAGGAGGATCTGCTCCATGATCTTCCCAGGCACAGAGGTGAGGCTGACAGGTCAGTGGTTCCCAGGGTCCTCCTTTTTCCCCTTTTTAAAAATGGGTGCAATGTTTCCCTTTTTCCAGTCACTGGGGAGTTCACCTTACTGTCATGACTTTTCAAAATGTTATGGAGAGTGGCTTGGCAACTACATGATCCAATTCCCTCAGGACGTTTACCTTTCTTGCTCATCAGGGGAGGTATGCTTTCTTTGACCTTCCTTTTCTGGCTGACATACCTGTAGAATCCCTTCTTATTATTCTTTGCATCCCTTGCCAAGTTCAGCTCCAGCCACGCCTTGGCCTTCCTGACCCCATCCCTACACAACTGGGCAGCGTCCCTATACTCTTCCCAGGATACCTGTGCCTGCTTTCACTGCCTGGGTATTTCCTTCTTGCCTTTAGTTTGACCAGCAGGTCTTGACTCAGCCATGCTGGTCTCTTGCCATCCTTTCCTGATTTCTTACACCTGGGGATTGAGAACTCTTGAGCTATGTGGAAAATATCTTTAAAGATCTTCCAGCTCTGTTCTGTTCCCTTGTCCCTGAGGACAGTTTCCCAGGGGGTTCCTCTTGACTAACTCCTTGAAGAGATGGAAGTTTGCTTTCCTAAAATTCAGGGTCCTGACTTTACTTTTCACCTGACCCATATCCCTCAGGACCGTGAACTCCACCAGTGCATGATCACTGCAGGCCAGGCTGCCTCCAAGCTTGACGTCACCGATGAGCTCACTTGCGTTGGTGACCAACAGGTCCAGTATTGCATCCCCTCTGGTAGGGCTGTCTATTACCTGGCCTAAGAAGTTATCCTTGATGCACTCCAGGAATCTGCTGGATTGCCTACAGCTCGCTGTGCTTCTTTTCCAGCAGATGTTGGGGTGGTTGAAGGCCCCCAGCAGGATGAGAGCCTGCGAGCACAATGCCTCCTGTAGCTGGAGTAAGAAGGCTTCGTCAATAGGCTCCCCTTGATTCAGCAGCCTGTAGTAGACACCAACCACAAGGTTCCCTTGTTGCCTTGTTCTCTACTTCTTACACATAAGCTTTAAACCTGCTCGTGGCTATTCTTCAGAGACAGCTCTTCACACTCTATCCATTTCTTGATGTAGAGGGCAACGCCTCCGCCCCTCCTTCCTTATCCATCCCTTCTGAACAGCCTGTAGCCATTGATAGCCACACTCCAGTCATGGGATTGTTCCCACCAGGTTTCAGTAAAGGCAACTAGATCATCACTTTCTAGCAGCACGGTGGCTTCCAACTCCTCCTGTTTGTTGCCCATGCTGTGTGCATTGGTGTAGAGGCACTTCAGCTGGGGTGTCGGACGTGTCACCTTAGGAATACTTCTTAATTCCTTTGAGGTATGTCTCCGGTGTTTCCCCCATGGCTCCTGTTACCTCAGGAGCCCCTGGCTCATCTCTGTAAGACTTCATAGAATCATAGAATCATAGAATTGTTTTGGTTGAGACCTTTAAGATCATCAAGCCCAACCATTAACCTAGCACTGCCAAGTTACCAATAAACCGTGTCCCTCAGCACCACATCTACGTGTCTTTTAAATACCTCCAGGGATGGTGACTCAACCACTTGCCTGGGCAGCCTGTTCCAATGCTTGATAACCCTTTCAGTGAAGAAATTTTTCCTAATATCCTATCTAAACCTCCCCTGGTGGAACTTGAGGCCATTTCCTCTTGTTCTATCACCTGTTACTTGGGAGAAGAGACTGACCCCCACCTCTCTACAACCTCCTTTCTGTAGAGAGCAATAACGTCTCCTCTCGGCCTCTTTTTCTCTAGGCTAAACAACCCCAGTTCCCTCAGCCACTCCTTATAAGACTTGTTCTCTAGAACCCTCACCAGCTCTGTTGCCTTTCTCTGAACACTCTCCAGTACCTCAATGTCCCTCCTGTAGTGAGGGGCCCAAAACTGAACACAGTACTCGCAGTGTGGTCTCACCAGTGCCAAGTACATAGGTACAATCACTTCGCTAGTCCTGCTGACCAAAGTATTTCAAGTACAAGCCAGGAGGCTATTGTCCTTCTTGACCACCTGGGCACACTGCTGGCTCTTATTCAGCCAGCTGTCGACCAATATCAACAGGTCCTTTTCTGCCAGGCAGCTCTCTAGCCACTCTTCCCTAATCCTATAGCCTTGCATGGGGTTGTTGTGACCCAAGTGCAGGACCGGGCATTTCACCTTGGTGAACCTCATACCATTGACCTCAGCCCATGAATTCAGCCATTCCAGATCCCTCTGTAGAGCCTTCCTACCCTCAAGCAGGTCAACACCCCCACCCAACTTGGTGTCATCTGCAAACTTTCTGAGGGTGCACTCGATCCCCTTGTTCAGGTCATTGATAAAGACATTAAACAGAACCAGCCCCAGTACTGAGCCCTGGGGAACACCACTCGTGACCGGCTGCCAACTGGATTTAACTCTATTCACCACAACTCTTTGGCCTGGCCATCCAGCCAGTTTTTTATACAGTGAAGAGGGCACACAACTTTTATTGCTAATGTATTTAAAGAAACTTTTTAAATTATCTTTTACAGTAGTAGCCACATTAAGTTCTAGTTGGGCTTTGGCCCTTCTAATATTCTCCCTACATAGCCTCACAAGATCTTTGTAGTCCTCATGAGTGGCCTGCCCTTTCTTCCAAAGACCATAAACTCTCTTTTTTTCCCTGAGTTGCAACTGGATAAACTGACTACTCATGGCTTGGATGGGTGTACGCTTAGCTGGGTAAAAATCTGGCTGGATGGCCAGGCCCAAAGAGTGGTGGTGAATGGAGTTAAATCCAGTTGGTGGCCAGTCACAAGTGGTGTTCCCAAGGGCTCATGATGGGGCCAGTTCTGTTTAACATCTTTATCAATGTTCTGGACGAGGGGATCCAGGATTCTGGAGTTGAGGATGTAAAGGCTCTGAGGCCAACTATACCCCAACTGAGAAAAAAATATTGGCAGCATATGAAGGAGTTAGGGCTGCTTCAGATGTAATTGGTACCAAAGCACAGTTCCTCCTGGTGCCCTGATTACCACTATTGGGCTGGATGTCCGTGGGTAAAATTCCTTCTACTCATCATGCCACCGATGCTACCTGGAGTAAGTGGGTTGCCTTAATCACACAGCGAGCTCGAATAGGAAACCCAAATTTTCCAGGAATTGTAGGAGTGATCACAAACTTGGCCAAAGGCAGAGACTTCACGATGACACCAGAGAAGGTGGTGACATGCTGAGGAGGCCCTACCATAGAATGAGCTCTCAGATAATGAGAAACAGTATGGTCTGTTCACTGATGAATCTTGTCATATTGTAGGAAAACACTGAAGGTGGAACGCTGCTGTGTGGAGTCACAGAATCACAGAATGATATGGGGTTGGAAGGGACCTCTGGAGATCATCTGGTCCAACCCCCCTGCCAAAGCAGGTCCACCTAGAGCAGGTTGCACAGAAACATGTCTAGGCGGGTTTTGAATGTCTCCAGAGACGGAGACTTCAGCACCTCTCTGGGCAGCCTGTTCCAGTGCTCTGCCACCCTCAAAGTGAAGAAGTTCCTCCTCATGTTTAGATGGAAATTTCTATGTTCAAGTTTGTGCCCATTACCTCTTGTCCTGTTGTCCTACACAACAAGTTGCAGAAGCTACTGAAGGACAAGGTGAATTGAGTCAATTTGCAGAGGTAAAAGCTATCCAGCTGGCCTTATATATTGCTGAATGAGAAAAGTGGCCTATACTCTATCTCTATACTGACTCATGGATGGCGGCAAAAGCTCTGTGGGGATGGTTAAAGCAGTGGAAGAAGAGCAACTGGCAGCACAGAGGTAAACCCATCTGGGATGCTGAATTGTGGCAAGATATTGCTGAACGGATAGAGAAACTAGTTGTGAAGGTACGCCATGTAGATGCCCATGTACCCATGAGTCAAGCCACGGAGGAACATCAAAACAATCAGCGAGTGGACCAGGCTGCTAAGATTTTCCAGACAGATTTGGACTGGGAACATAAAGGTAAAATATTTTTAGCTCGGTGGGCCCATGACACTTTAGATCATCAAAGGAAGGGATGCAACACATAAATGGGCCCGTGACCGAGGGGTGGATTTAACCATGGATGCTATTGCGCAGGTTATCCATGACTCTGAAACATGTGCCAAAATCAAGCAAGCTAAAAGGTTAAAACCTTTGTGGTATGGGGGACAAATGTTTAAAATATAACTATGGGAAGGCTTGGGAAATTGACTATATCACATTCCCTCAAACTTGCCAGGGTAAGCGTTATGTGCTTACAATGGTGGAAGCAAGCACCGGATGGTTGGAAACCTGTGCCATGCCCCATGCCGCTCTCTCAGCCCCCACCCCTCCACCAAGCCATGAGGGAAGAACTGGAAGAAAAGAGGCAAAACTCGTAGGATGGGACAAAGGCAGTTTAACAGAACAACAAAGGGAACAAGAAAACAAAAACAGTAACACTGACAGAGGAATATACAAACACGATTACGATACCACCACTCACCGACCGCTCACCCAGGACTGCATCTGGGACGCCCCAACCTGCTCCCAAGCTGGACTTGCTGCCCCCCTCCCCTGGCCAGCTCCCAGCTACCCCCTGGGCATGGCTCACATGGGATGGAAGACCTGTGTCCCTGCTAGATCCTGGGGAGAATTAACCCTATCCCCGCCAGAACCAGAACATCATCCACCCCTTATTCCATACCATCTATGCCATGCCCAGATCTTACAGTTTCAATTAAATGCCATCACTTTCCCCCGTCATATATATATATGTACATATATATCCATACAGATATAATGTCCTAAGTCTGTGGGCCATCACTCTAAAATGTCCCTTGAGTTCATTCAATCCATGACTTAGAGCTCCATCTGTTAGAACAGTCTCTCAGGGCAGGCAAAATGGTGTGTGGTGCTGGACTGTTGCATGCTGTATTTTTGGGGCTTGAAGCTGATGTATCTGGTGTGGCTCATACCCACAGTCCACGGGTTGAAGATGTCAATCTTGATGAAGTTGCTGGGTGCCAGCTGCTGAAGTCAGTTCTGATCCCTTCACCGCTGCACTTTACTCGGTTTTTCATCAGAGTCCATGTCATTAGTTTGGGTGATTCTTATTATAGTACAACCAATAGCAGTTATAGAAATGAGGATGTACAGTGGCAGGGTCATTTAGCAATTAGCATCATAAAATTTCATTCATTGCTATTCTCGCCCAAAATCAGGTTCCCATGAGGTACACATCGGACTTCCCCATTGTTACACATCACACACCAAGTACGTCCAGGTCCTTGAGCAAAAGCAATCCCATGGATGGGTTTGCCTTTGCCTGAGGCAGGGCTAACCCAGACTGTCTTCCCTAACATATTCTTCATGTGCACTACAGGGACTTTATCTCCTTCCACAGTACGTGGAGGTTTTGATTGGGCAGGGCCAGCTCGGTTGGTAGACCCCCTGGTGTTAACTAGCCAGGTAGCCTTTGCTAAGCGTGTATCCCAATTTTTTAAAGTTCCACCACCCATTGCTCTCAGTGCAGTTTTTAACAGTCCATTGTACCGTTCTATCTTCCCAGAGGCTGGTGCATGATAAGGGATGTGATAGACCCATTCAATACCATGCTCTTTGGCCCAGGTGTCAATGAGGCTGTTTCAGAAATGAGTCCCGTTGTCCGACTCAATTCTCTCTGGGGTGCCATGTCGCCACAGGACTTGTTTTTCAAGGCCCAGGATGGTGTTCCGGGCGGTGGCATGGGGCACAGGATATGTTTCCAACCATCCAGTGGTTGCTTCCACCATTGTGAGCACATGGCGCTTGCCTTGACGGGTTTGTGGGAGTGTAATATAATCGATCTGCCAGGCCTCCCCATATTTGTATTTCAGCCATCGTCCTCCATACCAAAGAGGCTTTAATCGCTTGGCTTGCTTGATTGCAGCACGTCTCACATGCGTGGATGACCTGTACAATAGTGTCCATGGTCAAATCCACCCCTCGGTCACGAGCCCATCTATATGTAGCGTCTCTTCCTTGATGGCCTGAGGAGTCATGGGCCCATCGAGCTATGAATAATTCACCCTTATGTTGCCAGTCCAGATCCACCTCGGCCACTTCAATCTTAGCAGCCTGATCCACTTGCTGGTTGTTCTGATGTTCCTCAGTGGCCCGGCTCTTGGGTACATGGGCATCTACATGACGTACTTTCACAACCAGATTCTCTACCCGAGCAGCAATATCCTGCCACAATTCAGCAGCCCAGATAGGTTTGCCTCTGCGCTGCCAATTGCTCTGCTTCCACTGCCGTAACCACCCCCACAAGGCATTTGCCACCATCCATGAATCGGTGTAGAGATAAAGTACCAGCCATTTTTCCCGCTCAGCAATGTCCAGAGCCAGCTGAATTGCTTTCACCTCTGCAAACTGGCTTGATTCACCTTGCCCTTCAGTGGCTTCTGCAACTCATCTTGTAGGACTCCACACGACAGCCTTCCACTTTCTATGCTTTCCCACAATCCGGCAGGACCCATCAGTGAACAGGGCATCTCTCTTCTCATTTTCTGGTAGGTCATTATACGGTGGAGCCTCTTCTGCACGCATCACCTCCTCCTCCGGTGACATTCCAAAATCCTTGCCTTCTGGCCAGTCCATAATCACCTCTAGAATTCCTGGGCGACTGGGGCTTCCCATTCGAGTTCGCTGCGTGATCAGTGCAATCCACTTACTCCATGTAGCATCCGTTGCATGATGTGTAGCAGGGACCCTTTCTTTGAACATCCAACCCAGCAGCGGCAGCCGAGGTGCCAAGAGGAGCTGTGCTTCCGTACCAACCACTTCTGAAGCAGCTCGAACCCCTTCGTATGCTGCCAGTATCTCCTTTTCTGTTGGAGTATAGCGGGCTTCAGATCCTCTGTATGCCCGACTCCAAAACCCTAGGGGTCGACCGCGTGTCTCCCCTGGTGCTTTCTGCCAGAGGCTCCAGGTAGGGCCGTTCTCCCCAGCTGCGGTGTAGAGCACGTTTTTAACATCTTGTCCTGCCCGGACTGGCCCCAGAGCTACTGCATGGACTATTTCCTGTTTAATTTGTTCAAAAGCTTGTCATTGCTCAGGACCCCATTTAAAATCGTTCTTCTTCCGGGTTACTTGATACAGAGGGCTCACAATCAGACTGTAATCTGGGATATGCATCCTCCAGAAACCCACAATGCCCAGGAAAGCTTGTGCTTCCTTTTTACTAGTTGGTGGAGACATAGCTGCGATTTTATTGATCACATCCATTGGGATCTGACGGCGTCCATCTTGCCATTTTACTCCTAAAAACTGGATCTCCTGTGCAGGTCCCTTGACCTTACTTCGTCTTATGGCAAAACCAGCTTTCAGAAGGATTTGAATTATTTTATTCCCCTTCTCAAAAACTCCTTCTGCTGTGTTGCCCCATACAATGATGTCGTCAATGTACTGCAGATGTTCCGGAGCTTCACCCTGTTCCAGTGCAGTCTGGATCAGTCCATGGCAAATGGTGGGGCTATGTTTCCACCCCTGGGGCAGTCGGTTCCAGGTGTACTGGACACCTCTCCAAGTGAAAGCGAACTGTGATCTGCACTCTGCTGCCAGAGGGATTGAGAAAAATGCATTAGCGATATCAATTGTAGCATACCATTTGGCCGCCTTGGACTCCAGTTCGTATTGGAGTTCTAACATGTCCGGCACGGCAGCACTCAGCGGTGGAGTAACTTCATTAAGGCCACGATAGTCCACAGTTAGCCTCCACTCTCCATTAGATTTCTGCACTGGCCATATGGGACTGTTAAAGGGCGAGCGAGTCTTGCTGATCACTCCTTGAATCTCTAGTTGACGAATCAGCTTGTGGATGGGGATCAGAGAATCTCAGTTAGTTCAATACTGCCGCCGATGAACTGTTGTGGTAGCAATTGGCACCTGTTGTTCTTCGACCCTCAACAACCCCACAACAGAAGGGTCCTCTGAGAGACCAGGCAAGGGAGACAACTGTTTAACTTCTTCCGCCTCCAAGGCAGCTATGCCAAAAGCCCACCGGTACCCTTTTGGGTCCTTAAAATACCCTCTCCTGAGATAATCTATACCAAGGATGCATGGAGCATCTGGACCAGTCACAATGGGATGCTTTTGCCACTCATTCCCTGTTAGGCTCACTTCAGCTTCCAGTACAGTCAACTCTTGGGATCCCCCTGTCACTCCAGAAATACAAATGGGTTCTGTCCCTCTATAGCTTGATGGTATTAGGGTACACTGTGCACCTGTGTCCACTAAAGCTCTATACTCCTGTGGCTCTGATGTGCCAGGCCATCGAATCCACACTGTCCAATAAACTCGGTTGTCCCTTTCCCCCACCTGGCTGGAGGCAGGGCCCCCCTAATACTGGTCATAGTATCCGTCACTCACCTCGTGCAGAAATGCTCTGGAGGTTCCTTCAAGGGGATCAGAAGTAGGCTCAGGCCTTCTATTCTGTCTGGGGAACTGCACATTGGAAACCGGGGCAGCACTTTTCCTGGGGAGATCTGCTTTTGTGGTTGTTCTTCCTTGCAATTCCTGTACCCGTGCCCGTAGGATTGAAGTAGGTTGTCCATCCCACTTCCTCATGTCCTCTCCGTGGTCACGCAAGCAGAACCACAGGGTGCTTCGTGGGGTGCACTCCCTGTATTCTCTATCTTGAGTGGAAAAACGTCTGTTCCTAACAGCTGAGATACTGGCTCATACAGGCGGGGAGGACATATTCTCTTCAAGTTTCTGGACCTTCCGGGACAGTTTCTCCACAGCTGAGACGAGGGGAGAAGAGAGATTTTCTTCATATTGCCGAAGTCGGGCAGCCACCTCATCCACTGTTGGTCCCTCTTTGCCTTTCCATTCCATCACTGCTAATGAGTTGGCATATGATGATGGTGCGCTCCGTACAAACTTCTGCCACATGGACCTTGTGCATTGGATCTCATCAGGATCTGTGGGTAACTGGGCATTGTCCAGGTCATAATAAATCATCTCCCGCACGGCTAATTCTCTCAGGTACTGAATACCTCTTTCCATGGTGGTCCACTTTATTGGATGACATACAACATCTTCATTGAAGGGATACCTTTCCCTCACGCCTGACAGGAGTCGCCTCCAGCGGCTGAGAGCTTGCGTCCTTTTCCCAATTGCCTTGTCAATGCCCCCCTCTCTAGACAGAGATCCCAGCTGCCTGGCTTCCCTACCCTCCAATTCCAAGCTACCAGCTCCGTTGTCCCAGCACCGGAGCAGCCAGGTGACAATGTGCTCACCTGGAAGTCGGCTGAAATCTTTTCGCATGTCCCGCAGCTCACTCAGGGACAGGGATCGAGTGATTATCTCTGGTTCTGCCTCTTCCTCTTGTTCTCGTGACAACCCTGGATCATCGTCATCCTTCGCTGAGCGAACTGATTTCTTGGTGTATTTCTTCTTCTGGATAGGGGCAACTGATATGGGCACAGGTTGGTTTTCTGGTTCAGTTGCAGTGCCTGCCACTGGGGCCGGAGCAGCCACCGCGCCTGCTGCAGGGGCCGGAGCAGCCACCGTGCCTGCCGCAGGGGCCGGAGCAACCACCGTGCCTGCCACAGGGGCCGGAGCAGCCACCACGCCTGCCGCAGGGGCTGGAGCAGCCACACTGCCTGTCAGCCTGGTTTCCATCTCTTCCTCCTGAGGATGCTGCGCACCATTGAGCAATGCTTGGTAGATACTGGCCAGGGCCCAGCACAATGCAGTGAGTTGTGCCTCTCTGGAATAGCCACAGCATTTTCCTTTCAAATATTCTATCACTTTATCGGGGTTCTGTAATTGTTCGGTGGTGAAATCCCAGACCATTGGAGGTGAAAAACTCTCTAGATACCTGCCCATGTTCTCCCACATGCCATGCCATCCATGACTCTCCAGCCTTGGGGCAGATCTCGGGGTGGTAGTCTTAAATAGTTGCTTAACCCTAAACAAAAACTGAAAAACATTCAGGAGACCGAGCAATAGGACCAAGCTGGTTTGCGTGTCCCAAGAGTATTCAAAATTCTCAAAAACTGGCATATCCAGCACGAAAGAGAAAAGGGAGGTGAAAGAGCTGGGAAAAGCATCCCCCCCTGCTTCCCCCATAGACTCAGTGTGTTTATTAATAAATTCCCCGAGATATGGGCAGGAAAGCAGTGCCAAATAAACACCCCAACATAACCATCTGAACAGTGATGCTATCATATCATAAGTTGATATCGCACAGGACAGCAAAATTATAATCCTGATCCCTCTCCCAGAAGTGATAAACATCATCACGGGGAGTACATAGACCCTGTAAGAGTTTACATAACACAGCCATGAAAACAAACGAAGCAACATTGTCCCCAGTAAATAATACAATAAATACCGATAACAAATTCCTTTTAGCACACTCTGGTCAGATCTGTTTTTATCTCAACCCTCCGAGTTGCCCCACGTTGGGCGCCAAAAAGGACTGTCGTGGTTTAGCCTCAGACGGCAACAAAGGACCACGTGGCAGCCGCTCGCTCAGATGGGGCCCTTCCCCCCAGCGCGGCCGGGAGGGGAGAATCGGAAGAAAAAGGCAAAAACTCGTGGGTTGAGACAAAGGCAATTTAACAGAACAGCAAGGAGAGCAAGAAACAACAACAATAATAACACCTACAGAGGAATACACAGCCACGAGTACGATACCACCGCTTGCCGATCGCACCCGGGACGCCCCCGACCGCTCCGCTCCCCTGGGGGATGACTTCCTGCCCCTCCCCTTCCCCGGCTAGCTCCTGTTACCCCCTGAGCATGGCTCACATGGGATGGAATACCTGTGTCCCTGCTAGGTCCTGGGGAGAATTAACCCTATCCCCGCCAGACCCAGGACAACCAGTGTCCACCAGGGCTCTATATTTTTGTGGCTCTAATGTGCCAGGCCATCAAATCCACACAGTCCAATAAACTCGGTTATCCCTCTCCTCCTCCTGGCTGGAAGCAGGGCAACCCTAATGCTGAGGACAACATCTACAATTAGCAGATGGGTTCCTACCCAGGTTGGAGAACTGCTTACCATGGACTGGAGCAACCACCCTCCTGCAAGAATTCTTTCTTCTGTCTGCTTTACCTTGCAACTCAAGCACTCGTGCCTGTAGGGCTGAAGTAGGTTTTTCATCCTACTTACTCATGTCCTCTCCATAGTTGCAGAGGCAAAGCCACAGGAAATCTCAGATTGGGTCCTGTTTCTCTTGATTCTGTCTCCTAGGAGAGTGTTTTTCTTTATCGGATGTGGGTCCATTCAGGAGAAGAGTGGGATTCTTTCTTCATCCCGGACAGTTTTCAGTTTTTCAAACATTTTATCATTTTTCTTAGCTATTTCCTCATTTTACTCGGCTATTCTGTTCGTCATTTTCTCAATCATTTCCTCTGTTTTCTCAGTCATTTTTTCCACAGCTGCCACAGTAAAGGAATGAGAGAGACTGTCTTCATACTTTCGTAACTTGTTAGCCACCTCATTTACAGTTGGTGTTTCAGCATAAGATCCTCCACAGACCATTGTTGATAATGTGTGGGAATACATAGGTGGTGCACTCTGCACAAACTTTCTCAACAAAGATCATTTGCATGGCATTTCATCAGGGTCTGTAATGACTTGCCAGTTGCTATAAATCACCTCTCGCACAGCCACTTCCCTTGGGTACTTAATATCTTTTTCCATGCTGGTCCAGTTGCTGTGACAGCATTCAATATCATCCTTAAAGGGATACCTGCCCTTTACGGCTGACACCAGTCGCCTTCAGAGACTGAGAGTGCTTATCTTTCTCTCAATTGCTTTGTCAATACCTCCATCTCTGGCCGGGTTTCCCAACTGTCTAGCTTCTCTACATTCTAAGTCTATGGTATCGACCCCATTGTTCCAGCATCAGAGCAACCAGGAGATAAATGTCTCCCCTTCATGACAACTAAAGTCCTTCCTCATATTTCACAAGTCCTTCATAGAGAAGGATTTAGCAATTATCTCTGCATCTGAGTCCTCCTCCTGCGTTGACACTGCCCAAGAAGGACCTTCTCCTGGATCTGCTTTAGAAGGACCCTTTTCTTTTTTTTCATCAGAAGAACTCTCTCCCGTGCTACCTGGCTTAAGCTGGTCTTTGTCATAAGGGGCAGGGGAACAAGCTGACCTCCTTTTCTGCTTCCTGATCACTGGGGCAACTTGTACCGGTTCTGATGGAATTTGAGTAGCGGCAGTACTCATTGTCAAAGCACCTGGAGTAGTGGGGTGGCTGGTGCCAATGCAGGCAGCAGAATAACTTTTACCGCAGACTGCTGAGTGACTGGTGCCAGGATGGGCGTGGGCGTGGCCTGTGCAAGTGGAGGCCTGGCCTGCACTGGTGGGAGGGTGGAAGGTGCCGGCAGGGGTGTGGCTGGTGCCAGTACGGGCAGGGTCGTGGCCGGTGTCAGTGGGTGTGTAGCTTGGGGTGTGGTTTGTGCCTGTGCCGGCTGTGTATTGACCCGTGGGATTTGAGTAACAGCAGAACATATCACACAATACCCACTCCTGCACCGATGTTTAACAAAAAAACACCCCTGAAACACATTCAAGAAAAACAACAACAAAATCACGATTTTATGAAAGTAACATTTGTTTTCCAAACAGCCCAAAAGGTTTCCATCCCCTAGCTCTGATGGTGTCATTTTGGCATAATCATTAAAGGGCAAAGTAAACCTTCCCCAGGTAAAACCAAAAGTGTAATTAGTAATAGAATCCATCACATGATGCCCGAGATACACAGGTAGAACCATTATCCAAGTAATCATATTACACATCTGAATGCCAATCCACACCACAATAGCATGCTTAAACCACTGCATCCACAAAGAGCAAATAAACCATGCAACATATTCGGCAAGTTAATCAGCATTGTATCAATTAACTTCAAACAAAGCTCTCTAAAGGCATGATATAACATTTTGCTTAAGAGTGACATGATGTGAGCTGTCTCTTCTCCCTGAGTAAGCTGGAATTCAAACTATTCAGGCATCTATCTGAGCTCTGGTCGAGCTCCGTTCATGCCCCACGTTGGACGTCAATAAATCTGTTGTGGTTTGGGCCAGATTGGCCAATAAGAATGACAGATGCTCTCCCCTACCTCTTGCTCCAAGGAGAGAAGAAGGAAAGATAAAGAGATTTATGAGTTTAGAAGGAACTAAACTACTGTAATGAAATACTAAAAATAAAATAAAAAGAAAATAATGAAATAGATACAATATATACAAAACCGTATCAAGCTCCCAGGATGACGATCACGTCATCGGCAGGCACTGGGGAAGTCCCAGACTGGACTCAGCGATGGATGGGAAATGGATTCCAGCTCTGGAGTCAGGAACGCACGGATTGGGATCAAAGGCAGACAAACAGACAGGATCCTCCTCGGACGTTGGCCATTGAAGAAAGAGGGCTGATCCTTTGATCCCACAGCTTTTATACTGAGCATGGGGCAGATGGGACGGAATACCCTGTTGGTCAGTTTTGGGTCACCTGTCCTGTCCACTCCTCCCTGCAGGTGGGACCCCTCAATGCTTTTCCGCATCCAATCCTCCAGCAGGGCAAATAACAAAATTAGCTGACCTTGGTTGTTATAGCAATAGGTATAAGCAAGAGCCTCTCTGCATACCGTTCCTTGGCATGAACTATAATTATAGGTCTTATCACTGTAAGAGTGAACAGTTTCTGAACAATATGTTGTTAATTTCAGAGAGTCAGAAGAGGCTTAGCCAAAAAGCAAAATTACTGAACAGAAAGTCGGTTCTGTTTTATCTCAAACCAGGACGCATAATTATGGAATGATTTAAGTGAATGGTGATATATAGACTGCAATTAAATAATGACAATACTAAAATGGAGAACCATCAGTCCTGCTGAGACTGCACTCCTAGAAATGTAGTAGCACTGACCAGGCACCTGCAGCAGTGGGAGCCCATGGTTTGCTGGGGGTCAGCTGGCTGGCGGGTTGCTCTGGAGCACCCCTGGATTTACTACGTATTCTTTTCCATGTTTGGATTAAGTGTTTAGCTTTCTTTACCTCAGGTTACCCAAAAGTAGTTCTGTTTCTTCAATATTTTCTGCAGATTTCCTCATTCAGACCTTTACCTGCCACAGACTTCACCAAAAGCCTTAGAGAAAACACTTAATGTGTCAGTGGCCTTTTTTTACTATCTAAAAATTGGGATACTAGTTGAAGTAGGATTATTAGATCAGAAAAATTGTACAAAGTGACTTAAACCTAGTAGAAGCCTGAACAGGTTAAAACAGTTCTTGGAAATTATGTTGCATTTTGTTTCTCACAGGTTTTTTTGTTTGCTTTTTTATTATATTGCAATCAGACAACTATTTTGCTTTCAAAGAAACATCAAAACATCAAATCCACGCAACAGTATCTGGAATCTGGTATTAATTTCTGAACATCCTATAAGTAGGAAGATGTTCACTTGCAAGAGCCAAGCTCAGAGAAAAAATATTGCAGGAAGGGGATGATCCTCTCTCTGAGGAAACAATAAAAGGAATCATAAAAAGAATCCCAGTATGGTTGAGCGCAGAAAGCAAATTCATTTAATAGGTGCAACAAAGGCTTGCATGCCAAATACATAGACCACTGAGGTATAAAGTGATGGGTTGACATTGGCTGGATGTCAGGTGCCTATCAAGACATTCTATCGCTCCCCTCCTCAGGAGGACTGAGGCGGGGAGAAAATAAGATGGAAAAAAACTTGTGGGTGAAGATAAAGGCAGTTTAATAAAGAAAAAGCCAAGACGACGTACAGAAGCAAAGGAAACCAAAAGATTTATTCTCTACTTCAAATTAGCAAGCAATGTCCAGCCGCTTCTTGGGAAGTAGGGCTTCAGTACACGTAGCAGTTGCTCCGGAAAACAATCAAATACATACACACACACCCCCCATTTCTTTTAGCTTTTATTGCTGAGCAGACATCATATGGTATGGAATATCCCTTTGGTCCCTGCCCATGGCAGGGGGTTTGGAACTCGATGATCTTTAAGGTCCCTTCCAACTCTAACCATTCTATGATTCTATGATTTGGTCAGTTGTGGGTCAGCTGTCCTGGCTATGTCCCCTCCCATGATCTTGCTCGCCCCCAGCCTACTGGTGAGGGGGATATGTTGGAGAGACAGCCTTGATGGTGTGTGAGCACTGCTCAGCAGTAGCCAAAACACTGGTGTGTTATCAACACCTTTCTAGCTACTGATACAAAGCACAGCACTATGAGGGTTGCTATGGGGAAAGTTAACTCCATCTCAGCTAGACCCAGTACAATCTCCACCCCTTATTCCGTACCATTTGCACCATGCTCAGGTCCCACATGTTTTAATACATATATATATATTTATTCTAACAAACCCAGTGTATTTAATGCTTATTACTGAAAGCCCTTCTTACCAGCACTTACAACTTAAACTACATACTTAAACAATCTTTATACCCAATATACAGATTTATACATTCTCATTAACTACTCTCCCCTGTCCTTTAACAGATAGATATTACTGTCCCATTCCTCCACTCCTCCAGATGTTCACAAGAACAGGCTATGACATGGGCCCCATCTGTCAAGATGGATGCTCAGGACAGGAGAAGTAGTATGTTCAATTGTTGGGCACCAACACCGGCTTGGTTTGGGTCATTGTTGCCCTTGCCCAGTTCCTTGAGAAATGCACTCTTCGTCAGTTCAGATCATTCCTGCTACATTAATTCCTACAACACACAGTTCATCACAGATTATTTTTCCCCCAATGTTAAATCTCCTTGAGGCACACACCGAGTCTCCCCATCCTTCTGCATTACCCACCAAGTACACCCAGGTCCTTGAGAAAAAACAGTCCCATGAATGGGTTTGCCTTTGCCTTGGTTGTTATGGGTCTATTAAATGAGTCTCACTGATCACTCCTCGGCTCTCCAGTTGATGAAACAGCTCATGGATGGGAGCCAGGGAGTCTCAGTTTGTGTAATATTGCCACCGGTGCACCGTCCTGGTAACAATTGGCACCTGCTGTTCTTCAACTTGCAGCAGTCCCACAATAAGGGATCTCCCAAGAGACCAGGCAGCTGTTTGATCTTCTCTGTGTTTTCAGTGGCTACACCAAAAGCCCATCAGTACCCCTTTGGGTGCTTGAAGTACCCTCTCCTGAGGTAGTCTATACCAAGGATATAAGGGGCCTCTGGGCCAGTCACAATGGGGAGCTTTTCCCACTTGTCCTCTGTTAAGCTCACCTCAGCCTCCAATACAGATAATTGCGGGCATCCCCCTGTCACTCCAGAGATCCAGATGGGTTCTGTGCCCCTATACCCTGATGACATCAGTGTACACTGTGCACTGGTGTCTACCAAAGCCTTATACTTCTGTGGGTCTGATGTGCCAGGCCATGGAATCCACACAGTCCAGTATACCCAATCATGCCTTTCCTCCTCCTGGCTGAAGGCAGGGACCCTCTATTCCTGTTCCTGGTCAGAGTATTCACTGTTTGACCTTTCAGTGCCAGACAAGAAGTCCCCTCACCATGATCAAGGGAGGTGATCTCAGTTCTTCTGTGTCTTGGAGATTGCTGATTGCCTTCTTGTGTCTCTACAGCAACTATGCTGACAGCCTTCTTGAGTGGCCCCTTCTTTACAGCTATCTTCCCTCTCAGTTTGCATACACAGGCTTCCAGTTTAAAGGTGGTTTCACCATCCCACTTCCTCATGTCCTCCCTCTGGTCATGCAGGAAGAACCAGAATGCACCACATGGCATGTGCCTGGGGCTCCCTTTCCCTCTGACCAGGGCAGGAGGTGACTGATTTCTTGGGGTGCCCCTGACAGCCAAGGTGCTGGCCTGTAGTGATGAGGAGGTACAGAGATTTTCTTCAAAGTTTTTGAGCCAAGAAGATATTCTCTCCACAGTAGGTGTATCCCTATCTAGGCAATACATCACTGCCAAGCTGTTAGAATATGATGCTGGGGCACTTTGAATCACCTTCCTCTACATGGTCTGTGTGCACAGGACATCCTCTGGATCTTTGGAGATCTCATCATTAGATCACAGTAGATGACTTCCAGCACCGCTAATTCTCTCAGGTACTGGATGCCTTCATCTGCGGTAGTCCACTTTCCTGGGGAGTTCACAAGATCTTCCTTGAATGGATGTCTTGCCCTCCCACTCAAGAGGAGCTGTCTCCAGAGACTGCAAATTGTTGTCTCTTTTCCAATTCCTTTTTCAATTTCCCAGTTTCTAGCAAGGGATCCCAGCTGTTGGGCTTCCCTACCTTCCAATTGCTGACTGTTGGCCCCATTATCCCAGCATCAGAGCAGCCAGGCAGCAATCCACTCACCTGGCTGGTGGGTGTAACCTTTCCACGTGTCTCGAAGTTCTGATGAGGTCAGGGACTGGGTAGTTTCCGCTTCCTGTCTGAATTCTCTCAGTCCTTCCTCCAATTTCTTTGTCAAAGGACCGGCTTCCTGATCAAACCTTTCCTCCTCTTCCTCCTCCCTTACTAATCAATTATATGGTCCCGTTTTTCTCCTTGTCCACTGTTTCTTTTTCACTACTGGGGAAATTACTGTCGTTGTTGCTTGGGTTGCTACTTCAGCCATGGTGTCCTCAGATGCAGTTTGGGTCCTTGCCTCAACTACAGTCCTCTGAGAGTACTGAACTGTGTCTTGAGAGGCACAGGCCAGGCCCCAGTACAGTGCTAGAAGCTGCTGGTTTTCATTGGGGTAGGCAAGGCACTCTTCTTTGGTGAGTCAGTTTGCCAGGGTTGCTTGCCTGTTCAGGTGTGAAGTCCAAGGTTATTGGAGGTGATAACCATCCTAGGAACCTGCCCAAATCCTTCCACACACCCTGCCACCCAGGGACCAGCTACATCAGGGCACATTTCAGTATCGCCTCACCCAAAAGTTGTCTCCTCTTACACCAGGACGACACCAGATTCCACAAACCCCATAATATGCTAGCAGTGTTAATAAGTAGTATTAAACAGCTCATGTAAGGGTGAACAAGGACCTCAGGAACCTGCGTAATAAAACCATCTACATCAATCTTGGGTAGGAAGAAGATGTAGATAGTTGACTTAAATTCTCCAATGGTACCAGAAAATTCAGATTTAGATCATATGTTCCTTTTATTGTCATTTGCTTACAACTCACTGAACATATTTTGGGGCATTGAAGGTAAAAGCTTTTGTTAACTTTGCTACAGAAAAAAATAAAAATATCAAGTCATATATAAAAGATTTTTTTCTTCAAATGTAGAGAGATGATATGGTATTCCTTCTAAAATATCAGTTATAAATATTTCTATTCCCCCCCCCATTTTCCCGAGGTCTTTATGTTTTACTAGACATGAGGGAAGAGACAGAAAGGAAAGTAGAAAGAAAAAAACAGATGTGGCCTCTCCTGCATCACTGGGTAGTGCCCAGGCAAAATAAAGAGTCTATGCCGTTTTGTATCTTAAACTTTTAATTTTTTTCAGTGTATGCAGCAAGAAAAAAATAAACAACTTGTGTGAAAATCTTCAATTCTCCATTCTGATTCTCTGTTCATTTGTTGCAGTGTGATCAGCAGATCCATTTCTTGCAAGTAAGGCTCATGATTCAGCCAAAGAAACAATTTATTTGATTTTCAGTGTAATAGCACATATTTCAGTTAGATTTTTATAACCTTTGTATCTGAAAATGTTAGCAAATGTATCAGTAAGAGTTAAACAAGACACTTAACTACTGTAGCATTTTAGAAACTTTTTTATATCAACATATGTTTCTAGCAAACCAGTGCTGTATTCACACTCTCTCTTTGTAGCACTGAACATTTTGTTTCTTGATGCATATTTACATTAAGGACATTTTCATTGAGCAGTATGAGCCAAATCCTAGCTGATATATTTGGATCCCTTTCATTACTTTTGACATCCATCTAGTGGACACAACACAGAATCACAGGATAAAATTCCTATCACAACAGCTATGTACAAGTCTTGCACATACTTGTAGTTACCTGGTGGTGCAAACCACAGGGCCTCTCGCAGCTAATGAACCTGTAATTTTATCCAATAGACTTTTAAATTCTAAAAAAAAAAAATCACTATTTTGTAATCTGACAATGAAATCATTAATTGAAGTCTGCCTTAGTTTCTGACTGGGAGAAATAAGACTGGTAATAAAATATTCATAACATGTCCACAAAAAGTGGGTGAATAAAAACAAATCTGCAAAAAACCCCATATATTCTTTTAATCCAATAAAATGCCTTTTATTCAGTTGAATAGTTAAGTCCACTGTTAAAGAAATTACATTTACCTGCATTTATTTCTATCCCACTTTTAACTTTTGCTTTAGAGCTTTCAGACAAGCTTATATGTATTTGAAATGATACTGCCATTGCAGAAGTTAGTCTTATTGAGAATAGGAGTAAACAATCATATTTTATTTTACCTAAAATTGCATGAAAGATCTGCCTTCCTGCCCTCAATAGAAAAACAAAACATGCAGACTGTGTATTGTTTAGGAGATTGCATTTTCTTGCAGATGTTTAAAGAAAAAAACTTGGTTTATTTAGGCAATTAAATAGAACTGTTAGGATACTTGGATATGAGAAGCTCACAAATGTTCCAAAACCTTTATTGGCATTGTGAGTATTTTGTGCTCCTGGAATACTCAGGAAATCAAATTCAAAAGACATTCATTACTAGTGAACAATAGTACTCATGCTATTAGTAATGGTAATATGGTTATTAACTTATGACAATATAAGATGCAAAGGATGTTTTATTCTAGTATTCATACTACCTTGCCCTTTCCAATATTTTTTCAATCATTTTTGTGAGAAGATCTCACTATGATCACAAAGATCCAATGAATAGGGAAAATGAAATGCAGAGAGGAGCTTTATGTTGTCCAAGATTACCCAGCAGACTGGTGGCAAAACTCTTATTTGCTGTTTTACAAATTAAGCTTTGTTAGCTTGAGATTGATAATGTCACATAGTAGTAGCAGCACATTTGAAGATACAGGAAAAAGTACTCAGGCATAATAAAAAAAAGAAGTGTATCTGGGAAGAAGTGTGTGTGTTAGTGTTATGGTTTGAGGAACCCACAACAATTTATTGTCGTTTAGACAATTATTCTATCACCCAATGTCCCCTCCTCACCTGGGAAGGGGAATCAGGAAAAAACAAGGAAACCCAAGGATTGAAATATTAACAGATTTAATAGTATAAGACTAGATAATTAACATTAATAATACTAAAGAACTAATATTGATACTGATAACAATATGAAATATACAAGGATTATACTTAACCAATTATATCAGTAGGAAGCTGTGCACTCCCAGCAGTGGACAGCAAATGTTGGGCACTGCAAGCTCTATGGCTTCAGGAGGAAGGGAAGGCCTCAGGGGTCCAGCACCGGAGCAAGAAGTTCTCAGGATTGCAGCCACAAAGGAAGAGAGAGATCTCCTCAGCAAACTTTCTAATTTATATTGAATATGACGTTCATGATATGAAATAATCCTGTTGGCCAGCCTGGGTCAAGTGCCTGAGTCTCGCTCCTCCTCATCCCCGCACCTGGCTAGCTCAAAAACACTGAGACCTTGAAACCCACATAGCCTAGCTGGCTATAAAGTAAATATTTTCACGAATTCAGACACTAGAGTCTTCTAAAAGTACAGTTTTCCCCAGTATTAGAAGTGACCTTACTGAAAAGTAAAATTACTGAAAGAGAAATTAGTCCCGAGTCACTCAAACCAGGACAGTTAGGATTTACTGACAGTGAATTGTTCTGAAAATCTCTCTTGAAGTTTATTTGTTTAATACCATTTTCTGAACAGTTTTTTGGAAAAAAATATTTTGCTTTCCTACATTCAAACTGTGAAAGGTGGATACAAAATAAATAATGTAGTCTGAGTGTAGCAGAAAGCTTGCCATTCCAGGAATAGTGAAAAGTAACAATAAAACAATGAAATAAAACATGAAAGCAAGGTCCGTTGTCTACCAGGCAATGTGCATCTCTGTCAAAATAGGCAATATATGTTTATTTGATTAGCTAATTTAACAAAGAAAAAGGCCATGGGAATGCCAAAAAACATTACAGCTGCTGACACTGCAACCTCAGGTCAATGGTATATAACAGCAAGAAACAAGCTAGTGCAAAGTGTAGCATGTACCTGCTGTGACAACTGCACCAGGTTGAAGTCTAATCAACAGCTGACATGTACTGAATATTTTCTCTTCAGCTGTCATTAGATATAACTGAAAAGCAGCGTGTGTCCTTCATGTGAACATTGTTTTCAAAATGAGTACTTTAGATGCATTTGTTACAAATACATATTATGATGCTGACACTTATCCATATTTTTAAAAATATGTGATAGATCCTCTGTTCATCCCTCATTCCTAAATGCTTTAGCAGCATTATTTAAGTTCCCATTAGTATGGCAAATGAGCCCAACTAGTTATAATCCAAGGTCTCATATACACCTTTTCTACTATTCTGTAAAGCTACAATTGATCTTTGGTTTTAGAGACACAAAGAACCAGGGAAACAAAAGTCATCTTCCACTTCTGGCTGGATGAAATGTGCTCCATCCTATCAGATGCATACATAATCTTGCTAATCCACACATTTGTGACCTCTGAGATTGCATACCACAACACATTAAGTCTATAAACTGAGCTACATGCTCCAAAAGGACTCCATATGGTACAAAACACAGCTATCAGGCTGCTAAGCAACACAACTTGCCATGAGCACATCCCAGCACTGCTCACCCTGCATTAGTTTCTAATTGATTTCAGACTCTCATTCAAGGTCTTTGCACTGATTTTTAAAGCCCTTTGTGGAATGTCACAGACTATGTGAAAGAGCATATCTCTTTCCCTCTCTTTCTTTCTCTCTCTCCCTGCCCCTCTTCAGCCTCTCATGATGGCAGTGATCCCTAGGAATGATAAACTTGTTTACCACTCAATACCAAATACAATAGCTAGAAGCGTTGGATCTAAACTGTGTAGTTCAAAGGCATAAGACAAGAATGGCCCCAGAACTTGCTCTGCTTGGCAGTGAGCGTAGAACTCATTTCTTCATTCTGGTTGTAAAACAGCAACTCTCTCTAATGCATACAAACATGCCCAAGCACACACATACATGTGAATCTTTTTCCAGTGCTTTGTTTATTGAGATAAGACAAAGCATGTTCTTGATGTATTTGGGTAGTAATGAAATATTAGGTTTGGGTACTTGATAGCAAAAGAGCACTCAACTGCCTTCTAGTGGAAGACAGGATAAAGAGGGTCCAGCTCAGGAAAGATGAGGCCTGAGGAAGAAAACATCATGTTTCTTCAGATACTCATAGATACTTTGCATGCAGAAAAGCACATGGCTTATTGTATTCCTAGTAGTGGGCTTTTTCTCTACCAAATTTATTTTCCTTCAGACTTGTTCTTTTTGGTTATCAGCAATTTTAAAGTATATTTCATGTGTGCCTTGTTTTTGGCTTTGCAGTGGGCTTCACTACGTCTTGATTTCCTCATGATTATCAAAAAGCAATTACCTAGTGATAAATTTCTCAGAAGAGTGTTTATTTCTTTCAAAATTCTTATGTCAATGGCATAAATCATTTATCCTATCTTTTTGCAGCTTCAGTGTAGACAATGGTATATCACTGGGACAAAATCCCTTGGATCCCATGATGAGCCCTGGATCAGGGCTAATTCTTCAGGCAAATTTTGTCCACAGTCAACATAGGGAGTCTTTCCTTTACCGGTCAGACAGTGACTATGACCTTTCTCCAAAGTCCATGTCCAGGAACTTCTCCATTGCCAGCGATATGTAAGTACATTATAAAATACTTTTAGCCTATGTTTTGTTCTCTCCTATCATTGGGTTAAGAGTTTTCCAGAAATTTCCAGAAATTTCTTTTAAGAATCAAAGACAATAATCATGCTCTTGAAGTTGTGGATAACTGTTGTTTGTTTATTCTTTAATCAAGCTTGTATTTGTTTCTGCAGTTTCCTTGAAAGTAAGGATATCATGAGAGTGCACTTGATGTGTTTATGCACTGTATCAGCTTTGACAGAATAATGAAGACAACCAATACTGGTGTATCAAAACGCTAAAAAGAACTCTGATTTCTTGACTATTAAGTTATTTTCAAGACAAGTGATGCAAACTCAATTTCTGCTTCTTGATGTTCTTAAGAAAAAGATTCCATTTATTTTCACTAGGTATTTTTAGGTTTTTTAGAGAAAAGTTTTACCACCTGGCAGAAATTAATAAATTCAAGAGAGGCAAAAATTATTTCAAATACCTTTTTAACTAAGTGACAAAATCTTAACAAAAGACCTTTGGAAAGTTATTCTATCCTGTCACTGGAGCTGACTCTTCTTTTGTGATGTGTGTATTTTCTGCTAGTGGATCATACTTCGCAAGTATGTGTAGAGACCAGGTTGCATGGGTAGTGTAAGTCAGATGCAAATGTCTGTTTACTTGTAAGACACTAAAACCATATTAAATATCCTAGTTTCTAGTCACTTGCAAGTAGTAGAAATCAAGAATATTTTTTGTTTGTTTGCTTAATCTGCTCCAAATTTCATTGCCAAATAGGTGTTTATGGTTCCATTCTAAACCATTAAAATAAAGGACCAGGCCTGTAAGAGTCCCATGGTGAACAAGTAGAATGATCAGTGGTTCAGTTTATCCAATTTACTTTCTTCTTTGGATATTTGTATCTGTTCTTCCATTCAAAATTTTCTTAAAAAACATCTGCATATTACATTTATTTGGCCTCACATGTCCTGGTTTCAGAGAGAGAGGCTCTTGCTTATACCTATTGCTATAACAACCAAGGTCAGCTAAATTTGTTGTGTGCCACATCGGAGGGTCAGAAGTGGAAGAGCGGACAGGACAGGTGACCCAAAACTGACCAACAGGGTATTCCATCCCATCTGCATCACACTCAGTATAAAAGCTGAGCGATCAAAGGATCAGCCCTCTTTCTTCAATGGCCGACGTCCGAGGAGGACCCTGCCTGTTCATCTGCCTTTAATCCCAATCCCTGTCTTCCTGACTCCAGATAGAATCATAGAATGGTTAGAGTTGGAAGGGACTGTCGTTTTTGAGACGGACAAACAACATGGACAGCACTCTTCTAAAGTTCAAGCAGTAACAGACAGTAACAGTCACCTTTATTGTCACACATAATTTCTTATATACTCTTTCTTAACACGTGTTCTTTTACTATTGGTTACATATTGTCATAACAATATATCATTGGTTGTCTTTTCCAAACATCAAAGCTACTCCTTATCTTGTCAGTCTCCAGCTGGTACCTTAAAGTTGTTTGCTTCTCAGGATGTTTTCTACTCCCTTCTTTCTCAAGGATATACTTTAATCTCTGCAAGGTCAATTCCTGACTCCATTCCCTCAATCAAGGGTTTCACGGACCCGCCGTAGTCCCCCACAAGGGACCTTAAAGATCATCGAGTTCCAACCCCCCTGCCAGGGGCAGGGACACCTCCACTAGACCAGGTTGCTCAAAGCCCCATCCAGCCTGGCCTTAAACACTTCCAGGGATGGGGCATTGTTGCGGTTTTGACCAGATTAACCAATCACAGCGACAGATGGCCCCTCCCCCCCCCAAGGAAAAGAGAGGAGAGGAAGAGATAAAAGAGATTTATGAGTTTAGAAAAAACTAAACTACTTCAATGAAAATATTAATAAATAATGAAATAATAAATAATAAAAAAAGAAAAAGGAAAAAAAAATACAGTATATACAAAACCATATCAAGCTCCCAGGGTGATGATCACGTCACCAGCAGGCACAGGGGAAAGTCCCAGGCTGGACTCGGTGATGGACAGGAGCTGGATTCCGGATCTGGAGTCAGGATTGCTCGGATCGGGATCAAAGGCAGACGAACAGACAGGGTCCTCCTCAGATGTCGGCCATTGAAGGAAGAGAGATGACCCTTTGATCCCTCAGCTTTTATACTGAGCATGATGCAGATGGGATGGAATACCCTGTTGGTCAGTTTTGGGTCACCTGTCCTGTCCCTTTCTCCCTACAGGTGTGACCCCTCTATGCTTTTCCGCTTCCGACCCTCCAATGGGGCAAATAACAAATTTACCTGACCTTGGTTGTTATAACAATAAGTATAAGCAAGGGCCTCTCTGCATACCATTCCTTGGTATTATCAGGTCTTATCACTATGAGAGCGAGCAGTTTCTGAACAATATGCTGTTAATTTCAGAGTTTGTTTAGTTAGAAGAGGCCCAGCTAAAAAGGAAAAATTACTGAACAGAAAATTAGTTCTGTTTTACCTCAAACCAGGACAGGCATCCACAACTTCCCTGGGCAACCTGTTCCACTGCCTCACCACCCTCACAGTAAAGAATTTCCTCCTAATATCTAATCTAAATCTCCCCTCTTTCAATTTAAAACCATTACCCCTTGTCCTGTCACTACACTTCCTGACAAAGAGTCCCTCTCCAGCTCTCCTATAGGCTCCCTTCAGATACTGGAAGGCTGCTATGAGGTCTCCCCGGAGCCTTCTCTTCTCCAGGCTGAACAACCCCAGCTCTCTCAGCCTGTCCTCATAGGGGAGGTGCTCCATCCTTCTGATCATTTTCGTGGCCCTCTGCTGGACCCGTTCCAACAGGTCCATGTCCTTCCTGTGGTGAGGACTCCAGAGCTGGACACAGTACTCCAGGTGGGGTCTCACCAGAGCAGAGCAGAGGGGCAGAATCACCTCCCTCGACCTGCTGGCCACACTTCTCTTGATGCAGCCCAGGATGCGGTTGGCTTTCTGGGCTGCCAGTGCACGTTGCCGGCTCATGTTGAGCTTCTCATCCACCAACACCCCCAAGTCCTTCTCCTCAGGGCTGCTCTCCAGCCATTCTCCACCCAACCTGTATTTGTGCCTGGGATTGCCATGACCCAGGTGCAGGACCCTGCACTTGGCCTGGTTGAACTTCATGCGGTTTGCACAAGCCCATCTCTCAAGCCTGTCCAGGTCCCTCTGGATGGCATCCCTTCCCTCTAGCGTGTCGACCGCACCACCGAGCTTGGTGTCATCGGCAAACTTGCTGAGGGTGCACTCTATCCCACTGTCCATGTCTCCGTCAAAGATGTCGAACAGCACTGGTCCCAGTACCGACCCCTGAGGAACTCCACTCATCACGGGCCACCACTTGGACGTTGAACCATTGACCACAACCCTTTGAGTGCGGCCATTCAGCCAGTCCCTTATCCACCGAGTGGTCCATCCATCAAACCCGTGACTTTCCAATTTTGAGACCAGGATGTTGTGCAGGACAGTGTCAAATGCTTTGCATAAGTCCAGGTAGATGACGTCTGTTGCTCTGCCCTTGTCCACCAAGCCTGTGGCAGTATCGTAAAAAGCCACCAAATTTGTCAGGCACAATTTGCCCTTGGTGAAGCCATGCTGGCTGTCTCCAATCACCTCCTTATTTTCCATGTGCCTTAGCAGAGATTCCAGGAGGATCTGCTCCATGATCTTGCCAGGCACAGAGGTGAGGCTGACTGGCCTATAGTTCCCTGGGTCTTTTTTTTTTTTCCTTTTTTGAATATTGGGGTTATGTTCCCCTTTTTCCAGTCAGCGGGAACTTTGCCAGATTGCCACGATTTCTCAAATATGATGGAAAGCGGCTTAGCAACTTCGTCCACCAGCTCCCTCAGGACCCGTGGATGGATTTCTTCAGGTCCCATGGACTTATGCACCTTCAGGTTCCTTAAGAGGTCTCAAACCTGATCTTCTCCTACTGTGGGCAATTCTTCATTCGCAGAGCCCTTGTTTTTGCCTTCCGTGACTTGGGCAGTGTGGTTAGAGCCCTTGCCGGTGAAGACTGAGGCAAAAAAAATTGTTCAGTAGCTCAGCCTTATCCATATCCTGGGAGGCCAGGTCTCCCGTTTCCTTCCGGAGAGGGCCCACAGCTTCCCTAGTCTTGCCTTTATCCCTGACATATCTGTAGAAGTTATTCTTATTGTTTTTGATGTCCCTGGCTAGATTTAGTTCTGCCTGGGCTTTCGCTTGCCTGATCTGGTTCCTGGCCACTCGGACAGTTTCTTTATATTCTGCCCATTCTACCCATCCCTGCTTCCACCCTCTATAGGCCTCCTTTTTGGTGCTGAGCTTGTCCAGCAGTTCCTTGTTCATCCACGCAGGCCTGCTGGCTATTTTGCCTGACTACTTCTTTTTTGGGATGCACCTCTCTTGAGATTGGAGGAGGCTATCCTTGAATGCCAACCAGCTTTCTTGGGCCCCTCTCCCCTCCAGTTCTTTCTCCCACGCTACCCTGCCAATCAGATCTCTCAGGAGTCCAAAGTCTGCTCTTCTGAAGTTCAGGGTAGCGAGCTTGCTGCACACCCTCCTCGCTGCCCTATGAATCTTGAATTCTACCATTTTGTGGTCGCTGCAGCCAATGCTACCCTTGAACTTGACATTCCCCACCAGCCCCTCCTTGTTGGTAAGGACGAGGTCCAGCACGGCTCCTTTCCTCATTGGCTCCTCGATCATTTGAAGAAGAAAGTTATCATTAACGCATTCCAAGAACTTCCTGGATTTCATGTGCCCTGCTGTGTTGTCCTTCCAACAGATATCAGGGTGGTTGAAGTCCCCCATGAGGACCAGGGTGTGCAAGCGTGATGCTGCTCCTATCTGGTCTATAAAGGGCCTCATCCTCCCTGTCACTCTGATGAGGTGGTCTGTAGCGGACCCCTACTGTAACATCACCTGCCCCTGTTCTCCCTTTAATCCTGACCCATAAGCTCTCCATTGGGTCTTCATCCATCCCCAGGTGGAGCTCCACACACTCCAGCTGGTCATTGACATAGAGGGCAACACCCCCACCCCATCTGCCCAGCCTGTCCTTCCTGAAGAGTCTGTAACCCTCCATTCCAACACTCCAGTCATAAGAGCCATCCCACCACGTCTCAGTAATGCCAATAAGATCGTAGCCCTGGAGGCGTGCGTACGTCTCTAACTCCTCTTGCTTGTTCCCCATGCTGCGTGCATTTGTGTAAAGGCACTTCAGCTGGGTGCCCAATGGGGCTGACTTACTGGCTGGAGTGGGTGCATTTCCTTCGTGTTGCTCTTCAGGTGGCCTTCCTTTGTGGTGCTTTATCTGTGTTTCCTGGATTCCTTTTGCCTCAGGAGCCTCAAGGACAGGCCTGATGTTATCACCCCCCTCCCCCTTCACATCTAGTTTTGTCCCGGTTTGAAGTAAAACCGAACCAGTTTTCTGTTCTGTAACTTTACATCCTAGCTAGGCCTCCTCTAACTCTCTGAAATTAACGGCATATTGTGGAGAAAACTGCTCATTCTCAGAATGATAAGACCAATGTTTGTGCTCCATGCCAAGGAATGGTATGCAGGGAGGCCCTTGCTTATACTTATTGCCATAACAACCAAGGTCAGCCAATTTCGTTATTTGCCCCCTTAGGGGGCCAGAAATGGAAAAAACATAGAGGGGTCACATCGGTGGGGAGGAGTGGACAGGACAGGTGACCCAAACCTGACCAACAGGGGTATTCCATCCCATCTGCCCCATGCTCAGTATAAAAGCTGAGGGATCAAAGGGTCAACCCCCTTCCTGCGATGGCCGACGTCCAGAGAGAACTCTGTCTGTTCATCTGCCTTTGATCCCGATCCGTGTGTTCCTGACTCCAGAGCTGGAATCCAGTTCCCATTCGTCACTGAGTCCAGTCTGGGACTTCCCCAGTGCCTGCCGGTGATGTGACTGTCATCCTGGGAGCTTGATACGGTTTTGTATACATTGTATCTATTTCATTATTTTCTTCTTTATTTTTATTTTAATATTAATTCTTCATTAAAGTAGTTTAGTTCATTCTAAACTTCTGAATCTCCTTATCTCTTTCTCTCCTCTCTCTCTCTTTTGGGGAGGGGGAGAAGGGGGGGGAAGGGCCATCTGTCGGTCTGGTTTTGGTAAATTAGGCCGAAACCACGACAAGTTTAAAGACCTGTCAATCAACCCCGCAATCTCTTGGGCCAGAATATTCTCCCCCCTTTGAGAGAGGCATCTTCCATTTCCTGTCAACGAGCCCAGTGCCGTATAGGCCAACCCACTATCAAAGTACCCGAAGTTATGGTGGCGACACCAGCCACGGAGCCATGTATTGACTGATTTGATCCGTCTGCTCCTCCCAGCATCATTGCCTGCCACTGGAGGGAGTGACGAAAAAATCACCTGCACCCCAGATTCCTTTACTAAGCCTCCCAACTCCCTGAAGTCTCTCTTTATAGCTCTTGAGCTTCGAGTCGCTGCCTCCTCTGCGCCTACATGGAATATCAGTAGTGGATAATAATCTGAGGACTGTACTAAACCAGGAAGTTTCCTGGTGACATCCTTCACCCAGGCTCCAGGAAGAGAGCAGACTTCCCTCTGAGGAGGGTCCACCCGGCATATTGGGCTCTCTGTCCCCCTCAGGAAGGAGTCCCCAACAACTATAACCCTTCATTTTTTCTTAGAGGGAGTGGTGGTGATGCGGGGTATATGCTTTTTTGGCTTAGGAGACATCTGTGTTATAGGGTGCTCCTTACCTACTTCCTCACTCGACTGGCCATTCTCAAGCAGAACCTCATATCTGTTCCTCAGACGTACTTCACAGGATGAGGTAGGTAAGGTGGGAGGTTGCCTGGTGCCACGACCACGAACCTGCTTCCACTCGCACTTTTCATTTACTCTTTTGCCTTCAGCCTAACCAAGGGTGCCTGCAGGGGCTCCTGGACCCTTGCTGCCTTTCTCCCTGTTACCCCTCAGCCTTTCAACTTCTTTCAGTTCTGCCACCATGCTAAGCAGATCATTGATCTGTTCACATCTTATACAGCAGGTCTCACAGCTATCATCTGTTACCAGTAAAAGGTCCTGGCACTCCCTGCATCCTGTGACCTGGACAGCCACATGTTTCTGTGGGAGCTCCGTCTGGGTTCCTACATCCATTCTGTTTAGGGTCGAGCGCATGACCTTCTTCCGGGTGGAGACCGTGGCTAAACTCCTACCGAGGGGAGTGATGATCACCAGGAGGACTCACCTGTCTAGCCGACAGAGCTTCGGGTTCCTCCCTGCGTGCCCTTTGCCACTCCCCGCCCCTTGCGTGCTTTCCCGGTGCACAGCGACCGGTTGCTGCGCTCCTGATAGGCCCCTTTTAGCCGGGGGGGGGAAAGTGGTTCCGCCCACGCCGCCTCCGCAGCCCGCCCACAAGCTGCCAGGTTCCGGCAGGGACCAGTCGCTTTTACCGGCTTCAAAAGCCCTCAAAAAGAGCTCCTTGCCGATCCTTTTAAGTTTTTTTTGCCGTGATCCCTTCCCACAGTGCCGCTTACCTCCACTGCAGCTGATCTCCTCGGCAATATGACTGTTAGCGCATTTGGGGCTCATTTATTTGGGGATCCGGAATCCAGTTCCAAACCGTCGCTGAGTCCAGTCTGGGACTTCCCCAGTGTCTGCCGGTGATGTGATCATCATCCTGGGAGCTTGATACTGGTTTTTTATATATTATATATTTCATTATTTTCTTTTTTGATATTATTATCTTTTTTTTATTATTAATATTTCATTAAAGTAGTTTCAGGTTTTTTCCAACTCCTAAGTCTCTCCCTTATTTTCTCTCCCTTCTCTTCTGGGAAGGGGGAGAGAGAGAGACAGAGGTAAAAAGAGCATCTGTCGTTCATTCAGTGGCCAGTCCAGCCCAAACCACAACATCACATCTGGACAGATTTCCGGAGTCTCCTGTCACAGAGAAGCTGTGGTACTAAGAAGGTAAATATTCCTGCCACTGTTTAGCATGGGAGCACATTAGGAAATGTTGTTTTAACCACAGAATGTTAATCATATATCAGTAAGCATAATTATAATAAGCTTGATTATATCACAGAAATGAAGTAAAGGAAAATCAAGGAATGAAAGCAGGGAAAAGTTAAAAACAGAAAATAGTGAAGAAAAAAATAAAGAAAAAATAACGCGAAGCTCTTATATATATGAGTTCAAGAAGAAACTGGATGGGCTCATAGAAAGGAAGCATACTGAAAATTATTAAAATAGAGAAACCACTCTGTTTCAGGACAGATTCAGAGCAGACTAAAGCCCAGGTAGAATGAAATGTGGCCAGGGACATAAAGGGCAACAAGAAAAACTTCTATATATATGTCAGTGATAAAAGAAAGACTAGGGAAGATGTGGGCCCTCTCCGGAAGGAAACAGGAGACCTGGCTACCTGGGATATGGAGAAGGCCGAGGAAATCAATGACTTTTTTGCCTCGGTCTTCACTGGCAAGGGTTATAGCCACAGCGCCCAAGTGTCGCCTGAAGGTACATAAGTCCATGTGACCTGATGAAATCGATCTGCAGGTCCTGAGGAAACTGGCCGATGAAGTTGCTAAGCCACTTTCCATTGTATTTGAGAAGTTGTTGCAGTCTGGTGAAATTCCCGCTGACTGGAAAAGGAGAAACATAATCCCCATTTTGGAAAAGGGAAAAAAGGAAGACCTGGGGAACTACAGGCCAGTCAGTCTCACCTCTGTGCCCAGCAAGATCATGGAGCAGATCCCCCTGTAAACTCTGCATATGGAAAATAAGGAGGTGATCGGTGACAGCCAACATGGCTTCACCAAGGGCAAGTGATACCTGGCAAATTTGGTGACCTTCTATGACGGGGTTACAGCGTTGGTAGATAAGGGGAGAGTGAGAGACATCATCTACCTGGACTTGTGCAAAGTGTTTGATACTGTCCCGCATGACATCCTTGTCTCTAAATTGGAGAGACATGGATTTAATGGATGGACCACTCGGTGGATAAGGAACTGGCTGGATGGCTGCACTCAAAGGGTTGCAATTAACGGCTCAATGTCCAAGTGGAAATCAGTGATGAGTGGTGTTCCTCAGGGGTCAGTACTGGGACTGGTGCTGTTTAACGTCTTTGTGGGCAACATGGACAGTGGAATTGAGTGCACCCTCAGCAAGTTTGTCAACGAAACCATGCCGTGTGGAGTAGTTGACACGCTGGAGGGAATGGATGCCATCCAGAGGGACCTGGACAGGCTTGAGAGGTGGGCCTGTGCGAACTTCATGAAGTTCAATCACCAGGTCTAGTGTAAATTCCTGCATCTGGGTCATGGCAATCCCAAGCACAAATACAGGCTGGGCAGAGAATGGCTTTAGAGTAGCCCTGAGGAGGACTTTGGGGTGTTAGGGTGTCAGGGCTACAAAGATGATTAGGGGCCTGGAGCATCTCTCTTATGAGGAAAGGCTGAGGGACTTGGGTCTTTTTAGTCTGGAGAAGACTGAGGGGGGATCTGATCAATGACTATAAATACTTAAAGGGTGGGTGTCAAGAAGATGGGGCCAGTCTTTTTTCAGTGGTGCCCAGTGACAGGACAAGAGGTAACGGGCACAAACTTGCCATCTAAAAGTTCCACCTAAACATGAGGAAGAACATCTTTACTTTGAGGGTGGCAGAGTATTGGAACAGGCTGCCCAGAGAGGTGATGGAGTCTCCGTCTCTGGAGACATTCAAACCCCACCTGGACACGTTCCTGTGCAACCTGCTCTAGGTGGACCTGCTTTGGCAGGGGGATTGGACTAGATGATCTCCAGAGGTCCCTTCCAAACCCATATCATTCTGTGATTCAGTGATTCTGTGATTCTGTGTTGGTGGATGAGACGCTCAACATGAGTTGGCAATGTGCATTTGCAGCCCAGAAAGCCAACCACATCCTGGGCTGCATCAAAAGAAGCGTGGCCAGCGGGTCGAGGGAGGTGATTCTGCCCCTCTACTCTGCTCTCATGAGACCGCACCTGGAGTACTGCATCCAGTTCTGGGACTCCCAACATAAGAGGGACATGGACCTATTGGAACGGGTCCAGAGGAGGGCCGTGAAGATGATCAGAGGGCTGTAGTACCTCTCCTATAAAGAGAGGCTGAGAGAGTTGGTTTTATTCAGCCTAGAGAAGAGAAGGCTCCAGGGAGACCTTATAGCGGCTTTCCAGTATCTGAAGGGGGCCTACGTGAAAGCTGGAGAGGGACTCTTTACAAGGGCATATAGTGATAGGACAAGGGGTAATGGCTTCAAACTGGAAGAGGGTAGATTTAGATTAGGTATCAGGAAGAAATTTTTCACTCTGAGGGTGGTGAGGCACTGGAAGAGGGTAGATTTAGATTAGGTATCAGGAAGAAATTTTTCACTCTGAGGGTGGTGAGGCACTGGAAGAGTTTGCCCAGAGAAGTTGTGGATGCCCCATCCCTGGAAGTGTTCAAGACCAGGCTGGATGGGACTTTGAGCAACCTGGTCTAGTGGGAGATGTCCCTGCCCATGGCAGGGGGGTTGGAACTCGATGATCTTTAAGGTCCCTTCCAACTCAAACCATTCTATGATTCTATGTGTAGTCCCCCTATGATCCTGAGGAAACAGACCAGACCAGAGGACCCAGACATTCTTGCTATACAGAAGGCTCTCTGAGCTCCACTATGTCTTCTGGATGTATCTAGGAGAAAAAGTATGATAATAAGCCCTCTTAAGTCTACCCTTTTCTCACTTCCACAGGTCACAGAATACAGCTCACAGGCAGCATTCTGGTCTTTCAAGGACTTCGTGTTGTGGTTTAACCCCAGCTAGAAACTAGGACCATACAGCCTTGCTGATCCCCTCTTGCCCCCCCCCCCCCCCAGAAGGGGAAAGGGAAAAAAAAACCCTTGTGGGCTGAAATAAAGACAGTTTAATAGAACAATAATGGAAAAGGAAAATAACAGTAATAATAATGGTAAAAGAATATACAAGACACAAGTCACTCTCACTGCCCGGTGAATTGGTTTCCCAGCCCAATCCAAGCAGAGATCGCGGATTCCCACACCCTGGCCAACCCCTGTTTATATACCAAGCATGATGTCTATGGTATGGAATATTCCATTGACCATTCTATTGTTCTCTCTATGCTCCTTCCCAGCTTCTATGGGACACTGGAAAACCACTAGGAAGAAAATTAACTTTATTTCAGCTGAAGCCAGGACAATTGGCCAACTGAACCTCACTCAATAAAAAAGTAGCTGGTGTGGGAACAGTGACCATAGGGAACTGCAGGTTCATTAGCCTGGTGATCTGCTAAATGGCCAAATGGTTATCAGTTACTCATTCCCAAAACTGGCCAGCCTACTGCTCTTCCAGCAATACCTTCTGTAGACATCCCTCTGCTGTTGTTCCTGATAAAACAAATATCAAGAGGATGCAATTTACTCCAGGATTTTTTTCCCTATAATTACAGTATAATCCTGCCTTCTCCTAGAGGACATGCTGCTATGTAGACTGCATTTGAATGCATCTGTAAACCTTGGCTTCACAATTACAATAAAATAAAAAAAAAAAAATCCTCTCTTTGAATAATATAATCCAAATGTGGACTACTTTGGAACAAAGAGGGCCTCTGTAGTCTGATAAACATGGATACTGACATACAGAGATTTGGGTGGTTTTTTTCAGGATGAATTATCCCAATCTTCAATAGCTGGAGAAATAGTTGTGGGATTTTTAATTTGTGTGGGTATTTTTTTTCCAAAATAAAGCCAAAATAGTCTGTAATTTTGCAAAGAGTAAAGAATAATAGAATTATTCTGGCTGCAAAAGTTACCTTAAATAAAGGGAAATTCCAAGAGTTCCCTTATTTGTCAGTGACTGACAGGTCTGGTCCTGACCTGAAGCTGCAAACAGGCTGAAATATCCCTTTAACTGGCATGTGGAACAACTGCCAAAGAAGAGAATTTTTGAGGTAAACCCACACACATTTCCCAGTTCTCAAGAGTTTGTTCAGTTTTTAAAAAATTGCATTGTATTCCATCTAAAACAGATTCATAAAGGGAAAGTACTTTAAAATAATGGCAGACAAAGATGGCAAACCTGAAGAGTTAATAAGGTTCACCTGAGCCTCTAATATGCCAATAAAATAATGAAATTAGGATATATTTTCTCATCTAGAACAGGAAGCCAAATTGCTAGCGATACAGCTTATTCTGTTTCTGAGCCAGGAAGGCCTGAATTTATTAATAAAATGCTGTGAACCTCATTGCTCTCCATAGCTTTCTGAGGAGGGGAAGCGGAGAGGGAGGTGCTGATCTCTTCTCCCTGGTATCCAATGACAGGACATGTGGAAACAGTTCAAAGCTGCGCCAGGGGAGGTTCTGACTTGACATGCATTTCTTTACAGAGGATGGTCAAACATCGGAACAGACTTCCTAGAGAGATGGTTGATGCCCCATGTCTGTTAGTGTTTAAGAGGCATTTGGACAATGCCCTTACTAATACGCTTTACCTTTTGATCAGCCCTGTAGTGGTCAGGCAGTTGGACTAAATGATCGTTGTAGGTCCATTCCAACTGAACTATTCTATTCTATTCTATTCTAATATGCATCTGAAGTTAGGGAGGAAAAAAAAAAACACTTTTCCCTGAAAGGTTCTGCATAAAGTTCTGGCCAAGATTCTAGGAGAGCAGAAAAAACACACAGTTACTGAGCAGAGTAATTGCACCTCAGTTTAACAAATTAGAAATAATTGTCTTTCTTTCCAGATAAACTGTTGTTGAAATTCCTTATGATTTATCTGGTTCTTTTATCAGGATTTGTTATATCACTATATGGAAGAGTTGAAAAGAGCCAGTTAAACTTCAAAGTCAAATCTGCTTTACCAAAAATCTTTTAAGGTGTATTTTCTGTTTATTTCAGCTTAGAAACAATTTTTAATGAAAAAAATATATTAAGTTGCTTGAGACATTTATTTACCCATGCTAAGAAATGTACTTACATGGCTTTAGGAAAAATAGGCCAATATTTTGCTTCATTAGGTTTGGCTTTTTTTTTTCTTAAGATCTTTTAAATTGCATAATCTTCAGGTTGCAGCTTAAATTAAGCTAAGTAATTAGTAAGTCACTTGCAATCTTTTTTGAGTTATAAGGAAAAATATTTTGAAAAATAGACTGCTGTGTCCTTTCCAGTTGCTTGGGACATTTACAAATGCAATCCAAAACAAAGAACTCAATAATATCCAATTTGCTTCCATTTAAATAATAAGTTTGAGCTAACTTCATTTGTTGATCGGGAAATCAGTTATGATATAAACAAAAAAAGAGTATTTTCACATTGAGGAGGTTTCTTTTGATCTGCTTTTTAATTCAGGAAATTATAAGGTGTTCTAATATGCAGATTCTAAGGTGTTCTATAATTGTCAAATCAGGTTTGTTTTTAATGAAATGCAAATTGATTTTATCTTATGTTCAGACAATACAAAATCATTATTGTGTTTATGTCCTAATACTAAAACCTAATCATTTTCCAAATATAGCTCTCAGCTGTTAAACACATCATTTCCCCTTCAAACAATTTTAATGTGTCAGGCTTTTTTTTTCTCTTGTGGAAATAAGGGGTGTTGGAAATAAAATGGCAAGTTAGCTACTGCTCCTGTGCTAAACAAAGCAGACTGAATTCATAAACCTCTTCAGTCAAAGGTGGCATGTTATTAAAAACATGGTACCAAACCCGATTCTTGGCTAGGATTTCAGCTAAATCACAACAATGCTCATCTCCATGCTTGCTGCACAGAGCTACTGCTACAGTGGAGGGCAGGGAGGATGGGTGTGTTTTGTGTGCGTGCACATGTGCATGCAATTCTGAAGATGGGAGCAGTGTGGAGAAAGGGAACTTTGTAAAGATGGACTTGAATGTTTTGGGGGAAGCCTCTTAGACTGTTTTTCCAGCTTAGTGATCATGTACATGTACATGCTGAATTTATTTCACAACCCAGAACATTAGTTTGTGTTTCATCCCTCAGGGCTCAAACATCCCTCTGTATGCTTGCAATGATGCTAATGCTATGTTAGATGTGGTGTTTGTTCTCTGAAAATTGACAATCTGAAATTCTGATGGCTTTTACCTTGTTTTTCTTGAAGTCATCTTGTTTCTTCTTATATACATATATTTAGGGGCCTTTCAATTTGGTTAGGGGACCCCATTTTCTAAACCTTGAAGCGTGTGTCAGCGAATGCAATTAAAACGGATTAATAGTAACTCATTAAGCTGCACTAACTTGATTGCTTGATTTCTTAAATTTTCTTGTGTTTTCATATCTTTCACATCATGCTGGCAACCTTCTGTGATGATCCACTACATCAGTACCTAAATTATTTCCTTAGGCAGATTACCCAAGTCAGATGTGCAAGTGCACTCTCTTCACAAAACATTTAAGTTTCCTGAGCAAGGAAGTAGCTGGATCTGACACAAGAGGCCTTGATCTTCCTTGAACTCTTCCAAAGGTGCTATGAGACTCTCATGGGAGATGGAAGAAGCCTGATAACATTCCTATAGCATATTATACAGAATGGGGAAAAATAGTAACACTTCCCATTCTTTGAGTTAGTCAGCTGATTCTGATTCCAGCCCATACAGCAATCCTCAATGAAGCTTCTGAATTCAATGGGTCTTGGTTCAGATCACCATCACGTAATTAGCTGCCCTTGTCACCCAGCAAAGTCCCTTGTTTCTAGTCTGCTCAAAAGCACGGGTGCTATGATATGATGCTGGTGATGCACACAGTAAGGCAGACAGTTAACCAGATAATACTTCCTGATAACACCTGGATTAAATCTCAAAATACTAATTTAAAAACACCTTAGTGTTCACTGTTCTTTTCCAGTTTTTTAGTCTGTAATGGATATGATCATTCTGTCTTTCCAAGTCTTAAGAGATTTCCTCACCTTGGGTGCTAATGCAGTTCAATTGGAAGTAAGATTGCAATTTGGGTAATCTAATGCTGATGATTTCAACAGAGCAGACTCCAAGTATTCAAAGGCTTCTTTCAAACCTAATAAAGTGTATCTTCAGGAACTGAGCTGCTAAAAAGGTGGCATGAAAAATTAAAGTACTTTCTTGTGCAAAATATCTGTTATAACTGGAAAGCTCCAGGTACGTTAGTACATGGCATATCTTGGTGCATATTAGCCATATGTAATAATCCACATTTGTTATGAGCTGTCTTTTGGATCTCTGATCAGAAGGTGGCTAAGTATTGTTTTCTTCATCAACACGCCATAGTAGAGTAACTTGATTTGTGCTCCATATGAAGTTAATGAAGGTGTTTGGAAACACTTATATCTGCAGTATATGCTAGTGAGATTCATGCTGGAGAAATGGTTTTCTCTTTGGTGTACCTTCCTAATATAACTTGCTTAGTTAGATAGTCCAAGGAGAACTACTATAACCAGTCTTTCTTTTGCCTGGGATAATGAACTTCTCAGGGACTGTGGCTTCTCTGAGTCAATCCTCTTCCATCTGGTTAAGCTCCAATAAAATTAAGTAAATTGAACTCTCCAGAACTCCCAATATGACAGCAAGACTTTTGAAGAATTAGGGCAAGCTCTATAGCTGTACTGGAAAGAAATATCAGAAGGACATAACTGCATGGTTGTTGTGGTTTAATCCCGGCTGGCAACTAAGCACCACACAGTTGCTTGCTCACTCCCCCCACAATGGGATGGGGGAGACAATTGGAAGGGTAAAAGTGAGAAAACTCATGGGTTGAGATAAAGACAGTTTAATAGGCAGAGCAAAAGCTGCGCACACAAGCAAAGCAAAACAAGGAATTCATTCACTGTTGCGACAGAGGGAAGACAGAGACACTCAATATGAGTGATCAGCAAGCTTCGTTTATTGAATAGTACAGCCGTCTTTTATGCTTCGTTATAATTAGCTAATACATATTCTGCAATACATCTTTCTGATTGGCCTGTCCTCCAAACTTCAACCCCGCCCTTAGTTCCTTCTTTACAGTTACTTTCATCCTCTTTTCCCATGCCTGAGCAGTTGCAATCTCCCTGTTATCATACAACAATTAGAGTCAAGGACAGGGTGTCCTTGCCAGCTCAGCAGTTACGGGGGCTGAATCCGATGTTTCTCAAGTTCTTGCTCGGCCAGCTGGATCATGTCTACGCGACCCTTCTCAGCTAGCCAGTCTCCCACAATTCCCCCGTTTTTATTTTGGGCAAGTAATACCTTTTCGGTGACTTGTTCAACTTTCTTAACTACACATCCCAGTATTGCACGTACTGCTATCAAAATCAGTATAATGATACCAACCCAACGAAGACCTTCCTTAATTCCATAATTATTTGCGTGGTTACATTAGATTGCTTAACTGCCCAACAAGCAAGCTTCTTTATGTTAGCTAAAGCATGTGCGGTCCCAACAGCGGGGATGATAGAGGCGACTACGTTAGTTGCTGTCCCCCACAACTCCACATTGTCATTACAATCAGAACCTAGGGTAGAAAGAGATCGTCTACTTCTAGTATGATATCTGAGGGTATGTATATCTGGAGCAAACAGTGTTAGTTGGCCCAGATAGCAGGGGCCTAGCGTAACATTAAGGCTATTAATTATGCATGATGCAGTTTCAGACACCTTGTCTTGGTTAGTACAGTTGCCTGTAAAGAACCCTTTCATTACAGTGGCTAGATGCTCAGGGTCTCCTATAGGCACGCCAAACAAACAGGTTCGAAAGGGATCAGTAGCCGAGACGAGGGACAGACAAAAGGAGGTCTGCCCTGTTTGGTTGGCCCACGTGACCCACATGTTTTTAGTTGGTTGAACTTCGTGGAGGCTGACGGCAGCGATGCCGCCTGCGTTGCCGTGGGGTCCGTTGGCGAGGAGGCATAGTAGCAAAACGATGACACAACTCCCCCCAATCCAGGGGACTGACCATCCACAGGCGGGGGACCTTAATGCCATCCCCGCACATTCTGGTCAACATTTGTGATTGTTGTTGCCCAAGGATTCTGTTAACCTCCCTGGTGATCTTCCAGCGCACCCTTGCCATGGTCTTTTGCTCCTCGCTTTCATACAATCGTGCTCCTTGGAATTCTGCAAGTACCATTCCAGGTCAATTTGCTTTATTGGCACCCATATTGTGCTTGGCGGGGTGCCATCCACCTGTAGGATACGGCACCGACCCTTCCTGATCAGATCTGCTAGCGTGGCAATTTTTTCCTGTATTGTCCACCGTGGTTGTAGCGGAGGGGCTATCCATTCCAATACGATAGTGGTGGACCCCTGCTTCTCCCCCGTTTTTATTTTTTTTTTTGCTGAGTTAAGGCTGCCATAAGATACTGCTCACCACATAAAACAGTCAAGTCAATGGGCAGACCTTCAACACGCCGATGCGTGGAACGCGTAGTTACCATAGAAGCTATTTGTTGCAGCGTTTGTCTTTGTTGCTCAGTAAGCTGCACTGGCGTTGCAGGATCCGTTCCGAGGCTTCCGCTTGTGGCTGGCCGGAGAGGAAGGGGTTGTGCGCTGCTGGGTAGGCAGCCGCTTTTTGTGTCAGCGCGGGGCGGCTTTTCCCGCTGGGTCGTCCGTTTCCCGATCCAGCTCGACGACAGGCAGCTTCGTTGTGAGTGTCTGGTCGACAGTTTTTGCACCACATGGAGTTGGCATTGCAGTCCCGCCTCATGTGTCCGGCGACGCCGCAACGGAAGCACCGCAAACGAGGTGGGCCGCGGGCATTTGACCGCCCAGCGGAGGTTTGCAAAGGAGCAAGGGCTGCTAAAACCTGAATCTGCGTAGCCTGCGCGTGTTCCTTTAAACTATTCCCTAGCTCCTTTACTGCCTCAACTAACATTGCCTGTGGCCCCACCGGTACCTGTGCCATTCTTTCTAGTCCTTCCTCGATGGTCCATGTCCCTGGCAATGTAGCCAAGATGTTACGCGTGGCCGGATTACTATTTTGTATAGCACACTGCTTTAGTATAGTGCCTTTGAGATAATCGGGCACCCCGGCCGCCTGTATGGCGTCTGCTACTCGATCGATAAACAAACCAAATGGCTCCTCTCTTCCTTGCTTAATACCCATATATGAAGGGATTCTTTTTTTTTTTTTTTTTTTTTCTCAGCTCGGTGTTGCAACGGGGCGTTAGCGACTGCCTGCCACGGCTTTATCAACTTTTTGGCTGATTTATTATCGCATATAACTTCGTCAAGCAATTTATCCTCATATTTATGCCATTCCTCGTGTTCAAAAACTGTATCTGGATTATCAAAGCAACCTCTCGCTATTCCATACGCTGATAACCCAGGCAACTCCCTTTTACAATCTATACCCTGAACGCTCCGCTTTTCTAAAAAGCATTTGAGCAAATCGTACGCCGCTTGTCTATTCATACCTTCGTCAGCGCTGTTGCAGCCTTTGCAAGACCTCGGCAGTGCGTGGCCGGCGGGACCCTCTATAGGTGCTCCCGGGCGCGGGGATCAATCCCTTAATCCCTTTCGCCTCCTGCGCTGCTTTCAGGACCGGTACCCAGGCTCCGTCGACTCGTGGCTCGCAGGTTCAGCCCTCTCTAGGGTCCCTGTTTCAGGCGCCGTTTGTCGCGACGGAGGGAAGACAGGGACACTCAATATGAGTGATCAGCAAGCTTCGTTTATTGAATAGTACAGCCGTCTTTTATGCTTCGTTATAATTAGCTAATACATATTCTGCAATACATCTTTCTGATTGGCCTGTCCTCCAAACTTCAACCCCGCCCTTAGTTCCTTCTTTACAGTTACTTTCATCCTCTTTTCCCATGCCTGAGCAGTTGCAATCTCCCTGTTATCATACAACAATTACAGTCAAGGACAGGGTGTCCTTGCCAGCTCAGCAGTTACGGGGGCTGAATCTGATGTTTCTCAAGTTCTTGCTCGGCCAGCTGGATCATGTCTACGCGACCCTTCTCAGCTAGCCAGTCTCCCACAATTCACTACTTCCTATTGGCAGGCAAGTGTTCAGCCATCTTCAGGAAAGCAGGGCTCCATCATGCGTAATGGTTACTTGGGAAGACAAAACGCCATAACTCCGAATGTCCCCCCCCTTCCTTCTTCTTCCCCCAGTTTTATTGCTGAGCATGACATCATATGGTATGGAATATTCCATAGGTCAGTTGGGGTCAGCTGTCTCGTCTGTGTCTCCTCCCAACTTTTTGTGCACCCCAGCCTACTCCCTGGCAGGGTGGTGTGAGAATCAGAAAAGGCCTTGACTGTCTCACATATTCTCACTCCTTTCTCACAGTGGCTGTACTGCTTATCATCTTACTCTGCTGTGCCTGGGAACATTTTGATAACAGCAATGACGATGTGCCTGGGCTGGCAGATGGCCAGGGCATCGCTGCTGCTTCTGTGCTGCTGTACTGGACAGGCTGGAACTCCAGTGTAAACTCGAGTTGAAGGGACTGTGACCTGTGGATGAGTCCGTATGGGAGTAGGACACTCCAAAGCGTCCGTGACCATGGATAAGTCCATACCAGAGCAGGTACATCTCAAAGCATCTGTGGCCGTGCTTATGTCTGTGTTGCAGCAGCTATACCTCTGAAGGGATTGTGGCCTAGGCATAAGTCCACACTGGAGAAGGTACACCTCGAAGCATCTGTGGCTGTCAATAGGTCCATGCTGCAGCAGGTACATCTTGAAGCATCAGTGGCTGTGCATGAGGTCATGCTGGAGCACCTCAAAGCATGTGGCCATTTACAAGCCCATGACAGAGCAGGTACACCCCTGGAGGGACTGCAGCCATAGGTAAGGCCATGTTGGAGCAGGTTCACTCCTGAAGAGACTGTGGCTGTGGGTAAGACCATGCTGGAGCAGGTATATCTCTGAAGATATTGTGGCCCGTGGATAAGGCCACGCTGGAACAGGTGCACCTCAAAGTGACTGGCTGTGCATAAGTCTATGCCACAGCAGGTATACCCCTGAAGAGACTGTAGCTCATAGATAAGGCTCCCCTTGGAGCAGGTACACCCCTAAGGGACTGCAGTCTGTGGATAAGTCCTTGCCCAAGCAGGGGCAAGGGGAGGAGTTCACTGCAATGTTAAACCCTATGGTCTGGTCCAAAGGGACCAGGGGTGGAGATTGTAATGGATATACCTTTAAATTGTTGTAACCCATGATTTGAGTTGCACGTTATAGGAATCGCTATAGCAGGAACCACCCAAATTAATGGAGGACAAACCTTATAAGAAGCAGTGCAAGTGCAGCAGTGACCCAACCTGAGCTGGCTTTGGTGCCCAATAACTCCACACAACACACCACCTCTCCTGTCCTGAGTGACCACCATAACGTATGGAGCCAAAGTCATGGACTAAATGAACTCAATGGAGATTTTCTGAAAATTTCTGGACATTTTATGGACATTTTACAGGGGTGGTCCATAGACTAAGGAGTGAGCAAGCAACTGTGTGGCGCTTAGTTGCCAGACGGGGTTAAACCATGACAAACACCCCTCTAGTCCCCCTGCTGCCAAAACCTTGCCGTGCAAACCCAATACAGAGGACTATCCTATTTTCACAGTTTTGCCAATCTATGTTTTGACAGTTAATAATTATGTTGTAAAAGTTGCCTGGGAATTTGAAGCACTGATAAATATTTTGTACATCTGTGACATATGTTAGGCATTCAGAGTGTTTGCCACTGATAGATGCTTCTGACTCTAGAAAGAACTAGGTTTCCTTTGTCTGGTTTATTTATAGGTATAAGCAATTCAATATTTTTGTTCTTTCTCCAATGCTGCTGCTACTTATAAAACTTTTCATCTCCAGGATTCAGCTCCTTCATAATTTCCAAATGTGGGAATTAGACTACACGAGCAAAAAAATGGGTTTGCGTATTGATTTTACATACAGTTTATGTGCAAAATCTGATCCCTCAGAAAACACACTCATTTCTAAGAATTTGCTCAACCCTTTGTTTGCTTTTTGCCTAAACAATCTGAGTAACAGATAAAGTGTGTAGGCATGAGGAAGACTGGCAAATAATTTACTTGAGGCTTTAGTCTCTTCCATCTTTGCAGAAGTCATTCAAATGACTAAAGCAGGATTCCTTGCTCTACATAGCTGTGTCTCTTTAAAGTGTCAAAACAGAAGAGAAAATGGAGAGCCTAACTACACGCAAATAGTAAAAATATTTTTTTGAAAAGGGAAGAAATGAACAGATTTTACTGAGGAACAGGTAAGCTAACTGTCACACAGCAGATAATACCGTTTCAAAGAATTTGAAGAAAAAGAGCATAATTTTTCTTGAAGTGAGGTAGTGTACATATTCACACTATGGTGGTTTAAGTGGAGAACAGGAGACAAAAGGAAAAGATGGATTTGGCTCATCTTCTGCTGAAGCCTTTGCTATATGATTTTTCTATGACTTGTTCTTCCACTGTGTGTGTAGCTGTATAACCCATTAAGCAATCCTGATTAGAAATTATAGTCCTTTTCTTTTGTAAATTTTTACCAATCGACGTGGCATGCACTTTTTCTGTGGATACATACTTGCCAATATCTAAATATCGGCATGATTATAACAAGTAATAAAGTTCTCTCTCTTTGATCAGTCAGGATCGAAAAGGAAGAGGCCTGATCCTTCCATTGCCATAGAACGCTCTATTAGATGCCACTGATACCGTTCTTATTTTCCAAATAAAAGTCATCAATTTTCCTAGCTCTTTGCTTTATTAGGAGTGCAGAACAATTTCTTCCACTGCTAACAGCAGGGTCATGAAGGGAATTTTCCTCCCTGGCTTTCTGAGGAAATCATTGTTGTCAGGATGCTTCATTAAATTAGTCTTGAGATGCTTTCTGAGCAATTGAAGAAAAAAACCCAACAAGGTCTAGGGCATTTCCTGATGTTTTCATGACCAAATGAAAATGTGATAAGGTACTAAACCCAGCTGGTCATTAACTTCCCTGTTAACACCCTGGACTGATTCAGGCTTACATGCTTTCCAGCCAGTCTGGGACTGTGTTTTCACCTGAAGAAATGCCTTATTCCAACCACTCCTGCGAAGACCTTGTTAAAGGTGCCACAGGACCTGTAAAAATCCATTTCTCTATTTCAACTAACAGGAATAAAAGAGCTTATTAAAAAAACAGCTATACAGATATTAAGCATTATGATCATTTTGAATATTGGGGAGGGTTTTTTTTCTTCCTTACAGACTCTGGTTGTACTTACTGCTTTTTTATTAGGATATTGCAATATCTGCAAAAAGATTACTGTTTTGTGGACAATATATAAATGATAAGAATGATTTTTTAGCAACTCAAATGCAAATCAAATTTCTCCATTTGTTAGAAAGTATTTTTCTGATTAGATTTTCATTGATTTGAAATCTGTTGTTAAATACTCATATTTTACACTTAAATAACATTAAAATAGCACCAAAGTAATGGTAATTTCTGCTGAATGATTTCAAGTCTGAAAGTTGCAACTTGTAATTAATGATGATAAATTCACTTCAGGAAAATACAGGAGAAATAAAAATGGAGTCATATTAGAATTTTGTCTTTGGAAATGTTCTTTTCATCTTGGTTGCTGCCATATACATGATATGATAACTGAAAACTCCAAGTTTTCCCTGTCCCCATGGTCCACTGGAGTCTGACTCCATATCCTCTGTGTTACAGATGCTACTCTTAAGCTCAAGAGCCATTCAGTCTACTTGTATTTACAAGACTGTATTTTTTGGAAACTGTTTCAAGTGGCAGCTTGTCAGGTTGTTCCTGTATGGTATGGGGACTCATCATGACCCTTCAGCAGCCATCACAGCCCCATGGGCATTTCAGAGGAGAGCGGACAGTTATGCATGCTTCAGTCTCCCAGCTGTTTCTTCCAGTGGTTGTCCAGTGTTCCTTTAGCACAAGTGGTGACTACACATGGTACTTTGTGTGTATCTTTAATAGTTTATTCATGAGTGGGAATTGCTTCACAACATAAGCCAATTTCTCTGTACGAGTTTTTCAGTGCAGAAGCGAAGAAACCCCTCTTTCCCTTTCTCCTTTCTCCACTACAGCAGATCATCCTGGCACCTCACCCATATATTACCCAGTGTGGTGTGAGTGAGGTTACCACAAGTAACAGTACACACTCGGTTACATCCCCTATAGCTACAGAAGTGAGAGTCAGTTTGAAAGTTTTACTAGGTTTTTATTAATCTGTGATGTGCTGCCCAGTCATCTGCAGTTTCTCACCCGTCCAGCGCTCACAAACTTGCTAGTAACCCTTAATGTGATCACTTTCAGTATTTTCAGTTCAATCCTTTGGGATAAAATCTCTGCAGATCTGTCCTGTGCAGTCACTTGTCCAACAAGCAGCACAGAAACTGGCTGGTTCATCATCCATCCCATAGACATGCCAGGCAATTGGGCAATATTTAAGTTGATATTTGTTTTTCAAAGAATCTGTAACGCATTGGTAGTGAATAACTGTTGAAGAAGAAAACTGGAGGTTACTATTCTGCATTGTAAAACCTAATTTTCTTTCTGTTAAAGCATTAGCAGTGAGATAAGTTTTCAGTAATATCTAACTTATAGCTCTCATTTTTTCAGACATGGAGATGACTTGATTGTGACACCATTTGCTCAGTGTGTGAGCTGATGCAGGCAGGACGCAGGAACAGCCACAAAACCATGGATTAAGGGCAAAGAACAAATTTAATCTCAATACCTCATGGATCGGGGAACCTCTGAAGCAGCACCTGGGCAGAGGCGGGCAAGCAGGGGACGCAGGCACCGCAGAGCGAGAGAGAGTCCTTATTATCAAGAGAGTCCTTGTTAGCAAGGGAGTGAGAGGGCGAGAGAGAGCTGCCACTTGCTGTTTGGGCCTGTATTTCAAGGATTCTGGCAGGCAGAGTTTTCCGCTGTGCTTTGATCTCTTCAACAGCAGGGCAGGAATCTCAGGCGTGTTCAATAAGGTGCCCCTGAGTCCATCCCAGGCCTGTGTTATCTAAGTGCAGATGTCCTACTTGTTGAGCACACAAAACTAAGCAACAATTAGTGTGACATATGTGTTTTCCAGCACCCCACATGCGAGTCACTTGAGCGTGTTTACAGTCCTCCTCGCCAATCTTCCGTTACTTTCCCACATTCCACCCCCTCGCTCAAGAGACTGCTTCTGCTGGGAGTGACAAAGCTGGAGATGTTCATTTAGGCTTGCAGGGTGTAGTACAGACTAACTTACAGAGGCATGCAATAAACATATGTAGAAAAAGGAATAAACATATCTCTACAATAATGCTTTGAATCAGGTGCCCTGTTCCTCCTATCCAGGAATTAAACCCCTCAACCAGCCAGGCACCACCAGTAGGTTGTTCCGTTTGATGTATTCAGTCCTGGAGAATGTTGAATGTTGTGCTCTGGGCTGGCTGTTTCAGCTGTTACGTTGAAGCAACATGTTTTCAAAGTCGAAGCAGTGTTTCTGGTGTCCAGGGAGGAAATCGTCTACCGTCAGTCAATTTGTAATGTTCATTAGCACGTAGCCGTTACCTAATCAGAAAAGACAGCAATGAGATATTAATATCAAAGTCACTCAGCACAGTGTAATTCTATAATACAGCTGCTGGTGTTGATGCACCACTGAAACAAGTTGTCTACAGATCTGCAGCTGTTAATCTTCCCTTAGTATAAAATGCAGACAAGTTAGTTGCAGTAGAGGCTAACCAAATCTAAGTGTTTACATGTTGATTTTGCAGAGATGTATCCAGGGCATGTGCTTGTAGTACCAGACTACAAAGCATGATGAGCCAACCTGTGACAGGGGAGGAAAACAGCAGTGGCATCTCCTTCCAGTGATACATATGTGCTGCTTCAGCTCCTTCGGCTACTATTACTTTGGGTTTGATAACCTGATGTGGGGTAATTGCCCACACGGATTGTAGAGCTATGGCTTGTGCTTTTCCAGATTGACCTTCAATTCGATGTTGGGTTTGCAACACCAATAACAGCATTCCAATGCTATCTCCTCTAGATAAGGCACAGGTATTCGCCGAAGACACCTGAAATACAAAAACTCGAGAATCTGATATTAACAAAGGATGTAAAATAAGAGGAGAAGTTGGGTTATGATGTATAGCGGAACCTTGTAATGCCTTGGACCAAAACCCTACAGGTTCTTTCTGATTTTTCATCCCAGACATCTGCCACAATCCTGAGACTGTATCATCTGGAATTGTTACTAATTCACGGAATCAATTCAAATGAATATCCTTGCTTAGGAGTGTATAATTGTGCATGCTCAATCAAAGCATCTTTGCAGGCATCAAAGGCTTCTTGTTGCTGCTTGGTCCCCTGCCAGACAACTTTCTTCCTAGTTAATTTCTGCCAAAGGCATATTAATGTGGCATAAATGTGGCATAAAAGTTCTCCAATACCCTAAAAGTCCTCCAAAGGTCTGTAACTGTTTTACTGTGATTGATACAGGAAATGGCTGCCTTGTTTGCTGTACCTGATTTGGTATTTTTCTGATCTGTCCATGCCAAACTATTCCCAAAAATTGTAGAGTAGCACTTGGGCCCTGTATTTTCTTTGGATTATTTGCCCAACCTCGGTCCTGCAAATGAACTTTTAGCAATTTGGCAGCTGCTTCACTTTCTTGTTGTGACTCTGCCATAATCAATTGATCATCAATATAATGATAAACAGTAACTGTACCCGACCACACTGCTAAATCTGCTGCTATCATTAGGTGGCAAATGGAGGGACTGAGTTTGTATCCCTGAGGCAATACTTGTAAAGTATATTGCTTTTGTTGCCGGGCAACATCTTGCACTGAGGTGTCAGGCGGGGTGGAGGGGGGGCGAGGAGTTGGTGGTGGGGCTGGGGGTGGTCGGCTTTTTTGCGTAAATGCTAACTTTTGCCACCGGGGAAACATTTCTGATGTTGTGATCCCATCTGTCCCTGGATTTGGGATACCGGCTTGTACAAAATCGTTCCACATTTGTTTCCTTGTCACCTGTGCTGTAACTCCTTTCCATTTTGCTGCCTCTCCTTTACTCACCACCCACACAGAGGGTCCCGAAATCACAGCCCCAGTTTCCCTCAAGGTATTTGCTAGGGCGCCTACATTACCCATAGCATTTGTCACTGCTGGTATAATCACGGGGTTTAGTGAGGCAGGCGCTCCTCTCAAAAACTGCATTTTGATACTTTTTGTCACTGCTACACTGTCCAGATTGGATCCTGTAACCAACACAAGAGCCGTCCTCATCTGCTGCACCAAATTAATACCTTCCTCCATTATACACCAGTTTCCGAGGGACGACACTAATTCAACAGGTTCTGTATATGCTGCTAAAACTGCTGCGCACAACCACTGATACGACATCGGGGCAATAATGTCTCGCCTGTCAGGACCTCTGACATTTTGCAGCTGAGCATATCCTCATTCTGTCTGCTCATCAATGGCTCTAGGGCTTAGAAAATCTTTTTCACTCACTGATAAATGGATAGAAGCAGCTCCACTATCCCATGCTTGCAAACTCCATGACAGTATGCCTCCCCCACTCTTTTGCTGATAGATCTCTAAAAATTCCCTTAACTCTTTCAGAGTGTAAGTACTAGTGATCTGCACTCCTCTGTCTGCTTGTTCCTGCTTCCCCCTCATTTGTATGAGGGGTTGTGCTTCCACCACCTCAGTGCTTTTTACAGAATCACGGAATCATGGAATTTTCAGAGTTGGAAGGGACCTCTAGAGATCATCTAGTCCAACTCCCCTGCCAAAGCAGGATTGCCTACAGCACATTACTCAGGACTGCATCAAGGCGGGTCTTGAAAATCTCCAGAGAAGGGGACTCCACAACCTCCCTGGGCAGCCTGTTCCAGTGCTCTGTCACCCTAACTGTAAAGAAGTTTTGCCTCGTATTTAAATGGAAGTTCCTATGTTCCAGCTTGTGCCCATTGCCCCTCATCCTATCACTGGAAACCACTGAAAAGAGTCCAGCTCCATCATCCTTCAACCTACCCTTTAGCTAATTGTAGCCCAGATCAAATTCAAACTCAGTCTCAGAGTCTGAGGATTCACTCCAAATATTTTCATCCCATTCCTCGGGATCCCATGACCCTTTTGTAGTGAGAGCACGAACTTGGGAAATCGAAAGCTTACTTTTCCCATATTTGTCCCTTTGCTTATTAACAATACACGCTACCAACCGGTCTACATTATCTTGCATCTCATAGCACCGCTCTGCTTGAACCATAATTACTTCTTGTGCAATCACCTTTGCATCTTGTAAACTCCTGTTTTCCTTTTCCAAATCTCTCACTTTACCACACAATGCAATAACTTCACGGTCAAGAGCTCTTAGCCCGGTAGCTAACTGCCATCCCAATCTACCCGCTAATTTGCGAGAAGAATCTGATGCCGCTTTCCACGGCAAGCCATGCATAGCCGTTTCAATGCTCTGGGGGTAATCACCGCCCCGTCATCTATTTCAGGCCATGCCTCCAGCGGAGCCAATTTAGCCAAGAAAGTGGCCACGGGGGTCCAGTGCTCCGTACTGGGCCATCCCGGAATAGGGGAAGTCACTGTAGTGGCCTCCCCAGTCCCCAACTTTTTTATCAGCCATGGCATGGGTGTTCCTGGAGCTGCCGACTACACCAAATGTGTGAGCCGATGCAGGCAGAACGCAGGAACAACCACAAAACCATGGATTAAGGGCAAAGAACAAATTTTATCTCAATACCTCATGGATCGGGGAACCTCTGAAGCAGCACCCGGGCAGAGGCAGGCAAGCAGGGGATGCAGGCACCGCAGAGCGAGAGAGAGTCCTTATTATCAAGAGAGTCCTTGTTAGCAAGGGAGTGAGAGAGCGAGCTGCCACTTGCTGTTTGGGTCTGTATTTCAAGGATTCTGGCAGGCAGAGTTTTCCGCTGTGCTTTGATCTCTTCAACAGCAGGGCAGGAATCTCAGGCGTGTTCAATAAGGTGCCCCTGAGTCCATCCCAGGCCTGTGTTATCTAAGTGCAGATGTCCTACTTGTTGAGCACACAAAACTAAGCAACAATTAGTGTGACATATGTGTTTTCCAGCACCCCACATGCGAGTCACTTGAGCGTGTTTACAGTCCTCCTCGCCAATCTTCCGTTACTTTCCCACACTCAGGTAGGCACAATTTTGCCATATTTCCGTCATGATCTTGCAATTTAAAGGCCAAATGGCCAGACCAGTTTTTTTCCATTGTTAATATTATATAAGATATGTTTGCTTGAAACTAAAAAACTGTCTAAACTGAAAGTCATAAACCTCCCACTGTTATCTATACCTCTCTTTTTTTAAGGCTTTTTGATTATCTGAAAAGTGCAACAACATAATAAACACCTTCGACTGATCTCTTTTCAAATACTGTAGCAGAGAGTCATGATGAAGACAAATCAGTGTTCTCTGTTATTCTACTGCTTTTGAACATCTTTTATGCATTCAATACAAGGTAATTTTTAGATGCAAGTTTTATCCAGAATACTTATGTTCCTTTACAAACCCATATCTGTTTGATTTTTCCATTCAGATCCTATGTTTTATAAAATATGAACTCAAAATTCTGTAGAATTTAGATCAAAATTCCACAATTTTTAGCAATAGACCTATCTTGTAATGTGTGAAAAGTTAACATTGATATTCCTTGAACCCATGATGATAGGTTTTATGCTATAATGGATAGGAATGAAAGTTAATTCACTGTAACTACACAAAAAAAAAATATCTGGAAGTCATATGTGATTGAAGGTGAATGGAAAGAGAAAGGTTGAGTCGCACAGCAGTCTCAAATAAGAATAAGATGTCCAACTTAAGTCTGAATATGCAGGTTGCTTTGGTCTAATGCTCAGCTGTTAAAACAATTAATATTCATTTTACAGGTTGTTATATATCTATTTAGATTGTAAACTAATATTAGGAATACCTTCATATTTTATTAGCAAAAAAAGGATTAAGCCTGGGTCTTTTCTAAGAATACTTTAAGACCTCTCAAATGGTAAATATACTTCAACAATAATGAAAGAGAAGAAATTACAGGAAGAACAAGAGAAAAAAAAAAGTAAAATCACTTCTAGTTTTATTTCCTCAAGAAACATAAAAAGCCTAACTCTCAAGCATAGAAAAAATATAAATTGTATGGTAGTCAAATGATCCAATAATATTTACTGTATTTGAGTTCATGTTCATCGTCATCTGAATTTTTATTACAAATTATACCACATAGATAAACCAGGTTATAGTATGCCTAGAAACCCAGCAAATATTACACCACATTTATGGATTATTTTTTTCCTGAGACAAAACACACTATTTGTTTCAAGGGCGTTTAGGTATTCTCATTGGCGTAGATGGACATGCTTCAGCAATTAGAGCAAGAGCAGTTGAATGTTAATGCTAATTGCACCAAGGTGCTGTAATTGATTATCTGAGTGCTTTTACTACTTCAATGCAAAACCCTGTAAGCAGTGGTTTAAATCAACCTGCTTTCATTTACATTGAACAGGAGAAAGACTACTCACAGGGTGAGTTATCACATGTTACATTCCCCGAGGGGAATTGAGAGGCAGTTGAGAGAGAGTGCCTAATAGAGGGGAAGTGACTTCTGATTAGACTCTTATGTAAAAATTATTTGAATATTCAAAAGCCTATATCTCAGTGCGGCCTGCTCACAGACTACATCTGCAGATAAGCTCAGGGCCCATCCCTCTGAATTACATTAGCAGTATTAGGACCTCACTGAGGACTTGAGAAATTAGACCCTATGTGCCAGTACAATGTCTACACATCATACAAACCATCCTTTTAATATCTTCTTTGAGCAATTTTTCATCATGTAGATGCATTTGTGTGTTGCAAACAGCCAAGGCACCATTTTAATCCATTTGGGGCTTCCTAGTAGCTGTAGGTCATGGCAGGTGGAACACATTCCAGTTAATTAATTTGCATTTGTTTGTATATAATTTGATTTTGAAAATAATATTATTTACTTAGGGATTAAACCTAAAGAGGTTTGCAGTGAATGGTTGCTTTCTGCTCACAAATCTAACTCTAGAAACATTAAGCACAAGTGGAACCTCTGTGGACAGAGAAAATGTCACTTAAAGTCAATTATAATTTAAAATGGAAATATTTTATATACTTATGCTTTAATATAATAGATATATAACTATTAATACTTTTATACAATAAATCAAGTTGTTTAGCTCCAGAATTCACTGCAGCCAGTGGTCAAAGTTTTTGTTGTCGCTTTTACATTCATTGCTATTTCTGTTGGGACCCCTTGCACTTGCAGAAACTGTCAAAGTATGTGTGTAATATGCTAAAGCAACTGAGATGCTGGGCAGATAATGGACATTTCAACCCTGGACGTACAAAAAAGTTATCTAACCTGCCAGAAGAACAAATGGAAGGACGTAGAAAGCAAATAGTCAAGTCTCCACTTTCTGGAAAAAGACAGATTCATAATGTCTCAGACAGTAGAAAAATCTGGTCAATGTGCATAGTGGTGGGCATGGTACAGAGACTCCCTCGCAGCTCTTCAGGGACCCGAGCATGGGTCCAGCAAGACTCATTAGCCTCCACCTGTAACTGGCCCCAAGCAACCTTGCAGCTCTTCATACTTCTTTCCCCAGCACCCCAGGCGCTGTCATTTCAGGTGCAACGTGTATCTCAACTATGTTCATGTTTTCACATGGCATCATGCCTAGCCTACTAGTTCTGAAACTCAGCCCTGCACAGCAGGTGCAGAGTCATTCATTGCAGTCCAGCAGAGGCAGAGCTAATAAGCATGGCTGTACCTGAGATGACTCATCAAAGAGTCAATTAGCTACATTTGTACGTGCTCCAAATTCTTAGTGCACCTGAATATAAAATCATAGAATCATAGATTAGTTTGAGTTGGAAGGGACCTTTAAAGGTCATCTAGTCCAACACCCCCTGCAATGAGCAGGGACATCTGCAACTAGATCAGGTTGCTCAGAGCCCTGTCCAACCTGACCTGAAATGTTTTCAGAGATGGGGCATCTACCACCTCTCTGGGCAACCTGTTCCAGTGTTTCACCACCCTCATCGTAAAAAATTTCTTCCTTATATCTAGTCTAAATCTACCCTCTTTTAGATTAAAACCATTACCCCTTGTCCTATCACAACAGGCCCTGCCAAAAAGTCTGTCCCCATCTTTCCTGTAGGCCTTGTTTAAGTACTGAAAGGCCACAATAAGGTCTTCCCAGAGCCTTCTCTTCTCCAGGCTGAACAATGCCAACTCTCTCTGCCTTTCTTCATGGGAGAAGTGTTCCATCCCTCTGATCATTTTTGTGGCCCTCCTCTGGACCTGCTCCAACAGGTCTATGTCTTTCCTGTGCTGAGGGCTGGGCTCAGTACTCCAGGTGGGGTCTCACCAGAGCAGAGTAGAGGGGCAGAATCACCACACTTGACCTGCTGTCCATGCTTCTTTTGATGCAGCCCAGGTTGGCCTTCTGGGTTGCGGGCGCACATTGTCAGCTAATATCCAGCTTTTCATCCACCAGTACCCCCAAGTCCTTCTCAGCAGGGCTGCTCTCAATCCCTTTATCCCCCTGCCTTTATTGATACCATACAGCCAATTTGAGTCCAACAGGGCTTATTGAGTAGGAACTTGCAGCCAGGAAAACCAACTACATGTTTTCATGGCCTCAGACAGCTCTGGGAGCCACAAAGGTATGTTTCTGTGGTGCAGTTCTACCTCTGATAATACTGGCACATACAAGCAGTCTCAGCATCCTGGCACACATAGACCGAACCCAGGCAGACTGTCCAAATAGAATTGAAAACTGACTGCAGTCACTAAAAATGTGTGTCCTTCTTTAACAAGCAAAACCTTTTTCCTTTTATGCTTTTCTTCTCCTTCCACCTTCAACTAATCCTTTCCTTTTACAGTACTTGAATACTTCAGCAGTTTTTCTTCGTATGGAGTACAGACATCTTGTTAGGTTATACAGAGAAAAAATTAGGAAGGCAAAAGCCCGACTGGAACTCAACCTGGCCATTAATATAAGGGACAACAAAAAAAGTTTTTATAAATGCATCAACAAAAAGAGAGTCAGGGAGAATCTCCATCCCTTACTGGATGAGGGGGGAAACATTGCAACCAAGGACAAGGAGAAGGCTGAGATCCTTAATGCTGCCTTTGCCTCCATCTTCAATAGTCGGACCAGCTACCCCCAGGGTGTTCAGCCTCCTGGGCTGGAAGATAAGGATGGAGAGCAGAACAACCCCCCCGTAATCCAGGAGGAAGTAGTTAATGATCTGCTTATGCACCTGGACACACATAAGTCCATGGGGCTGGATGGGATTCACCCAAGGGTACTCAGGGAGCTGGCGGGAGAGCTCACCAAGCCTCTCTCCATTATCTATCAACAATCCTGGTCAATAGGAGGGGTACCAGATGACTGGAGGGTGGCCAACGTGACGCCCATCTACAAGAAGGGCCGGAAGGAGGATCCGGGAAACTATAGGCCTGTCAGCCTGACCTCGGTACTGGGAAAGATCATGGAGAGGATCATCTTGAGTGAGCTCTCACGGCAAGTGCAGGGCAGCCAAGGGATCAGGGCCAGCCAGCATGGGTTTATGAAAGGGAGGTCCTGCTTAACCAACTTGATCTCTTTCTATGACCATGTGACCCGCCTTCTCGATGCGGGGAAGGCTGTGGACATTGTCTACCTGGACTTTGGTGAGGCCTTTGACACCGTCCCCCACAGCATTCTCCCGGAGAAGCTGGCGAATCATGGCATAGACAAGTGTACTCTTCACTGGGTAAAAAACTGGCTGGATGGCCGTGCCCAGAGAGTTGTGATTAATGGGGTGAAATCCAGTTGGTGGCCGGTCACCAGTGGTGTCCCTCAGGGCTCAGTTTTGGGGCCAGTCTTGTTTAATATCTTTATTGATGATCTGGATGAGGGGATTGAGTGCACCCTCAGTAAGTTTGCAGATGACACCAAACTAGGTGGGAGTGTTGATCTGCTTGAGGGTAGGAAGGCCCTCCAGAGGGATCTGGACAGGTTGGATCGATGGGCCAAGGCCAATGGGATGAGGTTCAATAAGGCCAAGTGCCGGGTCCTGCATTTCAGTCACAACAACCCCAAGCAATGCTACAGGCTTGGGGAAGAGTGGCTGGAAAGCTGCCCAGCAGAAAAGGACCTGGGGGTGTTGGTATACAGCCGGCTTAACATGAGCCAGCAGTGTGCCCAGGTGGCCAAGAAGGCCAACGGCATCCTGGCCTGTATCAGGAATAGTGTGGCCAGCAGGAGTAGGGAAGTGATCGTGCCTCTGTACTCGGCCCTGGTGAGGCCTCACCTCGAGTACTGTGTTCAGTTCTGGGCCCCTCACTACAGGAAGGACATTGAAGTGCTGGAGCGTGTCCAGAGGAGAGCCACCAAGCTGGTGAGGGGTCTAGAGAACAAGTCATATGAGGAGAGGCTGAGGGAACTGGGCATGTTTAGTTTGGAAAAGAGGAGGCTGAGGGGAGACCTCATTGCCCTCTACAACTACCTGAAAGGAGGTTGTAGAGAGGCGGGGGTTGGCCTCTTCTCCCAAGGGAATAATGACAGGACCAGAGGAAATGGTCTGAAGTTGGGGCAGGGGAGGTTTAGATTAGATATTAGGAAGAATTACTTTACTGAGAGAGTGGTCAGGCACTGGAACAGCCTGCCCAGGGAGGTGGTGGAGTCACCATCCTTGGAGGTATTTAAGAAATGTGTAGACATGGCACTTCAGGGCATGCTCTAGTGCCCGAGATTGTTGGTTTGTGTCTGTTTGTGGGTGGGTGTGGTGTTTTGTGTGGGGTTTGTTTTTGGTTTTTTTTGTGGTTGGACTCGATGATCTGAAAGGTCCCTTCTAACCATGAAGATTCTGTGATTCTGTGATTTTATGTATTCATTTTTGAACTTTTGAACTCCAAGATCTTCTTTCCCCTTCTGCTCACTTCATACCTGATTTCCAGCTATCTATCCATCCAACATCTAAATATAACATTTGTTAGTGTCACTGTACCCTGGGCACGCAAATTTGATTGCATATATAATTATTTTTATTCCACGCTGAATGTAAAATGTGTGAGTTTGGCTCCTGATCTTTGGAAAGGAAAACATAATGAAATCAATATTGTCTAATTAGGCAAGAAATCTATTTTTGTTTTTATTATCTTAACTCATTTGGGAATTTCGTACAATAGCTTGAACTGCCAGTCATTATTATCTCCTGAATATTTTCTGTCTGTTACAAGCTTTCATTAAATCCTTCTTTTCTCTCCAGCCTCCCACCCCATTCCTAACTCATCTATAAATTTAAGGGGCTATGGAAACAGGGTTGTCCCCTCCTTGACTCAGACCTCTGGAACCCAAATTCCCATTCCCACCTTTGTTATTCCTAGGACAGGTTCACCAGGGAACCAGCCCAGTCTGGGCTGAGAAACAACAATGGACAACTACCACAAAGACACATCAGTAATCAGTTTTGCTGCCTCCTCCCGTTCCCAGACTGGTTCTAAGTAACTCATGGCTCTTCTATGACATCAGCTGAACTCCCTAGTCAGAGAGATGTATCCAAATATCCTTACATGGGGCAAAAATTGTTGCATTTATCCAATAGCCTTCAGTCGAAAATGCCTATGACACTTATAACAATACGACACTCCTCTACTGTCTCCTCTAGCTGCTGTCTTGCATGAAATTAAGTTTAGAAAGGAAGTACTTAATTTATATTGTCTTTCCCAAACTTAAGAGCCTGCAGACATTTACCACCTGCTCAGGTGATACCAGCTTCTCATTGTGGCCCCCTGCACTAAGTCCCCAAGTGAATTTGGCTCCTTAAAGGAGCCACTTTTATTTTTCCTGCCAGTCTAGACAATCTCATTCCCTTTGTCCTTTGAGGTTTGTGGGGGCTGAACTGAAAATGGAAAATTCTGTAATCATTTCTTATGTATGAAATATTAAGCTTGAATGGGCTATTATCTTCCAAACACTAATGCTTTTATGGTCATTTTAGAGAACTAAAAAGTATTATGTGAAAAACTTTCCTCCTATTCAAGTAAGTCTGCCTTTAAATAAACAATGAGTTGTTTATGAGGAAAAAAACAAATAAACTGTCACCCTTGCATTACAGAAATGTTATTGTTAAATAACAGTCAAAAGCTTCAGAAAAAACAACCCTTAAAAACCTTTTACAGTTGTTTTGTAATGTCCCTTTCTTTTTCTTTCAGCACAGTGGAATGGAGATGAATCAGTCTCACTTGTGCAGAAATATAGATTGAAACCATTTTGTATGTTCCAGGTGCTGGCCAGCCTGTGTACTGTATGGAATAACTTTGTTGCATTAACCAATTTACAAGATTGGGCACCCAGCAAGTGAATGTCAATTTTTGGATATTAAGGTTTTTGCAGTGATACTTTTTAAGTGTAAACTAACAATTAGATGTTACAGATTTCAGTCTGTGTCACCAGGCTTGCATAAAACATGTGATAACTAATGACTTTATAAATCCCTTGAAGCTGCTATACTTAATAGCTGAGAGAACAGCCCCCTTGCCTAGTAACTGGTCTTGCATTGCTGTCCTTGCATAAACTTGGAGTGGGTTTTGTGGAATTTCTATGATTTTCAATAAATTAGTCATATGTCAAAGATCATTCAAAGATCACAGAATCACAGAATCGTCATGGTAGGAAAGGACCTCTGAGATCACCGAGTCTAACCATACACACACAAAAAAAACCCCTCTACAATCTCGGCCATTAGAGCATGCCCCTAGAGCATGCCCTGAAGTGCCATGTCTACACGTTTCTTAAATACCTCCAAGGATGGTGACTCCACCACCTCCCTGGGCAGGCTGTTCCAGTGCCTGACCACTCTCTCAGTAAAGTAATTCTTCCTAATATCTAATCTAAACCTCCCCTGCCCCAACTTCAGACCATTTCCTCTGGTCCTGTCATTATTCACAGAATCACAGAATCACAGAATCTTAGTGGTTGGAAGGGACCTTTGAGATCATCGAGTCCAACCACATTAAAAAAAAAAAAAAAAAAAGAAAAAAAAAACACACACACAAACCCACACAAAAACAAAACAAAAAAAAACCCAACAACAACAACAAAAAAAAACCCCACACCAGAGAAAAAAAAAAAAAAAAAAAAAAAGCACCCACCAACTAAACCCCACACCCATAATCTCACACACAACACCCCACCACAAACCAACAATCCCGGGCACTAGAGCATGCCCTGAAGAGCTATGTCTACACGTTTCTTAAATACCTCCAGGGATGGTGACTCCACCACCTCCCTGGGCAGGCCGTTCCAGTGCTTGACCACTCTCTCAGTGAAGTAATTCTTCCTAATATCTAATCTAAACCTCCCTTGCCGCAGCTTCATACCATTTCCTCTGGTCCTGTCATTATTCCCTTGGGAGAAGAGGCCAACCCCCGCCTCTCTACAGTTTCCTTTCAGGTAGTTGTAGAGGGCAATGAGGTCCCCCCTCAGCCTCCTCTTTTCCAAACTAAACATGCCCAGTTCCCTCAGCATCTCCTCATATGACTTGTTCTCCAGACCCCTCACCAGCTTGGTGGCTCTCCTCTGGACACGCTCCAGCACTTCAATGTCTTTCCTGTAGTGAGGGGCCCAAAACTGAACACAGTACTCGAGGTGAGGCCTCACCAGGGCCGAGTACAGAGGCATGATGACTTCCCTACTCCTGCTGGCCACGCTATTCCTGATACAGGCCAGGATGCCGTTGGCCTTCTTGGCCACCTGGGCACACTGCTGGCTCATGTTAAGCCGGCTGTATACCAACACCCCCAGGTCCTTTTCTGCTGGGCAGCTTTCCAGCCACTCTTCCCCAAGCCTGTAGCATTGCTTGGGGTTGTTGTGACTGAAATGCAGGACCCGGCACTTGGCCTTATTGAACCTCATCCCATTGGCCTTGGCCCATCGATCCAACCTGTCCAGATCCCTCTGGAGGGCCTTCCTACCCTCAAGCAGATCAACACTCCCACCTAGTTTGGTGTCATCTGCAAACTTACTGAGGGTGCACTCAATCCCCTCGTCCAGATCATCAATAAAGATATTAAACAAGACTGGCCCCAAAACTGAGCCTTGAGGGCCACCACTAGTGACCAGCTGCCATAACCGGTTCTTTTAGAGAGATTCCAACGTACAAACAAGAGCTCATATGAAAACAAAGTATTAACTCAGATTTATTGTGAAGCCTTGATAAGCAATTCCCAAATGTCCCAGAAAATTACTTAGAAGAGTCTTACTAACAAACAAAAGTTACTTAAGAGAGCCTTACCAACCCAGAGATAGAAGCCGCACCGCCGAGCAGCAGGATGGTGAGGAGCCACATCGGAACAGTGAGGGGGAGGTAGGCACAGTGCCTTCAGGGCATCCCCTGTAACTTCAAAGTATGCTCATGTCTCTCTCTCCCTCCGCTCGAGACAGCCCCCTTATATCCTGCACCGGAGTGAGTGGGAAAGTACCAGCTAGGGTCACTGTACTCGTGGTCAGTGCATGCAGCGAGCCTCACCAAACTCGTGCTCCGGCTTGGCTAACAGCAGCTGCCTGATACGCGACAACATTCTTACATCTTCTTCTGGTTGTTTTCTTTCTTTGAAGGTCAGGTTCTCATGGGTACGCACACAGTTTGGCAACAACAATACTGAGTTCCCTTGTTTTTCTCAGTGTGCATACTGGACTTAGTTTAACTAGTAAGTTTCCATCGTGTCTCACTCAGACCATCCTCTATTATCCCTGACACAGCCGCCAACTGGATTTCACCCCATTAATCACAACTCTCTGGGCACGGCCATCCAGCCAGTTTTTTACCCAGTGAAGAGTACACTTGTCTATGCCATGATTTGCCAGCTTCTCCAGGAAAATGCTGTGGGGGACGGTGTCAAAGGCCTTACCAAAGTCCAGGTAGACAATGTCCACAGCCTTCCCCGCATCGAGAAGGCGGGTCACATGGTCATAGAAAGAGATCAAGTTGGTTAAGCAGGACCTCCCTTTCATAAACCCATGCTGGCTGGCCCTGATCCCTTGGCTGCCCTGCACTTGCCGTGAGAGCTCACTCAAGATGATCCTCTCCATGATCTTTCCCAGTACCGAGGTCAGGCTGACAGGCCTATAGTTTCCCGGATCCTCCTTCCGGCCCTTCTTGTAGATGGGCGTCACGTTGGCCACCCTCCAGTCATCTGGTACCCCTCCTATTGACCAGGATTGTTGATTGATAATGGAGAGAGGCTTGGTGAGCTCTCCCGCCAGCTCCCTGAGTACCCTTGGGTGAATCCCATCCAGCCCCATGGACTTATGGGTGTCCAGGTGCATAAGCAGATCATTAACTACTTCCTCCTGGATTACGGGGGGGTTGTTCTGCTCTCCATCCTTATCTTCCAGCCCAGGAGGCTGAACACCCTGGGGGTAGCTGGTCCGACTATTGAAGATGGAGGCAAAGGCAGCATTAAGGATCTCAGCCTTCTCCTTGTCCTTGGTTGCAATGTTTCCCCCCTCATCCAGTAAGGGATGGAGATTCTCCCTGACTCTCTTTTTGTTGATGCATTTATAAAAACTTTTTTTGTTGTCCCTTATATTAATGGCCAGGTTGAGTTCCAGTCGGGCTTTTGCCTTCCTAATTTTTTCTCTGTATAACCTAACAAGATGTCTGTACTCCTCCTGAGTTGCCTCTCCCTTCATCCAAAGGTGGTTAACCCTCCTTTTTCCCCTAAGTCCCATCAAAAGCTCCTTGTTCAACCAGGCCAGCCATTTTCCCCGCCCTTTAATTTTGCGCCTCATGGGGACAGCCTGCTCCTGGGCCTTCTTGAAGGACGTCCAGCCTTCCTGGACACCTTTGCCCTGCAGGATTATCTCCCAAGGGACCCTCCCAACCAGGGTTCTGAACAGGCCAAAGTCCACCCTCCTGAAGTCCAAGGTGGAGGTTTTGCTAACCCCCTTCCTTACCTCACTAAGAATTGAAAACTTGACCGATTCATGATCACTAAGACCATTACGGCCTCCAACCACCACATCTCCCACTAGTCCTTCTCTGTTTGTGAAAAGTAGGTCTAGCGAGGCACTTCCCCTGGTAGGCTCACCTACCAGTTGTGTCAGGAAGTTATCTTATCTTCCATACACTCGAGGAACCTCCTAGACTGCCTGCTCTCTGCTGTGTTATATTTCCAGCAGATGTCCAGTAAGTTGAAGTCCCCAACCAGAACAAGGGCTGGCAATTGCAAGACTTCCTCCAGCCGCTTATAGAATACTTCATCTGCCTCCTCATCCTGGTTGGGTGGTCTATAGCAGACTCCCAGCACAAAATCCCCCTTGTTAGCCTTCCCCTTCATCCTTACCCATAAACACTCAACTTTATCATCACTGGAATCAAGCTCTATACAGTCAAAACACTCCCTAACGTACAGAGCCACACCTCCGCCTCTCCTTCCTTGCCTGTTCCTTCTGAAGAGCTTATAGCCATTCATCGCAGCATTCCAGTTGTGACAGACATCCCACCATGTTTCCGTGATGGCGACTACGTCATAGCTGTCCTGCTGCACAATGGCTTCCAGCTCATCCTGTTTGTTGCCCATGCTATGCGCATTAGTGTAGATGCACTTGAGCTGGGCTCCTGATTTCACCCCCATCCTTGGCCCTTTACCCCCAGGCTCATTACTAGTGGGCCTGGGTTTATCCCCTTCCCCCTTCGATTCTAGTTTAAATCCCCATCCATAAGCCTTGCTAGCTCTTGCCCTAATACCCTTTTCCCCTTTCAGGATAGGGTTTTCCCATCCATTGCGAGCAGGCCCGGTGTCCTGTAAATCAAACCATGATCAAAAAACCCAAAGTCCTGCTGGTAGCACCAGTTTCAGAGCCAGACGTTGATCTGTCTGGTCTTCTTGTTCACTCATTCATCATTCCCCAAGACTGGAGGTACAGATGAGAACACAATTTGTGCTCCCGAACCCTTGACCAGTCATCCCAAGGCCCTGAAATCTTTCTTCATTACCCTCATACTTCTTCTCTCTAACTCATCACTATCTACCTGAAAGATCAAAAGAGGGTAGTAATCTGAGGGCTGTAGCAGACCACGAAGTTTCCTGGTTATATCCCTAACATGGGCCCCAGGGAGGCAGCAGACCTCCCTGTGGGAAGGGTCCGGCCGGCATATGGGACCCTCAGAAGGGAACCTCCTATAACTATCACCCTCCTCTTGCTCTTCACAGAAGCAGTCTTAATGTGTGGAGCTGGCTGCTTTGGCAACTCCCTGAATGGGGCTTTCTCAGCATCCTCAATTCCCTCGTATGGTCATTCAGGCAGTGTCTGAGTCTTGCAAATGAAACAAAGTGAGCAGACAGCGACACTCATTGTGAGATACTTGCATGATCTAAATGTAGAACTCCGCCTAACTCATGCAAGATAATGACATCTCACTTATCCACAGTAATTCATTATTATAAATGAGACAATATCATAGAATCATAGAATGGTTTGGGTTGGAAGGGACCTTAAAGATCATTGAGTTCCAATCCCCCTGCCATGGGCACGGACACCTTCCACTAGACCAGGTTAGTCAAAGCCCCATCCAACCTGTCATTGAACACCTCCAGGGATGGGGCATCCACAACTTATCTGAGAAACCTGTGCCAGTGTCTCCACCACCCTCAGAGTAAAGAATTTATTCCTCATATCTAATCTAAAACTACTCTCAGTTTACAACGGTTACCCCTCGTCCTATCACTACACTTCCTGACAAAGAGTCCCTCCCCATCTTTCCTGTAGGCCCCCTTCAGATACTGGAAAGCTGCTATAAGGTCTCCCCAGAGCCTTCTCCCAGCTGAAAAACCCCAACTCTCTCAGTCTTCCTTCATAGGAGAGGTGCTCAAGCCTGCTGATCATCTTTGTGGCCCTCCTCCAGACTCACTCCAACAGGTCCATGTCCTTCTTATATTGGGGGGCCCCAGATGTGGACACAGTACTCCAGGTGGGGTCTCACCAGAGTGGACTAGAGGGGCAGAATCGCCTCCCTTGACCTGCTGGCCATGCTTGTTTTGATGCAGCCCAGGATGAGGTTGGCTTTCTGTGCTGCAAGTGCACATTATCGGCTCATGTTGACCTTCTCATCCACCAACATCCCTAAGTCCTTCTCCTCAGGGCTTCTCTCAATCCCTTCATCACCCAGCCTGTATTTGTGCCTGGGATTGACATGACCCACTGTCCTGGGTTGAGAGACACAGGACTAACTTTTCTTCTAATGCTGGGGAAAATTACACTTTTAGAAGACTCTAGTGTCTGAATTTGTGAAAATATTTATTTCATAACCAGCCAGGCTCTGTGGGATTCAAGGTTAGTGTTTTCGAGCCTTGCCAGGTGCAGGGACAAGGAGGAGCAAGGCCTGGGCATTTGACCCAGGCTGGCCAACAGGAGTATTTCATACCATGAACGTCACATCCAATATAAATTAGAAAAGTTTGCTGCGTAGCTGGCTCTCTCCCTGATGGCGGCGGTCCGGACAACTCCTTGCCCCAGTGCCAGAGCCCTGAGGCCTTCCCTTCCTCCTGAAGCCATTGCGCTCGCAGTGTCTGATACTTGCTATCCACTGCTGGGAGTGCACAGCTTCCTGCTGATATAGATGGCTGAGTATAATTTCTGTATATCTTATATCAGTATCGGGATTAATACTGATTCTTTAGTATTATTGTTAATTATTTAGTCTTAGTCTATTAAATCTATTTATACTTCAACCTTTGTGTTTTCTTTGTGTTCCCCGATTCCCCTTTCCGGGTGGGGAGGGGTCATCGGGTGATAGAATAATTGTCTAACGACAATAGATTGTTATGGGCTCTCTCAAACCATAACACCCACGTGCAGGAGCTTGCACTTGGCTTGGTTGAACTTCATGAGGTTTGCACAAGACCACCTCTCAAGCCTGTCCAGGTCCCTCTGGATGGCATCCCTTCCCTCCAGCGTGTCAACCGCACCACACAGCTTGGTGTCGTCGGTGAATTTGCTGAGGGTGCACTCAGTCCCACTGTCCATGCAGTTAGTTGGAATACGCAGATCCTATGTAGCCCCTGCTCGCAGCCATCCACATATCCCTATGCAGCTGTGTCAGTCCAGCAACTTCTAGCTTTCTTCAATGGGCAAAGCAGTCCACTGAGCTGTTTTCCCAAAATATTATTGTGAAATGTATATTCAAAATAATAAAGTGAAAAGTAATTAAAAAAAATATATTTCATGTCAAAGAACGCGGGCAGTGCAAACTATGTTAGAATAATGATAATTATGTATATAGACCTAATTTCAAGCTAGGTATAAGGTCTAGGTATGATTAGGGAGGTTTTTAATGAACTTGTAAATTCCTAAATTATTCCTCTCTTGGAGTTCCCAATCTGCAGAGAGATTTCAGGGTCAGTTGTGAATTCTCTTCTACACTAGAAAGAAATATCTGTTCCAAATGAACTACTTTGGTGATGCCAGTGTATTCCAGCCCCAAATAACTTCCTAAGGAAATGCATTTTCTATTATATTTTCTATTATATTGTTCAAGGATTCAGTCATCTGTGAGTTTATCAGACTTATACCTTTTTTTATTTTTCTTTTAAACAGATGATCACCAATGTGTAACCAACCATCTATTAACAAAGCAACTATAACAGGTAAGAGGAATTAAGATGACTAAAATTCCTCTGTGAAACCATCATGAATTTCTAAATTTAATATTTATTTATAAAAATGCCTCACTGAAAACTGATTTTTATAATAATAACAACCTTATATTGTTTCATATCCTATCTGTTTATTAAAGAGAATTGGGCCATGTGGTGAGTCAAATAAATGACTTTTGGTGGTATATCATGTTGCTTTCTGATTTCTGTCTTATTATCCTGGTGTTAAGTTCTTTTCCAATTTGTGTTTTTTTCTTTATATACCAGTATGTAACTGTGTTATGATTACCTTCATTAGTAACTTTTTGCAATGAAATGTAGTAGAAAAAACTGGTATGACGAATACATTGATCTTTCATTTGGAACATGGATTTCTGTAGCTATACCAAGGCAAAGTCTTGTCATTATAAGCCCTTAGGCAAAACTGACTTTTCTGATCTAGGACTGTAAATTCTATTTTTATAAAATTTGTAGGTGTGTAAGAGAAAAAACATTTCTTTGTAAAAGACACTATTATTTATAAAGAAACATTAACTAGAAAACAGGACTGAGATTGTAAGTTATGTGAACACCTTTGAAAATTTTACCCTGTGGCACTTTTGGTTATTATCATGGCAACTTGGTCTTGGGTATCTTTAAGGGAACACACTTTATTGGACTTCATATTTTTTACATAGAATCATAGAACCATAGAATGGTTAGAGTTGGAAGGGACCTTAAAGATCATCAAGTTCCAACGCCCCTGCCATGGGCAGGGACACCTCCCACTAGACCAGGTTGCTCAAAGCCCCATCCAGCCTGGTCTTGAACACTTCCAGGGATGGGGCATCCACAACTTCCCTGGGCAACCTGTTCCACTGCCTCACCACCCTCACAGTAAAGAATTTCTTTCTGGTATCTAATCTAAATCTTCCCTCTTCCAATGTAAAACCATTACCCCTTGTCCTGTCACTACACTTCCTGACAAAGAGTCCCTCTCCAGCTCTCCTGTAGGCTCCCTTCAGATATTGGAAGGCTGCTATGAGGTCTCCCCGGAGCCTTCTCTTCTCCAGGCTGAACAACCCCAGCTCTCTCAGCCTGTCTTCACAGGGGAGGTGCTCCAGCCCTCTGATCATCTTCGTGGCCCTCTGCTGGACATGTTCCAACAGGTCCATGTCCTTCCTGTGGTGAGGACTCCAGAGCTGGACACAGTACTCCAGGTGGGGTCTCACCAGAGCAGAGCAGAGGGGCAGAATCACCTCCCTCGACCTGCTGGCCACACTTCTCCTGATGCAGCCCAGGATGCGGTTGGCTTTCTGGGCTGCCAGTGCACGTTGCTGGCTCATGTTGAGCTTCTCATCCACCAACACCCCCAAGTCCTTCTCCTCAGGGCTGCTCTCCAGCCATTCTCCACCCAACCTGTATTTGTGCCTGGGATTGCCATGTCCCAGGTGCAGGACCCTGCACTTGGCTTGGTTGAACTTCATGAGGTTTGCACAAGACCACCTCTCAAGCCTGTCCAGGTCCCTCTGGATGGCATCCCTTCCCTCTAGCGTGTCGACCGCTCCACACAGCTTGGTGTCATCGGCAAACTTGCTGAGGGTGCACTCTATCCCACTGTCCATGTCTCCGTCAAAGATGTTGAACAGCACTGGTCCCAGTACCGACCCCTGAGGAACACCACTCGTCACCAGCCGCAACTTGGACATTGAGCCGTTGACCACAACCCTTTGAGTGCGGCCATCCAGCCAGTTCCTTATCCACCGAGTAGTCCATTGTCATGGTTTTGAGCAAGCTGGAATTCAAACTATTCAGACAATCTACTAGAGCTCTAGTTCTACCACAGTCGAGCCCCACGTTGGGCGCCGATAAATCAGAACAACAGATGGCCTCTCCCTCCCCCCCCAAGGAAAAGAGAGGAGAGGAAGAGATAAAAGAGATTTAGAGAAAAAGAGATTTTAGAAAAAACTAAACTACTTTAATGAAAATATTAATAAATAATGAAATAATAAATAATAAGAAGAAAAGAAAAAAAGAGAAAAAAAAAGTATACACAAAACCGTATCAAGCTCCCAGGATGATGATCACGTCACCAGCAGGCACAGGGGAAAGTTCCAGGCTGGACTCGGTGATGGACAGGAGCTGGATTTCAGATCTGGAGTCAGGAATGCTCGGATCGGGATCAAAGGCAGACGAACAGACAGGGTCCTCCTCAGATGTCGGCCATTGAAGGAAGAGAGATGACCCTTTGATCCCTCAGCTTTTATACTGAGCATGATGCAGATGGGATGGAATACCCCTGTTGGTCAGTTTTGGGTCACCTGTCCTGTCCGCTCCTCCCTACAGGTGTGACCCCTCTATGCTTTTCCGCTTCCGACCCTCCAATGGGGCAAATAACAAATTTACCTGACCTTGGTTGTTATAGCAATAAGTATAAGCAAGGGCCTCTCTGCATACCATTCCTTGGTATTATCAGGTCTTATCATTATGAGAGCGAGCAGTTTCTCGCAATATGCTGTTAATTTCAGAGTTCAGTTAGTTAGAAGAGGCCCAGCCAAAAAGGAAAAATTACTGAACAGAAAATTAGTTCTGTTTTACCTCAAACCAGGACATCCATCCATCAAATCCATGAGTTTCCAATTTTGAGACCAGGATGTCATGCGGGACAGTGTCAAATGCTTTGCATAAGTCCAGGTAGATGACATATGTTGCTCTGCCCTTGTCCACCAAGTCTGTGGCAGTATCGTAAAAGGCCACCAAATTTGTCAGGCACAATTTGCCCTTGGTGAAGCCATGCTGGCTGTCTCCAATCACCTCCTTATTTTCCATGTGCCTTAGCAGAGATTCCAGGAGGATCTGCTCCATGATCTTGCCAGGCACAGAGGTGAGACTGACTGGCCTATAGTTCTCTCGGTCTTTTTTTTTCCTTTTTTGAATATTGGGGTTATGTTCCCCTTTTTCCAGTCAGTAGGAACTTCGCCAGATTGCCACGATGTTACAGATTGCCACATCATGTTAATCCATATGTTCTTAAACCATATAATTTCCCAGGTAGCTACATTCTCTATGATGTATTGGCAGAGTGAAAGAGCATTTGCTTTGCCTCTTAATTTAAGTATACAGATGCTTACTAAACAGGCAAATTATTGTTTAAACCAAAAACTGAGCAGTTCCAGAAATTTCAATTGTGAAATTTTTTTTCCAGATAGAACTTGGCTTGAATTTTACTGACTCTTTGCAAAGTTCTTGTCTTTTAATTGTACAATAGGATTGTAACTCAAGGAAGAAATGGTACTTCAGCTCTTTTGAGGAGAAATGTGGCTTTACCATGTTCAATGATTTCTTTCCTTAGGCTCTGGAATGTGTTAACATTGTTAGCTTATTTTATTCTATCCTCACACAAGATCCACATTTATCTCTAAGAGACCCAGTCTTGGCAGTTGTGTACTCTTTTATTTTCCTAGGAACTCATCGCTTAATCTGAGCATTTGTGTGTAGGGCTAATTAGGGAACAGAGGGTTAAATCTTCAAATTTATTCTATACACAGAAAAGCATCCTTAGTTAAGAATGTTCTGCAATCATACTTAAATCCATGTTAATTAAATAGGGAGGCGAGAGATAAATGCATAGATCTCTCATGAACTGCTTCTGTTGCCTGTCACAATTATAATCATAATCCTTTGTTAATGTATTCCTTTAAGAGGTAGTTTTGGGCATTGTTTTCAGATTGCTCTCCATGAGACAGTTATTCATAGATGTTACACTTATTTTTAATTGTGGGATTTGTCTCATACAGAAGTCTGTTATCTTAACTAAACATAGAGATATTGAAAAATAGGGTGCTCTCTTTGGTTCCAAGGGACTAACTTTAGAAAGCCTATAACACAGTAAAATCCCTGGCAGTAAAAGAAAATGTGATATCCAGAGATCCAGAGAAGATATGCATGCATGTGAATGCACAGCAAGTCTACCTTACGTGTGCTCCCACAGTTGTTTGCCTGAGGTCAGTTGCTTTTCTCCAGCTTGAGAAGCTGCTCAGACAGTAAGACCCCAGACATACTCTGCTGGAAGTTACTGTTGCTCTTTTTAAATTCCCCCTGAGCTGAAGGTTTCCATTCAGTTAATCCCCAGAGTGCATTCTACATGTCAGAAGCTATAAACCATCTGAGGTTTTAGTGTTTAGAAGGAAGATAGTGCAGTCAGCGCTACAAATAATCTAGAAAATGCTTCTGTGCCAAGAAATTTAAAGGAAGCAAGAGAAGGCAAAGAACAATAAGGATAATTTAATCTAATTCAGTTTAATCATAGAATCATAGAATCGTCCAGGTTGGAAGAGACCCTTGGGATCATCGAGTCCAACCATCTACCCTACACTACAAAGTTCTCCCCTATATCATATCCCCCAACACCACATCTAAACGGCTCTTAAACACATCCAGGGATGGTGACTCAACCACCTCCCTGGGAAGCCTATTCCAATGCCCGACCACTCTTTCTGTGAAAAATTCTTTCCTAATGTTCAGTCTAAACCTACCCTGTTGGAGCTTGAAGCCATTCCCTCTTGTTCTGTCATTAATTACCTGTGCGAAGAGACCAGCACCAACCTCTCTACAGTGTCCTTTCAAGTAGTTGTAGAGAGTGATGAGGTCTCCCCTCAGCCTCCTCTTCCTCATACTAAACAGTCCCAGCTCCTTCAACCGCTCTTCATATGATTTGTTTTCCAGGCCCTTCACCAGCTTCGTTGCCCTCCTCTGCACTCGCTCCAGCACCTCGATATCTCTCTTGTATTGAGGTGCCCAAAACTGGACACAATACTCGAGGTGTGGCCTCACCAATGCTGAGTACAGGGGCACAATCACCTCCCTACTTCTGCTGGTCACGCTATTTCTAATACAAGCCAGGATGCCATTGGCTTTCTTGGCCACCTGGGCACACTGCTTTCTCAGAGATGCTGCTGGAACTGCTGTGCACAAATTATGCATTGAACTGGGTGAGCTGGGGCCTATGTGCTTTGGAGAAGTGGCTAAAAGACTTTAATGATACAAAAAAGATATTAAGCCACTATAAAACATGAAAATGGCTACAATTCATTTTGACTCTTGAATGGAGATTGAGACTGGATACTATTTTGCCTGAATGGGTTTTCCCATTCTTAGTCATAGACTAGTTTTGATATTTCCATAGCAACAAATTTAATGGCATAATCACAGAAGTTATCTAGTTAATCCTAGTAAAACATGTTGCATTACAGCACTATGTCAAGAAGAACGATATATTACAAACACTTTTCCTGCTCTTCATAGAATGATTAAAAACCCTTTCTGATACTACTAAGCTTTTTGAATTCTTCCAGGGAATGTTTGTAATGTAGTTTGTGCGAAGTCCTTCCTGCTAAGAAATCCTCCTGGTCATGCTGTTCTCAGAGTTTGTGTCATGGAGTATCCAGAGCAATATACAAGACAGGTAGAGTCCCATCACATCATCCAGATGGTACACCTAGCAATCTCAGTGAGAACTGATCACCAGTGTAACAAACTAGGTGACTGGAAGGCACAGTGTCACTAAACTATGTCAATGGTAAACCAGAAATAGACACTTAAGATGGAGGGTTTAGGTTGCTAAGCTTCCTGGAAGACATCTTTAGGAAGACTAACTGAGGAAAGGGAAGATCACAAAAAGCAAAACTCTAGCAAAAGGGAACTACTGCAGAAGATATGGGGAAAACAATAAGGGAAAGATGAAAAGGAGTTTGGTAAAGCAAAGTGACTAAAATAGCAAGATCAAAATTCTCCCATTTAGATGAAAATGTATTTTTTACTATTTTTAGAATTCACCCCGAGGTATAAATGTGGGAGAAAATGCAGTAGCAAAAAGTAAGAAACTCTGAAATTGAGAAGTGCAGCAGCACAGGAATGAAATTTTCAAACTGTGAGAAGCAGTAGCAACCATAGTGACCTTAAAGTGTTCAGCGCTTTTTCAGTGTAAATATATAGCAGCTGATGATCAAAATATGGCCTGTTCTATTAAATATATCCACATGAATCCCTTTTGGAAACTGTGCTGAAAGAAGCCAATAAATACCAATGGCATACTTGATCTTCAATATCAGTCAAGTATGCTACAGCATGATGAGTGTTCCTATTGCAGACAAATTAGGGTGTAGGAGGTGGGAGCTATTCATGTAAGAACAGACTTCTTAGATGGCGGTTTTCTTATCTGCTTTAGACATCTAGGATGTATATATCTATTTTGTCAAGGCTCTTTAGAGTCCCCTTATAGTCAATGTGAATATGCAGACATGCAAATTGACTTACTTTAGATGTCTTCTTTAAAGGGAGATGAATTGCTCCCTAAAAGTGCCATCTCTTTCCTGTGACTGAGAGCAGCCTGGGTTAACTCCCTGTTTGCTGTACAGTGCTTCCATATCCACCTCTCCTATGAAGACAGGCTGAGAGAGCTGGGGTTGTTCAGCCTGGAGAAGAGAAGGCTCTGGGGAGACCTTATAATGGCCTTCCAGTACTTAAAGGGGGCCTACAGGAAAGATGGGGAGGGACTCTTTATCAGGGAGTGGAGCGATAGGACGAGGGGTAATGGATTTAAACTGAAAGAGGGGAGATTTAGATTAGCTATCAGGAAGAAATTCTTTACTGTGAGGGTGGTAAAACAATAGAACAGGTTGCCCGGGGAAGTTGTGGATGCCCCATCCCTGGAAGTGTTCAAGATCAGGCTGGATGGGGCTTTGAGCAACCTGGTCTAGTGGGAGGTGTCCCTGCCCATGGAAGGAGGATTGGAACTCAATGATCTTTAAGGTCCCTTTCAACCCAAACCATTCTATGATTCTATGATTCTATTAAATACCGATTATATTACATTACTGTTATATTACAAACACAATGCCAAAGGAACTTTAAATAAAGACTTGTATATATAAAAAATTTATTTAATTTAATAATAAAATAAATCGTTATTGCACTTTTTAGAAGTTATTTCCACTTTAACATTTTTCATCAAAAACTAACCCAAATCTATTTCATCAGATAGAGAAAATATATGTAATTATTCAATAACAAGCTATCAAATACTTCTACATTTAATTTATTTGAAACATAGGAAGTGTGTCACTTAGTGTCAAGAAAATCCCTTCAGCTTTTGTCACGTGTACAAAAACCAAGGTGATAAAGAAATAAACTATTTGCAAAAATTATGAGGCTATAAATATAACTGAATTAATTTGCTACTCTATGCTTTCATTGTTTCTTATTGGACCTGAGTTACACTCTTTATATGCATGGCTCTGCATCTTAAATCCAACAGAAATCAATATCCTGTTCATTAAATAGAATTTCTTGCATATTTTTCATGGGCTTTGTCCAATATGCTTCATGATTTGTATTGTTTAGCTTCAGGTTTCCCAGTTAAGTTTATGGTTATGAAATGTGATCTACCGCTCTTTTGCAATAGATTTTATTTTATTACATTGGAGGTATAATGAATCGTTCTTTGATAAATAAATATTAATTGATTAACAATTAGCCTCCTTTCAGTACGATACACCTAAATAGCACTGTGGTAAGCTAAACATCTATATTTGTACAGGTTAAACTTCTAAATACAAGCAGCTGGACATAACAAGAAAAAACAAAGGTCACAGATTAAAATCAGTAGGTCACATCATATGACATTGGGAATAATAGATTATTTTGAGTGGGTATATCTCTACATAAGTGTCTCTCTCGTTCATACCAGTTCTGTAACTGAAAGATTTTATTGAATAACAGAATGGAATTAAAATAGAATAAACTCTTGTTCAAAAAGAAGTAACATTCCTGATATGCTTTAAACTGTTCAAAAGTCTAGAAGGCAGTGTTACATACCCTGCTGACTCTTCCAGGGCCTGACTGGACTGTACAGTGTATCACTACACAGAGATGTCCTCGATAACCCAAATGCCTTTTTTTCTTTCCTCTGTGATTCTGCCAGAGCACAGCAGGGGATAAAGTAAATGTGAGAACACATGAGGGAAAAAAAAGGGAAAAGACGTATGCCTTACAGAGGTTAATTCACACAATACTGGGATAATTGCCACTAGCTTGGGAGTTGGGTATATGGGACTGAGGGGATCCTAATCCCTATGAGAACAGAGGCTTAAAAATAAAGAATCTTTCAGGTTTTTAACAAAAGAAATCTTGGAATACAATATCAGTGTCACATTTTAAAACACTTAAGATGTTAGATTTCATATCCAGATTTAGGCAGAGATACAAAACATGCCCTACTCAAGATGTAATTGCAGTATATGTATCACTCCTAGATTTAGTCAGCAGGACTAGACTTCAGTTATAATGAGAACTTCTCACTCTCACAATTTTCCCACTGAAAATATTGTTATCTTATTACAGAGAAGCATTTGTATGGTAAACTGCACTGCCAAACTTTTGGCAGAGGTGAGATCACTGGAGGAATGTGACACCCTGTTTTTAAAGGGGGATTTTTTTGATAAAATGGCCTTTGTTTTTTGTGTACCTTGAATGATATGTAAATGTTTTGTTCTTTGTACTTTTGCTTACACTCATACACCTATGGATATTTTGAATTAATTAATTTATTGATTTATTAATATTATTAATATTATTAATTATTATTAATTGAATTAATTTAACTCACCTCACACAATTTTTTTAATTTCAGGGTAAATACCACACATATTTTCAAGTGTGAATGTGTTTTGCAGCATTGTCACATCTTGCAGTCTGTGATAAATGCTGTTTATTATTTGAGAAACTAGCAGATGTGTATCTGCAGACTCATAACAGCTTAACAGTATACATCACCAGAGGTTGAATCCAATGATTAGAAGTGCTTTATATGCACAAAAGTCACTAGCACACATATGCCAATCCACCTCAGTTTACTTCCTAGGGGAATATGTTCAATACTCGCATTTAGGACCAGAATTCTTACTGAGTCAGTTAAATGTGTCCTTTTAACATCTGCGAATGCTTTTGAAATTACCCCTATATTTGAATTATGTGAAGACAGCCATAATCATTAAAATTGTTTTCTCAGAGAGACAAAAAAACCCCAGCACATTGTGTTGTTTGGTGTGTCTTTCATACTATGTGAACAGCAGTAGAACAAGAGAGAGGAACTGGAAAACTGAAAGAAAACTATATGGAAGGTTATATACCTATTATCATGGTTTAACCCCATCTGGCAACTAAGCACCACACAGCTGCTTGCTCACTTTCCCCCACAATAGTATGGGGGAGAGAATCAGAAGGGTAAATGTGAGAACACTCATGCGTTGAGATAAAAACAGTTTAATAATTAAAAGGAAATAATATAACAACAATAACAACACCAACAATAAGAATAATAAATAGTAAGGAAAGGAGAAAAAAATAACAGAGAGGGAGGAAAATAAAACCCAAGAAAGACAAGTGATGCAAACAAAAACAATTTCTCACCACCAACTGACTAATGTCCAGCCAGTCATCAAGCAGCGCCCCGCTCCCCCCTTGCCAACCTCTCCCCTAGTTTTATTGCTGAGCATAACATCATATGGTATGGAATATCTCTTTGGTCAGTTCAGGTCAGCTGTCCCATCTCTGTTCCCTCCCAATTTCTTCTGCATCACCAGCCTACATGCTGGAAAGGCAGTGTGAGGAGCAGAAAAGGCCTTCACAGAATAACAGAATCACAGAATGATACGGGGTTGGAAGGGACCTCTGGAGACCATCTAGTCCAAGCCCCCTGCCAAAGCAGGTCCACCTAGAGAGGAACACTTCCAGGCGGGTTTTGAATGTCTCCAGAGACGGAGACTCCACCACCTCCCTGGGCAGCCTGTTCCAATACTCTGCCACCCTCAAAGTAAAGAAGTTCCTCCTCATGTTTAGATGGAACTTCTTATGTTCAAGTTTGACCATTTCCTCTTGTCCTGTCCCTGGGCACCACTGAAAAAAGACCAGCCCCATCCCTTTGACACCCACCCTTTAAGTATTTATAAGCATTGATCAGATCCCCCCTCAGTCTTCTCCAGACTAAAAAGACCCAAGTCCCTCAGCCTCTCCTCGCAAGAGAGATGCTCCAGGCCCCTAGTCATCTCTGTAGCCCTCTGCTGCACCCTCTCCAGCAGTTCCCTGTCCTTCTTGAACTGGGGAGCCCAGAACTGGACACAGTACTCCAGATGGAGCCTCACCAGGGCAGAGTAGAGGGGGAGGACAACCTCCCTCGACCTGCTGGCCACACTCTTCCTGATGCACCCCAGGATGCCATTGGCCTTCTTGGCCACAAGAGCACATTGCCGCCTCATGGTCATCCTGTTGTCCACCAGGACTCCCAGGTCTTTTTCCTCAGAGGTGCTCTCCAGCAGGTCAGCCCCCAACCTGTACTGGTGCATGGGGTTCTTCCTTCCCAGGTGCAGCACCCTACACTTGCCCTTGTTGAATTTCATCAGGTTCCTCTCTGCCCAACTCTCCAGCCTGTCCAGGTCTCGCTGTATGGCGGCACAGCCTTCTGGTGTGTCAGCCACCCCTCCCAGCTTTGTATCATAAGCAAACTTGCTGAGGGTACATTCCATCCCTTCATCCAGGTCATTGATGAAGAGGACTGGACCCAGTACTGACCCCTGGGGAACACCACTTGTTACGGACCTCCAACTAGATTCTGGGCCACTAATAACAACCCTCTGAGCTCTGTCTTTCAGCCAGTTCTCAGTCCACCTCACTGTCCATTCATCTAACCCACACTTCCTAAGCTTATCTATGAGGATGCTGTGGGAGACTGTGTCAAAAGCCTTGCTGAAGTCAAGGTAGACAACATCCACCGCCTTCCCCTCATCTATCTATCCACTCATGCCATCATAGAAGGCTATCGGGTTAGTCAGACATGATTTCCCCTTGGTGAATCCGTGTTGACTACTTCTGATAGCTTTCTTTTCCTCCATAAGCTTTGAGATGATGCCCAGAATGAGCCATTCCATCATCTTTCCAGGGATGGAGGTGAGGCTGACCGGCCTGTAGTTTCCCGGGTCCTCCTTCTTGCCCTTTTTGAAGACTGGGATGACATTGGCTTTCCTCCAGTCCTCGGGCACCTCGCCTGTTCTCCAGGACCTTTCAAAGATGACGGAGAGCGGCCCAGCAATGACTTCTGCCAGCTCCCTCAGCACTCGCGGGTGCATCCCATCAGGACCCATGGACTTGTGGGTATCCAGTTCACTTAACTGTTCCTTAACTTGGTCTACCTCCACCAAGGGAAAGTCTTCCTTTGTCCAGACTTTCTCTGATTCTTCCAAATTCTGTGGCTCCCGAGGGCTGGCCTGAGCAGTAAAGACTGAAGCAAAGAAGGCATTCAGCAACTCCGCCTTCTCTGCATCCTCTGTCACCATGGCACCCGTCTCATTCAACAGCGGGCCCACATTTTCTCCAGTTTTCGCTTTGCCTTCAATATACTTGAAAAAACCCTTGTTGACTTTGACGTCCCTTGCCAATTTTAATTCCAAGGAGGCCTTGGCTTTCCTCCTTTCATCCCTGCATACTGTAATGGCATTCTTGTAATCTTCCCAAGTGGTCAGTCCCTTCTTCCACTCAGAATAAACTTCCTTCTTCCACTTGAGCTTTTTCAGAAGCTCCCTGCTCAACCACGCAGGTCTCCTGCTTCCCTTGCCTGATTTATTGCTCTTAGGGATGCACCTATCCTGAGCTTGGAGAAAGTGACATTTGAATATTGTTCAGCTCTCTTGAGCCCCCTACCTTTCAGAGCCCTAACCCATGGCATTTCTCCAAGCAGTTTCTTGAAGAGGTCTAAGTTATCCCTCCTGAAATCCAAGATTTCAGTCCTACTTCTTGTTTTGCACTTACTGCCCACGATCCTGAACTCTATCTTTCCGTGGTCACTGCATCCAAGGCTGCTCCCAACCTTAATGTCCTCCACCAGTCCCTCTTTGTTTGTCAGCACTAGGTCCAGTAGTGCTTCTCTCCTCGTTGGCTCTTCCACCAGCTGAGTTAAGAAGTTATCATCAGTGCACTGGAGGAACCTTCTGGACTGTAAATGCCTGGCTGTGTAGCCTTTCCAGCAGATATCAGGGTGGTTGAAGTCCCCCATGAGAACCAGTGCCTGCGATTGCAAGGCTACTTTGAGCTGATTGTAAAAGGCCTCATCAACTTACCAGCAGTTCTGGCTAACTGGGGAAGTCCCAGTTGACTGTCGTCTAGCAAATGTGATGCCCATCCACAAGAAGGGCCAGAAGGAGGATCCAGGGAACTACAGGTCTGTCAGTCTGACCTCAGTGCCTGGGAAGGTCATGGAACAGATCATCCTGAGTGCCATTATGCAGCACATGAAGGGCGCCCAGGTGATCAGGCCCAGCCAGCACGGGTTCATGAGAGGCAGGTCCTGCTTGACAAACCTAATCTCCTTCTATGATAAGGTGACCTGCTTAGTGGCTGAGGGAAAGGCTGTGGATGTTCATAGATTCATAGATTCATAGATTGGTCCAGGCCGGAAGGGACCTTCAAAGGTCATCTAGTCCGACCTCCCCGCAGTCAGCAGGGACACCCCCTACTAGACCAGGTTGCCCAGGGCCTCGTCGAGCTTCACCTTGAATATCTCAAGGGAAGGGGCCTCAACCACCTCCCTGGGCAACCTGTTCCAGTGTTCCACCACCCTCACGGTAAAGAATTTTTTCCTAATATCCAATCTAAATCTCCCCTTCTCCAGCTTAAAACCATTGCCCCTCGTCCTGTCGCTGCAGGCCTTTGTAAACAGACCCTCCCCAGCCTTCCTGTAGGCCCCCCTCAGGTACTGGAAGGCCGCTATGAGGTCTCCCCGGAGCCTCCTTTTCTCCAAGCTAAACAACCCCAGCTCCCTCAGTCTGTCCTCATAGGAGAGGTGCTCCAGCCCCCTGATCATTTTGGTGGCCCTCCTCTGGACCCGCTCCATCAGGTCCATGTCCTTTCTATATTGAGGGCTCCAGACCTGCACACAGTACTCCAGGTGAGGTCTCACCAGAGCAGAGCAAAGTGGCAGAATCACCTCTCTGGATCTGCTGGCAACACTTCTTTTGATGCAGCCCAGGATGTGATTGGCCTTCTGGGCTGCGAGAGCACATTGCCTGCTCATGTCCAGCTTCTCGTCCATCAGCACCCCCAAGTCCCTTTCCTCAGGGCTGCTTTCTAATACCTCATCCCCCAGTCTGTATTTATACTGAGGATTGTTTCTTCCCAGGTGCAGAATCCTGCACTTGCTTTTGTTGAACCTCATGAGGTTCATCTGGGCCCACCTCTCCAGCCTGTCCAGGTCCCTCTGAATGACATCCCGTCCCTCCGGTGTATCGACAACACCACACAGCTTGGTGTCATCTGCAAACTTGCTGATGGTGCTCTCAATCCCTCTGTCTATGTCTTTGATAAAAATGTTAAACAGTACTGGTCCCAGGACGGACCCTTGAGGGACACCACTAGTCACTGCTCTCCATCTGGACTTAAAGCCATTGAGTACCACCCTCTGGGTGCGACCATTCAGCCAATACCTTATCCACCGAACCGTCCACCCATCAAATCCGTATCCCTCCAATTTGGCAAGTACAATGTTGTGAGGAACTGTGTCAAAGGCCTTACAGAAGTCCAGATAGATCACATCCATAGGTCGCCCTTTGTCTACTGACCTAGTCACTTCATCATAGAAGGCCACTAGGTTAGTCAGGCAGGACTTGCCCCTAGTAAAGCCATGTTGGCTGTCCTGAATCATCCCCCTGTCCTCCATGTGCCCAAGCATGGCATCCAGAAGGATCTGTTCCATGATCTTCCCAGGCACAGAGGTGAGGCTGACAGGTCGGTAGTTCCCAGGGTCCTCCTTTCTTCCCTTTTTAAAAATGGGTGTGATGTTTCCTTTCTTCCAGTCTGCAGGGACTTCACCTGACTGCCATGACTTTTCGAATATCATGGAAAGTGGTTTTGCAACTTCATCAGCCAGTTCCTTCAGGACTCTGGGATGGATTTCATCAGGTCCCATGGACTTGTATGTCTTTAGATTCCTTAGGTGATCACGTACCATGCCTTCAGTTATAGTGGGATGGACTTTGTCACCTGGATCCTCAACTTGTGGGCCATGAATACAAGAGCTAGGAGGAGAGGGGTTGCCAGTGAAGACTGAGGCAAAAAAATTATTGAGAACTTCTGCCTTCTCTTCCTCCATTGATACAAGTTCCCCATTGCTGCTCTTTAGGGGGGGTACATTTTCTTTAACCTTCCTTTTCTGGTTAATGTACCTGTAGAAGCCTTTCTTGTTTTTCTTTATGTCCCTTGCCAAGTCCAATTCTAGCTGTGCCTTGGCCTCCCTGACCTCATTCCTACACAGCCGGGCAACATCCCTATACTCTTCCCAGGTTGCCTGTCCCTTCTTCCATTTCCTGTGTAGCCCCATCTTACCCCTTAGTTTGACCAGCAGGTCCCGGCTCAACCATGGTGGTTTCTTGCCTTCCTTACCCAATTTCCTACATGTTGGGATTGAGATCTTTTGTGCTCTATGGAGAGCATCCTTAAAGATCTGCCAGCTTTGTTCTGCTCCCTTGTCCCTAAGGGCAGTTTCCCATGGGGTCCTATTTACTAACTCCTTGAAGAGTTGGAAGTTCGCTTTCTTAAAATTTAGCATCCTGATGGTGTTCCTCTTGGGCTTCAAACTTCTTAAGAGAGTGAACTGCACGAGAGCATGATCACTGCAGCCCAGACTGCCTTCAACTTTGATACCCCTGATGGCCTCACTTGCATTTGTGACCAACAAGTCCAACAATGCATCTCCTCGAGTAGGGCTGGTGATTTCTTGTCTCAAGAAGTTGTCATCTAGGCACTCTAGAAGCTTCCTGGAGTGCCTGCAGCCAGCCGTGTTGCTTTTCCAACAGATGTCAGGGTGGTTAAAGTCACCCAGCAGGATGAGAGCCTGTGATCGTGATGCCTCTTCCAGCTGGAGTAAGAAGATATCGTCGACAGGCTCTGCCTGGTCAGGAGGCCTGTAGTAGACTCCTACCACAAGGTTCCCTTTGTTGTCCCGATCTCTAATTCCTACCCACAAGCTTTCTAACTGCTCATGGCTGTTCTTTAGCAACAACTCTTCACACTCTAGCCATTTCTTCACATAGAGGGCAACACCTCCACCCCTTCTTCCTCTCCTGTCCCTTCTGAATAGTTTGTAGCCATCAATGGCCACACTCCAGTCGTAGGACTCGTCCCACCAAGTTTCCGTAATTGCTACTATGTCGTAGCTTTCCTGTAGCAGGATGGCTTCCAACTCTTCCTGTTTGTTTCCCGTGCTGCGTGCATTGGTGTAGAGACACTTCAGTCAGTCTGCCGGCTGTGTCTCCTTCTTAGAGGGGCACTCCACTGATCTCCCAACATGTTTTGTGCCAAATACACTTCTGTCCCCTATTGTCTCAGGGGATCTCGGTCCCTCTCTGCAAGACCATGCCTTTGTTACAGTATTTACAGCATCTCCCACTTCAAGTGAGATGGCAGGCTGAAGGCTCTCCTTAGGCTTATTTCTGCTGGACTTGTGTTTAACCCCTTCCCCCTTCGAGCCTAGTTTAAAGCCCTTTCAACAAGCCCTGCCAACTCACATGCCAGTATCTTTTTCCCCCTCTGAGAAAGATGTATTCCATCCATTGCTAGGAGACCTGGTGCCGTATAAAGTTCCCCAAGATTAAAAAACCCAAAATTTTGTTGGTGGCACCAGTTTCTGAGCCACTTGTTAATCATGCATATTTTTTTATTCCTCTCGGTATTCCTACCTGTGACTAAGGGTACTGACGAGAAAATTATCTGTGCCCCTGATCCCTCAACCAGTTTCCCCAGTGTCTTAAAGTCCTTTTTGATTGTTTTTGAATTTCCAGTGTTGACTTCATCGCTACCCATGTTGTTTACCTGGACTTCGGTAAAGCCTTTGAAATGGTTTCCCACAGCGTTCCCCTGGAGAAACTGGCTGCCCGTGGCTCGGACAGAAGTGCTCTTCGCTGGTTAAAAAACTGGCTTGAGGGCCAGGCCCAAAGAGTGGTAGTTAATGGAGTTAAATCCAGTTGGCGGCCAGTCACAAGTGGTATTCTGCAGGGCTTAGCATTGGGGCTGGTTCTGTTTAACATCTTTATCAATGATCTGGACAAGGGGATTGAGTGCACCCTCAGTAAGTTTGCTGACGACACCAAGTTAGACAGGAGTGTCGACCTGCTTGAGGGTAGAAAGGCTTTGCAGAGGGATCTGGACAGGATGGATCAATGGGCTGAGGCCAATGGGATGAGGTTCAACAAGGCCAAGTGCTGGGTCCTGCGCTTCGGGCACAACAATCCCATGCAGCGCTACAGGCTTGGGGAAGAGTGGCTGGAGAGCTGCCTGGTGGAAAATGATCTGGGAGTATTGGTCATCAACCTACTGAATACGAGCCAGCGGTGTGCCCAGGTGGACAAGAAGGCCAACAGCATTCTGGCCTGTATCAGGAACAGTGTGGTGAGCAGAACTAGGGAAGTGATTTTCCCCCTGTACTCAGCACTGGGGAGGCCCCACCTTGAATATTGTGTTTAGTTTTGGGCCCCTCACTACAAGAAAGACATTGAGGTGCTGGAGCATGTCCAGAGAAGGGCAACGAAGCTGGTGAAGAGTCTGGAGAGTAAGTCTTATGAGGAACGGCTGAGGGAGCTGGGGTTGTTTAGCCTGGAGAAAAGGAGGCTGAGGGGACACCTTATCGCTCTCTACAACTACCTGAAAGGAGGTTGTATCGAGGTGGGTGTCAGTCTCTTCTCCCAAATACCAAGCAATAGGACAAGAGGAAATGGCCTCAAGTTGTGCCAGGGGAGGTTTAGATTAGATATTAGAAAAAATTTTTACACTGAAAGGGTTATTAAGCATTGGAACAGGCTGCTCAGGGAAGTGGTGGAATTGTCATCCCTGGAGGTATTTAAAAGACAGGTAGACATAGTGCTTAGCGACATGGTCTTTACACTTCTCAGGAGCCTTTTTTTTATCTGAAAATCTACAGTATTTCTGTCTATGCTTCCTATAGAAATGTTAGCAACAGTGGGAACATTTTTCTTTCATAGTTGGGACCAAAATCAAAGGCAGCCATTTGACTTTCTAATGTTCTGTGTGGTTTCTCCAGGTCCACCTCGCACACTGATGCACAGACTCATTCTCCTTCATTTTAAACTGCTCTGTTGAGACACTCCCAAATTTCAGCTTAATGTGTTTAAAAATTAAGCATTCTTCTTTTTAATTTCCTATAATTTAACTACTTTAAGCCTTGTTTCAGAAAATTTAAGGCATGTCTTTAGGTCCCATAGATTTAAATGGGATATAGGCTATGGTTCAATGTGTATTTTTGAGGAAAAGGGTCAGTTTATGTAATTCCTGAACCCCATCACTCATTTATTTTCTCTCACTACTCCCTGCAATATGATATCAAGTTGTCTGTGCAGACACAGGGTAAAATAAGCAACTAAACAGACTGAAAAATAACCTGTATTATTTTTTCCAGGGTTTTTCCTCAGTCTGTTAGTTTTCCAATTGATTCACTACACAGCTATTCGACTACTTGTCTGAAAACAAATGAATAGGGTGCTGCAAGGATAGATTTAAGCAGCAAATGGTGGGATAGCCTGGGAACTTGAAATTAGCTTAAGCAGTACTACCATAGAAGAGTGGTGCTGGGTTTATGCCAGTTTCTGAAGATAAGGATGCGTTTAAGTGTTGCCTTAGATCATTTGCTGCCATTGAAACCCTTAGCAGACATATGGCACTCAGCATTCCAAAGCTGGAAAAATTTTTGCAAAAATACATGTTATTTGACTGGCAGAAAGATGTCCCAGTTTAACTGATCACAGGCAAACATTTCTGTATGATGTTGAAGCCAGACAGAAGTAAAGGCAGCATTTGGAGTATTTTAAAGTAATTTAATCTCATATAAAAAAAAAAAAAAAGTTATACAGAGTAAGATATTTGAAAATAGCCCAATTTGTAAAATAAATTAAGGAACTGTGTAGAAGCATATGAACCCATGAACAGAGCTTGCCTTTCATCGTGCTGTCATCATTTAATCCCCACAAAGTGGCAATCTGAATTGCTGAAAATGAAACTATATATTGAAATATGGCAGTAAGGTTCATACAGCAAAACTAGTTTTACTGGAATGTGAGTTAAACAGATAAATCGAACTTGGGCTTTAGAGTCTTTCAAAAATATTTAGAAAAGAATCAAAATTACACAAAGTGTCACGTAGATGTACTTAATTTCCTTCATCTACCTGAGTAACATTTAAAATGCAATAACAAATATTCAGCTTTCAAGCCTCCAAAATGTCTTTTTACTTTTTTTAACTTCTTTGTCCCAAGTGGATTTCTTTCTGAAACAACAGTGATTCATTTCAAAGATTCAGCTGCCCTTTTCTCATATATGTGAAAAAGTCTTGCATATCAAAGTGCAGAAGATCACTATCCAGATGTGACATTCAGACATGAAACTCAGACGCACAGCACAGCAAGCTCACTTGTCTGAGAAAAGAAGAAAACAAAACAACACCCCATCAACTCTAAAGCAGACTGTAGCTGGGAAGACATGACTCTTAGATGGAAAAGGTCCAAAGTAAGGTTTAACTGTACAGATTCCACTGTACAGTGAGTATAAGCAAAGTGTGTTAAAAACTGAAATGAACAGTGATGCTGTCACCCAAAATGTTTTCCCTCTTAACTTAGAGAGCAGTTTGCTGAGGTAGTTTGATCTTCCTTTTGATGAGAAAATGACTGCATGTCAAAATACATATACAGTGCTTGTTAAAAATTAACTTAGTGAAGATTAACAGTGCTTATTACTTGGATTTTAAAATGTAATAAATATAACCAGTTGTTAATTTATTAAAAAACAGTAACTAGACATAATCTTGCAGGTTAGTTTGCATTTTAGACATAGTGTTTTAAAACTGTTTTGGAAAGTTTTCAATCTTCACATTAGGAAAAAGTGGCAAGATGTAGAATGACATTTTCAACAGGACAAAACAGAGTCAAGGGACTTAACAACACTGTCATGTGTTTCAGCTATTAGGCTAAGTTGTTTGGGTCCACGTGCATAAGTCTGACCCCAGAGGAAAGCTTAGACAATTTAGCCCAAAAGTCAAACAGCAGCAAGTTGAGCATAGAGCTCAGGGCGCAGCTGGGAGTTCTGCAGGCTGAGCAGGACTCCATGGTCCTGAAACTGCACTGCCACAATTGCGTAACAGATTGTTTATCACAGAATTATAGAATGGTTTGGATTGGAAGGGACCTTAAAGATCATCAAGTTCCAACCCCCCTGTCATGGCCAGGGATAACTCCCACAAGACCAGGTTGCTCAAAGCCCCATCCAGCCTGGTCTTGAACACTTCCAGGGATGGGGCATCCACAACTTCCCTGGCCAACCTGTTCCAGTGTCTCTCCACCCTCACAGTAAAGAATTTCTTGTTAATATCTAATCTAAACCTACCCTCTTTCAATTTAAAACCATTACCCTTCATCCTATCACTCCACTCCCTGATAAAGAGTCCCTCCCCATCTTTCCTGTAGGCCGAAGCTTCCGAAGGCAACTGATGTTGTAGCCAAAGGCTTTAGTTCTGTAGGCTTAAGAGATGGGCCTGTGCAAATTTTAAGAAGTTCAACCAGGCCAAGTGCAAGGTCCTGCACCTGGGTTGCAGCAATCCCAAGTACAATATACAGGATGGGTGGAGAATGGCTTGGTGGTGTTGGTGGATGAGAAGCTCAACATGAGCTGGTGATATGTGCTTGCAGCCCAGAAAGCCGGCTGCATCAAAAGAAGTGTGATTACTAGGTAGAGGGAGGTGATTCTATCCCTCTACTTTGCTCTGGTGAGACCCCAACCTGGAGTACTGCATCCAGCTTTGGAGCCCTCAGCACAAGAAGGACGTGGATTTGTTGGAATGGGTCCAGAGGAGGGCCATGAAGATCATCAGAGGGTCGGAGCACTTCTCCTATGAAGACAGGCTAAGAGAGTTGGGGTTGTTCAGCCTGGAGAAGAGATGGGGAGACCTTATAATGGCCTTCCAATATCTAAAGGGGGCCTACAGGAGAGATGGGGAGGGACTCTTTGTCAGGAAGTGTAGTGACAGGACAAGGGGTAATGGTTTTAAATTGAAAAAGGAGAGATTTCGATTAGATACTACAAAGAAATTCTTTCCTGTGAGGGTGGTGAGGCACTGGAACAGGTTAACTGTGTGGCACCAATGTGTTTATTTTAGAATCATAGAATCATAGAACAGTTTGGGTTGGAAGGGACTGTTAAAGGTCATCTAGTCAAACTCCCCTGAAATGAGCAGGGACATCTTCAACTAGATCAGGTGTCGGAGTGGGAGACGGACCCGGAGTAACAATGAGTCTCAATATGAGTATGGTCGTTCTCACTTTATTCAAGTTCACACAGAGTATATAAAGACAGACAAGCAGAGCACGCGCTAGCAACAATTATACGATTGGCTTACAGTCTCTGTTCACGCGCCTAGAGCGCTCACACAATTAGTGCAGACCTCTTGTCCACGCGCAGCAGATGTTTCTCTATCTCCCGGAGGCAGTACCGCTTATCACTTACTTATCATGTAGCTACTTCTTCATACTTCTGTTTCTCAAGGAGAGTTCACAGCCTCCTCCGGGCTCTCATCCCTATCAAAGACTGGGTTGCTCATTGTAATCAAGTCATGCCCTTTTTCACTCAGCCATTCCTCCACAATTCCCCCTTCTTGTTTTTGAGCAATCCAGGCTTGGTTTACTACTTTTAACATAGCTCTCTTAATACAACTAAGCACTAAACATAAGCACAGACCAATGATCATAAGGGTTATTATAATGCACAAGCCTTCAACAAGCAAGCCTACTAACCATTGTGGCATATTCCCAAACAAGTTAGTCAGCCACCCATCGAAAAACCCATGGTTTTGACGAATTTTGTTTGCATGCTCTTTTAACCACTGCAACTGTTTATGAATTGATTCGCTGTGATCGGACAAATTCATACAGCACATGCCTTCAAAATCCTCGCAACCATGACCTTGAGCTAATAGCAAAAAGTCAATTGCCGCTCTATTCTGCAAAATTGCGTGGCGTAAGCTATTTTGATCTCCTAACAGAGTTTCTATTACCTCAGTGGTGACTTTAGCTTGTTTTTCAGCCCAACAAGCTAACCGTCCTATCTCCTTCAAAGCTCTGCCTGCTGCTGCCCCAGGTACAAACAGGGATAAAAACACTCTCTCAGTGGGATTGAGTAAGGTAACTTCATCATTGCAATTTGGTGGGAGACCCGTGACCGCCCGTTTCGTACGTGCGGCGTTTTCTCCCTTGGTCACATTTTTCCACCAGTTTTGGTTTGGGGCTAACAACGTTAATTTGCCAAGATAACATGGACCACCTATCGCATTTTTCGGTATTCCCTGCCATGCCCTGTCACCACATATCAAAAACACGTCTGGCGGCAAGGCTTTTGGGGTGCCATTGTTCCAAATTTGCTGTTCCCCTTTTGTTCCAACCCCAAGGGCTCCCAGTCCTTGCTTTGATGTGTCATTTGTGCCACAAAATGCGCCTTTATATCTATAGTCATAGTAGTTTGCTTTCGGAGTGACGTTTGTCCACCCCATCCAATTAAATGATTGATAATAATTTACGCCAGTAAAGGCAGGTCCTCCAAAAAATATGCAGGTTTGAGTCCAGTTCTGGGAGACATTTCCAATTCTCATTGATCCTAACAGTTCTAATTCTTGAGGGTCCCAAGGCAGCGTAACATTCAGGCTATTAAGGAGCGTGGCACTACAATTACTAACGCTCTGGGAATTAGTGCAGTTCTGCTTACTATACTTGCTAAAGTCTTCTACCTTAAAACCAGGTACTCCTATCAAACATGTCCGAAAAGGCTCTGTAGCAGAGGCAAGCGATAGACAAAAGGCTTGTTGTCCTGTCTTATTCGCCCAGGTGACCCACATGTTTTCCCTAGGTTCAATCTTGTGGAGGGTCATTACCGCCGGGATCAATATCCCCAGGGTCAGGATCTTGAACATCTTGGTTGTCAGGCGGATCATGTCGAGTCAGAGCAGGTTTTACAGCTCGACTAGGCACCCACACTGGACCGCAATCTGTGGAGACACACATATAACCTCGACCATTAAATATAACAGGAACAGGCCCCAACCAAATTCCAGAGACTGGATCTCTATACAAGACTTTGAGTTGCAGGAGTATTGTTGTACGATTGAACTTAAGGTTTTGATGGTGAATCATCACTGGCGGTTCCTCTCGATCACCCATGAGACAGAGAAAGTTCAACGTAAAGAGCACACGATGTAGCCTTTGCTGAGCATCTGTCTCTACTCCCTTTTGTTTACCCAGATAGTCCTTCAATACTTGATGAGTGCGTTCCACTAATCCTTGTCCCGTAGGCGAATGTGGGATCCCTGTCGTGTGATCGACTCCCCATCTTAGCAAGAACTTTCTAACCTTTTGACTAACATAAGCAGGCCCATTATCAGTTTTAATGCATTCAGGCACTCCTAATACAGCAAAGCAAGCAAGCAAGCGTTTACATACATGATGTGCCTTTTCTCCGGGCAATGCGGTTGCCCAGATCATTTTTGAAAAGGTGTCAATGGTCACATGTACATACTTCAAGCGACCAAACTCTGGGATATGTGTGACATCCATCTGCCACAACTCTAACGCCTTTAATCCTTTTGGGTTCACTCCTAACCCTATTCCTGGGCCATGGCTCCCACATTTCGGGCAGGTTTGGATAATGCCTCGAGCCTCATTTTCTGTTAAATTAAATTGTCTTTTTAGCCCTTTTGCATTTTGGTGAAAATTCTCATGACTCTGCCTAGCTTGCTGAAATTTATCCATAGGGGGCACATGACACACTGGACTAACCAGGCTGTCAGCAAGTTGATTGCCCTGGCCTAGTCCAAGGTCTAGCTGATGACTACGAATATGGATAACACAACAGGCAGCTGTTCTTTGGTCAAGTACAGATCGCAACCGAATAAATAAACTCCCCAGCCTAGGATTAGCTGTCTCTCTAAGTAGAGCGTCTTCCAGGCGTGGCACTATTCCAGCCACATATAATGAGTCTGTTACTACATTCAAGGGAGTGCTTAGCCAATTGTTCAAGGCCCATACTACTGCGATTAGTTCCAATGTTTGAAGGGAATCTCGAGGTTGTCCCTCTATGATATGCTGACACCATTGACCCTTTTCCTGCCAAACGCAGGCTGCACGCTGCAAGCGTTTGCCTGCATCTGTGTATACAGTGATACCATCTCACAATGGGTCTTTCCGTACCTTGGGTCTTTCTAGCCACTGATTTCTTTTTAGAACTTGCCACAATTTCCCTTGTGGCTGTTGTGAATGCACTCTCCCACTGTAGCCTAACAAGGCTTCTTGCATGGCAGCGTCATTACGCAGCCACCATTCTAAATCTACAGCGTTAACAGGTATGCTAATATCCTCTGGTTCTTTACCACTGATTTCTATGATTCGTGATGTTCCTTTTCGTATCAATTCACCTACTGCTTCAGTTCGCGTTTGAATGCTCGTTTTTGGCTGTACACTTAAGAACACCCATTCTAAGACATTGAACACATTCTCTTTTGTTACCTTCCCTTCGCATTTGTCAGTGGCATCACCGAAGAAGAGAGTAGCAAGTTCCCCCTTTTTAGAATCATAGAATCATAGAATCATAGAATGGCTAGAGTTGGAAAGGACCTTAAAGATCATCTAGTTCCAACCCCCCTGCCATGGGCAGGGACACCTCTCACTAGAGCAGGTTGCTCAAAGCCCCATCCAGCCTGGCCTTGAACACTTCCAGGGATGGGGCATCCACAACTTCCCTGGGCAACCTGTTCCAGTGCCTCACCACCCTCACTGTAAAGAATTTCTTCCTTATATCTAATCTAAATCTCTTCTCTTCCAATTTAAAACCATTGCCCCTTGTCCTGTCACCACTCTTCCTGACAAAGAGTCCCTCTTCAGCTCTTCTGTAGGCTCCCTTCAGGTATTGATAGGCTGTTATAAGGTCTCCCCGGAGCCTTCTCTTCTCCAGGCTGAACAACCCCATCTCTCTCAGTCTGTCTTCATAGGAGAGGTGCTCCAGCCCTCTGATCGTCCTCGTGGCCCTCCGCTGGACCCGTTCCAACAGGTCCATGTCCTTTCTGTGTTGAGGACTCCAGAGCTGGACACAATACTCCAGGAGGGGTCTCACGAGCGCAGAGTAGAGGGGCAGAATCACCTCCCGAGACCTGCTGGCCACACTTCTCCTGATGCAGCCCAGGACACGGTTGGCTCTCTGGGCTGCCAGTGCACACTGCCTGCTCATGTTGAGCTTCTCATCCATAAGCACTCCCAAGTCCTTCTCCTCGGGGCTGCTCTCCAGCCATTCTCCACCCAACTTGTATTTGTGCCTGGGGTTGCCACGTCCCAGGTGCAGGACCCTGCACTTGGCCTGGTTGAACTTCATGCAATTTGCATGAGCCCACCTCTCCAGCCTGTCTAGGTCCCTCTGGATGGCATCCCTTCCCTCCAGCGTGTCAACTGCGCCACCGAGCTTGGTGTCATCAGCAAACTTGCTGAGGGTGCACTCTATCCCACTGTCCATGTCTCCGACAAAGATGTTAAATAGTACTGGTCCCAGTACCAACCCCTGCGGAACACCACTCGTTACTGGCCGCCACCTGGACATTGAGCCATTGATTGTAACCCTTTGGATGCGGCCATCCAGCCAGTTCCTTATCCACCGAGTGGTCCATCCATCGAACCCGTGACTTTCCAATTTTGAGACCAGGATGTCGTGCGGGACAGTGTCAAATGCTTTGCATAAGTCCAGGTAAATGACGTCAGTCGCTCTGCCCTTGTCTACCAAGTCTGTGGCAGTATTGTAAAAGGCCACCAAATTTGTCAGGCACGATTTGCCCTTGGTGAAGCCATGTTGGCTGTTTCCAATCACTTCTTTATTCTCCATGTGCCTTAGCAAGGATTTCAGGAGGATCTGCTCCATGATCTTGCCAGGCACAGAGGTGAGACTGACCGGCCTGTAGTTTCCCGGGTCTTCTTTGTTTCCTTTTTTGAATATTGGAGTTATGTTCCCTTTTTTCCAGTCAGTGGGAACTTCACCAGACTGCCACGATTTCTCAAATATGATGGAGAGGGGCTTAGCAACTTCGTCCGCCAGTTCTCTCAGGACCCGTGGATGGATTTCATCAGGTCCCATGGACTTATGCACCTTCAGGTTCTTTAAGAGGTCTCGAACCTCGTCTTCTTGTACTGTGGGTGGTTCTTCATTCCCAGAGCCCCTGTTCTTGCCCTCCGTGACTTGGGCAGTATGGTTAGGGCCCTTGCCAGTGAAGACTGAGGCAAAGAAGTCATTCAGTAGCTCAGCCTTATCCATATCCTGGGTGACCAGGTCTCCCGTTTCCTTCCGGAGGGGACCCACAGCTTCCCTCGTCTTATTTTTATCCCTGATATATCTATAGAAGTTCTTCTTGTTATTTTTCACATCCCTGGCTAGATTTAGTTCTGCCTGGGCTTTCGCTTGCCTGATCAGGTTTCTGGTGACTCGGACAGCTTCTCTGTATTCTTCCCAGTCTACCTTTCCCTGCTTCCACCCTCTATAGGCCTCCTTTTTGGTCCTGAGTTTGTCCAGCAGTTCCTTGTTCATCCATGCCGGCCTACTGGCTATTTTGCCCGATTTCTTCTTTTTTGGGATGCACCTCTCCTGAGCTTGGAGGAGGCAATCCTTAAATACCACCCAGCTTTTTTGGGCCCCTCTCCCTTCCAGTTCTTTTTCCCACGCTACCTTACCAATCAGATCTCTCAGGAGATCAAAGTCTGCTCTTTTGAAGTCCAGGGTAGCCAGCTTGCTGCGCACCCTCCTTGCTGCCTTATGAATCTTGAATTCTATCATCTCATGGTCACTGCAGCCGAGGCTACCCTTGAATTTGACATTCCCGACCAGCCCCTCCTTGTTGGTGAGGACAAGGTCCAGCACTGCTCCTTTCCTCGTTGGTTCCTCTATTATTTGTAGAAGAAAGTTGTCGTCGACACATTCCAAGAACTTCCTGGATTTCCTGTGCTCTGCTGTGTTGTCCTTCCAACAGATGTCGGGGTGGTTGAAGTCCCCCATGAGGACCAGAGCGTGTGAGCGCGATGCTGCCCCTATCTGTTTGTAGAGGGCCACATCCTCGCTGTCACTTTGATCTGGTGGCCTGTAGCAGACTCCTACTGTAACATCACCTGCCCCGTGCTCCCTTTAATCCTGACCCATAAGCTCTCTGTCTTGTCTTCATCCATCCCCAGGTGAAGCTCCATACATTCCAGCTGGTCCTTGACATAGAGGGCAACACCCCCTCCCCTTCTGCCCAGCCTGTCCTTCCTGAAGAGCTTGTAACCCTCCATTCGAACACTCCAGTCGTAAGAGCCATCCCACCACGTCTCGGTGATGCCAATAATGTCGTAGCCCTGGAGGCGTGCGCACATCTCTAACTCCTCTTGTTTGTTCCCCATGCTGCGTGCATTTGTGTAAAGGCACTTCAGCTGGGTGCCTAAAGGGGCCGACTTATTAGCTGAGATGGCAGGTTGAAGGCTCTCTTTGAGTTTTTTTCTGCTCAACCTATGCTTAACCCCCTCCCCCTTCGATCCTAGTTTAAAGCCCTTTCAACAAGCCCCGCCAACTCACTTGTCAGTATCTTTCTCCCCTTCTGAGACAGGTGTACTCCATCTGTTGCTATCCGACTCGGTGCCATATAAAGTTCCCTGAGTTCAGAATACCCAAAATTTCGGTGATGGCACCAGTTTCTGAGCCACTTGTTTATCGCAGATGCCTTTTTATTTCTTTCAGGATTTCCTCCTGCAACTAAGGGTATTGCTGAAAAAATTACCTGTGCCCCTGATCCCTCATCCAGTTTTCCCAGTGTCTTAAAGTCCTTTATGATTGTTTTTAATTTCCTGGATGTATTATATACATCATCACTGCCTACCTGAAAAACTGCAAGGGGGTAATAGTCAGAAGGGTTGACTAGAGCAGGAACTTTGTCCAACACATCCCTGACCCGTGCCCCAGGGAGGCAGCAGACTTCCCTGTGAAGCGGGTCAGGACGGCATATTGGTCCCTCTGCCCCCTTCAATAGAGAGTCACCCACAACGATGACCCTTCTGCTTTTCCTTCTTGAACTAGTTGTGATGCCAGGTTTGCAGCGACTTGGTCTTTCTGGCACATCCTGCCTAGATGTACCATCCTCCTCTCCAACAGTCAATTCCTCCTGCAGGATTCCGTACCGGTTCTGCAGGGGTAACTGGGGAGGTGGGAGAAGCAGGGAGGGGATTCGCCTGCTTCGCCGACTAGGGACCTGTTTCCACTCCCCCTCTTCTCTGAGATCCCCTTCTACTGCCGGGCAAGAGATGGGGAGAGGGTCCTCTGGCTTATGTGGGGCCTCAACATGTTCCTTTATTTTCAGGGAGTGGGCCCACCAGTCAATCTCCCTCTCACATTCCCTGATACTCCTCAACCTTTCCACTTCCTCCTTCAGCTCAACCACCAGGCTGAGGAGGTCATTCACCTGTTCACATCTGACACAGGTGTCATCACCACTACCCTCCATGGCAAGGGCCAGGCCCCGGCACTCCCTGCAGCCCGAGGCCTGGACACCCACGTGTTTGCGTGGGGCCTCTGTCTGGGTGCCCACAGCTTTCTTAGCAATAGCCTTTGACCTAGTTCTAGCCATGGCTGGATGTGTGCAAGCAAGAGGCAGTGGAAAAGTCAGTTGGAGCGAGGAATTGAACTTACCTTGCACAACGGCAAAGGCTCAGGACCCAGCTGTACAAGTTGCAGCGGCGTTAGGCACCAACCAGGACACCCACCCAGCAACTGGTTGCTGCTCGGTGGGCAGAAGCTAGCTTCTGCCCTCCCCAAGGCTTCTTATAGGATGGCGGTGTGATGAGCCGTGGGAGGCGCTGGCTCCGCCCAGGCTTAGTCAGCAGCCGGCCCACCAGCTGTCAGCCCCCAACACGCGGAGGAGGCTTTGCCTGGCGACAAAAAAGCCCCAAAAAGAGCTTTCCCTCGGCCTTTTCAGCTACAGATCGCTTCTCCCAGCGCAGTCTTACCTGCCCTGGAGCTGGTCTCCGTCGCAATGACCGTTAGGTACGTTAATGGCTCGTTTAAATGTGCCGCGGGAGGCGCTGGCTCCGCCCAGGCTTAGTCAGCAGCCGGCCCACCAGCTGTCAGCCCCCAACACGCGGAGGAGGCTTTGCCTGGCGACAAAAAAGCCCCAAAAAGAGCTTTCCCTCGGCCTTTTCAGCTACAGATCGCTTCTCCCAGCGCAGTCTTACCTGCCCTGGAGCTGGTCTCCGTCGCAATGACCGTTAGGTACGTTAATGGCTCGTTTAAATGTGCCGCGGGAGGCGCTGGCTCCGCCCAGGCTTAGTCAGCAGCCGGCCCACCAGCTGTCAGCCCCCAACACGCGGAGGAGGCTTTGCCTGGCGACAAAAAAGCCCCAAAAAGAGCTTTCCCTCGGCCTTTTCAGCTACAGATCGCTTCTCCCAGCGCAGTCTTACCTGCCCTGGAGCTGGTCTCCGTCGCAATGACCGTTAGGTACGTTAATGGCTCGTTTAAATGTGCCGCGGGAGGCGCTGGCTCCGCCCAGGCTTAGTCAGCAGCCGGCCCACCAGCTGTCAGCCCCCAACACGCGGAGGAGGCTTTGCCTGGCGACAAAAAAGCCCCAAAAAGAGCTTTCCCTCGGCCTTTTCAGCTACAGATCGCTTCTCCCAGCGCAGTCTTACCTGCCCTGGAGCTGGTCTCCGTCGCAATGACCGTTAGGTACGTTAATGGCTCGTTTAAATGTGCCGCGGGAGGCGCTGGCTCCGCCCAGGCTTAGTCAGCAGCCGGCCCACCAGCTGTCAGCCCCCAACACGCGGAGGAGGCTTTGCCCGGCGACAAAAAAGCCCCAAAAAGAGCTTTCCCTCGGCCTTTTCAGCTACAGATCGCTTCTCCCAGCGCAGTCTTACCTGCCCTGGAGCTGGTCTCCGTCGCAATGACCGTTAGGTACGTTAATGGCTCGTTTAAATGTGCCGCGGGAGGCGCTGGCTCCGCCCAGGCTTAGTCAGCAGCCGGCCCACCAGCTGTCAGCCCCCAACACGCGGAGGAGGCTTTGCCCGGCGACAAAAAAGCCCCAAAAAGAGCTTTCCCTCGGCCTTTTCAGCTACAGATCGCTTCTCCCAGCGCAGTCTTACCTGCCCTGGAGCTGGTCTCCGTCGCAATGACCGTTAGGTACGTTAATGGCTCGTTTAAATGTGCCGCGGGAGGCGCTGGCTCCGCCCAGGCTTAGTCAGCAGCCGGCCCACCAGCTGTCAGCCCCCAACACGCGGAGGAGGCTTTGCCCGGCGACAAAAAAGCCCCAAAAAGAGCTTTCCCTCGGCCTTTTCAGCTACAGATCGCTTCTCCCAGCGCAGTCTTACCTGCCCTGGAGCTGGTCTCCGTCGCAATGACCGTTAGGTACGTTAATGGCTCGTTTAAATGTGCCGCGGGAGGCGCTGGCTCCGCCCAGGCTTAGTCAGCAGCCGGCCCACCAGCTGTCAGCCCCCAACACGCGGAGGAGGCTTTGCCCGGCGACAAAAAAGCCCCAAAAAGAGCTTTCCCTCGGCCTTTTCAGCTACAGATCGCTTCTCCCAGCGCAGTCTTACCTGCCCTGGAGCTGGTCTCCGTCGCAATGACCGTTAGGTACGTTAATGGCTCGTTTAAATGTGCCGCGGGAGGCGCTGGCTCCGCCCAGGCTTAGTCAGCAGCCGGCCCACCAGCTGTCAGCCCCCAACACGCGGAGGAGGCTTTGCCCGGCGACAAAAAAGCCCCAAAAAGAGCTTTCCCTCGGCCTTTTCAGCTACAGATCGCTTCTCCCAGCGCAGTCTTACCTGCCCTGGAGCTGGTCTCCGTCGCAATGACCGTTAGGTACGTTAATGGCTCGTTTAAATGTGCCGCGGGAGGCGCTGGCTCCGCCCAGGCTTAGTCAGCAGCCGGCCCACCAGCTGTCAGCCCCCAACACGCGGCGGAGGCTTTGCCCGGCGACAAAAAAGCCCCAAAAAGAGCTTTCCCTCGGCCTTTTCAGCTACAGATCGCTTCTCCCAGCGCAGTCTTACCTGCCCTGGAGCTGGTCTCCGTCGCAATGACCGTTAGGTACGTTAATGGCTCGTTTAAATGTGCCGCGGGAGGCGCTGGCTCCGCCCAGGCTTAGTCAGCAGCCGGCCCACCAGCTGTCAGCCCCCAACACGCGGAGGAGGCTTTGCCCGGCGACAAAAAAGCCCCAAAAAGAGCTTTCCCTCGGCCTTTTCAGCTACAGATCGCTTCTCCCAGCGCAGTCTTACCTGCCCTGGAGCTGGTCTCCGTCGCAATGACCGTTAGGTACGTTAATGGCTCGTTTAAATGTGCCGCGGGAGGCGCTGGCTCCGCCCAGGCTTAGTCAGCAGCCGGCCCACCAGCTGTCAGCCCCCAACACGCGGAGGAGGCTTTGCCCGGCGACAAAAAAGCCCCAAAAAGAGCTTTCCCTCGGCCTTTTCAGCTACAGATCGCTTCTCCCAGCGCAGTCTTACCTGCCCTGGAGCTGGTCTCCGTCGCAATGACCGTTAGGTACGTTAATGGCTCGTTTAAATGTGCCGCGGGAGGCGCTGGCTCCGCCCAGGCTTAGTCAGCAGCCGGCCCACCAGCTGTCAGCCCCCAACACGCGGAGGAGGCTTTGCCCGGCGACAAAAAAGCCCCAAAAAGAGCTTTCCCTCGGCCTTTTCAGCTACAGATCGCTTCTCCCAGCGCAGTCTTACCTGCCCTGGAGCTGGTCTCCGTCGCAATGACCGTTAGGTACGTTAATGGCTCGTTTAAATGTGCCGCGGGAGGCGCTGGCTCCGCCCAGGCTTAGTCAGCAGCCGGCCCACCAGCTGTCAGCCCCCAACACGCGGAGGAGGCTTTGCCCGGCGACAAAAAAGCCCCAAAAAGAGCTTTCCCTCGGCCTTTTCAGCTACAGATCGCTTCTCCCAGCGCAGTCTTACCTGCCCTGGAGCTGGTCTCCGTCGCAATGACCGTTAGGTACGTTAATGGCTCGTTTAAATGTGCCGCGGGAGGCGCTGGCTCCGCCCAGGCTTAGTCAGCAGCCGGCCCACCAGCTGTCAGCCCCCAACACGCGGAGGAGGCTTTGCCCGGCGACAAAAAAGCCCCAAAAAGAGCTTTCCCTCGGCCTTTTCAGCTACAGATCGCTTCTCCCAGCGCAGTCTTACCTGCCCTGGAGCTGGTCTCCGTCGCAATGACCGTTAGGTACGTTAATGGCTCGTTTAAATGTGCCGCGGGAGGCGCTGGCTCCGCCCAGGCTTAGTCAGCAGCCGGCCCACCAGCTGTCAGCCCCCAACACGCGGAGGAGGCTTTGCCCGGCGACAAAAAAGCCCCAAAAAGAGCTTTCCCTCGGCCTTTTCAGCTACAGATCGCTTCTCCCAGCGCAGTCTTACCTGCCCTGGAGCTGGTCTCCGTCGCAATGACTGTTAGGTACGTTAATGGCTCGTTTAAATGTGCTGCGGGAGGCGCTGGCTCCGCCCAGGCTTAGTCAGCAGCCGGCCCACCAGCTGTCAGCCCCCAACACGCGGAGGAGGCTTTGCCCGGCGACAAAAAAGCCCCAAAAAGAGCTTTCCCTCGGCCTTTTCAGCTACAGATCGCTTCTCCCAGCGCAGTCTTACCTGCCCTGGAGCTGGTCTCCGTCGCAATGACTTTTTGTTTTGCCACTGACAAATGACTGCATATGGTGAATCTTTCCCATTACATATTATCAAAGTCACTGGCAACATTAAAATGCGTCAAGATGACCACGTCGATTGCAGTTTTTGTGCAATTTGTTGTAGTGCTGCTTGCTGCGTCACTGTCAGAGTAACGCCGTCGGCTGGATGATTGCTTCTCAATAATTCTGTTAAGGGTGCAATGTCAGTATTGGAAATACCAACACAGTTTCGCACCCATTGAACGTCTCCAAGCAGGGTTTGGACGTCAGTCAGTGTGCGCAATTGAGTTGCGAGCTCGGTTTTTTGTGGTCGAATCTTGGAGTCTGTGATGGACCATCCGAGATATTTCCAGGGAGCTGTGCGCTGTACCTTTTCGGGTGCGATAACAAGGCCTTTTCTTGATAATACGTCGGTTAATTGCTGCAAAGACTCTTCAGTGAAAGGCTCCTTTGGACAACAGAGAATATCATCCATATAATGATAGATTATTGTGTTCGACCATTGGTTCCGAAGTGGTTGTAGTGCCCATGCTACGTAAAGTTGGCATAGCGTGGGTGAATTTTTCATCCCTAGTGGTAAAACAACCCATTCATAGCGGTCTGCAGGTGAGGCTTTATTTACTGCTGGTATAGAAAAGGCAAATCGCTGTGTATCTTGAGGGTGTAAGGGAATGGTAAAGAAACAGTCTTTCAAGTCCACTATCAATATATGCCATCCATCTGGTAGCATATTAGGGGAAGGCATTCCAGGTTGTAATGCACCCATAGATTGCATTTGTGCATTAACCTTTCGTAGGTCATGTAAAAGTCGCCATTTTCCGGTCTTTTTTGGGATTACAAAGATGGGCGCATTCCATGGGCTAACAGAAGGTTTTATGTGGCCAGTTGCAAGTTGCTCGGCAACTAGCTGTCTAGCGATCTGCAGTCGCTCTTCAGTCATGGGCCACTGGTCAACCCACACGGGTTCATTGGAGGTCCAAGTTAACGGCGGGTTGGGCGACTGCTCTCCAGTGCCCATGACTAAAAATGGCTTGTAGTTAAAACTGCTCCAATTTGGCTGAGAACATCACGGCCGATTAAGGCTTCTAATGTCCCAGGTAAGGGTAGCACGTATACCTTGAGACTTACTTGTTGGCCTTCTGGAAATTGCAAATGTATTGGCTGTTTACTGACATAAGGTGTAGACTGTCCTCCAACACCTGCAATGGATGACGTTGGTAACTCTACCGACCAAGTTACAGGCCATATAGCTCGGCTTATAATTGTAACATCGGCTCCGGTATCTAGCATTGCCATAATTCGCTTAGACATGCCATGCTGTGAAATGATTACACTCATTGTGGGGCGCTGGTCCATTTTCGTGGTAAAACACACCGCAGGCCCAGTGGACCCAAAGCCACGATCACCACAATAGACATCTGATTCTGGCGGATAACCCAATGGATTGTCAATAGCGACTATTTGTGCAATTCTGCTACCTTTTGGAATAAATAAAGGCGGACAAACGGTGTAGGCCATAATGTGGACGCGACCAGTATAATCTGCATCAATGACTCCAGGCAGTACAATCAGTCCCTTGATTCCTGCTGACGACCGGCCTAGTAACAGTCCTCCAATAGCACTGTTTTGATGAAATAAAGGCCCTACAGCGTTGCTAGGAATTTTCTGGATGTTGGAGTCAATGAGGGTAACATCTATTGTAGTTTCCACGTTGATTCCCATGCTTCCTCGGGTTGCTGGTTGGTGCTGTTGTAGAAAACCTTTGTCTTGTTTTGAGGGTTTATTTGTTTCTGCACGCGGCCTCTCCCCGCGCTCGGCTTCCAGTTTCCCGTACAGACTTTCGTAGCATGAGTACTCTTTTGACACTTGTCGCACCATACGGCACTGCGACAGTTGGTTTTAACATGGCCAGACTCACCACAGCGGAAACAACTTCCACGGAAGGGTTGTTCAGGTGGCCGTACTTGCTTCTGTTGGACAATTGCGGCCAAGGGCTGCATGACTTCTCGGACAGCTCCTTGAACTGCTGCAGCAACTGCGGTGCTTTGTTTTTGAGCTTCAGCCCTTTCCACTCTCAATAACATTTCTTCAACGCCTGCTCCTTTTGGTAGACTGGCTAGAATTTACTTGGTGGTCTTATTGGCATTGTCAAAAGCCAATACTTTGAACATCTGTTGTTTGCCACTGTCATCTAGATCAGGGTGATTCATGATTGCTTCCCACAGTCGGTCAACAAAGTTACTATATTTTTCTGTAGTTCCTTGCATCATGGTACCAAATGACGGAATAGTAGATCCTGGGAGGCCGAGAAATGCCTCTAGGGCAAGTTGCGCCGATCGCTGTAATAGGTTTGCTGGAAACGTCAACTGTACTTCCAAGTCACTAAATTTTCCGTGCCCTGTGAACATCTCTGCCGTGACTCCACGGAGGGGGTCTCCCTCCCCTTGTCTTTGAGATGCTTCATTCATAGCTCGTTGTTGCCAGGAGGATTCCCACAACAAATATTGTGTTGGAGTAAGCAACAGTCTCATTAGGTTACGACAATCATATGGACACATCAGATCAGCAGAAAAAATCCAGCTGACAATTTGTCGGGTAGCCTCAGATTTTACTCCATAAGTTGAGATGGTGGTGCGAGCTTGTTGTAAAATTTTCCAATCATGTGGTTCCCATTTGCCAGTATTGTTTACATGTACAACGGGACACGCGAGGGGTGGAGTTCCGCCCAAACTAGCGGCTGCTCCCCACTGTCCTTCTAGTATAGCGTCTCTAATAATGCCACTCCAGCGTGTAGTTCTCGGAGGTGTTGAGGGATTCACTAGCCATGGAGGCATATTATCATCCTTCCTTGCCACACGTAAATCTAACTTGTCGAGCCGCCTTAAAACTGTCTGTAGCACTTTGTCTGTGGACAGTTTACGACTCTTGTCGGCAGGTGGAGTTGGCGGACCAGACGAGTCACTGGAGGGGGGTAGCAGTGGATACAAGAGAGATGGAGTTGCTGGAGGCGGTGCTGTGGGCGGAGGCCGACACGCTGCTCCTCCCAAATCGATGAGATCAGTAGACGTTTCAGGCCCCTCCCCTATCGGAGTTTTCTGAGGAGGCGCTTCCGCATTTGCATTACTTTTCTGTTCTGGTTTCGCATCGGTCACTTCCGCTTTTCCCGAGTTTTGCAAGGGGTTCAGCGGCAAGTCTTTACTTTTCTCAGGAGGGTCAGAGTCCTCATTAGCTCGAATTTCAGCAACAGTTTTACACACAGTCCCGGTCATTCCCTTTACCGCGGGCAGCCCGAAGAACCGCGCAATAGGTCCAGGCTTACTTTCAGGTTTTAAGGCGGCCGCTCCTGGACCTAACATTTGAGCAGCTGCACAGGCTACTTCCCGCTCCGCTTTCATCGCTTCTAAAGTCTCTAGCACAGTATGCCACAACCCACGGATGGCTTTTATCTCTTTCTCCTCTTTTTCATCCCCCTCGATTGTTTTTTGCCACATCGTCCCTCCAAAATCTTGCCATTCCGAAACAGAAAACAGCATAGGTGTGTCAGAAAAATGACCCCATCGCTGTCCTAATTTAATTAACTTTATCAACAGTTTCGCCAGTACTTCATTCCCTCTCTTAGAGAGGATTCCAGCGAGTAGCGTGGCCGCAGCTTCTACTTGCATCACTGCGCCTGGGAGGCGAGAGGCCACCTCGCACCGTTGTCTGCTCCCGCCTTTGCGCCCGAGCAGCACTTCTCCCAGCCGTGGTTTCCCACTCCCCTCCTCTAGCTGCTTACCGCAGACTCGGAGAACTCAGTCCCGCTGAGCTATGGATCTCTGGGCATCCTCTGCTACCAGATGTCAGAGTGGGAGACGGACCCGGAGTAACGATGAGTCTCAATATGAGTATGGTCGTTCTCCCTTTATTCAAGTTCACACAGAGTATATAAAGACAGACAAGCAGAGCATGAGCTAGCAACAATTATACGATTGGCTTACAGTCTCTGTTCACGCGCCTAGAGCGCTCACACAATTAGTGCAGACCTCTTGTCCACGCGCAGCAGATGTTTCTCTATCTCCCGGAGGCAGTACCGCTTATCACTTACTTATCATGTAGCTACTTCTTCATACTTCTGTTTCTCAAGGAGAGTTCACAGCCTCCTCCGGGCTCTCATCCCTATCAAAGACTGGGTTGCTCATTGTAATCAAGTCATGCCCTTTTTCACTCAGCCATTCCTCCACAATCAGGTTGCTCAGAGCCCTGTCCAGCCTTACCTTGAATATTTACAGGGATGGAGCATCTACCACCTCTCTGGGCAATCTTTTCTAGTGTTTCACCACTCTCATTGTGAAAAATTTCTTCCTTATATCTAGTCTAAATCTACCCTGTTTTATTTAAAACCCTTGTCCTATAGCTACAGGCCCTGCTAAAAAGTTTGTCCCCATCTAGAGGAGAAGAATCACCTCCTTTAACCTGCTGGCCATGCTTCTTTTGATGCAGCGCAGGATACGGTTGGCCTTCTGGGCTGTGAGCACACATTGCTGGCTAATATCCAGCTTTTCATTCACCAGTACCCCCAACCCCTTCTCGGCAGGGATGCTCTGAATCCCTTCATTCCCCAGCCTGTATTTATACTGGGGGATTGCCCCGACCCACTGTGCAGGACCTAGTACCTGGCCTTGTTGAATCTCATGAGGTTCACATGGACCCACTTCTTGTGCCTGTCCAGGTCCCTCTGGATGGCATCCTGTCCCTCAGTTGTGTCATTTTCTTTGCCCAAAATTTGCTTTTTTCAGGCCTGATGCAGGCCTGGTAGGTGCTGACTGTTTTAAGTGACTAATTATATTTCTATCACCAAGTTGTGGCCTTTGTTAGCACACAGGCAAATGATTCATGTATTTTGAAGAAAAATAGAATATTTTGAAAATAAAAGTACACTTGTCAACTATTTTTAATTGCTTCCAAGGCGGTGTAATTCCTAGGTGGAATCCTGGACTGCATTTCAGAGACCTGGCTTCTGGTCAGAGTCGTGGGACGAACAATGTATGTAGTATAGACTTGGGCAACTCATTTTACCCCTCTGTGCTTTTGTGTCTGTTGGAATATGGATATTTTAGGTCATGGACCGTCTCTCAATGTGATGTTCTGCAATAAGTAGCAGTAGAGACTTCAAGTTCAGTTGGGGTCTTGTGAATTTTTATAGTATGTGTAATTAATCCAGCTGACACCAACTAGTGACCAAATGTCTATAGAAATGTACAAGAAAATTCCATAGAAAGTTAGGTATTTGATTTTTTTTCATGTGATGTAATTCCTATTTCCCATTGCCTCATTTTATTACTCTATAGTATCACAAAAATTCATTATTAGACTGACAAGCATCATAAGTTTATCTGAACTGAATTTTTAGCTATTCTTTCTTGCAAAGGGCTATAGTGATAACACCTCTGAGCAGATGAATGCTACTCTATTTGAAATCTTACTTGCTCCAAAAGGCTGAGAATTTTATCCACTTCATCTTCATCTGCAAGGATTTATAGAATTTATGACTGGGTTCTTTTGATATGGCACTACTGCACATGCACACTCCCTCCATGGGGAGGTGGAATCATAGAATCATAGAATGGCTTGGGCTGGAAGGGACCTTAAAAATCATCTAGTTCCAGCCCCCCTGCCATGGGCATGGACACCTCCCACTAGACCAGGTTGCTCAAAGCCCCATCCAACCTTGAACACTTCCAGGGATGGGGCATCCACAGCTTCCCTGGACAAACTGTTCCAGTGTCTCACCACCCTCAGAGTAAAGAATTTCTTCTTAATATCAAATCTAAATCTCCCCTCTTTCAGTTTAAAACTGTTACCCCTGATAAAGAGCCCCTCGTCATCTTTCCTCTAGTCCCCCTTTAAGTACTGGAAAGCTGCTATAAGGTCTCCCCAGAGCCTTCTCCCAGCTGAAAAACCCCAACTCTCTCAGTCTTCCTTCATAGGAAAGGTGCTCAAGCCTGCTGATCATCTTTGTGGCCCTCCTCCAGACTCACTCCAACAGGTCCATGTCCTTTTTATGTTGGGAGCCCCAGAGGTGGACGCAGTACTCCAGGTGGGGTCTCACCAGAGTGGACTAGAGGGGCAGAATCGCCTCCCTTGACCTGCTGGCCATGCTTCTTTTGATGTAGCCCAAGATATGATTGGCCTTCTGGGCTGTGGGAGCACATTGTTGGCTAATATCCAGCTTTTCATCCAACAGTACCCCCAAGTCCTTCTCCTCAGGGCTGTGATGGGAATGCTCACCAAGAATAATTGGCTTCTCCATTGTGGAACAGGTCAAATATTGTGAGTATCACATTATGTAATTTGGATATGCATAATGCCTGTAGTTTAAAGCATGTCAGTAGTCTACAGTGGCAAGCTGAGCTTCCTGTTGACTGGCTCCTTATATATTTATTAAACAAGCTATATGTATGTTGTGGTTTAGCCTCAAATGGCAACAAAGAACCATGCGGCCACTCTCTAACCCCTCCCTGCCCTCTGCCAGCTGTGGGGGAGAATCGGAAGGAAAAGGCAAAACAAACAAACAAAAAACAAACCAAAAAAAAGGGTTGACACAAAGGCAGTTTAACAGAACAGCAAAGGGAACAGGAAAACAACAACAGTAACACTGATAGAGGAATGTACAAACACTATTACAGTACTATCACTCACCTACCGACAGGGGACAACCCAGCAGGACTTCTTCCCCCCTCCCCTGGCCAGCTCCCAGCTACCCCCTGGGCATGGCTCACATGGTATGGAATACCTGTGTCCCTACCAGATCCTGGGGAAAATTAACCCTATCCCCACCAGAACCAGGACAATGTAGCACTTGAGAAAGGAATCATAATTTCCAGCTATACTCTTTGGTTACTTTGGAATAGATGGAAATTATTCTGAGTAATTTTTCTTTCTGTTTGCTTTTTGTTTTCTTTTTTTTGATTGTCATATTCTGCCAAACATTCTTGTGACTTTCTGTTAAAGCTAAAAACCTGTTTGCTGGCACACAGAGGTTGATGGCAAGAGTAGTTGTGGTGCACTGTGTGCATTGCTAAAAGAATTGTTAGATCCTGATAAAAAATGCTATCTGTTAAACTTTAGCTATGTTCAAAAAAGCAGGCTTGTGCCATTTCATATTTGTAATCAGTAACATGTCAAGACATTAGACTTCTTTGGTCAGTTGAATCTGTCTTGTCTTCTTATCTTCAAACACTTTTTATGTGCTTCTCCCACTCTTGATCTATACCTATTCTTTTAGACCATGCTGTGATATTTTTCTCCTTCAACATGAAGGGATGGGAGATAGAGAGAGGTTATTTCTCCTCGTCCTCAAGGAAGAGCTCTAAGACATTAAGCTATTTAGGTCTTTACCTATTTTATGGTTTGAGAAACCCCATAAAAATTTATTGTCATTTAGACAATTATTCTATCACCCCATGACCCCTCCCCACCCGGAAAGGGGAATCGGGAAACACAAAGAAACATGAGGGTTGAAATATAAATACATTTAATAGAAAAAGACTAAATAATTAACAATAATACTAAAGAACCAGTATTAATCCCAATACCAATATAAAATATACAAGAATTCTACTGAGCCAATTCTATCAGCAGGAAGCTGTGCACACCCAGCAGTGGACAGCAAATGTCGGACACTGCGAGCGCAATGGCTTCAGAAGGAAAGGAAGGCCTCAGGGGTCCGGCACCAGGACAAGGAGTTGTCTGGACTGCCGCCATCAAGGGAGAGAGAGCTACGCAGCAAACTTTTCTAATTTATATTGAATGTGACATTCATGGTATGAAATAATCCTGTTGGACAGCTTGGGTCAAATGTTCAGGCCTCGCTCCTCCTCGTCCCTGCACCTGGCAAGGCTCAAAAACACTGAGACTTTGAATCCCACAGAGCCTAGCTGGCTTTAAAGTAAATATTTCCACAAATTCAGACACTAGAGTCTTCTAAAAGTGCAGTTTTCCCCAGCATTAGAAGAGAAGTTAGTCCTGTGTCGCTCAACCCAGAACACCTATCCAGCGTCAAAGTTGGCAATTGTCCAACCTATATCACCTTTAAGGTAGCAATATCAAGATTTATTGGTATCTGCCTTAAAGAGTTAGTATTTAAAGAATCAGTCTGAGTGTGACTAATTTTGTAACACAAGGACTGACCAGTTTCCATTTATTAGAAAACTATTCCTATGTCAACCAAGAGCCTGGTGTTTAGCAAATGTTCCCCCAATGTTGTACTTCTCACTGAAAGTGCAGAGTTGTACTTTGATATGAACCTTCTCTTTTTTTGCAAGTCTGCCAACAAAATGATTGTCACTAGTATGTTATTGGTCAAAATACATATTCTTAATTTCTAATGAAAGTATGTTTTGCTGGTGAATGGTCATTCCACTGAGACTACTTTTCCCCATTCCACAGTGCCAGCATCAAGAGATCTGTACTCTTTCCCAAACCATTCTTTCCTACCCTGGGGCCATCTCATCTGTGCCAGCATTATTGTTTACAAAGGCACAGAATAAACTGGTGAGAACTTAGCCAGGTTAAAAATAACTGGTTTTGCAGAGTTATTTTTAACAAGTTTGGTCCTCTGGTCTACATCACCATGTGTCCCCAAAGGAAGGGTAGTATGGAGATGGCTAACAATGACTGCAGTCATGAGAGCAAGGACAGAACATCCTAAGCCAGCATCACCACCACAAACCAATAGTGTGAAAATATACCTTGAATCCTGCACTTTTCATTTCCTTGATGTCGGAGTGGGAGACGGACCCGGAGTAACGATGAGTCTCAATATGAGTATGGTCGTTCTCCCTTTATTCAAGTTCACACAGAGTATATAAAGACAGACAAGCAGAGCATGCGCTAGCAACAATTATACGATTGGCTTACAGTCTCTGTTCACGCGCCTAGAGCGCTCACACAATTAGTGCAGACCTCTTGTCCACGCGCAGCAGATGTTTCTCTATCTCCCGGAGGCAGTACCGCTTATCACTTACTTATCATGTAGCTACTTCTTCATACTTCTGTTTCTCAAGGAGAGTTCACAGCCTCCTCCGGGCTCTCATCCCTATCAAAGACTGGGTTGCTCATTGTAATCAAGTCGTGCCCTTTTTCACTCAGCCATTCCTCCACAATTCCCCCTTCTTGTTTTTGAGCAATCCAGGCTTGGTTTACTACTTTTAACATAGCTCTCTTAATACAACTAAGCACTAAACATAAGCATAGACCTATGATCATAAGGGTTATTATAATGCGCAAGCCTTCAACAAGCAAGCCTACTAACCATTGTGGCATATTCCCAAACAAGTTAGTCAGCCACCCATCGAAAAACCCATGGTTTTGACGAATTTTGTTTGCATGCTCTTTTAACCACTGCAACTGTTTATGAATTGATTCGCTGTGATCGGACAAATTCATACAGCACATGCCTTCAAAATCCTCGCAACCATGACCTTGAGCTAATAGCAAAAAGTCAATTGCGGCTCTATTCTGCAAAATTGCGTGGCGTAAGCTATTTTGATCTCCTAACAGAGTTTCTATTACCTCAGTGGTGACTTTAGCTTGTTTTTCAGCCCAACAAGCTAACCGTCCTATCTCCTTCAAAGCTCTGCCTGCTGCTGCCCCAGGTACAAACATGGATAAAAACACTCTCTCAGTGGGATTGAGTAAGGTAACTTCATCATTGCAATTTGGTGGGAGACCCGTGACCGCCCGTTTTGTACGTGCGGCATTTTCTCCCTTGGTCACATTTTTCCACCAGTTTTGGTTTGGGGCCAACAACGTTAATTTGCCAAGATAACATGGACCACCTATCGCATTTTTCGGAATTCCCTGCCATGCCCTGTCACCACATATCAAAAACACGTCTGGCGGCAAGGCTTTTGGGGTGCCATTGTTCCAAATTTGCTGTTCCCCTTTTGTTCCAACCCCAAGGGCTCCCAGTCCTTGCTTTGATGTGTCATTTGTGCCACAAAATGCGCCTTTATATCTATAGTCATAGTAGTTTGCTTTCGGAGTGACGTTTGTCCACCCCATCCAATTAAATGATTGATAATAATTTATGCCAGTAAAGGCAGGTCCTCCAAAAAATATGCATGTTTGAGTCCAGTTCTGGGAGACATTTCCAATTCTCATTGATCCTAACAGTTCTAATTCTTGAGGGTCCCAAGGCAGCGTAACATTCAGGCTATTAAGGAGCGTGGCACTACAATTACTAACGCTCTGGGAATTAGTGCAGTTCTGCTTACTATACTTGCTAAAGTCTTCTACCTTAAAACCAGGTACTCCTATCAAACATGTCCGAAAAGGCTCTGTAGCAGAGGCAAGCAATAGACAAAAGGCTTGTTGTCCTGTCTTATTCGCCCGGGTGACCCACGTTTTCCCTAGGTTCAATCTTGTGGAGGGTCATTACCGCCGGGATCAATATCCCCAGGGTCAGGATCTTGAACATCTTGGTTGTCAGGCGGATCATGTCGAGTCAGAGCAGGTTTTACAGCTCGACTGGGCACCCACACTGGACCGCGATCTGTGGAGACACACATATAACCTCGACCATTAAATATAACAGGAACAGGCCCCATCCAAATTCCAGAGACTGGATCTTTATACATCACTTTGAGTTGCGGGAGTATTGTTGTACTATTGAACTTAAGGTTTTGATGGTGAATCATTACTGGCGGTTCCTCTCGATCACCCATGAGACAGAGAAAGTTCAACGTAAAGAGCACACGATGTAGCCTTTGCTGAGCATGTCTCTACTCCCTTTTGTTTACCTAGATAGTCCTTCAATACTTGATGAGTGCGTTCCACTAATCCTTGTCCCGTAGGCGAATGTGGGATCCCTGTCGTGTGATCGACCCCCCATCTTAGCAAGAACTTTCTAACCTTTTGACTAACATAAGCAGGCCCATTATCAGTTTTAATGCATTCAGGCACTCCTAATACAGCAAAGCAAGCAAGCGTTTACATACATGATGTGCCTTTTCTCCGGGCAATGCGGTTGCCCAGATCATTTTTGAAAATGTATCAATGGTCACATGTACATACTTCAAGTGACCAAACTCTGGGATATGTGTGACATCCATCTGCCATAACTCTAACGCCTTTAATCCTTTTGGGTTCACTCCTAACCCTATTCCTGGACCACGGCTCCCACATTTCGGGCAGGCTTGGATAATGCCTCGAGCCTCATTTTCTGTTAAATTAAATTGTCTTTTTAGCCCTTTTGCATTTTGGTGAAAATTCTCATGACTCTGCCTAGCTTGCTGAAATTTATCCATAGGGGGCACATGACACACTGGACTAACCAGGCTGTCAGCAAGTTGATTGCCCTGGCCTAGTCCAAGGTCTAGCTGATGACTACGAATATGGATAACACAACAGGCAGCTGTTCTTTGGTCAAGTATAGATCGCAACCGAATAAATAAACTCCCCAGCCTAGGATTAGCTGTCTCTCTAAGTAGAGCGTCTTCCAGGCGTGGCACTATTCCAGCCACATATAATGAGTCTGTTACTACATTCAAGGGAGTGCTTAGCCAATTGTTCAAGGCCCAAACTACTGCGGTTAGTTCCAATGTTTGAAGGAAATCTCGAGGTTGTCCCTCTATGATATGCTGACACCATTGACCTTTTTCCTGCCAAACGCAGGCTGCACGCCGCAAGCGTTTGCCTGCATCTGTATACACAGTGATACCATCTGACAATGGGTCTCTCCGTACCTTGGGTCTTTCTAGCCACTGATTTCTTTTTAGAACTTGCCACAATTTCCCTTGTGGCTGTTGTGAATGCACTCTCCCACTGTAGCCTAACAAGGCCTTTTGCATGGCAGCGTCATTACGCAGCCACCATTCTAAATCTACAGCGTTAACAGGTATGCTAATATCCTCTGGTTCTTTACCACTGATTTCTATGATTCGTGATCTCCCTTTTCGTATCAATTCACCTACTGCTTCAGTTCGCGTTTGAATGCTCGTTTTTGGCTGTACACTTAAGAACACCCATTCTAAGACATTGAACACATTCTCTTTTGTTACCTTCCCTTCGCATTTGTCAGTGCCATCACCAAAGAAGGAGAAGAGAGTAGCAAGTTTCCCCTTTTTGTTTTGCCACTGACAAATGACTGCATATGGTGAATCTTTCCCATTACATATTATCAGAGACACTGGCAACATTAAAATGCGTCGAGATGACCACGTCGATTGCAGTTTTTGTGCAATTTGTTGTAGTGCTGCTTGCTGCGTCACTGTCAGAGTAACGCCGTTGGCTGGATGATTGCTTCTCAATAATTCTGTTAAGGGTGCAATGTCGGTATTGGAGATGCCAACACAGTTCCGCACCCATTGAATGTCTCCAAGCAAGGTTTGGACATCAGTCAGTGCGCGCAATTGAGTTGCGAGCTCGTTTTTTTGCGGTCGAATCTTGGAGTCTATGATAGACCGTGGTGCTTTGTTTTTGAGCTTCAGTCCTTTCCACTCTCAATAACATTTCTTCAACGCCTGCTCCTTTTGGTAGACTGGCTAGAATTTGCTTGGTGGTCTTATTGGCATTATCAAAAGCCAATACTTTGAACTTTGAACATCTGTTGTTTGCCGCTGTCATCTAAATCAGGGTGATTCATGATTGCTTCCCACAGTCGGTCAACAAAGTCACTATATTTTTCTGTAGTTCCTTGCATCATGGTACCAAATGACGGAATAGTAGATCCTGGGAGGCCGAGAAATGCCTCTAGGGCAAGTTGCGCCGATCGCTGTAATAGGTTTGCTGGAAACGTCAACTGTACTTGCAAGTCACTAAATTTTCCGCACCCTGCGAACATCTCTGCCGTGACTCCACGGAGGGGGTCTCCCTCCCCTTGTCTTTGAGATGCTTCATTCATAGCTCGTTGTTGCCAGGAGGATTCCCACAACAAATATTGTGTTGGAGTAAGCAACAGTCTCATTAGGTTATGACAATCATATGGACACATCAGATCAGCAGAAAAAATCCAGCTGACAATTTGTCGGGTAGCCTCAGATTTTACTCCATAAGTTGAGATGGTGGTGCGAGCTTGTTGTAAAATTTTCCAATCATGTGGTTCCCATTTGCCAGTATTGTTTACATGTACAACGGGACACGCGAGGGGTGGAGTTCCGCCCAAACTAGCGGCTGCTCCCCACTGTCCTTCTAATATAGCGTCTCTAATAATGCCACTCCAGCGTGTAGTTCTCGGAGGTGTTGAGGGATTCACTAGCCATGGAGGCATGTTATCATCCTTCCTCGCCACACGTAAATCTAACTTGTCGAGCCGCCTTAAAAATGTCTGTAGCACTTTGTCTGTGGACAGTTTACGACTCTTGTCGGCAGGTGGAGTTGGCGGACCAGACGAGTCACTGGAGGGGGGTAGCGGTGGATACAAGAGAGGCGGAGTTGCTGGAGGCGGTGCTGTGGGCGGAGGCCGACACGCTGCTCCTCCCAAATCGATGAGATCAGTAGACGTTTCAGGCCCCTCCCCTGCTGGAGTTTTCTGAGGAGGCGCTTCCGCATTTGCATTACTTTTCTGTTCTGGTTTCGCATGGGTCACTTCCGCTTTTCCTGAGTTTTGCAAGGGGTTCAGCGGCAAGTCTTTACTTTTCTCAGGAGGGTCAGAGTCCTCATTAGCTCGAATTTCAGCAACAGTTTTACACACAGTCCCGGTCATTCCCTTTACCGCGGGCAGCCCGAAGAACCGCGCAATAGGTCCAGGCTTACTTTCAGGTTTTAAGGCGGCCGCTCCTGGACCTAACATTTGAGCAGCTGCACAGGCTACTTCCCGCTCCGCTTTCATCGCTTCTAAAGTCTCTAGCACAGTATGCCACAACCCACGGACGGCTTTTATCTTTCTCCTCTTTTTCATCCCCCTCGATTGTTTTTTGCCACATCGTCCCTCCAAAATCTCGCCATTCCAAAACAGAAAACAGCATAGGTGTGTCAGAAAAATGACCCCATCGCTGTCCTAATTTAATTAACTTTATCAACAGTTTCGCCAGTACTTCATTCCCTCTCTTAGAGAGGATTCCAGCGAGTAGCGTGGAACTTATCAACAGTTTCGCCGGTACTTCATTCCCTCTCTTAGAGAGGATTCCAGCGAGTAGCGTGGAACTTATCAACAGTTTCGCCGGTACTTCATTCCCTCTCTTAGAGAGGATTCCAGCGAGTAGCGTGGCCGCAGCTTCTACTTGCATCACTGCGCCTGGGAGGCGAGAGGCCACCTCGCACCGTTGTCTGCTCCCGCCTTTGCGCCTGAGCAGCACTTCTCCCAGCCGTGGTTTCCCACTCCCCTCCTCTAGCTGCTTACCGCAGACTCGGAGAACTCAGTCCCGCTGAGCTATGGATCTCTGGGCATCCTCTGCTACCAGATGTCAGAGTGGGAGACGGACCCGGAGTAACGATGAGTCTCAATATGAGTATGGTCGTTCTCCCTTTATTCAAGTTCACACAGAGTATATAAAGACAGACAAGCAGAGCACGCGCTAGCAACAGCTATACGATTGGCTTACAGTCTCTGTTCACGCGCCTAGAGCGCTCACACAATTAGTGCAGACCTCTTGTCCACGCGCAGCAGATGTTTCTCTATCTCCCGGAGGCAGTACCGCTTATCACTTACTTATCATGTAGCTACTTCTTCATACTTCTGTTTCTCAAGGAGAGTTCACAGCCTCCTCCGGGCTTTCATCCCTATCAAAGACTGGGTTGCTCACTGTAATCAAGTCGTGCCCTTTTTCACTCAGCCATTCCTCCACACCTTGATGTTCAAGTGTTATTTTGTTTATTGGCTACTATATACTAACAAAATTGATCCAGCATAAGGTAGCTGATATGCTTTGCTTTTCCATTCAAAACAGAACTCCTTCAATCAAAGTATTATTGATTTTTTAAATTATTGTTTTGCCATGTTATAAATTAGACCAAGCTCTGACTGAGACAAATGATGGTGGTTCCATTGAAGTCTTCACACTTCAGTTTTATTTTGTCATGATACACTTGGACCCCAAAAGAAGTTGAGAGTTGTGCCCAGAGTTTTACAGGACAGAAATTTTGTAGGAGAAATACCCCTGACAGGAGGGAAAAAAATGCACAACTCTTATGACTGAAAGATGTATGTGGCCTGGCTTCAGTTGTAACCATATTCATCGAACCTGACCAGAAGAGGAAATCAGATTGTCTGATTTCATACACTGGACATATCTTCTTACTGCGAGTTCCTCAGCGCATAGCACAACACCACAGTCTCTCCCTTCCTGTGACTCCATGTGCCAGATGCACTGGGGCAGCCCAAACTGCAGTTCACAGCCCTACTTGTGCCTGGCAAGCGAAGTCACAGAGCAAGTGGGGCCACCAGCAATGAACCCAGGTCAGGGATTCCGCCAAACTAGTAGCAGAAATTGCATCTGTCCTTCCCAGTTGCACATCCTGACATGCCAAAAACAAGATCCAAGGATGTGGGTTATGTGCGCCCCAGCATGCTGGATGTACTCTTCCCACAGAGAGGGGAAATAACTGCATGATCCAATGCATGGATTTTCACATGACAAGGAGGTCAAATCTTTATAATACCTAATGTCTTAGGGCTTGGTGTACACAAGATTTAACATTTTTCTTTAATTCAAAAATGCAGCCCCATTTAAGTTGTGACAAGATGATGCAGCCAGCACTCAGCCGTGGAGTGATCTGCTTTGGGAAATTGATTCCCTTGTTCTGATTTGTTTGTTGTTTTTTTTTATTTTCAAAAAAATAATTATAATAAAACTTTGTTCAAGTAAATGATTTCCTAAAGAAATAGCCATACAATTTGAAAAAAGAGATTATTATTCCTCTTGTGAAACCCATTCTATGTTGACAAAGGACCATTTTAAGGTTTGTGTTATTATGAGATAACTTTGTAGGTTATTTGAAGCACTCATTTTTGCCTTGCACATTTCAGTACCTTGACCGCATGTCTAATCTCGCAGCAACACATGGCTTGTCATGTTTGCTTAGCTATTTTCAGGTATTTATTTAGCTACTTACTCACGAGTTTGAATTCAGTTGGTTTTGCATATTTTTGTACATTTGTGTAAACAAATGCAAGCTACAGGTCACACCCTCAGCTGAAGTAAATCAGTGTGCCCCTATTAAAATCACTGATATCTATCTATTGGCTAAGAGGTAGCCCTTTAATTTTCTATGCTTTCCATTGCAGAGATTTGCTGTGTTTTAGAGGATAAGGTGTTAAAATTACACCAATGAGTATAAAACACTTTTCTTGCCTTAAAAAAAACATATGCCCTTCTTTACACTAGACCTAATGGAATTTAAAGCAGAGTGCTTCTGTGTTTTAGATTAAAACCAGTTATGAAATCTATTAAGATAAAGATGTGATTTAGTGTGCTACATTAGTTATGTCATGTGGGACGAGGCCTGAAGAGCAGAACCCCGAGTGCTGCTCAGTTGGCAAGCCGGGACATGTTGGAACTTGTAGGCCATAAACTGAGGGTGGTCCTGACCATAAAGGGTTAGACAAGAACCTGAAAACAGGTACTTGACAAATGTTGCCACACTGAGATGGGCAGCATTGAGATGGGCAAGATTCCTGGCGCCTACCTAAAAAGGCCTTAAGGACTGAGTCGTTAAGTTAAGTCCTCAAGATAAGCTATGGTTGATGGTGTGATAATATATCACTGACCAATCAGATGCAGCCGTGCGAGCAGTGTGTGTTCAAAAAGACCAATCAGTTTAAAACACGCAGCCAAAGTAAGCATATATAAAGGAATGATGTTATACAATAAATGAACATTTTGCTTGCATCAAGCTGTGTCCCGTCTCTCAATCGCCGCAAATTGGTGACCCCGACGTGATGGGTTTATGAACCGCCTAGCTGAGCGACTTGCTGCGAGTCCCACAGAACTTTGAATGAGCTGCTGAAAGGAAGCAGGAGCCGGACGGCCTGAAATCCCTCCAGAGTAGAGAGGTGAGCTGTGGGAAACATGGGGGATCAAGCGTCTTCCCCGGAAAGAGACGTATGTGAACTTATGGAAGGTCTACTTAAAAAGCATGGGAAAAATATTTCTGGGCATGACCTCAAGGCAATGCTTAAATGGGTGCAGGTGAAAATACCCACTGTAACTGCATCGAGTATTTTTACACGGGAACTCTGGGATGATGTGGGGGTGGAATTATGGGACGCGGCAACAACGGGAGACGTCGAGGCTCAGCGTATGCTCCCGTGGTGGAGAAGCATTTTTGAAACTCTAAAAGCCCAGGAATGGGGAATAAAAGCCCAAGAAGGGGAAGAGGCCGAAACCCCTACGGTGCCACCTTCTGGGCCACCGCGTCCCGGACCTTTAGGCGCACACGCTGCCGGTCACCCCCCGGAAGAGGAGCCTTTCGATCCGGGTCCGGTCGATCCGGGTCCGGTCGATCCGGACAAGGGACCGGACTTATACCCCCCCGACCCACACGATGTGTGGGCTAACATAAGACGACAAGCCCTGAAAGAGGGGGAGCTGGAGGTTGCTAGAACAATAGTGGCTCCGGTGATTTATCAGGGCCGGGGGGTGCAATGGGAAGCCCTATCTTTTCCGGTTATTAAGGAACTGCGCCGTACCGTCACCGAGCATGGGCTTTCTTCCCCCTATTTTGTGAGTCTGTTGTCTTCCGTGTTCGACATATATGTTATGACTCCTCATGATCTAAAGTCTCTAGCGCAGCTGCTATTGACTCCGACTCAATACTCGCTATGGGAGTCACACTGGAGAAGGGGACTTCAGGCACTTCTCCTTACATATGCGGGTCATAATAATGCTGCATTGGCTGCGCTGACCATAGAGCACCTTACCGGTACAGGTCAGCACTCGGATCCGGCAGCTCAAGCTCGGGACTGCCCCCGAGAGGCTCTCGCGGCGGTCCGCGAAGAAGCGAAAAAGGCTTTCCTTAAGGTCCCCGACTCACAGAAACCGCAGAAAGCCTTTACCACTATCACTCAGGGACCCCGGGAGCCTTACATGCAGTTTATTGATAGACTGAAACAGGCTTTGGAACGTCAAATAGACAACATGGAAGCTCGGGAAATACTGTTGCTAAAGCTGGCTGTTGAAAATGCTAATGCTGATTGTAAAAAGCTATTGAAATCTCTTCCTAATCCGAATCCCACATTGACTGAAATGGTGGAAGCTTGTAATAGGATTGGCACTGTAGATCATAAATTCGAGGCTATGGCTGCCGCCTTTGTGGCCATGAAAGGTCCATCAGGTGTGGGGAATTGTTATGGTTGTGGTAAGCCAGGACATTTGAAAAAGAACTGCCTGGTCACGAAAGGAGGGGCTAAGTCTCAAGCCCCTGGGATTTGCCCTAGATGCCGAAAAGGACGTCATTATGCTAATCAATGCCAGTCTAAGTATGATTTCCAGGGTCAACTGATACAGGGAAACCGATCACGGAGCGCGGGGCAGCGACGCGTGCAGACACAAGTACCGCAGCTGACATTCCAAACCCCTCGGAGGGAAGCAGCAGTGCCTCAAGTCTTTGTCCAGCAACAGCCGGTAGTGCCGTATTGGACCTGGCAACCTCACACACAGTAACGTTACTCGATCCCTCGGTTCACCTATTGTCAACAAATATCTCGGGGCCCTTACCCCCTGGAACACAAGCGCTATTATTAGGAAGATCATCTACAATATTGTCAGGCCTTTTTGTATTACCAGGGGTCATTGACTCTGACAGTACTGATAAAATTAAGATTATGGCATGGACCCCATTTCCTCCCTGCACAATACCTAAAGGTAGCCGTATAGCACAATTAATATTGATTCTAGTGGGGACGAACTCCCCCGTTCCTAGTCAACCTCACCAAAGGAGGGGAGGGTTTGGATCTATGGGGAACCCGCAAATTCTATGGGTGCAATCTATTTCTCAAAAGCGACCCGTATGTCAATGTACCCTTATCCGTGGAGGACAGCAAGTAGTGCTAAATGGAATTATTGATACTGGAGCTGATGTTACGGTAATCTCTCAGGCTAAGCGGCCCCCGCAAGGGCTTCTGGCTAACATTTCCCAAGCATTGGCTGGAATTGGGGGAACTGGTAGCAGCCACCAAAGTTTGGAATTAATCCAAATCCAAGGTCCGGAGGGGCATATAGCCTCTGTTAAACCCTTTGTGTTACCCGTTCCTATGATTCTGTGGGGGCGTGATGTGCTATCACAGTGGGGAATGTCCATTCGGACCCATTTTTAGATGGGGCCATTGAAGTGCGCGACACCCTAAAATTGACATGGAAAACCAATACCCCTATTTGGGTAGATCAATGGCCCCTACCACTGGAAAAGCTTCGCGCCCTCCAAGAGTTAGTTATGGAACAGTTAATGAAGGGGCATATTGTGCCTTCCACTAGTCCCTGGAATTCACCTGTTTTTGTTATTAAGAAACAAACTGGCAAGTGGCGCTTGCTCCATGACCTCAGGAAAATTAATGACGCTATGGAAGACATGGGAGCCCTCCAACCAGGACTCCCGTCCCCCACTATGATTCCTCGACATTGGCATTTGACTGTTATTGACCTCAAGGACTCCTTTTATAATATCCCATTGCACTCAAACGATGCTCCTAAATTTGCTTTTTCAGTTCCAAGCGTCAACATGCAAGCCCTGTTGCAGAGATACCAGTGGGTTGTGCTGCCACAAGGAATGAAGAACAGCCCTACAATCTGTCAGTGGTATGTAGCTAAAGTACTTAGTCCTGTTAGGACTGCAATGTCTGGTGTCTTATTGTACCATTACATGGATGACATCCTAGTGGCTGCACAACATCACGAGGTCATGAAGGAAGCTGTAGCCCTTGTCACAACTGCTGTTAACTCAGCAGGCCTCTGTATTGCGCCAGAGAAGGTTCAAAAGATACCCCCATGGAAATACTTAGGTTGGTGCATCAGGGCCCAGACTATAGTTCCTCAACCTTTACAGATACAGGTGGACATAAAAAACTTGCATGATGTACAGAAATTGTTGGGAAACAATCAATTGGGTCCAACCGCTGTTGGGAATTTCTAATGCGGACTTAGGTCCTTTATTTGAACTGCTTAAAGGAGATACTGACTTGCGTTCCCACCGCAGTCTTGGCCCTGAGGCCATTGACTCCTTACAAAAGGTTGCTACCGCAATCACTCTCAGACAAGTACACCGGTGGGCTCCCGAATTACCTTTTTATCTAATTATTTTAAACCCCGCTCGACAGCCTCATGCACTAATATTTCAATGGGACCCTCAGAAATCAGACCCACTGCTGATTATCGAATGGGTTTTCTTGCCGAATCAATCTACAAAAACGATTTCGACGCAGCATGAGATGTTTGCTTCTTTGATAATTAAAGCCAGGCAACACTTGTTAACGTTATCAGGAGTAGACTTTGCTTGTATTTGCTTACCTGTGATGAACATGTATTTACAATGGCTTTATCAGCAGTCAGACACCTTTATTATGGCATTGGCAGAATATACGGGTCAACTCACATCCCATCCACCTTCGCATAAGCTGCTTAATGTTGACTTTCGCTTGATACCCAGGCCGAAAAGGAGTGATCAGCCATTACAAGCCCTTACTGTATTTACGGACGGGTCTGGAAAATCGCACAAATCAGTCATCTTATGGTGGGACGACCAGCATGGACGATGGGACTCGGACATAGAGACCGTTCCTGGTTCTCCCCAGATAGTGGAACTTACTGCGGTTGTTCGAGTTTTTCGAAGGTGGTCCACACCGCTTAACCTCATCACTGATTCAGCCTATGTTGCAGGGATTGTTGAGCGAGCTGAAGCATCTGTATTATGTAATGTCTCACATTCTGAACTATTTGCTTTATTATAGGAACTTATCTTTCTCTTGGACTCTCGCCCTCACCCCTATTTTGTTATGCATGTCAGGTCACACACTTCTCTACCTGGCTTTATTGCAGAAGGGAACCGACGAGCTGATTTGCTGACATTACCAGTACAAGTATTGCCGGATCGCGTAGCACAGGCTAAACTCAGCCATTCTTTTTTTCACCAGAATGCTGGAGGTCTCAAACGGCAGTTTGGGCTTACCTCCCAACAAGCGTCTAACATTATCGCAGTATGTCCTGACTGCCAAAGGCATTCTTTCCCGTCGATAGCAGGAGGGGTTAATCCCAGAGGGCTGCAGAGCTTACAGCTATGGCAAACGGGCGTTACGCATTATCCGGAATTTGGTAAATTGAAATATGTCCATTCCTCTATTGACACCTTTTCAGGTGCTTTGTTTGCTTCTTGCCACATAGGGGAGAAGGCGCGTGACATCCGCAAACATTTGATGCGTGCTTTTGCCACCTTGGGCATACCCTCTCAAATAAAAACGGACAATGGCCCTGCATATGTCTCAACCGCAACGAAAGCATTTCTTGACTCCTGGGGTGTGACCCACATTACAGGCATTCCTCATTCCCCTACAGGTCAATCTCTGATTGAACGCTCCCACCAGTCTTTAAAACGCTTGCTGCAACAACAGAAAGGGGGAATGGGGACAATGGGGACTGCCACCCCTGAGGAACGACTACAGAAAGCTTTGTATGTTTTTAATTTTTTGAATTGTTCTTTAATAGATAACAATCCTCCGATAGTTCGACATTTTAATGCAAACGCTTCACTTGAGGTACGAATTAAAGCCCCGGTGTTGGTTCGTGATCCAGAAACAGGTAAGATCATGGGACCATATCCTCTTGTTACATGGGGAAGAGGTTATGCTTGTGTCTCCACAGAAAAAGGTCCCAGGTGGATTCCAGCGAAGAACGTACGACCCTTCTGTGAATCCCTACCACAATCATCCAGTGACGACTCTGATCATCTCTTTGATCAACAAACTCCTGAACCCTCTGGGACCGTGAACGACTGAGACACTGACGACTAAGACACTCGGAGCACCTGGATAGGACCAGACTTTGACTCTTGTTACTTTGAAAGAACTTGAGACCATGATTGGGTGTCTGGTTTTGATAACAATAGGTATAAGACCCTTACCTCTTTGGGGCAGTCTTTTTCCCCTCCTCTTCCTAAAGTAAATGTGTGGGTCACATTGGCAAATTTGACCGGACAAGACACTTTGTGTCTTGCTACTGCCTCTCCTAATAACCCCTTTTCTACGTGCCTCGTGGGTTTGCCGCTGGACGAGTGGCTGATACCTACGGGGCTCCAATCCATCTTTCCATCCAGAAACGTGTCCCGAAATGTGACAGACTATTGGGACATGTGGACCCCCCACCTCCCATCCACTACCCTAGAACCACAAGAGATCGAGCTCCTCGGATCAGTAAAAATGGATTTTTGTGTTAAGTTTAACTATACAGGAAGAAATCAGTCTAGGGCATGGGATGTCTCTCCTGCCCATCCCATTTTAAAAAAATGCTAGTGTTTGGTGTAATTACACAGCAACAAACTTGTCTAAGTCTAGCAATGTTCCCTTTCTATTACCGTCGGGGATATTTTTTATTTGTGGGGATATGGCGTGGCCCGTTATCCCTTCTCATATAAAAGGAGGTCCATGTAGCCTCGGACGCCTTTCTGTCCTGACTCCTAATACATCTGTGATTTTACAACACTGTCTTTCTCATAGGGCGAGGCGTGGCATACATGCATATACCCCCAATTGTAATGATAACGTGGAATTTTGGTCTTCTAGTCAACGCTTTGCTGCCTCTCTTTTGTTACCTGGAGTTGCTGTTGGGAAAGCATTAGCGACTTTAGATAAGCTTGGCTGCTGGCTTGCTAAACAGACTAATGCTACTAGTAATGCATTGTCTGGCCTTTTATTAGATGTTGATAGTGTTCGCCATGCTACATTGCAAAATAGAGCTGCTATAGATTTTTTGCTTTTAGCGCAAGGCCATGGCTGTGAAGATTTTGAAGGCATGTGTTGTATGAATCTCTCCGACCACTCGGAATCGATCCATGCCAGCATTCAACAGCTTAAAGATGGGGTCTCTAAACTCCGACAAGACGATTGTTGGGATTGGTTAGATAAACTTTTTGAAGGATGGGGTCTATCGGGATGGTTAAGAAGTTTGGTAAAGATAATTGTATATGCTTTAGCCGTTTTTATTTTTTATTGCTTTTTTGCCTTGTCTGTTACAATGTTTGCAAAGGATAATAGCACGCTCGATGAAGAAGGTTCTTTTTGTGCAACAGGAAGGGGGAGATGTGGGACGAGGCCTGAAGAGCAGAACCCCGAGTACTGCTCAATTAACAAGCCGGGACATGTTGGAACTTGTAGGCCATAAACCATGGGAAACTGAGGGTGGTCCTGACCATAAAGGGTTAGACAAGGACCTGAAAACAGGTACTTGACAAATGTTGCCACACTGAGATGGGCAGCATTGAGATGGGCAAGATTCCTGGCGCCTACCTAAAAAGGCCTTAAGGACTGAGTCGTTAAGTTAAGATAACTGTGTCCTCAAGATAAGCTATGGTTGATGGTGTGATAATATATCACTGACCAATCAGATGCAGCCGCGCGAGCAGTGTGTGTTCAAAAGGACCAATCAGTTTAAAACACGCAGCCAAAGTAAGCATATATAAAGGAATGATGGTATACAATAAATGAACATTTTGCTTGCATCAAGATGTGTCACAACTCCCTGGGCCCAGCCATCCAGCCAGTTTTTTACCCAGTGAAGAGTACACTTGTCTATGCCATGATTCGCCAGCTTCTCCAGGAGAACACTGTGGGGGACGGTGTCAAAGGCCTTACCAAAGTCCAGGTAGACAATGTCCACAGCCTTCCCCGCATCGAGAAGGCGGGTCACATGGTCATAGAAAGAGATCAAGTTGGTTAAGCAAGACCTCCCTTTCATAAACCCATGCTGGCTGGCCCTGATCCCTCGGCTGCCCTGCACTTGCTGTGAGAGCTCACTCAAGATGATCCTCTCAATGATCTTTCCCGGTACCGAGGTCAGGCTGACAGGCCTATAGTTTCCCGGATCCTCTTTCCGGCCCTTCTTGTAGATGGGCGTCACATTGGCCACCCTCCAGTCAGCTGGTACCTCTCCTGTTGACCAGGATTGTTGATAGATAATGGAGAGAGGCTTGGTGAGCTCTCCCGCCAGCTCCCTGAGTACTCCTGGGTGAATCCCATCTGGCCCCATAGACTTATGTGTGTCTAGGTGCAGAAGCAGATCATTAACTACTTCCTCCTGGATTATGGGGGGGTTGTTCTGCTCTCCATCCTTATCTTCCAGCCCAGGAGGCTGTACACCCTGGGGGTAGTTGGTCTGACTCTTGAAGATGGAGTTAAAGAAGGCATTAGGGATCTCAGCCTTCTCTTCGTCCTTGGTTGCAATGTACCCCCCCCACATCCAGTAAGGGATGGCGATTCTCCCTGGCTCTCTTTTTATTGTTGATGCATTTATAAAAACTTTTTTTGTTGTCCCTTATATTAATGGCCAGGTTGAGTTCCAGCTGGGCTTTTGCCTTCCTAATTTTCTCTCTGTATAACCTAACAAGATCTCTGTACTCCTCCTGAGTTGCCTGTCCCTTCATCCAAAGGTGGTAAACCTTTCTTTTTCCCCTAAGTCCCATCAAAAGCTCTTTGTTCAACCAGGCCGGCCATTTTCCCGCCCTTTAATTTCGCGCCTCATGGGGACAGCCTGCTCCTGGGACTTTAGGATTTCCTTCTTGAAGAGCATCCAGCCTTCCTGGACCCCTTTGCCCTGCAGGATTATCTCCCAAGGGACCCTCCCAACCAGGGTTCTGAACAGGCTAAAGTCAGCCATCCGGAAGTCCAAGGTGGAGGTTTTGCTAACCCCCTTCCTTACCTCACTAAGAATTGAAAACTTGACCGATTCATGATCGCTAAGACCAAGACGGCCTCCGACCTCCACATCTCTCACCAGTCCTTCTTTGTGAACAGTAGGTCTAACGAGGCACCTCCCCTGGTAGGCTCACCTACCAGTTGTGTCAGGAAGTTATCTTCCATACACTCGAGGAACCTCCTAGACTGCCTGCTCTCTGCTGTGTTATATTTCCAGCAGATATCCGGTAGATATCCAGCAGATATCCGGTAGGTTGAAGTCCCCAACCAGAACAAGGGCTGGTGATTGTGAGACTTCAGCCAGCCGCTTATAGAATATTTCATCTGCCTCCTCATCCTGGTTGGGTGGTCTATAGCAGACTCCCAGCACAAGATCGCCTTTATTTGCCTTCCCCTTCATCCTTAACCATACACACTCAACTTTATCATTACTGGAATCTAGCTCTATACAGTCAAAACACTCCCAAATGTACAGAGCCACACCCCCGCCTCTCCTTCCTTGCCTATTCCTTCTGAAGAGCTTATAGCCCCTCATCGCAGCCTTCCAGTCGTGACAGACATCCCACCATGTTTCCGTGATGGCGACTACGTCATAGCTGTCCTGCTGCACAATGGCTTACAGCTCATCCTGTTTGTTGCCCATGCTACGGGCATTAGTGTAGATGCACTTGAGCTGGGCTCCTGATTTCACGCCCATCCTTGGCCCTTTACCCCTAGGCTCATTACTGGTGGGCCTGGTTTTATCCCCTTCCCCCTTCGATTCTAGTTTAAAGCCCTGTAATTCAATAATCTTATCTGCAATTCAATAATCTTATCTGTATGTGTGCAGGTTACACATACATATTTATTTAGGATACAGATACAAGAACAGAGTAAGACTAACAAAGATCTTATCACATTTGCTATCCTACTCAGAAAGTGGTATTTGAAAGGCTAACATAACACATAAGTGGTATGGAGGAATACTGGTCATAAAACTAGAAGCAAGGAAAATAAAACTTTCTACTTAAACTTTTGTTCCTCCCATGTAGAGTACAGTTCATGGTGACTCTATGACTAAAGCAGAAGTGTTCTGCAAGTTTCAAAGGAGATGTTTTATCTCTTGACCATCCAAATACCAGCTGTTGTACTGAAAGGAAATTAATTTATCTAGTTCGCATCATGGTCTTTGCAAGTTGTACAACATCAAGGCATAAACCACTGCTTCAGTATACAAAAGTTGCAAACATTCTTAAGATCCAGTAGAGCATGTTTAATGTACCACTAAATCATACAACACATACAGTTACCCTGAATATGAACAGTGCATATCCATGAACAGTCCATGTTTTCAAGTCAATAACAAATGCATGCCAATCCCCAAAATTACAGAAGATTACAGACTTCTGAGGCAGGGTGCTCTGACACAGATATTTAACTAGATATCAGCAGCATTGTTTGTAATAATGAAATAAGCCTTATTGGTTATTATTAGCCACCATATCAATACAAACCCATATCAAGCTCCCAGGATGATGATCACGTCACCAGTAGACACTGAGAAAGTCCCAGACTGGACTCAGTGGCAGATGGGAACTGGATTCAGGAACACACAGATCAGGATCAAAGGCAGAAGAACGGACAGAGTCCTCCTCAGATGCCAGCCACTGAAGAAGAGAGCTGACCCCTTTGATCTGAGCATGATGCACATGGGATGGAATACCCTGTTGGTCAGTCTTGGTAACCTGTCCTATCAGCACCTCCCCACAGGGGTGACCCCTCTTCCACTTTTCCGCTTCCGTCCCCCCAACTTGGTAAATAAGAAATTTAGCTGACCTTGGTTGTTATAGCAATAAGTATAAGCAAGAGCATCTCTGCATACCGTTCCTTAATATTAACTATAAACATCAGACATCATCTGCTAGAAGCAGACACTTTCTGAAAAACATACCATTAATTTCAGAAAGTGCAATTAGTTTGAAGACACTTCACTAAAAAGTAAAATTACTGAAAAGAAAATTGGTTTTGTTCTCAGACCAGGACACTCTGTCAGCCAAATTTGAGATTAAGTGGAATTTCTGACCAACAGAGCTTTTCTAGTAAAATCTCCTAATGTAGACTCAGTCATACCAGCAAAATTACAGGTATGGCTTATTTCCCTCATGGGCAGGCACATCACTTATACAACTTTTACGGGTACAAGAAATACTTTCCTAGGTTAGTCTTCATCCACACTAGCATAGTTTTGCTAACATAACATTCTGTTTTAAAATGACTAAGTTTTTGAGAATCTCTGAAGCCCACCTCTGCCACAACAGAAAATGAACTCTTAAGTGCCAGTATGATACTAAGAGCCAAATATATTCATGTAGATATACACACATACAGTTGTAGTTTCCCTCCCCCACAGGAGAACATCATGACCTGTGACAGATCAAAAACTCTAGTTTTCCTTCCTAAGAAACTCACTCATCTCAATGCATGAACAAGTCTCCAGCACACAACTTATCTTGTGATTTGTTTTCTAAAACTCTGCCACTTCTTTCAGATAAATAATAAATGTCTTGATTATAGGTAGCATCCAGTAACAGAGAAACAAAGCCAACTGTTGAGGAAACAACTAATATTTTTTCATATTTAGATATCATATATACAAACACTGCTGTTGGCAGTTTTATGACAACGAAATACAGGATCTAAATTGCAATTAATTATATTAATCCACTGAAAGAAGCAAAAAGCAATATGTGTATTGTTTCTGCACCTAGGTGATAAAGTATGTGAAAAACCTAAGACTCACATCAGTAGATTTGGGAACACATAGGAGGTGAGTAGTGGAGACTGCATTGAAAAAAACCCAAATATCTTAATCAATTTGTGGGATATTGTTATAAGATTTCCTTAAGAGAATTTGCATTTCCAGATAACTCTATCTTATAATAAATTATTCATATACTGTATCTAACATATGAATATATATAAGTATATATATAAGTATATATAAAAGCCATATCTATCTATGTTTTGTGGAAAGAAAAAGAATTTTCAGTAACAAATTTTTACGTCATCTCTACATAGAAATCAGTATCCACAAAAGAGTATCTTTGCATTGCTTTTTCTATTTAAAATAACTACAGGATGAAATGGACACAAAAGTTAATAAATCAGGGCTTAATCTATTCCATCAATGCTCAAAATACACAAAAGAGAAAAATATACTTAGCTAATCGAACTACTTAATGCATTTAGACAAAATTCACACAAGTCACAAGAAATATCTGGGACCATGTATGAAACCAAGGTATGTGTTTATGGCTTTAACTCAGGAAAGCAGTAGTAACACATTGAATGGGGGTCAATTATTCCTTTCACATATTAAGAGAGTTTCTGTCTTAAACTCTCAGTTATGTTTATACAAACATCCATAATGTACAACTCCATACCTGTCATGGTTTAGCCTCAGACGGCATCAAAAAACCATGCAGATGCTGTCTTGCTCCCCAACCCCTGACAAGCCGTGGAGGGAGAATCAGAAGAAAAAGGCAAAATTCGTGGGTTGAGACAAAGGCAGTTTGACATAACAGCAAAGGGAAAAAGAAAACAACAACAATAACAGTGATAGAGGAATGTACAACCACGATTACTATACCACTGCTCGCCTACCTGACCAGGACATCCCAGCCCGCTCCCAAGCAGCAACTTCCTGTTAGCTAAAGCTTGTGTTTCCTTTTTACTAGTTGGTGGAGACATAGCTGCGATTTTGTTGATCTCATCCATTGGGATCTGATGGCGTCCATTTTGCCATTTTATTCCTAAAAACTGGATCTCCTGTGCAGGTCCCTTGACCTTACTTCGTCTTATGGCAAAACCAGCTTTCAGAAGGATTCGAACTGTTTTATTCCATTTCTCAAAAACTTCTTCTGCTGTGTTGCCCTATACGATGATGTCGTCAATGTATTGCAGATGTTCCGGAGCTTCACCCTGTTCCAGTGCAGTCTGGATCAGTCCATGGCAAATGGTAGGTCTGTGTTTCCTCCCCTGTGGCAGTCAATTCCAGGTGTACTGGATGCCCCTCCAAGTGAAAGCAAACTGGGATCTGCACTCTGCTGCCAAAGGGACTGAGAAGAATGCATTAGTGATATCAATTGTGGCATACCACGTGGCTGCCTGTTATGGTTTGAGAAAACCCATAACAATTTGTTGTCATTTAGACAATTATTCTATCATCCGATGACCCCTCCCCACCTGGAAAGGGGAATCGGGGAAAAAAAGGAAACACGAGGATTGAAATATAAATAGATTTAATAGAATAAGACTAAATAATTAACAATAATACTAAAGAACCAGTATTAATCCCGATACTAATATATACAAGAATTATACTCAGCCAATTATATCAGTAAGAAGCTGTGCACTCCCAGCAGTGGACAACAAATGTCGGACACTGCAAGTGCAACAGCTTTGGGAGGAGGGGAAGGCCTCAGGAGTCCAGCACCAGGACAAGGAGGTCTCTGGACTGCCACCATTGATTCGGAGAATGAATGGTTAAAGGTCATTAGTGTAGATTTAGTACAGCTTGGCAAAGAACAGAGCTCGCAGCCCAGCATTCCAAGATAAGGAGCTGGCCTTGTGTATAAGATAGCAGGAACAGCCTGCATGCTAAGGAGGAACCCAATTGTCTGGGTAAAGTGTCCATCTGGTCGGGACCAGTTTCGCGGTTTGGGGTCCAGCCAGCCCAGCATTCTAAGCCAAAGGTAAAAGTACACGGTGAAGAAGACTATGAGCCTTCCTCCAGAAGACCCCGGCCCACGACCACCAGGCGACAGTATGCATGCGGCAAGGGGAGGAGACTTATGATAATGAGTTCCTAGAAATAATTAGAATAGTAACGCCTTTTCTTAGAATTAATTATAATAACCCAGCCCACATTAATGAATATGTATGCTTTTTATCATAAATAGATGCTTGTTTTACGAGCCAGCGTGCAAGTTAGGAGGAGAAATCCCCCTTGCAATAAACATACCTGCTTTATAACTCTATTCGAGTTGTAAGGTTTGTTTCCACGCGTCACCATCAAGGAAGAGAGAATTCTTCATCAGACTTTCCTAATGTATATTGAATGTGACGTTCATGGTATGAAATAATCCTGTTGGCCAGCTCGGGTCAAATGCCCAGGCCTTGCTCCTCCTCATCCCTGCACCTGGGAAGGCTCGAAAATACTGAGACTTTGAATCCCACAGAGCCTAGTTGGCTATAAAGTAAATATTTTCACGAATTCAGACACTAGAGTCTTCCAAAAGTACAGTTTTCCCCATCATTAGAAGATAAATTAGTCCTGTGTCACTCAACCCAGGACACTGCCTTTGACTCTAGTTCGTATTGAAGTTCTGGCATGTCTGGCACGGCAGCACTCAGTGGTGTGACTTCACTCAGGCCACGATAGTTCACTGTTAGCCTCCACTCTCCATTAGATTTTCACACTGGCCATATGGGATTGTTAAAGGGTGAGCGAGTCTTGCTGACCACTCCTTGAATCTCTAGTTGACGAATCAGCTTATGGATGGGAATCAGAGAGTCTTGGTTAGCGTGATATTGTCGCCGATGCACTGTTGTGGCAGTGATTGGCACCTGTTGGTTTTCGACCCTCAACAACCCCACAACAGAAGGTCCTCTGAGAGACCAGGCAAGGTAGACGAGTATTTAACTTCATCCGTCTCCCAGGCAGCTATGCCAAAAGCCCGCAAGTACCCTTTCGGGTCCTAAAAATACCCTCTCCTGAGGTAATCTATACCAAGGATGCATGGGGCCTCTGGGACAGTCACAATGGGATGCTTTTGCCACTCATTCCCAGTTAGGCTCACTTCAGCTTCCAGTACAGGGTGCTCATGATGTATACCCTCTGTATTCTCTCTCCTGAGTGGAGAAACGCTTGCTCCTAATAGTTGAGATACTGGCCCATACAGGTGGGGAGCAGGACATATTCTCTTCAAGTTGCTGGACCTTCTGGGACAGTTTCTCCACAGCTGAGATGAGGGGGGGAGAGAGACTTTCTTCATATCACCGGAGTCGGCCAGCCACCTCATCCACTGTTGGTCCCTCTTTGCCTTTCCGTTCCATTACTGCCAATGAGTTGGCATATGACGATGGGGCGCTCCATACAAACTTCCGCCACATGGACCTTGTGCATTGGATCTCATCAGGATCTGTGGGTAACTGTGCATTGTCCAGGTCATGATAAATCATCTCCCTCACGGCTAATTCTCTCAGGTACTGGATACCTCTTGCCATGGTGGTCCACTTGATTGGATGACATACAACATCTTCACTGAAGGGATACCTTTCCCTCACACCTGACAGCAGTCGCCTCCAGAGGCTTGTCTCTTTTTCCCAATTGCCTTGTCAATGCCCCCTTCCCTAGACAGGGATCCCAGCTGCCTGGCTTCTCTGCCCTCCAATTCCAAGCTACAGGCCCCGTTATGCCTGCATCGCAGCAGCCAGGTGAAAATGTGCTCGCCCGGAAGTCGGCTGAAATCTTTTGTCATATCCTGCAGCTCGCTCAGGGATAGGGATCGAGTGATTATCTCTGCTTCTGCCTCTTCCTCCTGTTCTTCTGATGGCCCTGATTCATCATCATCCCTTACAAAGCAAACTGATTTCTTGGTGTATTTCTTCTTCTGTATAAGGGCAACTGATACTGTCACAAGTTGGTTTTTTGGTTCAGCTGCAGTGCCTGCCACCGGGGTTTGAGTAGCTGCAGTGTCTGTTGCGGGGGTTGGAGCAGCCGCAGTCTCTGCTGCAGGGGTTGGAGTAGCTGCAGTGTCTCTTGGCCTGGTTTCCCTATCTTTCTCCTGAGGATGCTGCACAATATGGAGCAGTGCTTGGTAGATACTGGCCAGGGCCCAGCACAGTGCCGTGAATTGTGCCTCTCTAGAATAGCCACAGCATTTTCCTTTCAAATATGCTATCACTTTATCAGGGTCCTGCAATTGTTCGGTGGTGAAATCCCAGACCATTGGAGGTGAGAAGCTCTCTAGAAACCTGCCCATATTCTCCCACATGCTATGCCACCCTGTTAGGTCCCGGTCTGATTTTTGGTCCAGGAGGGGGTTTGAAATGATTCCGGGGATGCGATTAAGACACAAGCAAGGTCAGATGCCGTTTACTATAGTTTTACTATTGTTACCTAAAAATGATGCTAAATGGCGATAGAGAAAAGGCAGAGGTATAGGAAAGGAGGAAAAGAGAAGCAGAATTTCGGAGAGATGCAAGAAATAGTATATTACCACCACAGTCGGTCCACACAACGACTCGATGATCCTCTGGAGTCAACAGCATCCCATTGATCCGCGATTCTCAGGCCTTTGCAATGGTGAGGGTTGATGATGGTGAGGGGTCCCCAATTGCAGGGGGGTATAACAGTAATGTATAGTTCCTGTTGACTCATAGCTTGACCAACCAATGTGACAGTTACCTGTGCTAATCCAATCATTGTCTGACACGGTTGCTGCATGAGCCCCCCTTGCCTCTGCTGCACAAGAAGCGCTGGGCCTTGCAAGGCAGCCAAGTTTTGGGGGTAGAGGGTACAGTTGTTTTGAGAACCAAGGACATACATTCTTTGTTATCCGTACACTGGCGACAGAAGTCTTGTGGCAAGCAAGCTTTGAGGCATCTTGTCTTTCTGTCGGGTTCTTACACACCCACCACTATCCAGCCTCAGGGCAGATCTCTGGGTGGTAAACAGTTGCTTAACCCTAAACAAGACCTGGAACACATTCAGGAGACATAACAATAGGAACATGCTGGTTTGAACATCCCAAGGATATTCAAAATTCTCAAAAGCTGTCATACCTGGAGTGAAGGAGAAAAGGGAGGTGAAAAAGCTGGGGAAAGTATCCCCCCGTTTACCCCACAGATTGGGTGTGATTATTAATAAATTCTGAGAGACAGTGCCCAAGGTATGGGCAGGACAACAATACCACATAAACACCCCAACATAACCATCTGAACAGTGATGTTATGATATTACACAGGACAGCAAAATGATAATCCTGATCCCTCTCCCAGAGGTGATAAACAGCATCACAAGAGTACATAAACCATATAGGAATTTACGTAACACAGCCATGAGAACAAACAAAGCAACATGGTGATCTGAGACTATTTAACTAAGATAATAAATGCACACAACAAATTTGTTTTAACAAATTCTGGTCAGATTTGTCGTTATCTCAACCCTTCAAGCCTTACGTTGGGTGCCAAAAAGGACTGTTGTGGTTTGGCCTCAGATGGCAACAAAGAACCATGCAGCCGCTCTCTCGCTCCCCACCCACCCCACCCCCCAGCCATGGAGGGAGAATCAGAAGAAAAAGGCAAAATTCATGGGTTGAGACAAAGGCAGTTTGACAGAACAGCAAAGGGAAAAAGAAAATAACAAGAATAACAGTGATGGAGGAATGTACAAACACAATTATGATACCACCCAGAGCAGGACACCCCAGCCCACTCCCAAACAGCAACTTCCTGCCCCCTCCCGAGTCCAGCTCCCAGCTATGGACTGGGCATGGCCTCAGGAGTTATGGAATACCTGTGTCCCTGCCAGATTCTGGGGAAAATTAACCCTATCCCATCCAGAACAAGGACAATACCACAGCTAGAAAGCAGGACAGCAGAGCTCTTAAAATCATAGAACACAAAAGAAAGAACAAAGGTTATTCAGTGCTGGGATTAAGTTTGAAGAGATTACTTCTTGCCCAGCATACATTTGACCAAAGAGACTGGAGAATATTCCCTGCTCATTATTTTTCTGTGGATGTAATACCTAGAATCATCACATGACATCACAAGAAGAGAACCGTTCGAAAGAGACCTCATTGAACTAGCCCAGAGGTGCTACCAGCAGCCAGACTGGTGCAGCTTATTATAACAGGAACATGAGTCGTACAGACAGTTCATACCCTACTTTCAGACCTTCAAAGCTTCCCAAGTTTTGATTCAAAGCACTATGAACCTTATTCCTGTTGAACATGACAGATATGACCAAAATATTAGCAAAAGAAATAGTGCAAGCAGAAGGTATTCATAGTGCACTTTGAGCAGAACCATATTTCACTGAATTTCACTGAATTCTTTTAGAGTTGGAAGGGACCATATAGATCATCTAGTCCAACTCCCCTGCTGAAGCAGGATTGCTTAGAGAATGCTACTCAGGACTGCATCCAGGCGGGTCTTGAAAATCTCCAAAGAAGGGGACTCCACAACCTCCCTGGGCAGCCTGTTCCAGGGCTCTGTCACCCTCACCGTGAAGAAATTCTTCCTCATATTCGAGTGGAACCTCCTATGTTCCAACTTGTGCCCGTTGCCCCTTGTCCTGTCACTGGGAACCACTGAAAAGAGTCTGGCTCCCTCCTCCTTCAACCCACCCTTGAGATACTTATAGGCGTTAATAAGGTCTCCCCTCAGCCTTCTCTTCTCCAGACTAAAGAGTCCCAGCTCTCTTAGCCTTTCCTCATAAGGGAGATGCTCCAATCCCTTAATCATCTTTGTTGCCCTTCGCTGGACTCTTTCCAGTAGTTCCCTATCCCTCTTGAATTGGGGAGCCCAGAACTGGATGCAGTATTCCAGTTGTGGCCTCACCAGTGCAGAGGAGAGGGGGAGAATGACTTCCCTCGACCTACTAGCCACACTCTTCCCTATGCAGCCCAAGATTCCGTTGGCCTTCCTGGCCACAAGAGCACATTGCTTGCTCATTGTCATTTTGCTGTCTACCAGGACTCCCAGATCTTTCTCTTCGGAGCTTGGCTCCAGCAGGTCCACGCCTAACCTGTATTGGTGCCTGACATTCTTCTTCCCCAGGTGCAGGACCTTACACTTTTCCCTGTTGAACCTCATGAGGTTCTTCCTTGCCCAGCCCTCCAGCCTGTCCAGGTCTCTCTGGATGGCAGCACGGCCCTCCGGGGTGTCAGCCACCCCTCCCAGTTTGGTATCATCAGCAAACTTGCTGAGGATACACTCTGTCCCCTCGTCCAGGTCACTGATGAATATGTTGAACAGGACTGGACCAAGTATTGACCCCTGGGGGACACCACTGGTTACAGGCCTCCAGCTTGAGCCTGTTCCATTAACCATTACCCTTTGGGTCCTGTCACATAGCCAGTTCTCAATCCACCTCACTGTCCCCTCATCCAGCCCACACTTCCTTAGTTTTCCAATGAGGATGTTATGGGAGACAGTGTCAAAAGCCTTGCTGAAGTCAAGGTAGATGATATCTGCTGCCCTCCCCTCATCCAACCAACCAGTTATGGCATCATAGAAAGCTATCAGATTGGTCAAGCGTGATTTACCCTTGGTAAACCTATGTTGCCCACTTCCAATAACCCCCTGCTCTTCAACTTGTTTGGAGATGACATCTAGAATGAGTCTCTCCATTACCTTCCCAGGGACGGAGGTGAGACTAACTGGTCTGTAGTTCCCAGGGTCCTCCCTGGGAACTTATATATATATACTTATATTTAATCATCTTATTTATTAAGCTTTAATAACTACTATTCAAATGGAAGTTGTCAAACACAACATCAAAGAAAGACCAAAAAAGTTAGTGATGTCAAATTGAAGATTTTTCTGATATTGCTTAGCTTTTAAACAATAAAGGACAATTAAAATGCAAATGCTTCTACTGAGTTGGTAGCTCGATTACAAGACATTTTTATTTTTCTGAACAGGAGATTAAGAGATGACAAAATAAAAACAACTTCCCATTTGTGTTTGGTTTGTACCTGTATGTTTTCACTACTCTTTCAAGACATTTGCATGTAGTGGAGGTCCATTTAGTAAAATAGTATATTCACACAAAGCAAAACACTATCATTCACTTCAGGGAATTCCAAGAAGTTAGAAAAAAAATATACTACAGAAATATTCAAAGAGGAGAAATGAAAAACAACCAGAAATTTGGCCAGATTGCTTGAGCAGGGTGAATCAGAAGATTTTAAAAGAGAAGTTCTTGTAACATCTAGGATATTATTGTTGTTTGTTTGTATGCATGTATGTCTCTTTGTAGAAGAGGTATATTCTTTAAGAAGAGCTATAGAAAAATGCAAAAATATCCTTGCTGCAAAATTTGATGAACTTGCACTCTTTCTGCTTGCCACATAGCCTTACATTGCTTTCATTTTATTTATTTTTCAAAATAATTCCCTAAAATTTGCACAGGCATACATTGAACCTGCTAGGAAGCTCTTATATTGTGTTAATATTTATGACTTAACCATGAACAACCTGGAGTGTTTAATGGTTGTGTACAATGGCTGCCCATCCATCCTCTACCAGGCATTTAACAAACTGAAACTAAGGTAAAGACACTGTCTTCTGTGAGGAGTTAACACTCTATATACTGTGCTTGCTCACTTTTACAAACATAGTTTAAGTTGGTTTATCTTAGGTACTTATCTAAAACCTGAGCAAAGGGATTTCAATATATGAATTCAGACTGAAGTGATTTTTGGGAGCAGACTGCGGGCAGATGGCAAGATTATGGTACTTATTATTATTTTACCAAATCTGATTTTAAAGGCAACTATGTCTGTACCAGAGTTGTGTTTAATAAAATATAGCTCTAGGCTTATTTTTTTTTTCTCCTTTCTCATTGACAACAAATACAAGTGTTACAGTTTATCAATTGGAAACATTCATGATCTAGAAAGGTTTTAAACAGTGATTTAGGTTGCCAATCACTGCCTAAAATCTTTCTATAAAAGGTGTAACAAGGACTTAAGATATGGCTTACTCCCTGTTGCCACACAACATCCATATGCATGAGTGAGATGAAGAACTCATACAGTTTATCTCTGACATGCCTCTATTTCTGAACAGTTCTGGGCTGATAAGGTAGCCAAAATTCTTTCAATTAAAAAGACAGGGAAAAAAAAGCACATAATCACACAGGATTAGAGATATCTTGAATGATCTGCCTGTCTCTCTCTGATCTGCTGTAAGAGACCTGACACTGCTGTGAAAAAGTATGTTGTTTACAGATCTGAGAGACAAGCAAAAGCACAGTACCTTTACAACTGAGGATAAAAGGCCTGAGCCTCTCTCAGCAGTGTATGATTCATTCAATGACCAAGACCAATTCTGGAACACTTTAATGTTCGCTTGTTTAATTTCAGTTGGAGTTCCTGTATAGGGACATTGTTCTTCACCATCACAAGAGCATATGAAAGAGAAGAAAGCTGAAACAAAAGAGCAAATACACTCCAATGAATCTGTTAAGCCACATTGATGAAATTTTCAAAAGCAACAGGTTGTGAAAGACCTTGACAACTGGAAAAGATGTGAAAGAAAGGCAAGAGTATGAGGAGAAAAGAGGTCCCAAAATAAGAATGCATTTAGGTCCAGAGTACATGCTCAATTTTTATTCAACCCTCCTATGTTTAGCAAGACACTGTATTTCTCTAGTTATTATGACTGTGTAGGAAAAAACAGCTTGTATGTATAGACTGTTACTGAGATATGAGAAATCTATAATTAAGAGAGACCTGCACAAATAAATACCTGAATATTCAAGGCCAAATATATTTACATGCTACTGGCCATTTATTTCCTTGACTATCAGTCAAACTTGCCTAGCTAGACTAACTTTTACCTCCTTTATTCAATATGACATATTTTCTATATAGTTTGCTTCACATTATAGGTATTTTTCATAATCATGGATTTCTTCAGAATGGACAGAAAGCAACTTAAATAAAGTGCAAAGTAATGTTTAAAGCAAATTAGTTTCATTGTTCTACAGAAAACAAATATCCAGAAACTGGTGCTGACAATTGAATGATCCTGCCAAAATCTCAGGTATTTTAACTTATTTTAGAACAGAGAAACTTATATGGAATGTCACAATATCAAAGAGAATCTATATAACATCTGTGTTTACATACATTTACACTGCTTTTTAAAAAGCACAATTAGCATGTGTGAACATTTCACATGTTTATATTTGGCAAAAATGAAGAGCAAGCAACAACATGAATGTTGTAACAAAAAAATCGGTCAAAAAAAGAAAAAAGAAAAAACCCTTACTTGTATTATAAAACCAAAAAATTAATAATTTCTGCTTTCCTTACATTTGCCAACATTTAAAAGCGCTACTATAAAAGCCATTGTTTCAGAACCACAAGGAAGTTCCCTGGAGAAATGTATTGTATACAATATTAACATCTCTGAAGAGTGCATAAAACCAGTATTTAAACATGGTAAATAGACTCAAATTCATTCATAAGTGTTTTGTATTTTAGTGCTTTTTTGAAATTTCCTGTTACGCCAATAACCTCTTCTGATAGCGTGAATGATATGGAAACAATCTCTCCAGTGGAGAAAATGGGAATTTTTACATTGATCCAGGTGACATCAAAATTGAATTACAGTAGAACAGACATGAACTCGTCACACTTGCAGAAAACAGTATTTTCAGACATTTTTCTTTAATTATTCAAAGGGAAAAAGTATTTACTATTCTTAACTTAATAATATCTATGCAGGTATTAATCACAAATCCAGCAATCAGCTAACATGAATAGTTTTACTGTCAGCCCTTGATTGTGAACTACTGTACTCTTTTTTTTTTAAGATACAGATTCCCAAGATGCTATGGAACAAAATTTCAGTACAAGAAAGACATGGGCCTGTTGGAGCAGGTCCAGAGGAGGGCCACAAAAATGATCAGAGGGATGGAACACCTCTCCTATGAGGACAGGCAGAGAGGGTTGGGGTTGTTCAATCTGGAAAAGAGAAGGCTCCGGGGCAACCTTATAGCTCTATACTTAAAGGGGTATAGCAATAGTATATAGCTATATACTTAAAGGGGGCTTATAAGAAAGAGGGGGACAGACATTGTAGCAGGGCCTGTAGCGACAGGAGGAGGGGTAAGGGTTTTAAACTAAAGAAGGGTAGATTCAGACTAGATACAAGGAAGAAATTTTTTATGATGAGGGTGGTGAAACACTGGAACAGGTTGCCCAGAGAGGTGGTAGATGCCCCATCCCTGGAAACATTCAAAGTCAGGTTGGATGGGGCTCTGAGCAACCTGATCTAGTTGAGGATGTCCCTGCTCATTGCAGGTGAGTTGGACTAGATGACCTTTAAAGGTCCCTTCCAACCCAAACCATTCTATCATTCTATGAAAATACAGCAATGCTGGAGAATTACTTTCTTATATACTTTCTTCAACAATTAAAATGCATGAAATGCAGGTTATGAGAACAACTTTTCACAAAACTTTTGCAGCCTATGCAAGAAGCAGCAGCCTTCTATTTTCAAAAGTTCTTTGAGAAGACATATTACTGTATTGATACAGTGCAAGTACTGATGTCAGACAATTTTGAGGACTTGCTACTAGAAATGTGATTAACCACAGCTGTGTGTTGGATAATGAAGACTGGCTAGCAGGATGCTAGCACTTACCCAGAAAAATGCCTTAGAAGAGAAAGACAGAGACTTGAAAGCTGGGCAACTCAGTCAAGCATTGAGGCTGGGGAGGAGATATAAAGAGGCACTTTTGGGTAAGAATATTTCCACTAAATAAATTTTCCTTATGCTTCTATAATTGATAACTGCATTTATAAACTTACAAACCAATTACTGGTATTTTATTTGTGATTTTATGTGTTTGCACTGAGGACTCACAGCCAGGGACTTGGGCTGACTCAGTCCTAGGGATTGTGTCAAGACTGAACAAAACAAGACAGACCTTCCCCAAAGTGTGTGCAGCCCTATTACATGTACAAGGCTAACTGCCAATGTGACCACAAGAAAATGAATATGTGCTTGGGAAGATTCCCATCTTATTTTACAATCAAGGAAAAAATTTCCTTTTTTTTTTAACAGTCAAAACATATTTTTCGTCAGTCCCTCATGCCAAAAACAGATCAAAAGAAGACAGAAAATATTGGAGAGAGTAATCACAAAGTATTTTTTTACTGGTCCTCTGCCTCTTCTGGCAGAGAGGAAATAAGAGTAGCATTAGATAATGCCCTGGTTTGAGTTAAAACAGAACCAAGTTTCTTTTCAGTAATTTTACTTTTCAGTTAAACCTCTTCTAACTAACTGAACTCTCTGAAATTAATGGCATATTTTTCAGACAGTGTCCACTCCCAGAGTGATAAGACCTGATTGTTTTGAATTTATGTCAAGGAATGGTATACAGAGAGGCCCTTGCTTATACTTATTGCTATAACAACCAAGGTCAGCTTCGTTACTTGCCCCATTGGAGTGTCAGAAGTGGAAAAGCGTAGAGGGGTCACACCTGCAGGGAGGAGCGGATAGGACAGGTAACCCAAAACTGACCAATGGGGTATAATCCATCCCTTCTGCATCATGCTCGGTATAAAGCAGAGGGATCAAAGGGTCATCTTTCTTTCCTCAATGGCTGGCATTCAGGGAGGAATCTGTTCGTCTGCCTTTAATCCCAATCCATGTCTTCCTGACTGCAGATCATAGCCTCATAGAATCATAAAATGGTTAGAGTTGGAAGGGACCTTAAAGATCATCGAGTTCCAACCCCTCTGCCATGGGCAGGGACATCTGCCACTAGGTCAGGTTGCTCAAAGCCCCATCCAGCCTGGCCTTGAACACCTCCAGGGATGGGGCATCCACAACTTCCCTGGGCAACCTGTTCCACTGCCTCACCACCCTCACAGTAAAGAATTTCTTTCTAGTATCTAATCTATATCTCCCCTCTTTCATTTTAAAACCCTTACCCCTCATCCTATCACTACATTCCCTGATAAAGAGTCCCTCCCCATCTCTCCTGTAGGCCCCCTTTAGGTACTGGAAGGCTGCTATAAGGTCTTCATGGAGCCTTCTCTTCTCCAGGCTGAACAACCCCAGCTCTCTCAACCTGTCTTCATAGGAGAGGTGCTCCATCACTGATCATTTTCGTGGCCCTCCACTGGACCCGTTCCAACAGGTCCTTCCTGTGTTGAGGACTCCAGAGCTGGACACAGTACTCCAGGTGGGGTCTCACCAGAGCAGAGTAGAGGGGTAGAATCACCTCCCTCGACCTGCTGGCCACGCTTCTTTTGATGCAGCCCAGGATGCGGTTGGCTTTCTGGGCTGCCAGTGCGCATTGCCGACTCATGTCGAGCTTCTCATCCATGAGCACTCCCAAGTCCTTCTCCTCAGGGCTGCTCTCCAGCCATTCTCCGCCCAACCTGTATTTGTGCCTGGGATTGCCATGTCCCAGGTGCAGGACCCTGCACTTGGCCTGGTTGAACTTCATGCGGTTTGCATGGGCCCACCTCTCAAGCCTGTCCAGGTCCCTCTGGATGGCATCCATTCCCTCCAGCGTGTCGACCGCGCCACACAGCTTGGTGTCATCAGCAAACTTGCTGAGGGTGCACTCTATCCCACTGTCCATGTCTCCGACAAAGATGTTAAAGAGCACTGGTCCCAGTACCAACCCCTGAGGAACGCCACTTGTCACTGGTTTCCACTTGGACATTGAGCTGTTGACCGCAACCTTTTGAGTGAGGCCATCCAGCCAGTTCCTTATCCACCGAGTGGTCCAGAAATCTGGAATCCAGTTCCCGTCCATCGCTGAGTCCATTCTGGGACTTTCCCAATGCCTGCCAGTGAAGTGATAAGTCTCTTTCTCTCTCTTACTCCTCTCCCTTTAGGAAGAGATGGTGGAGAGCATCTGTTGTTTGTTTCAGTGGCCAGCCCAGACCAAACCACCACAGATTTAATGGTGCCCTAGGTGGGGCTCAACCAGGGTTCTCATAGATTGCCTGAATAGTTCAAATTCCAGCTTGCTCAGAAAATAAAAGACAGCTCACATCATGTCATTCTTAAGTGAAATGTTATATCATGCTTTTAGAGAGCTTTGTTTAAAGTTATTTGATGCATTGCTGCTTAACCTGCTGAAGTGCCTCATTTCTTCACATTCTATGCTTTTCCAAAAGCCATAGTTCCCCCACTTCTGTTCACATTCACTACTGCATATATTTCCTATTTTTCATAGTTCAAATTTATTTAAAATTAATCCCTGCACCCCAAGATACTAAAATTTATGCTATTATCATTTCAGGGCATTACCAGAGGAACGGGTCCAGATTAAAGTGGTAGCAAGGCTGTCAAACAAAGAATTTGGCTCCATGTTAAAACATATAATGCACTGCATACAAATGACTGTTTAGAGAGCACTGTGTGATCTGAGCGACAAACCCTTGAAACTTGCTATGCAAGGCTTACAGTTGTAACATTTCAGGCAGATGTTTTCAAACATTAATTCTTCATACAGGTGAGAGCTGGGAACAGATGAAAAGATTTGTAAAAAGCTAGAAAGAAAACCATTAAGTACGATAATTTTCTATGTCACATTTGGATAGAATTTTGTCATGGCAGGGATGGAATAAAATCAAAGCTGGCAAATCTAAATCTAAATTGAGAAAACAACCTTGTTGGCTATGATTTTAGTATTATTTTTTCTAATAGTGAAATACATAGTTAGGAGACATTGTATGCTAGACAGACTCTTTAACATGTTTGCTCCAGAGAAATCTCCCGCTTTATATTCCTGTCACATGCCAATGACTGTCAAGGTCAAATTGCTAATCCCTAGGTTGTGAACTATAAATATAAAAATATTAGTGACAAGGATCTTGGCTTTCATAAAATGATACACATGTATCTTTTGATGATCTTACATAATTTATTTAAATTATAACAAAAATGATAAGCATGTTACTCAGAAATTACTTGCAGTGACTGTCCTGAGCTGTCCTCAGGTTTCACAAACCTGAATGTAAAGGCTATTATTTTATAAGATTAGACAGAAGGTATGCGAAATAAAAGTTTATGTCATTTTTCCTTTGGCTGAATTTAATTGAAGGAGATTGGAGCTAAAAATCAGTTTGTTTAAACGGCTGTTTAATATTTTTAAAATATACATAATTTTTGATAGAAATACTAGGTTTTCTTTACATAAATTTAATTTACTATTTACTGTGTTTACTGTCTGTCAATGGAAGCCAACTTCCTTATGTAAGAGGAATTAATATGACCTAAAACAGGAACAAACAGAAGAATCTTCACAGTATAGCAAAAATACAGTTTTCTGGTTACACAAGCTATTTGCTACAGAAAACAAAATATTTGGACAAAGCGCAAAAAAAGGGGTAAAAGAAAAAAGAAAACAAATGAGAAATCCAAGAAGAAAGTTGTGTCTAAGTCCAAAGTCTAGTCTAGTATTTTGAATTTTCCTCCCTCTTTTTATCCAACTGGATAACAGCTTTCACAGATACACCTAGCACTGGCTTCATGATATCTTAACTTTTCTAATTTCCAGTGCTGTAGATAAAATTTCTCATGACAAAATCCAGGACAAGTATTTGATTTTGGATACAGAAGAGATACATCTAAATCTTTATCTCTACAAGCCCAGGAAAGGTTAAAACACCTTTTGTTTGATTGGATTTTTCCTCCCCCCTTTTTTCTGACAGAAGAAAGAGAGCAATTGAGAAACATACAGAAAACTCAGTTTTGCTGTGTTTCTTAGTTAAAAATCCTGCCTGCTTCTTTTGGAGTTTTGATTCTGGGAAGAAAAATGAAAAAACATTCCATGTATAAGGTAATCATTCCATGGTATACCAAAATAATCACAGAAGTCATGAGAAATCAAAGCCATCACAGAAATTAAAGCAAAAAAAAGGACACAGGTTACCTACTTGTTATCAAAAAAGGAAAGAGTATCAAGAAAATGGATGCTATGTCACTTTGCAAGAGGACTTCAAGGTCCTTAATTTCAGCATTGAAAAATCCTTCTTAGCTACAAATTAGGTGCCAAGACTTTCTATATAGTGCATGTTAACAAAATTAAAAATACGATCTGCCACTAAGTAGCCAATCAAGTTAACCAAGAAAAAAAAAGTCAAGCTAGAGTTAATTTGAAAGGCAATGCATTTCCCAGACAGAAAAACCTTTCCTGAACTTCAGATTAATGTGAAGGATGATATTTTCTCTCAAGTGGAAAAGACAGTGGTATTTTCTAGTTATCTTCATTATTTAAAAAGTCTAAGTGCTCTCAGAGGTCTGGGAGATGCAGACTGAGCTTCACCCCCTGCCCACTTTGGAAGAGAGCCTTGAATACGCATCTTCCAGTTAACAAGGGAGTGCTCTATGTAACATGTGATGCATGTTTCATGGATTCTGAGGTGGATCTTTATTCTGGAGCTGCACAAGTTACTATAATCAAGTATCTACAGGAGAAGAAATTTGGTGCTCTGTCCTTGTAGTCCTCCATTACTTTCTGCTTATGTTTTACATTAGACCAAATCCAGTAACAATATCATCAAGGGACATCAAAGAATAGCAGTTAAGCTAATATTTCAAATAGCAGGATATTATGTACTCTAGATAAATTATGAGTCTGGAGTAAGCAAGCCTTATCCCATTGAACCTTCAATGAGAAAAATACATTCCCTAATTTTTCTGCAAGGTAAGAATATGTATTGTGATTTTTAGAAAGAAACTGACATTCAGCATGTGTACATGCACTGTCTTACTGCACAAGAACTTGTTCATCAGCCCATAACCATAGAATGATTATGAGATTAATCCCCCCAGGCAAGATACCAGAGAAATGCTCCGCATGAAAATCTAGGCATGAAGAACATTAATGGCCAAACTCTTCAGTGGTACCTGTTTATAATACAATGCACCAGTAGCAGTTTTAAAGACAATGACACTTGTGAAATTTAGATAATTCCATAGATACCAGCAGGGAACAGAAGATTCAAGGACCCACAATTTAGACCTAGGCATTTATATACATACCCTGTTTCAAAAGTAATGAGACCTGGCATTTAAATATTGAGGGCTTAGATGACTTCTCCAGATTTGACAGTAGAGATACTGCTAAGTTGTTTCTGTGTGTCCTGTTAGGAAAAATGAAACAAGACAGGGAACATGAGATAAATGCAAACAGAAGAATGCAGTAACAACAAACTTAGTACAATTACTATGAAGTATATATGATGCTGCTGATATTTCTGTAAGTTTTTACTTTTGAATTGATGTCCTGGTTTGAGTATACTGGTTTTGTATATATATTTCATTATTTTCTTTTGATTATTTTACTAATATTTTCATTAAAGTAGTTTAGTTTCTCTCAACTAATAAGTCTCTCTCTATCTCCCTCCTCTCCTTGAAGAGATAGGTGGGGGAGAGCATCTGTTGTTCTTCTCAGTGGCCAGTCTGGACCAAACCACAATGGTGCCCAACATGGGGCTCGACCAGAGCTCTCATAGATTGCCTGAAAAGTTTGAATTCCAGCTTGCCCAGAGATTAAAACAGACAGCTCACATCATGTTGTTCTTAAATGAAATGTTACATCATGCCTTTAGAGAGCTTTGTTTGAAGTTAATTGATGAAACACTGCTTAACCTGCCAAATATGTTGCATGGTTTGTTTGCTCTTTGTGTTTGTATGCAATGGTTTAAATGTGCTAATTTGGTGTGGATTGGCATTCAGATGTATAATACAACTATTTGGATAACAGTTCTACCTGCATATCTCAGGCATATCACATGATGGATTCTATTACTAATTACACTTTCGGTTTTACCTGGGGAAGGTTTACTTTGCCCTTTAATGGTTATGCCAAAGTGACACCATCAGAGCTAGGGGATGGAAACTTTTGGGGTTGTTTCAAAAAGGAATGTTATTTTCATAAAATCATGATTTTGCTGTTGGTTTTCCTGAATATGTTGCGGGGTGGGTTTTTTTATCAAACATTGGTGCAGGAGTGAGTACTGTGTAATATGCACTGCTGTTACTCAAATCCCATGAGCCACTCTGCTGCCTGCGGTAAAAGCCACTCCCCCCCACCTATACCGGCATGAGCTACTCCAGTCTCAACAACGAACACTATCACTACTCCAGCTGCTTCGACAATGAGTACCACTGCTACTCAAACTCCAACAGAATCGGCACAAGTTGCCCTGATGACCAGAAAGCATAAAAGGAGGTCAGCTCATTCCCCTGCCTCTTACGACAAAGACAAGCTCAAGCCAGGTAGCATGGGAGAGAGTTCTTCTGATCAAGGAAAGGGTCCTTCTAAAGCAGATCAAGGAGAAGGTCCTTCTCAGGCAGCGTCAACGCAGGAGGAGGACTCAGATGCAGAGATAATCATTAAATCCTTCTCTATGAAGGACTTGCAAAATATGAAGAAGGACTTTAGTCACCATGAAGGTCAGACACTTATCTCCTGGTTGTTCCAATGCTGGGACAATGGGGCTCATTCCATAGATTTAAAAGGTAGAGAAGCTAGGCAGGTGGGAAACCTGGCCAGATGTAGGTATTGATAAAGCGACTGGGAGAAAGACAAAATCTCTCAGTCTCTGGAGGCGACTGCTATCAGCTGTAAAAGGCAGGTATCCCTTTAAGGATGATATTGAATGCCATCCAAGCAAATGGACCAGCATGAAAACAGGTATCAAGTATTTGAGGGAACTGGCTGTGTGAGAGGTGATTTATGGTGACTGGCAAGTGAATGTAGACCCTGATGAAATGCCGTGCAAACGATCTTTGTTGAGGAAGCTTGTACAGAGTGCACCATTGATGTATTCCCATACATTGTCAACGATGGTTTGGGGAGGATCCAATGCTGATGCACCAACTGTAAATGAAGTGGCTAACAGAATACCCCAGTATGAAGTCTCTCTCGTCCCCTCACTGTGGCAGCCGTGGAAAAACTGGCTGAGAAAACCAAGAAACTGGCTGAGAAAAACGAAAAAATGGCTGAGAAAAACAAGAAAATGATTGAGAAAATGACCAAGAGAATGGCTGAGCAAAATGAGAAAATGATTGAGAAAATGATTGAGAAAATGGCTAAGAAAAATGATAAACTGTTTGAAAAACTGTTTGAAAAACTGTCCGGGATGGAGGGAGAATCCCACTCTTCCCCTGAATGGACCCATGTTGCAGCTGTTAAAAAAAGACACCCTCCTACAAGACTGACTCAAGAGAAAGAGGAACCGCTCTGAGATTTTATGTAGTTTTGCCTCTGCAACTATGGAGAGGACATGAGTGATTATGCTCCCATCTGAGCTGCGGCTACAGCGATAATCAGGATGATGACGCACAGACTGCATGGCCTGGCCCACTGAGCCAGGACCTGTCATGGGCGTAGTGATTAACTTCACTCATAAGAGAGTAGTAGTGAAATATTTATTAAGGTGTAACAGTGATTTAACAAAATTAGTAGTAAATGTGACAGTGTTTTACGAGATTCGATGGCAAGGTACACTTGGTTATTTACTGCATAGAGGACAGGGTCAGACAAGCTGTCAGGGAGACCCTCCCGTTGAGTCACGAGGTTCAGAAAGGACCCCCTTGCTTTCTAAACTCCTTCTCAGAGAGGAGTCTAGGTGCGGCTGGATCCAATCCTAGTCCCAGACTTGGTCAACGGTTTATGTCTAAAGGATTATATATGCGCAATCAACCCTTTATATTACTTAGCTAAGATTTCAAAGTTTAGCATGCTATTAGCCACTTACCGAGAATCTGTTGTGGCAAGGAATCTCTTAACCTCGAGGAGTAACCTTAAGCAAGCATCCCCACTCAAGGGGAGATCCTGGTGTGCAGCTTGCTGCCATGCAGGAGAGCTCAAAGGGCTCTTGGGCTGTCCACTATTTATAGAGTAAGATAATTGACCTATAGTCATATTCTCATGGGAACAAAAAATCTAGGTCCCCACTCCAGACATGTTTTGGCTGTGTTGCCAGCCATCCCCCAAAGTCCAGGTGCAACTCATCACAACTCCCACTAATGGTTACGGCTTGAGCAGGAGCCAGGGGAGTGGGGGAAGAGAAGTTGTGGATCCTCCATCCCTGGAGGTGTTCAAGGCCAGGCTAGATGGGGCTTTGAGCAACCTGGTCTAGTGGGAGGTGCCCCTGCCCATGGCAAGGGAGTTGGAACTCGATGATCTTTAAGGTCCCTTCCAACCTGAACCATTCTGTGATTCTATGATAAGAAGGGGAAAAATGGGGAGAGCACACTGCCACACTCCACCCCGTGACTACAGTCGATTCATCTTACCTTCACAGAGTGGTGGTGCGGTCACCTCTTGCCTCTGTGCCATAAATAGTATATTGATATCTTGTGCACTTAGAGATCCACGGTAAGTAGACAGTAAAGCACTGCTATCTGTTATTTGTTAATTTGTATGTCTTGGGTGGTTGAAGTTGGGTTATCTGTTTGGTCAAGTACCAGATTTTTATATACAGCATAACTATAAGCAACAAACATATTAAAGTTAGAACCAGCAAGATCACAACTGGGTGAAGCATACGATTAAACAGTCCCGTTGCTGTTGGTGACCATCCAAGAAGAATTTCGATGTATCTCTTCTGTATCATGCTGAACGGTGATTAGAGTGTTGTGTCCATTGTTTCGTATTCGTTCTAGCAGCTGACGCAGGTCATTGTGTTGTAGTAGTTTCTTCACCAATGTAAGATTCATTCCAATAGGGGTAGGCAACAAATCTCGAATCAATGTATAATAAGATTGTAGCAATTGATAAGACATAACAGGAGCTGAATAACTGCAGTCACATCCCAGAACTTCAGTAAAGTTACAAACACAAATATTTGAGTGATTACTTGTATCTATAGTAATGTTATCTAGGAATATAGTACTGCAAAGGGTTCTCATACAAAGACATCCTTTTCCAATATATACAAGTACAGTTTCAGGGTTTTCATCGAAATGTATTTCAAAATGACAAACATTCTGTTCAGTGTCAAGACAAACATCTTGGAAGTTCTTTGACCACAGGTTAGAAGCAGCATTGTTAAGGTTTGGAATATTAACACGAACACAGCATTTCCGTTTGCCATCCTGCAGGGTGCTGTTAGAGAAAACAAAGACTCGTTTCAGAGGAGAGAGTCCGAACAGGTTACCCCCTTAAAAAGAAAGAAAAATCCATCTTGCACTAATACTGTGTTTTGCACCACTGCTATTGGTAGCTTCCCAGGCGTGTGGGCCACAAGGTTTAGTTAAGGTCATAGACACAGTACCTATGGCTGGTAAATTGACCATCACAGGCTGTCCTGGCTGTAATGTTGTCAGATATTCTCCTTCCTCAGTGAATGGGGCACTGAGCTCAGTTTTTACAATGAATGCTTGGCTTACAGGGCTTCCAGTGGGCCCTGGGCCCATATCGATTATTTAATTGATGGAGTACTTTGGGAAGTCTCCTATACCATTGAGCCTCATATGATTTGAGATTCCTTTTCAATAAGCCATTAGCTCTTTCTACCATCCCATTTGATTGAGGGTAATATGGGGTGTGGAATACCCACTTAATTCCCTCTTGTTTTGCCCAGTCTTGTACTTCCTTACATGAAAAACATGAGCCATTATCACTTTGGATAACATCAGGAGTAGGTAGATTTGAGAACCACCACGATAGTCCTTGCACTGTATTTTTTTCATTGGCTGTCCAACACTTAGTGACCATAAGCAAGCCGGAGACTACCTCCACATATATCAATATCTTGCAGAGGATTTGAATGGTCCAATATAATCAATTTGCCATGTAGACCATAAAGTTTTCCCTTCATTGATATGTAGAGGTGGTGCTTTAGCAGGATGATCTGTCTGCAATCTCAGTCTACACTGGGGACATGCTGTAAGAATAGTTTCACAAGTTTTCCTGTTTATAGGCCAGCCTTTACTCTGTGCAGCAAAGCGCTTCTTTACCTGTGTGGCCAAAGTTTTGATGTAACCATTCTCCCAGTCGATATCACTCTGCATCTAAGGCGATTTTCCTAATTTTGGTTGGCTCATCTACCTTTTGATTCTACTTTGTGGCTGGTTGATTATCCTTAGCATAAGCTTTAACCCATCCAATCTTAAAATGTGTTTTCCTGGCTATATCCAGCAATAATTGCCAGTCTTTGTTTCTCCAAACCAGGGATCCATTTACTTCCCAGTTTAATGTTTCCCACTGACAGAGCCACTGTGTGGCACCGGCCCATACAGCATAAGAATCTACATATATGATTTTTGCTCCATTCTGTGCTGCCAAAACGACTGCTCTTATTTCTCCTACTTGTGCACTGCCTTCACCTTCCTCTATTACTTGTTTGCCAGAGGTAATATCTAACGCAACAGCCTTATATTGCCATTTACCATTTACTCTTTTTGCAGAAGCATCTGTAAACCAAATGTTTTCTGTTGGGGTATTCTCAGTGAGGGGTGGTGCATCCAGAATGGGTGAAGGTTTAAAAGGTTGCTGTAATGCTAAAGGGTCTGTGTTTACAGGAATCTGCAATTTGGAAACCTTAGTGTGTCCTTCAGTTAACTGCATATTTTCTGCAACTCCTGTTAGGTAGGCATACCATTTTCTGATAGTAAGTTTCTGTGAGACTCCTTCTGGGGGAGCAGTCCCCTTTAGGATTGATTTTATTAAATGAAGGGTCCTCTAGTTTGCACAGGTTGTCCCTGATGTATTTTCTCAACTTGTTTAACTGCTCAGACTAAAGATAGAAGTCCTTTTTCCGTTGTTCTGTCTCTTTAAATGCAGTGGAGCTAAACAATAGAGGTCTTTTTGGCCCATCGGGGCCAGTTTAGAATGGATTACAGTAAGCAGCATGTTTCACAAAACCCCATTCGGCTATGATAGGGTCACGGGGGTGTACTGGTCCCTGTGACTGGTATGTTTTTAACTCTTCAATTAGAGTTTTTACTGCCTCCCAGGATTTGCCTTTCCGTAAAAGTGAGTATAATGGACGAGAAATTATAGAAAATCCAGGCACATGCTTCCTCCAATATCCTAAAGTTTCCATTAATTGTTGTAACTCCTTCCTTGATTGGGGCATTTGCAGATCTTCCATTTTTCTTAAGGTATCTGGAGGAATCACAGCACTGCCTGCTATCCAGCAAGTACCTAAAAATTTACTTCTTTACTCGGTCCCTGACATTTTCCAGGTGGAACCTCAATTTCTGCTTTATTTAATGCTTGCCACACCGCCGCTGCCACTTCCCCATCATCTCAGGGGAAGTTCCTCCAATCAGAATATTATCTATATATTGGTACAGTTTCACATCTTGGGGGAGTGAGACTGTCTGTAAAAGTTCAGCAAGTGTGGCATGAGCAATTGTGAGTGAATGTTTATACCCCTGTGGGAGTCTATTAAAGGTATATAAATACAGGTATAAAGGTATAAATATAGGTATAAAAAAGGCATATAGGCATATAAATATAGGTATAAAAGGTATATAAATATAGGTATAAAGGTATAAATATTATATATGCACAATCAATCCTTTATATTACTTAGCTAAGATTTCAAAGTTTAACATGCTATTAGTCACTTACTGAGAATCTGTTGCAGCAAGGAATCTCTTAATCTCGAGGAGTAACCTTAAAAGCCTCAAAGGGCTCTTGAGCTGTCCACTATTTACAGAGTAAGATAATTGACCTAAAGTCATATTCTCGTGGGAACAAAATATCTAGGTCCTCATTCCAGACAGTGTTTTGGCTATGTTGCCAGCCATCACGCAAAGTCCAGGTGCAACTCATCACAACTCTCACTGATGGTTATGTCTTGAGCAGGAGCCGGGGGGGAGGGTGTGGAAAGAAGGGGAAAAAGGGGGAGAACACACTGCCACAGACTTTACTAGATGGTAAAACCTGCTGCATTACATGGCTGGCAAACAAAGAACTCGCCATTCAGTGTGTCCTCATCTTTTCAGAAGTGTGCATTTTTCCCAGATGAGAGAAATGGCATGAGTTTATCTTATTAAGTTCTTTAGTATTATTATTATTAATCTGAAATACTGCAGAACTGTACATAAGAAACACAAGCATATGTGTGGGTAAAGTTTCCAAAACTATGTCTTTTGATGGCTGCATAATGAAATAATAGGAAACTATGACAGCAAATCTACATCAATCACAGAACTACATTTATTTTCTAGTTCTAGTAACCTAAATACATACAGTGCCAATAAGTGGATCTTTAGAAAGTAAAGAAGCTTAATTGCTTATCTTCAGCATCATTCACTAGATGTCTGTTGCTCAGTACTGGATGATATCATCCTGGTACAATTGCAAAACTGAACTTTAAATCCAGAAGTCCAGGTTTTCATATTAATTTTTAGATTACTCTTTTATATTAGAGGAATAATCTTCTTGTGTGTGTTCTTGCACCACTCACAATAATAAGAATCTTTGTTTCTTTAAATTTCTCCTTAAACATCAAGCTCTGCCTCAAAGATGATGTTACAAACCACTGTTACAGCAATCATTACATGAGCAGTGCACTAAAACTTCTGCTCTTCTGAACAGTGTTCACGTCAGGCAAAAAACCATCTTACAAAAATAATTCTGCATGCCTATTTTTTCCATTATCTAGCATTAAATTATTAGCCCAGGCAGTGTAACAAAGACCTATGCATTTGTTTGTTTTTTTAAATTGGCTTGCCAAGTTAACCACTAGAATCCACAGTTTTAACCAAAAAGTAGTTTTGAATCCTACTGTTTTTTTTGAGAGCTCAGTCTGAAAAGAGATCCGTGAAGCATGTTTTCATATGAGGTCCGTAACAAGTGGTGTTCCCCAGGGGTCAGTACTGGGTCCAGTCCTCTTCAATATATTCATCAATGACCTGGATGAAGGGATGGAATGTACCCTCAGCAAGTTTGCTGACGATACAAAACCGGGAGGGGTGGCTGACACACCAGAAGGCTGTGCCGCCATACAGCGAGACCTGGACAGGCCGGAGAGTTGGCCAGAGAGGAACCTGATGAAATTCAACAAGGGCAAGTGTAGGGTGCTGCACCTGGGGAGGAAGAACCCCATGCACCAGTACAGGTTGGGGGCTGACCTGCTGGAGAGCACCTCTGAGGAAAAGGACCTGGGAGTCCTGATGGACAACAGGGTGACCATGAGGCAGCAATGTGCCCTTGTGGCCAAGAAGGCCAATGGCATCCTGGGGTGCATCAGGAAGAGTGTGACCAGCAGGTCGAGGGAGGTTATCCTGTCCCTCTACTCTGCCCTGGTGAGGCTGCATCTGGAGTACTGTGTCCAGTTCTGGGCTCCCCAGTTCAAGAAGGACAGGGAACTGCTGGAGAGGGTACAGCAGAGGACTACAAAGATGATTAGGGGCCTGGAGCATCTCTCTCACGAGGAGAGGCTGAGGGACTTGGGTCATTTAAGTCTAGAGAAGAGAAGGCTGAGGGGGGATCTGATCAATACTTATAAATAGTTAAAGGGAAGGTGTCAAGAGGATGGGGCTGGTCTTTTTTTCAGTGGTGCCCAGGGACAGGACAAGAGGAAATGGGCACAAACTTGAAGATAAGAAGTTCCATCTAAACACGAGGGGGAACTTCTTTACTTTGAGGGTGGCAGAGCACTGTAATAGGCTGCCCAGGGAGGTGCTGGAGTCTCCATCTCTAGAGACATTCAAAACCCGCCTGGACACGTTCCTGTACAACCGACTCTAGGTGGACCTGCTTTGGCAGGAGGGTTGGACTAGATGATCTCTAGAGGTCCCTTGAAACCCCATATCATTCTGTGGTTCTGCGATATATAGGCATACACACATTCCCCTATGCAAAAATACACACATTTTTCTATATTTATGATGAGTGGGAGACAGAATTCTGAAATACAAACACAGATCTCATGCTATTTAATTAGAATGTGACTATGACTTCATGAGGCACTTAAAGAGGCCATCAAAATCAGCAGTACTTATATCCAGAAGGCATTTAATTCATAGCTTCCATGGGCAGCCTGTTCCTATGTTTGATAACCCTTTCAGTGAAGAAATTTTTCCTAGTATCCAATCTAAACCTCCCCTGACACAACTTGAGGCCATTACCACTTGTCCTATCGCTTGTTACTTAGGAAAAGAGACTGACGCCCGCCTCATTACAATCTCCTTTCAGGTACTTGTAAAGAGCAATAAGGTCCCCCCTCAGCCTCCTTTTTTCCAGGCTAAACCCCAGCTCCCTCAGCTGCTCCTCATAAGCCTTGTGCTCGAAATCCTTCACCAACTTCGTTGCTCTTCTTTGGATGCGCTTCAGCACCTCAATGTCTTTCTTGTAGTGAGGGGCCCAGAACTGAACACAGTACTCGAGGTGGGGCCTCACCAGGGCCGAGTACAGAGGCACAATCACTTCCCTAGTCCTGCTGGTCACGCTGTTTCTGACACAAGCCAGCATGCTACTGGCCTTCTTGGCCTCCTGGGCACACTGCTGGCTCATATTCAGCCAGCTGTCAACCTACACCCCCAGGTCCTTTTCTGCTGGACAACTTTCCAGCCACTCTTCCCCAAGCCTGTAGCGCTGCATGGGGTTGTTGTGACCCAAGTGCAGGACCCAGCACTTGGCCTTGTTGAACCTCATCCCATTGGCCTCAGCCCAATGATCCAGCCTGTCCAGATCCCTCTGCAAAGCCTTTCTACCTTCCAGAAGATGAAGACTCCTGCCCAACATGGTGTCATCTGCAAACTTACTGAGGGTGCACTCAATCCCCTCATCCAGATCATCAATAAAGATATTAAACAGAACCAGCCCCAGTACTGAGCCCTGGGGAACACCACTTGTGACCAGCTGCCAACTGGATTTAACTCCATTCACCACAACTCTTTGGCCCCTCCACCCAGCCAGTTTCTTACCCAGCAAAGCGTACACCCGTCCAAGCCATGGGCAGCCAGTTTCTCCAGGATAATGCTGTGGGAAATGGCGTCGAAGGCTTTACTAAAATCTAGATAGACAACATCCACAGCCTTTCCCTCATCCACTAAGTGGGTCAACTTGTCATAGAAGGAGATCAGGTTTGTCAAGCAGTACCTGCATTTCATAAACCCATGCTTACTGGGCCTAATCACCTGGATGTCCTGCATGTGCCACATAATGGCACTCTAGATGATCTGCTCCATAAACTTCCCAGGAACCGAGGACAGACTGACAGGCATGTAGATCCTCCTTCCAGCCCTTCTTGTAGGTGGGCATCACATTTGCTAACCTCCAGTCAACTGGGACCGCCCCGGTTAGCCAGGATTGCTGATAAATGGTGGAAAGTGGCTCAGTGAGCACTTGCACCAGCTCCCTCAGTACCCTTGGGTGGATCCCATCTGGCCCCATAGACTTGTGTGCATTTAAGTGGTACAGCAGGTCACTAACCATTTCCTCTTGGATTATGGGAGCTTCATTCTGCTCCCCCCATCCCTGTCATCCAGCTCAGGGGGCTGGGTACTCAGAAAACAACTGGTCTTACTATTAAAGACTGAGGCAAAGAAGGCATTAAGTACCTCAGCCTTTTCCTCATCCTTGGTCACTTTGTTTCCCCCTGCTCCTTAGCCCTCCTTTTGTTGTTCATGTATTTATAGAAACATTTTTTATTTTCTTTTACGGCAGAAGCCTGATTAAGTTCTAGTTGGGCTTTGGCCCTTCTAATTTTCTCCCTGCATAACCTCACAATCTCCTTGTAGTCCTCCTGAACGGCCTGCCCCTTCTTCCAAAGGCCATAAACTCTCCTTTGTTACCATGAGTTCCAGCCAAAGCTCTCTGTTCAGCCAGGCTGATCTTCCCCACCGGCTCGTCTTTCGGCACATGGGGATGGCCTGCTCCTGCACCTTTAAGGCTTCCTTCTTGAAGAACGTGCAGCCTTCCCAGACTCCTTTACCCTTCAGGACTGCCTCCCAAGGGACTCTGTCAACCAGGCCCCTAAACAGGCCAAAGTCTCCCCACCTGAGGGCCAAGGTAGCAATTCTGCTGATCCCCCTCCTTACTTCTCTGAGAGTCAAAAACTATCATCTCATGATGACTATGCCCAAGACAGCCTCCAACCATCACATCACCCACAAGTCCTTCTCTGTTTGCAAACCACAGACCCAGTCGGGTGCCTTCCCAAGTTGGTTCACTCACCAGGTGTGTCAGGAAGTTATCTTCCACACTGTCCTTGTTTGAGGTAAAACAGAACTAATTTTCTGTCCAGTAATTTTACTTTGCAGCTAAGCCTCTTCTAACTAACTGAACTCTCTGAAACTAACAGCGTATTGTCCCAAAACTGTTCTCTGAGTGATAAGACCTGATTGTTTTGCATTTATGCCAAGGAAAAGTATGCAAAGTGGATCTTGCTTATACTTATTGCTATAACAACCAAGGTCAGTCAGCTTTGTTATTTGCCCCATTGGAGGATCAGAAGCAGAAGAGCGTAGAAGAGCAGACAGGACAGGTGACCCAAAACTGACCAACAGGGTATTCTATCCCATCTGCATCATACTCAGTATAAAAGCTGAGGGATCAAAGTGTCAGCTTTTTTTTCTTCAATGGCCAGCATCCAAGGAGGACTCTGTCTGTTTATCTGCCTTTGATCCCAGTATGTGCATTCCGGAATCTGGATACAGAATCCAGTTCCTGTCCATCACCGAGTCCAGTCTGTGACTTTCCCAGTTCGTGATGTGATCGTCATCCTGGGAGCTTGATACTGCGTTTGTATATATTTAATTTCTTTCTTTTTCTTATTTTATTAATATTTAATTAAATGTTTAGTTTTTTCTAAACTCATAAGTCTCTGTCTCCCTCCTCTCCTTGGAGAGAGAGATGGGGGAGAGCATCTGTCGTTCATTTAAGTGGCCAGTCCGACCCAAACAATGATACACGCACTCCTGGAATATCCTAGATTGTTTCCTCTCTGCTCTATTTTATTTCCAGCAAACATCTGGTAAGTTGTAGTCCCCCACGAGAACAAGGGCTAGCGATTGTAACACTTCTCCCAGCTGCTTATAGAATATTTTGTCTGCCTCTTCATCCTGGTTGGGTGGTCTGTAACAGACTCCCACCATGATATCTGCCTTGTTGGCCTTTCCCCCAATTCTTACTCATAAACACTCAACCCTCTCATCACCATAATTAAGCTCTAGACAATCAAAAACTCCCTAACATACAGGGATACCCCACCACCTCTCCTTCCTTTCCCAACCCTTCTGAACAGCCTGTACCCATCGATAGCCACACTCCAGTCATAGGATTCATCCCACCAAGTTTCAGTAATAGCAACTGTATCATAGTTTTCCTGCTGCATAATAGCTTGTTGCCCATGCTCTGTGCATTGCTGCAGTGTGCTGTGTGCATTAGTGTAGAGAACTGTGCCATGGTGTCATGGTTTAGGCTGGGCTTGCCACTAAACACACAGCAGATGTTTTCTATCAACCCTTCTCCCTTTCCCAGAAGCCACGGAGACCAGCTTCAGGGCAGGTAAGACTGCGCTGGGGGAGGGATCTGCAGCAAAAAAGGCCGACGAGAAGCTCTTTTTGGGGCTTTTTGAAGCCGGGACAAGCCCTCTGCTTGTGCTGGGGCTGTCAGATGGTGGGAGGTGCTGCTGAGGGATCGAAAGATAATATTATTAATTATTATATATAATATATATTATATACAATATATATTAATATAATGTTATATATTATAATTAATTATTGAAAGATAATAATATAAGACAATAATGAAATAAATACAAATATATGTGAAACCAATACCGACTTCCCAGGATGATGATCACGTCACCGGGAGGCACTAGGACTGGACTCAGTGGCAGATGGGAACTGGATTCAGGAACACACAGATCGGGATCAAAGGCAGAAGAACGGACAGAGTCCTCCTCGGACGCCAGCCATTGCAGAATAGACTTAATCCCTTTGATCCCTCAGCTTTATACTGAGCATGATGCACATGGGATGGAATACTCTGTTGATCAGTTTTAGGTCACTTGTCCTGTCTGCTCCTCTCCACAGATGCAACCCCTTTATGCTCTTCCACTTTGGTAAAGAAAAGTTAGCTGACCTTGGTTGTTATGGAAATAAGTATGAGCAAGAGCCTCTCTGCATACCATTCCTTAGTATTAACTATAAACATCAGACCTTATCACTGCTAGAAGCAGACACTGTCTGAAAAATAAACTGTTAATTTCAGAGAGTGCAGTCAGTTAGAAGAGGCTTAACTGAAATGTAAAAATACTGAAAAGGAAGAACAAAACCAGTTTATCTCAAACCAGGACACATAGGACACTGGCACAAGCCAACAAATTCTTTTCCAGCCCAGTGACTCCACTGTTATGCTTTGAGCTAGTTAAATTCTGGATAGATAACTGCTCAGTGCAATCTCCAGCACGTAGAAGCTCCCTGTACTTTAAGTAAAGCCTAACAGATTCAGACAGAAAAATGAACTATATTCAACTTTAACACATAAGGGTTTTATTTCTGTTCACCTCTCAATCATGTGCAATTGGAGAGTCTCTCAAGGAAGTAGTGGATGCACTCAGTTATAGCAAGTGAATCAGCCCACCTGAAGAAGCAAGGACAATATGTTGAAATAAATCCTGTGTTCCTCTGGTTCACAACATAACTATGCAAAGCCCAACCTGCAAGCTGAAGAGACTATTCTTAGCACCTACAAGCTAGTGAGATGTCCCTTAACCTGTCTCTAAAGGTGGGAAAAACCACACTGAGTCACTTCCAGGTGACTCCATCCCCACCACTGAGCTAAGCCTAGGCAACCTTGCTGCACTCTGTCCTCAGAATTATGTGGTAATAGTTCCCTTGCTCCTGAGACTGCTAGGAGATATTTTTTGACACTTGAGGCTGGTCCTCTGCTCCTACACTGGTTTAAGTGACAGTTCTCAAACCTCACATTATAATCATGCATATATTGAATATGCTCTTTGAGTCACCGCAAGCGTAGATAGAAGCTAAAGTCCATATTTTTCCTTAATACAAGCTCCAAATGATCCACTTTTCAGTGAAGAGGCAGCTAAGTATGTTAGTTGAGTGAAGATGCAATTGAGTTGTGGTGAGATAATAGTCTGGTACCATCCCATAATTCCCAAGCATTGCATATTCCAGTGCTTCTGTTTACTCACTTCCCACACCTGAAGACACCTTCTAGTTCTTATGTAGTCAGTGTTTAACCCATCGTTCCATACAGCATCCCTTCATTTTTCAAACAGCTCACTGCAATTCACTCAGCAAAAGCCTGCCAAGCAGGCTGCCAGCTGAGCAGAGCTGCACAGGAACAGGCTAGGTTTGCACCCTTAGTTAGAGCCTCCTTGCCACACTGCCTTGGCTCTCAATCCAGCCCTCTGATGAGCAGGGCATCAGAAAGGAGTCAGCTGTCCCTGGGGAGGCTGAACTCCCTCTATGTGCTGTTCTTTAGACAGTCATTCACATCATCTGAAATTTAATCACCGAGATGAGTCTCTGTCTGAGTGAGTGCTTCTTGTCCATTTCAGCGCAAAATCCAGGAGACTAACCTGTCTGACCATGCAGTGGAAGAGAGCAGAGCAGTGTAAGCACAAGAGGGAGCAGTTATAATTAAAATACCTTAGATACCTTTTAAGTCTGAAATTGTCTCAGAAAAGAAAGTGAAAGTGGAGTACCTAACAGCATAAATAACATCTACCACAAATTTAAATTGGCAGCCAAAATACCCTGTTTACCTGCTACTCTACTAAAAGGTTTGACCTATTATTTCACTACTACTTTCACAGTAGGATGTTTTTTCGCTTTGAAACGTAGGATTACAGAACCACAGAGTCTTCATGGTTGGAAGGGACCTTTGAGATCATCGAGTCCAACCATACACACTCACACAAAAAAAAAAACCAAACAAACAAACAAAAAAAACACACAAACACACACACACAAAACAAAACACCCAACCCAACAATCTCGGCCACGAGAGCATGCCCTGAAGTGCCACGTCTACATGTTTCTTAAATACCTCCAGGGATGGTGACTCAACCACCTCCCTGGGCAGGCTGTTCCAGTGCCTGACCACCCTCCCAGTAAAGTAATTCTTCCTAATATCTAATCTAAACCTCCCCTGCCGCAACTTCAGACCATTTCCTCTGGTCCTGTCATTATTCCCTTGGGAGAAGAGGCCAACACCCACCTCTCTACACCCTCCTTTCAGGGAGTTGTAGAGGGCAATGAGGTCTCCCCTCAGCCTCCTCTTCTCCAAACTAAACATGCCCAGTTCCCTCAGCCTCTCCTCATATGACTTGTTCTCTAGACCCCTCACCAGCTTGGTGGCTCTCCTCTGGACATGCTCCAGCACTTCAATGTCCTTCCTGTAGTGAGGGGCCCAGAACTGAACACAGTACTCGAGGTGAGGCTTCACCAGGGCCGAGTACAGAGGCACGATCACTTCCCTACTCCTGCTGGTCACGCTGTTTCTGACACAAGCCAGCATGCTACTGGCCTTCTTGGGCACACTGCTGGCTCATGTTAAGCCGGCTGTCCACCAACACCCCCAGGTCCTTTTCTGCTGGGCAGCTTTCCAGCCACTCTTCCCCAAGCCTGTAGCGCTGCATGGGGTTGTTGTGACCGAAATGCAGGACCCGGCACTTGGCCTTATTGAACCTCATCCCATTGGCCTTGGCCCATCGATCCAACCTGTCCAGGTCCCTCTGTAGAGCCTTCCGACCCTCAAGCAGATCAACACTCCCACCTAGTTTGGTGTCATCTGCAAACTTACTGAGGGTGCACTCAACCCCCTCATCCAGATCATCAATATAAATATTAAACAAGACTGGCCCCAAAACTGAGCCCTGAGGGACACCACTGGTGACCGGCCACCAACTGGATTTCACCCCGTTAATCACAACTCCCTGGGCCCAGCCATCCAGCCAGTTTTTTACCCAGTGAAGAGTACACTTGTCTATGCCATGATTCACCAGCTTCTCCAGGAGAACGCTGTGGGGGACGGTGTCAAAGGCCTTACCAAAGTCCAGGTAGACAATGTCCACAGCCTTCCCCCATCCAGAAGGCAGGTCACATGGTCATAGAAAGAGATCAAGTTGGTTAAGCAGGACCTCCCTTTCATAAACCCATGCTGGCTGGCCCTGATCCCTTGGCTGCCCTGCACTTGCTGTGAGAGCTCACTCAAGATGATCCTCTCCATGATCTTTCCCGGTACCGAGGTCAGGCTGACAAGTCTATAGTTTCCCGGATCCTCCTTCCGGCCCTTCTTGTAGATGGGCGTCACATTGGCCACCCTCCAGTCAGCTGGTACCTCTCCTGTTGACCAGGATTGTTGATAGATAATGGAGAGAGGCTTGGTGAGCTCTCCCGCCAGCTCCCCAAGTACTCCTGGGTGAATCCCATCTGGCCCCATAGACTTATGTGTGTCTAGGTGCAGAAGCAGATCATTAACTACTTCCTCCTGGATTATGGGGGGGTTGTTCTGCTCTCCATCCTTATCTTCCAGCCCAGGAGGCTGTACACCCTGGAGGTAGTTGGTCCGACTCTTGAAGATGGAGCTAAAGAAGGCGTTAAGTATCTCGGCCTTCTCTTCGTCCTTGGTTGCGATGTACCCCCCCCACATCCAGTAAGGGATGGCGATTCTCCCTGGCTCTCTTTTTATTGTTGATGCATTTATAAAAACTTTTTTTGTTGTCCCTTATATCAATGGCCAGGTTGAGTTCCAGCTGGGCTTTTGCCTTCCTAATTTTCTCTCTGTATAACCTAACAAGATCTCTGTACTCCTCCTGAGTTGCCTGTCCCTTCATCCAAAGGTGGTAAACCTTCCTTTTTTCCCCTAAGTCCCATCAAAAGCTCTTTGTTCAACCAGGCCGGCCATTTTCCCCGCCCTTTAATTTCGCGCCTCATGGGGACAGCCTGCTCCTGGGCCTTTAGGATTTCCTTCTTGAAGAGCATCCAGCCTTCCTGGACCCCTTTGCCCCACAGGATTATCTCCCAAGGGACCCTCCCAACCAGGGTTCTGAACAGGCTAAAGTCAGCCATCCGGAAGTCCAAGGTGGAGGTTTTGCTAACCCCCTTCCTTACCTCACTAAGAATTGAAAACTTGACCGATTCATGATCGCTAAGACCAAGACGGCCTCCGACCTCCACATCTCTCACCAGTCCTTCTTTGTGAACAGTAGGTCTAACGAGGCACCTCCCCTGGTAGGCTCACCTACCAGTTGTGTCAGGAAGTTATCTTCCATACACTCGAGGAACCTCCTAGACTGCCTGCTCTCTGCTGTGTTATATTTCCAGCAGATATCCGGTAGGTTGAAGTCCCCAACCAGAACAAGGGCTGGTGATTGTGAGACTTCAGCCAGCCGCTTATAGAATACTTCATCTGCCTCCTCATCCTGGTTGGGTGGTCTATAGCAGACCCCCAGCACAAGATCGCCTTTATTTGCCTTCCCCTTCATCCTTAACCATACACACTCAACTTTATCATTACTGGAATCTAGCTCTATACAGTCAAAACACTCCCAAATGTACAGAGCCACACCCCCGCCTCTCCTTCCTTGCCTATTCCTTCTGAAGAGCTTATAGCCCCTCATCGCAGCCTTCCAGTTGTGACAGACATCTCACCATGTTTCCGTGATGGCGACTACGTCATAGCTGTCCTGCTGCACAATGGCTTACAGCTCATCCTGTTTGTTGCCCATGCTATGGGCATTAGTGTAGATGCACTTGAGCTGGGCTCCTGATTTCACCCCCATCCTTGGCCCTTTACCCCCAGGCTCATTACCAGTTGGCCTGGGTTTATCCCCTTCCCCCTCCACCTCTAGTTTAAAGCTCCGTCCATGAGCTTTGTTAACTCCTGGCCTCGTACCCTTTTCCCCTTTCAGGATAGGGTTTTCCCATTGTTCGCAAGCAGAAATTTCTAAACGTCTATCCCTTTTCTCAAATGAAATGACAGAGTCCTCACCAATCCAGCATCCTTCAAGCCCTGGCATGCTTCCCTTGGGTTTAATCCTGACAGGCCCAGTTATCTCCCCTTCCCCCCTCATATCTAGCTTAAAGACCTGTCAATGAGCCCTGCTAATTCCTGCCCCAAAATTCTTTTCCCCCTCTGGGACAGGCACATCCCACCTGCCACCAGCAGGCCAGGTGTCTCGTATAGCTGCCTATGCTCAAAAAACCCAAAACCCTGTTGATAACACCAGTCCCAGAGCCACGAGTTGATCTGTTGCCTCTCCCTATTAATTTCCTCATTCATGGTTGCCACTGAAGGGATAGAGGAGAACACAACTTGTGTTCCTGATCCCTTAAGCAGCCGTCCCAAGGCTCTAAAATCTCTTTTAATTGATTTTGGCCTCCTTCTACCCACTTCCTCACTACCCATCTGAAATACTAAAAGGGGGTAATAATCAGAGGGGTTTACCAGGGCAGGAAGTTTGTCCAGCACGTCCCTAACCCGTGCCCCAGGGAGGCAGCAGACTTCCCTGTGAAGTGGGTCAGGGCGGCATATTGGTCCCTCTGCCCCCCTCAGTAGAGAGTCACCCACAACAACGACCCGTCTGCTTTTCCTTTTGGAGCTAGTAGTGATGCTGGGTCTATGGTGACTTGTTCTTTCTGACTTCTCCAGCCTGGGTGTACCATTCTCCTCTCCAACAGCCAGTTCCTCCTGCAGGACTCCATACCTGTTCTGCAAGGGTAACTGGGAAGGTGGGAGTGACCGGGAGGAGACTCGCCTGCTTCCCCAAGCAGGGACCTGTTTCCATTCCCCCTCTTCTCTGAGATCTCCTCCTATTGCTTGGTGACAAGAGGGGAGGGGGTCCTCTGATTTATGCAGGGCCTCAACCTGTTCCCTTACTCTCAGGGAGTGGGCCCACCAGCCAATATCTCTCTCACACTCCCTGATACTTCTCAACCTCTCCACTTCATCCTTCAGCTCAGCCACCAGGCTGAGCAGATCATTCACCTGTTCACATCTGATACAGGTGTTGTCTCCACTACCCTCCATTGCAAATGCCAAGCTCCAGCACTCTCTGCAGCCAGAGGCCTGGACACCCACATGTTTGCATGGGGCCTCTGTCTGGGTGCCCACAGCTTCTCTAACAACAGTCTTCGACCAGGTAGCAACCATGGCTGGATCTCTACAAGCAACTGACACCTTGCAACTTGAGGGTCAGTTTGGATGAGCCACCTAGTCCTCTGGCCACTTAGAGGGATTGAACTTACCTCATACACTGGTAGAGGCTCACCACCCTGCCGTACAGACTGCAGCTTGCTGAGGCACCTGCCAGGGCACACACACAAGCACCAGGTGCTCACTCTGTGCTCTATAGGCAGGGACTAGCCCTCCCTAAGGCTTCTTATAACCTGGTGGCTTGATGAACCAGGGGTGGTGGCTCCACCCAGGCTCCCTCAGCAGCACCTCCCACCATCTGACAGCCCCAGTACAAGCAGAGGGCTTGTCCCGGCTTCAAAAAGCCCCAAAAAGAGCTTCTCATCGGCCTTTTTTGCTGCAGATCCCTTCCCCAGTGCAGTCTTACCTGCCCTGAAGCTGGTCTCCGTGGCAATTGATTGAAACAGCAACAGAAAAAATAAACAAATTACATCTAGATCACAGTGTACAAAGTACCCCAGACTTTAGTGTCCTGGATGGATAGGCTAATGGGAATCTTGCATTCACAGTCCAGAAAATCTATTCAGGACTAAACCTGGAGAATCATTTAGACAGCAGGCAAACACTGGTGGCTCCAGTGTTGCCAGAGACACAGTTAAGTAGGAGCTATACCATCTGCAATCTGCAGAAAACTAGAAAACTTGCAAGAAGTATGGGAGGAGTTTCATGGCTTTAGCCACCAAAAATTACTATTCTGGAAGGCTGTGTGCAGTGAAATGGCTTTATTTTTCATCAGAGGATAATTAATTAAAAAAAAATAAAATATATTTGCAATGAAGTACCTAGGCCAGCACAATCTGCCACTCTCCATACAGTCTTTGCAACTTTGCTGCACCAATCAATTGCTGTTTCTACCAATGAGGCTTCTCAATGGATATATAACTATGGACTCATGGTAAAACCACTCTATGAACTGCTAAAATCTAACCCAAAAGACCTCATCTGGAATGGGGAAGCAAAAAGAGCATTCAGTCAGCTGAAGAAAAAGTTAATGGACACCCCTGCTTTGGGGTTACCAGACACTACTAAACCCTTCTGGCTGTTCTCTCATGGGAAGCAGGGAATAGTCCTAGGAGTCCTAGCCCAAAACCTGGGACCATACTGAAGGGCAGTGGCATACTTCTCTAAACAGCTTGATGAAGTAAGCAAGGGTTGGCCTAGCTGCTTGAGGGCGGTAGCAGCGGTGGTGCTGAACATTCAAGAAGCACATAAGTTTACACTGGGCCAAAAGATTACAGTCCTGGTATCTCATACTGTATCAGCGGTATTAGAGGTAAAGGGAGGACACTGGCTTTCACCACAAAGGTTCCTTAAATATCAAGCTGTCCTAGTGGAACAGGATGATGTGGAAATAGTGGTTACTAATATTGTCAGTCCAGCATCTTTTCTTAGCAGGGCTACAGGAGAACCAGTATCGCACGACTGCTTGGAAATGATTGAAGCAGTCTACTCTAGCTGACCTGACCTAAAAGAGGAGCCGCTGGAAGATGCTGAAGATTCCTGGTACACTGACGGATGCAGCTTTGTTAGACAAGGCATCCGCAAGGCAGGATACGCGGTAACCACTACAGATCAGGTAATAGAGTCTAAAGCCCTTGCCCCAAACACCTCAGCACAAAAAGCGGAAATAATAGCTCTAACTCGAGCATTGGAACTTGCCAAAGACAAGAAAATTAACATCTGGACAGACTCCAAATATGCTTTTGGGGTAGTCCATGCTCATGGAGCCGTATTGAAAGAAAGAGGACTCCTATCTACCCAAGGGAAACATATAAAACATGCTGAAGAAATTCTCAAACTCCTGGAAGCAGTGCAGTTACCCGAGAAAGTGGCTATTATGCATTGTAAAGCTCATCAGAAAGGGAACACCGCTCAGGAATTAGGCAACGCCATGGCGGACCGCGAAGCCAAGAGTGGCTGAGAAAAGTGATTTAGGGGTACAGTCTTTGGTCCCAGACGGTAAAATACAAATTGATTGTGAACCCAGGTATTCTAAAGAAGATCGGAAACTAATTGAAGACTTAGGTGGGAAAATAGAAAAAGGTAAATGGGCTAAAACTTCACAAGGTAAAATAATAATACCATTCGCATTGTTGTGGGCCTTAGTCATGGCAGAGCATAGAAAATCCCATTGGGGAACAGAGGCCCTGTATAAGTACTTGAGCCGGCTTATATTTGCCTGAAACTTGTATACTACTATCAAGCAAGTAACACAGCAGTGTGAAGTCTGTTTGCAGAATAACCCTGAGACAGGCCCTAAAGCCCAGCCCAGACAAATAGGGAAAGGAAATTATCCAGGGCAACAGTGGCAAATTGATTTTTCAGAGCTCCCAAGAAAAGGGAGGTTTCGATACCTGTTGGTCTTGACAGATACCTTTTCAGAGTGGCCAGAAGCATTCCCTTGCTGAACTAATAAAGCTAAGGAGGTAACCAAGGTACTGTTGCAAGAAATAATACCAAGATTTGGGGTTCCCACGATAATCTCATCAGATCGGGGGTCACACTTCATTGCAAAGGTTGTTCAACAAGTTAGTAAGCTTTTAAGAATAGACTGGCAGCTACATACCCCATACAGTCCACAATCAAGTGGAAAAGATGAACCACCTAATTAAGCTGCAAATTGTAAAACTAGGCCAAGAGGCCAGCCTGCCTTGGCCTCAATCATTACCTCTGGCACTCCTGAGAGTTAGAACTAAGCCCAGAACAAAGGAAGGGCTAAGTCCTTTTGAAATATTGTATGGAAGACCCTATATTGTGCAGGCGGGAACATCAACTGAAATCAGGAACAAAGTATTAACTGATTATATAATAAGCCTGCAAAAACAGCTTCGGGAAATAGAGAAGCTGGTCTTAGAACTAGAGCCTGAAGTCTTGATAGGCCTGTGCACAATATCGAACTGGGAGATTATGTGTATGTTAGCTCTCTTTCAGATTCACTTTTAAAGCTGAAATGGGAAGGTCCATTCCAGGTGCTGCTGACTTCTCACACGGCAGTCAAGATTAAAGAACAAGCCTCATGGATACATCATACCAGAGTGAAGAAACCCCCTAAACCATGATGGAAGTCAACATTAACTGGACCTCTGAAGCTACGCATTCAACAAAAGGATGGACATTGATCATCAGCAAAATAGGACTATGGTTAGGAACTGTGGGCGCATGGGATCAGAATTCGTACATACGAATGACCAAATCAGTAGTAGATAGCTTGAACCTTTCCAACTGTTGGGTATGCACAGCCCTTCCCAGAGGGAATTTACATATCATGAATTTGGCAACAGTCAAAAGTATCACAAGATGTTACTTTCGTTAGGGTTCTCTAACCTCTGGGAAAGGCTCACTTCTTGGCTACCTAATCTTACATGGCTTAGACATCTCTTTATTGTAGTTATCATGACTATTGTATTAGGATTATTAGTTTGTTGTATGCTACAATGTTTTATGTGGATGTGTAAACAAACTGGAAACACATATGAAGAGTGGAAGAAACATAAGTTAAGGCAGAACATTGAAAGTGGCAAGTATTTTGCCAAAACCCTTAAAGGGGATGGCATCGTGTAGCAAAAGAATTTGCAAAGGTGAAAGAAAAGGGGGGGACTTGATTCAGAGAATAAATAGTTAAATGTTGTTAGCGCAACTTAGTGCAGCACAGCATAAAGCTTAGTCAAAGATAAGGAATTAGCCTTGAGTTGTAAAGCACAATGTACAAGATAACAGGAACAGCCTGCACACACTTTGTGAAGCAACCATCTAGTTGAATCAGTTCCACAGTTTGGAGTCCAGCCAACTCAGCATTTTATACCAAAGGTGAAGAGCACACGGTGAAGAAGACTATGAGCCTTCCTCCAGAAGACCCCGGCCCATGACCACCAGATGGCAGTGCACATGTGGCAAGAGGAGGAGACTTATGATAATGAGTTTCTGGAAATAATTACAATAGTTACACCTACTCTTAGACCTAAATGTAATAACCCAGCCCATACTAATGAATATGTATGCCTTTGTATTCTAAATAGACGCTTGTTTTACGGCATGGTGTGCAAGTTAGGAGGAGCGATCCCCCTTGCACCCAGCGCTGCAATAAACATACCTGCTTTGTAACTCTCCGCGAGTTGTAAAGTTTGTTTCCGCGTGTCAGTATTCAATGACGTTTGCCTCAGTCTTCACTTGCAAGGGCTCTAACCACACTGCCCAAGTCCCAGAAGGCAAAGGCAAGGGCTGTGAGAATGAAGAATCGCCCACTGTAAGTGAAGATCAAGTACGACACCATCTAAGGAACCTGAAGGTACATAAGTCCATGGGACCTGACGAAATCCATCCACGGGTCCTGAGGGAGCTGGTGGATGAAGTTGCTAAGCCACTACCCAACATATTTGAGAAGTCGTGGCAGTCCGGTGAAGTTCCCACTGACTGGAAAAGGGGAAAAGGAACCCCCATTTTCAAAAAGGGAAAAAAGGAAGACACGGGGAACTACAGGCTGGTCAGTCTCACCTCTGTGCCTGGCAAGATCATGGAGCAGATCCTCCTGGAATCTCTGCTAAGGCACATGGAAAACAGAGAGGTGATCGGTGACAGCCAACATAGCTTCACCAAGGGCAAGTCATGCCTGACAAATCTAGCGACCTTCTATGACAGGGTTACAGTGTTGATGGATAAGGGGAGAGCAACAGACGTCATCTACCTGGACTTATTCAAAGCATTTGACACTGTCCCACATGACATCCTGGTCTCCCAATTGGAGAGACATGGATTTAACAGATGGACCACTCAGTAGATAAGGAATTGGCTGGATGGCCGCACTCAAAGGGTTGCGGTCAATGGCTCGATGTCCAAGTGGAAATCAGTGATGAGTGGCATTCCTCAGGGATTGGTACTGGGACCGCTGCTGTTAACAATCTTTGTTGGAAACATGGACAGTGGGATAGAGTGCACCCTCAGCAAGTTTGCTGATGATACCAAGGTATGTGGTGCAGCTGACATGCTAGAGAGAAGGGATGCCATCCAGAGGGACCTGGACAGGCTTGAGAGGTGGGCCCATGCAAACCGCATGAAGTTCAACCAGGCCAAATGCAAGATCCTGCACGTGGGTCACAGCAATCCCAAGCACAAATACAGGTTGGGTGGAGAATGGATTGAGAGCAACCCTGAGGAGAAGGATTTGGGTCTGTTCGTGGATGAGAAACTCAACGTGAGCCAGCAATGTGCACTGGCAGCCCAGAAATCCAACCCCATCCTGGGCTGCATCAAAAGAAGTGTGGCCAGCAGGTCGCAAGAGGTGATTCTGCCCCTCTACTCTGCTCTGCTCTGGTGAGATCCCACCTGGAATACTATGTCCAGCTCTGGAGTCCTCAACACAGGAAGAACATGGACCTGTTGGATCTGGTCCAGAGGAGGGCCCTGAAGATGATCAGAGGGTTAGAGCATCTCTCCTATAAAGACAGGCTGAGAGAGTTGGGGTTGTTCAGCCTGGAGAAGAGAAGGCTCCAGGGAGACCTTATAGCAGCCTTCCAGTATCTGAAGGATGCCTACAAGAAAACTGGAGAGGTACTTTTTATAAGGGTATGTAGTGACAGGACGAGGGGTAATGGCTTCAAACTGGAAGAGGGTAGATTTAGATTAGATACCAGGAAGAAATTTGTCACTGTGAGGGTGGTGAGGCACTAGAACAAGTTGCCCAGGGAAGTTGTGGATGTGGAAGTGTTCAAGAACAGGCTGGATGGGGCTTCGAGCAACCTGGTCTAGTGGGAAGTGTCCCTGCCCATGGCACAGGGGTTTGAACTAAATGATCTTTAGGGTCTCTTTCAACCTAAACCATTCTATGATTTGTGTACCTTCAGGTTCCTTAGATGGTCTCAAACCTGATCTTCTCCTACAGTGGGCAGATCTTCATTCTCCCAGCCCTCGCCTTTGCCTTCTGCGACTTGGGTGGTGTGGGTAGAGCACTTGCCGGTGAAGACCAAAGCAAAAATGTTATTAAGTACCTCAGCCTTCCCCATATCCCAGGTAATCAGGTCTCATGTTTATTTCTAGAGAGGGCCCACATTTTCCCTAGTCTTCCTTTTATAACTGACATAGCTGTAGAAGCTTTTCTTGTTGCCCTTGACATCCCTGGCCGCATTTAATTCTATCAGGGCTTTAGTTTTCCTAACCTGATGCCTGGCCGCTTGGAGAATATCTCTGTATTCCTCCCAGGCTACCTGTCCTTGCTTCCACCCTCTGTAGGCTTCCTTTTTGTGTTTGAGTTTGTCCAGGAACTCATTCATCCATGCAGGCCGCCTGGCGTTTTTGCCCGACTTCCTCTTTGTTGGTATGTATCGCTCCTGAGCTTGGAGGAGGTCATCCTTGAAGATTAACCAGCTTCCTTGGGCCCCTATTCCATCCAGGGCTTTATTCCATGGTACTCTACCAAGCAGATCCCTGAAGAGGCCAATGTCTGCTCTCCTGAAGTCCAGGGTAGTGAGCTTGCTGTGCACCCTCCTCACTGCCCAAAGGATCTTGAGCTCCACCATGGTCACTGCAGCCAAGTCTTCCCTTGAACTTGACATTCCCCACCAGCCCTTCCTTGTTGGTGAGAACAAGGTCCAGCATAGCACCTCTCCTTGTTGGCTCCTCTATCACTTGGAGAAGGAAGTTATCATCAATGCATTCCAGGAACCTCCTGGATTGCTTATGTCCTGGTGTGTTGTCCCTCCAACAGATGAGCACCAGGGTTTGTGAATGTGAGGCTGCTCCTATCTGTCTATAGAGGTGTAAGAGACAGCCTGTAAATTCCTTGATGAGGGGGAGAAGGCCCTCCAAGTCTTCAATGGAATGCCTCAAACACTCACAAGGAAATAAATAATGAAGGCCTGACGTTCAAAGAACTGATAAGGCTCACAGGCACCCAAAAAAAAGTGGGAGGACTGTCTTGTTAAGACAAGATAGTTCTGCAACTCACGTGGTAAGCTTGCTAGTTCTCTGTTCTCGAGGCCATTGTGCCCAATAAGTGACCTTTGCTTCGTTATCTGTGAAATGCATATGAAAGTACACACCCCTGCATATGCTAATGAAGATTATAGAGATCATGCTAAACATATATGACTATGGCACTTGTTTCTCCACCCAAATCATGCTACACATCACCTGAGAGAAGGGAGAAACCTGAGACAAGGCTGTCCTTGGCAAGGGGGGGTGGACTGTGCTAATTCAGCAAACATAAAAGGGGAAAATAAGCGCCCCTAGAGAGAACAAAGATGATCGTGCCTGGGAAGATTTTTCCCAAGAAAGAAGATTATGCCTGGGAAGATTCCCTGAAAAGACGCTGAAACCAGGACCAGTGATCTCTTTATCTCTGTCTTTTCCTCTATCGTTTCCTTTCTATATCCCTCGGTTTCTCTTTTCTCTTAGAGTTGTTAAGTAACGGTTAGAGTTATTAAGTAACGACCTTCAGTACCGCTTGCTGTAAGTTGTTATATAAGTAACATGCTAAGTAACACAATGCATACCTCACCGCTTGCCATAATTTGTTATATGGCTAACCAATTATCATGGACTTGTTAAGACCTATACTAATCATTTTGGGAAACTAATAAATGTTTGTATACGGACCTTGAGATTTATCTCACCTTAGTCCACACCGTTGGGGATTTACGAATTTGAAGTCACTTACCCCCCCTCTTTCCTGAGAGTGGGACATGACAAGAGGGCCTCACCCACTCGGTCTTCCTGGTTGGGTGGCCTGTAGCAGACCCACACTGTAACATCACCTGCCCCTGCGTCCTCTTTAATCCTGACCCATAAGCTCTTAGTCGGCTCCTCATCCATCCCCAGGCGAAGCTCCACACGCTCCAGCTGGTCATTGACGTAGAGGGTGACTCTGCCTCCTCATCTCCCCTACCTGTCCTTCCTGAAGAGCCTGTATCCTTCCATTCCATCACTCCAGCCATAGAAGCCATCCCACCATGTCTCTGTGATGCCAATGAGATCATAGCGTTGCAGGCGTGCACGTCTCTAACTGTTCTTGTTTATTCCCCATGCTATGTGCGTTTGCATAGAGGCATTTAAGTTTTGCCCTCACACTTGACAGGAGCCATCTCCAGAGACTGCAAATTGCTGCTTCTTTTCCAATTCTTCTGTTAATTCCCCAGTTTCTAGCAAGGGATCCCAGCTGTTGGGCTTCCTTATCTTCCAATTGCTGATTATTGGCCCTGTTATCCCAGCATCAGAGCAGCCAGGCAGCAATCCATTCACCTGGCTGGCAGCTGTAATCTTTTCGCATGTCTCAAAGTTATTTTGAGATCAGGGACCAAATAGTTTTCACTTCCAGACTGAATTGTCTCACTCATTCCTCCTGTTTCTTTGCTGAAGGATTGGCTTCCTGATCAAACCCTTACTCCTCCCTTACTAATCGATGATATGGACCTGTTGACCTCCTTGTCACGGAATCACTGAATTGTCAGAGTTGGAAGGGAGCTCTAGAGATCATCTAGTCCAACTCCCCTGCTAAAGCAGGATTGACTAGAGCACATTACTCAGGACTGCATCCAGGTGGGTCTTGAAAACCTCCAGAGAAGGGGACTCCACAACCTCCCTGGGCAGCCTGTTCCAGTGCTCTGTCACCCTAACTGTAAAGAAGTTTTTCCTCCTATTTGAATGGAACTTCCTATGTTCCAGCTTGTGCCCGTTGCCCCTCGTCCTATCTCTGGAAACCACTGAAAAGAGTTCGGCTCCATCCTCCTTCAACCCACCCTTTAGATACTTGTAAGCATAGATAAGGTCTCCCCTCAGCCTTCTCTTCTCCAGGCTAAAGAGTCCCAGCTCTCTCAGCCTTTCCTCATAAGGGAGATGCTCCAATCCCTTAACCATCTTTGTTGACCTACGCTGGACTCTCTCCAGTAGTTCCCTGTCTCTCCTGAACTGGGGAGCCCAGAACTGGACGTGGTATTCCAGTTGTGGCCTCACCAGTGCAGAGGAGAGGGGAAGAATGACCTCCCTCGACCTAGTGGCCACACTCTTCCCTATGCAGCCCAGGATTCCATTGGCCCTCTTGGCGACAAGGGCACATTGCTGGCTCATGGATAATTTACTATCCACCAGGACCCCCAGATCCTTCTCCTCAGAAGTGCTTTCCAGCAGGTCCACCCCTAACCTATATTGGTGCCTGGCATTCTTCCTCCCCAGGTGCAGGACCCTACACTTGCCCTTGTTGAACCTCATTAGGTTCTTCTCTTCCCAGCTCTCCAGCCTGTCCAGGTCATGCTGGATGGGGGCACAGCCCTCTGGAGTGTCGGCCAGCCCTCCCAGTTTGGTATCATCAGCAAACTTGCTGAGGATACACTGTGTCCCCTCGTCCAGGTCATTGATGAATATGTTGAACAAGACTGTGTCGGAGTGGGAGACGGACCCGGAGTAATGATGAGTCTCAATATGAGTATGGTCGTTCTCACTTTATTCAAGTTCACACAGAGTATATAAAGACAGACAAGCAGAGCACGCGCTAGCAACAGTTATACGATTGGCTTACAGTCTCTGTTCACGCGCCTAGAGCGCTCACACAATTAGTGCAGACCTCTTGTCCACGCGCAGCAGATGTTTCTCTATCTCCCGGAGGCAGTACCGCTTATCACTTACTTATCATGTAGCTACTTCTTCATACTTCTGTTTCTCAAGGAGAGTTCACAGCCTCCTCCAGGCTTTCATCCCTATCAAAGACTGGGTTGCTCATTGTAATCAAGTCGTGCCCTTTTTCACTCAGCCATTCCTCCACAAGACTGGACCAAGTATTGACCCCTGAGGGACACCACTGGTTACAGGCCTCCAACTTGACCCTGCTCCATTAATTACAACCCTCTGATTTCTGTCACACAGCCAGTTCTCAATCCACCTCACTGCCCTGTTGGAGCCACACGACCTGGCCAGGAGGAGAGTGAGAAACCAGCCCCAGAGCCAGCCCAGCCAGTCCCCACCCAGGCAGGGACCCACTGGTGCCCCTGGGACTCTATGCATTGTTGGAGCCATGCAGAACATCTGGAAGATCGATTAAGACTGATTTTGGAATCCTTCTGAGCATGTCACAGAAGCAAGCAAAACTTGATCAGAAATAAGACTATATTGCTTTAAGAACAAGATTGTTTCGAGCTGGCCAGACAGGTGTCGTGGTTTAGCCTCAGATAGCAACAAAGGACCACATGGCAGCCGCTTGCTCAGATCGGGCCCCCACCGCCAGCACGGCCGGGAGGGGAGAATCGGAGGAAAAAGGCAAAAAACTCGTGGGTTGAGACAAATGCAATTTAACAGAACAGCAAGGAGAGCAAGAAACAACAACAATAACAACACCGACAGAGGAATATACAACCACGAGTACGATACCACCGCTTGCCAACCGCACCCAGAACGCCCCCCCCCCACCGCTCCACTCCCCCGGGGGATGACTTCCTCTTCCGCCCCCCCCCCCCGACTTCCTGCCCCTCCCCTTTACCCGGCTAGCTCCTGTTACCTCCTGAGCATGGCTCACATGGGATGGAATACCTGCGGTCCCTGCTAGGTCCTGGGGAGAATTAACCCTATCCCCGCCAGACCCAGGACAACAGGGAAGAAAAACATTGTGTGTGTCTGTGAAGGTCAGGCTGGAAAACCGCCTGGAGGAGTGTGTGTAGAAAGATGTGGCTGAAGACAGTCACATTCTGTGAGAATGAGAGTGCTCATCCTGTTTGGCAAAACAGCTCAGAAACTAGCTCTATATAGAGAGCTTTGCGTATGTGAATAAAGTGCTTGTGCTTCTGCTTTTGCTGCTTCTGTTTCTGCATCTGCTTACTGCATACAATTGCATCCCGATCAATCATTGCCGCACTGCCCCCTCGTCTAGCCCACACTTCCTTAATTTCCTAATGAGGATGTTATGGGAGACAGTGTCAAAAGCCTTGCTGAAGTCAAGGTAGATGACATCTGCTGCTCTCTCCTCATCCAGCCATCCAGTTATAACATCATAGAAGGCTATCAGATTGGTCAAGCATTATTTACCCTTGGCAAATCTGTGTTGACCACTTCCAATAACTTCCTGTTCTTTATGATGTTTGGAGATGACATCCAGAACGAATCGCTCCATTACCTTCCCAGGGACGGAGGTGAGACTAACTGGCCTGTAGTTCCCTGGGTCCTCCTTCTTGCCCTTTTTGAAGACTGGAGTGATGTTTGCCTTTCTCCAGTCCTCAGGCACCTCTCCTGTTCTCCATGACCTTTCAAAGATTCAAAGATTCTCAGAGGTGATTTGGGTCCCTGCCTTAACCACAGTCCTCTGATAGTACTGAACTGTGGCTCGGTAGGCACAGGCCAGGCCCCAGTACAGTGCTAAAAGCTGCTGGTTTTCAATGGGGTTAAGCAAGGCACCCTTCTATCAGGTAGCATATCAGTTTACCAGGGTTACTTGTTTTTTTCAGGTGTAAAGTCCTAGGCTATGGGAGGTGATAACAGCCCTAGGCACCTGCCCAAATCCTTCCACACATCCTGCCACCCAGGTACCGGCCACCTCAGGGTACATTTCAGTATCACCTCACCCAAAAGTTGTCTCCTCTTACATCAAGATGACATCAGATTCCACAAACCCAACAATATGCCAGCTGTGTTAATTAGTAGTATTAAACAGCTCACATAAGGGTGAACAAGGACCTCGGGAGTCTATGTAATAAAACCACCCACACAAATCCCAGATAGAAAGAGGGAGATGTATTCCCTCATTCTCTCCACAAGATAACTCCCCCAGCACAGTAAGGCCATCAGTGCCAGGGAAAAGCACATAGCCATTGTTTGTACTAACATATTTCCAAGATCAGCAAAATAAAGAGATAAGCAGCGCTTATTAAGTGCAGTGGCTTGTGCCAGTACAGGCGGTAGAGTGGCTTGTGCTGATGCGGTCTGCAGAGTAGCTTATGCCAGTACAGGCAACTTTACAAAGGCTGGATCAATCCAGTAAGTACAGAGCAGGATGATTCTCCAAGCTCACAAAGGGTAACAACGAAAATAAGACCACTTCTCCTTAGCCACAACATATTCCTTATGAAAAAGGAAATGGAATCACTAACAACCTCATAGTAGCTAGGAAGGAAATAATACTGCATATATTCTGCTACATGGAGAGTCTGAATAAGAGTTACAGTAAAGTAGCTATTTTGTCTTGTAGTATAAGAAAAATCTTACTGGAATTTGAGTACACTGGAATGCAAACATAGTGGCAAATACAGCTGTAGTGAACTTAGGATGCTAAGAACATTTTAATCTGTCATGGTTTGGACTTGGCTGGCCACTAAAATGAACAACAGCTGCTGCCCTCTTTTACTTCTCTCCCCTTCAGAAAAGGGAAAACATCTCCCTTCAGGGAGAGCAGGATGAGAGACAAAAACACTTAGGCATTTAAAAGAAAACTAAACTACTTTAATGAAAAATTAATAATAATAGAAAAAATAATATTAAAAAAGAAAATAATTGAATTATATACAAAAGCAGTATCAATCTCCCAGGATGACAATCACATCACCAACAGGAACTGGGAAAATCCCAGACTGAACTCAGTGACAGACAAGAACTGGATTCCAGATCTAGATTCAGAAATGCACAGATCAGGATCAAAGGCAAACAAACAGATAAGGTCCTCCTCAGATGCCAGCTGTTGAAGAAAGAGGGCTGTCCCTTTGATCCCTCAGCTTTTATAGTTAGCATGATGCCAATGGAATGGAATATCCTGCTGGTCAGTTTTGGATCACCTGCCCTGCCCCGCTCTGCCCTGTCCAGTCCGCTCCTCCCCACAGGTGCAACCCCTCTACACTCTTCTGCTTCCAATCCTCCAATGTAAAACACAAAAAAGTTAGCTGACCTTAGTTGTTATAGCAGTAAACATAAGCAAGAGCCTCTCTACACACCATTCCTTAACATTGTCCTGGTTTGGAGTGGAGCAGAGCCAACTTTCTATGCAGTGAGAAAGGCTCTTACTTTTCTTACTTGCTACTGTAGCAATCAGGGTCAGCTGACTTGGTTGTTTACCCTGTGGAGTGTTTGCACCTGTGGGGAGGTGTGGAGAGGTCAGATGACCCAAACTGACCAATAGGGTATTCCATCCAATCTGCCATGATCAGTATAAAAGCTGAGGGACTAAAGGAGTTAGGTTGGTTCATATTTGTTGGGCAGGTCTTTATCTGTCTTTCATCCTCATCAGTGTATTTCAGAATCCAGTTCTTATTTGTCACTGAGAGTGGTCTGGGACTTTCATAGTGCCTGCAAGTGACATCTTCCTGGGAACTTGATATGGCTTTGTGTATATTACATATGTTGTATGTATTGCATTATTTCCTTTTAAATTTTATTATTAATATTTTATTAAAACATTTTAGTGGGGTTTTTTTCTGAACTCATGAATCTCTCTATTTCTCGGTCTCTCTTTTTCTTCTCTTTAGAGCAAGAGGTGTGGGAGGATATCTGTTTTCTTGTCATTGGCCAGCCTGGTCTAAGCCACAATGGTTTCATTGGTGCCCAATGTGGGGCATGTGCTTCCAGCTTACTTGGGGAATGTTGTTCCAAAGTGAAATATTATATGGTGTCTTTAGTGATCTTTGTTTGAAGTTAATAGATATAATGCTGCTTAACCTGCTAAATCTGTTGCATGCTTTACTAATTCTTTGTATTTGTATGCAGTGTTTTAAACGTGCTATTTTTGTATGGCTTGGCATTCAGATGTTGTGGGAAAGTACCAGAAGATTGGTGAGGAGGACTGTAAACATGCTCAAGTGACTCACATGTGGGGTGCTGGAAAACACATATATCACACTAATTGTTGCTTAGTTTTGTGTGCTCAACAAGTAGAACATCTGCACTTAGATAACACAGGCCTGGGATGGACTCAGGGGCACCTTATCGAACATGCCTGAGATTCCTGCCCTGCTGTTGAAGAGATCAAAGCACAGCGGAAAACTCTGCCTGCCAGAATCCTTGAAATACAGGCCCAAACAGCAAGTGGGAGCTCTCTTGCTCTCTCGCTCCCTTGCTAGCAAGGGCTCCCTTGCTAGCAAGGGCTCTTTCTTGCTCTGTGGTGCTTGCATCCCCTGCTTGCCTGCCTCTGCCCAGGTGCTGCTTCAGAGGTTCCCTGATCCATGAGGTATTGAGATTAAATTTGTTCTTTGCCCTTAATCCATGGTTTTGTGGTTGTTCCTGTGTCCTGCCTGCATTGGCTCACGCAGATGTATAATGTGATTAGTTGGATAATGGTTGTACCTGCATATCTTGGGTGTCATGTGATGGATTCTATTGCCAGTTACACTTTTGGTTTCACCTGGGAAAGGTTTATCTCACCCTTTAATGCTTATGTCAAAGAGCAAGGGGATGGAAACCTTTTGGGGTGTTTAGAAAATTAATGTTACTTTCAAAAGATTGTCATTTTCTTGCTGGTTCTCCTGGATGTGTTGCAGGGGTGGTTTTGTGTTAAACATCAGTGCAGGAGTGAGTAGTATGTGACATGTCCAAGCAAATGGACCAGCATGGAGAAAAGGTATTAAGTACCTGAGGGAAATGGCTGTGCAAGAGGTGATTTATGGTGACTGGCAAGTGAGCATAGACCCTGATGAAATGCACTGCAAACAATGTCTGCTAAGGAAGCTTCTGCATAGTGCACCATTGATGTATTCCCACACTTTGTCAACAATGGTCTGGGGAGGATCTGATGCTGATGTACCAACTATAAATGAAGTGGCTAACAGGGTATGCCAGTATGAAGACAGACTTGTGCCCTTACTGTGGCAGCTGTGGAAAAAACAGAGGAAATAACCAAGACAGTAGCTGAGCAAAATGAGGAAATAGTTTTTTCAAAGTCTATTTTTCTTAGCTATCCGGGATGGAGAAAGAATCCCATTCTTCCTCTGAACAGACCCATATCTTAGTCACTAAGAAGAAATGCCCTTCTATGAAACCGACTCAAGAGGAACAAGAACCGCTCTTAGATTTCCTGTGGTTTTGCCTCTGCAACTATGGAGAGGACAGGAGTAAGGGGGGGAAAAACCTACCCTGGTCCTACAAGCATGAGTGCTTGAGTTGCAAGGTAAAGCAGACAGAAGAAAGAATTCTTGCAGGAGGGTGACTGCTCCAGTCCATGGTAAGCAGTTCTCTGATCTGCATAGGAACTCATCTGGTAATTGTAGAAGCTGTCCTCAACATTAGAGGTATCTTGCCTCCAGCCAGGAGGAGGAGAGGGATAACCGAGTTCATTGGACTGTGTGGATTTGACGGTCTGGCATGCTAGAACCACAAAAGTATAAAGCCCTGGTGTGCACTGGTGCACAGTGTACCCTATTGCCATTGAATCATAAAGGGACAGAATCCATCACTACTTCTGGTGTGACAGGTGGGTCTCAAGAACTGACTGTACTGGAGGCTGAAGTGAGCCTGAATGGGAATAAATAGAAGCACTCAAGGTGGCGGCAGCACTGGTGGCAAGAACTGAGGTAAGCCCGAGGTGAGGGTTGGATTTTTCTGTACAGAGGGGTTTCCGAGCTCAGGGACCCCCCACTCAGCCTGAGCCCCAGCGGGAACCAGGAAGTCTGCGGCAACCAATCAGGTGTGGAGGGGGTGTGGCCAGGAGCTGTGTGGAGATTTAAATGTGGTATGAGCAGACCCTCGGTTGGTGAGGCTAGCCTCTGTAGAGTGTGATGTGTGACAGGTGAGTGTGAGGGGAGAAACAAGGAGAGAGCAGGCAGGCTAGAAAGAAAACATCCAAGATGGTCTCCACTCGGTCTGCAGCCACAGTCCAAAGGAATAAAGCAACCCAAACTGACCTGCTGCAGAGACATGCAGCTGTCCAGGTGATGGGCTGCATGGAATGTCTGTCACTCCTGCAGGAGGACAGCAAAGACAGTGCTTGTGTGCGCTGTGAGCAGGTAAATGATCTGCTCAGCCTGGTGGCTGAGCTTAAGGAGGAAGTGGAAAGAGTGAGGACCATTTGGGAATGTGAAAAGGAAATTGATTGGTGGAGCCACACCCTGCCATCCTTAGGGAAAAAGGAGCAGGTGAAGGCTCCATGAGAGGTAGAGGATCCCCTGCCCTCTTGTCACCAGGCAGAAGGAGGGGAACTAGGAGAGGATGGAGGGGAATGGAAGCATGTACCTGCTTGGGGCAGCAGGAGAGTCCCCTCCAGACCTCCCCCGCCCACCCAGATGCCTGTACAGAACAGATACAAGCCTCTGGAGATAGATGATGAGGGAATTGAGGATGCTGATAAAGCCCCATCCAGGGAGTTGTCGAAGCAGCCAGCTCCACACATTAAGACTGCTTCTGTGAGGAGCAAGAGGAGGGCAATAGTTATAGGTGGTTCCAGTCTGAGGGGAACTGAGGGTCCCATATGCAGGCCGGACCCTTCCCACAGAGAGGTCTGCTGCCTCCCTGAGGCCCATGTTAGAGATATAACCAGGAAGCTTCCTGGCCTGATATGGCCCTCAGATTATTACCCCCTTTTGATCTTACAGGTAGACAGTGATGAGCTAGAGAGAAGAAGTCTGAGGGCAATGAAGAAAGATTTCAGGGCTTTGGGATGGCTTGTCAAGGGTTCGGGAGCACAAATCGTGTTCTCCTCTGTCCCTCCAGTTTTGGGGACTGATGAATGGATAAACAAGAAGATCAGGCAGATCAACATCTGGCTCCATAACTGGTGCTACCAGCAGGGCTTTGAGTTTTTTGATCATGGTTTGATTTACAGGACACCGGGCCTGCTCACAATGGATGGGAAAACCCTATCCCGCAGGGGGAAAAGGGTATTAGGGCGAGAGTTAGCAAGGCTTATGGACAGGGCTTTAAACTAGAATCAAAGGGGGAAGGGTATAAACCAGGCCTACCAGTAATTAGCCTGGGAGTAAAGGGCCAAGGATGGGGGTGAAATTGGGAGCCCAGCTCAAGTGCATCTACACTAATGCCCGTAGCATGAGCAACAAACAGGATGAGCTGGAAGCCATTGTGCAGCAGGACAGCTATGACGTAGTCGCCATCACGGAAACATGGTGGGATGACTGTCAAGACTGGAATGCTGTGATGAATGGCTATAAGCTCTTCAGAAGGGATAGGCAAGGAAGAAGAGGTGGGGGTGTGGCTCTGTGTCCTGGGTCTGGTGGGGATAGGGTTAATTCTCCTCAGGATCTAGCAGGGACACAGGTATTCCATCCCATGTGAGCCATGCCCAGGGGGTAACAGGAGCTAGCCGGGGAAGGGGAGGGACAGGAAGCCACCTGGGGCATCCCAGGTCTGGTCGGCAAGTGGTGGTATCCTACTCGTGGTTGTATATTCCTCTGTCAGTGTTATTATTGTTGTTGTTTCTTGCTCCCTTTGCTGTTCTGTTAAATTGCCTTTGTCTCAACCCACGAGTTTTTTGCCTTTCTCTTCTGATTCTCCTCTTGTGGTGGTGGGGGGGCTCCGGTCTGAGGGAGCAGCTGCCACATGGTTCTTTGTTGTCATCTGAGGCCAAACCATGACAATCCTTTTTGGAGCCCAACATGGGGCACTTGGAGGGTTGAGATAAAGACAGATCTGACCAGAGCATGTTAAAAGGAATTTGTTATCGGTATTTATTGTATTTGCTGGGCACAATGTTGCTTCGTTTGTTTTCATGGCTGTGTTATGTAAACTCTTACATGCTCTATGTACTCCCCATGATGATGTTTATCACTTCTGGGAGAGGGATCAGGATTATAATTTTGCTGTCCTGTGTGATACCAACTTATGATATGATAGCATCACTGTTCAGATGGTTATGTTGGGTTGTTTATTTGGCACTGTTTTCCTGCCCATATCTCAGGGAATTTATTAATAAACACACTGAGTCTATGGGGGAAGCAGGGGGGGGATACTTTCCCCAGCTCTTTCACCTCCCTTTTCTCTTTTGTGCTGGATATGCCAGTTTTTGAGAATTTTGAATACTCTTGGGACACGCAGACCAGCTTGGTCCTATTGCTAGGTCTCCTGAATGTGTTTCAGTTTTTGTTTAGGGTTAAGCAACTACTTAAGACTACCACCCCGAGATCTGCCCCGAGGCTGGAGAGTCATGGATGGCATGGCATGTGGGAGAACATGGGCAGGTATCTAGAGAGTTTTTCACCTCCAATGGTCTGGGATTTCACCCCTGAACAATTACAGGACCCTGATAAAGTGATAGAATATTTGAAAGGAAAATGCTGTGGCTATTCCAGAGAGGCACAACTCACTGCACTGTGCTGGGCCCTGGCCAGTATCTACCAAGCATTGCTCAATGTTGCGCAGCATCCTCAGGAAGAAGTCGTGGAAACCAGGCCAACAGGCGCTGCGGCTGTTGCTGGCGCTGCAGCTGAACCAGAAAACCAACCTGTACCCATATCAGTTGCCCCTATCCAGAAGAAGAAATACACCAAGAAATCAGTTCGCTCAGTGAAGGATGAAGATGATCCAGGGTTGCCACGAGAACAAGAGGAAGAGGCAGAACCAGAGATACTCAGGGACAGGGATCAAGTGATTGAGCTGTGGGACATGTGAAAAGATTTCAGCCGATGTCCAGGTGAGCACATTGTCACCGGGCTCCTCTGGTGCTGGGATAATGGAGCTGATAGCTTGGAATTGGAGGGCAGGGAAGCCAGGCATCTAGGATCTCTGCCTAGAGAAGGGGGCATTGACAAGACAATTGGGAAAAAGACACAAGCCCTCAGCCTCTGGAGGCAACTCCTGTCAGGTGTGAGGGAAAGGTATCCCTTCAGTGAAGATGTTGTATGTCATCCAATCAAGTGGACCACCATGGAGAGAGGTATCCAGTACCTGAGAGAATTAGCTGTGAGGGAGATGATTTATCATGACCTGGATAATGCACAGTTTCCCACAGATCCTGATGAGATCCAATGCACAAGGTCCATGTGGCGGAAGTTTATATGGAGCGCACCATCGTCATATGCCAACTACTTGGCAGTGATGGAATGGAAAGGCAAAGAGGGACCAACAGTGGATGAGGTGGCTGGCCGCCTCCGGTGATATGAAGAAAGTCTCTCTCCCCCCCTCATCTCAGCTGTGGAGAAACTGTCCTGGAAGGTCCAGCAACTTGAAGAGAATATGTCCTCCCCACCTGTATGAGCCAGTATCTCAGCTGTTAGGAACAGACGTTTTTCCACTCAAGATAGAGAATACAGGGGGTACACCCCACAAAGCACCCTGTGGTTCTGCCTGTGTGACCACGGAGAGGACATGAGGAAGTGGGATGGACAACCTACTTTGATCCTATGGGCATGGGTACAGGAATTGCAAGGAAGAACAACCACAAAAGGGGATCTCTCCAGGAAAAGTGCCGCCCCGGTTTCCAATGTGCAGTTCCCCAGACAGAATAGAAGGCCTGAGCCTACTTCTGATCCCCTTGAAGGAACTTCCAGAGCATTTCTGCAAGAGGCAAGTAATGGATACTATGACCAGGATTAGAGGGGCCCTGCCTCCAGCCAGGTGGGGCAAAGGGACAACCAGGTTTATTGGACAGTGTGGATTCGATGGCCTGGCACATCAGAGCCACAGGAGTATAGAGCTCTAGTGGACACAGGTGCACAGTGTACCCTAATACCATCAAGCTATAGAGGGACAGAAGCCATTTGTATTTCTGGAGTGACAGGGGGATCCCAAGAATTGACTGTACTGGAGGCTGAAGTGAGCCTAACTGGGAATGAGTGGCAAAAGCATCCCATTGTGACTGGCCCAGATGCTCCATGCATCCTTGGTATAGATTATCTCAGGAGAGGGTATTTTAAGGACCCGAAAGGGTACCGGTGGGCTTTTGGCATAGCTGCCTTGGAGGCGGAGGAAGTTAAACAGTTGTCTCCCTTGCCTGGTCTCTCAGAGGACCCTTCTGTTGTGGGGTTGTTGAGGGTCAAAGAACAATAGGTGCCAATCGCTACCACAACAGTTCATCGGTGGCAGTATCGAACTAACCAAGATTCTCTGATCCCCATCCATAAGCTGATTCATCAACTAGAGATTCAAGGAGTGATCAGCAAGACTCGCTCGCCCTTTAAGAGTCCCATATGGCCAGTGCAGAAATCTAATGGAGAGTGGAGGCTAACTGTGGACTATCGTGGCCTGAATGAAGTCACTCCACTGCTGAGTGCTGCTGTGCTGGACATGTTAGAACTTCAAAACGAACTGGAGTCCAAGGCAGCCAAGTGGTATGCCACAATTGATATCACTAATGCGTTTTTCTCAATCCCTCTGGCAGTAGAGTGCAGGTCACAGTTTGCTTTCACTTAGAGGGGTGTCCAGTACACCTGGAACCGACTGCCCCAGGGGTGGAAACATAGCCCCACCATTTGCTATGGACTGATCCAGACTGCACTGGAACAGGGTGAAGCTCCGGAACATCTGCAGTACATTGATGACATCATTGTATGGGGCAACACAGCAGAAGGAGTTTTTGAGAAGGGGAATGAAATAATTCAAATCCTTCTGAAAGCTGGTTTTGCCATAAGACGAAGTAAGGTCAAGGGACCTGCACAGGAGATCCAGTTTTTAGGAATAAAATGGCAAGATGGACGCCGTCAGATCCCAATGGATGTGATCAATAAAATCGCAGCTATGTCTCCACCAACTAGTAAAAAGGAAGCACAAGCTTTCCTGGGCATTGTGGGTTTTTGGAGGATGCATATCCTAGATTACAGTCTGATTGTGAGCCCTCTGTATCAAGTAACCCAGAAAAAGAACGGTTTTAAATGGGGTCCTGAGCAATGACAAGCTTTTGAACAGATTAAACAGGAAATAGTCCATGCAGTAGCTCTGGGGCCAGTCCGGGCAGGACAAGATGTTAAAAACATGCTCTACACTGCAGCCGGGGAGAACGGCCCTACCTGGAGCCTCTGGCAGAAAGCGCCAGGGGAGACACGCGGTCGACCCCTAGGGTTTTGGAGTCGGGCATACAGAGGATCTGAAGCCTGCTATACTCCAACAGAAAAGGAGATACTGGCAGTGTATGAAGGGGTTTGAGCTGCTTCAGAAGTGGTTGGTACAGAAGCACAGCTCCTCTTGGCACCTCGGCTGCCGGTGCTGGGTTGGATGTTCAAAGAAAGGGTCCCTGCTACACATCATGCAACGGATGCTACATGGAGTAAGTGGATTGCACTGACCACGCAGCGAACTCGAATGGGAAACCCCAGTTGCCTAGGAATTCTGGAGGTGATTATGGACTGGCCAGAAGGCAAGGATTTTGGAATGTCACCAGAGGAGGAGGTGATGCGTGCAGAAGAGGCTCCACCGTATAATGAACTACCAGAAAATGAGAAGAGAGATGCCCTGTTCACTGATGGGTCCTGCCGGATTGTGGGAAAGCATAGAAAGTGGAAGGCTGTCGTGTGGAGTCCTACAAGATGAGTTGCAGAAGCCACTGAAGGGCAAGGTGAATCAAGCCAGTTTGCAGAGGTGAAAGCAATTCAGCTGGCTTTGGACATTGCTGAGCGGGAAAAATGGCTGGTACTTTATCTCTACACCGATTCATGGATGGTGGCAAATGCCTTGTGGGGGTGGTTACGGCAGTGGAAGCAGAGCAATTGGCAGCGCAGAGGCAAACCTATCTGGGCTGCTGAATTGTGGCAAGATATTGCTGCCTGGGTAGAGAATCTGGTTGTGAAAGTACGTCATGTAGATGCCCATGTACCCAAGAGCCGGGCCACTGAGGAACATCGGAACAACCAGCAAGTGGATCAGGCTGCTAAGATTGAAGTGGCCGAGGTGGATCTGGACTGGCAACATAAGGGTGAATTATTCATAGCTCGATGGGCCCATGACTCCTCAGGCCATCAAGGAAGAGATGCTACATATAGATGGGCTCGTGACCGAGGGGTGGATTTGACCATGGACACTATTGCACAGGTCATCCACGAATGTGAGACATGCGCTGCAATCAAGCAAGCCAAGCGATTAAAGCCTCTTTGGTATGGAGGACGATGGCTGAAATACAAATATGGGGAGGCCTGGCAGATCGATTATATTACACTCCCACAAACCTGTCAAGGCAAGTGCCATGTGCTCACAATGGTGGAAGCAACCACTGGATGGTTGGAAACATATCCTGTGCCCCATGCCACCACCCGGAACACCATCCTGGGCCTTGAAAAACAGGTGACATGGCACCCCAGAGAGAATTGAGTCGGACAATGGGACTCATTTCTGAAACAGCCTCATTGACACCTGGGCCAAAGAGCATGGTATTGAATGGGTCTATTGCATTCCCTATCATCCACCAGCCTCTGGGAAGACAGAACGGTACAATGGACTGTTAAAAAATGCACTGAGAGCAACAGGTGGTGGGACTTTAAAACATTGGGATACACATTTAGCAAAGGCTACCTGGCTAGTTAACACCAGGGGGTCTACCAACCGAGCTGGCCCTGCCCAATCAAAACCTCCATGTACTGTGGAGGGAGATAAAGTCCCCGAAGCGCACATGAAGAATATGTTAGGGAAGACAGTCTGGGTTAGTCCTGCCTCAGGCAAAGGCAAACCCGTCCGTGGGATTGCCTTTGCTCAAGGAACTGGGTGTGCTTGGTGGGTGATGTAGAAGGATGGGGAAGTTTGATGTGTACCTCACGGGGACCTGATTTTGGGCGAGAATAGCCAGTGAATGAAACTGTATGATGTTAATTGCGAAATGACCCTGCCACTGTACATCCTCATTCCTATAACTGCTATTGGTTGTACTATAGTAAGAATCACCCAAACTAATGACAGATGGACTCTGATGAGAAAATGAGTAGAGTGCAGTGAAGGGATCAGAACTGACTTCAGCAGCTTGTGCCCAGCATCTTCATCGAGATCAACATCTTCAGTCCATGGATGTGAGCTATACCCAATACATCAGCTGCAAGACCCAGAAATATAGCATCTGACAGTCCAGCCCCACACACACCATCTTGCATGCCCTGAGAGACTGTTCTAACAGATGGAGCCCAAAGTCATGGATTAAATGAACTCAAGGGACATCTTTAGAGTGATGGCCCACAGATTAAGGACATTTTACCTGCGTAGAGATATATATATATGTACACATATATATATACACACACACACATCAGGGAAAACTGGTAGCATTTAACTGGAAACTGTAGGATCTGGGCATGGCATGGAATGGTATGGAATAAGGGGTTGATCATGTCTTCAGTCTGGCAGGGGTAGGGTTAATTCTCCCCAGGATCTAGTAGGACATAGGTATTCCATCCCATGTGAGCCATGCCCAGGGTGCAGCTTGAGCTACCTGAGGAAGGGGAGGGACAGGAAGTTGGGGGGGGAAGCAGAGCAGGCTGGGGCACCTGAGTTCTGGTCTGCAACTGGTGGTATCGTAATCAGTTGTATATTCCTCTGTCAGTTTTGTGGTGGTTGTTGTTGTTTCTTGTTCCCCTTGCTGTTCTGTTAAATTGCCTTTGTCTCAACCCACAAGTTCCACCTTTTTCTTCTGATTTTCCCCTCATGGCTGTGGTGGCAGTGGGGGCTCTAGTCTGAGCAAGTGGCTGCCACGTGGTTTTATTGCTGTCTGAGGCCAAACCACGACACAAGGTATCATACATGGTACAAAAATCAGAGCTGCCACTGCACAAAGAGAGAAAAACAACATGCATTTAATCCATGGTCCACCAGGCAACCACAAGAACATGTCTAATTCCCATCCTTTCCAGGTTTGAACTGGCACATGAGCTAGTTTTCTCATTCCTTTTGTTATCTGTTTTACTACCTTGGCATTATTTAATTTTCTACAAACTCCCCCTTCTTCTGCTAGCAAATAATCTAGGACCATTCAGTGTTGGAAAACTGCATTCCTTATCTGAGTAGATTGGTCTGCAAGAAGGTCAAGAGCCTCAGATGTCTGGTTAGTTATAATTTCAAAAATGGCTTGTAATCTAATTATCCTATTTAAATTATGAATGGGGTCTCTTGCTCCAGAAATCACCTTGTGGGGATTCCATGTTGCTGGTCCATAATATTGTATAATTCGTTCAGGTGGCCATTCATCTTTTCCCCATGACTGAGAACCACCTTTAGTTAGGGATTTATCAATTGACCGTCGTTCTCTTATCAAATCATCATATACATTAACCCCTAACTCGTTACCTTGAACTTGTGGTAACGAGAAAAATAATGGTCTAATATATCCTATATAACACATCCCTGACCAATTTGGGGGTAACCTTCGGTAGGCATGTTGCCCACAAATCCAATAATGGCCCTTCAAAGCCCAAGTCCTGTTAGCGAATGGGCCTTCCCATGTTTCATTATCCTGTGGTATTTCATAGTATAGAGTATTTTTTTGATCCCAACGGTCCTCCTGCTATACTTAAATCACCATAGGAATCGCAATAATCACATTCAAAGGCTCCTGCATCCGGGTGCCATTTACAGTTACATCCCCTATCATTCTTGGTTTGATTTGTAGCCAACCAAAATTTTCTAAAATAGGCCCTAATTCCATTTGAATTTTGCCAGGCCCATTGATAAACCCTTATTACATGATTTTTGCTAATGGTATTGTCCTGCTGACAAGCCAGGAATAAAGAATCTCTAACCCCCTCTTTTCGCATAATTTCTCTCGCAGCTGCTTTACATCCGCTATGCCAAGGTTCTTTGAAAGAGCACTTTACCCAGGTGCCATCTATAAGCTTTACATGTGTTTGGTTCCATCTAGGGCAACAGAGATGATTAAGGGATTAGAGCATCTCCCTTATGAGGAAAGGCTGAGAGAGCTGGGACTCTTTAGCCTGGAGAAGAGAAGGCTGAGGGGAGACCTTATTAATGCTTACAAGTACCTAAAGGGTGGGTTGAAGGAGGATGGAGCCAGACTCTTTTCAGTGGTTCCCAGTGACAGGATGAGGGGCACAAGATGGAACATAGCAAGTTCCATTCAAATATGAGGAAAAAGTTCTTTACAGTGAGGGTGACAACACTGGAACAGGCTGCCCAGGGAGGTTGTGGAGTCCCCTTCCCTGGAGATCTTCAAGACCTGCCTGGATGCAATCCTGAGTAATGTGCTCTAGGCAATCCTGCTTTAGCAGGGGAGTTGGACTAGATGATCTCTAGAGGTCCCTTCCAACTCTGACAATTCCGTGATTCCTTGGTATCTAAAGCAATTATAAGGTCTACAATAAGGATCATAACAGCCCATCCCTGGTGACAAGGTCCACTCACATTCGCTTTTCCCTACATTTTTCCCTCCTGTCTTGGTTCTATTCAGACAGTAATTTCCTTTTCCTGGGTACTGTATTTTCCACGTACCTCCTTCCTTCCAGAACCCAGTTCCTTTATGCACTATACTCCAGTCACTCACCCACCATTTAGGCTGGACAGGCTGGGCTACCCACAGCCAATCTTCAGCTCCTCCTGGACCTCCACAGACCCAGCAATTACTGAGGTTAAAAGCTTTGGCTACCTCTTCCCCTAGAGTCAAAAATCAGTTTTCCCATCCCAGACTTCGATTTTGCCAATAATATAGAAACACGATCATTACTAAAAATTTCATCTTGAGCTCATTATCTTTCCACACTTGATGTGGCAAGTGAATATACAGAAACAATTCAGTTAGTGTCTGCTCACCAGTTGCTGGAAGTTCAAATAAGGGAACTCCTTTCCTTATGGACCTATACCGTAGATCCTTTGGGTAAACGCACGGAACTCCTCCCGAGGTCTACCTGATGGCTACTGGTCTGATCCACTCTTTGTAAGAGTTAGTTTTAGTCTCCCACCCTAAACTTCAATTTTTCACTTTTTCAAATCGAGGTCTGGTATGGCATGTGCTTCCACTGCTCAGCGCCTACTGGGTTGCAGCCAGCAGTGGAGTTTAGAATTTCTTGTTGTGGCAAACACAGAGGTCAATCCAGTCTTGCCCTTGATTTTAACTTATCAAATACTACTAATCGGGTCTTTTTCTACGGAAGGTTAGCCGCAGTTTCCCCTCCTCTTCCTCTAGTTCTGAAGTCCAGTTTTCCGGGGCCTTGAACGTCTTGACTCGAGTATGATGAGCCCACCCGTGTTCGGCCGTCTTAACTGCTGTTTCCGTGGTTAATAACACTTGGTACGGTCCCCGCCACTTTGCCACCAATGGTGCTTCCTTCCACTCTTCAATTAGGACCCAATCTCCTGGTTGGATGCTATGGACAGCAAAGTCCAAAGGCAGGGTCTGTGCCAGCTGAGCTTCCTGTCAAAGAGATTTCACAAGAGACGGTATCCTGGCCACATATTGTTTCAAGTATACATCACTTATTGCTACCTCCCCACTAGGTCGAGAGTTAGCAGGGTAAGGGATTCCAAACATTAATTCAAAGGGGGATAATTGAATGTCTCCTCCGGGTTTGGCCCGTATTCTAGCTAAAGCTAATGGTAGAAGACATATCCATGGCATTTTGGTTTCCAAAACTAATTTTAGAAGATGCTTCTTAATTTCCCCATTCATCTTCTCTACTTTCCCCGAACTCTGAGGATGCCACGGAGTACGCAAATCCCATTGTATTCCTAAGGCCACCATAACCCCTTGAAGAATTTTTCCAGTAAAATGAGTTCGTCTATTGCCTCTACTATTCCATATCTAGGAATTATTTGTTCTAAAAGCACTTTAATAACTGATCCTGTAGTTGCTGAAGCAACTGGAAATGCTTCTGGTTAGCTGGCATACTATTACCAAAAGATACTTAAGTCTTCCTGCTCAGGGCATTTCAGTAAAATTCACCTGACATCGTTGGAACGGGCGTACAGCCCAAAGTCACCCTCCTCTAGCAGCTTCCCTTGTAACCCGATTATTGACCTTAGCACAAATTAAACAACCCTCAATTGCTCTTTTTGCTAAAACAAAAAGACCCAAGGCAGCCTACATTTTGAGGAAGGCTTCCGCTAATCCCCGAGAACCCCAATGACTCCCCTCATGGAGTTGTTTTAATATTTGCAGGGCCAAGGCCTTCAGTACCCACTGTTTACCATTCTTTGTAAACCAATTATTCTCTCTTTTTTTTCTGCTCCACTATTTTTAATTATCTCCGACTCCTCTGGTGGAAAACACATCTTCTCTGGCAGTGGTGGAGTCACTGGGAGCAAAGGGAGGATCCTAGATACCTCTGGCAGAAGTGCTGCTTTCCGAGCTTCTTCATCTGCCAGTCGATTGCCTATTGCCTCTTCCGAGTATCCTGTCTGATGTCCCCTGACATGTATTATAGCCACTTTCTCTGGTAAATTCACCACCTCCAATAGGCAAGTAATTAAACCTTCATGAGCTAATAGCTTTCCTCTACAGGTTAATAACCCTCTTTCCTCCCATAATTTTCTAAATGCATGAGCCACCCCGGCTCATGCATATTTTGAATCTGTAAATATGTTTATTGGTTTTCCTTGATACAATTCACAGGCTCTTATTAAGGCATACAATTCTGCAGTCTGTGCTGACCATGTGGAGGGTAGCTTCCCTCCTTCTTCCAGTTCTCTTCCTTTTACTGCAGCATATCCTGTAACTCGTTTTCCTTCTATTACCCTTGAGGAACTGTCAATAAACACATTTTCCCCATTTGGCCAAGGGGCATCCCTTAGTTCTTCCCTAGCTCGGGTTTGAAGATCTATTACTTGAACACAGTCATGAATTTCCTCCGGATCTCCTCCCTCGGGGCCAGCTAAACAGGAAGCCGGATTAAACCCTTCCCCGCTTCTTAATTCTAAATCCTCTTGTTTCATTAAACAAGTTTCATACTGTAATAACCTAGCACTACTCACCCATTCAGAAGCTCTTTCAGTTAAAGCTTTTATTTGGTGTGATACTTTAACAACACGAGCTCCCCCCTGCTGTCAGTTTTCAAGCCTTGGTTACCATTAAAGCCATGGCTACACAATTTTGTAAACAATGAGGCCACCCCCTGGCCACTGGATCCAACATTTTAGAAAAATAGGCCACTGGTCTTCGACTGCCCCCGTGTTCTTGCACTAGAATCCCTTTAGTATGGCTTTGTTTAACATCCACATATAATTCAAATTCTTTTTCCCGGTCTGGACGGACTAGAGCCGGAGCTTTGGTTAACTTATTCTTTAACATTTCAAAGCTCTGCTTTCCTTCTGGTGTCCATACTACAACATTGGGGCTGTCTTGCGTTAAGAGATCATACAGGGGTCTGGCTAAAGCAGAAAAGTCCTCAATTCAGATCCTGCAATATCCTATTAGTCCCAAAAATTGTCACAGCTCCTTTTTAGTCTTAGGTAATGGCACGTCTTTCTGGATCAATACACCGCAAACCTTCAGTCAAAATATGTCCCAAATATTTAACTTTCTGTTCCACTAGTTGTGCTGCTTTTTCAGATACTCTAAGCCCTTTCTTAGCTAGAAAATTAAGCAATTCCACAGTGGTCTCTTCCACTACATCCTCTTGTTCTCCTGTCAGGAGTAAATCATCTACATATTGTAACAACTTAATCCCCAGGGGCTGAGTAAATTCTCTCAATATTTCTTGTAGCTTGCCCAAACAGAACCCGTGCTTCTGTGTATCCCTGTGGAAGGACTGTCCACATCAATTGTTGCTTTGCTATTTTCCCTGCTGCTTCTTGTTCCCACTCAAGGCAAAGTATTGTTTACTATCCTCTGTAAGTGGGCATCCCCAAAAAGCATCTTTTAAGTCAAGCACTGAATAATAGTGGTGCGAGGAGGGAATTTGGTTCAGGATACTATAAGGATCTGGAACCGTGGGATGCCTTGGTTTAATAATCTTATTTATTATTTGTCGCGACGGAGGGAAGACAGGGCCACTCAATATGAGTGATCAGCAAGCTTCGTTTATTGATTCACACAGTGGCCTTTTATGTTCTAACATAATTAGCTCATACATATTACAAAAGTTAAGCTCATGATTGGTTAGTTCTTAGAAAGATCAACTCCACCCTTGGTTCCTTCTTTACAGTTACTTTCATCCTCTTTTCCCATGCCTGAGCAGCTGCAACCTCTCTGTTATCATACAACAATTATAGTCAAGGACAAGGTGTCTTTACCAGCCCAGTAGTTACGGGGGCTGAATCCGATGTTTCTCAAGCTTTTGCTCGGCCAGCTGGATCATGTCTACGTGACCCTTCTCAGCTAGCCATTCTCCCACAATTCCCCCGTTTTTATTTTGAATGACATAGGCTTGGTTAAACATCTGTAACACAAGGGTTTTCATACAAGACAACATAAAACTCACACAAAGCAACGCTATTAGTACAACGATTAAGACTAGCAATCCTGTCTGTAAAAGATTTCTCAGCCATCCGGACAGACCCAACCAGTCTCCAAGAGCACCCCTATAAGGCACGTAGTAAATGGGGAGCGGGGTATTGCTAGGCTTGCACAAAAGCTGGTCGTGTTGAGTGACCGAGCTAAAGTTATCCACACATTTTCTCATGGGTCAAACATCTCGCTATATGGGATGGCTCTTATGCTTACAACTAAGGCAACTACTATAAAGCTTTCTATACCTAAATTAACCATTTTCTCTGTTTCAACTTCTAAGCAAATAGCATGCACATAATACCTAGGGGTTACAGACCCCACAGACTGTACAATTAATTTCTGTCTTTGCGACCTCGTGGTTCACACTCAGGCGCAGCGGTCTCAGTCCGTTGGTTTATGGTGATTAGTCGGGTCACCTTCAGCGGCGACTTCAGGGTGGTCGATGGCGGGCCTTACCCAACGGCTGGGAACCCAGATGATACCTTGTCCCCTCTGGTCCATCGTAGAAGGGGTGATTTGCGAGCAAGGGTCAATCCTCCTACTCCCGCGACCGTGGCGCTGCTCGCGTAGGTCGGCCATTGAGCCGGCCACTTATGCGTGCTGATTATGGAAATGTCAGCGCCAGTGTCTAGAAGAGCAACAAGTGGTATAGTTAGGTTGGCGTATTGCACAGCAACCGGGCGTTGTGGCCTTTGGCGCAAGCCGACAGTTAGTAGGGCCATTTGTCCTGTAGATCCAAAGGCTCCTTGCCCTCGTGGCTGCTCTTGCAGCGGTGGAAGGGCTCCCGCAAGATGTGGTAGGGGAATTAATTGCGCCACCTTGGTGCCTTTAGCGATGAAGAGCGGTGGGAATAACGTGTGGGCCATGATCTGGATCTCACCGTGGTAATCCTTATCAATCAGTCCCACCAACACATTAAGTCCCAGCATGGTGGCCGATGAACGGCCTATAAGTAGTGCTCCGACAGCTTGTCCATTGATACAGATTGGTCCTTGAGTGCTAGTGGTAATCCGGACAGGCTTTGAGTCCAACAGGGTACAATCTACTGCTGTTGCCAGGTCCAAGCCGAGGCTTCCGCTTGTGGCTGGTCTGAGCTGAAGGGATTGAGTGCTGCCGGATATGCAGCCGCTTTTTGTGTCGGCGCGGGGCGGCTCTTCCCGCTGAATCGTCCGTTTCCCGGTTTAGAAGCGCGACATGCAGTCTCATTGTGGTTGTCCGACCGGCAGTTTCTGCACCATACTGAGCCGGCGTTGCAGTTCCGTCTGATGTGTCCAGCAGCACCGCAACGGTAGCATTGTGGGCGAGATGATTCACTAGCATTTAATCGTTGAACGGAGGCTTGCAAAGGAGCAAGGGCTGCAAGAACTTGACTCTGCGTAGCCTGCGTGTGTTCCTTTAAACTATTCCCTAGTTCCTTTACTGCCTCAACTAACATTGCCTGTGGCCCTACCGGTACCTGAGCCATCCTTTCTAGTCCTTCCTCGATAGTCCATGTCCCTGGCAATGTAGCCAAGATGTTGCGTGTGGCCGGATTACTATTTTGTATAGCACACTGCTTTAGTATAGTGCCTCTGAGATAATCGGGCACCCCGGCCGCCTGTATGGCGTCTGCTACTCGATCGATAAACAGGCCAAATGGTTCCTCTCTTCCTTGCTTAATACCCATATATGAAGGGATTCTTTTTTTTTTTTTTTCTTTTTTTTTTTTTTTGAGTGAACCGCTTTTTTCTCTCTCTTTTTTTTTTTTTTTTTTTCTCAGCTCGGTTTGCAACGGGGCGTTAGCGACTGCCCGCCATGGCTTTATCAACTTTTTGGCTGATTTATTATCGCATATAACTTCGTCAAACAATTTATCCCCATATTTACGCCATTCCTCGTGTTCAAAAACCGTATCTGGATTATCAAAGCAACCTCTCGCTACTCCATATGCTGATAACCCAGGCAACTCCCTTTTACAATCTATACCCTAAATGCTCCGCTTTTCTAAAAAGCATTTGAGCAAATCATACGCCGCTTGTCTATTCATACCTTCGTCAGCGCGCTGTTGCAGCCTTTCAGACTTCGGCGGCGCGTAGCCGGCAGGACACTCTCTATAGGTGCTCCTGGGCGCGGGGACCTTTTCCTTTAATCCCTTTCGCCTCCTGCGCTGCTTACAGGACCAGCACTGAGACTCCGTTGACCGTGGCTCGCAGGTTCAGCCCTCTGTAGGGTCCCTGTTCGGGCGCCATTTGTCGCGACGGAGGGAAGACAGGGCCACTCAATATGAGTGATCAGCAAGCTTCGTTTATTGATTCACACAGTGGCCTTTTATGTTCTAACATAATTAGCTCATACATATTACAAAAGTTAAGCTCATGATTGGTTAGTTCTTAGAAAGATCAACTCCACCCTTGGTTCCTTCTTTACAGTTACTTTCATCCTCTTTTCCCATGCCTGAGCAGCTGCAACCTCTCTGTTATCATACAACAATTATAGTCAAGGACAAGGTGTCTTTACCAGCCCAGTAGTTACGGGGGCTGAATCCGATGTTTCTCAAGCTTTTGCTCGGCCAGCTGGATCATGTCTACGTGACCCTTCTCAGCTAGCCATTCTCCCACAATTATTCTTAAGTCTTGTACCATTCTATAGGTTCCATCTGGTTTCTTAACTGGCAGGATGGGAGTATTATAGGGAGACATACACGGCTCCAAAAGACCTGCCTTCAGTAAGGACTCAATAATGGGTTGTAGTCCCTTTCTTCTATCTCTTGAAATAGTGTATTGCTTCTTAGAGACCACTTGACCAGAATGTTTCAAAGTAACCTGAAGAGGTTCCATATCTAATTTTCCATATTTCCCTGGGACTGCCCACACCTCTGGGTTTACTTTAGCATAAGCTCTATCAGATAATTTGCACAAAGTTAAAACAGTACTCGCTTCTTCATCACCCTTTATGATATTAATCTGCATCCCCAATTTAGCCATCAGGTCCCTCCCCAATAGATTACAATCACAACTAGGGACAAACAAAAATTCATGCAAACTTAACTCCTATATCTATTAATAGCAGGTGGATGAAATGTACCCATTCATCCTTTCCACTTACTCCTTGGATAATTATTCTCTTGACAACTGTCCCCCCTTCAGCACAAAGTTTAAAGTAGATCAAGAGGCTCAGGTGTCCACTAAAAGTGCACCTCCTCCCAATTTGGACCCACCCGACAGGTTATCAAGGGCTCCAAGGTGGTGGGTCCCTGGAATAGTGGGAGCCCCTGACACCCCTAACAATCCATTTCCATCAACCAGTGGACATCCTCCTCATTAGAATCCACCTGTCTCCGCAGACACTCTCTCTTCCAATGTCCTTCTTTCTTGCAAATAGCACACTGATTTCTTCCCGAGGCAGACACGTTTCTGTTAAATCCTGATGGTTGCCCCCTTCCCTTCAATCCTGGGGGTCCCAGCATTTTTCCCTTTGGAGGCTGTAAAAGCTGTGCCATCACTCTTGCCTTCATCTTTGCCCTTTCTTCATCCCTTCTTACATACACCTGCTGCACATTCCTAACCAATTCATCCAAAGGCCTGTTTTGCCATTCCTCATCTTTCTGTATTCTTCTCCTTATGTCAGGCCAGGACTTGGTGACAAATTGTACCCTCAACAGTGTGTCAAAGGCTGGTCCCTCAGGGTCCAACCCTCCCTGTTTTCTTAAGGCATTTCTGGTCCTTTCCAACCAGTGAGAAGGACTCCCGTCTCTCCTGTTCTAGGGACATAGCCTTTGACATGTTGTTAGTTCTGGGAACCGCTGTCTTAATTGTTCTAATCAAATAGGCTCTGTAATCCCAAAGGCGGGTTAAGTTAGCCTGATTATTCAGATCCCAATTGGGGTCCACTTGGGGGACTACATCAACCATGGGTGCATCCTGCCCTGCATTCCCTACTGCCTGTGGGTGTTCATCTTCCCACAACTGATGGGCTTTTTGCCAAATCATTCATTTTTCCTGTGGCCCAAATAAAATTCCCAGAAGAAAATCCCAGTCCTTCCAGGTATAACCTGCACTCCCTAGATATTCATCTACTTTTTCCCCCACCCCTATGGGGTCATCCAAACATGGGGGTAATTCCTTTTTCAACCCTCTTATGTCCTGAGTTGTAAGGGGTGCAATTACAAACCCCCCCCACCCCCACCGTCCAACCAAAGGGACCTGGTGTAGAGGCATCTGATGAACGCTTGCCTCCTGGGTTTTAGACACCCTTGGTGCTTCATATTGTGTCCCCCTTCTAGTTTGGGACATAATCTCTTGCCCATCCTCCCCTGTTGTCCTCTTCAAGAGGGGCTGTAGGGACGTTTTCTCCTTGATTTTCCTGATCTGGGATTTGGGGGTACAAAGGCCCAGCAGCCACTCCTGGATCCGCTGGGGGACCTGCAGGGGCTGAGTGATAAGGCGGGGGAAGACACTGAAGAACATCCCATGTCTCCTCTGTCCCCTTTCTCTCCCCATTTTCCAACTCTCCCTTATATCTTCACCAACTCCACAAATTCCTGTCAGTGGCGCTCTTAACCATATTTCCCCACATTCTTTTTCAATAAGTCCTTTCTCAGTGTCATTCAAGTATAAGCATAAACACTGACAAAGACTAGCATCATCTGACCCAAGAGGAGGCCATCTAAAACCTTTTTGAAAATTATATTCAGACCAGATAAAATAACAAAACTTTACCATCATATCCTTAGTTATTTCTGGGTGAACGTGTAGATCTCCCCAAGATCTTAACATTCTCCCCAAGGGACTTTCTGAGGATATTTTGGGATCATAATCCTGGTTGTTGAGACCCTTTCCCCGACTTTCCCTTACTGCCCTCCCTGGGCATCCTCCCTCTTTTACTCCCCCAATTTCCCATAGTACTCACTGGTGAGATTTTCAATGGTCTCTTCACGGACCCCTGCGGTCCACTGCTGGTCTATCTCCTGAACAGTCTCAGGTACCCAATCAGTCATCCAGTGCCGGCAGCCATCGAAGGAAGCTGATCACCCAAGTTTTGGCGAGGCACACTGTCAGCTCCGTTCGTTGCCCACCATCCCTGGAAGGATCCTAGACAAGCCCCAATTTGTGCAGAAAATCCCGTAGCCAGAGGTTGATGTTCACAAAGGAGACAGAGGAGTCCTGGAAAGACTTTATTCGAATAAAGGGAGAGCCCACTGGGGCATATCCCTGTGGGGTCTCTCAAATTGCCAGAGAACGCAGCCTCCATTTTATTCTAATTCCCCAGCCACAGGTAGCCCTCTTGCTTTCCCCATTGGCTGAGGTACTTGGAAGGTACAAACTTCCCGATCCACCTATTACATAAAAGTTTAACTCTTGCATTTTTTCAATTGTCTAACTTTTGCAGTTTCAGTTAATTCCCCTATTTTTCTGTTATCTCACTCCTGCAGTTTCAATTAACTCTATGTCCTTCAGTTATCTCACTCTGGTAATTTAAATTAACTTCCCTGTTTGTGGAGACACTCTTATCCCTATTTTATCACCTGTTTGTGGAGATGCTCTTATCCCTATCTTATCAGGCATCTCTGATAGGCTGTAACCTCTGAAATACCCAGCCAATGGGGAAACAAGGGAGGGAAATTTTGGCCAGGAATAGGGAATAAAAACAAGATGAGTCAAAACCCGGTGTGCCTGCTTGCCAGGTCACCCATTCTTGCAAGAATGCTTAAATAAAATGTGCTTCTTATTGATCACTGCCTGAGCCATTGTTATTGGACAAGAAGCATTTCTCACAGTTGGGACAAAGGCAGTTTAACAGCAAAGGGAACAAGAAAACAATAACGGTAACATGGATAGAGGAATATACAAGCACAATTACGATACCACAGCTCCTGACTGCAACCTGGACACCCCAGCCCACTCCCAAGCTATGACTTCCTGCCCCTTCCCCTGGCCAGCTCCAGGGTACCCCCTGGGCATAGCTCACATGGGATGGAATACCTGTGTCTCTGCTAGATCCTGGGAAGAATTAACCCTATCCCTGCCAGAACCAGGACAGCAGGTAAGTTCAGACTATGTATTATACACTGTATTTTTATATATACATTATTATATATATAATTTATATATTTCTATAAGGCCAGCCACCTTTACATCTGAGCAACTCTTCGCTGTCTGCTTAAACAGCAGGGAGTGGAAGACAGAAACCTTTGAAAGTCTTCCCCTGGGATGTCATGGGCTCTATGATAGTCTTGGATTAAAAGGCTACCATGGCACAGAGTGGGAATGGTGTATTAGTTGTCTTCGGTAATAACAGAAAAGCTGCTAATCAACAGGCAGATCTATAATAGCTGGTTTGACCTGTTTAGCTACTAAATAAATACTTGGCTTCAGATAAGAGTTAACATTAAAAAAAACCCAAACACAACAAGAACTTTATAGAAGAACAGCTGGGGGATGGTATCCAAAGGAAACTCTCACGCCCCATTTTTGTTTTTATATATATACAATATTGAACTAATCTCATCTAATTTTTGCTGTCTGAAGGCTAGACACCCGGTTGTGTAGACTCCCTCTCTAGTCTGTGGAGAAACTGCTATATTAATCACCTGCTGGAAGAGCTCTCTCTAGATATCTGTCTCAAATGGCATGAACATTGATTTTTTTGGGGTTTTTTCCCCTTTAAAAAAAAAAAGGGACTGACCACCTAGAAAGATTACAAGAATGCCATTAGAGTATGCAGGGATGAAAGGAGGAAAGCCAAGGCCTCCTTGGAATTAAACCTGGCAAGGGATGTCAAAGTCAACAGGAAGGGGTTTGTCAATTGTATTGGAAGCAAAAGGAAAACTAGGGAAAATGTGGGCCCGCTGTTGAATGAGACGGGTGCCATGGTGATGGAGGATGCAGAGAAGGCGGAGTTGCTGAATGCCTTCTTTGCTTCAGTCTTTACTGCTCAGGCCAGCCCTCAGGAGTCCCAGACTTTGGGGGTAACAGGAAAAAGTCTGGATGAAGGAAGACTTCCCCTTGGTGGAGGAAGACCAAGTTAAGGAACAGTTAAGTAAACTGGATATCCACAAGTCCATGGGTCCTGATAGGATGCACCCGTGAGTGCTGAGGGAGCTGGCAGAAGTCATTGCTGGGCCGCTCTCCGTCATCTTTGAAAGGTCCTGGAGAACAGGCGAGGTGCCCAAGGACTGGAGGAAAGCCAACATCATCCCAGTCTTCAAAAAGGAGGACCCGGGAAACTACAGGCCGGTCAGCCTCCCCTCCATCCCTGGAAAGATGATGGAACGGCTCGTTCTGGGCATCATCTCAAAGCATATGGAGGAAAAGAAAGCTATCAGAAGTAGTCAACACGGATTCACCAAGGGGAAATCATGTCTGACTAACCCAATAGCCTTCTACGATGGCATGACTGGATGGGTGGAGGAGGGGAGGGCAGTAGATGCTGTCTACCTTGACTTCAGCAAGGCTTTTGACACAGTCTCCCACAGCATCCTCATAGGTAAGCTTAGGAAGTGTGGGTTAGATGAGTGGGATTGAAAACTGGCTGAAAGACAGAGCTCAGAGAGTTGGGATTAGTGGCCCAGAATCTAGTTGGAGGTCCATAACAAGTGGTGTTCCCCAGGGGTCAGTACTGGGTCCAGTCCTCTTCAATATATTCATCTATGACCTGGATGAAGGGACAGAGCATACCCTCAGCAAGTTTGTTGACGATACAAAACTGGGAGGGGTGGCTGACACACCAGAAGGCTGTGCCACCATACAGTGAGACCTGGACAGGCTGGAGAGTTGGGCAGAGAAGAACCTGATGAAATTCAACAAGGGCAAGTGTAGGGTGCTGCACCTGGGGAGGAAGAACCCCCTGCACCAGTACAGGTTGGGGGCTGACCTGCTGGAAAGCACCTCTGAGGAAAAAGACCTGGGAGTCCTGGTGGACAACAGGATGACCAGCAATGTGCCCTTGTGGCCAAGAAGGCCAATGGCATCCTGGGGTGCATCAAGAAGAGTGCGGCTAGCAGGTCGAGGGAGGTTGTCCTCCCCCTCTACTCTGCCCTGGTGAGGCTGCATCTGGAGTACTGTGTCCAGTTCTGGGCTCCCCAGTTCAAGAAGGACAGGGAACTGCTGGAGAGGGTACAGCAGAGGACTACAAAGATGATTAGGGGCCCGGAGCATCTCTCTCACAAGGAGAGGCTGAGGGACTTGGGTCTTTTTAGTCTGAAGACTGAGGGGGGGATCTGATCAATGCTTATAAATAGTTAAAGGGAAGGTGTCAAGAGGATGGGGCCAGTCTTTTTACAGTGGTGCCCAGTGACAGGACAAGAGGTAACGGGCACAAACTTGAACATAAGAAGTTCCATCTAAACATGAGGAGGAACTTGTTTACTTTGAGGGTGGCAGAGCACTGGAACAGGCTACCTAGAGCTGTGGTGGAGTCTCCACTTCTGGAGACATTCAAAACTTGCCTGGAAGTGTTCCTGTGCAACCTGCTCTAGATGGACCTGCTTTGGCAGGGGGGGTTGGACTAGATGATCTCCAGAGGTCCCTTCTAACCCCATATCATTCTGTCAGTCTGTGAACATGTCTCTGGAATCGCCTATTTCTCTTTTTTTGTCTGTAGGTGGAGGCTTATGGCTACCCCAGCTAAATGCCTAACTTAAATAGACACAGCTGAGTAAGAGCAACCCCACCCTTCCTTGTGCATGCTCCTCACCTTTTCATCTGCACTCTTTCACTGGAAATGGAAAAGCTTTTCAAGCCAGGAATTGTCTTCTATGCTCAAGTGATGGGGTAGCACTATACCCCTCACTTGCCAGCTCATTGTAATTGCCAAGTCTGGGCAGGGAAAGGAATGATGAGATACCTCATCTCCCATGAGAACTGTTGGGAAGTGCCAGGGCTCCTAGCTGTGCTGGGTGAGCCAGTGCCTCATGGCCTCAAAGGGCTCAGGGTGGTATGAGCAGGGGTTCTGCAGCTTACTTATGGCTATGATGCCAACTATATATACATATGCCACAAAAGCTGAATGAGCTAGAGGAACACAAGCAAGACTTGCCTAGGGAGTAGGAAATATATTTCTATATGTAAATAGTGAGACAGACATGGAATAGACATGTTTTTTCATAGGAAGGAGAGACTGGCAGAACTGCAGCTACATCCCCTCCTGGAGAGCTCCTCCTATGCCCCGAGTAATTTCATCTACAGCAGACTCCTACCCTGGGTCCCTTCTAGGAGGTGTGAAAAGAAATCAGACTGTGGCTGCCTCTTGCTTCTGCCGATAAAGCAAGTCATTCACGCTTGTGCTCCATACAATAATAATCAGTTGCAGGCAAGCTGAGACTGCCAAATTTCACTTTTCTTAGCACAAATTTTAATAAACAGCATTGTTAAGCTCATGTAGAGCTTGTCAACTTAATCAACTGCCAAATCCTGTTCAATAAAGAAAGGAGATAAACAAATACATTATCCCTCCACCTGAGCTAGCCCATTTTTCTCTCCACTTGTCTGCCACTCAAGTATTTAGACATGCTGTCATTATCAGCCACCCACTGTCCCAGCTTTGCCCCAATTTTTTTAAGCCCCGCAGCACTGCCTTTTGATGTATCTGGTGAGATAATTGAAGTAGATTAAGACTGAGGATACCCTCCCCACCTTAGGTAATGATATACTCTAATTCCCTCCAGCTATCTTCCTGACAACTCAGTTGTCCTCATCTTGGTCCTACTCCCCTCTTCCACAGACAATAGTATAATTCAAACTCCTCCACATAAGGATTAGACATCCAGCTTAGACTCTAGAAAAAAATGCTTGTGGCAGATATTGTTATGACACAGAATATACCCTAAGTTACTTGACATGCAATAGCCAGCAGACAAAAATACCTGAAATGCAAAAGCCAAAAAGGAAAAAAACAATGAAAGACAAGACCACTGAATTGTTACATACTTCTGAAACACAGCCTTAAATAAGGCCTCATCAATTCAGATAACAAAAGACCTTGAAATTATTATACAGGTACTAACCTGAATGCATTAAACAGAGAGAAAAATCACTGAAATATATGTCTTGATCCATCAGGTATGCAAGAGAGCTTAGGTTGAGAACACACAGTTATTTCAGGAATCCAGCAGTACTGCAAGTCAGGAGAGCTGCATCTTGGAGACCATTATGAGTAAGTGTTGCAGTTTAGACCAGGTTGACCAATAACAAGACAACAAATGCTCTCCCTGACCTCTCACTGCAAGGAAAAGAAAGAGAAATAAAGAGAATTACGAGTCTAGAAAAAGCTAAACTGCTATAATGAAATATTAATAATAAAATAAAAATAAATAGACTCAATATATACAAATACATAGAAAACCATATCAAGCTCCCAGGGAGGCATCACCAACAGGCACCAGGGAAGTCCCAGACCAGACTCAGCAACAGATGGGAACTGGATTCCAAAAGACTCTAATAGGGATCAATGGCAGAAAAACTGACACAGTCCTCCTAAAAATATAAGTCACAGAAAAAAGAAATCCATAAAACAAGGAAAAGAAAAAGTAGACACAACCTAATCCTGTTGATCCCTCAATTTTTATACTGAGCATGGCAGATGGGATGGAATATCCTATTGGTCAGTGTCCCGGTTTGAAGTAAAACCGAACCAATTTTCTGTTCTGTAACTTTACATCCTTTAAAAATTGGGACAAGCACTTAGCGCAAGCTACTTGGTTAGTTAATACCAGGGGATCCATCAATCGAGGTGGTCCTGCTCAATCAGACCTTTTACATATTGTAGAAGGGGATAAAGTCCCTGTGGTGCATGAAAGGAATATGCTAGGGAAAACTGTATGGGTTTTTCCTGCCTCGGGCAAAGGCAAACCCATTCGTGGGACTGTTTTTGCTCAAGGACCTGGATGTACTTGGTGGGTGATGCTGAAGAATGGAGAAGTTCAATGTGTACCTCAAGGGAATTTGACCCTGGGTGAGAAGACTTAATTCCGAGTATGATGTTAGTTGTTTACAATACTAACAGTGTTCTATAAGTGTTTTTCAGGATGAAACCTAGCCGGATTGATCAAGTGGCGTCTAGTAAAACTTCTCCGAGATGGACATGTTACCCATGGGCACGAACCACAATGAATTTCACACTGTCTTTCCTACCCTGAGAACCTGATCTGCTGTGAAATGGACTTAAGCTTTTGTATATAGAGATAAATTATAACTGAGTGATTTACATATATCTATCTATATATGTATGTATGTATAGATTTTATAGATGATAGTAGTTGTAATCTAAGCATGATGCAAATGGTATGGACTAAGGGGTGGAATGTCCCGGTTTGAAGTAAAACCGAACCAATTTTCTGTTCTGTAACTTTACATCCTAGCTAGGCCTCCTCTAACTCTCTGAAATTAACGGCATATTGTGGAGAAAACTGCTCGTTCTCAGAGTGATAAGACCAATGTTTGTGCTCCATGCCAAGGAATGGTATGCAGGGAGGCCCTTGCTTATACTTATTGCTATAACAACCAAGGTCAGCCAATTTTGTTATTTGCCCCCTTAGAGGGTCGGAAACGGAAAAAACGTAGAGGGGTCACATCGGTGGGGAGGAGTGGACAGGACAGGTGACCCAAACCTGACCAACTGGGGTATTCCATCCCATCTGCCCCATGCTCAGTATAAAGGCTGAGGGATCAAAGGGTCAACCCCTTCCTGCAATGGCCGACGTCCAGAGAGGACTCATCTGCCTTTGATCCCGATCCGTGTGTTCCTGACTCCAGAGCTGGAATCCAGTTCCCATTCGTCACTGAGTCCAGTCTGGGACTTCCCCAGTGCCTGCCGGTGATGTGACTGTCATCCTGGGAACTTGATACGGTTTTGTATATATTGTATCTATTTCATTATTTTTCTTCTTTATTTTTATTTTAATATTAATTTTTCATTAAAGTAGTTTAGTTCATTCTAAACTTCTGAATCTCCTTATCTCTTTCTCCTCCTCTCTCCTCTTTTGGGGGGGGGGGGGAAGGGGGGGGGAAGGGCCATCTGCCGGTCCGGTTTTGGTAAATTCAGCCGAAACCACGACAGATTTATTGGCGCCCAACGTGGGGCTGGGGGACTGTGGTTTGATAAGATTGCCTGTATAGTTTGAATTCCAGTTTGCTCAGGGAGAACCGATAGCTTTCACCATGTTGTACCTACAGGATATGGTATATGATATTTTTAGAGACTTTTGTATGAAGTTGATTGATTTAGCGGTGCTTAACTGGTTGGACATATTGACTTCTTGTATTGAGATAGGTTTATATTTGTTCTGTGTTTGGATGCGGTGGTATAGGCGTGCTATGTTGGTGTGGGCTGGTGCTCAGGTGTATAATCTGAGATTTGCATTTGGTAGGGTATCTTCATGTTTCGGGCATCGCATAATAGATTCTGCCGCTAATTACACTTTTGATTTTGCCTGGGGAAAGTTTACTTTGCCTGTTCATGATTATTTAAAAATGTTACCAATTGAACTAAGGGGTGGAAAACCTACGGGCTGGACAGAGAATGATTGTTATGATTGTCTCTGTCATGTGGGCCTGATTTTGATACTTATGACACTGAATGTGCTGCAGGCGTTAGATCTTATTAGACTTGAGGAGTATCAGAATGAGCATTGTGTGACAGGCAACCTCGCTACTCAAACAACAGAGACACAAACAGTTGCTCCCCCAGCCCCAGCGACAATCGTAGCAGGAACACAAACAGTTGCCCCTCCAGCCCCAGCGAGAGTCACAGCAGGGACGCAAACAGTTGCCCCCCCAGCCCCAGTGACAGTCACAGCAGGGACACAAACAGTTGCTCCCCCAGCCCCGGTGACAGTCACAGCAGGGACGTAGACAGTTGCTGCCCCAGCGAGAGTCTCAGTGCAGACACAAACAGAACCGGCCCAAGCCCCGGCCCCGGCCCAAGCCAAGCCAGCGGCACCGGCCAAGGCCACGCCGACACCGGTGCCAACGGCATCGGCTGCTCCCCCACAGCCACCGGCACAAGCCAAGGCTCCGGCCCCGGCGAAAGCCACGCCCCTGGCCCCGCCGAGGGGGGGGGAAGGGCCATCTGCCGGTCCGGTTTTGGTAAATTCAGCCGAAACCACGACAGTCAGTTTGAGTCACCTGACCTGTCCACACCTCCCCACAGGTGCAACCTCTCCACATGGTAAACAGGGTAAACAACCAAGTCAGCTGACCTTGGTTGCCACAGCAACAAGTATAAGCAAGAGCCTCTCACTGAACAGAAAGTTGGCTCTGCTCCACCCCAAACCAGGACATTTCACCCCTTATTTCATACCATTTCCATCATGCTCAGAGAACTAATACTTCTTACCCATCAAATACATACATATATACAACACAGATAAGTAATTTATGATTTATCTTTTTACACAAAATTTCTTAAAGTCCATTTAGTTCATAATCGCAGTTTCATCTATTATAGCAGACTCGGGATTGAGTATTCTCACCCAGGGTTAATTTTCCTTGAGGTACACATTGAATTTCTCCATTCTCCAGCATCACCCACCAAGTACATCCAGGTCATTGAGCAAAAACAGTCCCACAAATGGGTTTGCCTTTACCTGAGGCAGGAAAAACCCAGTTTTCCCTAATATATTTCTTTCATACACCACAGGGACTTTATCCCCTTCTACAGTATGTAAAAGGACTGATTGAGCAGGACCAGCTCGATTGATGGATCCCCTGGTGTTAACTAACCAGGTAGCTTGAGCTAAATGCTTGTCCCAATTATTAAAGGATCCACCACCCATTACTTCGAGTGGTTTGTAATACTCCATTGTATCGCTCAATTTTGCCAGAAGCTGGTGCATGATAGGGAATATGATATCCCCACTCAATGCCATGCACTTTTGCCCAACTAATCATAAGATTGTTCTTGAAATGAGTCCCATTGTCCGATTCAATTCTTTCTGGAGTACCATGTCGCCACAAGACTTGCTTTTCAAGGCCCAGGATGGCATTCCAGGCAGTGGCATGGGGCACAGCATAGGTTTCCAACCATCCGGTGCTTCCTTCCACCATTGTAAGCACATAATGCTTACCCTGGATGGTTTGAGGGAGTGTGATATTGTCAATTTGCCAAGCTTCCCCATACTTATATTTTAACCATTGCGCCCCCATACCACAAAGGTTTTAACCTTTTAGCTTCATTGATTTCAGCACGTTTCACAATCGTGGATAACCTGTGCAAGAGCGTCCATGGTTAAGTCCACCCCTCGGTCACGGGCCCATTTATATGTTGCATCTCTTCCTTGATGACCTGAAGTGTCATGGGCCCACCGAGCTAAAAACAGTTCACCTTTATGTTCCCAGTCCAAATCTGTCTGGAAAATCTTAGCAGCCTGGTCCACTTGCTGATTGTTTCAATGGTCCTCAGTGGCCCGACTCATGGGTACATGGGCATCTACATGGCCTACCTTTACGACTAGTTTCCCTAGCCAGTCAGCAATATCTTGCCATAATTCAGCAGCCCAAATGGGTTTACCTTTGCTCTGCCAGTTGCTCTGCTTCCACTGTTTTAACCATCCCCACAGAGCATTTGCCACCATCCATGAGTCAGTATAGAGATAGAGCACTGGCCGCTTTTCTCGTTCAGCAATGTCTAAGGCCAGCTGGATGGCTTTTACCTCTGCAAATTGACTCAATTCACCTTGTCCTTCAGCAGCTTCTGCGACTTGCTGTGTAGGACTCCACACAGCAGCTTTCCACCTTCAATGCTTTCCTACAGTATGACAAAATCCATCCGTGAACAGAGCATAGTGTTTCTCATTATCTGAGAGTTCATTATATGGCGGGGCTTCCTCAGCATGAGTCACCACCTCCTCTGGTGGCATTGTGAAGTCTTTGCCTTCAGGCCAGTTTGTGATCACTTCTATGATTCCTGGATGATTTGGGTTTCTTATTTGAGCCAGCTGCGTGATTAATGCAGTCCATTTACTCCAGGGTAGCATCGGTGGCATGATGAGTAGAAGGAAGTTTACCCTTGAACATCCAGCCCAATAGTGGTAATTGGGGTGCCAGGAGGAGCTGTGCTTCAGTACCAATTACTTCTGAAGCAGCTCGAACTCCTTCATATGCTGCCAATATTACTTTCTCAGTTGGAGTACAGTTGGCCTCAGAGCCTTTGTATCCTCAACTCCAGAATCCTAGGGGTCGACCTCAAGTCTCCCCTGGTGCTTTCTGCCATAGGCTCCAGGTAGGGCCATTGTCCCCGTCTGCGGTGTAGAGCACATTTTTAATGGCCTGTCCTGTTCGGACTGGTCCAAGGGCTACTGCATGCACAATCTCTTGTTTGATTTGCTCAGAGGCCTGTCTTTTCTCAGGACACCACGTAAACTCATTTTTTTTCGAGTTACTTAATAGAGAGCTCTCACAACCTGATTATAACCTCTGCAGAAACACAAAACGGCTAAAATGGCTTGTGTTTCCTTTTTGTTAGTAGGTGGGGACATAGCTGTTATTTTGTTAATCACCTCCATTGGGATCTGGCGACGACCATTTTGCTATTTAATTCCCAAGAACTGGATCTCCTGTGAAGGCCCCTTGACCTTACCTCTTTTTACATCAAAATCTGCTTTCAGGAAGTCTTGAATATTTCCTACCTTTCTTGAAAATTTCTTTTGCTTTATTACCCCACACAATGATGTCATCAATGTATTGCAGGTGTTCTGGAGCTCCACCCTTCTCCAGTGCAGTCTGGATCAGTCCATGGCAAATAGTAGGGCTGTGTTTCCACCCCTGGGGCAGTCGATTCCAGGTGTACTGGACACCCCTCCAGGTGAAAGCAAACTGTGGCCTGCACTCTACTGCCAAAGGAATAGAGAAAAAGGCATTAGCAATGTCAATAGTAGCATACCACTTGGCTGCCTTTGACTCCAGTTCATATTGCAGTTCTAGCATGTCTGGCACAGCAGCACTCAGTGGTGGTGAGACTTCATTCAGGCCACGATAGTCTACTGTTAATCTCCAGTCTCCGTCAAACTTCTGCACTGGCCATATCGGGCTGTTAAAGGGTGAGTGAGTCCTGCTGATCATGCCTTGGGCCTCTAGCTGAGGAATCAGGTTCTGGATGGGAATCAGGGACTCTCCGTTGGTGCGATACTGTCATCGATGCACCGTGGCAGTAGCAATTGGCACCTGCTGTTCTTTAACCCTCAGCAGTCCCACCACAGAAGGGTCATCTGAAAGGCTAGGTAAGGTAGACAGCTGTCTAATGTCCTCAGTCTCTACAGCTGCTATACTAAAAGCCCACCAATACTCTTTTGGGTCTTTGAAATACCCTGTCTTGAGGTAGTCTGTGCCAAGGATGCATGGAGCATCTGGGCCAGTCACAATGGGGTGCTTCTCCCATTTATTTCCATTCAGGCTCACTTCGGCCTCCAGTACAGTCAGTTCTTGAGACCCACCTGTCACTCCAGAAATAGTAACAGATTCTGTCCCTTTATGATTTGATGGCAATAAGGTACACTGTGCACCAGTGTCCACCAGGGCTTTATACTTTTATGGCTCTAATGTGCCTGTAGGCCTGAGTCAGGTTGTCCATCCCACTTATGTCCTCTTCGTGGTTGCAGAGGCAATACCACAGGATGTCTCATGGCATGTTCTGTCTCTCTTGAGTCGGTCTTGAAGGGGGGTGTCTTCTCCTAATGGTTGCGATGTGGGTCCATGCAGGGGAAGAGTGGGGTCTTTCCTCCACCCTGGACAGTTTTTCAAAGAGTTTATCATTTTCCTCAGCCATTTTCCACGGCTGCCACAGTGAGTTGTCGCAGGCAGAGTGATTAACTTCACTGGTAAGAGAGTAGTGAAATATTTATTAAGGTGTAACAGTGATTTAACAAAATTAGTAGTAAATGTGACTGTTTTACGAGATTCGATGGCAAGGTACACTTGGTTATTTACTGCATAGAGGACAGGGTCAGACAAGCTGTCAGGGAGACCCTCCCGTTGAGTCACGAGGTTCAGAAAGGACCCCCTTGCTTTCTAAACTCCTTCTCAGAGAGGAGTCTAGGTGCGGCTGGATCCAATCCTAGTCCCAGACTTGGTCAACGGTTTATGTCTAAAGGATTATATATGCGCAATCAACCCTTTATATTACTTAGCTAAGATTTCAAAGTTTAGCATGCTATTAGTCACTTACCGAGAATCTGTTGCAGCAAGGAGTCTCTCAACCTTGAGGAGTAGAACCTTAAGCGGGCATCCGTGCTCAAGGGGAGATCCTGGCATGCAGCCCGCTGCCATGCAGGAGAGCTCAAAGGGCTCTTGGGCTGTCCACTATTTATAGAGTAAGATAATTGACCTATAGTCATATTCTCATGGGAACAAGATATCTAGGTCCCCACTCCAGACATGTTTTGGCTGTGTTGCCAGCCATCCCCCAAAGTCCAGGTGCAACTCATCACAACTCCCACTGATGGTTATGGCTTGAGCAGGGCAGGAGGAAGAGGGGGAAAAACAGGGAGAGCACACCGCCACATGAGGGAATGAGAGAGACTGTCTTCATGCTGTCGTACCCTGTTAGCCACTTCATTTACAGTTTGTGTGTCAGCATCAGATCCTCCCCCGACCGTTGTTGACAATGTGTGGGAATACATTGATGGTGCACTTGTTACCGTAAAATGCAGTTATGAAGAAACCCTCTAAGACTCTTTGAAGTTTTAGAAGGCAGGGGTTCTTTATTACAGCACTGGATGCATGGGGGAATCGCTCCTCCTAGCATGCATACCGTACATTGATCAATGCACACATTTTATTAAGCTATCACATACATATGCATTTAGTTTTCCTGAAACAATTATACATATTCATTTAATTTCTCAGGACTCATTTACATAATCCCCTCCTACAGAACACATGCACAGTTGAGTCGTGGTGGACCCTCTTGGGGTCTTCAGTGGTCATAGACTCCAAAACTTGCAGTGACTGGTTGATTAACTCGGTTACTTCATCCATATATCATTATCCCCTGACTCAATTCTAAGTCTGGTCTGGTCTCCAAACTTCTTGCTTAATTTTTCTGTCATCTATACTGCTTCATGACTGATTTATAGTCTTGTTTTCTTCTTTAGGATGCATTGTTCTTGACCGCGACTTCCATGATTAGTTACTTATTAAAACCTAACGTCCAGGATGGTGAACTGTTAATCAAGTACAAACTGCAAGATTTCTCATGCATTAACCGGCATCACACTCTGCATAAACTTTCACAACATAGATTGCTTGCGTGACATTTCATCAGGGTCTACATTCAGTCACCAATCACGAGTCACTTGTGGGATTTGAGTGGCAGCAGTGTGATAAGGGGAAATAACACTCAAGGGTTAATAGCAGGGCCATTGCTTGGCTTAAACTGTGTACCTATAGCCTAAAGCCATTGCCAAGGTGTTTAGGCAAAGAAAGGATGTGTTGAAACCATAAACTGGTCACATCTCCTCGCTGGGAGATAAGGGAACAATTGGTATTCTCAGTTGTCCTGACAGAGCGATCATCTGGTTTCCCAATCCCATGGCCTGGAGCAACACATTAACATTAAAAGCGAGAGGTACACAGCGAGGAAGACATGGCCTTCATCCCCGAGACCCCGGCCCACGACCACCAGGAGACACTGCGCATGTGTGGCTGGGAGGAGTTAAAGGCGGAGACCATGGAAATGATTTCTCGTAACTCATTGTAATAAAGACCGCCTTTTCAGGGAAAGGTTATGGATATGTATAGGCGCCCCTTGAATATGTAAGATCTGATTGTATAAATCCTAAGCTAACTGCCGCGGTGGGTGCGCACGATTTTGTTGGGGCGACCCCCCGTGCTGCCCGGCGCTGAATAAACATACCTACTTTACAACCCCACAGGTTGTGGAGTCTGCTTTCCGCACGTCAGTTTGGCGAGCCAGGCAGGAGGCACTCTGCTCGGCTGCGGGATCGACTGCGGAGCGGACGCCCCTAGGCGCGCCCCGAGCACTTTCCTCGGAGGAGCCTCCACTCCCAGCCGCTCACTGTGGGAGTAGACAACAACCTCCTGAAGCCGAGGATAAACGGTATGTTTAAGAGGGGCCAGTAAGTCGTAGGGGATGCCCACGCTTGGCCGGGGCCGCCGGTAAATCGCGCAGAGACGTCTGGCGTGCGGCATAGTCCCCATATGGGAGGAGGGTACCCTGTATGGAAGTAGGGGATTTGCTGACCGATAGAGCGGCCGCTAGCGATCTTGGGGGTAGATCGAGCAAATCCGAGGTCACCGCTGCATCCCAGTATCGGGAGCCAGGAAGGACCTGCTAATGACTGTATAAGAAGCAGGAGAAGGGTAAGCGGGCTTCTCAAAGTTGTGATACAAGTACTTGAATAATATTTGCAGCTGCTGGAGAGATACCAACTGGAGTAATGATTGTATGTTTTATTTGTAAATGCCCGGGTATTTGATGTTAAGAGCATTTGTGTGTGGATGCGTGTGTTTGAGACACAGCGCTGCTGTGAAGCGAGTGGGAGTCCCGATTTGCGGTTCCGTGACTCCGCGAGGAACACGGCCAGAGACGGACAAAGCACCTGAAACGTCTGTAAAAATTTGTAAATGTCTTGATATATGTAAGTTGGGCTGCTGTGGTGTTTAGTCAGTCTTCTAAGTGTCGGGGGTCTGGCTGATCATCAAAGTGGCCGGACAGGGAGAGTCACTCCTTCGGTGGTTTGGGCTCGAACCTTGGGAATATTTAAATGAAGGAGGGGACTGGATAAGGAGGGGAGAGGGACGAATTTATTTAGGAGGAGTGTATTTAACACCTGCCGGACAGACAGTGGCCCTAGACTGGGAACAACCTGTCCCAGATACCTTTCTAAACCCCCAAATTGACGGACACGTGGGGGTGATCCCTTGTTTTGTGTGTGGGCTTACTAACAAATTACCTGAAAATTGGCATTCGGCTTGGGTCCTGTTGAAATGTAAATCTTGTGAGAAAAATTGGTATTGTTTATCTAGGAAGCAGAGAGCTGAGTGTCCCAAATGCTCTCCCCTAATCCCACGGTTTTATGATTGGGAAAGGGCCCATCAAGAGTCCGAAATAGTAAAGTTTATATGTGGGAAGAAAACTTTAATCCCAGAAGACTGGGACGTTTGGGAAGAAGATTGAGAGAAGACTGTAAGGACCTGTGAGGAAAGGTTCACGTGGAAATTAAAACGAAGCACAATAGCTAACAAGAAGCAATCTGGAGAGATGGGTAACACTCAGAATAAAGGTATTTTAAAGAAAAGCCCCCTTGGTTGTATATTGACACACTGGAGGAACATTGTTGGAACCGGGGGTACAGAGAATAAGAAGACTCTCATTAAATATTGCAGTCAATGGTGGCCGATTTATAAGCTGGAAGATGGAGCTAAGTGGCCACTTTATGGGTCAATCGATTATAACGCCATCCTGCAATTAATGTTGTTTTTAAGGAGGGAAGGAAAATGGGATGAAGTGTCATATGCAGACACGTTTTTCATGCTCCGAAATCACCCGGAGTGGCAAAGGGACTGTGGAATGTGCTGCCACAGGACCCCATGGTACTTGCCCTCGAGCGGGAAAATAACAAAGAACTTAAAGGTAAACTGAGGCAGTGTTGCTCGGCATGTAGTATTGGACAAAGGTGGTTTACTAGAGTAAATAAAATCCACCGGGCATCAGAACAAGATCTAACTGATTTGCTTAAGCCTCCCCCTCGATCACAGGAACAGGATGTGGACTCGGACGGAACCTCCACTCCCCCGGACAGCCCTGTATCCTCCCGTACTAGAAAAAAGTCTACCCTAACAGTCTTACAGGCACCTCTCCGAGAGGCGGTAGGGCCAGATGGCGGGACAATGCTAATCAAGGTACCTTTTTCCACCACCGATTTAGAGGCATGGAAAAGGGTTGCCAAGGATTACAGGAATGATCCGGTAAGTGTAACCAAACATTTTACAGTTATTATTAGAATATATGACTGAGACGGAAAAACAATTAATTTTAAAAACTGCAGGGGATTTGGCTGAGGATCATTATAAAACTACAGGAGGAGATGTTAAAGAATACCTCCCCCTTCAAATGGGATGCAAACAGGTCTGTGGATATAGAAAATTGCAGGCATACCAGGGGTGGATTTCAAAAGGAATGGAGAGGGCCATTCCCAAAACCATAAATTGGTCAGCATTATATGCAATTAGACAAGGTCCTTCCGAGTCACCATCCGAATTCTTGGATCGACTAAGGGACGTAATGCGCCGTAACACACCGCTGGATCCTGGGTCAGAGGCAGGAATACAACAACTAGTTTCTTTATTCTTAGGTCAGTCTACAGGAGATATTAGGCACAAGCTGCAAAAGCTGCGTCCCACAGAAGAAAGACTGACAGGGATCTGGGAAATCCACCCTAGCGGATCCACTGGTTATAATGAAGCTAGGGAAGGAGCAAAAGGAGGTGGAATTTCTCGTTGATACAGGGACAACGTATTCGGTTTTAAACCAAGCTCTGATGCCCCTGGGAAATGACTATATCATGGTGAAAGGGGCAACTGGCCAAAGTGAAAAGGCATATTTTTGTGAACCACCTCTGAGATATAAATTGGGAAAACAATGGGGCGTCCACAGGTTCCTGTACATGCCCAACTCCCCGAAAGCACTTTTGGGGAGAGATTTGTTGGAACAATTGGGTGCAATAATTAAATTTAAAAAGGGAGAGATTACTCTGGAGGTAAATGACCAGCAGTATATCCAAATAATGAGTTTATCCCTAGCTAGTGTTCCCACAGAAGGAAAAAGCAGCGAAGAAATCACGAACCAGGTATACCCCGGGGTATGGGCCACCGATGTGCCCAGGAAAGCAAAAATGCTCCACCTGTTGAGGTCAGACTCAAGGAAGGACGACAGCCGGTAAGAATCAAACAGTATCCTCTGAAGAAGGAGGACAGGGAGGGAATTCGGCCAGTAATAGAAAAATTTTTACCTGTCCGCAAACCCGACGGGTCATACCGGGTGGTCCAGAACCTCCGGGCTATAAATAAGATCCGGTAGTGGTGAATCCATACACCTTGCTGACTGTATTGACACCTGAACTAACCTGGTTTACTGTTTTAGACCTGAAGGATGCCTTCTTTTGCCTCCCTCTCCATAAAGCCAGCCAGAAAATATTTGCATTTGAATGGGAAAATCCCAGAAGCGGACGTAAAACTCAGACGGTGTTACCACAAGGGTTCAAAACATCCCTACTATATTTGGTAACCAACTCGCAAAAGATCTTGAGTCCTGGGAAGCCCCACCTGAGGAGGTGAAACTGTTACAATATGTGGACGATATCCTGATTGCCACCAAGACAAAGGACGCTTGTATGGCCTGGACGGTGAGTCTCCTAAACTTTTTGGGGCTCCAGGGATACCGGGTATCCAAGAAGAAGGCCCAAGTAATGCAGCGGAAGGTGATTTATCTGGGCTATGAAATCAGTGCTGGACAAAGGACTTTGGGACAGGCCTGAAAAGAGACAGTGAAAGAGTTACGAACTTTCCTGGGGATGACTGGGTGGTGCCGACTAAAACCCTGTAACACCTTGAATGGACAGGCCTTTGAGTTGCAAAAGAGGCCCTGATGTCGCCCCCAGCCTTAGGACTCCCAGATGTGAGTAAACTGTTTTTTCTTTTTTCTCACGAGAAGCAGGGGATTGCCCTGGGAATACTAGCACAAGATCTGGGCCCGTATTGACGAGCAGTTGCCTACTTTTGGACGCAACTGCAAAGGGTTGGCCTGCATGCTTGCGAGCGGTCGCAGCTGTAGTACTAAACATCCAGGCAGCCCAAAAATTCACCCTGGGCCAGAAAACGACTCTGTTGGTGTCCCATACAGTATTAGAAGTGAAAGGCAGACACTGGCTCTCCCCACAAAGATCCTTGAGATGTCAGGCTATAATGGCAGAACAAGATGATGTGGAGATTGTAGTCACTAACATTGTCAATCCAGCCTCTTTCCTCAGTGGAAACACAGGAGAACCAGTGCATCACGACTGTCTGGAGGCCATCGAAGCAACATATTCGAGCTGTTCGGACCTGAGAGACAGTCCTATGGAAAACACGGAAAACTGGTTCACGGATGGAAGCAGCTATGTCCTAAGCGGTAAAAGGCATGCCGGATATGCCATTACCACCAGTCAGGAAGTAACAGAGTCAGGGCCTTTGCCCATGAATACCTTGGCACAGAAGGCAGAAATAATTGACAGACTCGAAATACGCCTTTGGAGTCATACATGCTCATGGAGCAATCTGGAAGGAGAGAGGATTATTGAACTCACAGGGCAAAAGCATCAAGCATGCAGAGGAGATCCTGAAACTGCTGGAGGCAGTCGAACTCCCTGAGAAAGTGGCGGTCATGCACATTAAGGCACACCAGAAAGTAAACTCAAGAGTTGGAAAGAGGAAATGAGCTGGCGGACAGAGAGGCAAAACAGGTAGCCAAAGCAAAGGTAAAAACAGAAGGGGCTTTGATCCCCGACGGGCAAATTTCCCTAGAAGGTAAGCCAGAATATACCAAGGATTAGAAGCTTATCACAGATCTAGAAGGATCATATAACGAGGAGGGATGGGCTCTCACCCCACAAGGGAAACTAATCCTTCCCTCTTATCTAGTATGGTCTCTGATAAGGGAAGAACATAGAAAGAGGCATTGGGGGGCAGAGGCACTATATAAACAACTAATTAGAGAAATTGTAGCTAGGAATTTATACACCACTGTGAGACAAGTGACTCAGCAGTGCGATCTTTGCCTGCAGACTAATCCCAAAAATACCCCCGGACCAGAAATGGGCTAAATTGGGAAGGGCAACGGGCCTGGGCAACAATGGCAGCAGAACTCCCAAGAAAAGGGGGGTATCGATATTTATTAGTATTAACTGATACCTTTTCAGGTTGGCCAGAACGGACATTGCTCGAATTTGGCAACAGTCAAGGGTACTACACCAAGTATCTCAAGATGATGCTTTACTTGTTTTTTCTGATCTTTGGAAAAATTAACCTCGTGGCTGCCTGACTTTGCTTGGTTGAAGCAGTTGTTTGTATTATTAATTACAATGATAGTCTTAAGGATTGCAATTTGCGCTTTACTTAGATGCTTTATGTGCTGTGCAAAAAGAACCACAAGTGATCACAAACTTTGGAAGAAGCATCAGCTTTGACAAAAGGTCGAGTCAGGAAAATATTTTAAGAAATGCTTAGAGAAAGAAAACATGCTGTAGGAATAAGTAAAAGAATTTACTAATCTCTTAGAAAAGGGGGGATTGATAAGGGGAAATAACACTCAAGGGTTAATAGCAGGGCCATTGCTTGGCTTAAACTGTGTACCTATAGCCTAAAGCCATTGCCAAGGTGTTTAGGCAAAGAAAGGATGTGTTGAAACCATAAACTGGTCACATCTCCTCGCTGGGAGATAAGGGAACAATTGGTATTCAGTTGTCCTGACAGAGCGATCATCTGGTTTCCCAATCCCATGGCCTGGAGCAACACATTAACATTAAAAGCGAGAGGTACACAGCGAGGAAGACATGGCCTTCATCCCCGAGACCCCGGCCCACGACCACCAGGAGACACTGCGCATGTGTGGCTGGGAGGAGTTAAAGGCGGAGACCATGGAAATGATTTCTCGTAACTCATTGTAATAAAGGCCGCCTTTTCGGGGAAAAGTCATGGATATGTATAGGCGCCCCTTGAATATGTAACGTGTGATTGTATAAATCTTAAGCTAACTGCCGCGGTGGGTGCGCACGATTTTGTTGGGGCGACCCCCCGTGCTGCCCGGCGCTGAATAAACATACCTACTTTACAACCCCACAGGTTGTGGAGTCTGCTTTCCGCACGTCAAGTGCATGTCTTAAACCTTCTCCTGCATCAAGATTTAATATGAAACCACCCCTGCAATACATTCAGGAGAATCAACAATAAAACCGTGTTTTTAACAAAGTAGCAATAATTTCCAAAATCTAAAAAGTTTCTGTCATGCCCCACTCAGAAGGGGGGGGGCCAAGTGACTCACTTGTGCAGATCCCCAGTGGTATGGACTAAGACAAGATAACTCTTAAGGTCTATATAGAAACATTCATTAGATTCCAACAGTGATTAATATATGTCATAACTAGGTCCACAATAATTGGTTAGGTATATAACAAATTATGGCAAGCAGTATGGTACCCCTTGCATTACTTAACAACAGATATACAATGAATTATGGCAACTGGTAAGGTATGCCTTGCATTACTTTACCCTAAGAAACAGAGGAATATAGATCACCAGTCCTGGTTACAGCATTGGTTCAGACAACAGAAGACATTAATCCATAGGAACACCATTCTATAAATCCCCACTAAGTGGTGCTTATCTTCCCCTTTTATATTCCTACTGCCATGGTGGCAGTTTCATTTCAAGTTCACACACACCCCCCATCCCCCCCATGTGTATCCTGATTTGGGTGGAAAGGAATGCTATAGTTCATTAACATATGAAAATAAAGAACTAACAAGCTTCACAAGTTTCACCAGAGTAGAACCATCCAGTTACCTTGATTTTACTTTCTTTGCTGCTGAAAAGTAGGGCTCTCCTGTCTCCACAGGGCTTCCTTCCTTATCTGTGATAACCAGGCAAGTTTCCTCCCGCATGAGTCACACCAGAGATAAAAAGGCCAGTCTTAATCGTTCTTTGAGCACTGAGACTTCACCTCATTGTCCAAATTCCACATCCACCCCATGGCTATAGTTTCGTTTCTGGGTACTTGCTAGTGTTTGAGATGGGGTCTCAGAGAGACTCTGAGGGCCTCCACCCCACCCCCTTATCTCTACCAAGTTTTGTCTCCGCCATTGTTCATGCTTCCCTCAGGCTACTTCTCTCAGTCTTTGTTTTGGGGAATTTACAAGTCATCTCCTACAGTTTCCATCCCCTAGCTCTGGTGGTGTCAATTTGGCATAAGCATTAAAGGGCGAGGTAAACTTTCCCAAGGTAAGACTGAAAGTGTAATTAGTAACAGAATTTATTACGTGATGCCCAAGGTATGCAGGTAAAGTCATTATCGAGCTTATCGCAGTATGGATTAGTATTAAACCCCACAACAGAATTGCACATTTCACCCAGTGCATACAAACACAAAGAGGAAATAAATTATACAACACATGGCAGGTAAAACAGCATCCTATCAGCTAACTTTAAACAAAACTCTATAAAGGCACGGTATAACATTTCACTTAAGAACAACATGATGTGACTTCTCTGTTTTAATGTCCAACCCCTTAAGACTCTCGTAGAAAAATCTGATACTCTCTCAGTCAAGCAAATCGGAATTTGAACTATTCAGGCAATCTGTCAGAGCCCTGGTCGAGTCCCACATTGGGCACCAATAAATCTGTCATGATTTGGGCTGGACCTAACCTAACCTAATCTAACCTAATCTGACTAACCTGATAGCCTTCTATGATGGCATGACCGGATGGATAGATGAGGGGAGGGCGGTGGATGCTGTCTACCTTGACTTCAGCAAGGCTTTTGACACAGTCTCCCACAGCATCCTCATAGATAAGCTTAGGAAGTGTGGGTTAGATGAATGGACAGTGAGGTGGATTGAAAACTGGCTGAAAGACAGAGCTCAGAGGGTTGGGATCAGTGGCACAGAATCTAGTTGGAGGTCCATAACAAGTGGTGTTCCCCAGGGGTCAGTACTAGGTCCAGTCCTCCACCACTACAGCCAAGACAGCAGTGCAAGGAAGAGGAAAGTATAGCTAACTGGCCAGCGCAACTGCTTCGAATATTTGCCAGTGTTCTGTGAACTTCTCTGCATTTATAAATTATAACTGAGGACTTGCAGAAAGTATGGAGGCAGAGAAAAGGCAGAGGTAGCTAAACAGCGCTTAAATCATTCCTGTTTAAAAACCTGGCATTCTTTTAAAAAGCTTGGGTACGATGTCTGCTTCCTCTAACTTAGTCACCAGTGATTGCATTTAGCAAGGTGGGGAAACTGAACTGGACTTACAGATTTTTTTTCTTAACAGTCCATTTGAACTTTGATTCCTACTGGTTCTTAAATTTTTAGTTTACAAGTATTCAATCAATATTATAAACCTGCCTCTAGCTTTGCTGGGACTGAAACACACAGTCAGGATATAAAGACTACTCTTTTCTTGGGTTGTATCAAAGACAAACTTATAAGATAATGCTCGAAATATGAGGGCTTCTGTATAATTTAGACATACTATAAAATTAGAGACCAAGTTATTCTCTATGGCAGAAAAATGATGCTGTGCCATCTGGTTAAGCTTCATTTAGTCAAAGAGGACTATGTAAATTAGGCAGGACTCATGGGACAGGTTTCTTATTGGTAGACACTGTCCTCTGCTGGGCTGTATTGGGATCCTTCAGGAGGAATAGATACAGACACTGTGTGTGGTGTGGTTCAAATGATCTAGGAGATACTGTGTCAGGCTGACTGTAGGCTTAGGCAGATGTCACCATCAGTCATCCTCTGGATGTTGTGATCCATGAGCAGGAGGGAGAGAAAACTATTCTGGTGTGTTCACGTAAAATGCATTTTTTTTAGTGGTTCCAAAAAATGGAGCCTCTGGGCAGGGACAGGTCTCATTGGAGCCTCTGAATTCATCCAGCTGTGAAGATTCGATGCTGTGTTACCGCTCCCCCAATCTGAGAAGAAGGAAGAATCTCTCCAGTACCCTAAGTCAGAACTGCTTCCCAGTTAGTAATTTTAATATGTGCTTCTCAGAGCTTTGTTACAGCCAGCACAAAAATCACCTTGTTATTCTGTGGTTTCAGTGGTTCTGAGCAGCAGCAGCAAAGCCTGACAGATGCTGTCTAGTTTTCACTGTGCTCAGAGCAGCAGCACTGGCACCAAAGCTCTCTGTATGCACACTTGGACAACCAGTACTAAGTCAGTTTGCACCCTACTCTGACCTTTCAATTTATCTGTGCAAACATAAAGGCTTTGATTTTTGTTTTCTAAAACAAAAGCTCATTGGCTGCAGTTAAATGTCTGCTTTTGAAGTTCTCTAGGAAAGCTAGAGATCTTTTCTTTAAAAAGAAAATAAGAAATCACTAGGATATGAGTTAGGAGTGGAAGAACTGAGGAAGAGAAGGGCAGAACTAATGTCCTGGGTTGAGTGACACAGGACTAACTTTTCTTCTAATGCTGGGGAAAACTGCGCTTTTAGAAGACTCTAGTGTCTGAATTCGTGAACATATTTACTTTATAGCCAGGTATGCTATGTGGGTTTCAAGGTCTCAGTGTTTTCGAGCCTTGCCAGGTGCAGGGATGAGGAGGAGCAAGGCCTGGGCACTTGACCTGAGCTGGCCAACAGGATTATTTCATACCATGAACGTCACATTCAATATAAATTAGAAAGCTTGCTGCATAGCGCTCTCTCTCCCTTGATGGCAGCGGTCCAGAGAACTTCTTGCCCTGGTGCCAGACCCCTGAAGCCTTCCCTTCCTCCCGAAGCCGTAGTGCTCGCAGTGCCCGACATTTGCTGTCCGCTGCTGGGAGTGCACAGCTTCCTACTGATATAATTGGCTGAGTATAATCCTTGTATATTTTATATTGGTATTGGGATCAATACTGGTTCTTTAGTGTTATTAATGTTAATTATTTAGTCTTATCCTATTAAATCTATTTATATTTCAACCCTTGTGTTTCCTTGTTTTTTCCCCGATTCCCCTTCCTGGGTGGGGAGGGGTCATCGGGTGATAGAATAATTGTCTAAACAACAATAAATTGTTGTGGGTTTCTCAAACCATAACAACTAATGCGAGTAAGATTTGAAGGATGAGTTTAGAAACCCAGTCCCTTGCCAACTGCACCCTCTAAATGGCATTTACTGGCCAGGGACATTGGATCCACCCTGGACTGATTCTAGTGTTGGGAAAATCCTGCTAAAATAACTCTGGACCTTACAAAAGTTGCAGTTTCCTATCCCAGTAATTGATGCTGTGGTGACAACTTCCATCTGGTACTCATGAGTTGCAGTCACCACATCTACTAAGGGGAAGAAGACAACTTTTCCCCTTTGCTGAATCTCTTGCCTTGTCAGCAGTGATGATCCTATGTTATGGTTTAGCCTCAGACGGCAACAAAGAACCACGCTCTGCTCTCTCAACCCCCAGTCGTGGGGGGGAGAATCAGAAGAAAAAGGCAGAACTCGTGGGTTGAGACAAAGGCAGTTTAACAGAACAGCTAAGGGAACAAGGAAACAATAACAGTAACATGGATAGAGGAATATACAAACACGATTAGGATACCACCACTCACCCACCGAACCTGGGACACCCCAGCCCCCTCCCCCAGTCAGCTCCTGGCTATAGACTGGGCATGGCTAACATGGTATGGAATACTTGTGTCCCCTGCCAGAACCCGGGGAAAATTAACCCTATCCCCGCCGGAACCAAGATATCCTAGGACTGAAAAATTCTTTGCTAAGTTTGAGCACTTCTTGAAAGAAATGGTGTCCCCTCTACTGGCAACTTGGAAATGAAACTGCAATTTGTTTACTCAGATCAGTCTGAGAAAAAAGATAGACTGGTGGAACCATGCTCTACCCTCCCCAAGACAGAAACAGGAACGGCTACCAGAAAAAAACCAAGATCAAGGGGATCCTGTATTCTCCCCCTGCCAGGCTGAAGGCAGAAGCTTAAAGGAAAGGAGTGAATGGAGGCAAGTCAACGCTCAGGCAAACCCCCTCCTTGCCCACCTTCCCAGGTGCCTCTGTACAACAGGTATGAGGCTCCGGATGTGGAAGGCCAGTCAATGGATAATGTGGATGATGGTCCATCTACACCAGAGGTGTTGCCAAGTCAGAAAGGCTTACCCCCTGTATCACGACCGCCTCAACAAGGAAAAAAAGATGGATTATAGTTGTAGGTGACTCCCTTCTGAGGGGAACAGAGGATCCAATATGCCGTCCAGACCCTCCTCTTAGGGAAGTCTGCTGCCTCTCTGGGGCCCAGGTTAAGGACATCACTAGGAAACTTCCTAGCCTGGTACAGCCTTCAGACTACTACCCATTACTGCTCTTCCATGTGGGTAATGATGAAGCCACAACGCACAGTCCAAAGGCAATCAAAAGAGACTTCAGGGCCTTGGGACAGCTGGTAAGGGAATCTGGAGCACAGGTAATTTTTTCCTCTCTCCTCCCAGTTGCAGGCAGCAATACTGGAAGAAACAGACATGCCCTGTTGATTAATAATACATGGCTCCATGGTTGGTATCACCGCCACAATTTTGGTTTTTTTTCGATAATGGGATGCCCTACATGGCACAAGGCCTCCTGGCATCAGTTGGAATTCACCTTTCTCAAAGGAGGAAGAGGGATGGGGTCAGGAAGGCCAAGGCACAGCTGGAGCCAAACTTGGCAAGGGACACAAAGAATAATAATAAGGGCTTCTACAGGAATGTCAACCAGAAAAGGAAGGTCAAAGAAAGCGTACCCCCCCTAAGATGAACACTACTGGCAAACTGGTAACAACAGACAAGGAGAAGGCTGAAGTACTCAACAACTTTTTTACCTCAGTCTTCACTGGCAACCTCTCTCCCCACATCTCTTGAGTGGATGGACCACAAGACCGGGACTGGGGAGCAAAGTCCCCCCCACTGTAAGAGAAGATCAGGTTCGTGACCACCTGATGCGTTCCTGTCCAGCCTGCTCTAGGTGAACCTGCTTTGGCAGGGGGGTTGGACTAGATGATCTCCGAAGGTCCCTTCCAACCCCTAGAATTCTATGATTCTGTGAACCCTGGAAACATTCAAGGTCAGGTTGGACGGGGCTCTGAGCAACCTGGTTTAGTTGAAGATGTCCCTGCTCATTGCAGGGGGGGTGGAATAGATGACCTTTAAAGGTCCCTTCCAACCCAAACTATTCTATGATTCTATGATTTTAAGAAGTGTAAATGAAGAGGAACCACTTTAAGAGTACCTGGGGATTGGACTAAGTTGCATTATTGCCACTGGATGTAGGTTTATTTCATACTGTTTACTAAATGGAGAGCATAACGATGGCAACATTCATTACACGTTCTGTATGAATCTGCCAACATGGAAGTGAAATTAACATTCAGAAGACAACTGTTTGAAAGTGCCTTGAGAACTGAAAAATCATGTTTCAGACTACAGTCCAGATGAGAATACACTTCAGCATCTGTGAAATGAACATTATGCAAAATTTACTACTTTGGCTTAAGCTGATCTCAGCAAGAATATTTGTGGTATCATTTTTATAGATCTTACCTTGATGAGTGAAGGCATAATGGTATAAATATTAATAGCCAGTGGCGATTCTGAAAAGCCCCATAACAGCCTTAATTTTTTGTGAAGTATACTTAAAAAATGTAAATACTACTAGCTTTATAGGCTCAACTGTAGTGCAAAGATAATTAAAAACTTTTTTCCAATTTTACTTGGGAAAAAAAAAAAGAATGTCAGTTTTAAACAGCTGATGGATCACATGCTATCGTAAGAAGAAAAACAGGTTTGATAAAACCAAACAAATATGCCAGTGAATAGATTGTGTAGTCATAATTATTTTTAAAAGAGAAATTAAGCAAACATGAAATTTAGTGCCAGAATAAGACTGAATGTGCCATGGTTTCTTTAATTATGTGGACACAGTTTCATGTTCCTCAGAGGTGGTACAAAGAATACACACAGGCTGCCAGATGATTGTTCTCCAAGCAGTTTTTCTTTGCCCCATGTTGGGCAAGACAACACACATGGCTCTAACCCAGGCTGCAATGAGAGCCCTGGCTGTGGTGGGCCAGGGAACCCTGCAATGTGCATTTATGCCGTTCTACAAACTTCCCATAACTTTCAGCGCAACCTGAATTGTCTATTTTATGTCAGGAAAGGGAGACTGAGAAACAGATATATTCCTTTAAGGGTAATAACCAGTAGAGCTGTCTTGCTTGGGCAATAAAGGGTACCAGCTGCAGATTACTAATAACTCTTGGTGAGCAAGTTTCAAAGAGGAATGAGAATGGCAACACCCAGTAAAGGGGAAGTTCTCACTATGACCAGACTGGAAGAGTGAGCAGGAATATGGGAGAGCAGGAAGAGTTATACTGCCTAGGTGTACTGAGGATCCCAAAAAAAGACATTCATTAATTTTTGCCCAACTCTTAACTCTCTTGTTTTTTACCTATAAGTGAAATGAGTGGCTGCACAGTAAAAAGTTTTCTTTGTGAAGGCTGTAAATGCTCTACCTGTTACGCAGTCCTCAGAGAGTTAAACTGGGAACTGGAACAGCTATGTCGTTGAGTGCATAATCCCCAGAGAGGCCACCTGTGCCTGAGGAAGGTCCATGAAGTGTTCTCCATTGGTGCAACTCCAGCTGAGTTGGCTTGAAAGCAAATAAGATCCAAAAGGTGGCCCCAATACAATAGTCACATGACTACTCACAGAGGGGAACTCAACCAGGGCTATAACAAGAGTTCCCGTAGGTAAGGGACTGTGGCTGAAGGTGTCAGATGGTCCCAAAGGTAAGCCATTCCAAGTTTTGTAGGTTTTCTTTTTGGTTTCATGACCTTCCTAGATTAAGTTTTCGGGAGGTATGGTTTAGATATCAGCAATTCTAGGTTTAAATATCAGCAATTCTAGACTTGATTAAAGTTTATTTTCACATAAAATCCTATTGCTGTTTCACCACATAATTTAATTAACTGTCAGATACTGTTTTTTTTTTCCTATTTGGTTGGTGCTGGTAGCCATAACTTTGGGCTAACATGGTGAAGGGACTGGAGGGATCCAGCGAGATGGTGTCTGTGTGAGCCAATGCGGGCAGGACGCAGGAACAACCACAAAACCATGGATTAAGGGCAAAGAACAAATTTAATCTCAATACCTCATGGATCGGGGAACCTCTGAAGCAGCACCTGGGCAGAGGCAGGCAAGCAGGGGACCGCAGGCACCACGGAGCAAAAAGTCCTTATTAGCAAGAGGGCCCTTGTTAGCAAGGGAGTGAGAGAGCGAGCGAGAGCTCCCACTTGCTGTTTGGGCCTGTATTTCAAGGATTCTGGCAGGCAGAGTTTTCCGCTGTGCTTTGATCTCTTCAACAGCAGGGCAGGAATCTCAGGCGTGTTCAATAAGGTGCCCCTGAGTCCGTCCCAGGCCTATGCTTGAAGGCCAAAGCCTTAGCAAAACATCGTCTGTCACACAACTGATAGAAAAGAATGAAAAGAAGGAAATGGACGTGCTGGAACTTGTTGGTCACAAGCCCTGGGGGAACAAAACAAGCTAGCCTAGGAGGAGGTAAAATGAGGAGCAAAAGAATGTTTACTCTCTGCCCCCCGGGGTCAAAAGGAGAACAAAGGATGCTTATCTTATGTTGGGCAGTAAGCCTTCTTTAAACAGGACATGTATACATGCTGTATAACATAAAACAGACCTTGCAGCAACCAATCAGCCAGTGCCTGATGTAAGAAGTAACCAATTAGAAAGGAACACGCTATTTTGTGATCTATGTATGTAGCCTTGAATCTGTATAAGTATATGTGAAACTTGTAATAAACCGACATTTTGCTTGCATCAATCTGTGTCCCGTCTCTCCATCGCGGCAAATTGGTGACCCCAACGTGATGGGTTTATGAACCGCCTAGCTGAGCGACTTGCTGCGAGTCCCACAGAACTTTGAATGAGCTGCTGAAAGGAAGCAGGAGCCGGCCGGCCTGTAATCCCTCCGGAGTAGAGAGGTGAGCTGTGGGAAACATGGGGAATCAAGCGTCTTCCCCTGAGAGACGTATATGAGCTTATGAAAGCTCTCCTTAAAAAGCATGGAAAGAATATCTCTGGGCATGATCTTAAAACGATACTTAAATGGGTGCAAGTGAAAATACCCACTGTGACTGCATCCACTATTTTTACGTGAGAGCTTTGGGACGATGTGGGAGTGAAATTATGGGATGCAGCGACCATGGGGAATGCTGAAGCGCAGCGCATGCTTCCGTGGTGGAGAAGTATTTTTGAAACTTTAAAAGCTCAGGGAAAAAGTCACAAAGATGAAGCAGAAAGAGAGGAAGGCTCTTCTGCGATACCTCCGTTATCATCGGGGGCCAAGAAATCCATTGCACCACTAGAGGTGTGTGCTGTGGGGTATCCCCCAGAGGAGGATCCCTTTGATCCGGGACCAGTGGATCCTGACAAGGAGCCAAACCTCTACCCCCCCGACCCACACGACGTGTGGGCTAACATAAGGCGCCAAGCCCTAAAAGAAGGAGAGCTAGAGATTGTAAAACAATAGTAGCTCCCGTAATCTATCAAGGTCGGGGGGCACAATGGGAAGCTCTATCTTTTCCGGTAGTTAAGGAGTTGCGCCGTACTGTTACTGAACATGGCCTTTCCTCGCCATATTTTGCAAGCCTACTATCTTCTGGTTTTGATACATATGTTATGACTCCACATGATCTGAAATCTTTAGCGCAACTGCTTTTGACACCGACTCAATACACTTTGTGGGAGGCTCATTGGAGAGGGGGACTCCAAGCACTCCTTTTAACTTATGTAGGTCATAATAATAACGCTATTGCTGCACTGACCTTGGAGCACCTCACAGGCACAGGTCAGCACACTAACCCTGTAGATCAAGCTCGAATTCCATGGGAGGCCCTCGAGGCAACTCGTGAAGAAGCGAAAAAGGCCTTTTTTAAGGTTCCCGATTCTCAGAAACCGCAAAAGGCCTTTACTACTATCACCCAAGAACCCCGAGAACCTTATATGCAGTTTATTGACAGACTAAAACAAGCCTTGGAACGCCAAATAGATAACACAGAGGCACGTGAAATTTTGTTGCTAAAACTGGCTGTTGAAAACGCTAACGCAGATTGCAAAAAATTGTTAAAATCCCTCCCAAACCCGAACCCTACATTAATTGAAATGGTGGAGGCTTGTAATAGAATTGGTACTATGGATCATAAGTTTGAAGCCATGGCCGCTGCCTTCGCAGCTATGCGTGGCCCCTTGGGACCAGGAAACTGTTATGGTTGTGGCAAACCCGGGCATCTAAAGAAAAATTGTCTAAATGCTAATACCAGTGTTAGACCCCGAGCCCCTGGGATTTGTCCCAGGTGCCGAAAAGGGCGTCATTATGCTAATCAATGTCGGTCCAAGTACGATTTTCAAGGACAACCGATACAGGGAAACCGGCCACGGAGCGCGGGGCAGCGACGTGTGCAGACACAAATACCGCAGCCGACGCTTCAACCCCCTCGGAGGGAAGCAGCAGTGCCTCAGGTCTTTGCCCAGCAACAACAGGCAGCGCCGGACTGGACCTGGCAACCGCTCACACAGTAACGTTACTCGATTCCTTGGTTCACCTATTGTCAACAAATGTCTCGGGACCTTTACCCCCTAAGACACAAGCCTTATTATTAGGAAGATCATCTACAACATTGTCAGGACTTCTTGTGTTACCAGGTGTTATTGACTCTGATAGCGCTGATGAAATTAAGATTATGGCATGGACCCCGTTTCCTCCTTGCACTGTACCGAAAGATAGCCATATAGCGCAATTGATACTGATTCCCACAGGCACAAGTTGCCCAATTTCTAGTCAGCTCCAACAAAGGCGGGGTGGGTTCGGATCTGCGGGGAACCCGCAAATCTTATGGGTGCAGTCTCTCCCAAAAACGGCCTATATGCCAATGCACCCTCATTCGCGGGGGGCAGTAGGTGGTGTTAAACGGAATTATTGACACCGGGGCTGATGTTACAGTAATATCTCAAGCTAAATGGCCCCCACAGTGGCCCCTAGCCAATATTTCCCAGGCGTTAGCTGGGATCGGTGGAACCGGCAGCAGCCACCAAAGCTTGGAATTAATCCAAATTCAAGGCCCAGAAGGACGTATAGCCTCTGTCAAACCTTTTGTATTACCTGTTCCCATGATTTTATGGGGGCGTGACGTACTATCACAATGGGGAATGTCCATTCGAACCCATTTTTAGGTGGGGCCATTGAAATGCGCGACACCCTAAAATTAACCTGGAAAACCGATGTCCCCATTTGGGTAGATCAATGGCCCCTACCTTTAGAAAAGCTTCGCGCCCTTCAAGAATTAGTTACGGAGCAACTAATGAAAGGACATATTGTACCTTCTACTAGTCCATGGAACTCACCAGTTTTTGTTATTAAAAAACAGACCGGCAAGTGGCGCTTGCTCCATGACCTTAGGAAAATTAATGATGCTATGGAAGACATGGGAGCCCTACAACCCGGACTCCCGTCCCCTACTATGATTCCTCGAGATTGGCACTTGACTGTTATTGACCTCAAAGACTGTTTTTTTAATATTCCTCTGCATCCAAATGATGCTCCTAAATTTGCCTTTTCGGTTCCAAGCATCAACATGCAAGCTCCGTTGCAAAGATACCAGTGGGTTGTGCTGCCACAAGGAATGAAAAATAGCCCCACGATATGCCAATGGTATGTAGCCAAAGTGCTTAGTCCTGTTAGGACTGCAATGTCTAGTGTCTTATTGTACCACTATATGGATGATATCCTGGTGGCTGCACAACATCACGAGGTCATGGAGGAAGCTGTAGCCCTTGTCACGGCTGCCGTTAATTCGGCAGGCCTCTGTATCGCGCCAGAAAAAATTCAGAAAACACCGCCGTGGAAATATTTAGGCTGGCGCATAAGGGCTCAAACTATAGTTCCTCAACCTTTACAGATACAGACAGATATAAAAAACTTGCATGATGTGCAAAAATTGCTGGGAACAATCAATTGGGTCCGACCGCTGTTGGGAATTTCTAATGCGGACTTAGGTCCTTTATTCGAACTGCTTAAAGGAGATACTGACTTGCGTTCCCACCGCAGTCTTGATCCTGAGGCCATTGACTCCTTACAAAAGGTTGCTACCGCAATCACTCTTAAACAAGTACACCGGTGGGCTCCCGAATTACCTTTTTATCTAATTATTTTAAACCCCGCTCGACAGCCTCATGCACTAATATTTCAATGGGACTCTCAAAAATCAGACCCACTGCTGATTATCGAATGGGTTTTCTTGTCGAATCAATCTACAAAAACCATTTCGACGCAGCATGAGATGTTTGCTTCTTTGATAATTAAAGCCAGGCAACGCTTGTTAACATTATCAGGAGTAGACTTTGCTTGTATTTGCTTACCTGTGACAAATATGTATCTACAATGGCTTTATCAGCAGTCAGACACCTTTATTATGGCATTAGCAGACTATACGGGCCAACTCACATCCCACCCACCTTCGCATAAGCTGCTTAATGTTGATTTTCGCTTGATACCCAAGCCGAAAAGGAGTGATCAGCCATTACAAGCCCTTACTGTATTTACAGACGGGTCTGGAAAATCGCACAAATCAGTCATTTTATGGTGGGATAACCAGCATGAACGCTGGGACTCGGACATAGAGACTGTTCCTGGTTCTCCCCAGATAGTGGAGTTAACTGCGGTTGTTCGAGTTTTTCGGAGGTGGTCCACACCGCTTAATCTCATCACTGATTCAGCCTATGTTGCGGGGATTGTTGAGCGAGCCGAAGCATCTGTGTTACGCAACGTCCCACATTCTGACCTATTTGCTTTATTACAGGAACTTATCTTTCTCTTGGACTCTCACCCTCACCCCTATTTTGTTATGCATGTCAGATCACACACTTCTCTACCTGGTTTTATTGCAGAAGGGAATCGACGAGCCGATTTGCTGACATTACCAGTACAGGTGTTGCCGGATCGTGTGGCACAGGCTAAACTCAGCCATTCCTTTTTTCACCAGAATGCTGGAGGTCTCAAACGGCAGTTTGGACTTACCTCTCAACAAGCGTCTAACATTATTGCTGTATGTCCTGACTGCCAAAGGCATTCTTTCCCGTCAGTCGCAGGAGGAGTTAATCCCAGAGGACTGCAGAGTCTACAGCTATGGCAAACAGATGTTACGCATTATCCAGAGTTTGCTAAATTGAAATATGTCCATTCCTCCATTGACACCTTTTCAGGTGCTTTATTTGCTTCTTGCCACACAGGAGAGAAGGCACGTGATGTCCGCAAACACTTGATGCGCGCTTTTGCTACTTTAGGTATACCTTCACAAATAAAGACGGACAACGGTCCTGCTTATGTCTCTACGGCAACAAAAGCATTTTTTGACTCCTGGGGTGTGACTCATATTACTGGTATTCCTCATTCCCCTACAGGTCAATCTCTAATTGAATGCTCTCACCAATCTTTGAAGCGTTTGTTACAAAAACAAAAAGGGGGAGTAGGAACTACCACTCCTGAGGAACGTCTCCAGAAAGCTTTGTATGTTTTTAACTTTTTGAATTGCTCTTTGTTAGATAGCAACCCTCCAATAGTCCGACATTTTAACACGAATGCTTCACTTGAGGTGCGAGTCAAAGCCCCCGTGTTGGTTCGTGATCCGGAAACAGGTAAGATCACGGGACCGTATCCTCTTGTTACATGGGGAAGAGGTTATGCTTGTGTTTCCACAGAAAAAGGCCCCAAGTGGATCCCAGCGAAGAACGTACGACCCTTCCGTGAATCCCTACCACAATCATCCAGTAACGACCCTGATCGTCTCTTTGATCAACAAACTCCTGAACCCTCGGTCTCAAAATCGCAGGACACATAGCAGAAGATAACAAAGGAGATTATATTAATTACCGCCAGTGGGCCTGTTTACTGTATAAGTAATAATCATTAGCATAAAGTGTAATAAGAAGTGTTTAGTATCAGCTGATTGAAAATGGATATTTTAGGTATAAAAGGTTTTATAGTAGTTGTTTTAACTGTAAGTATAAGAGCCATCCCATATAGCAGAACGTTTGACCCGCGGGAAAATGTGTGGGTAACTTCAGCTCGATCACTCAACACGACCAGCTTTTGTGCAAGCCTAGCAACACCTAGTTCCCCATTTACTACATGCCTTGTGGGGGTGCCCTTGACCGATGTCACCTTTAAGGTATTTAATGAATCCCTCTCAGAATTAAGACAACAGTATAAGGTGACAAGCAAAGGCCAATTCATGTGGAATGACATTGTGGAAACGTTTGAAAAATATGATAATTGGGACGATAAACTCCCTATAGGTCCTGAACCACAGGAGATTGATCTAGCGGACTCCCTCAACGCTAGTCATTGTATATATATTGGCGCTGAGAGTTGGACAGGAGAGCAAAAAGAAGGACACATAGTTAATGAGACGGCCCCTACAATCCTCTTTCCAATAGGAAATCATACTGGTTGGAGAGGCACCTGGTGTCAGAAAATAGATCGCGATGAGAGTTCTCCAGCCCCTGGCACCATACTGCCCAGGCGCCTTCCAAAAGGATTCTTTTTAATATGCGGCAACTGAGCATGGTCAGGAATCCCTTCCAACCCTCAAGGAGGACCATGTACTATAGGCCAACTTAGTCTAGCTGCACCATTAATGCACCCTAACAGCACTCACCGATATCGATTTACAAGAGACACTTCCCACAGCCTGACTAACGATTGTTCCGACCAAGTTAATCTTTGGAACAAATGGGAAGTCATCTTCGCATCCTTTTTTACGCCAGGTGTTGCTGCAGCACGAGCCCATAAAAATTTGAATAGTATAGCATGTTGGGTGGCAAAACAAGCCAACGCAACAAGCAGGGTCCTGTCCGAACTTGCAGACGATCTGTCCACAGTGCAACACGCGGTATTACAGAATAGAGCCGCGATAGATTTCCTTTTGCTAGCCCACAGACATGGCTGTGAGGATTTTGATGGAATGTGTTGTATGGACCTAGAGGATCACTCAAGATCTATCTATAAAGAAATTCAATATCTAATGACGCATACTCAAAAGATACAACAAGATTCTGGATTCTTTGGCCTGGATGCTCTTGGAGACTGGCTAGGTCTGTCCGGATGGCTGAGAAGTTTAGTTAAAACGATTGTGTATATTTTAGTTGTTTTTGTCCTTTTGTTGCTTTGTTTGCCTTGTCTGTTGCAATGTGTGCAAAAGTTGATAGCAAACTCTGTTAAGAAAGTCCTTATTGTGCAACAAGAAGGGGGAGATGAAGGCCAAAGCCTTAGCAAAACATCGTCTGTCACACAACTGATAGAAAAGAATGAAAAGAAGGAAATGGACGTGCTGGAACTTGTTGGTCACAAGCCCTGGGGGAACAAAACAAGCTAGCCTAGGAGGAGGTAAAATGAGGAGCAAAAGAATGTTTACTCTCTGCCCCCCGGGGTCAAAAGGAGAACAAAGGATGCTTATCTTATGTTGGGCAGTAAGCCTTCTTTAAACAGGACATGTATACATGCTGTATAACATAAAACAGACCTTGCAGCAACCAATCAGCCAGTGCCTGATGTAAGAAGTAACCAATTAGAAAGGAACACGCTATTTTGTGATCTATGTATGTAGCCTTGAATCTGTATAAGTATATGTGAAACTTGTAATAAACCGACATTTTGCTTGCATCAATCTGCGTCCCGTCTCTCCATCGCGGCATATGCTATCTAAGTGCAGATGTTCTACTTGTTGAGCACACAAAACTAAGCAACAATTAGTGTGATATATGTGTTTTCCAGCATCCCACATGCGAGTCACTTGAGCGTGTTTACAGTCCTCCTCGCCAATCTTCCGTTACTTTCCCACAGTGTCTGGGTAGAAGTATTGTTATCACCACATGTGAGGTATCCACTCTGCACACAGAGTTATGTCTGTAACTAGTTACAGAAGAAAAGAGAGAATAGACTGTTCCTGGTCAAGAGGTCTCGCTTTAGTGGTTAATCAGAGAGTCTTTCTGCCAAATTCATGAAGAGGAGAACATATTTGCCCTCTTACCTGGGGAGATATGCAGAAGAATGGGATCTGCTCAGGATTGCTGAGGAAGAAGATCTGAGTTTGTGGATTTACCTCCTAAAGACAGTGGTGCTGAGCTGGCTGGGACAGGAAGCTGAATTCCTTTAATGTGTGGACTTTCCTTTGATATTTCCTGGTGAATAGTTGATCTTCTTGCCTGAGACTCAAAGGAGGTTTTCTTGGAACAGCTCTGCTGAAGTTATAGGCTTTAATGTGGAAGACTCTGGATTTCCTCGCTTGCATCTGTAACTAATAAAGGAAGAAGAGTCACTTTGAAACCTATGCACTTTACACGCTGTTGCCTATTATCCCAGGTCTCTCCATGAATAACAAATGACACACTGAGCAGAGCCAGTTTGGAAGAACATTCATAGCAGGAAAAGCAGGGGGAGTGTGGGAGAGCATGGGATAGCATGGGATGAGAGAACAGCCTCACTCCTCAAAACTGCTTTTGTAAAAAAACCCCATTAGACACGGGTGGCCCTGATCCATTTATTTTTTTCTTAAGAGAAATAAGCTACAGCAGAGCATACTGCCTACCAGTGGTTGCTAATAATGACAAGCAATGGGATAAAAGAAACACATTTAAGAGGATTTTTTTTTAAAGAAAAATTTAAAAAGATATCACGTGGTATTTTCGTGTGAGCGGATCGATCTGAGGTTTGTCCTTTTTAACAGGGATATTGCATTTAATTAAGTCTGAATGTATTTTTAACACATTTCTAGTTTCCTAAGCAAGTCAAAGATTTAACATGGCACTCTGATGACAACCTGAGAATATAGCTTTTCAGTAAGTTGTAGTAGTTTTGCTTAAGTTTCCTTAGATGTGTTTGAATGTATACATGCACAAAGTAAGAGTAATGTTGGGATTGAGAGACCAAATACTAAAAGTCAGAAAATTCTCCAACTTCGGGGTGCAATATTAATTTGTCAGTGCGCATCTTATATGTTTTGCAGGAACAAGCTAATAACGAACTGCCCTAGGCTTTCATTAGGAGCTGTGCACCATATGATGAGAGTACCTTGGGCCTTCCTAGGTGTACAGTCAGCCATCTGAACTATTCTGCTTATTTTAGCAAGGGTGTCAGAACACATATAAGACCAAATGGTTTGTAGATCTGCCTGCTTGATGTTACCTCTCTTTCTCCTCTTCATTGCTCCCCACCCATCTTCCAGGCTATGGTTTCCCTGCTGGAGTTTTTTTTCATTGTTCCTTTCTCAGCTGTTCCACCAACTCCCACAGCTCCTCAGCCTCCCTCCCTTGCCCTTATACCTGCTCTAGTCACTTCCCCAGTTTCCGTCAACCTCACAGCTCCTGTGGGCTCCCCCATTCCCACCTTTAAGTTTAGTTGCCAAAACAATAAAAATAAAAACTGAGAAATTAAATATGAAACTTGGGGCAGAATTGTGAATGCTTTGATGCTGATCATGCAAAGGATCTCAATGCGAGACCAACTGCGTAAGCTGCCTTCTGCAGTGTGCCTGGAAGTCTGCTAATCCTGACTCTACCTGCATCTAAGACTCTGTTTATTTTCACCACAGAGCTATTATTCCTCCCCTTAGTCTCTTTTTCTATCTATCCCTACACAGTGAAGTAACAGGCGCGCTTTAAGCCTCATAACAGAACAGTGTCAAGAGAGTCACAGAGATTAATGTTGGCTGGAGTGAGAGTGAACCAGTGACAAAAGAACATCAAAAGTTTGCTATTTGTGATGCATATTATGGTTTTTTTCAATATCTGAGAGGCATTTGGAGAGGTAGAACATTAGGTCTTTATTGATGCAGCTCTAGAGAGATGTAAAACCGTGCACTCAAGCAGGTAAAATGATGAAAATAATTTTGAAAACATTGTAAGGGGAAATACTGAATCATCATTCAGTTCAACATCAGAATCATTATTCAGTTGATGGTTAATGATGTAAAGAAGAAACTTCCTTCCCTAGTAAGGCCCTCAGATTATTACCCCCTTTTGATCTTCCAGGTAGGCACTGACAAAGTAGTGAAAAGAAGTCCGAGTACAATAAAGAGAGATTTCAGGACATTGGGACGACTGGTCAAGGGATCTGGAGCACAAGTTGTGTTCTCCTCTATCCTTTCAGTTGCAGGGAATGATGAGGGTGTAAATAGGAAGAGCTCAATAGAGATCAATGCCTGGCTCTGAGCCTGGTGCTACCAGCAGGACTTTGGGTTCTTTGATCACGACTTGATTTACAAGACACCAGGCCTGAGGGTAACAGATGGGAATAGCTTATCTCGCAGGGGGAAAAGGATTCTAGGACAAGAGTTATCAGGCCTCATTGAGAGCACTTTCAACTAGATTCAAAGGGGGATGGGGATGTAACTGGGCTTGCTAGAAAGGTGCCTGGGTGTAATAGCTCAGCACTTGTGAGGCAGCAGGCTAGTATTTTTGAGAGCCAGAAGGCCTACCACCCCTCAAGGGTGGAAACTACACGCTCAACTCCCTCTCTGAAATGCTTATACATGAATGCACACAGCATGGGGAATAAACAGGAAGAACTAGAGATCTGTGTGCGGTCGCAGGGCCATGATCTCATTGCAATTACTGAGACATGGTGGGATAGCTCACATGACTGGAACACTGTCATGGATGCCTACGTCCTTTTGAGGAAAGACAGGCCAGCAAGGCGAGGTGGTGGAGTTGCTCTTTATGTGAAAGAGCAACTGAAATATATTGAGCTCTCCCTGGGGGCAGAGAGAGTTGAGAGCTTGTGGGTAAGGATTAAGGGGCATGCCAATATAAGGGACACTGTTGTGGGTGTTTATGACAGGCCACCTGATCAGGCTGGGGAAGCTGATGAGGCCCTCTACAGACAGCTGAAAGTAGCCTCACAATCACAGACCATGGTTCTCCTGGGGGACATCAATCACCCTGATATCTGCTGGGAAGGCTAAACAGCCAGGCACGTACTGGACTGGAGGTTCCTCCAGTGCACTGATAACTCTTTGACTCAGGTGGTGGAGGAGCCAACAAGGGGAGGTGTACTACTGGACCTAGTAGTGACAAACAAAGAGGGACTGGTCAGATTTTAAGCTGACCTTGCCCTTTCAACAGGCACTCAGAACAGTGACTGCTCTTTATTGCCTCAACACACCATCTCGGGATAAAACATCAGCCAAGTCCGATGAAATATTTTATGTAGAGTTACTACTTCCCGTGAGTCAGTGTTGTAAATGGCAATCACATCTGCAAAAAACACAGCATCATTCATGTCCCTTGCTGCCCTCATCGCTAGAAGTGATACATTTAGGGAGGGTTATGATAGCCCTAAGAATCACATGGACTATAAAAATGATGGAAATGTTGCTAGTAAATCACAAAAGACTGAATCATTTTTTCTTTGTTTGGAGCATATGGGTAAACCCCAAACTTTTATCATTTCACAAGGTGAGAAAACACATCCTATTCTAGCAGTAACTCAGGAGCATATTAGCCATGAAATCTAGGTTTAAAGTAACACATTGTGGTGGGTTGACCCTGGCTGGACACCAGGTACCCACCAAAGCTACTCTATCACTCCCCCTCCTCAGCAGGACAGGGGAGAGAAAATATAATGAAAAGCTCGTGGATCGAGATGAGGACGGGAAGATCACTCACCAATTACTGTCACAGGCAAAACAGACTCCACTTGGGGAAATATGATGATAGGGTCGAGTGTTTATGGGTAAGAATCAGGGTGAAGGCCAACGAGGCAGATCTCACAGTGGGAGTCTGTTATAGACCACCCAACCAGGATGAAGAGGCAGATGAAATATTCTATAAGCAGCTGGGAGAAGTCTCAAGATCCCTAGCCCTTGTTCTCATGGGGGACTTACAACTTGCCAGATGTCTGCTGGAAATACAATACAGCAGAGAGGAAACAGTCTAAGAGGTTCCTGTGGAAGATAACTTCCTGACACAGCTGGTGAGCGAGCCAACTAAGGAAAGCACCCTGCTGGACCTGTTGTTTGTGAACAGAGAAGGACTTGTGGGTGATGTGATGGTCAGAGGCTGTCTTGGGCACAGCAATCATAGATTCATAAATTGGTCCAGGCCGGAAGGGACCTCCAAAGGTCATCTAGTCCGACCTCCCCGCAGTCAGCAGGGACTATCATGAAATGATAGTTTTCGGTTCTTGGAGAAGTAAGGAATGTGGTTAGCAGAACTGCTACCTTGGACTTCCAGGGGGCAGACTTTGGTCCGTTTAGGGGCCTGTTTGACAGAGTCCCTTGGGAGACAATCCTGAAGGGCAAAGGGAGTCCAGGAAGGCTGCACGTTCTTCAAGAAGGAAGTCTTAAAGGCGCAGGAGCAGGCCACCCCTACGTGCTGAAAGATGAGCCAGTGGAGAAGACGACCAGCCTGGCTGAACAGAGAGCTTTGGCTGGAACTCGGGGGAACAAAGGAGAGTTTATGGCCTTTGGAAGAAGGGGCAGGCCACTCAGGAGGACTACAAGGAGGTCATGAGGTTATGAAGGGAGAAAACAAGAAGGGCCAAAGCCCAACTAGAATTAATCTGGCTAATGCCGTACAAAGGGTCCAGCACTGGGGCAAGAAGTTCTCTGGACCACCACCACCAAAGGAGAGCGCGCACTACGCAGCAAACCTAATTTATATTGAATGTGACATTCATGGTATGAAGTAATCCTGTTGTCCAGCTCAGGTCAAGTGCCCAGGTCTCACTTCTCCTCATCCCTGCACCTGGCAAGGCTCAAAAACACTGAGACCTTGAAACCCACAGAGCCTGGCTGGCTATAAAGTAAATATTTTCACAAATCCAGACACTAGAGTCTTCTAAAAGCACAGTTTCCCCCAGCATTAGAAGAGAAATTAGTCCTGTGTCGCTCAAACCAGGACATTCCACCCCTTATTTCATACCATAAATATGTCTGTCATTGTTTTGGCTGGACTGGCCAATCGGAATGACAGATGTCCCTTCCCCCCCCTCTCTCCAAAGGGAGGAGAGGAAGAGATAAGGAGATTTACAAATTTAGAATGAACTAAACTACTTTAATGAAGAATTAATATTAAAATCAAAAAGGAAATAATGAAATAGATACAATATATACAAAACCATATCAAGCTCCCAGGATGACATCACCAGCAGGCACTGGGGAAGTCCCAGACTGGACTCAGCGACCGATGGGGACTGGATTCCAACTCTGGAGTCAGGAACACATGGATCGGGCTCAAGGGCAGACGAACAGACAGGGTCCTCCTCGGATGTCGGCCATTGAAGAAAGAGAGCTGACCCTTTGATCCCTCAGCTTTTATACTGAGCGTGGGGCAGATGGGATGGAATACCCCTGTTGGTCAGGTTTGGGTCACCCCTCCTCCCCGCAGGTGGGACCCTTCTACGCTTTTTCCATTTCCGGCCCTCCAACAGGGCAAATAACAAAATTGGCCGACCTTGGTTGTTACAGCAATAAGTATAAGCAAGGGCCTCTCTGCATACCATTCCTTGGCATGTAGCACAAACATTGGTCTTATCATTCTGAGAACGAGCAGTTTTCTCCACAATATGCCGTTAATTTCAGAGTTAGAGGAGGCCTAGCCAAGATGTAAAATTACTAAACAGAAAGTTGGTTCTGTTTTACCTCAAACCGGGACAACATCACACTCAAGTTACTATTATATTTGTCTTCATATATATATACACACACATACACACAAATGTAATCCTCTAAAGCTATGAACTATTCCTCTAAAAGGCCCATTGAATTTCTTTAGTCCAAAACTGTGAGTTCCATCTATCATACTAGTCTTTTAGGGTAGGAACAAGTGATGTGGCATTCACTCATTTGTCAGATCAGGACCAGGCCTCAATACAGGATGACAGATGGGTGGAGTTGGGCGCAACAATATAACATGTTGTGCTTGCAGCTAGCATGTTCCCTGTCACTGGACACCATTCAACAAAGCGAATATAGTGGTTTCATTACCACTATATTATCCTGAAAAACACTTACTGAACACTGTTAATGTTATGTAACAATTAACACCATACACTTTAAATTAAGGATTCTCACCCAAAGTCAGATCTCCTAAAGGTACACATCATAGAATAGTCCGGGCCAGAAGGGACCTCCAAAGGTCATCTAGTCCAACCTCCCCGCAGTCAGCGGGGGAAAACCACCCCAAACAAACCCAAAGTCTTTAAGCACTAAAGGCATTTCCATCATAAATAAGAGTTACAGCTGTGTAAGACTGTGGTGTTTCTGAAGGAGCATTTTTACATAGACAATGTCATCAGCACAGAGTCTATTAAGAGTAACTACCTGAATTAGCCTAGCGCCAACTAAAGTGACTGGATTTACATCAGGCAGCACTTTGGCCACAGGTTGCTCCAACTCAAATTTTCCAGTTGAGATCAGCGATTTGCCACTTGTGGCCTCTTCTAAAGACTGACAAAATTAAAACAGGTTCTTGCATGATCTAACAATCCGCATATTTCTGAAGAAGCCTGCACATTCACTGTATATTTTTTAAAAAGGTATTAAAACTGAAAGTGTTACAGTCAGGAACTGAGAGTCCAGCTGATATGTAAATGTGTAACTAAAAGGATTAAGGGCACCTTTCTGCAAATACAAACAGAAACAGTGAAGAATACCATCAGAAAGAACCTGTTTAGAAGCCTGCAAAATAAATGGAGGAGTTGCAAAAATTTCTGCATTTACCTTCCCCAATCCACTCAAAGAGTTATCAGTGCAAACCAGCCATACTGATCAAACAGAAGGACACTCCAAGTCAAGGCCTCATATGGAAAGAACCACCAAGAATTCACTGAGACTTCACTCCTGAGTGACCAACCAAGACCTTCCATGAAGCCTCTAAAGGGATTAGTGTGCATGTGCCAGGGTGACGTGAATATTATACTGAGTTCCAGGAAATGTAATGACTATGCATATTCTGTATGGATATAAGTCTCTGTGAATCTCACATTCAGTGGACATGCTGGATGGAGAGATCCCCCATGTCCCTGGTGCCAAATAAAAGAATGCCCACTTCTTAAGACTACAATGGTGTTAAGGAGTTTATTCCCTATTTCAGTGACAAAAGGGCTGAAAAGCACTTATCTAGACTGTCAGGGAAACAACTCAAGGTAGCGCATCACCATACCAGATGTAAGGTATTTTAAGCATGCCCAAGACTCAAGTGAACTTGACATTTTGATTTCAGGCTTGTCACAACTGTACAATCTCTATCTATGTTAGATTTTGAGAAGATGTTAGAAATGAAATTGCATAACACAATCTATCACTTTTAAATCCCTGGTCATGTTACCTCTGTAGCCAATACTAAAAGGAGGATACCGGCAGGGAAGGAAAATTACGTGGTCAGATTTGTGAAAACTTGCTTTCAAAGAAGTCCTGAAAACACAAAAAGCAAAGATAGCTCCAACTCTTCAGATTTACAGGAACTGAAAGATGTATAGAAACATTGATGCTACCGCTTTAAGCCTTTATCTGGGAGGAATACAGAGAAACTATCCAAGTGGCCAGGAACCAGATTAGGCAAACTAAAGCCCAGATAGAATTACATCTGGCCAGGGACATCAAAAACAATAAGAATAACTTCTATAAGTATGTCAGAGATAAAAGGAAGACTAGGGAAGATGTGGGCTCTCTCCAGAAGGAAATGGGAGACTTGGTCACGCAGGATATGGAGAAGGCTGAGGTACTGAACTACATTTTCACCTTGGTCTTCACCAGCAAGGGCTCTAACCACACCACCAATGCTGCAGAAAGCAAAAACAGAAGCTGTGAGAAAGAAGAAACCCCCACTAGAGGAGCAGAACAGGTTCGAGACCATCTAAGGAACCTGAAGGTACATAAGTCCATGGGACCTAATTAAATCAGAACTGGCAGATGAAGTTGCCAAGCCGCTTTCCATTATATTTGAAAAGTCATAACAGTTGGGTGAAGTTCCCAGTGACTGGAAAAGGGGAAACATAATCCCCATTTTCAGAAAAAGGAAGACCCAGGGAACTATAGGCCAGTCAGTCTCACCTCTGTGCCTGGCAAGATCATGGAGCAGATCCTCCTGGAATCTCTGCTAAGGTACATGGAAAATAAGGAGGTGATTGGTGACAGCCAACATGGTTTCACCAAGGGCAGGTCATGCCTGACAAGTTTGGTGGACTTCTACAACGGTGTTCAGCATTGGTAGATAAGGGGAGAGCAACTGACATAATTTACCTGGACTGATGCAAAGCATTTGACACTGTCCCACATGACATCCTGGTCTCAAAATTGGAAAGTCATGGGTCTGATGGATGGACCACTCAGTGGATAAGGAACTGGCTAGGATGGCCACACTCAAAGGGTTGTGGTCAACGGCTCAATGTCCAAGTGGCAGCCAGTGACGAGTGGTGTTCCTCAGGGGTCGGTACTGGGACCAGTGCTGTTCAACATCTTTGTCGGAGACATGGACAGTGGGATAGAGTGCACCCTCAGCAAGTTTGCCGACGACACCAATCTGTGTGGCGCGGTCGACACGCTGGAGGGAATGGATGCCATCCAGAGGGACCTGGACAGGCTTGAGAGGTGGGCCCATGCAAACCGCATGAAGTTCAACCAGGCCAAGTGCAGGGTCCTGCACCTGGGACATGGCAATCCCAGGCACAAATACAGGTTGGGTGGAGAATGGCTGGAGAGCAGCCCTGAGGAGAAGGACTTGGGGGTGTGGGTGGATGAGAAGCTCAACATGAGCCAGTAACGTGCACTGGCATCCTGGGCTGCATCAAGAGAAGTGTGGCCAGCAGGACAATGGAGGGGATTCTGCCCCTCTGCTCTGGTGAGACCCCACCTGGAGTACTGTGTCCAGCTCTGGAGTCCTCAACACAGGAAGGACATGGACCCGTTGGAACAAGTCCAGCGGAGGGCCACAAAGCTGATCAGAAGGATGGAGCACCTCTCCTATGAGGACAGGCTGAGAGAGTTGGGGGTTGTTCAGCCTGGAGAAGAGAAGGCTCCGGGGAGACCTTATAGTGGCCTTCCAGTACACCTAGAAGGGTCTACAGGAGAGATGGGGAGGGACACTTACCAGGGAGTGTAGTGATAGTATGAGGGGTAATGGTTTTAAAATGAAAGAGAAGAAATTTAGACTAGATACCAGAAAGAAATTCTTTACTGTGAGGGTGGTGAGGCACTGGAACAGGTTGCCCAGGGAAGCTGTGGATGCCCCATCCCTGGAAGTGTTCAAGGCCAGGCTGGATGTGACTTTGAGCAACCTGCTCTAGTGGAGGTGTCCCTGCCCATGGCAGGGGGGTTGGAACTAGGTGATCTTTAAGGTCCCTTCCAACCCAAACCATTCTATGATTCTATTGGGGGGGACATCTGTTTACGTATTAGTCTCGTATTAGCATTGATTTGTCATTATGTGCATATTGAAAAAGGTGTTTATTGGTGTAAGGACAGCCAAGCAAACCAATTTCATTTTTTCCTTTTAAGGTGTATTGTTTCCATCTTCAGTGTTTAGTGCTATTATCTATTTTTAGAAAACCATATGGATGTCTCCACACTTTCTCCCATTCTCTGATTAGATACCTGCACCTAGCTAACTTGAAAACACCGAGACCTTGAAACCCACATACCATAGCTGGCTATAAAATAAATATTTTAACAAATTCAGATACTGGAGTCTTCCAGAAGTACAGTTTTCCCAAGCATTAGAAGAGAAATTAGTCTTGTGTCACTCAAACTAGGACAGCCTGCCATGGTCACCAGACCCTAAGGAGAGGGGCTAAGATGCAGAGGAATCCCGTTATCAGAATGATTGCCTTCTTTTTTCCACCTACTCTGTATCTAACAAACTTGCCTTTTCTCTTTTCCAAGAAGTATTACTCCCTAAACATCTTAAAGCAAAGATTCAATAACAGAATCCTCTTTAGTAAACATAATAAAAATCACAAAATAATTCAGGTTGGAAGGGACCTCAGGAGGTCATGCTCCTGAATGCCACAATAAAAAGCTCAAAACCAAAGAGGGAATGAAACAAAAGGAAGAAGTAGTATCAAACTCACCATGGACTTGATTGATTTCTGAATTCTGAGAAAGAATTTCATCTGCTAGTTTTTGAGCAGTTGGCAAAACTTCTGTGTGGTGCACTGTGATCAAATACTGTACAAATTTTTGTAGTTGGTCTCTGTTCATTTGAAAGAGTGTCTCTGAAATGGGAAGATGCAGTTTGACCCAATCTGGCTTGCGGATCCGGTATAAAGAGAGTGCCACAACATGGGCACAGTAAAATATGTCCTTGCTTCCACAGCTACAGGTCACTGAGGTAATCTTGCAACGATCAAAGCTGATAGCTACATTGCAAACAGTTTCTGGCTCTGACTGCATTGCAGGCTCTGTTACTGTGCCACTGTCCCGGTTTGAAGTAAAACCGAACCAATTTTCTGTTCTGTAACTTTACATCCTAGCTAGGTCTCCTCTAACTCTCTGAAATTAACAGCATATTGTGGAGAAAACTGCTCGTTCTCAGAATGATAAGACCAATGTTTGTGCTCCATGCCAAGGAATGGTATGCAGGGAGGCCCTTGCTTATACTTATTGCTATAACAACCAAGGTCAGCCAATTTCGTTATTTGCCCCCTTAGAGGGTCGGAAACGGAAAAAACGTAGAGGGGTCACATCGGTGGGGAGGAGTGGACAGGACAGGTGACCCAAACCTGACCAACTGGGGTATTCCATCCCATCTGCCCCATGCTCAGTATAAAGGCTGAGGGATCAAAGGGTCAGCCCCCTTCCTGCGATGGCCGACGTCCAGAGAGGACTCTGTCTGTTCATCTGCCTTTGATCCCGATCCGTGTGTTCCTGACTCCAGAGCTGGAATCCAGTTCCCATTCGTCACTGAGTCCAGTCTGGGACTTCCCCAGTGCCTGCCGGTGATGTAACTGACATCCTGGGAGCTTGATACGGTTTTGTATATATTGTATCTATTTCATTATTTTCTTCTTTATTTTTATTTTAATATTAATTTTTCATTAAAGTAGTTTAGTTCATTCTAAACTTCTGAATCTCCTTATCTCTTTCTCCTCCTCTCTCCTCTTTTAGGGGGGGGAAGGGGGGGGGAAGGGCCATCTGCCGGTCCGGTTTTGGTAAATTCAGCCAAAACCACGACAGCCACTTAAATGGAAACCTGTGAAGGGAAAAAAAAAAAAAAAAGAGCTTACATTATTAATTAAAATACCATCTCATTATCAGTAACCTCTCATTAATCAAGTCATCATCTGTTTCTGAGAAACTATACATCTTAAAGAACTTGCTTTAATTACAAACATGATGAACCCTTTCATATGTACCCTTTTCATCTCCAATAAAAATCAAAAGGAGCTAGTTTACAAGCCCTCTTTGCCATTCCATCACAAAATTCATAAAAGTTTGATAGTAAGAAAAATATTTATTTGGTAAATGATAGCTGCAGAAGCAGAGTTGCATTCCAATTAAGACCAATGTGAGACTCCCAGTAACTCATCAAGCTGGCAGCAATTTTCCAAACCCCACACCAGGGAGCCTGCACCTACCTGCAAACTTCACCATTCTCTCAATAAGTAAGAAGGAAGTAGTGCACTCCAGTGGCACAAACCCAGGTCCTAATATCAACTCTGCCACTGATTCACTGACACAAGTCACTTAACCTCTTTGCTTTCACCTCTCCCATCATTGAGCTGATGCTAAAACTCACCTTCAACCCAAGCAATCTTGTAGGGCAGCTATGTTTCTGTAGCTCTTTGGTGATGGAAACTGCTGCAGTTACTAATATTCACTATTATAAATCTGATATCCTGTGTGAGACACATGCACTGTTTCAGAAGTCTGAAAGAAGTCTATCCACTTGGCAGGATAAGGCAAAAGAGCTGGGTTTTCTTATATTGTAAGAAGGTATGGTATACCATAAGAAAGATGTTCACTTCAGCCACTACTTGACAAAGAACCCTGTTGAACCAAGGTTTTAAATGCTGTTCTCTGAAGATCAGACCTAAACCCATATCTGTTTTCCTAACATGAAGACCCAGGTTTGGCTCTCAATACTTTATCACTGCAAAATGTGGGTGTTTCTTTTGGATTTTATGTATACGTGACATTGATTTTTGGCTCTAGTATTAAATCAGAGATATAGATACAGAGCAATACAAATTTCATATGCTGTATCAGTATTAAACTTGAACAGACTGTGCATATAAAATCTGGAACGGATACTACAAGCAAGCTGTTACATGTTAACTCTTTATAATAGAAATCATAAAACTACAATACCTCAAAGTCTAAAACTGATTTAATATTATTGAAAGTGTGTTGTAGGAAGCTGTATCACATGAAAATTAGGTGGAAGAAAGAAATATATACATAGCTCTAGTCCAAAATGTTGCATCTCCAATTGTTTTTAAAAAGCTCTTCAAGCTACAGGAAATGAAGAGGAAAATCTTTCCTTTTTTCCATTTGTTTATGCTGTACATTTCAGAGCAGGCTGTGCAGTCAGCATCACTGTTTGGATTACATTCAACTGCAGTACTCCGATACTCTAACCTGAAGGTGGTCACACATGCACACTAACCTCGATTTTGCAAGAAGATGTTTAACTGGTAAAGTAGAGTTGAAGCTGAAGAGGCAGTAAGCTGTAAAGTGCACAGAAAGGAAGGAGGGGAGGACAAAGAAGCCCAGGCATACACGGTGTTCTTACTCCTGGCTCCACTCAACACTTATACAGGGAAGGGGAGTGGAATCGCCCCTTGCATCATGAGCTCCTTACTCTGCCTTTCCCTTTGGTTTTTAAATAGTAATGGCATGCTCCCACTTAGCCAGCTCTATTTCAGGTTAATTCCCAGTAAATGAGAGTTGGATTGGTGGTCTCAATGAAATTGTACGGGAGACTTTTTTTTTTTTTTAAATATTACTTTCTTATGAAGCATACATAAAACTCTCATCTATGAGCTGAGGAAAAGCTTAACACTTGAACACTGAAAGGGCCTGGTCCCACTCCTTCCTGCTCTCAGCAAGTAGCTAAGCTCCTACTAATTTTGATAGAAAAAGACCCAATGAAAGATTTTCTATTAAACAATGTTTTTTTAAAGTGCCCAACCAACTACTCCAACAATATTGTCACTTTTAATTTGTCAGTATATAATTCAAGCATTCAAAAGATTAAAGTTATCCTGGACAGATGAGTGTCTCCAGAAATATTGAGTTAACAGCAGACCTGCCTTTAAGTCCCTACTCACATTCAGGCACAAACACAGCTCCCAGCTCACCCTCCCTCTCCACTGAGATTTTTTGATAATTCATGTAACAAGCAGCAACATTTATAAACACAGATCCTGATCTAAACAACTTGACTGTATTAGTGCTGTTATTATCTAATCCATCTTTAAGTTACAGAGGGTTTAAACAAAAAGATCAGCTGCCCTTGCAGCCTAAAATGTAGCAGCTCTGTATTAACTACGGTGCAATGATGTACTATGTCCGGTAATTATGAAGAGGAACTTTCCTCTTCTTTTTCTGTTTGCGTATTTAAAGAAAGAAATTGTTGTTACTAAATATGACCTTTAAAAAGGTTTCAACATAGATTCATAGATTGGTCCAGGCCGGAAGGGACCTCCAAAGGTCATCTAGTCTGACCTTCCCACAGTCAGCAGGGACACCCCCAACTAGACCAGGTTGCCCGGGGCCTCGTCGAGCCTCACCTTGAATATCTCCAGGGAAGGGGCCTCAACCACCTCCCTGGACAACCTGTTCCAGTGTTCCACCACCCTCATAGTAAAGAACTTTTTCCTAATATCCAGTCTAAATCTCCCCTTCTCCAGCTTAAAGCCATTGCCCCTCATCCTGTCACTGCAGGCCTTTGTAAACAGACTTTCCCCAGCCTTCCTGTAGGCCCCCTTCAGGTACCGGAAGGCCGCTATTAGGTCTCCCCGGAGCCTCCTCTTCTCCAGGCTGAACAACCCCAGCTCCCTCAGCCTGTCCTCGTAGCAGAGGTGTTCCAACCCCCGATCATTTTCGTGGCCCTCCTCTGGACCCGCTCCATCAGGTCCACGTCCTTCCTATATTGAGGGCTCCAGACCTGTACACAGTACTCCAGGTGAGGTCTCACCAGAGCAAAGTGGCAGAATCACCTCTCTGGATCTGCTAGCAACGCATCTTTTGATGCGGCCCAGGACGCGATTGGCCTTCTGGGCTGCAAGTGCACACTGCCTGCTCATGTCCAGCTTCTCATCCATCAGCACCCCCAAGTCCCTTTCCTCAGGGCTGCTTTCTAATACCTCATCCCCTAGTCTGTATTGATAGCAAGGATTGTTCCAGCCCAGGTGCAGAACCCTGCACTTGCTCTTGTTGAACCTCATGAGGTTCACCTGGGCCCACCTCTCCAGGTCCCTCTGGATGACATCCCATCCCTCTGGTGTATTGACAACACCACACAGCTTGGTGTCATCTGCAAACTTGGTGATGGTGCACTCAATCCCTCTGTCTATATCATTGATAAAAATGTTAAACAGTACCGGTCCCAGCACGGACCCTTGAGGGACACCACTTGTCACTGCTCTCCATCTGGACTTCAAGCCATTGAGTACCACCCTCTGGATGCGACCATCCAGCCAATTCCTTATCCACCAAACAGTCCACCCATCAAATCCATATCCTTCCAATTTGGCGAGCAGGATGTTGTGGGGGACCGTGTCAAAGGCCTTACAGAAGTCCAGATAGATCACATCCATAGGTCGTCCCTTATCTACTGACATAGTCACTCTATCATAGAAGGCCACTAGGTTAGTCAGGCAGGACCTGCCCCTAGTAAAGCCATGCTGGCTATCTTGAAGCATCTCCGTGTCCTCCATGTGCCCAAGCATGGCGTCCAGAAGGATCTGTTCCATGATCTTCCCAGGCACGGAGGTGAGGCTGACAGGTCAACAGTTCCCAGGGTCCTCCTTTCTACCCTTTTTAAAAATGGGTGTGATGTTTCCTCTCTTCCAGTCCGCAGGGACTTCACCTGACCACCACAACTTTTCAAATATCATGGAAAGTGGTCTGGCAACTACATCAGCCAGTTCCTTCAGGACTCTGGGGTGTATTTCATCAGGTCCCGTGGACTTGTATATCTTCAGGTTCCTCAGTTGATCACGTACCTTGTCTTCACTATCAGTGGGAGGGACTTTGTCACCTTGGTCTCCAACTTGTGGGCCATCAACATGGGAGCTAGGAGGAAAAGGGTTGCCAGTGAAGACTGAGGCAAAAAAGTTGTTGAGAACTTCCGCCTTCTCCTCATCCGTTGATACAAGTTCCCCACTGTTGCTCACCAGAGGGGGTATGTTTTCTTTAACCCTCCTTTTCTGGTTAATGTACCTGTAGAAGCCTTTCTTGTTTTTCTTTACATCCTTTGCCAAGTTCAGTTCTAGCTGTGCCTTGGCCTTCCTGACCTCATCCCTACACAGCCAGGCAACGGCCCTATACTCTTCCCAGGATGCCTGTCCCTTCTTCCATTTCCTGTGTAGCCCCATCTTGCCCTTTAGTTTGACCAGCAGGTCACGGCTCAACCATGGTGGTCTCCTGCCCTCCTTGCCCAATTTCCTACGTATGGGGATTGAGATCTGTTGTGCTCTATAGAGAGCGGCCTTAAAGATCTGCCAGCTTTGTTCCGCTCCCTTGTCCTTGAGGGCCATTTCCCACGGGGTCCTATTTACTAACTCCTTGAAGAGCTGGAAGTTTGCTTTCTTAAGATCTAGAGTCCTAACTGTGCTTCTCGTGGGCTTCAAACTCCTTAGGACAGTGAACTGCACTAGGGCACGATCACTGCAGCCCAGGCTGCCTTCAACTTTGACATCCCTGATGATTTCACTAGCATTTGTGACCAACAGGTCCAACAATGCATCTCCTCGAGTAGGGCTGTTAATTTCTTGTCTCAAGAAGTTGTCATCTAGGCACTCTAGGAGCTTCCTGGAGTGCCCGCAGCCAGCCATGTTGCTTATCCAACAGATGTCGGGGTGGTTGAAATCCCCCAGCAGGATGAGAGCCTGTGATCATGATGCCTCCTCAAGCTGGAGTAAGAAGGCATCATCGATAGGCTCCGCCTGGTCAGGCGGCCTGTAGTAGACTCCTACCACAAGGCTCCCTTTGTTGTCCCAATCCCTAATTCCTATCCATAAGCTTTCGACCTGCTCATGGCTGTTCTTTAGCAACAACTCTTCACACTCTAGCCACTTATTTACATAGAGGGCAACACCTCCACCCCTTCTGAACAGCTTGTAGCCATCGATGGCCACACTCCAGTCATAGGATTCGTCCCACCAAGTTTCCGTAATTGCTACTATGTCATAGCTTTCCTATAGCAGGATAGCTTCCAACTCCTCCTGTTTATTGCCCATGCTGCATGCACTGGTGCAGAGACACTTCAACCAGTCTGCCGGCCATGTCGCCTTCTTAGAGGGGCGCTCCACTGATCCCCCAGGGTGCTTTGTGGCAGCTACCCTCCTGTCTCCTACTACCTCAGGGGCTCTTGGTCCAGCTCTGCAAGACCTTGCCTTTGCTGCAGTGTTCACAGCATGCATCAGTGCAACAGGTTGGCAGCCCTTGCTATCATCCCATCCTTCCAACCCTGATGTGTCAGCCTGCCACTTGCCACAGACCATTCTGATATTATCGTCATCTCCTGCCTCAAGTGAAATGGCAGGCTGAAGGCTATCCTTAGGCTCATCTCTAGTGCACCTGTGTTTAACCCCCTCCCCCTTCAAGCCTAGTTTAAAGCCCTTTCAACAAGCCCTGCCAACTTGTGTGCTAGGATCTTTCTCCCCCTCTGAGACAGATGTACTCCATCTGTTGCTAGCAGACCTGGTGCCATATAAAGTTCCCCAAGATCAAAACCCCCAGAATTTTGCTGGTGGCACCAGCCTCTGAGCCACTTGTTAATCATGCATGCCTTCCTATTCATTTCAGTATTCCTACCTGCAACTAAGGGTATTGATGAAAAAGTTACCTGTGCCCCTGATCCCTCAACCAGTTTCCCTAGCGCCTTGAAGCCCCTTTTGATTGCTTTTAAACTTCTGGTATCGACCTCGTCACTTCCCACCTGCATAACTAGTAAGGGATAGTAATCAGAGGGCTGTACCAGACTAGGCAGCCTTCCGGTAACATCTCTGACCTGGGCCCCAGGGAGGCAGCAGACTTCCCTGTGGGAAGGATCCAGCCGACATATGGGGCCCTCTGTTCCCTTCAGAAGGGAATCACCAATAACAATTACCCTCCTCTTTCTTTTTTAGGGTACAAGTTCTGATGCAAGGGGGGGGGGGACTGATTTGCTTTAGGCAACCCCCCAGATGGTGTTTCTTCTACCTTCTCATTCGGCTCAACCTCCAGTGCCCCATACTTGTTGTGCAAGGGCAACTGGAAAGGTGAGGGGGGCTGTGAGGGGTTTCCCTTGCCTCTTCTAGCAGGCACCTGTATCCACTCCCCCCTGTTCCTTGGGTCACCTCCCTCTGCTAAGGGGGTCTGCAGAACCTGGTACCACAAATCTAATTCCCTTTCATATTCCTTTATAGACCTTAGTCTTTTCACCTCTTCCTTCAGTTCAGCAACCAGGTTAAGCAGATCATTGATCTGCTCACACCCAACACAGGTGTTGCCTCCACCATCCTCCATTGGAAGTGCCAGGCTCCAGCACTCACTGCAGCCAGTTGCCTGGATGCCTGCATGTTTGTGTGTGGCCCTCTGTTTGGGTACCCACAGTTTTGGTTTTTTCTAACAGCCTTCGGCCGAGTTGTAACCATGGTTCAATCTCTTTGGGCAACCGACTTTTTTTTTTTTTTTTAGCCTGCCCGACCCGGCACGCGCTGCTCGCTTCTCGCTAGTGAGAAGGCTATAGCCTCTCCAAGTCGCTGCCTCATGCCGCTGTGTTTCTCTCTGTGTTTGAATCTCCCGCGGTTGCCGTGGCAACCCTCCCCTGCTGCATCACTCATCCACGCGCATCCACGCAGGTGCGTGAACGAGCCTACCCTGCTGCCCCTCCTCCCCTTTCTAGGACCCCCCCGCTTCGGGAAGTCCCCTGCTCACCTGAGAAGTAAGAACCAAGTGCGCGAAGCTCCTCTGGAGCTGAAGCTGGAGCCGGTCCTGGTGCCGGAGCTGGCCCTGCTTGCCTCTCCAAGTCGCTGCCTCCTGCCGGTTTGTTTCTCTCTAGTCAGACTAGCCTACCTTGCTGCCCCCTTGCACTCACCTGTCACGCACCGCACTCTAGATAGGCTAGCTGCCACCACCTCACCAACCGACCAACCATCTGCTCTGACCGCGTTTAAATCTCCACGCGGCTCCTGGCCATGCCCCCTCCGCGCCTGATTGGCTGCCGCGGACTTCCTGGTTCCGGCTGGGGCTCGGACTGTGAGTGGGGGGTCCCTGAGCTCGGAAACCCCTCTGTACAGCGCGATCCAACCCTCACCTTGAGCTCACCTCAGTTCTCGTCGCCGGTGCTGCCGCCGCCTCGCCGATCCTCTCCACCGAACCTCTCCATTCTCCTGCATCACCCACCAGGTATGCCCTGGTCCTTCAGCAAAAGCAACCCCGCGAGTTGGTCTGCCTTTACCTGAGGCCGGGGCAACCCACACTGTTTTCCCCAACATATTCTTTACATGCACCACAGGGACCTTATCCCCTTCTACAGCAGGTAAAAGCTCTGACTGAGCAGGACCAGCTCGGCTGACAGTTCCCCTGGTGTTGACTAACCAGGTGGCTTTTGCTAAATGCTCATCCCACTTTTTAAATGTTCCAGCACTCATTGCTTTCAGTGTAGTCTTCAGTAGTCCATTGCATTGTTCAACTTTCCCGGTGGCTGGTGCGTGAATAGGGAATGTGATATATCCACTCGATACCATGGTCTTTAGCCCAGGCGTCTATAAGATTATTTCGGAAATGAGTCCCATTGTCTGACTCAGTTCTCTCTGGAGTACCATGTCGCCACAGGACTTCTCTTTCAAGGCCTAAAATAGTGTTACGGGCAGTGGCATGAGACACAGCATATGTTTCCAGCCAGCCGGTGGTTGCTTCCACCATTGTAAGCACATAGTGTTTGCCCTGGCAGGTTCATGGAAGGGAGATATAGTCAATTTGCCAAACCTCCCCAAATTTATATTTCAGCCACCGTTCTCCATACCACAAAGGTTTCGATTGTTTGGCTTGCTTAATTTCAGCACGTTTCACGTTCATGGATGACCTATGAAATAGTGTCCGTAGTCAAATCCACCCCTCGTTGACGAGCCCATCTATATGTTGCATCTTTTCCTTGATGACCTGAAGTGTCATGGGCCCACCGAGCTAAAAACAATTCACCCTTATGTTGCCAGTCCGAGTCTACTTGGGACACTTTAATCTTAGCAGCCTGATCCACCTGATGATTGTTTTGTTGTTCCTCAGTGGCCCGACTCTTGGGTATATGGGCATCTACATGTCGTACCTTCACAGACAGCTTTTCTAATCGGTCAACAATATCTTGCCACAAGTCAGCAGCCCAGATGGGTTTACCTCTGCGCTGCCAGTTGCTCTTCTTCCACTGCTTTAACCACTCCCACAAGGCATGCGCCGCCATCCATGAATCGGTATAAAGATAAAGCACCGGTCACTTTTCTCTCTCAGCAATATCTAAAGCCAACTGGATGGCTTTCACTTCTGCAAACTGACTCGACTCACCCACTCCCTCAGCCGCTTCCACGACTCGTCGAGTAGGACTCCACACAGCAGCTTTCCACCTTTGCTGGTTTCCTACAATACGACAAGCTCCATCAGTAAACAGCGCATATCGCCTCTCATTTTCCGATAATTGATTATATGGCGGGGACTCCTCCGCATGCACCACCCTCTCCTCTGGGGACCCTCCAAAATCCGTGCCTTGCGGCCAGTCCATGATCACCTCCAGAATTCCTGGATGATAGGGGTTCCCTATTCGGGCTTGCTGAGTAATTAGCGCTACCCACTTACTCCACATCACATCAGTTGCATGATGTGTGGAAGGTGACTTCCCTTTAAACATCCAGTTCAACACTGGCAACCGGGGTGCCAAGAGGAGCTGTGCTTCAGTACCAATTACCTCCAAAGCAGCTCAAACTCCTTCGTATGCTGCCAATATCTCTTTCTCAGTCGTAGTATAGCGAGACTGATCCTCTATATGCTCAACTCCAAAACCCTAGGGGTCGGCCTCGAGTCTCTACAGGTGCCCTTTGCCAGAGAATCCAGGTAGGGCCATTCTCCCTTGCTGCGGTGTACAGCACAATTTTTTACATCTTGTCCTGCCCGGACTGGCCCAAGGGCTACTGCATGAACAATCTCCCGTTTAATTTGTTCAAAGGCTGATTGCTGCTCAGGGCCCCCATTTAAAATCGTTCTTCTGGGTCACTTGATAGAGAGGGCTCACAATCTGACTGTAACCAGGAATATGCATTCTCCGGAAACCCACAACGCCTAAGAAGGCTTGTGTTTCCTTTTTGTTAGTTGGTGGGGACATAGCCATTATTTTGTTAATCACGTCCATTGGGATCTGGCGACACCCATCTTGCCACTTAATTCCTAAAAACTGGGTCTCTTGTGCAGGTCCCTTGACCTTACCTGATTTGATGGCAAAACCAGCTTCCAAAAGGATTTGAATTACCTTCTCCCCTTTCTTGAAGAATTCTTCTGCTGTATTACCCCACACAATGATGTCATCAATGTATTGCAAGAGCTCCACCCTTCTCCAGTGCAGTCTGGATCAGTCCATGGCAAAGAGTAGGGCTGTGTTTCCACCCCTGGGGCAGTCGATTCCAGGTGTACTGGACACCCCTCCAGGTGAAAGCAAACTGTGGCCTGCACTCTACTGCCAAAGGAATAGAGAAAAAGGCATTAGCGATATCAATTGTAGCATACCACTTACCTTCATAGAATCATAGAATTGTCTAGGTTGGAAGGGACCTTTAAGATCATCTAGTCCAACCATCAACCTAACTCTGATAAAAAACCATCACTAAACCATGTCACTAAGCTCTATGTCAACCCGTCTTTTGAATACCTCCAGGGATGGTGCCTCAACCACTTCCCTGGGCAGCCCATTCCAATGCTTAATAACCCTTTCAGTGTAAAAATTCTTCCTAATATCCAATCTGAACTTCCCCTGGCGCAACTTGATGCCATTTCCTCTTGTCCTGTCGCTTGTGACTTGGGAGAAGAGACCGACCCCCCGCCTCTCTACAACCTCCTTTCAGGTAGTTGCAGAGAGCGAGGAGGTCTCCCCTCAGCCTCCTTTTTTCTCTAGGCTGAACAACCCCAGCTCCCTCAGCCTCTCCTCATAAGACTTATTCTCCAGACCCCTCACCAGCTTTGTTGCCCTTCTCTGGACCCGCTCTAGCACCTCGATGTCTTTTTTGTGGTAAGGGGCCCAAAACTGGATGCAGTACTCGAGGTGGGGCCTCACCAGTGCCGAGTACAGGGGGACGATCACAGAATCACAGAATCGTCATGGTTGGAAAGGACCTCTGAGATCACCGAGTCCAACCATACACACACAAAAAACCCCTACAATCTCGGCCACTAGAGCATGCCACTAGAGCATGCCCTGAAGTGCACATCTACATGTTTCTTAAATACCTCCAGGGATGGTGACTCCACCACCTCCCTGGGCAGGCTGTTCCAGTGCCTGACCACCCTCCCAGTAAAGTAATTCTTCCTAATATCTAATCTAAACTTCCCCTGCCGCAACTTCAGACCATTTCCTCTGGTCCTGTCATTATTCCCTTGGGAGAAGAGGCCAACACCCACCTCTCTACAACCTCCTTTCAGGTAGTTGTAGAGGGCAATGAGGTCCCCCCTCAGCCTCCTCTTCTCCAAACTAAACATGCCCAGTTCCCTCAACCTCTCCTCATATGACTTGTTCTCTAGACCCCTCACCAGCTTGGTGGCTCTCCTCTGGACACGCTCCAGCACTTCAATGTCCTTCCTGTAGTGAGGGGCCCAGAACTGAACACAGTACTCGAGGTGAGGCCTCACCAGGGCCGAGTACAGAGGCACGATCACTTCCCTACTCCCGCTGGCCACACTATTCCTGATACAAGCCAGGATGCTGTTGGCCTTCTTGGCCACCTGGGCACACTGCTGGCTCATGTTAAGTTGGCTGTCCACCAGCACCCCCAGGTCCTTTTCTGCTGAGCAGCTTTCCAGCCACTCTTCCCCAAGCCTGTAGCGTTGCCTGGGGTTGTTGTGACCGAAATGCAGGACCTGGCACTTGGCCTTGTTGGACCTCATCCCATTGGCCTTGGCCCATCGATCCAGCCTGTCCAGGTCCCTCTGTAGAGCCTTCCTACCCTCCCAGCAGATCAACTCTCCCACCTAACTTGGTGTCGTCTGCAAACTTCCTGAGGGTGCACTCGATCCCCTTGTCCAGATCATTGATAAAGATGTTAAAGAGAACCAGCCCCAATACCGAGCCCTGGGGGGCACTGTCGGAGTGGGAGACGGACCCGGAGTAACGATGAGTCTCAATATGAGTATGGTCGTTCTCACTTTATTCAAGTTCACACAGAGTATATAAAGACAGACAAGCAGAGCACGCGCTGGCAACAATTATACGATTGGCTTACAGTCTCTGTTCACGCGCCTAGAGCGCTCACACAATTAATGCAGACCTCTTGTCCACGCGCAGCAGATGTTTCTCTATCTCCCGGAGGCAGTACCGCTTATCACTTACTTATCATGTAGCTACTTCTTCATACTTCTGTTTCTCAAGGACAGTTCACAGCCTCCTCCAGGCTTTCATCCCTATCAAAGACTGGGTTGCTCATTGTAATCAAGTCGTGCCCTTTTTCTCTCAGCCATTCCTCCACAATTCCCCCTTTTTGTTTTTGAGCAATCCAGGCTTGGTTTACTACTTTTAACATAGCTCTCTTAATACAACTAAGCACTAAACATAAGCATAGACCTATAATCATAAGGGTTATTATAATGCGCAAGCCTTCAACAAGCAAGCCTACTAACCATTGTGGCATATTCCCAAACAAGTTAGTCAGCCACCCATCGAAAAACCCATGGTTTTGATGAATTTTGTTTGCATGCTCTTTTAACCACTGCAACTGTTTATGAATTGATTCGCTGTGATCGGACAAATTCATACAGCACATGCCTTCAAAATCCTCGCAACCATGACCTTGAGCTAATAGCAAAAAGTCAATTGCGGCTCTATTCTGCAAAATTGCGTGGCGTAAGCTATTTTGATCTCCTAACAGAGTTTCTATTACCTCAGTGGTGACTTTAGCTTGTTTTTCAGCCCAACAAGCTAACCGTCCTATCTCCTTCAAAGCTCTGCCTGCTGCTGCCCCAGGTACAAACAAGGATAAAAACACTCTCTCAGTGGGACTGAGTAAGGTAACTTCATCATTGCAATTTGGTGGGAGACCCGTGACCGCCCGTTTTGTACGTGCGGCGTTTTCTCCCTTGGTCACATTTTTCCACCAGTTTTGATTTGGGGCCAACAACGTTAATTTGCCAAGATAACATGGACCACCTATCGCATTTTTCGGAATTCCCTGCCATGCCCTGTCACCACATATCAAAAACACGTCTGGCGGCAAGGCTTTTGGGGTGCCATTGTTCCAAATTTGCTGTTCCCCTTTTGTTCCAACCCCAAGGGCTCCCAGTCCTTGCTTTGATGTGTCATTTGTGCCACAAAATGCGCCTTTATATCTATAGTCATAGTAGTTTGCTTTCGGAGTGACGTTTGTCCACCCCATCCAATTAAATGATCGATAATAATTTACGCCAGTAAAGGCAGGTCCTCCAAAAAATATGCAGGTTTGAGTCCAGTTCTGGGAGACATTTCCAATTCTCATTGATCCTAACAGTTCTAATTCTTGAGGGTCCCAAGGCAGCGTAACATTCAGGCTATTAAGGAGCGTGGCACTACAATTACTAACGCTCTGGGAATTAGTGCAGTTCTGCTTACTATACTTGCTAAAGTCTTCTACCTTAAAACCATGTACTCCTATCAAACATGTCCGAAAAGGCTCTGTAGCAGAGGCAAGCGATAGACAAAAGGCTTGTTGTCCTGTCTTATTCGCCCAGGTGACCCACATGTTTTCCCTAGGTTCAATCTTGTGGAGGGTCATTACCGCCAGGATCAATATCCCCAGGGTCAGGATCTTGAACATCTTGGTTGTCAGGCGGATCATGTCGAGTCAGAGCAGGTTTTACAGCTCGACTGGGCACCCACACTGGACCACGATCTGTGGAGACACACATATAACCTCGACCATTAAATATAACAGGAACAGGCCCCATCCAAATTCCAGAGACTGGATCTTTATACATCACTTTGAGTTGCGGGAGTATTGTTGTACTATTGAACTTAAGGTTTTGATGGTGAATCATCACTGGCGGTTCCTCTCGATCACCCATGAGACAGAGAAAGTTCAACGTAAAGAGCACACGATGTAGCCTTTGCTGAGCATCTGTCTCTACTCCCTTTTGTTTACCTAGATAGTCCATCAATACTTGATGAGTGCGTTCCACTAATCCTTGTCCCGTAGGCGAATGTGGGATCCCTGTCGTGTGATCAACCCCCCATCTTAGCAAAAACTTTCTAACCTTTTGACTAACATAAGCAGGCCCATTATCAGTTTTAATGCATTCAGGCACTCCTAATACAGCAAAGCAAGCAAGCAAGCGTTTACATACATGATGTGCCTTTTCTCCGGGCAATGCGGTTGCCCAGATCATTTTTGAAAATGTATCAATGGTCACATGTACATACTTCAAGCGACCAAACTCTGGGATATGTGTGACATCCATCTGCCATAACTCTAACGCTTTTAATCCTTTTGGGTTCACTCCTAACCCTATTCCTGGGCCATGGCTCCCACATTTCGGGCAGGCTTGGATAATGCCTCGAGCCTCATTTTCTGTTAAATTAAATTGTCTTTTTAGCCCTTTTGCATTTTGGTGAAAATTCTCATGACTCTGCCTAGCTTGTTGAAATTTATCCATAGGAGGCACATGACACACTGAGCTAACCAGGCTGTCAGCAAGTTGATTGCCCTGGCCTAATCCAAGGTCTAGCTGATGACTACGGATATGGATAACACAACAGGCAGCTGTTCTTTGGTCAAGTACAGATCGCAACCGAATAAATAAACTCCCCAGCCTAGGATTAGCTGTCTCTCTAAGTAGAGCGTCTTCCAGGCGTGGCACTATTCCAGCCACATATAATGAGTCTGTTACTACATTCAAGGGAGTGCTTAGCCAATTGTTCAAGGCCCAAACTACTGCAGTTAGTTCCAATGTTTGAAGGGAATCTCGAGGTTGTCCCTCTATGATATGCTGACACCATTGACCTTTTTCCTGCCAAACACAGGCTGCGCGCCGCAAGCGTTTGCCTGCATCTGTATACACAGTGATACCATCTGACAATGGGTCTCTCCGTACCTTGGGTCTTTCTAGCCACTGATTTCTTTTTAGAACTTGCCACAATTTCCCTTGTGGCTGTTGTGAATGCACTCTCCCACTGTAGCCTAACAAGGCTTCTTGCATGGCAGCGTCATTACGCAGCCACCATTCTAAATCTACAGCGTTAACAGGTATGCTAATATCCTCTGGTTCTTTACCACTGATTTCTATGATTCGTGATCTTCCTTTTCGTATCAATTCACCTACTGCTTCAGTTCGCGTTTGAATGCTCGTTTTTGGTTGTACACTTAAGAACACCCATTCTAAGACATTGAACACATTCTCTTTTGTTACCTTCCCTTCGCATTTGTCAGTGGCATCACCAAAGGAGGAGAAGGGAGTAGCAAGTTCCCCCTTTTTGTTTTGCCACTGACAAATGACTGCATATGGTGAATCTTTCCCGTTACATATTATCAGAGACACTGGCAACATTAAAATGCGTCGAGATGACCACGTCGATTGCAGTTTTTGTGCAATTTGTTGTAGTGCTGCTTGCTGCGTCGCTGTCAGAGTAACGCCGTCGGCTGGATGATTGCTTCTCAATAATTCTGTTAAGGGTGCAATGTCGGTATTGGAGATGCCAACACAGTTCCGCACCCATTGAATGTCTCCAAGCAGGGTTTGGACATCAGTCAGTGTGCGCAATTGAGTTGCGAGCTCGTTTTTTTGCGGTCGAATCTTGGAGTCTATGATAGACCGTGGTGCTTTGTTTTTGAGCTTCAGTCCTTTCTACTCTCAATAACATTTCTTCAACGCCTGCTCCTTTTGGTAGACTGGCTAGAATTTGCTTGGTGGTCTTATTGGCATTGTCAAAAGCCAATACTTTGAACATCTGTTGTTTGCCGCTGTCATCTAAATCAGGGTGATTCATGATTGCTTCCCACAGTCGGTCAACAAAGTTACTATATTTTTCTGTAGTTCCTTGCATCATGGTACCAAATGACGGAATAGTAGATCCTGGGAGGCCGAGAAACGCCTCTAGGGCAAGTTGCGCCGATCGCTGTAATAGGTTTGCTGGAAACATCAACTGTACTTGCAAGTCACTAAATTTTCCGCGCCCTGCGAACATCTCTGCCGTGACTCCACGGAGGGGGTCTCCCTCCCCTTGTCTTTGAGCTGCTTCATTCATGGCTCGTTGTTGCCAGGAGGACTCCCACAACAAATATTGTGTTGGAGTAAGCAACAGTCTCATTAGGTTACGACAATCATATGGACACATCAGATCAGCAGAAAAAATCCAGCTGACAATTTGTCGGGTAGCCTCAGATTTTACTCCATAAGTTGAGATGGTGGTGCGAGCTTGTTGTAGAATTTTCCAATCATGTGGTTCCCATTTGCCAGTATTGTTTACATGTACAACAGGACACGCGAGAGGTGGAGTTCCACCCAAACTAGCGGCTGCTCCCCACTGTCCTTCTAATATAGCGTCTCTAATAATGCCATTCCAGCGTGCAGTTCTCGGAGGTGTTGAGGGATTCACTAGCCATGGAGGCATGTTATCATTGTTCCTCGCCACACGTAAATCTAACTCGTCGAGCTGCCTTAAAACTGTCTGTAGCAGTTTGTCTGTGGACAGTTTACGACTCTTGTCGGGAGGTGGAGTTGGCGGACCAGACGAATCACTGGAGGGGGGTAACGGTGGATACAAGAGAGGCGGAGTTGCTGGAGGAGGTGCTGTGGGCGGAGGGCGACACGCTGCTCCTCCCAAATCGATGAGATCAGTAGACGTTTCAGGCCCCTCCTCTGCTGGAGTTTTCTGAGGAGGCGCTTCCGCATTTGCATTACTTTTCTGTTTTAGTTTCGCATCGCTCACTTCCGCTTTTCCCGAGTTTTGCAAGGGGTTCAGCGGCAAGTCTTTACTTTTCTCAGGAGGGTCAGAGTCCTCATTAGCTCGAATTTCAGCAACAGTTTTACACACAGTCCCGGTCATTCCCTTTACCGCGGGCAGCCCGAAGAACCGCGCAATAGGTCCAGGCTTACTTTCAGGTTTTAAGGCGGCCGCTCCTGGACCTAACATTTGAGCAGCTGCACAGGCTACTTCCCGCTCTGCTTTCATCGCTTCTAAAGTCTCTAGCACAGTATGCCACAATCCACGGACGGCTTTTATCTCTTTCTCCTCTTTTTCATCCCCCTCGATTGTTTTTTGCCACATCGTCCCTCCAAAATCCCGCCATTCCGAAACAGAAAACAGCATAGGTGTGTCAGAAAAATGACCCCATCGCTGTCCTAATTTAATTAACTTTATCAAGAGTTTCGCCGGTACTTCATTCCCTCTCTTAGAGAGGATTCCAGCGAGTAGCGTGGAACTTATCAACAGTTTCGCCGGTACTTCATTCCCTCTCTTAGAGAGGATTCCAGCGAGTAGCGTGGCCGCAGCTTCTACTTGCATCACTGCGCCTGGGAGGTGAGAGGCCACCTCGCACTGTTGTCTGCTCCCGCCTTTGCGCCCGAGCAGCACTTCTCCCAGCCGTGGTTTCCCGCTCCCCTCCTCTAGCTGCTTACCGCAGACTCGGAGAACTCAGTCCCGCTGAGCTATGGATCTCTGGGCATCCTCTGCTACCAGATGTCGGAGTGGGAGACGGACCCGGAGTAACGATGAGTCTCAATATGAGTATGGTCGTTCTCCCTTTATTCAAGTTCTCACAGAGTATATAAAGACAGACAAGCAGAGCACGCGCTAGCAACAATTATACGATTGGCTTACAGTCTCTGTTCACGCGCCTAGAGCGCTCACACAATTAGTGCAGACCTCTTGTCCACGCGCAGCAGATGTTTCTCTATCTCCCGGAGGCAGTACCGCTTATCACTTACTTATCATGTAGCTACTTCTTCATACTTCTGTTTCTCAAGGACAGTTCACAGCCTCCTCCAGGCTTTCATCCCTATCAAAGACTGGGTTGCTCATTGTAATCAAGTCGTGCCCTTTTTCTCTCAGCCATTCCTCCACAGCCCGGATGCTATGTGCATTCTTGGCATAGATTACCCCAGGAGAGGGCGTTTTAAAGACCACAGGGGGTACCAGTGGGCATTTGGTGTACTGGTGGTGGAGACGAAGGAAGTTATGCAACTGTCTACTTTGCCTAGCCTGTCAGAGGACCCTTCTATTGTAGGGCTGTTGAGAGTCAAGGAACAAAAGGTGCCCATTGCTACTACAGCTGTGCATAGGAGACAATATCACACTAATCGAGATTTTTTGCTCCCTATTCAGAAGCTGATTCATCAGCTGGAAAGCCAAGGGGTGATCAGTAAGACTCACTCACCCTTTAACAGTCCCATATGGCCAGTGTTAAAGCCTAATTGGGTGTTGAAAAAATGTACTGCAGAAACAGCTCTAGACAAGTACAGTCTGTATTACTCAGGAAGTTGTAACATGTAAATACTTAAAGTGCATCTTTGAAATAATGATACATAAATTCCTAGTCTAAGCATCATCAGCACAAGGACATTAACTGGAGTGAGTGAAAACATTTTGGGGATAGGGAGCTTGTTTCTTTTCCTCTTTGTTTTGTTAAAGTGAAATATAGCACTAAAAATGCGACGGGGAGCTGGTCTCTGGCTTGGAGAATTCCAGAAAATCCTCAGTCTTGTCAATGGCTTGTCAATGTTTTTGTCCTATTGAGCCTGTCTGGAAAACAACAACTTTGTCTAAATACATACCACTTGTGTGAAGAAAGTGGTGTATTATTTAGCCCTAAACAAATTAGTCTACACTAAGCAGACTGGCAGGTGAGGAGACCATTAAAAGATGAAAAGGGATCACAGAGTCTGTTTCATTTTGAAAGTTTGATTATTCTTTCATAGAATCATAGAATCATTCAGGTTGGAAAAGACCCTTGGGATCATCGAGTCCAACCATCAACCCTACTCTACAAAGTTCTCCCCTACACCATATCCCCCAACACCACATCTAAGCAACTCTTAAACACATTCAGGGATGGTGACTCAACCACCTCCCTGGGCAGCCTATTCCAGTTTCTGACCACTCTTTCTGTGAAGAATTGCTTCCTAATGTCCAGTCTAAACCTACCCTGTTGCAGCTTGAAGCCATTCCCTCTTGTTCTACTGCTAATTACCTGTGAGAAGAGACCAGCACCAACCTCTCTACAATGTCCTTTCAAGTAGTTATAGAGAGTGATGAGGTCTCCCCTCAGCCTCCTCTTCCTCAAACTAAACAGTCCCAGCTCCCTCAATTGTTCTTCATACGATTGATGCTCCAGGCCCTTCACCAGCTTCGTTGCCCTCCTCTGCACTCGCTCCAGCACCTCGATATCTCTCTTGTATTGAGGTGCCCAAAACTGGACACAATACTCGAGGTGTGGCCTCACCAGTGCTGAGTACAGGGGGACAATCACCTCCCTACTTCTGCTGGTCACACTATTTCTAATACAAGCCAGAATGCCATTGGCTTTCTTGGCCACCTGGGCACACTGCTGGCTCATAGTCAGCCGCTTGTCAATTAGAAGCCCCAAGTCCTTTTCTGCCAGGCAGCTTTCCAGCCACACTTCCCCAAGCCTTTAGCAATGCACGGGGTTGTTGTGGCCCAAGTGCAGGACCTGGCGCTTGACCTTGTTGATGCTCATACCATTAACTTTGGCCCATCGATCCAATCTATCCAAGTCTCTCTGTAGAGCCTCCCTGTCCTCATGCAGATGAACATTCCCGCTTAACTTGGTGTCATCTGCAAACTTACAGATGATGCACTCTATGTCATTATCAAGATCATCAATGAAGATGTTAAACAGAAATGGTCCCAACACTGAGCCCTGGGGAAAACCACTTGTGACTGGCCGCCAGCTGGATTTAACTCCATTGAGCACCACTCTTTGGGACCGTCCAGACAGCCAGTCCTTGATCCAGCAGATAGCATGCTCATCCAGGCCATGAGCAGCCAGTTTTTCCACTAGAATTCTATGGGGAACAGTGTCAAATGCTTTTCTGAAGTCTAGGTAGACAATATCCACAGCCTTTTCCTCATCCAATAATCGGGTCATCTTGTCATAGAAGGAGATCAGGTTCGTCTGGCAGGACCTGCCTTTCATAAACCCATGCTGACTAGGCCTGATCCCCTGGTTGTCCATTATATGGCTTGTAATGGCACTCAAGATGATCTGCTCCATGATCTTCCCTGGTACTGAGGTCAGGCTGACAGGTCTATAGTTTCCTGGATCCTCCTTTCTGCCTTTCTTGTAGATGGGTGTTACATTTGCTACCCTCCAGTCCATTGGGACCTCCCCAGTTAGCCATGACTTCAGGTAAATAATGGAAAGTGGCTTGGCGAGCACATCTGCCATCTCTTTTAGCACTCTTGGGTGTAGCCCATCCGGTCCCATAGACTTGTGTGCATCCAAGCGGCATAGCAGGTCACTGATCACTTCCTCTTTAATTGTGATGACCTCATTCTTCTTCCCCTCCTTGTCTCCTAGCTCATGAGGCTGGGCGTCCAGGGAACAGCTAGTTCCACTGCTAAAGACTGAGGCAAAGTAGGCGTTGAGCACCTCAGCCTTTTCCTCGTCCTTGGTGACTATGTTTCCCTCTGCATCCAATAAGGGAGGGAGATTTTCCCTAATCCTCCTTTTGTTGTTAATGAATTTATAGAAACATTTTTTATTATCCTTAACAGCTGTAGCTAGGTTGAGCTCTAGCTGCGCTTTGGCTCTCCTTATTTTCTCCCTGCATAGCTTCACTACATCTTTATAGTCTTCATGAGAGACCTGCCCCCTCTTCCAATGGTCATAGACTCTCCTTTTGTTCTTGAGATCCAGCCAAAGGTCTCTATTTAGCCAGGACGGTCTCCTTCCCCGCCTACTTGTTTTTTGGCACACGGGGACAGCCTGCTCCTGCGCCTTCAAGACTTCTCTCTTGAAGTATGTCCATCCTTCCTGGACTCCTATATCATTCAGGGCAGCCTCCTGTCGTGGTTTCGGCCAAATTTACCAAAACCAGACCGACAGATGGCCCTTCCCCAACTCTCCCCCCCCCCCAAAAGAGAGGAGAGAAAGAGATAAGGAGATTTAGAAGTTTAGAATGAACTAAACTACTTTAATGCAGAATTAATATTAAAATAAAAATAAAGAAGAAAATAATGAAATAGATACAATATATACAAAACCGTATCAAGCTCCCAGGATGACAGTCACATCACCGGCAGGCACTGGGGAAGTCCCAGACTGGACTCAGTGACGGATGGGAACTGGGTTCCAGCTCTGGAGTCAGGAACACACAGATCAGGATCAAAGGCAGATGAACAGAGAGAGTCCTCTTCGGACATCGGCCATTGAAGAAAGAGAGCTGACCCTTTGATCCCTCAGCTTTTATACTGAGCATGGGGCAGATGGGATGGAATACCCCAGTTGGTCAGGTTTGGGTCACCTGTCCTGTCCACTCCTCCCTGCAGGTGGGACCCCTTTACATTTTTTCCATTTCCGACCCTCTAAGGGGCAAAGAATGAAAATGGGCTGACCTTGGTTGTTATAGCAATAAGTATAAGCAAGGGCCTCTCTGCATACCATTCCTTGGCATGTAGCACAAACATTGGTCTTATCATTCTGAGTACGAGCAGTTTTCTCCACAATATACTGTTAATTTCAGACAGTTAGAAGAGGCCTAGCTGAGATGTAAAATTACAGAACAGAAAATTGGTTCGGTTTTACTTCAAACTGGGACACCTCCCAAGGGATTTTGTCAAGCAGTCTTCTGAACAGGTCAAAGTTTGCCCTCCGGAAGTCTAAGGTGGCAGTTTTTCTAACCCCTTTCCTTGTTTCTCCAAGAATCGAAAACTCAATCATGTCATGATCGCTGTGCCCTAGACAGCCTCCAACCTTTACTTCCCCCACAAGTTCTTCCCTGTTCACAAGAAGCAGGCCCAGGAGGGCACCTTCCCTGGTCGGCTCACTTACCAGCTGCGTGAGGAAGTTATCCTCCACACATTCCAGGAACCTCCTGGATTGTTCCCTCTCTGCTGTGTTGTATTCCCAGCAGATACCCGGGAGGTTAAAGTCCCCCACAAGAACAACGGCAAGTGACTGCGAGATTTCTCCCAACTGCTTATAGAAAGCTTCATCCACCTCACTGCTTTGGTTGGGAGGTCTATAGCAGACTCCCACAGCGATATCAGCTTTATTGGCCCTTAACCTAATCCAAACACTCTCAACCCCGTCATCACTATACTTGATTTCTGAGCTCTCATAGCATTCCCTAACATACAGGGCCACTCCACCGCCTCTCCTTTCCTGTCTATCCCTCCTGAAGAGCTTGTAGCCATCGATTGTGGCACTCCAGTCATGTGAGGCATCCCACCACGTTTCTGTGATAGCCACTATGTCATAGTTTTCCTGGTGGATCATGGCTTCAAGCTCCCCCTGTTTGTTGCTCATGCTGCATGCATTGGTATAGATGCACTTCAGATGAGCTAATGATTCCAACACTTTTTTGTGAGTGTGGGCCCCAATTCCTACCAGACCCTTCTCAGGTGCTTCCATGATTTCTAAACGTCTATCCCTACTCTCATGAAATGGCAGAGCGAAAGTCCTCACTAGTCCACCATCCTTCAAGCCCTGGCATGCTTCCCTTGGGTTTAATCCTGACAGACATCCTGGAACATAGGAGGTTCCACTCAAATATGAGAAAAAACTTCTTCACAGTGAGGGTGACAGAGCCCTGGAACAGGCTGCCCAGGGAGGTTGTGGAGTCCACTTCTTTGGAGATTTTCAAGACCCGCCTGGATGCAGTCCTGAGTAACATGTTCTAACATGCTCTAGGCAATCCTGCTTCAGCAGGGGAGTTGGACTAGATGATCTCTATGGTCCCTTCCAACTCTAAAAATTCAGTGAAAATTCAGTGAAATTCAGACCCAGTTATCTCCCCTTCCCCCCTCATATCTAGTTTAAAGCCCTGTCAATGAGCCCTGCTAACTCCTGCCCCAAAATTCTTTTCCCCCTCTGGGACAGGCGCATCCCACCTGCCACCAGCAGGCCAGGTGTCTCGTATAGCAGCCTATGATCAAAAAACCCAAAGCCCTGTTGATAACACCAGTCCCAGAGCCACGAGTTGATCTGTTGCCTCTTCCTGTTAATTTCCTCATTCATGATTGCCACTGAAGGGATAGAGGAGAACACAACTTGTGTTCCTGATCCCTTAAGCAGCCGTCCCAAGGCTCTAAAATCTCTTTTAATTGATTTTGGCCTCCTTCTACCCACTTCCTCACTACCCATCTGAAATACTAAAAGGGGGTAATAATCAGAGGGGTTTACCAGGGCAGGAAGTTTGTCCAGCACGTCCCTAACCCATGCCCCAGGGAGGCAGCAGACTTCCCTGTGAAGTGGGTCAGGGCGGCATATTGGTCCCTCTGCCCCCCTCAGTAGAGAGTCACCCACAACAATGACCCGTCTGCTTTTCCTTTTGGAGACAGTTGTGATGCCAGGTCTATGGCAACTTGGTCTTTCTGACTTTTCTAGCCTGGGTGTACCACCCTCCTCTCCAAGAGCCAGTTCCTCCTGCAGGACTCCATACCTGTTCTGCAAGGGTAACTGGGAAGGTGGGAGGGGCCAGGAGGGATTTGCCTGCTTCCCCGAGCAGGGACCTGTTTCCATTCCCCCCATTCTCTGAGATCCCCTCCTACTGCCTGGTGACAAGAGGGGAGGGGGTCCTCTGATTTATGTGGGGCCTCAACCTGTTCCCTTTCTCTTTAGAAGGGTACAGAGTGGAAGACATTCACATTTTGTTTTTATCAAAAGTAATCCAATCCTCTCCTAACCTTCATTTTAGGAGGCTAAATAAGCCAACTTATGGAAACGCCTTTGATTTGCCACTTCCTCTCTGAGAATGGTTGCTGTACATCCCCGGGACACTCTGCGTCTGGAAGGTTTGTGTCCCCCAAGAACCCCAGCCTGCTTGCTTTCCCGAGTTCCTCCTGTGGTTCAGATACATCTGAGATGATCTGTAAAGCTTCTCCTGTCGTTGTTGTTGAGACGGACAAACGACACAGACAGCAATCTTCAGAAGTTCAAGCAGTAACAGTCCACCTTTATTAGCACACGTATATTCTTATATATTCTTTCTTAACACGTGTTCTTTTACTATTGGTTACATATTGTCATAACAATATATCATTGGTTGTCTCTTGCAAAACATCAAAACTACTCCTTATCTTGTCAGTCCCCAGCTGGTACCTAAAAGTTGTTTTACTTCTCAGGATGTTTTCTACTCCTTTCTTTCTCAAGGATATACTTTAATCTCTGCAAGGTCAACTCCTGACTCCATTCCCACAATCAAGGCTTCCACGGACCCGCCGCAGTCCCCCACAATTCCCCCTTTTTGTATTTGTGCCAAAAAGATCGCCTTCATCGTCCGCTGCAGGGCCCTTTGCAGCAAGGAGATGACACATGGCAACATTAATAGCACAACTACAACAATCAGTAAAATAACTAATCCTGTTCTTACTACCAACAACAACCATCCTTACAGTCCCCATCCACTAAACAATCTGTTCAACCAATCCCATCCATTATCGACTTGCAGCTTTTGTACTTCTTCCTTCAACAACTGTATGCTTTTATGAATTGATTCAGAGTGATCTGACAAGTTCATGCAACACATTCCATCAATATCCTCACATCCATGTCCTTGAGCTAATAACAAAAAATCTATCGCCGCTCTATTTTGTAACGTAGCATGCCTAACTGAGTCTACATCTAATAGTAAATTGCTTAATGCCGCAGAGGTTGCATTCGTTTGCTTTGCTAGCCAGCATCCTAACTTATTCAAGGTACTTAACGCTTTGGCAGCAGCTGCTCCTGGTACAAACATGGAGGCTGCCCATATTCCAAAAAGTGACTTGGTCATCACAGTCTTCATTGTAAGCATGGAGGCTCCTCTTAGCTTTTTTATAATAGCGATGTTGGTAAATCATGGATGTATTAGGAGTTAACAATGTTAAGCGTCCCAAACTGCATGGTCCTCCTTTCATGTGAGAAGGTATGGCTCCCCAGGCTCGATCTCCACATATCAGGAATATCCCCAGGGGTAGAGCCAAAGGGACATTTGAGGATCGAGAAATATTTGGGGAGGTAAAGTTACACCATACACTTGAATTTCTGTAAATTGACATACTTGAATTTACCACCCATGCCAGGGATTGATTCTTTCCTGTATAATTGAAATACAGACAATAGTCCATTTTTATAGATCCCAAAAGTTCGAGCTCTTGAGGTTCCAAAGGCACTTTAGGCAAATAAGGCACCCACGCATCCCATGTATTAACCAACGACTCGTTCTGAAAAGTTGCCCGTGCTTCATGTGGTACCGGCCACTTGTCCACTGGAACACCAACGAGGCACGTAGTAAATGGATTCTCTGGTGATGCAGTGGCCAGACATATGGAATCTTGGCCAGTCATGTTGGCTAGAGTGATCCATACGTTGGTCCTTGTCTGTGTTGGCATCCAAAATGCGTTGACTACGGCACACATCATGAGGAAGATAACACAGGCTTCACATTCCGTGCAGGCATCCATTGCGGCCCGTGATCTGTGGAAACACAAGCATAACCTCTTCCCCAGGTTAATAGATCATGTGGACCCATCCATTGACCCGTACATAGATCCCGCACTAACACCTTTGCCCCTGGACCCACCCCCTCCTGAGTTACCAGGGAATTGAAATGGCGAAGGATGGGTGGTGTTGGGGTCGGAGAATCATCAGAAACCTGTAAAAAATTTAAAACATACGTAGCTTTAGCCAATCATGCATCAGGTGGTTCACCCAGCGTTCCCCCTTTTTGTTTTTGGAGGAAGCGCTTGAGTGTACCGTGGGTTCGTTCTACAATGCTTTGTCCTGTGGGAGAATGGGGAATTCCAGTAACATGGGATATCCCCCAAAGCTGCAAAAATAATGCGACTTTCTGAGACACGTAAGCCGGGCCATTGTCTGTCTTAACTTGTTGGGGAACACCTAAAATGGAAAATGCACGTTGCCAATGGCGGATGACATCACGTGCAGATTCACCAGTATGAGCAGTGGCAACAAGAGCTGATGAAAAAGTATCTATAGAGACATGCACATATTTCAAACGCCCAAATTCGGGTACGTGCGTAACATCGGTCTGCCAGATCTGCAAGGCACGGAGGCCACGAGGGTTGGTGCCATAGTAAATAGGGACATGATGGCCCTGACAATCAGGGCATGCAGCAACAATGGCACGCGCCTCAGAATTGGAAATATGAAATTGGCGTTTCAGGGCCTGATAGCCCTGATGGTAAAAGCGATGTGAAGCTATTGCCTGTTGTTTAATATCGGGAACAGGTCCTAATGCCATTGCGGACACCAAAGCATCTGCTTTTGCATTTCCTTCCACTATAAAACCCAGTAACGTAGTGTGACTTTTAATATGCATGACATAATATTCATAGTGACGTTCCTGAATTTCCAACCATAATAGCTTCAGAACCCCAAACAGCATTTCATTAGACACATGCCCTAACACAGCTTTATCCAATCGTTGTACCAGTCCAACCACATAAGCAGAATCTGTTATGATGTTTACTGGGCCAGGGAAGTTTTGAAACACCATGGCCATCACCCTAAGTTCAACCACTTGTGGTGAGCCTTCTTGATGTTCGATTTTATGCTGCCATTGTGGTCTGTCTTTCCAAACGATGGCTGCTTTTCCTGTTTTCCCTGATCCATCCGTAAACACCGTGGGTCCCTCTACTGGATCCAATTGACTCAATTGTTTCTGACCAAATCTCACCTGACTTCCTAGTTTGACCAATGGATGTGAGGGCAAATGATAACTTATTTGCCCTGTATAGTTCATCGTGGCTGCTTGTAAGGCAGAGCTGTTGGCCATGCACCATTCAAAATAATCACTCTGCACTGGGAGTACAATTTTTTCTGGGTCTCTCGCCATTAATTCCATACAGCGTGTCCTGATTTTTATAATTACTTGAGCCACCAGCTCAAAAAGGCCAGCGGCTGTCTTTTTTGTTTTATTTGGCAAGAAAACCCACTCCAAAACATGTAGAGAATCATCCCACTTCTCATGCCATTGTGCAATCATGGCAAAGGGTACCAACTGGTCAACCAAAATGATTGCCTGGACAGGCACTGTCAGTTCAATTCTCCATACATGTTTGCTACTAATTGCTCGCTCAATGTCTGCAATTGCTTTTTGTGCACCTACCGTCAAGGTGCGTGGGGCAGAAATATCTGTGTCTCCTTGCAGTAGTTCAAATAACGGTTGCAATTTAGAAGAAGGAATCCCCACGTAGGGTCGAATCCAATTAATCATCCCTGCTAATTTTTGCACGTCATTTAATGTTTTCACTTCCACTTGCAATTGTATGGGTTGTGGCATCACCATTTGAGTTAAGACTTTCATACCTAAATAGAGCCATGGTTGCTGCCGTTGCACCTTTTCAGGCGCAGCAATTAGTCCATATTGGCACAGGGATTCCCGTGTTTTGTTCTCCATCTCAATTAACTCCTGTGGAGTTGCTGCAGCTAACAGAATGTCATCCATATAATGATAGCAATAACCTGATGGGAACAAAGCACGTACTGGACTTAATGCCTTTGCCACGAACCACTGGCAAATTGTGGGTGAGTTTTTCATACCTTGCGGTAACACCTTCCAATGATATCTTTTTGCAGGTTCCATATTGTTTATGGATGGTACAGTAAAGGCAAATTTCTCCGTATCTTGATCTGCTAAAGGAATCGTAAAGAAACAATCTTTCAAGTCCATTACAACAATTTCCCATTGCATCGGAATCATGGTGGGAGAGGGTAATCCAGGTTGTAAAGCTCCCATGGTTGCCATAACCTCATTAATCTTCCTCAGATCATGTAACAATCTCCATTTTCCAGATTTTTTTCTTTATAACAAACACAGCGGTATTCCAAGGGCTGTGTGAGACTTCTATGTGTCCTGCAGCTAGCTGTTCTGCTACGAGAGACTGCAGGGCAGTGAGTTTTTCTTGACTGAGGGGCCACTGATCAACCCACACCGGTCTTTCAGTTAACCATCTTAATGCCAGAGTGGGTCGAGAAATGCCCTGCAATACAGTGACCCCTACTGAAAATCTGTTGTTATCCGTACTCCCCATTGTCCTAAACAATCCCTTCCCCACAAATTTAATGGGGCCGAGGTCACATAAGGTCTCACCGTAGCCCTTTGACCTTCAGAATTAACAATCGTAATCGGTTTGGCTGATATTAGGCTAGTCGCAACTCCTCCAAGTCCTGCCACCCCCAAGGTGTTTGAGGCCAAAGGCCAAGTATTAGGCCATTCGCGCAGTGAGATGATAGTCACATCCGCCCCTGTATCGAGTAACCCAGTCAGTTTCACCTGATCGGGGGTAACGCTGTTCATCATGAGTGTACAGATCATTTGCGGTCGTTTCTCCGACACTGTCTGAGTCCAGAAAACAAGTGGTTTTCCTGTTGATCCAAATCCGCCGTCACCGCGAACAACCTGTTCAGTCCTGGGGACACAACTCATAAATGGCACAAGTTGAGCTAAGCGTGTTCCTTTTTCTGTTGTTACCGGTGGTGTTGCTGTTGATACCATAGCACAAATTTGTCCTGTAAAATGGACGTCAATAACTCCCACATGCACCATGAGTCCTTGTAGGGTGGTACTTGATCTTCCTATTAGTAAAGCACTCAGTCCCCTACCGATTGGTCCCCAGGCATCTAAGGGCACTTTGTGCACCCCTTGAGTCGTTATAGTCACTGTGTGGGCGGTGGATACATCCATCCCGGCTGATCCACTGGTTTTCCCTGATAGCTTGTCACAGAGGGTTGCGTCTGCACTGACCCTAGAAATGGGTTGCCAGGATTGTAGGGCATTTGCGTATGGGGCATTTGTGTCTGCACGCACCCCTTCGCGCTCTTCTTGCCGTTTCCCGGCTGTAATGGTTGGCCATTAAGGTGATATTTAGAGTGACATTGCTTAGCAACATGTCCAACCCTTCCACATCTATAACAATTCATTTCTGCTGTGTCTCCCGCCGTATTGACTTTTCCCGAGCCAGTTCCTCCCGTTTTTTTCTTGGGGCATTCAGCTTTTACATGACCTGTTTGACCACAGCCATAGCATTTTTGGCCCTGCACTCGCATGGCTGCCATTGCGGCAGCGAGTGCAGTCATTTTATGCTCCACAGATCCCAACCTTGGCACAAGCAGTGATCATCGCCTCTAAGGTTGGGTCTCCTGGTAATGCCTCAATTATTTTTTGACAGTCCGCATTAGCATTGTCGCGAGCCATTTGTTTCACTAACATTTCACGGAGGCGCGCATCAAACACTTGACGTTCAACAGCAGCTTGTAACTTTTCAACAAAGGAGAGAAATGGTTCTCGAGTGCCTTGTTTAATGGTGGTATATTTTTGTTTTGGCTCTGCCAATTCTGCTGTGCGAATTATCACCTCGATGCCTATATTTTTTACTTGTTCAAGCACCAAGGGGGGCCACTGCGCTTGATGCTGTGGGTTATTGAATTGCCCAGCACCCATTAAAACATCAGCACCATTGCCATAGCGAGGATCACCCTGTGGAAACTGCAGATTTGCTACGGCCTGCGCCTCAGCCCTTTGCTGCCAAATATTTCGAAACACTGCAAGCTGCACAGGTTGAAAAATGATCTGAGCAATATGAGTAATATCATAAGGGGTCATAGCTTCCATTGACAATAATCATATCAGTTGCATTACTGCAGGGGAGTTGGGGCCATACTGGGCGGTGGCCTTTTGTAAATCCTGAATCACCTTCCAGGAATAAGTAGCATGCTCATGAGGCTCCCCTGCTGCTGGGTCATGATACACCACAGGAAATGCTGCAGGCCCAGCAGTCTCAACATTCAAAGGTTCATCAGTGGTGAGGGGAACGGATATATTCTCTGATAAATCCCAGTCGCCCAACTCCATAGCTTTAGCTTTGACCTTTTTCCAGAATCGCACAGGATTTCGTGGTCTAACCGTAATCGAGGCTGGAGGTAAATCCCAAGTACGAGGGTATTTTGGTCTACACTCTGCCCCCCCTTGCTCGGAACATTTTACTGGCGCAGGGGTGTGCAAAGGGGGACCCGGATTCTCAGGGACTACCTCCTCAAGCTCATTTTGCCCTGTCATAGGATCATCCTGATCAACATTAACGTCCGAATCCTCTGGCAGAGGTGGATACAAAAAGGGGTTAAGCGACGGCCGCGCCTTTTGCTCTTCCGCAATCGGCACTGGTGAAGCAGAGGGTTGCACACACTCTCCTGACTTAGATACAGGGAGTGCCTCCTGCGGCCACACATATCCCGAATCTGCTGCTTGTTTATGCAAGTCTCTTGCTGCTTCTATCTGTTCTCGGGGCAGGACATACTTATACTTTTTTCCTTCGGAAAGCCGCAGCCCCCCCCCCCATCAGCACCCCCCCCGTCTTCTTTCTTGGTAACAGGGTGTTTTAGGACCGCAGATGGCTCCGCCCCTCCTTTTAAGTCCGGCCCGAAAGGATCAGGCGACTCATTTTTTCCCGCAGTCTCCGCTTGTTCCCTCTGCTCTTTAAACCCTTTCAAAGTCTCTAGTAGCAAACGCCACGTTGTTAGTAGTTCAGTCGCTTCTTTTGAGCCTCTCGTAGCACCATCAAACAATTTATCACCCAAGTCTTTCCATTGTGATACACTAAACGCTGTGACAGTGGTAACTTCAATGCCTTGTCTTTTGCCCCAGAGCAACATTTTCCGTAAAGTCAACTCGGGGAGGTCCACTCCTCGCCGTTTCAAAAGCAACTGCCACATAGAGAGTATGATACCCTCTTCTTTGGACAGGTTCCCTCCCATGTTCCCAGTAGCTCACCTCTCCAGGTGTCTTATTCACGATCCGGATCAATCAGCAGCTCTCCCCGCCGCTCTCAGCTATACTGGGCTCCGTCTCCACGGCTATCTCCAGCCGTCTTTTTTCCTATGCAGAATCACGTCGGGGTCACCAGATGTCGTTGTTGTTGAGACGGACAAACGACACCGACAGCAGTCTTCTGAAGTTCAAGCAGTAACAGTCTACCTTTATTAGCACACATATATTCTTATATATTCTTTCTTAACACGTGTTCTTTTACTATTGGTTACATATTGTTATAACAGCATATCATTGGTTGTCTCTTGCAAAACATCAAAACTACTCCTTATCTTGTCAGTCCCCAGCTGGTACCTAAAAGTTGTTTTACTTCTCAGGATGTTTTCTACTCCCTTCTTTCTCAAGGATATACTTTAATCTCTGCAAGGTCAACTCCTGACTCCATTCCCACAATCAAGGATTCCACGGACCCGCCGCAGTCCCCCACATTCTCCCACTGAACCCCATAGCTTTCTGGGAGACATCTGTGCCACTTCAGGCTAAGCCGGATAAGCAGCAGCTAGAAAACAAAACCTGCTTCAGAAGCGTTAGGTGCATTGGTGGTAATGTAAAATAAAAATCAGAAGGGGATCATGATCATTTCTATTTGCCACGCGTGTCCCTGTGAATTTTGGGTTTACTTCAACTAGAAGTAGTGAGGAGGATAATTCAATGTCTACAGAGGTGTCGCCAGGGTTAAGTCCGACTAACCCCAGCATCAAAACACCCTCAGTTCAGAAAAAAAGACGGGTCATTGTTGTAGGTGACTCCATCCTGAAGGGAGCGGGAGGCCCGACATGCAGACCCGACCCACTTCTCAGGGAAGTCTGCTGCCTCCCTGGGGCCCGGGTTAAAGACATAAAAAGAAAACTTCCCTCCCTGGTAAGCCCCTCAGATTATTACCCTTTACTCATTTTTCAGGCAGGCAGAGATGAGCTGTTAACGAGAAACCCAAGGGCAATCAAAAGAGACTTTCGGGCCTTGGGACAACTGGTCAAGGGGTCAGGAGCACAGGTAGTGTTCTCCTCTGTCATCCCAGTCACAGGGAAGGATGAGGAAAGTAACAAGAAGAGCCAGCAGATCAATACCTGGCTCCGAGTCTGGTGTCAGAGGCACAACTTTGGGTTTTTTGAGCACAGGAAGGTTTACGTGACACCAGGCCTACTGGAGACAGATGGGGTACACCTGTCTCAAAAGGGGAAGAGGGTCTTTGCGCAGGAGTTGGCAGGCCTCATCAAATGGTCTTTAAACTAAGTTTGAAGGGGGAAGGGGGGGAATCCATCAGCAGAGACGCAAGGGTCATCAATGGGTTAGAAACTATGGCTGTGCCTGGGAATGGTCAGGTAGAAGTTAGGCCTTCCTACACCAAGAAGGTGGTGGGACCGGTAGCCCAGCTGAAGTGCTTTTACACTAATGCACGCAGCATGGGCAACAAACAGGAGGAGCTGGAAGCCATTGTGCAGCAGGAAAGCTATGACGTAGTCGCCATCACGGAAACATGGTGCGATGACTTGCATGACTGGAGTGCTGCATTAGATGGCTACAAACTCTTCAGAAGGGACAGGCGAGGAAGGAGAGGAGGAGGGGTGGCCCTGTATGTTAGGGAGGGTTACGAATGTCAAGAGCTAATTGAGGGTAACAGTAGAGCTGAGTGCTTATGGGTAAGAATCGGGGGGAGGGCCAGCAAGGCTGATATCGTGGTGGGAGTCTGTTATAGACCACCCAACCAGAATGTAGAGATAGATGAAATATTCTATAAGCAGCTGGGAGAGGTCTCAAGATCGCTTGCCCTTGTCCTGGTGGGAAATTTCAACCTACCAGATATCAGCTGGGCACACAATACAGCTGAGAGGGAACAGTCTAGGAGGTTCTTGGAGCGTATCGGGAATGGAGATTGACAGTAGACTATCGCGACCTGAATGAAGTCACACCACCAGTGAGTGCTGCCGTCCCAGATATGTTAGAACTTCACTATGAACTGGAGTCAAAGGAAGATAACTTCCTGTCGGGGATAACTTCCTGACACAGCTGGTGAGGGAGCCGACTAGGGAAGGAGCCCTGCTGGATCTGCTGCTTGTAAATAGAGAAGGACTTGTGGGGGATGTGACGGTTGGAGGCTGTCTTGGGCACAGCGACCATGAAATGATAGAGTTCTCAATTCTCAGGGAAGCAAGGAGGGGAGCCAGCAGGACTGCCACCATGGACTTCCGGAGGGCAGACTTTGGTCTTTTCAAGAGCCTGCTTAACAGAGTCCCTTGGGAGGCAGTCCTGAAGGGCAAAGGAGTCCAGGAAGGCTGGACGTTTTTCAAGGAGGAAGTCTTAAAAGCGCAGAAACAGGCCGTCCCTGTGTGCTGTAAAGCAAGCCGTCGGGGGAAAAGGCTGGTCTGGCTGAACAAAGAGATATGGTCACAACTCAGGGAAAAAAAGGAGAGTTTATGGTCTTCGGAAAAAGGGGCGGGCCACTCAGGAAGATTACAAAGGCGTTGCAAGGCTATGTAGGGAAAAGATTAGAAAGGCCAAAGCCCAGCTAGAACTTAACCTAGCCTTGGATGTTAAAAACAATAAAAAGAATTTCTATAAATATATTAATAACAAGAGGAGGACTCGGGAGAATCTCCATCCTCTATTGGATGTGGGAGGTAACATAGTGACAAAGGATGAGGAGAAGGCTGAGGTACTTAATGCCTTCTTTGCCTCAGTCTTTAGTAGTAGAGTTGGTTGTTCCCAGAGTACCCAGACCCCTGAGCTAGCAGATAGGGGCGGGGAGCAGAATGAAGCCCCCATAATCCAAAGGGAGGTGGTGAGGGACCTGCTCCAACACCTGGATATAAAAAAGTCTATGGGGCCAGATGGGATCCACCTGAGGGTACTGAGGGAGCTGGCGCAAGTGCTCACTGAGCCACTTTCCATCATTTACCAGCAGTCCTGGCAAACTGGGGAGGTCCCAGCTGACTGATGTCTAGCAAATGTGATGGCCATCCACAAGAAGGGCCAGCAGGATGATCCGGGGAACTACAGGCCTGTCAGTCTGACCTCGCTGCCTGGGAAGGTCATGGAACAGATCATCCTGAGTGCCATTATGCAGCACATGAAGGACACCCAGGTGATCAGGCCCAGCCAGCACGGGTTCATGAAAGGCAGGTCCTGCTTGACAAACCTGATCTCCTTCTATGACAAAGTGACCCACTTGGTGGATGAGGGAAAGGCTGTGGATGTTGTTTACCTGGACTTTAGTAAGGCCTTTGCTACAGTCTCCCACAGTATCCTCCTGGAGAAACTGGCTGCCCGTGGCTTCGATGGGAGTACTCTCTGCTGGGTTAAAAACTGGCTGGAGGGCCGGGCCCAGGGAGTGGTGGTGAATGGAGTTAAATCCAGTTGGCGGCCGGTCACGAGTGGTGCCCTGTGGAGGAATGGCTGAGTGAAAAAGGGCACGACTTGATTACAATGAGCAACCCAGTCTTTGATAGGGATGAGAGCCCGGAGGAGGCTGTGAACTCTCCTTGAGAAACAGAAGTATGAAGAAGTAGCTACATGATAAGTAAGTGATAAGCGGTACTGCCTCCGGGAGATAGAGAAACATCTGCTGCGCGTGGACAAGAGGTCTGCACTAATTGTGTGAGCGCTCTAGGTGCGTGAACAGAGACTGTAAGCCAATCGTATAATTGTTGCTAGCGCGTGCTCTGCTTGTCTGTCTTTATATACTCTGTGAGAACTTGAATAAAGGGAGAACGACCATACTCATATTGAGACTCATCGTTACTCCGGGTCCGTCTCCCACTCCGACATCTGGTAGCAGAAGATGCCCAGAGATCCATAGCTCAGCGGGACTGAGTTCTCCGAGTCTGCGGTAAGCAGCTAGAGGAGGGGAGCGGGAAACCACGGCTGGGAGAAGTGCTGCTCGGGCGCAAAGGCGGGAGCAGACAACGGTGCGAGGTGGCCTCTCACCTCCCAGGCGCAGTGATGCAAGTAGAAGCTGCGGCCACGCTACTCACTGGAATCCTCTCTAAGAGAGGGAATGAAGTACCGGCGAAACTCTTGATAAAGTTAATTAAATTAGGACAGCGATGGGGTCATTTTTCTGACACACCTATGCTGTTTTCTGTTTCGGAATGGCGGGATTTTGGAGGGACGATGTGGCAAAAAACAATCGAGGGGGATGAAAAAGAGGAGAAAGAGATAAAAGCCGTCCGTGGATTGTGGCATACTGTGCTAGAGACTTTAGAAGCGATGAAAGCAGAGCGGGAAGTAGCCTGTGCAGCTGCTCAAATGTTAGGTCCAGGAGCGGCCGCCTTAAAACCTGAAAGTAAGCCTGGACCTATTGCGCGGTTCTTCGGGCTGCCCGCGGTAAAGGGAATGACCGGGACTGTGTGTAAAACTGTTGCTGAAATTCGAGCTAATGAGGACTCTGACCCTCCTGAGAAAAGTAAAGACTTGCCGCTGAACCCCTTGCAAAACTCGGGAAAAGCGGAAGTGAGCGATGCGAAACTAAAACAGAAAAGTAATGCAAATGCGGAAGCGCCTCCTCAGAAAACTCCAGCAGAGGAGGGGCCTGAAACGTCTACTGATCTCATCGATTTGGGAGGAGCAGCGTGTCGCCCTCCGCCCACAGCACCTCCTCCAGCAACTCCGCCTCTCTTGTATCCACCGTTACCCCCCTCCAGTGATTCGTCTGGTCCGCCAACTCCACCTCCCGACAAGAGTCGTAAACTGTCCACAGACAAACTGCTACAGACAGTTTTAAGGCAGCTCGACGAGTTAGATTTACGTGTGGCGAGGAACAATGATAACATGCCTCCATGGCTAGTGAATCCCTCAACACCTCCGAGAACTGCACGCTGGAATGGCATTATTAGAGACGCTATATTAGAAGGACAGTGGGGAGCAGCCGCTAGTTTGGGTGGAACTCCACCTCTCGCGTGTCCTGTTGTACATGTAAACAATACTGGCAAATGGGAACCACATGATTGGAAAATTCTACAACAAGCTCGCACCACCATCTCAACTTATGGAGTAAAATCTGAGGCTACCCGACAAATTGTCAGCTGGATTTTTTCTGCTGATCTGATGTGTCCATATGATTGTCGTAACCTAATGAGACTGTTGCTTACTCCAACACAATATTTGTTGTGGGAGTCCTCCTGGCAACAACGAGCCATGAATGAAGCAGCTCAAAGACAAGGGGAGGGAGACCCCCTCCGTGGAGTCACGGCAGAGATGTTCGCAGGGCGCGGAAAATTTAGTGACTTGCAAGTACAGTTGACGTTTCCAGCAAACCTATTACAGCGATCGGCGCAACTTGCCCTAGAGGCGTTTCTCGGCCTCCCAGGATCTACTATTCCGTCATTTGGTACCATGATGCAAGGAACTACAGAAAAATATAGTAACTTTGTTGACCGACTGTGGGAAGCAATCATGAATCACCCTGATTTAGATGACAGCGGTAAACAACAGATGTTCAAAGTATTGGCTTTTGACAATGCCAATAAGACCACCAAGCAAATTCTAGCCAGTCTACCAAAAGGAGCAGGCGTTGAAGAAATGTTATTGAGAGTAGAAAGGGCTGAAGCTCAAAAACAAAGCACCGCAGTTGCTGCAGCAGTTCAAGGAGCTGTCCGAGAAGTCATGCAGCCCTTGGCCGCAATTGTCCAACAGAAGCAAGTACGGCGGCCTGGACAACCCTTCCGTGGAAGTTGTTTCCGCTGTGGTGAACCTGGCCATGTTAAAACCAACTGTCGCAGTGCCGTATGGTGTGACAAGTGTCAAAAGAATACTCATGCTACGAAAGTCTGTACGGGAAACTGGAAGCCGAGCGTGGGGAGAGGCCGCGTGCAGAAACAAATAAACCCTCAAAACAAGACAAAGGTTTTCTACAACAGCACCAACCAGCAACCCGAGGGAGCATGGGAATCGACGTGGAAACTACAATAGATGTTACCCTCATTGACTCCAACGTCCAGAAAATTCCTAGCAACGCTGTAGGGCCTTTATTTCATCAAAACAGTGCTATTGGAGGACTGTTACTAGGCCGGTCGTCAGCAGGAATCAAGGGACTGATTGTACTGCCTGGAGTGATTGACGCAGATTATACTGGTCGCGTCCACATTATGGCCTACACCGTTTGTCCGCCTTTATTTATTCCAAAAGGTAGCAGAATTGCGCAAATAGTCGCTATTGACAATCCATTGGATTATCCGCCAGAATCAGATGTCTATCGTGGTGATCGTGGCTTTGGGTCCACTGGGCCTGCGGTGTGTTTTACCACAAAAATGGACCAGCGCCCCACGATGAGTGTAATCATTTCACAGCATGGCATGTCTAAGCGAATTATGGCAATGCTAGATACCGGAGCCGATGTTACAATTATAAGCCGAGCTATATGGCCTGTAACTTGGTCGGTAGAGTTACCAACGTCATCCATTGCAGGTGTTGGAGGACAGTCTACACCTTATGTCAGTAAACAGCCAATACATTTGCAATTTCCAGAAGGCCAACAAGTAAGTCTCAAGGTATACGTGCTACCCTTACCTGGGACATTAGAAGCCTTAATCGGCCGTGATGTTCTCAGCCAAATTGGAGCAGTTTTAACTACAAGCCATTTTTAGTCATGGGCACTGGAGAGCAGTCGCCCAACCCACCGTTAACTTGGACCTCCAATGAACCCGTGTGGGTTGACCAGTGGCCCATGACTGAAGAGCGACTGCAGATCGCTAGACAGCTAGTTGCCGAGCAACTTGCAACTGGCCACATAAAACCTTCTGTTAGCCCATGGAATGCGCCCATCTTTGTAATCCCAAAAAAGACCGGAAAATGGCGACTTTTACATGACCTACGAAAGGTTAATGCACAAATGCAATCTATGGGTGCATTACAACCTGGAATGCCTTCCCCTAATATGTTACCAGATGGATGGCATATATTGATAGTGGACTTGAAAGACTGTTTCTTTACCATTCCCTTACACCCTCAAGATACACAGCGATTTGCCTTTTCTATACCAGCAGTAAATAAAGCCTCACCTGCAGACCGCTATGAATGGGTTGTTTCACCACAAGGGATGAAAAATTCACCCACACTATGCCAACTTTACGTAGCATGGGCACTACAACCACTTCGGAACCAATGGTCGAACACAATAATCTATCATTATATGGATGATATTCTCTGTTGTCAAAAGGAGCCTTTCTCTGAAGAGTCTTTGCAGCAATTAACCGACGTATTATCAAGAAAAGGCCTTGTTATCGCACCCGAACAGGTGCAGCGCACAGCTCCCTGGAAATATCTCGGATGGTCTATCATAGATTCCAAGATTCGACCACAAAAAACCGAGCTCGCAACTCAATTGCGCATACTGACTGATGTCCAAACCCTGCTTGGAGACATTCAATGGGTGCGGAACTGTGTTGGCATCTCCAATACCGACATTGCACCCTTAACAGAATTATTGAGAAGCAATCATCCAGCCGACGGCGTTACTCTGACAGCGACGCAGCAAGCAGCACTACAACAAATTGCACAAAAACTGCAATCGACGTGGTCATCTCGACGCATTTTAATGTTGCCAGTGTCTCTGATAATATGTAACGGGAAAGATTCACCATATGCAGTCATTTGTCAGTGGCAAAACAAAAAGGGGGAACTTGCTACTCCCTTCTCCTCCTTTGGTGATGCCACTGACAAATGCGAAGGGAAGGTAACAAAAGAGAATGTGTTCAATGTCTTAGAATGGGTGTTCTTAAGTGTACAACCAAAAACGAGCATTCAAACGCGAACTGAAGCAGTAGGTGAATTGATACGAAAAGGAAGATCACGAATCATAGAAATCAGTGGTAAAGAACCAGAGGATATTAGCATACCTGTTAACGCTGTAGATTTAGAATGGTGGCTGCGTAATGACGCTGCCATGCAAGAAGCCTTGTTAGGCTACAGTGGGAGAGTGCATTCACAACAGCCACAAGGGAAATTGTGGCAAGTTCTAAAAAGAAATCAGTGGCTAGAAAGACCCAAGGTACGGAGAGACCCATTGTCAGATGGTATCACTGTGTATACAGATGCAGGCAAACGCTTGCGGCGCGCAGCCTGTGTTTGGCAGGAAAAAGGTCAATGGTGTCAGCATATCATAGAGGGACAACCTCGAGATTCCCTTCAAACATTGGAACTAACTGCAGTAGTTTGGGCCTTGAACAATTGGCTAAGCACTCCCTTGAATGTAGTAACAGACTCATTATATGTGGCTGGAATAGTGCCACGCCTGGAAGACGCTCTACTTAGAGAGACAGCTAATCCTAGGCTGGGGAGTTTATTTATTCGGTTGCGATCTGTACTTGACCAAAGAACAGCTGCCTGTTGTGTTATCCATATCCGTAGTCATCAGCTAGACCTTGGATTAGGCCAGGGCAATCAACTTGCTGACAGCCTGGTTAGCTCAGTGTGTCATGTGCCTCCTATGGATAAATTTCAACAAGCTAGGCAGAGTCATGAGAATTTTCACCAAAATGCAAAAGGGCTAAAAAGACAATTTAATTTAACAGAAAATGAGGCTCGAGGCATTATCCAAGCCTGCCCGAAATGTGGGAGCCATGGCCCAGGAATAGGGTTAGGAGTGAACCCAAAAGGATTAAAAGCGTTAGAGTTATGGCAGATGGATGTCACACATATCCCAGAGTTTGGTCGCTTGAAGTATGTACATGTGACCATTGATACATTTTCAAAAATGATCTGGGCAACCGCATTGCCCGGAGAAAAGGCACATCATGTATGTAAACGCTTGCTTGCTTGCTTTGCTGTATTAGGAGTGCCTGAATGCATTAAAACTGATAACGGGCCTGCTTATGTTAGTCAAAAGGTTAGAAAGTTTTTGCTAAGATGGGGGGTTGATCACACGACAGGGATCCCACATTCGCCTACGGGACAAGGATTAGTGGAACGCACTCATCAAGTATTGATGGACTATCTAGGTAAACAAAAGGGAGTAGAGACAGATGCTCAGCAAAGGCTACATCGTGTGCTCTTTACGTTGAACTTTCTCTGTCTCATGGGTGATCGAGAGGAACCGCCAGTGATGATTCACCATCAAAACCTTAAGTTCAATAGTACAACAATACTCCCGCAACTCAAAGTGATGTATAAAGATCCAGTCTCTGGAATTTGGATGGGGCCTGTTCCTGTTATATTTAATGGTCGAGGTTATATGTGTGTCTCCACAGATCGTGGTCCAGTGTGGGTGCCCAGTCGAGCTGTAAAACCTGCTCTGACTCGACATGATCCGCCTGACAACCAAGATGTTCAAGATCCTGACCCTGGGGATATTGATCCTGGCGGTAATGACCCTCCACAAGATTGAACCTAGGGAAAACATGTGGGTCACCTGGGCGAATAAGACAGGACAACAAGCCTTTTGTCTATCGCTTGCCTCTGCTACAGAGCCTTTTCGGACATGTTTGATAGGAGTACATGGTTTTAAGGTAGAAGACTTTAGCAAGTATAGTAAGCAGAACTGCACTAATTCCCAGAGCGTTAGTAATTGTAGTGCCACGCTCCTTAATAGCCTGAATGTTACGCTGCCTTGGGACCCTCAAGAATTAGAACTGTTAGGATCAATGAGAATTGGAAATGTCTCCCAGAACTGGACTCAAACCTGCATATTTTTTGGAGGACCTGCCTTTACTGGCGTAAATTATTATCGATCATTTAATTGGATGGGGTGGACAAACGTCACTCCGAAAGCAAACTACTATGACTATAGATATAAAGGCGCATTTTGTGGCACAAATGACACATCAAAGCAAGGACTGGGAGCCCTTGGGGTTGGAACAAAAGGGGAACAGCAAATTTGGAACAATGGCACCCCAAAAGCCTTGCCGCCAGACGTGTTTTTGATATGTGGTGACAGGGCATGGCAGGGAATTCCGAAAAATGCGATAGGTGGTCCATGTTATCTTGGCAAATTAACGTTGTTGGCCCCAAATCAAAACTGGTGGAAAAATGTGACCAAGGGAGAAAACGCCGCACGTACAAAACGGGCGGTCACGGGTCTCCCACCAAATTGCAATGATGAAGTTACCTTACTCAGTCCCACTGAGAGAGTGTTTTTATCCTTGTTTGTACCTGGGGCAGCAGCAGGCAGAGCTTTGAAGGAGATAGGACGGTTAGCTTGTTGGGCTGAAAAACAAGCTAAAGTCACCACTGAGGTAATAGAAACTCTGTTAGGAGATCAAAATAGCTTACGCCACGCAATTTTGCAGAATAGAGCCGCAATTGACTTTTTGCTATTAGCTCAAGGTCATGGTTGCGAGGATTTTGAAGGCATGTGCTGTATGAATTTGTCCGATCACAGCGAATCAATTCATAAACAGTTGCAGTGGTTAAAAGAGCATGCAAACAAAATTCATCAAAACCATGGGTTTTTCGATGGGTGGCTGACTAACTTGTTTGGGAATATGCCACAATGGTTAGTAGGCTTGCTTGTTGAAGGCTTGCGCATTATAATAACCCTTATGATTATAGGTCTATGCTTATGTTTAGTGCTTAGTTGTATTAAGAGAGCTATGTTAAAAGTAGTAAACCAAGCCTGGATTGCTCAAAAACAAAAAGGGGGAATTGTGGAGGAATGGCTGAGAGAAAAAGGGCACGACTTGATTACAATGAGCAACCCAGTCTTTGATAGGGATGAAAGCCTGGAGGAGGCTGTGAACTGTCCTTGAGAAACAGAAGTATGAAGAAGTAGCTACATGATAAGTAAGTGATAAGCGGTACTGCCTCCGGGAGATAGAGAAACATCTGCTGCGCGTGGACAAGAGGTCTGCATTAATTGTGTGAGCGCTCTAGGCGCGTGAACAGAGACTGTAAGCCAATCGTATAATTGTTGCCAGCGCGTGCTCTGCTTGTCTGTCTTTATATACTCTGTGTGAACTTGAATAAAGTGAGAACGACCATACTCATATTGAGACTCATCGTTACTCCGGGTCCGTCTCCCACTCCGACAGTGCCCCCCAGGGCTCGGTATTGGGGCTGGTTCTCTTTAACATCTTTATCAATGATCTGGACAAGGGGATCGAGTGCACCCTCAGGAAGTTTGCAGACGACACCAAGTTAGGTGGGAGAGTTGATCTGCTGGGAGGGTAGGAAGGCTCTACAGAGGGACCTGGACAGGCTGGATCGATGGGCCAAGGCCAATGGGATGAGGTCCAACAAGGCCAAGTGCCAGGTCCTGCATTTCGGTCACAACAACCCCAGGCAACGCTACAGGCTTGGGGAAGAGTGGCTGGAAAGCTGCTCAGCAGAAAAGGACCTGGGGGTGCTGGTGGACAGCCAACTTAACATGAGCCAGCAGTGTGCCCAGGTGGCCAAGAAGGCCAACAGCATCCTGGCTTGTATCAGGAATAGTGTGGCCAGCGGGAGTAGGGAAGTGATCGTGCCTCTGTACTCGGCCCTGGTGAGGCCTCACCTCGAGTACTGTGTTCAGTTCTGGGCCCCTCGCTACAGGAAGGACATTGAAGTGCTGGAGCGTGTCCAGAGGAGAGCCACCAAGCTGGTGAGGGGTCTAGAGAACAAGTCATATGAGGAGAGGCTGAGGGAACTGGGCATGTTTAGTTTGGAGAAGAGGAGGCTGAGGGGGGACCTCATTGCCCTCTACAACTCCCTGAAAGGAGGTTGTAGAGAGGTGGGTGTTGGCCTCTTCTCCCAAGGGAATAATGACAGGACCAGAGGAAATGGTCTGAAGTTGCGGCAGGGGAAGTTTAGATTAGATATTAGGAAGAATTACTTTACTGGGAGGGTGGTCAGGCACTGGAACAGCCTGCCCAGGGAGGTGGTGGAGTCACCATCCCTGGAGGTATTTAAGAAACATGTAGATGTGCACTTCAGGGCATGCTCTAGTGGCATGCTCTAGTGGCATGCTCTAGTGGCCGAGATTGTAGGGGTTTTTTGTGTGTGTATGGTTGGACTCGGTGATCTCAGAGGTCCTTTCCAACCATGACGATTCTGTGATTCTGTGATCGTCCCCCTGTACTCGGCACTGGTGAGGCCCCACCTCGAGTACTGCATCCAGTTTTGGGCCCCTTACCACAAAAAAGACATCGAGGTGCTAGAGCGGGTCCAGAGAAGGGCAACAAAGCTGGTGAGGGGTCTGGAGAATAAGTCTTATGAGGAGAGGCTGAGGGAGCTGGGGTTGTTCAGCCTAGAGAAAAAAGGAGGCTGAGGGGAGACCTCCTCGCTCTCTGCAACTACCTGAAAGGAGGTTGTAGAGAGGCGGGGGGTCGGTCTCTTCTCCCAAGTCACAAGCGACAGGACAAGAGGAAATGGCATCAAGTTGCGCCAGGGGAAGTTCAGATTGGATATTAGGAAGAATTTTTACACTGAAAGGGTTATTAAGCATTGGAATGGGCTGCCCAGGGAAGTGGTTGAGGCACCATCCCTGGAGGTATTCAAAAGACGGGTTGACATAGAGCTTAGTGACATGGTTTAGTGATGGTTTTTTATCAGAGTTAGGTTGATGGTTGGACTAGATGATCTTAAAGGTCCCTTCCAACCTAGACAATTCTATGATTCTATGAAGGTAAGTGGTATGCTACAATTGATATCGCTAATGCCTTTTTCTCTATTCCTTTGGCAGTAGAGTGCAGGCCACAGTTTGCTTTCACCTGGAGGGGTGTCCAGTACACCTGGAATCGACTGCCCCAGGGGTGGAAACACAGCCCTACTCTTTGCCATGGACTGATCCAGACTGCACTGGAGAAGGGTGGAGCTCTTGCAATACATTGATGACATCATTGTGTGGGGTAATACAGCAGAAGAATTCTTCAAGAAAGGGGAGAAGGTAATTCAAATCCTTTTGGAAGCTGGTTTTGCCATCAAATCAGGTAAGGTCAAGGGACCTGCACAAGAGACCCAGTTTTTAGGAATTAAGTGGCAAGATGGGTGTCGCCAGATCCCAATGGACGTGATTAACAAAATAATGGCTATGTCCCCACCAACTAACAAAAAGGAAACACAAGCCTTCTTAGGCGTTGTGGGTTTCCGGAGAATGCATATTCCTGGTTACAGTCAGATTGTGAGCCCTCTCTATCAAGTGACCCAGAAGAACGATTTTAAATGGGGGCCCTGAGCAGCAATCAGCCTTTGAACAAATTAAACGGGAGATTGTTCATGCAGTAGCCCTTGGGCCAGTCCGGGCAGGACAAGATGTAAAAAATTGTGCTGTACACCGCAGCAAGGGAGAATGGCCCTACCTGGATTCTCTGGCAAAGGGCACCTGTAGAGACTCGAGGCCGACCCCTAGGGTTTTGGAGTTGAGCATATAGAGGATCAGTCTCGCTATACTACGACTGAGAAAGAGATATTGGCAGCATACGAAGGAGTTTGAGCTGCTTTGGAGGTAATTGGTACTGAAGCACAGCTCCTCTTGGCACCCCGGTTGCCAGTGTTGAACTGGATGTTTAAAGGGAAGTCACCTTCCACACATCATGCAACTGATGTGATGTGGAGTAAGTGGGTAGCGCTAATTACTCAGCAAGCCCGAATAGGGAACCCCTATCATCCAGGAATTCTGGAGGTGATCATGGACTGGCCGCAAGGCACGGATTTTGGAGGGTCCCCAGAGGAGAGGGTGGTGCATGCGGAGGAGTCCCCGCCATATAATCAATTATCGGAAAATGAGAGGCGATATGCGCTGTTTACTGATGGAGCTTGTCGTATTGTAGGAAACCAGCAAAGGTGGAAAGCTGCTGTGTGGAGTCCTACTCGACGAGTCGTGGAAGCGGCTGAGGGAGTGGGTGAGTCGAGTCAGTTTGCAGAAGTGAAAGCCATCCAGTTGGCTTTAGATATTGCTGAGAGAGAAAAGTGACCGGTGCTTTATCTTTATACCGATTCATGGATGGCGGCGCATGCCTTGTGGGAGTGGTTAAAGCAGTGGAAGAAGAGCAACTGGCAGCGCAGAGGTAAACCCATCTGGGCTGCTGACTTGTGGCAAGATATTGTTGACCGATTAGAAAAGCTGTCTGTGAAGGTACGACATGTAGATGCCCATATACCCAAGAGTCGGGCCACTGAGGAACAACAAAACAATCATCAGGTGGATCAGGCTGCTAAGATTAAAGTGTCCCAAGTAGACTCGGACTGGCAACATAAGGGTGAATTGTTTTTAGCTCGGTGGGCCCATGACACTTCAGGTCATCAAGGAAAAGATGCAACATATAGATGGGCTCGTCAACGAGGGGTGGATTTGACTACGGACACTATTTCATAGGTCATCCATGAACGTGAAACGTGCTGAAATTAAGCAAGCCAAACAATCGAAACCTTTGTGGTATGGAGAACGGTGGCTGAAATATAAATTTGGGGAGGTTTGGCAAATTGACTATATCTCCCTTCCATGAACCTGCCAGGGCAAACACTATGTGCTTACAATGGTGGAAGCAACCACCGGCTGGCTGGAAACATATGCTGTGTCTCATGCCACTGCCCGTAACACTATTTTAGGCCTTGAAAGAGAAGTCCTGTGGCGACATGGTACTCCAGAGAGAACTGAGTCAGACAATGGGACTCATTTCCGAAATAATCTTATAGACGCCTGGGCTAAAGACCATGGTATCGAGTGGATATATCACATTCCCTATTCACGCACCAGCCACCGGGAAAGTTGAACAATGCAATGGACTACTGAAGACTACACTGAAAGCAATGAGTGCTGGAACATTTAAAAAGTGGGATGAGCATTTAGCAAAAGCCACCTGGTTAGTCAACACCAGGGGAACTGTCAGCCGAGCTGGTCCTGCTCAGTCAGAGCTTTTACCTGCTGTAGAAGGGGATAAGGTCCCTGTGGTGCATGTAAAGAATATGTTGGGGAAAACAGTGTGGGTTGCCCCGGCCTCAGGTAAAGGCAGACCAACTCGCGGGGTTGCTTTTGCTGAAGGACCAGGGCATACCTGGTGGGTGATGCAGGAGAATGGAGAGGTTCGGTGGAGAGGATCGGCGAGGCGGCGGCAGCACCGGCGACGAGAACTGAGGTGAGCTCAAGGTGAGGGTTGGATCGCGCTGTACAGAGGGGTTTCCGAGCTCAGGGACCCCCCACTCACAGTCCGAGCCCCAGCCGGAACCAGGAAGTCCGCGGCAGCCAATCAGGCGCGGAGGGGGCATGGCCAGGAGCCGCGTGGAGATTTAAACGCGGTCAGAGCAGATGGTTGGTCGGTTGGTGAGGTGGTGGCAGCTAGCCTATCTAGAGTGCGGTGCGTGACAGGTGAGTGCAAGGGGGCAGCAAGGTAGGCTAGTCTGACTAGAGAGAAACAAACCGGCAGGAGGCAGCGACTTGGAGAGGCAAGCAGGGCCAGCTCCGGCACCAGGACCGGCTCCAGCTTCAGCTCCAGAGGAGCTTCGCGCACTTGGTTCTTACTTCTCAGGTGAGCAGGGGACTTCCCGAAGCGGGGGGGTCCTAGAAAGGGGAGGAGGGGCAGCAGGGTAGGCTCGTTCACGCACCTGCGTGGATGCGCGTGGATGAGTGATGCAGCAGGGGAGGGTTGCCACGGCAACCGCGGGAGATTCAAACACAGAGAGAAACACAGCGGCATGAGGCAGCGACTTGGAGAGGCTATAGCCTTCTCACTAGCGAGAAGCGAGCAGCGCGTGCCGGGTCGGGCAGGCTAAAAAAAAAAAAAAAAGTCGGTTGCCCAAAGAGATTGAACCATGGTTACAACTCGGCCGAAGGCTGTTAGAAAAAACCAAAACTGTGGGTACCCAAACAGAGGGCCACACACAAACATGCAGGCATCCAGGCAACTGGCTGCAGTGAGTGCTGGAGCCTGGCACTTCCAATGGAGGATGGTGGAGGCAACACCTGTGTTGGGTGTGAGCAGATCAATGATCTGCTTAACCTGGTTGCTGAACTGAAGGAAGAGGTGAAAAGACTAAGGTCTATAAAGGAATATGAAAGGGAATTAGATTTGTGGTACCAGGTTCTGCAGACCCCCTTAGCAGAGGGAGGTGACCCAAGGAACAGGGGGGAGTGGATACAGGTGCCTGCTAGAAGAGGCAAGGGAAACCCCTCACAGCCCCCCTCACCTTTCCAGTTGCCCTTGCACAACAAGTATGGGGCACTGGAGGTTGAGCCGAATGAGAAGGTAGAAGAAACACCATCTGGGGGGTTGCCTAAAGCAAATCAGTCCCCCCCCCCCTTGCATCAGAACTTGTACCCTAAAAAAGAAAGAGGAGGGTAATTGTTATTGGTGATTCCCTTCTGAAGGGAACAGAGGGCCCCATATGTCGGCTGGATCCTTCCCACAGGGAAGTCTGCTGCCTCCCTGGGGCCCAGGTCAGAGATGTTACCGGAAGGCTGCCTAGTCTGGTACAGCCCTCTGATTACTATCCCTTACTAGTTATGCAGGTGGGAAGTGACGAGGTCGATACCAGAAGTTTAAAAGCAATCAAAAGGGGCTTCAAGGCGCTAGGGAAACTGGTTGAGGGATCAGGGGCACAGGTAACTTTTTCATCAATACCCTTAGTTGCAGGTAGGAATACTGAAATGAATAGGAAGGCATGCATGATTAACAAGTGGCTCAGAGGCTGGTGCCACCAGCAAAATTCTGGGGGTTTTGATCTTGGGGAACTTTATATGGCACCAGGTCTGCTAGCAACAGATGGAGTACATCTGTCTCAGAGGGGGAGAAAGATCCTAGCACACAAGTTGGCAGGGCTTGTTGAAAGGGCTTTAAACTAGGCTTGAAGGGGGAGGGGGTTAAACACAGGTGCACTAGAGATGAGCCTAAGGATAGCCTTCAGCCTGCCATTTCACTTGAGGCAGGAGATGACGATAATATCAGAATGGTCTGTGGCAAGTGGCAGGCTGACACATCAGGGTTGGAAGGATGGGATGATAGCAAGGGCTGCCAACCTGTTGCACTGATGCATGCTGTGAACACTGCAGCAAAGGCAAGGTCTTGCAGAGCTGGACCAAGAGCCCCTGAGGTAGTAGGAGACAGGAGGGTAGCTGCCACAAAGCACCCTGGGGGATCAGTGGAGCGCCCCTCTAAGAAGGCGACATGGCCGGCAGACTGGTTGAAGTGTCTCTGCACCAGTGCATGCAGCATGGGCAATAAACAGGAGGAGTTGGAAGCTATCCTGCTATAGGAAAGCTATGACATAGTAGCAATTACGGAAACTTGGTGGGACGAATCCTATGACTGGAGTGTGGCCATCGATGGCTACAAGCTGTTCAGAAGGGGTGGAGGTGTTGCCCTCTATGTAAATAAGTGGCTAGAGTGTGAAGAGTTGTTGCTAAAGAACAGCCATGAGCAGGTCGAAAGCTTATGGATAGGAATTAGGGATTGGGACAACAAAGGGAGCCTTGTGGTAGGAGTCTACTACAGGCCGCCTGACCAGGCGGAGCCTATCGATGATGCCTTCTTACTCCAGCTTGAGGAGGCATCATGATCACAGGCTCTCATCCTGCTGGGGGATTTCAACCACCCCGACATCTGTTGGATAAGCAACATGGCTGGCTGCGGGCACTCCAGGAAGCTCCTAGAGTGCCTAGATGACAACTTCTTGAGACAAGAAATTAACAGCCCTACTCGAGGAGATGCATTGTTGGACCTGTTGGTCACAAATGCTAGTGAAATCATCAGGGATGTCAAAGTTGAAGGCAGCCTGGGCTGCAGTGATCGTGCCCTAGTGCAGTTCACTGTCCTAAGGAGTTTGAAGCCCACGAGAAGCACAGTTAGGACTCTAGATCTTAAGAAAGCAAACTTCCAGCTCTTCAAGGAGTTAGTAAATAGGACCCCGTGGGAAATGGCCCTCAAGGACAAGGGAGCGGAACAAAGCTGGCAGATCTTTAAGGCCGCTCTCTATAGAGCACAACAGATCTCAATCCCCATACGTAGGAAATTGGGCAAGGAGGGCAGGAGACCACCATGGTTGAGCCGTGACCTGCTGGTCAAACTAAAGGGCAAGATGGGGCTACACAGGAAATGGAAGAAGGGACAGGCATCCTGGGAAGAGTATAGGGCCGTTGCCTGGCTGTGTAGGGATGAGGTCAGGAAGGCCAAGGCACAGCTAGAACTGAACTTGGCAAAGGATGTAAAGAAAAACAAGAAAGGCTTCTACAGGTACATTAACCAGAAAAGGAGGGTTAAAGAAAACATACCCCCTCTGGTGAGCAACAGTGGGGAACTTGTATCAACGGATGAGGAGAAGGCGGAAGTTCTCAACAACTTTTTTGCCTCAGTCTTCACTGGCAACCCTTTTCCTCCTAGCTCCCATGTTGATGGCCCACAAGTTGGAGACCAAGGTGACAAAGTCCCTCCCACTGATAGTGAAGACAAGGTACGTGATCAACTGAGGAACCTGAAGATATACAAGTCCACGGGACCTGATGAAATACACCCCAGAGTCCTGAAGGAACTGGCTGATGTAGTTGCCAGACCACTTTCCATGATATTTGAAAAGTTGTGGTGGTCAGGTGAAGTCCCTGCGGACTGGAAGAGAGGAAACATCACACCCATTTTTAAAAAGGGTAGAAAGGAGGACCCTGGGAACTGTTGACCTGTCAGCCTCACCTCCGTGCCTGGGAAGATCATGGAACAGATCCTTCTGGACGCCATGCTTGGGCACATGGAGGACACGGAGATGCTTCAAGATAGCCAGCATGGCTTTACTAGGGGCAGGTCCTGCCTGACTAACCTAGTGGCCTTCTATGATAGAGTGACTATGTCAGTAGATAAGGAACGACCTATGGATGTGATCTATCTGGACTTCTGTAAGGCCTTTGACACGGTCCCCCACAACATCCTGCTCGCCAAATTGGAAGGATATGGATTTGATGGGTGGACTGTTTGGTGGATAAGGAATTGGCTGGATGGTCGCATCCAGAGGGTGGTACTCAATGGCTTGAAGTCCAGATGGAGAGCAGTGACAAGTGGTGTCCCTCAAGGGTCCGTGCTGGGACCGGTACTGTTTAACATTTTTATCAATGATATAGACAGAGGGATTGAGTGCACCATCACCAAGTTTGCAGATGACACCAAGCTGTGTGGTGTTGTCAATACACCAGAGGGATGGGATGTCATCCAGAGGGACCTGGAGAGGTGGGCCCAGGTGAACCTCATGAGGTTCAACAAGAGCAAGTGCAGGGTTCTGCACCTGGGCTGGAACAATCCTTGCTATCAATACAGACTAGGGGATGAGGTATTAGAAAGCAGCCCTGAGGAAAGGGACTTGGGGGTGCTGATGGATGAGAAGCTGGACATGAGCAGGCAGTGTGCACTTGCAGCCCAGAAGGCCAATCGCGTCCTGGGCCGCATCAAAAGATGCGTTGCTAGCAGATCCAGAGAGGTGATTCTGCCACTTTGCTCTGGTGAGACCTCACCTGGAGTACTGTGTACAGGTCTGGAGCCCTCAATATAGGAAGGACGTGGACCTGATGGAGCGGGTCCAGAGGAGGGCCACGAAAATGATCGGGGGTTGGAACACCTCTGCTACGAGGACAGGCTGAGGGAGCTGGGGTTGTTCAGCCTGGAGAAGAGGAGGCTCCGGGGAGACCTAATAGCGGCCTTCCGGTACCTGAAGGGGGCCTACAGGAAGGCTGGGGAAAGTCTGTTTACAAAGGCCTGCAGTGACAGGATGAGGGGCAATGGCTTTAAGCTGGAGAAGGGGAGATTTAGACTGGATATTAGGAAAAAGTTCTTTACTATGAGGGTGGTGGAACACTGGAACAGGTTGTCCAGGGAGGTGGTTGAGGCCCCTTCCCTGGAGATATTCAAGGTGAGGCTCGACGAGGCCCCGGGCAACCTGGTCTAGTTGGGGGTGTCCCTGCTGACTGTGGGAAGGTCAGACTAGATGACCTTTGGAGGTCCCTTCCGGCCTGGACCAATCTATGAATCTATGTTGAAACCTTTTTAAAGGTCATATTTAGTAACAACAATTTCTTTCTTTAAATACGCAAACAGAAAAAGAAGAGGAAAGTTCCTCTTCATAATTACCGGACATAGTACATCATTGCACCGTAGTTAATACAGAGCTGCTACATTTTAGGCTGCAAGGGCAGCTGATCTTTTTGTTTAAACCCTCTGTAACTTAAAGATGGATTAGATAATAACAGCACTAATACAGTCAAGTTGTTTAGATCAGGATCTGTGTTTATAAATGTTGCTGCTTGTTACATGAATTATCAAAAAATCTCAGTGGAGAGGGAGGGTGAGCTGGGAGCTGTGTTTGTGCCTGAATGTGAGTAGGGACTTAAAGGCAGGTCTGCTGTTAACTCAATATTTCTGGAGACACTCATCTGTCCAGGATAACTTTAATCTTTTGAATGCTTGAATTATATACTGACAAATTAAAAGTGACAATATTGTTGGAGTAGTTGGTTGGGCACTTTAAAAAAACATTGTTTAATAGAAAATCTTTCATTGGGTCTTTTTCTATCAAAATTAGTAGGAGCTTAGCTACTTGCTGAGAGCAGGAAGGAGTGGGACCAGGCCCTTTCAGTGTTCAAGTGTTAAGCTTTTCCTCAGCTCATAGATGAGAGTTTTATGTATGCTTCATAAGAAAGTAATATTTAAAAAAAAAAAAAAGTCTCCCGTACAATTTCATTGAGACCACCAATCCAACTCTCATTTACTGGGAATTAACCTGAAATAGAGCTGGCTAAGTGGGAGCATGCCATTACTATTTAAAAACCAAAGGGAAAGGCAGAGTAAGGAGCTCATGATGCAAGGGGCGATTCCACTCCCCTTCCCTGTATAAGTGTTGAGTGGAGCCAGGAGTAAGAACACCGTGTATGCCTGGGCTTCTTTGTCCTCCCCTCCTTCCTTTCTGTGCACTTTACAGCTTACTGCCTCTTCAGCTTCAACTCTACTTTACCAGTTAAACATCTTCTTGCAAAATCGAGGTTAGTGTGCATGTGTGACCACCTTCAGGTTAGAGTATCGGAGTACTGCAGTTGAATGTAATCCAAACAGTGATGCTGACTGCACAGCCTGCTCTGAAATGTACAGCATAAACAAATGGAAAAAAGGAAAGATTTTCCTCTTCATTTCCTGTAGCTTGAAGAGCTTTTTAAAAACAATTGGAGATGCAACATTTTGGACTAGAGCTATGTATATATTTCTTTCTTCCACCTAATTTTCATGTGATACAGCTTCCTACAACACACTTTCAATAATATTAAATCAGTTTTAGACTTTGAGGTATTGTAGTTTTATGATTTCTATTATAAAGAGTTAACATGTAACAGCTTGCTTGTAGTATCCGTTCCAGATTTTATATGCACAGTCTGTTCAAGTTTAATACTGATACAGCATATGAAATTTGTATTGCTCTGTATCTATATCTCTGATTTAATACTAGAGCCAAAAATCAATGTCACGTATACATAAAATCCAAAAGAAACACCCACATTTTGCAGTGATAAAGTATTGAGAGCCAAACCTGGGTCTTCATGTTAGGAAAACAGATATGGGTTTAGGTCTGATCTTCAGAGAACAGCATTTAAAACCTTGGTTCAACAGGGTTCTTTGTCAAGTAGTGGCTGAAGTGAACATCTTTCTTATGGTATACCATACCTTCTTACAATATAAGAAAACCCAGCTCTTTTGCCTTATCCTGCCAAGTGGATAGACTTCTTTCAGACTTCTGAAACAGTGCATGTGTCTCACACAGGATATCAGATTTATAATAGTGAATATTAGTAACTGCAGCAGTTTCCATCACCAAAGAGCTACAGAAACATAGCTGCCCTACAAGATTGCTTGGGTTGAAGGTGAGTTTTAGCATCAGCTCAATGATGGGAGAGGTGAAAGCAAAGAGGTTAAGTGACTTGTGTCAGTGAATCAGTGGCAGAGTTGATATTAGGACCTGGGTTTGTGCCACTGGAGTGCACTACTTCCTTCTTACTTATTGAGAGAATGGTGAAGTTTGCAGGTAGGTGCAGGCTCCCTGGTGTGGGGTTTGGAAAATTGCTGCCAGCTTGATGAGTTACTGGGAGTCTCACATTGGTCTTAATTGGAATGCAACTCTGCTTCTGCAGCTATCATTTACCAAATAAATATTTTTCTTACTATCAAACTTTTATGAATTTTGTGATGGAATGGCAAAGAGGGCTTGTAAACTAGCTCCTTTTGATTTTTATTGGAGATGAAAAGGGTACATATGAAAGGGTTCATCATGTTTGTAATTAAAGCAAGTTCTTTAAGATGTATAGTTTCTCAGAAACAGATGATGACTTGATTAATGAGAGGTTACTGATAATGAGATGGTATTTTAATTAATAATGTAAGCTCTTTTTTTTTTTTTTTTCCCTTCACAGGTTTCCATTTAAGTGGCTGTCGTGGTTTTGGCTGAATTTACCAAAACCGGACCGGCAGATGGCCCTTCCCCCCCCCTTCCCCCCCCTAAAAGAGGAGAGAGGAGGAGAAAGAGATAAGGAGATTCAGAAGTTTAGAATGAACTAAACTACTTTAATGAAAAATTAATATTAAAATAAAAATAAAGAAGAAAATAATGAAATAGATACAATATATACAAAACCGTATCAAGCTCCCAGGATGTCAGTTACATCACCGGCAGGCACTGGGGAAGTCCCAGACTGGACTCAGTGACGAATGGGAACTGGATTCCAGCTCTGGAGTCAGGAACACACGGATCGGGATCAAAGGCAGATGAACAGACAGAGTCCTCTCTGGACGTCGGCCATCGCAGGAAGGGGGCTGACCCTTTGATCCCTCAGCCTTTATACTGAGCATGGGGCAGATGGGATGGAATACCCCAGTTGGTCAGGTTTGGGTCACCTGTCCTGTCCACTCCTCCCCACCGATGTGACCCCTCTACGTTTTTTCCGTTTCCGACCCTCTAAGGGGGCAAATAACGAAATTGGCTGACCTTGGTTGTTATAGCAATAAGTATAAGCAAGGGCCTCCCTGCATACCATTCCTTGGCATGGAGCACAAACATTGGTCTTATCATTCTGAGAACGAGCAGTTTTCTCCACAATATGCTGTTAATTTCAGAGAGTTAGAGGAGACCTAGCTAGGATGTAAAGTTACAGAACAGAAAATTGGTTCGGTTTTACTTCAAACCGGGACAGTGGCACAGTAACAGAGCCTGCAATGCAGTCAGAGCCAGAAACTGTTTGCAATGTAGCTATCAGCTTTGATCGTTGCAAGATTACCTCAGTGACCTGTAGCTGTGGAAGCAAGGACATATTTTACTGTGCCCATGTTGTGGCACTCTCTTTATACCGGATCCGCAAGCCAGATTGGGTCAAACTGCATCTTCCCATTTCAGAGACACTCTTTCAAATGAACAGAGACCAACTACAAAAATTTGTACAGTATTTGATCACAGTGCACCACACAGAAGTTTTGCCAACTGCTCAAAAACTAGCAGATGAAATTCTTTCTCAGAATTCAGAAATCAATCAAGTCCATGGTGAGTTTGATACTACTTCTTCCTTTTGTTTCATTCCCTCTTTGGTTTTGAGCTTTTTATTGTGGCATTCAGGAGCATGACCTCCTGAGGTCCCTTCCAACCTGAATTATTTTGTGATTTTTTATTATGTTTACTAAAGAGGATTCTGTTATTGAATCTTTGCTTTAAGATGTTTAGGGAGTAATACTTCTTGGAAAAGAGAAAAGGCAAGTTTGTTAGATACAGAGTAGGTGGAAAAAAGAAGGCAATCATTCTGATAACGGGATTCCTCTGCATCTTAGCCCCTCTCCTTAGGGTCTGGTGACCATGGCAGGCTGTCCTAGTTTGAGTGACACAAGACTAATTTCTCTTCTAATGCTTGGGAAAACTGTACTTCTGGAAGACTCCAGTATCTGAATTTGTTAAAATATTTATTTTATAGCCAGCTATGGTATGTGGGTTTCAAGGTCTCGGTGTTTTCAAGTTAGCTAGGTGCAGGTATCTAATCAGAGAATGGGAGAAAGTGTGGAGACATCCATATGGTTTTCTAAAAATAGATAATAGCACTAAACACTGAAGATGGAAACAATACACCTTAAAAGGAAAAAATGAAATTGGTTTGCTTGGCTGTCCTTACACCAATAAACACCTTTTTCAATATGCACATAATGACAAATCAATGCTAATACGAGACTAATACGTAAACAGATGTCCCCCCCAATAGAATCATAGAATGGTTTGGGTTGGAAGGGACCTTAAAGATCACCTAGTTCCAACCCCCCTGCCATGGGCAGGGACACCTCCACTAGAGCAGGTTGCTCAAAGTCACATCCAGCCTGGCCTTGAACACTTCCAGGGATGGGGCATCCACAGCTTCCCTGGGCAACCTGTTCCAGTGCCTCACCACCCTCACAGTAAAGAATTTCTTTCTGGTATCTAGTCTAAATTTCTTCTCTTTCATTTTAAAACCATTACCCCTCATACTATCACTACACTCCCTGGTAAGTGTCCCTCCCCATCTCTCCTGTAGACCCTTCTAGGTGTACTGGAAGGCCACTATAAGGTCTCCCCGGAGCCTTCTCTTCTCCAGGCTGAACAACCCCCAACTCTCTCAGCCTGTCCTCATAGGAGAGGTGCTCCATCCTTCTGATCAGCTTTGTGGCCCTCCGCTGGACTTGTTCCAACGGGTCCATGTCCTTCCTGTGTTGAGGACTCCAGAGCTGGACACAGTACTCCAGGTGGGGTCTCACCAGAGCAGAGGGGCAGAATCCCCTCCATTGTCCTGCTGGCCACACTTCTCTTGATGCAGCCCAGGATGCCAGTGCACGTTACTGGCTCATGTTGAGCTTCTCATCCACCCACACCCCCAAGTCCTTCTCCTCAGGGCTGCTCTCCAGCCATTCTCCACCCAACCTGTATTTGTGCCTGGGATTGCCATGTCCCAGGTGCAGGACCCTGCACTTGGCCTGGTTGAACTTCATGCGGTTTGCATGGGCCCACCTCTCAAGCCTGTCCAGGTCCCTCTGGATGGCATCCATTCCCTCCAGCGTGTCGACCGCGCCACACAGATTGGTGTCGTCGGCAAACTTGCTGAGGGTGCACTCTATCCCACTGTCCATGTCTCCGACAAAGATGTTGAACAGCACTGGTCCCAGTACCGACCCCTGAGGAACACCACTCGTCACTGGCTGCCACTTGGACATTGAGCCGTTGACCACAACCCTTTGAGTGTGGCCATCCTAGCCAGTTCCTTATCCACTGAGTGGTCCATCCATCAGACCCATGACTTTCCAATTTTGAGACCAGGATGTCATGTGGGACAGTGTCAAATGCTTTGCATCAGTCCAGGTAAATTATGTCAGTTGCTCTCCCCTTATCTACCAATGCTGAACACCGTTGTAGAAGTCCACCAAACTTGTCAGGCATGACCTGCCCTTGGTGAAACCATGTTGGCTGTCACCAATCACCTCCTTATTTTCCATGTACCTTAGCAGAGATTCCAGGAGGATCTGCTCCATGATCTTGCCAGGCACAGAGGTGAGACTGACTGGCCTATAGTTCCCTGGGTCTTCCTTTTTCTGAAAATGGGGATTATGTTTCCCCTTTTCCAGTCACTGGGAACTTCACCCAACTGTTATGACTTTTCAAATATAATGGAAAGCGGCTTGGCAACTTCATCTGCCAGTTCTGATTTAATTAGGTCCCATGGACTTATGTACCTTCAGGTTCCTTAGATGGTCTCGAACCTGTTCTGCTCCTCTAGTGGGGGTTTCTTCTTTCTCACAGCTTCTGTTTTTGCTTTCTGCAGCATTGGTGGTGTGGTTAGAGCCCTTGCTGGTGAAGACCAAGGTGAAAATGTAGTTCAGTACCTCAGCCTTCTCCATATCCTGCGTGACCAAGTCTCCCATTTCCTTCTGGAGAGAGCCCACATCTTCCCTAGTCTTCCTTTTATCTCTGACATACTTATAGAAGTTATTCTTATTGTTTTTGATGTCCCTGGCCAGATGTAATTCTATCTGGGCTTTAGTTTGCTTAATCTGGTTCCTGGCCACTTGGATAGTTTCTCTGTATTCCTCCCAGATAAAGGCTTAAAGCGGTAGCATCAATGTTTCTATACATCTTTCAGTTCCTGTAAATCTGAAGAGTTGGAGCTATCTTTGCTTTTTGTGTTTTCAGGACTTCTTTGAAAGCAAGTTTTCACAAATCTGACCACGTAATTTTCCTTCCCTGCCGGTATCCTCCTTTTAGTATTGGCTACAGAGGTAACATGACCAGGGATTTAAAAGTGATAGATTGTGTTATGCAATTTCATTTCTAACATCTTCTCAAAATCTAACATAGATAGAGATTGTACAGTTGTGACAAGCCTGAAATCAAAATGTCAAGTTCACTTGAGTCTTGGGCATGCTTAAAATACCTTACATCTGGTATGGTGATGCGCTACCTTGAGTTGTTTCCCTGACAGTCTAGATAAGTGCTTTTCAGCCCTTTTGTCACTGAAATAGGGAATAAACTCCTTAACACCATTGTAGTCTTAAGAAGTGGGCATTCTTTTATTTGGCACCAGGGACATGGGGGATCTCTCCATCCAGCATGTCCACTGAATGTGAGATTCACAGAGACTTATATCCATACAGAATATGCATAGTCATTACATTTCCTGGAACTCAGTATAATATTCACGTCACCCTGGCACATGCACACTAATCCCTTTAGAGGCTTCATGGAAGGTCTTGGTTGGTCACTCAGGAGTGAAGTCTCAGTGAATTCTTGGTGGTTCTTTCCATATGAGGCCTTGACTTGGAGTGTCCTTCTGTTTGATCAGTATGGCTGGTTTGCACTGATAACTCTTTGAGTGGATTGGGGAAGGTAAATGCAGAAATTTTTGCAACTCCTCCATTTATTTTGCAGGCTTCTAAACAGGTTCTTTCTGATGGTATTCTTCACTGTTTCTGTTTGTATTTGCAGAAAGGTGCCCTTAATCCTTTTAGTTACACATTTACATATCAGCTGGACTCTCAGTTCCTGACTGTAACACTTTCAGTTTTAATACCTTTTTAAAAAATATACAGTGAATGTGCAGGCTTCTTCAGAAATATGCGGATTGTTAGATCATGCAAGAACCTGTTTTAATTTTGTCAGTCTTTAGAAGAGGCCACAAGTGGCAAATCGCTGATCTCAACTGGAAAATTTGAGTTGGAGCAACCTGTGGCCAAAGTGCTGCCTGATGTAAATCCAGTCACTTTAGTTGGCGCTAGGCTAATTCAGGTAGTTACTCTTAATAGACTCTGTGCTGATGACATTGTCTATGTAAAAATGCTCCTTCAGAAACACCACAGTCTTACACAGCTGTAACTCTTATTTATGATGGAAATGCCTTTAGTGCTTAAAGACTTTGGGTTTGTTTGGGGTGGTTTTCCCCCGCTGACTGCGGGGAGGTTGGACTAGATGACCTTTGGAGGTCCCTTCTGGCCCGGACTATTCTATGATGTGTACCTTTAGGAGATCTGACTTTGGGTGAGAATCCTTAATTTAAAGTGTATGGTGTTAATTGTTACATAACATTAACAGTGTTCAGTAAGTGTTTTTCAGGATAATATAGTGGTAATGAAACCACTATATTCGCTTTGTTGAATGGTGTCCAGTGACAGGGAACATGCTAGCTGCAAGCACAACATGTTATATTGTTGCGCCCAACTCCACCCATCTGTCATCCTGTATTGAGGCCTGGTCCTGATCTGACAAATGAGTGAATGCCACATCACTTGTTCCTACCCTAAAAGACTAGTATGATAGATGGAACTCACAGTTTTGGACTAAAGAAATTCAATGGGCCTTTTAGAGGAATAGTTCATAGCTTTAGAGGATTACATTTGTGTGTATGTGTGTGTATATATATATGAAGACAAATATAATAGTAACTTGAGTGTGATGTTGTCCCGGTTTGAGGTAAAACAGAACCAACTTTCTGTTTAGTAATTTTACATCTTGGCTAGGCCTCCTCTAACTCTGAAATTAACGGCATATTGTGGAGAAAACTGCTCGTTCTCAGAATGATAAGACCAATGTTTGTGCTACATGCCAAGGAATGGTATGCAGAGAGGCCCTTGCTTATACTTATTGCTGTAACAACCAAGGTCGGCCAATTTTGTTATTTGCCCTGTTGGAGGGCCGGAAATGGAAAAAGCGTAGAAGGGTCCCACCTGCGGGGAGGAGGGGTGACCCAAACCTGACCAACAGGGGTATTCCATCCCATCTGCCCCACGCTCAGTATAAAAGCTGAGGGATCAAAGGGTCAGCTCTCTTTCTTCAATGGCCGACATCCGAGGAGGACCCTGTCTGTTCGTCTGCCCTTGAGCCCGATCCATGTGTTCCTGACTCCAGAGTTGGAATCCAGTCCCCATCGGTCGCTGAGTCCAGTCTGGGACTTCCCCAGTGCCTGCTGGTGATGTCATCCTGGGAGCTTGATATGGTTTTGTATATATTGTATCTATTTCATTATTTCCTTTTTGATTTTAATATTAATTCTTCATTAAAGTAGTTTAGTTCATTCTAAATTTGTAAATCTCCTTATCTCTTCCTCTCCTCCCTTTGGAGAGAGGGGGGGGAAGGGACATCTGTCATTCCGATTGGCCAGTCCAGCCAAAACAATGACAGACATATTTATGGTATGAAATAAGGGGTGGAATGTCCTGGTTTGAGCGACACAGGACTAATTTCTCTTCTAATGCTGGGGGAAACTGTGCTTTTAGAAGACTCTAGTGTCTGGATTTGTGAAAATATTTACTTTATAGCCAGCCAGGCTCTGTGGGTTTCAAGGTCTCAGTGTTTTTGAGCCTTGCCAGGTGCAGGGATGAGGAGAAGTGAGACCTGGGCACTTGACCTGAGCTGGACAACAGGATTACTTCATACCATGAATGTCACATTCAATATAAATTAGGTTTGCTGCGTAGTGCGCGCTCTCCTTTGGTGGTGGTGGTCCAGAGAACTTCTTGCCCCAGTGCTGGACCCTTTGTACGGCATTAGCCAGATTAATTCTAGTTGGGCTTTGGCCCTTCTTGTTTTCTCCCTTCATAACCTCATGACCTCCTTGTAGTCCTCCTGAGTGGCCTGCCCCTTCTTCCAAAGGCCATAAACTCTCCTTTGTTCCCCCGAGTTCCAGCCAAAGCTCTCTGTTCAGCCAGGCTGGTCGTCTTCTCCACTGGCTCATCTTTCAGCACGTAGGGGTGGCCTGCTCCTGCGCCTTTAAGACTTCCTTCTTGAAGAACGTGCAGCCTTCCTGGACTCCCTTTGCCCTTCAGGATTGTCTCCCAAGGGACTCTGTCAAACAGGCCCCTAAACGGACCAAAGTCTGCCCCCTGGAAGTCCAAGGTAGCAGTTCTGCTAACCACATTCCTTACTTCTCCAAGAACCGAAAACTATCATTTCATGATAGTCCCTGCTGACTGCGGGGAGGTCGGACTAGATGACCTTTGGAGGTCCCTTCCGGCCTGGACCAATTTATGAATCTATGATTGCTGTGCCCAAGACAGCCTCTGACCATCACATCACCCACAAGTCCTTCTCTGTTCACAAACAACAGGTCCAGCAGGGTGCTTTCCTTAGTTGGCTCGCTCACCAGCTGTGTCAGGAAGTTATCTTCCACAGGAACCTCTTAGACTGTTTCCTCTCTGCTGTATTGTATTTCCAGCAGACATCTGGCAAGTTGTAAGTCCCCCATGAGAACAAGGGCTAGGGATCTTGAGACTTCTCCCAGCTGCTTATAGAATATTTCATCTGCCTCTTCATCCTGGTTGGGTGGTCTATAACAGACTCCCACTGTGAGATCTGCCTCGTTGGCCTTCACCCTGATTCTTACCCATAAACACTCGACCCTATCATCATATTTCCCCAAGTGGAGTCTGTTTTGCCTGTGACAGTAATTGGTGAGTGATCTTCCCGTCCTCATCTCGATCCACGAGCTTTTCATTATATTTTCTCTCCCCTGTCCTGCTGAGGAGGGGGAGTGATAGAGTAGCTTTGGTGGGTACCTGGTGTCCAGCCAGGGTCAACCCACCACAATGTGTTACTTTAAACCTAGATTTCATGGCTAATATGCTCCTGAGTTACTGCTAGAATAGGATGTGTTTTCTCACCTTGTGAAATGATAAAAGTTTGGGGTTTACCCATATGCTCCAAACAAAGAAAAAATGATTCAGTCTTTTGTGATTTACTAGCAACATTTCCATCATTTTTATAGTCCATGTGATTCTTAGGGCTATCATAACCCTCCCTAAATGTATCACTTCTAGCGATGAGGGCAGCAAGGGACATGAATGATGCTGTGTTTTTTGCAGATGTGATTGCCATTTACAACACTGACTCACGGGAAGTAGTAACTCTACATAAAATATTTCATCGGACTTGGCTGATGTTTTATCCCGAGATGGTGTGTTGAGGCAATAAAGAGCAGTCACTGTTCTGAGTGCCTGTTGAAAGGGCAAGGTCAGCTTAAAATCTGACCAGTCCCTCTTTGTTTGTCACTACTAGGTCCAGTAGTACACCTCCCCTTGTTGGCTCCTCCACCACCTGAGTCAAAGAGTTATCAGTGCACTGGAGGAACCTCCAGTCCAGTACGTGCCTGGCTGTTTAGCCTTCCCAGCAGATATCAGGGTGATTGATGTCCCCCAGGAGAACCATGGTCTGTGATTGTGAGGCTACTTTCAGCTGTCTGTAGAGGGCCTCATCAGCTTCCCCAGCCTGATCAGGTGGCCTGTCATAAACACCCACAACAGTGTCCCTTATATTGGCATGCCCCTTAATCCTTACCCACAAGCTCTCAACTCTCTCTGCCCCCAGGGAGAGCTCAATATATTTCAGTTGCTCTTTCACATAAAGAGCAACTCCACCACCTCGCCTTGCTGGCCTGTCTTTCCTCAAAAGGACGTAGGCATCCATGACAGTGTTCCAGTCATGTGAGCTATCCCACCATGTCTCAGTAATTGCAATGAGATCATGGCCCTGCGACCGCACACAGATCTCTAGTTCTTCCTGTTTATTCCCCATGCTGTGTGCATTCATGTATAAGCATTTCAGAGAGGGAGTTGAGCGTGTAGTTTCCACCCTTGAGGGGTGGTAGGCCTTCTGGCTCTCAAAAATACTAGCCTGCTGCCTCACAAGTGCTGAGCTATTACACCCAGGCACCTTTCTAGCAAGCCCAGTTACATCCCCATCCCCCTTTGAATCTAGTTGAAAGTGCTCTCAATGAGGCCTGATAACTCTTGTCCTAGAATCCTTTTCCCCCTGCGAGATAAGCTATTCCCATCTGTTACCCTCAGGCCTGGTGTCTTGTAAATCAAGTCGTGATCAAAGAACCCAAAGTCCTGCTGGTAGCACCAGGCTCAGAGCCAGGCATTGATCTCTATTGAGCTCTTCCTATTTACACCCTCATCATTCCCTGCAACTGAAAGGATAGAGGAGAACACAACTTGTGCTCCAGATCCCTTGACCAGTCGTCCCAATGTCCTGAAATCTCTCTTTATTGTACTCGGACTTCTTTTCACTACTTTGTCAGTGCCTACCTGGAAGATCAAAAGGGGGTAATAATCTGAGGGCCTTACTAGGGAAGGAAGTTTCTTCTTTACATCATTAACCATCAACTGAATAATGATTCTGATGTTGAACTGAATGATGATTCAGTATTTCCCCTTACAATGTTTTCAAAATTATTTTCATCATTTTACCTGCTTGAGTGCACGGTTTTACATCTCTCTAGAGCTGCATCAATAAAGACCTAATGTTCTACCTCTCCAAATGCCTCTCAGATATTGAAAAAAACCATAATATGCATCACAAATAGCAAACTTTTGATGTTCTTTTGTCACTGGTTCACTCTCACTCCAGCCAACATTAATCTCTGTGACTCTCTTGACACTGTTCTGTTATGAGGCTTAAAGCGCGCCTGTTACTTCACTGTGTAGGGATAGATAGAAAAAGAGACTAAGGGGAGGAATAATAGCTCTGTGGTGAAAATAAACAGAGTCTTAGATGCAGGTAGAGTCAGGATTAGCAGACTTCCAGGCACACTGCAGAAGGCAGCTTACGCAGTTGGTCTCGCATTGAGATCCTTTGCATGATCAGCATCAAAGCATTCACAATTCTGCCCCAAGTTTCATATTTAATTTCTCAGTTTTTATTTTTATTGTTTTGGCAACTAAACTTAAAGGTGGGAATGGGGGAGCCCACAGGAGCTGTGAGGTTGACGGAAACTGGGGAAGTGACTAGAGCAGGTATAAGGGCAAGGGAGGGAGGCTGAGGAGCTGTGGGAGTTGGTGGAACAGCTGAGAAAGGAACAATGAAAAAAAACTCCAGCAGGGAAACCATAGCCTGGAAGATGGGTGGGGAGCAATGAAGAGGAGAAAGAGAGGTAACATCAAGCAGGCAGATCTACAAACCATTTGGTCTTATATGTGTTCTGACACCCTTGCTAAAATAAGCAGAATAGTTCAGATGGCTGACTGTACACCTAGGAAGGCCCAAGGTACTCTCATCATATGGTGCACAGCTCCTAATGAAAGCCTAGGGCAGTTCGTTATTAGCTTGTTCCTGCAAAACATATAAGATGCGCACTGACAAATTAATATTGCACCCCGAAGTTGGAGAATTTTCTGACTTTTAGTATTTGGTCTCTCAATCCCAACATTACTCTTACTTTGTGCATGTATACATTCAAACACATCTAAGGAAACTTAAGCAAAACTACTACAACTTACTGAAAAGCTATATTCTCAGGTTGTCATCAGAGTGCCATGTTAAATCTTTGACTTGCTTAGGAAACTAGAAATGTGTTAAAAATACATTCAGACTTAATTAAATGCGATATCCCTGTTAAAAAGGACAAACCTCAGATCGATCCGCTCACACGAAAATACCACGTGATATCTTTTTAAATTTTTCTTTAAAAAAAAATCCTCTTAAATGTGTTTCTTTTATCCCATTGCTTGTCATTATTAGCAACCACTGGTAGGCAGTATGCTCTGCTGTAGCTTATTTCTCTTAAGAAAAAAATAAATGGATCAGGGCCACCCGTGTCTAATGGGGTTTTTTTACAAAAGCAGTTTTGAGGAGTGAGGCTGTTCTCTCATCCCATGCTATCCCATGCTCTCCCACACTCCCCCTGCTTTTCCTGCTATGAATGTTCTTCCAAACTGGCTCTGCTCAGTGTGTCATTTGTTATTCATGGAGAGACCTGGGATAATAGGCAACAGCGTGTAAAGTGCATAGGTTTCAAAGTGACTCTTCTTCCTTTATTAGTTACAGATGCAAGCGAGGAAATCCAGAGTCTTCCACATTAAAGCCTATAACTTCAGCAGAGCTGTTCCAAGAAAACCTCCTTTGAGTCTCAGGCAAGAAGATCAACTATTCACCAGGAAATATCAAAGGAAAGTCCACACATTAAAGGAATTCAGCTTCCTGTCCCAGCCAGCTCAGCACCACTGTCTTTAGGAGGTAAATCCACAAACTCAGATCTTCTTCCTCAGCAATCCTGAGCAGATCCCATTCTTCTGCATATCTCCCCAGGTAAGAGGGCAAATATGTTCTCCTCTTCATGAATTTGGCAGAAAGACTCTCTGATTAACCACTAAAGCGAGACCTCTTGACCAGGAACAGTCTATTCTCTCTTTTCTTCTGTAACTAGTTACAGACATAACTCTGTGTGCAGAGTGGATACCTCACATGTGGTGATAACAATACTTCTACCCAGACACTGTGGGAAAGTAACGGAAGATTGGCGAGGAGGACTGTAAACACGCTCAAGTGACTCGCATGTGGGATGCTGGAAAACACATATATCACACTAATTGTTGCTTAGTTTTGTGTGCTCAACAAGTAGAACATCTGCACTTAGATAGCATATGCCGCGATGGAGAGACGGGACGCAGATTGATGCAAGCAAAATGTCGGTTTATTACAAGTTTCACATATACTTATACAGATTCAAGGCTACATACATAGATCACAAAATAGCGTGTTCCTTTCTAATTGGTTACTTCTTACATCAGGCACTGGCTGATTGGTTGCTGCAAGGTCTGTTTTATGTTATACAGCATGTATACATGTCCTGTTTAAAGAAGGCTTACTGCCCAACATAAGATAAGCATCCTTTGTTCTCCTTTTGACCCCGGGGGGCAGAGAGTAAACATTCTTTTGCTCCTCATTTTACCTCCTCCTAGGCTAGCTTGTTTTGTTCCCCCAGGGCTTGTGACCAACAAGTTCCAGCACGTCCATTTCCTTCTTTTCATTCTTTTCTATCAGTTGTGTGACAGACGATGTTTTGCTAAGGCTTTGGCCTTCATCTCCCCCTTCTTGTTGCACAATAAGGACTTTCTTAACAGAGTTTGCTATCAACTTTTGCACACATTGCAACAGACAAGGCAAACAAAGCAACAAAAGGACAAAAACAACTAAAATATACACAATCGTTTTAACTAAACTTCTCAGCCATCCGGACAGACCTAGCCAGTCTCCAAGAGCATCCAGGCCAAAGAATCCAGAATCTTGTTGTATCTTTTGAGTATGCGTCATTAGATATTGAATTTCTTTATAGATAGATCTTGAGTGATCCTCTAGGTCCATACAACACATTCCATCAAAATCCTCACAGCCATGTCTGTGGGCTAGCAAAAGGAAATCTATCGCGGCTCTATTCTGTAATACCGCGTGTTGCACTGTGGACAGATCGTCTGCAAGTTCGGACAGGACCCTGCTTGTTGCGTTGGCTTGTTTTGCCACCCAACATGCTATACTATTCAAATTTTTATGGGCTCGTGCTGCAGCAACACCTGGCGTAAAAAAGGATGCGAAGATGACTTCCCATTTGTTCCAAAGATTAACTTGGTCGGAACAATCGTTAGTCAGGCTGTGGGAAGTGTCTCTTGTAAATCGATATCGGTGAGTGCTGTTAGGGTGCATTAATGGTGCAGCTAGACTAAGTTGGCCTATAGTACATGGTCCTCCTTGAGGGTTGGAAGGGATTCCTGACCATGCTCAGTTGCCGCATATTAAAAAGAATCCTTTTGGAAGGCGCCTGGGCAGTATGGTGCCAGGGGCTGGAGAACTCTCATCGCGATCTATTTTCTGACACCAGGTGCCTCTCCAACCAGTATGATTTCCTATTGGAAAGAGGATTGTAGGGGCCGTCTCATTAACTATGTGTCCTTCTTTTTGCTCTCCTGTCCAACTCTCAGCGCCAATATATATACAATGACTAGCGTTGAGGGAGTCCGCTAGATCAATCTCCTGTGGTTCAGGACCTATAGGGAGTTTATCGTCCCAATTATCATATTTTTCAAACGTTTCCACAATGTCATTCCACATGAATTGGCCTTTGCTTGTCACCTTATACTGTTGTCTTAATTCTGAGAGGGATTCATTAAATACCTTAAAGGTGACATCGGTCAAGGGCACCCCCACAAGGCATGTAGTAAATGGGGAACTAGGTGTTGCTAGGCTTGCACAAAAGCTGGTCGTGTTGAGTGATCGAGCTGAAGTTACCCACACATTTTCCCGCGGGTCAAACGTTCTGCTATATGGGATGGCTCTTATACTTACAGTTAAAACAACTACTATAAAACCTTTTATACCTAAAATATCCATTTTCAATCAGCTGATACTAAACACTTCTTATTACACTTTATGCTAATGATTATTACTTATACAGTAAACAGGCCCACTGGCGGTAATTAATATAATCTCCTTTGTTATCTTCTGCTATGTGTCCTGCGATTTTGAGACCGAGGGTTCAGGAGTTTGTTGATCAAAGAGACGATCAGGGTCATTACTGGATGATTGTGGTAGGGATTCACGGAAGGGTCGTACGTTCTTCGCTGGGATCCACTTGGGGCCTTTTTCTGTGGAAACACAAGCATAACCTCTTCCCCATGTAACAAGAGGATACGGTCCCGTGATCTTACCTGTTTCCGGATCACGAACCAACACGGGGGCTTTGACTCGCACCTCAAGTGAAGCATTCGTGTTAAAATGTCGGACTATTGGAGGGTTGCTATCTAACAAAGAGCAATTCAAAAAGTTAAAAACATACAAAGCTTTCTGGAGACGTTCCTCAGGAGTGGTAGTTCCTACTCCCCCTTTTTGTTTTTGTAACAAACGCTTCAAAGATTGGTGAGAGCATTCAATTAGAGATTGACCTGTAGGGGAATGAGGAATACCAGTAATATGAGTCACACCCCAGGAGTCAAAAAATGCTTTTGTTGCCGTAGAGACATAAGCAGGACCGTTGTCCGTCTTTATTTGTGAAGGTATACCTAAAGTAGCAAAAGCGCGCATCAAGTGTTTGCGGACATCACGTGCCTTCTCTCCTGTGTGGCAAGAAGCAAATAAAGCACCTGAAAAGGTGTCAATGGAGGAATGGACATATTTCAATTTAGCAAACTCTGGATAATGCGTAACATCTGTTTGCCATAGCTGTAGACTCTGCAGTCCTCTGGGATTAACTCCTCCTGCGACTGACGGGAAAGAATGCCTTTGGCAGTCAGGACATACAGCAATAATGTTAGACGCTTGTTGAGAGGTAAGTCCAAACTGCCGTTTGAGACCTCCAGCATTCTGGTGAAAAAAGGAATGGCTGAGTTTAGCCTGTGCCACACGATCCGGCAACACCTGTACTGGTAATGTCAGCAAATCGGCTCGTCGATTCCCTTCTGCAATAAAACCAGGTAGAGAAGTGTGTGATCTGACATGCATAACAAAATAGGGGTGAGGGTGAGAGTCCAAGAGAAAGATAAGTTCCTGTAATAAAGCAAATAGGTCAGAATGTGGGACGTTGCGTAACACAGATGCTTCGGCTCGCTCAACAATCCCCGCAACATAGGCTGAATCAGTGATGAGATTAAGCGGTGTGGACCACCTCCGAAAAACTCGAACAACCGCAGTTAACTCCACTATCTGGGGAGAACCAGGAACAGTCTCTATGTCCGAGTCCCAGCGTTCATGCTGGTTATCCCACCATAAAATGACTGATTTGTGCGATTTTCCAGACCCGTCTGTAAATACAGTAAGGGCTTGTAATGGCTGATCACTCCTTTTCGGCTTGGGTATCAAGCGAAAATCAACATTAAGCAGCTTATGCGAAGGTGGGTGGGATGTGAGTTGGCCCGTATAGTCTGCTAATGCCATAATAAAGGTGTCTGACTGCTGATAAAGCCATTGTAGATACATATTTGTCACAGGTAAGCAAATACAAGCAAAGTCTACTCCTGATAATGTTAACAAGCGTTGCCTGGCTTTAATTATCAAAGAAGCAAACATCTCATGCTGCGTCGAAATGGTTTTTGTAGATTGATTCGACAAGAAAACCCATTCGATAATCAGCAGTGGGTCTGATTTTTGAGAGTCCCATTGAAATATTAGTGCATGAGGCTGTCGAGCGGGGTTTAAAATAATTAGATAAAAAGGTAATTCGGGAGCCCACCGGTGTACTTGTTTAAGAGTGATTGCGGTAGCAACCTTTTGTAAGGAGTCAATGGCCTCAGGATCAAGACTGCGGTGGGAACGCAAGTCAGTATCTCCTTTAAGCAGTTCGAATAAAGGACCTAAGTCCGCATTAGAAATTCCCAACAGCGGTCGGACCCAATTGATTGTTCCCAGCAATTTTTGCACATCATGCAAGTTTTTTATATCTGTCTGTATCTGTAAAGGTTGAGGAACTATAGTTTGAGCCCTTATGCGCCAGCCTAAATATTTCCACGGCGGTGTTTTCTGAATTTTTTCTGGCGCGATACAGAGGCCTGCCGAATTAACGGCAGCCGTGACAAGGGCTACAGCTTCCTCCATGACCTCGTGATGTTGTGCAGCCACCAGGATATCATCCATATAGTGGTACAATAAGACACTAGACATTGCAGTCCTAACAGGACTAAGCACTTTGGCTACATACCATTGGCATATCGTGGGGCTATTTTTCATTCCTTGTGGCAGCACAACCCACTGGTATCTTTGCAACGGAGCTTGCATGTTGATGCTTGGAACCGAAAAGGCAAATTTAGGAGCATCATTTGGATGCAGAGGAATATTAAAAAAACAGTCTTTGAGGTCAATAACAGTCAAGTGCCAATCTCGAGGAATCATAGTAGGGGATGGGAGTCCGGGTTGTAGGGCTCCCATGTCTTCCATAGCATCATTAATTTTCCTAAGGTCATGGAGCAAGCGCCACTTGCCGGTCTGTTTTTTAATAACAAAAACTGGTGAGTTCCATGGACTAGTAGAAGGTACAATATGTCCTTTCATTAGTTGCTCCGTAACTAATTCTTGAAGGGCGCGAAGCTTTTCTAAAGGTAGGGGCCATTGATCTACCCAAATGGGGACATCGGTTTTCCAGGTTAATTTTAGGGTGTCGCGCATTTCAATGGCCCCACCTAAAAATGGGTTCGAATGGACATTCCCCATTGTGATAGTACGTCACGCCCCCATAAAATCATGGGAACAGGTAATACAAAAGGTTTGACAGAGGCTATACGTCCTTCTGGGCCTTGAATTTGGATTAATTCCAAGCTTTGGTGGCTGCTGCCGGTTCCACCGATCCCAGCTAACGCCTGGGAAATATTGGCTAGGGGCCACTGTGGGGGCCATTTAGCTTGAGATATTACTGTAACATCAGCCCCGGTGTCAATAATTCCGTTTAACACCACCTACTGCCCCCCGCGAATGAGGGTGCATTGGCATATAGGCCGTTTTTGGGAGAGACTGCACCCATAAGATTTGCGGGTTCCCCGCAGATCCGAACCCACCCCGCCTTTGTTGGAGCTGACTAGAAATTGGGCAACTTGTGCCTGTGGGAATCAGTATCAATTGCGCTATATGGCTATCTTTCGGTACAGTGCAAGGAGGAAACGGGGTCCATGCCATAATCTTAATTTCATCAGCGCTATCAGAGTCAATAACACCTGGTAACACAAGAAGTCCTGACAATGTTGTAGATGATCTTCCTAATAATAAGGCTTGTGTCTTAGGGGGTAAAGGTCCCGAGACATTTGTTGACAATAGGTGAACCAAGGAATCGAGTAACGTTACTGTGTGAGCGGTTGCCAGGTCCAGTCCGGCGCTGCCTGTTGTTGCTGGGCAAAGACCTGAGGCACTGCTGCTTCCCTCCGAGGGGGTTGAAGCGTCGGCTGCGGTATTTGTGTCTGCACACGTCGCTGCCCCGCGCTCCGTGGCCGGTTTCCCTGTATCGGTTGTCCTTGAAAATCGTACTTGGACCGACATTGATTAGCATAATGACGCCCTTTTCGGCACCTGGGACAAATCCCAGGGGCTCGGGGTCTAACACTGGTATTAGCATTTAGACAATTTTTCTTTAGATGCCCGGGTTTGCCACAACCATAACAGTTTCCTGGTCCCAAGGGGCCACGCATAGCTGCGAAGGCAGCGGCCATGGCTTCAAACTTATGATCCATAGTACCAATTCTATTACAAGCCTCCACCATTTCAATTAATGTAGGGTTCGGGTTTGGGAGGGATTTTAACAATTTTTTGCAATCTGCGTTAGCGTTTTCAACAGCCAGTTTTAGCAACAAAATTTCACGTGCCTCTGTGTTATCTATTTGGCGTTCCAAGGCTTGTTTTAGTCTGTCAATAAACTGCATATAAGGTTCTCGGGGTTCTTGGGTGATAGTAGTAAAGGCCTTTTGCGGTTTCTGAGAATCGGGAACCTTAAAAAAGGCCTTTTTCGCTTCTTCACGAGTTGCCTCGAGGGCCTCCCATGGAATTCGAGCTTGATCTACAGGGTTAGTGTGCTGACCTGTGCCTGTGAGGTGCTCCAAGGTCAGTGCAGCAATAGCGTTATTATTATGACCTACATAAGTTAAAAGGAGTGCTTGGAGTCCCCCTCTCCAATGAGCCTCCCACAAAGTGTATTGAGTCGGTGTCAAAAGCAGTTGCGCTAAAGATTTCAGATCATGTGGAGTCATAACATATGTATCAAAACCAGAAGATAGTAGGCTTGCAAAATATGGCGAGGAAAGGCCATGTTCAGTAACAGTACGGCGCAACTCCTTAACTACCGGAAAAGATAGAGCTTCCCATTGTGCCCCCCGACCTTGATAGATTACGGGAGCTACTATTGTTTTACAATCTCTAGCTCTCCTTCTTTTAGGGCTTGGCGCCTTATGTTAGCCCACACGTCGTGTGGGTCGGGGGGGTAGAGGTTTGGCTCCTTGTCAGGATCCACTGGTCCCGGATCAAAGGGATCCTCCTCTGGGGGATACCCCACAGCACACACCTCTAGTGGTGCAATGGATTTCTTGGCCCCCGATGATAACGGAGGTATCGCAGAAGAGCCTTCCTCTCTTTCTGCTTCATCTTTGTGACTTTTTCCCTGAGCTTTTAAAGTTTCAAAAATACTTCTCCACCACGGAAGCATGCGCTGCGCTTCAGCATTCCCCATGGTCGCTGCATCCCATAATTTCACTCCCACATCGTCCCAAAGCTCTCGCGTAAAAATAGTGGATGCAGTCACAGTGGGTATTTTCACTTGCACCCATTTAAGTATCGTTTTAAGATCATGCCCAGAGATATTCTTTCCATGCTTTTTAAGGAGAGCTTTCATAAGCTCATATACGTCTCTCAGGGGAAGACGCTTGATTCCCCATGTTTCCCACAGCTCACCTCTCTACTCCGGAGGGATTACAGGCCGGCCGGCTCCTGCTTCCTTTCAGCAGCTCATTCAAAGTTCTGTGGGACTCGCAGCAAGTCGCTCAGCTAGGCGGTTCATAAACCCATCACGTTGGGGTCACCAATTTGCCGCGATGGAGAGACGGGACACAGATTGATGCAAGCAAAATGTCGGTTTATTACAAGTTTCACATATACTTATACAGATTCAAGGCTACATACATAGATCACAAAATAGCGTGTTCCTTTCTAATTGGTTACTTCTTACATCAGGCACTGGCTGATTGGTTGCTGCAAGGTCTGTTTTATGTTATACAGCATGTATACATGTCCTGTTTAAAGAAGGCTTACTGCCCAACATAAGATAAGCATCCTTTGTTCTCCTTTTGACCCCGGGGGGCAGAGAGTAAACATTCTTTTGCTCCTCATTTTACCTCCTCCTAGGCTAGCTTGTTTTGTTCCCCCAGGGCTTGTGACCAACAAGTTCCAGCACGTCCATTTCCTTCTTTTCATTCTTTTCTATCAGTTGTGTGACAGACGATGTTTTGCTAAGGCTTTGGCCTTCAAGCATAGGCCTGGGACGGACTCAGGGGCACCTTATTGAACACGCCTGAGATTCCTGCCCTGCTGTTGAAGAGATCAAAGCACAGCGGAAAACTCTGCCTGCCAGAATCCTTGAAATACAGGCCCAAACAGCAAGTGGGAGCTCTCGCTCGCTCTCTCACTCCCTTGCTAACAAGGGCCCTCTTGCTAATAAGGACTTTTTGCTCCGTGGTGCCTGCGGTCCCCTGCTTGCCTGCCTCTGCCCAGGTGCTGCTTCAGAGGTTCCCCGATCCATGAGGTATTGAGATTAAATTTGTTCTTTGCCCTTAATCCATGGTTTTGTGGTTGTTCCTGCGTCCTGCCCGCATTGGCTCACACAGACACCATCTCGCTGGATCCCTCCAGTCCCTTCACCATGTTAGCCCAAAGTTATGGCTACCAGCACCAACCAAATAGGAAAAAAAAAACAGTATCTGACAGTTAATTAAATTATGTGGTGAAACAGCAATAGGATTTTATGTGAAAATAAACTTTAATCAAGTCTAGAATTGCTGATATTTAAACCTAGAATTGCTGATATCTAAACCATACCTCCCGAAAACTTAATCTAGGAAGGTCATGAAACCAAAAAGAAAACCTACAAAACTTGGAATGGCTTACCTTTGGGACCATCTGACACCTTCAGCCACAGTCCCTTACCTACGGGAACTCTTGTTATAGCCCTGGTTGAGTTCCCCTCTGTGAGTAGTCATGTGACTATTGTATTGGGGCCACCTTTTGGATCTTATTTGCTTTCAAGCCAACTCAGCTGGAGTTGCACCAATGGAGAACACTTCATGGACCTTCCTCAGGCACAGGTGGCCTCTCTGGGGATTATGCACTCAACGACATAGCTGTTCCAGTTCCCAGTTTAACTCTCTGAGGACTGCGTAACAGGTAGAGCATTTACAGCCTTCACAAAGAAAACTTTTTACTGTGCAGCCACTCATTTCACTTATAGGTAAAAAACAAGAGAGTTAAGAGTTGGGCAAAAATTAATGAATGTCTTTTTTTGGGATCCTCAGTACACCTAGGCAGTATAACTCTTCCTGCTCTCCCATATTCCTGCTCACTCTTCCAGTCTGGTCATAGTGAGAACTTCCCCTTTACTGGGTGTTGCCATTCTCATTCCTCTTTGAAACTTGCTCACCAAGAGTTATTAGTAATCTGCAGCTGGTACCCTTTATTGCCCAAGCAAGACAGCTCTACTGGTTATTACCCTTAAAGGAATATATCTGTTTCTCAGTCTCCCTTTCCTGACATAAAATAGACAATTCAGGTTGCGCTGAAAGTTATGGGAAGTTTGTAGAACGGCATAAATGCACATTGCAGGGTTCCCTGGCCCACCACAGCCAGGGCTCTCATTGCAGCCTGGGTTAGAGCCATGTGTGTTGTCTTGCCCAACATGGGGCAAAGAAAAACTGCTTGGAGAACAATCATCTGGCAGCCTGTGTGTATTCTTTGTACCACCTCTGAGGAACATGAAACTGTGTCCACATAATTAAAGAAACCATGGCACATTCAGTCTTATTCTGGCACTAAATTTCATGTTTGCTTAATTTCTCTTTTAAAAATAATTATGACTACACAATCTATTCACTGGCATATTTGTTTGGTTTTATCAAACCTGTTTTTCTTCTTACGATAGCATGTGATCCATCAGCTGTTTAAAACTGACATTCTTTTTTTTTTTCCCAAGTAAAATTGGAAAAAAGTTTTTAATTATCTTTGCACTACAGTTGAGCCTATAAAGCTAGTAGTATTTACATTTTTTAAGTATACTTCACAAAAAATTAAGGCTGTTATGGGGCTTTTCAGAATCGCCACTGGCTATTAATATTTATACCATTATGCCTTCACTCATCAAGGTAAGATCTATAAAAATGATACCACAAATATTCTTGCTGAGATCAGCTTAAGCCAAAGTAGTAAATTTTGCATAATGTTCATTTCACAGATGCTGAAGTGTATTCTCATCTGGACTGTAGTCTGAAACATGATTTTTCAGTTCTCAAGGCACTTTCAAACAGTTGTCTTCTGAATGTTAATTTCACTTCCATGTTGGCAGATTCATACAGAACGTGTAATGAATGTTGCCATCGTTATGCTCTCCATTTAGTAAACAGTATGAAATAAACCTACATCCAGTGGCAATAATGCAACTTAGTCCAATCCCCAGGTACTCTTAAAGTGGTTCCTCTTCATTTACACTTCTTAAAATCATAGAATCATAGAATAGTTTGGGTTGGAAGGGACCTTTAAAGGTCATCTATTCCACCCCCCCTGCAATGAGCAGGGACATCTTCAACTAAACCAGGTTGCTCAGAGCCCCGTCCAACCTGACCTTGAATGTTTCCAGGGTTCACAGAATCATAGAATTCTAGGGGTTGGAAGGGACCTTCGGAGATCATCTAGTCCAACCCCCCTGCCAAAGCAGGTTCACCTAGAGCAGGCTGGACAGGAACGCATCAGGTGGTCACGAACCTGATCTTCTCTTACAGTGGGGGGGACTTTGCTCCCCAGTCCCGGTCTTGTGGTCCATCCACTCAAGAGATGTGGGGAGAGAGGTTGCCAGTGAAGACTGAGGTAAAAAAGTTGTTGAGTACTTCAGCCTTCTCCTTGTCTGTTGTTACCAGTTTGCCAGTAGTGTTCATCTTAGGGGGGGTACGCTTTCTTTGACCTTCCTTTTCTGGTTGACATTCCTGTAGAAGCCCTTATTATTATTCTTTGTGTCCCTTGCCAAGTTTGGCTCCAGCTGTGCCTTGGCCTTCCTGACCCCATCCCTCTTCCTCCTTTGAGAAAGGTGAATTCCAACTGATGCCAGGAGGCCTTGTGCCATGTAGGGCATCCCATTATCGAAAAAAAACCAAAATTGTGGCGGTGATACCAACCATGGAGCCATGTATTATTAATCAACAGGGCATGTCTGTTTCTTCCAGTATTGCTGCCTGCAACTGGGAGGAGAGAGGAAAAAATTACCTGTGCTCCAGATTCCCTTACCAGCTGTCCCAAGGCCCTGAAGTCTCTTTTGATTGCCTTTGGACTGTGCGTTGTGGCTTCATCATTACCCACATGGAAGAGCAGTAATGGGTAGTAGTCTGAAGGCTGTACCAGGCTAGGAAGTTTCCTAGTGATGTCCTTAACCTGGGCCCCAGAGAGGCAGCAGACTTCCCTAAGAGGAGGGTCTGGACGGCATATTGGATCCTCTGTTCCCCTCAGAAGGGAGTCACCTACAACTATAATCCATCTTTTTTTCCTTGTTGAGGCGGTCGTGATACAGGGGGTAAGCCTTTCTGACTTGGCAACACCTCTGGTGTAGATGGACCATCATCCACATTATCCATTGACTGGCCTTCCACATCCGGAGCCTCATACCTGTTGTACAGAGGCACCTGGGAAGGTGGGCAAGGAGGGGGTTTGCCTGAGCGTTGACTTGCCTCCATTCACTCCTTTCCTTTAAGCTTCTGCCTTCAGCCTGGCAGGGGGAGAATACAGGATCCCCTTGATCTTGGTTTTTTTCTGGTAGCCGTTCCTGTTTCTGTCTTGGGGAGGGTAGAGCATGGTTCCACCAGTCTATCTTTTTTCTCAGACTGATCTGAGTAAACAAATTGCAGTTTCATTTCCAAGTTGCCAGTAGAGGGGACACCATTTCTTTCAAGAAGTGCTCAAACTTAGCAAAGAATTTTTCAGTCCTAGGATATCTTGGTTCCGGCGGGGATAGGGTTAATTTTCCCCAGGTTCTGGCAGGGGACACAAGTATTCCATACCATGTTAGCCATGCCCAGTCTATAGCCAGGAGCTGACTGGGGGAGGGGGCTGGGGTGTCCCAGGTTCGGTGGGTGAGTGGTGGTATCCTAATCGTGTTTGTATATTCCTCTATCCATGTTACTGTTATTGTTTCCTTGTTCCCTTAGCTGTTCTGTTAAACTGCCTTTGTCTCAACCCACGAGTTCTGCCTTTTTCTTCTGATTCTCCCCCCCACGACTGGGGGTTGAGAGAGCAGAGCGTGGTTCTTTGTTGCCGTCTGAGGCTAAACCATAACATAGGATCATCACTGCTGACAAGGCAAGAGATTCAGCAAAGGGGAAAAGTTGTCTTCTTCCCCTTAGTAGATGTGGTGACTGCAACTCATGAGTACCAGATGGAAGTTGTCACCACAGCATCAATTACTGGGATAGGAAACTGCAACTTTTGTAAGGTCCAGAGTTATTTTAGCAGGATTTTCCCAACACTAGAATCAGTCCAGGGTGGATCCAATGTCCCTGGCCAGTAAATGCCATTTAGAGGGTGCAGTTGGCAAGGGACTGGGTTTCTAAACTCATCCTTCAAATCTTACTCGCATTAGTTGTTATGGTTTGAGAAACCCACAACAATTTATTGTTGTTTAGACAATTATTCTATCACCCGATGACCCCTCCCCACCCAGGAAGGGGAATCGGGGAAAAAACAAGGAAACACAAGGGTTGAAATATAAATAGATTTAATAGGATAAGACTAAATAATTAACATTAATAACACTAAAGAACCAGTATTGATCCCAATACCAATATAAAATATACAAGGATTATACTCAGCCAATTATATCAGTAGGAAGCTGTGCACTCCCAGCAGCGGACAGCAAATGTCGGGCACTGCGAGCACTACGGCTTCGGGAGGAAGGGAAGGCTTCAGGGGTCTGGCACCAGGGCAAGAAGTTCTCTGGACCGCTGCCATCAAGGGAGAGAGAGCGCTATGCAGCAAGCTTTCTAATTTATATTGAATGTGACGTTCATGGTATGAAATAATCCTGTTGGCCAGCTCAGGTCAAGTGCCCAGGCCTTGCTCCTCCTCATCCCTGCACCTGGCAAGGCTCGAAAACACTGAGACCTTGAAACCCACATAGCATACCTGGCTATAAAGTAAATATGTTCACGAATTCAGACACTAGAGTCTTCTAAAAGCGCAGTTTTCCCCAGCATTAGAAGAAAAGTTAGTCCTGTGTCACTCAACCCAGGACATTAGTTCTGCCCTTCTCTTCCTCAGTTCTTCCACTCCTAACTCATATCCTAGTGATTTCTTATTTTCTTTTTAAAGAAAAGATCTCTAGCTTTCCTAGAGAACTTCAAAAGCAGACATTTAACTGCAGCCAATGAGCTTTTGTTTTAGAAAACAAAAATCAAAGCCTTTATGTTTGCACAGATAAATTGAAAGGTCAGAGTAGGGTGCAAACTGACTTAGTACTGGTTGTCCAAGTGTGCATACAGAGAGCTTTGGTGCCAGTGCTGCTGCTCTGAGCACAGTGAAAACTAGACAGCATCTGTCAGGCTTTGCTGCTGCTGCTCAGAACCACTGAAACCACAGAATAACAAGGTGATTTTTGTGCTGGCTGTAACAAAGCTCTGAGAAGCACATATTAAAATTACTAACTGGGAAGCAGTTCTGATTTAGGGTACTGGAGAGATTCTTCCTTCTTCTCAGATTGGGGGAGCGGTAACACAGCATCGAATCTTCACAGCTGGATGAATTCAGAGGCTCCAATGAGACCTGTCCCTGCCCAGAGGCTCCATTTTTTGGAACCACTAAAAAAAATGCATTTTACGTGAACACACCAGAATAGTTTTCTCTCCCTCCTGCTCATGGATCACAACATCCAGAGGATGACTGATGGTGACATCTGCCTAAGCCTACAGTCAGCCTGACACAGTATCTCCTAGATCATTTGAACCACACCACACACAGTGTCTGTATCTATTCCTCCTGAAGGATCCCAATACAGCCCAGCAGAGGACAGTGTCTACCAATAAGAAACCTGTCCCATGAGTCCTGCCTAATTTACATAGTCCTCTTTGACTAAATGAAGCTTAACCAGATGGCACAGCATCATTTTTCTGCCATAGAGAATAACTTGGTCTCTAATTTTATAGTATGTCTAAATTATACAGAAGCCCTCATATTTCGAGCATTATCTTATAAGTTTGTCTTTGATACAACCCAAGAAAAGAGTAGTCTTTATATCCTGACTGTGTGTTTCAGTCCCAGCAAAGCTAGAGGCAGGTTTATAATATTGATTGAATACTTGTAAACTAAAAATTTAAGAACCAGTAGGAATCAAAGTTCAAATGGACTGTTAAGAAAAAAAATCTGTAAGTCCAGTTCAGTTTCCCCACCTTGCTAAATGCAATCACTGGTGACTAAGTTAGAGGAAGCAGACATCGTACCCAAGCTTTTTAAAAGAATGCCAGGTTTTTAAACAGGAATGATTTAAGCGCTGTTTAGCTACCTCTGCCTTTTCTCTGCCTCCATACTTTCTGCAAGTCCTCAGTTATAATTTATAAATGCAGAGAAGTTCACAGAACACTGGCAAATATTTGAAGCAGTTGCGCTGGCCAGTTAGCTATACTTTCCTCTTCCTTGCACTGCTGTCTTGGCTGTAGTGGTGGAGGACTGGACCTAGTACTGACCCCTGGGGAACACCACTTGTTATGGACCTCCAACTAGATTCTGTGCCACTGATCCCAACCCTCTGAGCTCTGTCTTTCAGCCAGTTTTCAATCCACCTCACTGTCCATTCATCTAACCCACACTTCCTAAGCTTATCTATGAGGATGCTGTGGGAGACTGTGTCAAAAGCCTTGCTGAAGTCAAGGTAGACAGCATCCACCGCCCTCCCCTCATCTATCCATCCGGTCATGCCATCATAGAAGGCTATCAGGTTAGTCAGATTAGGTTAGATTAGGTTAGGTTAGGTCCAGCCCAAATCATGACAGATTTATTGGTGCCCAATGTGGGACTCGACCAGGGCTCTGACAGATTGCCTGAATAGTTCAAATTCCGATTTGCTTGACTGAGAGAGTATCAGATTTTTCTACGAGAGTCTTAAGGGGTTGGACATTAAAACAGAGAAGTCACATCATGTTGTTCTTAAGTGAAATGTTATACCGTGCCTTTATAGAGTTTTGTTTAAAGTTAGCTGATAGGATGCTGTTTTACCTGCCATGTGTTGTATAATTTATTTCCTCTTTGTGTTTGTATGCACTGGGTGAAATGTGCAATTCTGTTGTGGGGTTTAATACTAATCCATACTGCGATAAGCTCGATAATGACTTTACCTGCATACCTTGGGCATCACGTAATAAATTCTGTTACTAATTACACTTTCAGTCTTACCTTGGGAAAGTTTACCTCGCCCTTTAATGCTTATGCCAAATTGACACCACCAGAGCTAGGGGATGGAAACTGTAGGAGATGACTTGTAAATTCCCCAAAACAAAGACTGAGAGAAGTAGCCTGAGGGAAGCATGAACAATGGCGGAGACAAAACTTGGTAGAGATAAGGGGGTGGGGTGGAGGCCCTCAGAGTCTCTCTGAGACCCCATCTCAAACACTAGCAAGTACCCAGAAACGAAACTATAGCCATGGGGTGGATGTGGAATTTGGACAATGAGGTGAAGTCTCAGTGCTCAAAGAACGATTAAGACTGGCCTTTTTATCTCTGGTGTGACTCATGCGGGAGGAAACTTGCCTGGTTATCACAGATAAGGAAGGAAGCCCTGTGGAGACAGGAGAGCCCTACTTTTCAGCAGCAAAGAAAGTAAAATCAAGGTAACTGGATGGTTCTACTCTGGTGAAACTTGTGAAGCTTGTTAGTTCTTTATTTTCATATGTTAATGAACTATAGCATTCCTTTCCACCCAAATCAGGATACACATGGGGGGGATGGGGGGTGTGTGTGAACTTGAAATGAAACTGCCACCATGGCAGTAGGAATATAAAAGGGGAAGATAAGCACCACTTAGTGGGGATTTATAGAATGGTGTTCCTATGGATTAATGTCTTCTGTTGTCTGAACCAATGCTGTAACCAGGACTGGTGATCTATATTCCTCTGTTTCTTAGGGTAAAGTAATGCAAGGCATACCTTACCAGTTGCCATAATTCATTGTATATCTGTTGTTAAGTAATGCAAGGGGTACCATACTGCTTGCCATAATTTGTTATATACCTAACCAATTATTGTGGACCTAGTTATGACATATATTAATCACTGTTGGAATCTAATGAATGTTTCTATATAGACCTTAAGAGTTATCTTGTCTTAGTCCATACCACTGGGGATCTGCACAAGTGAGTCACTTGGCCCCCCCCCTTCTGAGTGGGGCATGACAGAAACTTTTTAGATTTTGGAAATTATTGCTACTTTGTTAAAAACACGGTTTTATTGTTGATTCTCCTGAATGTATTGCAGGGGTGGTTTCATATTAAATCTTGATGCAGGAGAAGGTTTAAGACATGCACTTGACGTGCGGAAAGCAGACTCCACAACCTGTGGGGTTGTAAAGTAGGTATGTTTATTCAGCGCCGGGCAGCACGGGGGGTCGCCCCAACAAAATCGTGCGCACCCACCGCGGCAGTTAGCTTAAGATTTATACAATCACACGTTACATATTCAAGGGGCGCCTATACATATCCATGACTTTTCCCCGAAAAGGCGGCCTTTATTACAATGAGTTACGAGAAATCATTTCCATGGTCTCCGCCTTTAACTCCTCCCAGCCGCACATGCGCAGTGTCTCCTGGTGGTCGTGGGCCGGGGTCTCGGGGATGAAGGCCATGTCTTCCTCGCTGTGTACCTCTCGCTTTTAATGTTAATGTGTTGCTCCAGGCCATGGGATTGGGAAACCAGATGATCGCTCTGTCAGGACAACTGAATACCAATTGTTCCCTTATCTCCCAGCGAGGAGATGTGACCAGTTTATGGTTTCAACACATCCTTTCTTTGCCTAAACACCTTGGCAATGGCTTTAGGCTATAGGTACACAGTTTAAGCCAAGCAATGGCCCTGCTATTAACCCTTGAGTGTTATTTCCCCTTATCAATCCCCCCTTTTCTAAGAGATTAGTAAATTCTTTTACTTATTCCTACAGCATGTTTTCTTTCTCTAAGCATTTCTTAAAATATTTTCCTGACTCGACCTTTTGTCAAAGCTGATGCTTCTTCCAAAGTTTGTGATCACTTGTGGTTCTTTTTGCACAGCACATAAAGCATCTAAGTAAAGCGCAAATTGCAATCCTTAAGACTATCATTGTAATTAATAATACAAACAACTGCTTCAACCAAGCAAAGTCAGGCAGCCACGAGGTTAATTTTTCCAAAGATCAGAAAAAACAAGTAAAGCATCATCTTGAGATACTTGGTGTAGTACCCTTGACTGTTGCCAAATTCGAGCAATGTCCGTTCTGGCCAACCTGAAAAGGTATCAGTTAATACTAATAAATATCGATACCCCCCTTTTCTTGGGAGTTCTGCTGCCATTGTTGCCCAGGCCCGTTGCCCTTCCCAATTTAGCCCATTTCTGGTCCGGGGGTATTTTTGGGATTAGTCTGCAGGCAAAGATCGCACTGCTGAGTCACTTGTCTCACAGTGGTGTATAAATTCCTAGCTACAATTTCTCTAATTAGTTGTTTATATAGTGCCTCTGCCCCCCAATGCCTCTTTCTATGTTCTTCCCTTATCAGAGACCATACTAGATGAGAGGGAACGATTAGTTTCCCTTGTGGGGTGAGAGCCCATCCCTCCTCGTTATATGATCCTTCTAGATCTGTGATAAGCTTCTAATCCTTGGTATATTCTGGCTTACCTTCTAGGGAAATTTGCCCGTCGGGGATCAAAGCCCCTTCTGTTTTTACCTTTGCTTTGGCTACCTGTTTTGCCTCTCTGTCCGCCAGCTCATTTCCTCTTTCCAACTCTTGAGTTTACTTTCTGGTGTGCCTTAATGTGCATGACCGCCACTTTCTCAGGGAGTTCGACTGCCTCCAGCAGTTTCAGGATCTCCTCTGCATGCTTGATGCTTTTGCCCTGTGAGTTCAATAATCCTCTCTCCTTCCAGATTGCTCCATGAGCATGTATGACTCCAAAGGCGTATTTCGAGTCTGTCAATTATTTCTGCCTTCTGTGCCAAGGTATTCATGGGCAAAGGCCCTGACTCTGTTACTTCCTGACTGGTGGTAATGGCATATCCGGCATGCCTTTTACCGCTTAGGACATAGCTGCTTCCATCCGTGAACCAGTTTTCCGTGTTTCCCATAGGACTGTCTCTCAGGTCCGAACAGCTCGAATATGTTGCTTCGATGGCCTCCAGACAGTCGTGATGCACTGGTTCTCCTGTGTTTCCACTGAGGAAAGAGGCTGGATTGACAATGTTAGTGACTACAATCTCCACATCATCTTGTTCTGCCATTATAGCCTGACATCTCAAGGATCTTTGTGGGGAGAGCCAGTGTCTGCCTTTCACTTCTAATACTGTATGGGACACCAACAGAGTCGTTTTCTGGCCCAGGGTGAATTTTTGGGCTGCCTGGATGTTTAGTACTACAGCTGCGACCGCTCGCAAGCATGCAGGCCAACCCTTTGCAGTTGCGTCCAAAAGTAGGCAACTGCTCGTCGCTACGGGCCCAGATCTTGTGCTAGTATTCCCAGGGCAATCCCCTGCTTCTCGTGAGAAAAAAGAAAAAACAGTTTACTCACATCTGGGAGTCCTAAGGCTGGGGGCGACATCAGGGCCTCTTTTGCAACTCAAAGGCCTGTCCATTCAAGGTGTTACAGGGTTTTAGTCGGCACCACCCAGTCATCCCCAGGAAAGTTCGTAACTCTTTCACTGTCTCTTTTCAGGCCTGTCCCAAAGTCCTTTGTCCAGCACTGATTTCATAGCCCAGATAAATCACCTTCCGCTGCATTACTTGGGCCTTCTTCTTGGATACCCGGTATCCCTGGAGCCCCAAAAAGTTTAGGAGACTCACCGTCCAGGCCATACAAGCGTCCTTTGTCTTGGTGGCAATCAGGATATCGTCCACATATTGTAACAGTTTCACCTCCTCAGGTGGGGCTTCCCAGGACTCAAGATCTTTTGCGAGTTGGTTACCAAATATAGTAGGGATGTTTTGAACCCTTGTGGTAACACCGTCTGAGTTTTACGTCCGCTTCTGGGATTTTCCCATTCAAATGCAAATATTTTCTGGCTGGCTTTATGGAGAGGGAGGCAAAAGAAGGCATCCTTCAGGTCTAAAACAGTAAACCAGGTTAGTTCAGGTGTCAATACAGTCAGCAAGGTGTATGGATTCACCACTACCGGATCTTATTTATAGCCCGGAGGTTCTGGACCACCCGGTATGACCCGTCGGGTTTGCGGACAGGTAAAAATTTTTCTATTACTGGCCAAATTCCCTCCCTGTCCTCCTTCTTCAGAGGATACTGTTTGATTCTTACCGGCTGTCGTCCTTCCTTGAGTCTGACCTCAACAGGTGGAGCATTTTTGCTTTCCTGGGCACATCGGTGGCCCATACCCCGGGGTATACCTGGTTCGTGATTTCTTCGCTGCTTTTTCCTTCTGTGGGAACACTAGCTAGGGATAAACTCATTATTTGGATATACTGCTGGTCATTTACCTCCAGAGTAATCTCTCCCTTTTTAAATTTAATTATTGCACCCAATTGTTCCAACAAATCTCTCCCCAAAAGTGCTTTCGGGGAGTTGGGCATGTACAGGAACCTGTGGACGCCCCATTGTTTTCCCAATTTATATCTCAGAGGTGGTTCACAAAAATATGCCTTTTCACTTTGGCCAGTTGCCCCTTTCACCATGATATAGTCATTTCCCAGGGGCATCAGAGCTTGGTTTAAAACCGAATACGTTGTCCCTGTATCAACGAGAAATTCCACCTCCTTTTGCTCCTTCCCTAGCTTCATTATAACCAGTGGATCCGCTAGGGTGGATTTCCCAGATCCCTGTCAGTCTTTCTTCTGTGGGACGCAGCTTTTGCAGCTTGCGCCTAATATCTCCTGTAGACTGACCTAAGAATAAAGAAACTAGTTGTTGTATTCCTGCCTCTGACCCAGGATCCAGCGGTGTGTTACGGCGCATTACGTCCCTTAGTCGATCCAAGAATTCGGATGGTGACTCGGAAGGACCTTGTCTAATTGCATATAATGCTGACCAATTTATGGTTTTGGGAATGGCCCTCTCCATTCCTTTTGAAATCCACCCCTGGTATGCCTGCAATTTTCTATATCCACAGACCTGTTTGCATCCCATTTGAAGGGGGAGGTATTCTTTAACATCTCCTCCTGTAGTTTTATAATGATCCTCAGCCAAATCCCCTGCAGTTTTTAAAATTAATTGTTTTTCCGTCTCAGTCATATATTCTAATAATAACTGTAAAATGTTTGGTTACACTTACCGGATCATTCCTGTAATCCTTGGCAACCCTTTTCCATGCCTCTAAATCGGTGGTGGAAAAAGGTACCTTGATTAGCATTGTCCCGCCATCTGGCCCTACCGCCTCTTGGAGAGGTGCCTGTAAGACTGTTAGGGTAGACTTTTTTCTAGTACGGGAGGATACAGGGCTGTCCGGGGGAGTGGAGGTTCCGTCCGAGTCCACATCCTGTTCCTGTGATCGAGGGGGAGGCTTAAGCAAATCAGTTAGATCTTGTTCTGATGCCCGGTGGATTTTATTTACTCTAGTAAACCACCTTTGTCCAATACTACATGCCGAGCAACACTGCCTCAGTTTACCTTTAAGTTCTTTGTTATTTTCCCGCTCGAGGGCAAGTACCATGGGGTCCTGTGGCAGCACATTCCACAGTCCCTTTGCCACTCCGGGTGATTTCGGAGCATGAAAAACGTGTCTGCATATGACACTTCATCCCATTTTCCTTCCCTCCTTAAAAACAACATTAATTGCAGGATGGCGTTATAATCGATTGACCCATAAAGTGGCCACTTAGCTCCATCTTCCAGCTTATAAATCGGCCACCATTGACTGCAATATTTAATGAGAGTCTTCTTATTCTCTGTACCCCCGGTTCCAACAATGTTCCTCCAGTGTGTCAATATACAACCAAGGGGGCTTTTCTTTAAAATACCTTTATTCTGAGTGTTACCCATCTCTCCAGATTGCTTCTTGTTAGCTATTGTGCTTCGTTTTAATTTCCACGTGAACCTTTCCTCACAGGTCCTTACAGTCTTCTCTCAATCTTCTTCCCAAACGTCCCAGTCTTCTGGGATTAAAGTTTTCTTCCCACATATAAACTTTACTATTTCGGACTCTTGATGGGCCCTTTCCCAATCATAAAACCGTGGGATTAGGGGAGAGCATTTGGGACACTCAGCTCTCTGCTTCCTAGATAAACAATACCAATTTTTCTCACAAGATTTACATTTCAACAGGACCCAAGCCGAATGCCAATTTTCAGGTAATTTGTTAGTAAGCCCACACACAAAACAAGGGATCACCCCCACGTGTCCGTCAATTTGGGGGTTTAGAAAGGTATCTGGGACAGGTTGTTCCCAGTCTAGGGCCACTGTCTGTCCGGCAGGTGTTAAATACACTCCTCCTAAATAAATTCGTCCCTCTCCCCTCCTTATCCAGTCCCCTCCTTCATTTAAATATTCCCAAGGTTCGAGCCCAAACCACCGAAGGAGTGACTCTCCCTGTCCGGCCACTTTGATGATCAGCCAGACCCCCGACACTTAGAAGACTGACTAAACACCACAGCAGCCCAACTTATATATATAAAGACATTTACAAATTTTTACAGACGTTTCAGGTGCTTTGTCCGTCTCTGGCCGTGTTCCTCGCGGAGTCACGGAACTGCAAATCGGGACTCCCACTCGCTTCACAGCAGCGCTGTGTCTCAAACACACGCATCCACACACAAATGCTCTTAACATAAAATACCCGGGCATTTACAAATAAAACATACAATCATTACTCCAGTTGGTATCTCTCCAGCAGCTGCAAATATTATTCAAGTACTTGTATCACAACTTTGAGAAGCCCGCTTACCCTTCTCCTGCTTCTTATACAGTCATTAGCAGGTCCTTCCTGGCTCCCGATACTGGGATGCAGCGGTGACCTCGGATTTGCTCGATCTACCCCCAAGATCGCTAGCGGCCGCTCTATCGGTCAGCAAATCCCCTACTTCCATACAGGGTACCCTCCTCCCATACGGGGACTATGCCGCACGCCAGACGTCTCTGCGCGATTTACCGGCGGCCCCGGCCAAGCGTGGGCATCCCCTACGACTTACTGGCCCCTCTTAAACATACCGTTTATCCTCGGCTTCAGGAGGTTGTTGTCTACTCCCGCGGTGAGCGGCTGGGAGTGGAGGCTCCTCCGAGGAAAGTGCTCGGGGCGCGCCTAGGGGCGTCCGCTCCGCAGTCGATCCCGCAGCCGAGCAGAGTGCCTCCTGCCTGGCTCGCCAAACTGACGTGCGGAAAGCAGACTCCACAACCTGTGGGGTTGTAAAGTAGGTATGTTTATTCAGCGCCGGGCAGCACGGGGGGTCGCCCCAACAAAATCGTGCGCACCCACCGCGGCAGTTAGCTTAGGATTTATACAATCAGATCTTACATATTCAAGGGGCGCCTATACATATCCATAACCTTTCCCTGAAAAGGCGGTCTTTATTACAATGAGTTACGAGAAATCATTTCCATGGTCTCCGCCTTTAACTCCTCCCAGCCACACATGCGCAGTGTCTCCTGGTGGTCGTGGGCCGGGGTCTCGGGGATGAAGGCCATGTCTTCCTCGCTGTGTACCTCTCGCTTTTAATGTTAATGTGTTGCTCCAGGCCATGGGATTGGGAAACCAGATGATCGCTCTGTCAGGACAACTGAGAATACCAATTGTTCCCTTATCTCCCAGCGAGGAGATGTGACCAGTTTATGGTTTCAACACATCCTTTCTTTGCCTAAACACCTTGGCAATGGCTTTAGGCTATAGGTACACAGTTTAAGCCAAGCAATGGCCCTGCTATTAACCCTTGAGTGTTATTTCCCCTTATCACACTGCTGCCACTCAAATCCCACAAGTGACTCGTGATTGGTGACTGAATGTAGACCCTGATGAAATGTCACGCAAGCAATCTATGTTGTGAAAGTTTATGCAGAGTGTGATGCCGGTTAATGCATGAGAAATCTTGCAGTTTGTACTTGATTAACAGTTCACCATCCTGGACGTTAGGTTTTAATAAGTAACTAATCATGGAAGTCGCGGTCAAGAACAATGCATCCTAAAGAAGAAAACAAGACTATAAATCAGTCATGAAGCAGTATAGATGACAGAAAAATTAAGCAAGAAGTTTGGAGACCAGACCAGACTTAGAATTGAGTCAGGGGATAATGATATATGGATGAAGTAACCGAGTTAATCAACCAGTCACTGCAAGTTTTGGAGTCTATGACCACTGAAGACCCCAAGAGGGTCCACCACGACTCAACTGTGCATGTGTTCTGTAGGAGGGGATTATGTAAATGAGTCCTGAGAAATTAAATGAATATGTATAATTGTTCCAGGAAAACTAAATGCATATGTATGTGATAGCTTAATAAAATGTGTGCATTGATCAATGTACGGTATGCATGCTAGGAGGAGCGATTCCCCCATGCATCCAGTGCTGTAATAAAGAACCCCTGCCTTCTAAAACTTCAAAGAGTCTTAGAGGGTTTCTTCATAACTGCATTTTACGGTAACAAGTGCACCATCAATGTATTCCCACACATTGTCAACAACGGTCGGGGGAGGATCTGATGCTGACACACAAACTGTAAATGAAGTGGCTAACAGGGTACGACAGCATGAAGACAGTCTCTCTCATTCCCTCATGTGGCGGTGTGCTCTCCCTGTTTTTCCCCCTCTTCCTCCTGCCCTGCTCAAGCCATAACCATCAGTGGGAGTTGTGATGAGTTGCACCTGGACTTTGGGGGATGGCTGGCAACACAGCCAAAACATGTCTGGAGTGGGGACCTAGATATCTTGTTCCCATGAGAATATGACTATAGGTCAATTATCTTACTCTATAAATAGTGGACAGCCCAAGAGCCCTTTGAGCTCTCCTGCATGGCAGCGGGCTGCATGCCAGGATCTCCCCTTGAGCACGGATGCCCGCTTAAGGTTCTACTCCTCAAGGTTGAGAGACTCCTTGCTGCAACAGATTCTCGGTAAGTGACTAATAGCATGCTAAACTTTGAAATCTTAGCTAAGTAATATAAAGGGTTGATTGCGCATATATAATCCTTTAGACATAAACCGTTGACCAAGTCTGGGACTAGGATTGGATCCAGCCGCACCTAGACTCCTCTCTGAGAAGGAGTTTAGAAAGCAAGGGGGTCCTTTCTGAACCTCGTGACTCAACGGGAGGGTCTCCCTGACAGCTTGTCTGACCCTGTCCTCTATGCAGTAAATAACCAAGTGTACCTTGCCATCGAATCTCGTAAAACAGTCACATTTACTACTAATTTTGTTAAATCACTGTTACACCTTAATAAATATTTCACTACTCTCTTACCAGTGAAGTTAATCACTCTGCCTGCGACAACTCACTGTGGCAGCCGTGGAAAATGGCTGAGGAAAATGATAAACTCTTTGAAAAACTGTCCAGGGTGGAGGAAAGACCCCACTCTTCCCCTGCATGGACCCACATCGCAACCATTAGGAGAAGACACCCCCCTTCAAGACCGACTCAAGAGAGACAGAACATGCCATGAGACATCCTGTGGTATTGCCTCTGCAACCACGAAGAGGACATAAGTGGGATGGACAACCTGACTCAGGCCTACAGGCACATTAGAGCCATAAAAGTATAAAGCCCTGGTGGACACTGGTGCACAGTGTACCTTATTGCCATCAAATCATAAAGGGACAGAATCTGTTACTATTTCTGGAGTGACAGGTGGGTCTCAAGAACTGACTGTACTGGAGGCCGAAGTGAGCCTGAATGGAAATAAATGGGAGAAGCACCCCATTGTGACTGGCCCAGATGCTCCATGCATCCTTGGCACAGACTACCTCAAGACAGGGTATTTCAAAGACCCAAAAGAGTATTGGTGGGCTTTTAGTATAGCAGCTGTAGAGACTGAGGACATTAGACAGCTGTCTACCTTACCTAGCCTTTCAGATGACCCTTCTGTGGTGGGACTGCTGAGGGTTAAAGAACAGCAGGTGCCAATTGCTACTGCCACGGTGCATCGATGACAGTATCGCACCAACGGAGAGTCCCTGATTCCCATCCAGAACCTGATTCCTCAGCTAGAGGCCCAAGGCATGATCAGCAGGACTCACTCACCCTTTAACAGCCCGATATGGCCAGTGCAGAAGTTTGACGGAGACTGGAGATTAACAGTAGACTATCGTGGCCTGAATGAAGTCTCACCACCACTGAGTGCTGCTGTGCCAGACATGCTAGAACTGCAATATGAACTGGAGTCAAAGGCAGCCAAGTGGTATGCTACTATTGACATTGCTAATGCCTTTTTCTCTATTCCTTTGGCAGTAGAGTGCAGGCCACAGTTTGCTTTCACCTGGAGGGGTGTCCAGTACACCTGGAATCGACTGCCCCAGGGGTGGAAACACAGCCCTACTATTTGCCATGGACTGATCCAGACTGCACTGGAGAAGGGTGGAGCTCCAGAACACCTGCAATACATTGATGACATCATTGTGTGGGGTAATAAAGCAAAAGAAATTTTCAAGAAAGGTAGGAAATATTCAAGACTTCCTGAAAGCAGATTTTGATGTAAAAAGAGGTAAGGTCAAGGGGCCTTCACAGGAGATCCAGTTCTTGGGAATTAAATAGCAAAATGGTCGTCGCCAGATCCCAATGGAGGTGATTAACAAAATAACAGCTATGTCCCCACCTACTAACAAAAAGGAAACACAAGCCATTTTAGCCGTTTTGTGTTTCTGCAGAGGTTATAATCAGGTTGTGAGAGCTCTCTATTAAGTAACTCGAAAAAAAATGAGTTTACGTGGTGTCCTGAGAAAAGACAGGCCTCTGAGCAAATCAAACAAGAGATTGTGCATGCAGTAGCCCTTGGACCAGTCCGAACAGGACAGGCCATTAAAAATGTGCTCTACACCGCAGACGGGGACAATGGCCCTACCTGGAGCCTATGGCAGAAAGCACCAGGGGAGACTTGAGGTCGACCCCTAGGATTCTGGAGTTGAGGATACAAAGGCTCTGAGGCCAACTGTACTCCAACTGAGAAAGTAATATTGGCAGCATATGAAGGAGTTCGAGCTGCTTCAGAAGTAATTGGTACTGAAGCACAGCTCCTCCTGGCACCCCAATTACCACTATTGGGCTGGATGTTCAAGGGTAAACTTCCTTCTACTCATCATGCCACCGATGCTACCCTGGAGTAAATGGACTGCATTAATCACGCAGCTGGCTCAAATAAGAAACCCAAATCATCCAGGAATCATAGAAGTGATCACAAACTGGCCTGAAGGCAAAGACTTCACAATGCCACCAGAGGAGGTGGTGACTCATGCTGAGGAAGCCCCGCCATATAATGAACTCTCAGATAATGAGAAACACTATGCTCTGTTCACGGATGGATTTTGTCATACTGTAGGAAAGCATTGAAGGTGGAAAGCTGCTGTGTGGAGTCCTACACAGCAAGTCGCAGAAGCTGCTGAAGGACAAGGTGAATTGAGTCAATTTGCAGAGGTAAAAGCCATCCAGCTGGCCTTAGACATTGCTGAACGAGAAAAGCGGCCAGTGCTCTATCTCTATACTGACTCATGGATGGTGGCAAATGCTCTGTGGGGATGGTTAAAACAGTGGAAGCAGAGCAACTGGCAGAGCAAAGGTAAACCCATTTGGGCTGCTGAATTATGGCAAGATATTGCTGACTGGCTAGGGAAACTAGTCGTAAAGGTAGGCCATGTAGATGCCCATGTACCCATGAGTCGGGCCACTGAGGACCATTGAAACAATCAGCAAGTGGACCAGGCTGCTAAGATTTTCCAGACAGATTTGGACTGGGAACATAAAGGTGAACTGTTTTTAGCTCGGTGGGCCCATGACACTTCAGGTCATCAAGGAAGAGATGCAACATATAAATGGGCCCGTGACCGAGGGGTGGACTTAACCATGGACGCTCTTGCACAGGTTATCCACGATTGTGAAACGTGCTGAAATCAATGAAGCTAAAAGGTTAAAACCTTTGTGGTATGGGGGCGCAATGGTTAAAATATAAGTATGGGGAAGCTTGGCAAATTGACAATATCACACTCCCTCAAACCATCCAGGGTAAGCATTATGTGCTTACAATGGTGGAAGGAAGCACCGGATGGTTGGAAACCTATGCTGTGCCCCATGCCACTGCCTGGAATGCCATCCTGGGCCTTGAAAAGCAAGTCTTGTGGCGACATGGTACTCCAGAAAGAATTGAATCGGACAATGGGACTCATTTCAAGAACAATCTTATGATTAGTTGGGCAAAAGTGCATGGCATTGAGTGGGGATATCATATTCCCTATCATGCACCAGCTTCTGGCAAAATTGAGCGATACAGTGGATGGTTAAAAAGTACCCTGAAGGCAATGGGTGGTGGATCCTTTAATAATCACCCCACCTCGAGTACTGCGTCCAGCTTTGGGCCCCCTACCACAGGAAAGACATTGAGGTGCTGGAGCAGGTCCAGAGAAGGGCAACGAAGCTGGTGAGGGGTCTGGAGCACAAGTCTTACGAAGAGAGGCTGAGGGAGCTGGGGTTGTTCAGTCTGGGGAAGAGGAGACTGAGGGGAGACCTTATTGCTCTCTACAAGTACCTGAAAGGAGGCTGTAGAGAGGCGGGGGTCGGTCTCTTCTCCCAAGTTACAGATGATAGGACAAGAGGCAATGGCCTCAAGTTGCGCCAGGGGAAGTTCAGGTTAGATATTAGGAAATATTTCTTTACTGAAAGGGTTGTCAGGCATTGGAATGGGCTGCCCAGGGAGGTGGTTGAGGCACCATCCCTGGAGGTATTCAAGAGAGGAGTTGACATAGTGCTTGGGAATATGGATTAGTGTTGGGTGGTGTGGTGGTGTGTGTGTGGGTTGCGTGTGTGGTGGTTTTTTTTTTTTGTTTTTTTTTTTTTTTTTTTCATTGGTTGGACTAGATGATCTTAAAAGGTCCCTTCCAACCTCTGTGATTCTGTGATTCTGTGATAATTGGGACAAGCATCTAGCACAAGCTACCTGGTTAGTTAACACCAGGGGATCCATCAATCGAGCTGGTCCTGCTCAATCAGTCCTTTTACATACTGTAGAAGGGGATAAAGTCCCTGTGGTGCATGAAAGGATTATGTTGGGGAAAACTAGGATTTTCCTTCCTCAGGGAAATGGAAACCCATTTGTGGGACTGTTTTTGCTCAAGGACCTGGATGCATTTGGTAGGTGATGCTGAAGAATGGAGAAATTCAATGTGTACCTCAAGGAAATTTGACCCTGGGTGAGAATACTCTAATTCTATGATGTTAATTGATATGTAACAGTGTTCAATAAGTGTTTTTCAGGATAACATACTGGCAATGAAACCTGAGCTAGCTTCATCAATTGGCGCCCAGCAAACTCTTTGAGGTGGACATGCTACCCACAGGCATGAGCCACAGTGATTTTCATACCATCTTTCCTGCCCTGAGAGTCTGCTATGATAGATTAAATCCTGCAATTATGAACTAAATGGACTTAATGAACTTTTGCGTATTAAGATAAATCATAAATGAGTGATCTGGAGATATATGTGTATATTTGAAGATAAAAAACGTAATGGTGATCTGAGCATGATACAAATGGTATGGAATAAGGAGTGGAATGTCCTGGTTTGAGTTAAAACAGAACCAAGTTTCTTTTCAGTAATTTTACATTTCAGTTAAGCCTCTTCTAACTAACTGAACTTTATGAAATTAACAGCTTATTTTTCAGATAGTATCCAAATCTAGCAGAGAGAAGGCCTGATTTTTATAGTGAATAGCAAGGAATGGTATGCAGAGAGGCTCCTGCTTATACTTATTGCTATAACACTCAAGGCCAGTTAACTTTGTTATGTGCCCCATTGGAAAGTTGAAAGTGGAAGAGCATAGAGGGGTCGCACCTGCAGGGGAGGATCGGACAGGACAGGTGACCCAAAACTGACCAATGGGGTATTCCCTCCCATATGCATCATGCTCAGTATAAAAGCTGAGGGATCAAAAGGGTCAGCCTCTTTCTTCAATGGCCAGTGTCCAAGGAGGACTCTGTCTGTTCATCTGCCTTTGATCCTGATCCGTGTGTTCCTGAATTAAGCTCCCGTCTGTTGCCGAGTCCAGTCTGGGACTTTGCCAGTGACTGCTGGTGACATGATCATCATCCTGGGAGGTCGATGTTGTTTTTGTATATAGTGTATACATTTTCATTTTTTCTTATTAATATTATATATTTTTTCTTATTTTCTTATTTATGTTTCATTAGAGTAGTTTAGTTTCTTTTCAACTCATAAGTCTCTTTCTCTCTCATTCTCTTCTTGGGAGAGAAGTTAGAGAGCATCTGTTGTTCATTTTAGTGGATAGCCCCAGCCCAAACCATGACAGCCTCTGACTCCAGTTTTGGAATCATCATGGAATGTAATTAGAATGCACTTTAATTAGGTGCACTTTGATAGGGCTCAGTCAGTGCTGCTGGCTTATTTTTACTTTAATAGAGATACTCTAAAGAGCTGGCAATATTTATCCTAGAGTGTTTGATTTAAAAGGCTACTAAAAGGCAAATGTTCTATTTTTAACTCCTTGAATTAAAAAACTTCCGAACATAATGAATGAAACTATTTAAGAAAACATTGTAAAACTGAAGATATTGATTAATTGATTAAGCACACTATTTTTTTTATTGTCCAATCTTAAGATGATAATTTCATCAACGCTCATCACTTATCAATTTTTTTTATTTGAATTTCCAGTCACTACACTGCAGTGTAGTGATATTCACTACCTTTACCTACAGCAGTGTTTTTCAAATCATAAATGATAGAGTACATTTAGAATCCATAAAACATTATCTAAAAAAAAAAAAAAAGCTTAAAGAAATAGGTTAAAAGGATTTGTTTTAGCATTTTAAATTCAGCTGTTTCAGTAAGCCCATCTGTCATTTTCTATTTGATTATTTTAGTGCCCTCACCTCAAGTAATTTTTCTTCATTTTTTTCTTAAAGCTGTAGCTCTGAGAGCCCTCTAGCCTCCCTTCCTGACTTTCTTCATCTCTGACCACCTACCCTCCCAGCATTTAGAAACATTTTATGCAGCTTAAATACCATGTCTCCTCTTAATGGTTGTTGTTTTTATTCTCGTATTTCCAGATAAGTTTTAACCTCTCCAAGTCATTATGGAGCTACACCAATGCAGAGGGAGCCCACGGAGAAGCATACCTGGTGCTTATGGCAGAATTTCAAGAGCAAAGATACCATTACCTCTTCATGTACTCCCTAGCCCAGAAATGAAAAAAAGCTTCAACAGCATCCTGTGTAGCTATTAATATCCATAGACTTAATGGGAAGTAGCTATTCCTGCTGAGTAGTAGATGGATGAAAAAGGTGGATCTATGGGCTTTTCCATCTGCTTTTCTCTGGGATTTCTTAAGTAAATTTGATAATTTCTGTCCAGATCTGAAATGACAGAAGAATGACTAAGCTGAGATAACTGACACATGGGGTACTTTGCTTATTATGGAAGTTCTATTTTTCATTGGCATCTCTCACTCTTCTTATTTTTCAAATTTTACTGTAAAACTTCTTTACTATGACAGGAAGAATTCTTCCAGGGGCATTAGTGTGTTATTTTTATTGCAGCAGGCGGTTAAGACCTGGTAAAGAACAGCCATTACCCAATTTAGAAGAGCATTTTTACTGACTTGCTAGACACTTGTTTAAAACAGAAATAGCGCTAGAAGAACATAGAAGAAATTAACCGGGACAGATAGCCAACACCAGCCTTTTTACAGACCTTTTCGACACCAAGGCGAACACAACACGTTAATTGCGTCCAATTTACTCACCGCGGGTCGTAGCACAGAGCCCTTCACCTTGGGCTACCAGAGCGGTTCCAAGACGGACTATCTGCGAAGCGAGCCAGCCATAAAGAACTCACACCGAGCTGCAACCAGCGCTTCCAGGGACCCGCCCACGCGCAAACGCAACCACGGCGCGCGCTCGACCAGCGAGACAGCACGGGGCGGGGGCTCGCCCTGCGGCCCAATGGCCGTAGCTACCGTAGAGCCTCTAATAGAAGGGAAAGATTTGGGGCGCGCCTCACTGAGCCACCTCAGGGCTTGTTATGGGCACACATAGGGTCAGCCACCCAGGCTCCTGCCCCAGAGGAGCAGCACCCCGAAAACAACACCCCAGCTTCGCCCATTTCAGCCCGTCTCTGGGGCAGGAGCCCAGGCTAGGCTACCCCACCCCATGTGGGCGCCTCCTACCTGCCCTCCGAGGCTTCTCTGCCGCCTCCCAGCAGCTCTCAACGCCCGCGGAGCTTTGGCGAAAAGCAGGCGTCGTTCTGCTCCCCCAGGCGAGGTGCTGGAGGCGGTCCAGCCCCTACCTTTCCGCGGGCGAGAATAGCTGCCTCAGCCGTTACCATATTTTTCGGCTGCGGGGCGCAGTTCTCCTCCCCTGCCCCACCAATTTTCCTAGCAGGGGTGAACGGGTTGAGGTAGCGGCGGCCCCACCCCCGCATTCCATTCCTTACATGGTGTCAGAGAAGGGCGCCGCCAGCCCACGCCCCCTTTTCCCACCAGTCGCGCGAGGCCCTCTCGGGCTTGCGCACGTGACATCAACGGGGAGAAGGAAGAAAAAGGCGACACATGGGCACGGCGTCTCCCAGCGTGCGGAAAGAACCTTCCTTGGGCCGTTCTATTTATGTTTGTCGTGCCGATTTGCATAAGGTTCCACCCTCCGCTGTGGGCGAGGTGGCCGGCACCGCCCCCCACGGCCATGTAAGGGAAGAGAAGGCGTGACCCGGGGGTGGCTCACGGCTGCTCGTTGCCTTCCTGGTGCTGTTTATAGGGTACAGCCACTTCCGCTATCCGTTTAGAAGCAGCGCGATCATGGCGGAGCGTGGTCAGCTCCCTCCCCCTACTAAGCGCCTCTGTTGCAGACCTGGGTATGGCTCAGGGTGTAGGCCGGGCCAGCGGGTGGGCAGCACTGGACTCAGCGGTGGGGCGCTCTGCGCCGGATCCGGATCCTCCTTCTCCTCCTCTACAGCTGCTGCTGCTGCCGCCGCCGCCCTGGGGCTGCTGCCGCTCGGCAAGACCCAGAGCCCCGAGTCCTTGCTGGACATCGCGGCTCGTAAGGTGGCGGAGAAGTGGCCCTTCCAGCGGGTGGAGGAGCGGTTCGAGCGGATCCCGGAGCCGGTGCAGCGCAGGATCGTTTACTGGTCCTTTCCCCGCAGCGAGAAGGAGATCTGCATGTATTCCTCCTTCAACCCTGGTGCCGAGGACCCCGCCGCCGCCCCCGGGGTGGCCACCGCCAGCACTGTGCCTGGTGGGGGCGCGGACATCGCCGCCGACGAGAACCGCCTACCCTTCCGCAGGGGCATAGCTCTGCTAGACGGTGGCTGTGTTGATAACGTCCTGCAAGTCGGTGAGTCACCAGCCGGGACTGCGCTGCGGAGCTGGGACGCGGCCACCCGGGCAGGGCGCCGCCGGCCGCCTTAGCCGCCGGTCTCTCCCTGCGTTACACCCGCTTGCCATCCGGGAAGCCGCCTCCCTGTGCGTCCCCGGCGGCCAGATCCACCCCGCCTCCTTGGTGCGCCTCGGTAGCCCCTCGGGGGGCCGGCAGTGCGGCCGAGGAGCTCCCCCACCCTCCCGCGGCCCGGCCTGCACGAATCCTTCACTCTCAGGCCGTAATTCGGGACGGGTAGTTTCCTCACCCAGTCTCCTCCTCCTCACACCTAGAACATGGAATAACTCCTTCGCTTCGCTATGTAACACATCCACAGCCCCCGCCGCCAGCGGCCTGCCCGGTCCCCGATAGGCGGGCCGGGCATGCTGCCCCCCGTCTGTCCCTTTTAATGCTCCCGCTGTGTCGTGTCCTCTCCCTGCGTGTAATCCCGTTTGGCTCTGCTCCCTCCCAGCGCCCACCCTCGGTAATCCAGGTCATCGCCGTACCCAGAGCCACAACAGCGAGGAGATGCCGCCGCCGTCCCCCGTGTCCGTCGTGTCCCCCCCCCCCCTCCCCCGAACTGCCGGTAGAAATGGTAGAAATGAATCAGCAGAAGGCGGCCGGCGGGGAAGAGGGCAGGATGCGCCGCCGTCCAAAATAAAGAAATAAAAGGGTGTGAGACCCCAGGAGCGAGTGTGCGGTGTGGGAAGGCGGGGGGGGGGGGGGCGGGGGGAAGCCGCAAACAAAGGCATTTCTAGGGCAGCGACGGTGGCGAGCCAGTGGGTGAGGCGCGATCCGCCCAAACCTCGCCGCCGGGGGTGGGACTGGGGGAGAGGTTGCGTCGGGGAAGGCCCCTGGTTCGAGGCGACGGCAGGGAGCTGGCGCAGCTCGGGCGCGGAGGGGCCCATGCGTTACTTTGGGTTGAGCCCCTGCGTGACAACGGCGAGGTGAGGAGGAAAGCATTGCTCTTCCTTCTCCTGGAATAATTTTTCACCCGCAGCGGGCTGACGCCCCTGGTTAACTCCTCCCTGCCTCCTCTCTGCCCTGACAGGAGGCTGCCACCCCGTCGGGGTAGTAGTGGCCCCGCGGGGAAGGGGCTTATAGCTTCCCCGGGAAACTTCCGCGGGGGGGTGGTGCGCTTGCGCTTTGTGCGGCCCGAGTGGGCTGGGCGCGTCGCCATGCGGAGGCGGTGGCGACTGGGCACTTTGTTCTCATTTTCATGTTTATCTGTGTTCTCTTCAGTTTTCTGTCCCCTCCCCCTCCCGAAAGGGGAAGCTAGACAAAAGAGACTCTTTTGCTTCTCACTGCTGGCTCGACAATCGGGGGGCAGGGCGGGACAGAGACTCCGCGGGCTGGTTTCTCTGTCCCGCCCTGTGCTGGGCCGGGCCGTCCCTTGGCGGTGGCTCAGCTGTGGCTGCGGCTCACCTTTTGTTCGCAACGCCGTGTGGGGTCGAGCTGCGCCGAGCTGTGGCGGCGGCCCCAGTCCCGGGGCTTGGGATCGGAGGGGGGCCTTCCCCTCGGCCTTGTCCGCAGCGGATTTTGCTTCATGGGCAGTCTGCAAATGTGCCTTCTACTTTCCGAAGGGAAGCTCTGTTGCTGTTCCTGGGCTAAACGCCCTTCCCTTCAGCTTTAGACGTTTATTAATTTTTATTTAGGTTTTTGAAGGGTTTTTAAAAACAATTGAGGGCTTTAAATTTTTTTTGAAGGGTTTTAAATTTAAGTTTAATCTTTTGGCTTTCCAAAGGTCTGAGGTGCATCTGTGGTTCCTCAGGACTGGCAAACTCAGAAGTAGAGCTTTTTTAGTTTGGCTGCCAGTGCTGAGTTTGTGTTTTGTTTTTTTTTTCTTTCCCCTTTTGCTTGCACTTGATTCTGTTTGCAAGCCATGAGGAATGATAGGAGTGCACATAGGGAGGGTTTCTTGGCTGATTACACTTCAGCTAGGAATTCACTGTGAAATTAAAGCCAAGGGGTGATAAAGAAAAGATGCAATCTGTTCTAGGGCGCCCAGTGTGGGCTTGGCTTTGCTTGCTTTCAGCAGTGGAATAGGCCTCAATGAGTAGTTGTGAAAGGAAAAAAAAAAAAAGGTAATGTTTTGCATAGCTTCAAAAGTGGACTGATGTTGGCAAGGGTCAATGTGAAGAAAGAAAATATGCATAAATACAACTGAAATGTTGACTGCTGCTTTTGTGGACCCCTTAACTGCATTCCAAACAAATGCTGTACCTACTGCTGAAAATACATTTGGCTGGGTTTTTTTTTAACCTTATGTTAGCCTCCTTTGGAAGGCTGTGTAAAAATAGTAGTGGAAGCTGATTATATGAAACATGTCAATTGTATTGTTATTAAAGGCATTGTCCAAATGCCCCTTTAACACTGACAGGCACGGGGCATTATTCCTTCTGTATTTAGCATTGGTGTAGCCCCACCTTGAGCACTGTATGTGGTTCTGGGCCCCACAATTTAAGAAGGATGTTAAGGTCCCTGAATGTGTCCAGAGGAGGGCAACAAAGCTGGTGAAAGGGCTGGAACGCATGTCCTGTGAGGAGCAGCTAAGGATTCTGGGTTTGTCTAGTTTGGAGAAAAGGAGGCTGAGGGGCAACCTCATTGCTCTCTACAGCTTCCTGAGGAGGGGAAGTGGAGAGGGAGCTCCCTGGGATCCAGTGACAGGACACGTGGGAATGGTTCAAAGCTGCGCCAGGGGAGGTTCAGACTGGATGTTAGGAAGCATTTCTTTACCGAGAAGGTGGTCAAACACTAGAAGGGGCTTCCTAGAGAGGTGGTCAATGCTCCAAGGCTGTCAGTGTTTAAGAGGCCTTAATAACATGCTTTAACTTGTGGTCAGCCCTGAAGGGGCTTGTCAGGCAGTTGGACTAGATGATCGCTGTAGGTCCCTTCCAACCAAACTATTCTATTCTATTTTATTCTGACAGAGGCCTAGCAAAGGAGTCATGGAGCACTTGAGTAGGCTGGATCTTAGTATAGGAAAGTTCTTGTGTAATTTGGATAGGTAGCTGTGTCATTAGGGCTGGTAAAGGCTCTTGCTGGTGGGATACTCCTTGTGAAGCAGAAAGATGCAACCGTGAAAGCAAATTTAACTGGAGTGAGTTATATTGGGTGGAGAATGGAATTGGTTCCATATCATATGGCTGAATATGTAGCATTGAGGAAAACTTAATGTTGAGTTTATGTAAGTGCATTTTTAGTAACCGTATAAATGTTAACATGTTCTTTGCAGTATGAGTAATGGAAACTCTGTAAATGTTTACTATTGTACTATGGAAAAGTGCAGTTATTGGACAAAGTACACTTTATTACATATCAATTCTAACAGCCTTACTTGTAATGCAAAGTATTATTATAAACAGGGAATGCAGAATTCGATTTCTGAGGGAGACATAAATTTCAGTTCAGTGGTGGTTAAATGGAACAATTTGCTTCTGAATTTTATGTTGGTTTTTTTTTCTTTCCAATATAGCCCTGAATAAACATTCAACTTTATCATGGCAACTCATTTCAAGTGAAAGAATTTCAGAAACTTGTGTCTATGCTCTGCTAAAAAACTTCATGTGATCCTATTTCATGCCCCCTCCAACTTCATCTCATGTGTAATGGGGGGAAAAAAAACCCCAAAACCCTAAGTAAAAGGAAGATAACACATTAGTGATATGCACAAACAGTGTTCAAGCAGTAAAGTTGTCTGCTAGCCTATTTTGAAGTTGAATTATGTTGTCCTAGCATAATAATTAGCATCACTTAATTTTGAATTTAATTTCTCCAAAGAAGTTGGCTTCAAAATTCCATTTGCATCTAACTTATTGATGTTTTTATAGCTTTTCTGTTTTAATCAGACATGAAGGGTTTTCTTTTTTTTAGTTTATTAAAAAAAAAAAAAAAAAAGGAATGCAGGCTCCTAAAGCAAACTTCTTCAACTGTATAAAATGGAGCTTTTCTACTATACATGTTTTTAATTTCTTTCAAACCAGGTGTTTTTAGTAAAAGTTACAGTCTAAACATGAAAGCACTTTGTGAGTAAATACAACAATCTAGAAGGAAAATTAAAAATTGACTGTTTCACTTGTCCAAATTGGTGAATATGCCAGGAGTGAGCAGACAGTTTTAGATGGTGAAATGTATATTTGGTTTCTGAGGTTAGCCCTGAATTAGTATACAGTACTGTATTGTTGTTACAGCTGTGGCTGTCAAGGTTAGGAAGAGGTGTGATCCCTCAATAGCACAGTTGACCTGGCAAGAGCCCTAAATGCAGCTATTCTAGGAGAAGAAAAAAAAAACACCAGACCCTGTGCCTCTGCTGGTATGACTCTTCTTGCTTGGGGAAAGATGGAGACTGCCTTTGCTGTACTGCTATAAAGCTCAGCTTTGCTGCTGTAGCTGCATCCACATTAGAAGTACCGAAAGTGGTTTTTTTGATGTGTCATATAAGTACTCCTAGAGTATTCTTGTCTGTCTGTAATTTGAGGTCAGCTTGTCTTTGCTGCATAGACCCTGCTTGCTCATACAGGTAGTCTTTTAAGGCGTTACGGTTCTTTCCATGGCAGCATAAGGCTTTATAATCACGGTAGTTGTGCCTCTTGGATATGAATGGCAAGGGAGTGAGTTGGAGGGAAGAAATGCCTAGGGAAGGAAAAGAATGTAAAGAATTAATTGACTGGGACTTAGCACAGCTCTAGATTTTAATATTAATATTGTGAGCTAGAAAACTGCCTTGTCTGTGAAAGAGGGTTCAGCTGAACAGCATCATCATTGTGGAGCTGCAGACTTATTTATATGAAGCCCCTAGGTGAAATGTGATTAGAGGGATATAACCAAAATACTTTTTAAAGAAAAAGTAAAATTTCTCAAGTGTAAAATAATGGTTGGAGCTCCCTAAATGTTTCTTCAGTTGTTTTTTTTTAAACTCAGTTAAAGACTTTATATTTTTTTAATTTTATTTTAATGAGAAGTATTTATCTTATGACTCAGAGGTGCTTTTATCATCTATTGTTACAGCTAATTATTCCCCTCCTTTTTGAGGGGGGGAAATAGCTTTTCCTGGTTTTGAAAGCAATTTTTTCACCAGGAAGAGAAAGCTTTACAAGACCATGTTGGTAACTGCTACATGTAATTCTGGTGGAATGGGATACCTATAGGTATTGTAACTGGCAAATTTCAGATCCTTTTAATGGATGATGATTCTAGTTATTAATTTTTCTCTCTAGCCATCTTTGCTCAAAATAATGTGAAATTGTAGAGCAAGTAAAACGTAATTTCTCTTCTTTCAAGGCTTAATTGTTTGAGTGCCAACAGTATCATGTAAAACACATTTTTGCTGATTAATAAAATACCTGTGTTTTTTTTTTAGCGAAGCTGGCACAAATCTTTTTGTGTCGAAAACTGAAATGCACCTTTTAGCAGACATGATTTTTGATGAAACCTGTAGGACAGTGTTTTAGTAAAAATTTTTATTTAATGCAAGTAATACTAAATTATGTGACAAAAATAAGGCTGTCATTTATGCAGATACAAGCACTGTGTTTTGCATTAACATCTTGGTGTCCTGTGATACCAAACTGTCCTGGTATGTGTAGTGACCTTTTACCGAGGGGAGAAGGTTGTGTTAAACTCTGCCTGTTTGAGGAGGACAAAAATTTTATCTGCTGACATGCTGAAGAAAGAAGCATGGTTTCTTCTGCAGTCAGCTTGATGTTGGGATTTGGTTAGGAATGTATGACTAAAACAGGTAATCCAGAATTTGTTAATACAATATTGTTGTAGGGGAGTAAACAAATGATGTCTGACTTCTTGCTGGACTCTTTTTGACTTATTTTCACGAGACTAGCAGTATTGGAACTATCTTCAGTGATTCCAGTTTCAATTTGCTTTAAGAAATAACTACCTGTCGCGACAGAGGGAAGACAGAGCCACTCAATATGAGTGATCAGCAAGCTTCGTTTATTGATTCACACAGTGGCCTTTTATGTTCTAACATAATTAGCTCATACATATTACAAAAGTTAAGCTCATGATTGGTTAGTTCTTAGAAAGATCAACTCCGCCCTTGGTTCCTTCTTTACAGTTACTTTCATCCTCTTTTCCCATGCCTGAGCAGCTGCAACCTCTCTGTTATCATACAACAATTATAGTCAAGGACAAGGTGTCTTTACCAGCCCAGTAGTTACGGGGGCTGAATCCGATGTTTCTCAAGCTTTTGCTCGGCCAGCTGGATCATGTCTACGTAACCCTTCTCAGCTAGCCATTCTCCCACAACTACCAATATTTCCAAGTTCCAGAACAGAAACAAGTAAACAAATTTTAAAATATTTCTTCATGGAAGGGAGAAGTCTGAATGCGTTCAAGTTTCCTTGTTAGACTTTGAATGCAATGCATTAATTTGGGAACACGCAAGCTATTTTCAGTGTGTATCCATGTGTGTTCTGATGTACTATCCTTGACCTTGAATAATTTATTTGGAAACACCACCCCCCCACACCCCAAAAAAAAAAGAAGGCGGATGGGGAAGCCCTCTTTCAAGATGAGATTACTAAAGGTGGAAAACTTTGAGAAAAGGCAGGAGCTGATTTACAGTCTTTCTCTAAAAATATTTAATCTGGAACTCAAGAGAAAGTAAACATTTTAAAGTGATTCCAAGAGGTGAAAAAAATCTTTATACTATCTTTCTGTGCAATTATGAATAGTAGGATAAATCATAATCATAGAGTGGTTTAGGTTGGAAGGGACCTTAAAGATCATCGAGTTGCACCCCCCCTGCCATGAGCAGGGACACCTCCACTAGACCAGGTTGCTCAAAGCCCCATCCAGCCTGGCCTTGAACACTTCCAGGGATGGGGCATCCACAACTTCCCTGGGCAACCTGTTCCAGTGTCTCACCACCCACACAGAAAAGAATTTCTTCCTGATATCTAATCTAAATCTACCTTCTTCCAGTTTAAAACCATTACCCCTCATCCTATCACTACATGCCCTTGTAAATGTCCCTCTCCAGCTTTCTTGTAGGCCCCTTTCAGATATTGGAAGGCTGCTATGAGGTCTCCCCGGAGCCTTCTCTTCTCCAGGCTGAACAACCCCAACTTTCTCAGCCTGTCTTCATAGGGGAGGTGCTCCAGCCCTCTGATCATCTTTGCGGCCCTCTGCTGGACCCATTCCAACAGGTCCATGTCCTTCCTGTGTTGAGGACTCCAGAGCTGGACACAGTACTCCAGGTGGGGTCTCACCAGACCAGAGCAGAGCAGAGGGGCAGAATCGCCTCCCTTGACCTGCTGGCCACACTTCTCTTGATGCAGCCCAGGATGCGGTTGGCTTTCTGGGCTGTCAGCACGCACTGACGGCTCATGTTGAGCTTTTCATCCACCAACACCCCCAAGTCCTTCTCCTCAGGGCTGCTCTCAATCCATTCTCCACCCAACCTGTATTTGTGCCTGGGATTGCCATGACCCAGGTGTGTGACCTTGCACTTGGCCTGGTTGAACTTCATGAGGTTAGCATAGGCCCACCTCTCGATCTTGTCCAGGTCCCTCTGGATAGCAACCCTTCCCTCCAGCGTGTCGACTGTACCACACAGCTTGGTGTTGTTGGCAAACTTGCTGAGGGTGCACTCAATCCCAGCATCCATATCACCAACAAATATGTTAAATAGTACTGATCCCAGTACTGACCCCTGAGGAACACCACTCGTCACTGGCTTCCACTTGAACATCGAGCTGTTGACTGCAACCCTTTTTACTGAATTTCACTGAATTTTTTTTAGATTTGGAAGGGACCATAGAGATCATCTAGTCCAACTAGTGTGGCCATTCTGCCAGTTCTTTATCCACTGAGTGGTGCATCCATCACATCCATGTCTCTCCAATTTAGAGACCAGGATGTCGTGTGGGATAGTGTCAAATACTATGCAGAAGTCCACAAAGATGATGTCAGTTGCTCTCCCCTTATCCACTAACACTGTTATGCTGTCATAGAAGTCTACCACATTTGTCAGGCATTATCTGCCCTTAATGAAGTCATGTCGGCTATCACCAATCACCTCCTTATTTTCCATGTGCCTTAGCAGAGTTTCCAGGAGGATCTGCTCCATGATCTTTCTGGGCACAGAGGTGAGGCTGACTGGCCTGTAGTTCCCTGGGTCTTCCTTTTTTTCCCCCTTTTTAAAAATGAGTGTTATGTTACTCCTTTCCCAGTCAGTGGGAACTTCACTGGACTGCCACGACTTTTCAAAGATGATGGATAGTGGTTTAGCAACTTCATCTGCTTGTTCTCTTGGGATCCACAGATGAGAATCTCATCAGGTCCCATGAACTTCTGTACCTTCAGGTTCCTTAGATGGTTTCATACTTGATCCTCACCTACAGTGGGTGGTTCTCATTCTCACAGTCCCTGACTTTGTCTTCTGCTACTTGGGTGGTGTGGTTAGAACCCCTTACTTGTGAAGACCGAGGGGGGGAAAAAAAGTCATTGAGTACCTTGGCCTTCTCCATATCCTGGATGACCAGGTTTCCCATTTCCTTCCAGAGAGGGCCCACATCTTCCCTACTCTTCCTTTGATCTCTGACATACTTATAGAAGTTTTTCTTGTTGTCCTTTATGTCCTTGGCCGGATTTAACTCGATCTGGGCTTTAGCTTTTGTAAACTGATCCCTGGCTGCTCAGGTAACTTCTCTGTATTCCTCCCAGGTTAGCTGTCCTTGCTTCCACCCTCTGTAGGCTTCCTTCTTCTGTTTGAGATTGTCCAGGAGCTCCTTGTTCATCCATGCAGGCCTCCTGACATTTTTGCCTGACTTCCTCTTTGTTGGGATGTATCGCTCCTGAGCTTGGAGGAGGTGGTCCTTGAATACTAACCAGCTTCCTTGGGGCCCTTTCCCCTCCAGGGCTTTATACCACAGTACTCTACCAAGCAGATCTCTCAATAGGCCAAAGTCTGCTCTCCTGAAGTCCAAGGTAGCAAGCTTACCATGCACCCTCCTCACTGCCCTAAGGATCTCGAACTCATCTCATTGGCACTTCAGCCAAGGCTGCCCTTGGGCTTCACATTCCCCACCAGCCCCTCCTTGTTGGTGAGAACAAGGTCCAGCATGGCACCTCTCCTTGTTGGCTCCTGCATCACTTGGAGAAGGAAGTTATCATCGATGCATTCCAGGAACTTCCTGCTGTGTTGTCCCTCCAACAGATATTGGAGTGGTTGAAGTCCCCCATGAGGACCAGGGCTTGTGAATGTGAGGCTGCTACTGTCTGTCTATAGAGGGCCTCATCTGCTCTGTCTTTCTGGACAGGTGGCCTGTAGCAGACCCCCACTGTAACATCTCATCTGTCCCTGCATTCCCTTTAATCCTGACCCATAAGCTCTCAGTTGGTTCTTCATCCATCCCCAGGTGGAGGTCCATGCACTTCAGCTGGTCATTGACACAGAGGGTGACACCCACTCCTCATCTACCCTGCATGTCCTTCCTAAAGAGCCTGTATACCTTCATTCCAATGTTCTAGTCATAGGAGCCATCGAACCATGTCTTTGCGATGCCAATGAGATCATAGCCTTGCAGGTGTGCGCATGTCCCTACTTCCTCTTGTTTGTTTCCCATGCTATGTGCAGTTGCATAGAAGCATTTAAGTTAGGCCCCCGATGAAGCAAACTTACTGGCTGGAGTGGCTATTTTTCCTTTAAACTGCACTCCAGGTGCTGACCTGCGATCCATCTCCAGGTTTTGGGCCTCTACTACTGGTATTAGCATTGTATTGGTAGAAGTGGGATGGATTCCGGTTCCCTTCATCTGGCAACTCTGGTTTAAAGCCCTCTTCACAACCTTGGCAAGCCTCTGACCTGTAATAGAACATATAATAGGGCAGTGTCTTTAATGCTGTATAATTTTTTTTTTTTTTTTTTTTAAGGAGGAAAATGAATTGTAAATAGCTTCTCATCACAGTTTTTACAACAAGTAATCTTCTTTACTATGAAAGTTTTATATTGGGTTGACCTAACAGAATTTTTATCATTTGTTCTGGATCAGTTTTCATGTTTCTTGTGTTTCATTTTTTCCTGAATTTCAAGGCTTACCTTGCTCCCAAGAAATCAGTTTTCATTTTCAAAGCTTGCTTTCAGTTCAGGAAAGCGATTCCATCTTTGTATATGATCAGATGTTTTGGTATGTAGCAATTCTTGAATTTGAGCCAGTTGTCATGACAGCAACTGATGCTTGTGCACGTCCTTGCTCGCTCTCTCTCTGCGCTCTAAGAGATGAACAATTAAAAGCAAAATCTGTGAGAGTAGGCTGAAATGATTTCACAGTCAGCTTTGGACAAATTGGTTTCCTTAAAAATCAGTAGCTAGTTGCAGTGTTTTGCCATATCATTTGCTTTTTTTAATGAGCCTGTTAAAATTGAACCCTTACATAAGACTCTAGTAAAGTTCTAATAAATAAAAATCCAAAACAAACAAACACACACAAAAAAAAACTCTAACCAAAAAACATCAAAACTCATCAACAAAAATCCTGAAGAAACCCACGCTACTTAGAGTGAGAAGTAGTATGTTATTATGTACAGCAGTTTTTACTGGTGAAGGATAAAGTATATTATGTGGCATACTGTAATATATGTCTGCATGGGTTCAGTTTTAATGTCACCTGTTATCCAGTTAATCTAATTGTTATGTCAAGACAAATCCTGAAGTTTTGTAGTAGTTAACAAAATATGAGTGCAAAGTTATGGTAGTATAGGAATGCAGCTGACACCCTTTAACTTACTTTCTCTTTAGCTGGTTTTCTTTGGGTAGGCGATTTTACTGCATCATTAAAAAAATAAGGAAAAAAGAGGACCACACTATTTTAACTGAGAAAAGCTATCTTAATTTATGTATGTGCTGTGACAGGAACTAATTTGAAATTTTAAAAAGCTTTCATGTGCAGCAAGGGTACGGATCTAATGTGAATTCTGATTGCCTGGAATGCAGTCAACCTTACAGCATGTGAATACCTGAGTACTGTCCAACAACTGCACTTGTTCTGGGAGATCTCTCTCCTTGAGCTTCTAGATTTTCCTTTTGGTTTACTATCTGAAACTACCTGTGTAAAAAGCTTCTCTCAGCTGGATATGTATGCAGTTCTTGACATGGCTTCATAACCTTCTGTGACCTGGATCACTAGACACGTTGTCTGGTACTGTATTCTGGTTTGCATTGTCCTTCAGCTACATGCCAATTATCATGATTTATGTGATTCCCTTGCAATGCGTTACCATGCCATTCTCTGATGAGGTAGCAGTATGCATCCAGTCTTTGTTGCCTTGGCCCCACTATCAAAGACCAGGATATCTAGAAAACTTGTGATATAAGTCACTATCTTAAAATATATTTTTTTTTTGTTCCTGACTTAATTCTGCAAATGTGTAAACAGACCAGAGGAGTGTAGCCTTCTAATAGTAACTGAAGTGTAGAGCATTCCTTTGTGGTTAAGTCAGAACTCATAAAAGGCCTGCTGTAGGAGCTGAGCAGTTGTACAAAATACTTTAATGAATTGTGTCAAATCAGAAATAGACTGAAGTGTCTCCAGATGCGGGCTTTTTACCAATGCTTTACGAAACCCTTCTGAAAAATGAAAAATAAAGTGTGAAAGAGGGGTATATTTAACTGCATTTAAAGTATATTTTAAGATAATTGTGATGTGCACCATCGCATCCTTTAAGAAGGAGAGTTTAATCTTTATTTATCTATTATTTTTTATTCTAACCCTCTACTCCTTCTTGCAAGTGAGTACATTTGAGAGTCTTGAAATATCTGGAATTTTTTGCTTTGGAAATGCATGGGCAATGGCTGAGAAGGTCTGATGTTAATTGAAAGGATGCAGTAAAACTTGTCAGTAAGCTAAGCAGGCAGAAATTTCACAGAAGTAGGCTGTAATATATATATATATTTTTTGGACAAAGTTATTAATATTCAAATAATCATTTTAAAGGCTGGAAAAATCAAATGTTGCATAGCTGTATGTCTTGTAAGAAGTGAGAAACTTTGTACACATGCCAAGTTTAACTGCTAACTGGTTACTGACAGCTGGGTAGTAATGCAGATACGGTGCAGGAATTGTGCACCTGACTACAGTGTTTAATTTATGCTAACTAATAAAATAAAGAACATTTGACCACTGAGATGCTTAAAATTGGATGAACTGTTTTATAAAGTCTGAGACAAATTTACACTCTGTAATGCAGTAGAGGATCCCCCACAGTATCCTCCTGGAGAAACTGGCTGCCTGTGGCTTGGATGGGAGTACTCTCTGCTGGGTTAAAAACTGGCTGGAGGGCTGGGCCCAGAGAGTGGTGGTGAATGGAGTTAAATCCAGTTTGGTGGCTGGTCACAAGTGATGTCCCCCAGGGCTCAGTATTGGGGCCGGTTCTCTTTAACATCTTTATCAATGATCTGGACAAGAGGATCGAGTGCACCCTCAGTAAGGTTGCAGACAACACCAAGTTAGGTGGGAGCGTCGATCCGCTTGAGGGTAGAAAGGCTTTGCAGAGGGATCTGGAGAGGCTGGATCAATGGGCCGAGGCCAATTGTATGAGGTTCAACAAGGCCAAGTGCTGGGTCCTGCACTTGGGTCACAACATGGGGACATGCAGCGCTATAGGCTTGGGGAAGAGTGGCTGGAGAGCTGCCTGGCAGAAAAGGACCTGGGGGTGTTGGTTGGCTGTCGGCTGAACATGAGCCAGCAGTGTGTTCAGGTGGCCAAGAAGGCCAACAGCATCCTGACCTGTATCAGGAACAGTGTGGTGAGTAGGACTCGGGAGGTGATCGTCCCCCTGTACTCGGCACTGGTGAGGCCCCACCTTGAATACTGCATCCAGTTTTGGGCCCCTTACCACAAAAAAGACATTGAGGTGCTGGAGCGGGTCCAGAGAAGGGCAACAAAGCTGGTGAGGGGTCTGGAGAATAAGTCTTATGAGGAGCTGGGGTTGTTCAGCCTGGAGAAAAAAGGAGGCTGAGGGGGGAGACCTCCTCGTTCTCTGCAACTACCTGAAAGGAGGTTGTAGAGAGGCGGGGGGTCAGTCTCTTCTCCCAAGTCACAGGCAATAGGACAAGAGGAAATGGCCTCAAGTTGCGCCAGGGGATGTTTAGATTGGATATTAGGAAGAATTTTTACACTGAAAGGGTTATTAAGCATTGGAATGGGCTGCCCAGGGACGTGGTTGAGGTACCATTCCTGGAGGTATTTAAAAGATGGGTTGACATAGTGCTTAGTGACATGGTTTAGTGATGGTTTTTTATCAGAGTTAGGTTGATGGTTGGACTAGATGATCTTAAAGGTCCCTTCCAACCTAGACAATTCTATGATTTTATGATCAAGTTTGCATGTATTCTAATTATTTTTGTATTTTTAAACTTATGTTAAAAGCAAGGTTTTGGGTTAAAGGCTTTTACCAGCACTGGCTTTCTTGGGTTTGTTTCCTTATGCTTAAAGTTTGATTCTTATTTTATACTATTGGCTTGTATTCTCTCTACATACCAGTGTTTCAACTATGTGTGCAAGGCGTAGTGGCAGCACAAACTCTCCAGCAAATCAGCTTCTAGCCTGCCCTTGTCAAGAGCAGCTGGTGAGCTTTATTAATATTTGATTTCTACATTCAGCTTTGATATTTTCACTGGCTTAAAGCCCACAGAGCACCATATTCAGTGATTTATGATGGTATTGATAGTGCATTTTTGGTAAGTATAAATAAATGCTGATAGTATGGTCTTCAGGATTTCATATGCTTGGGGGCTGGTCGTTTTTGCCACTTACCTGCAGTTTTGGCCATGAAAGGATGGCAGATAAAATGATTGTGTTAAGAATTCATTAACAAAAATGCCTACAGGTAATCTTCTGGAAAACATGAGCTAGTCAACAAAGTTGTATGAGGAACTTTACAGTAAGCTATTGATTACTTGCACAGCAGTTGCTTCAATGAAGCACTTATTTTTCCCTCTCATGTTTGAGGAATACAGTACGCTGCTTTAGGAGGGTGAAAAGTAGTCTTAGTAAAACACTTGTTTGCATATTTACAAAGCTGGCTTCAGTGAGCACATTAAGCATGGCTTGTGTGTCTTCAAGACAATTCTGCTGAGTGAGCTGATTTTTTAAAAAAAGTTCAAGAACAGGGAAAAATCGATAGTCTAAATGAATTGTTTAATATATAAGCTAGAGAAAGGAAACATGGAATGCTTTTATTCTGAAATACTGTGTTATGACCAATGACAACTGGGACAACTGGCTGTACTGCTGCTGTTGTACATGCAAAACAAGCATCAGTCCCTCCATTGATTTAAGTTGTAAACTGAAACCTTGCAAACTGACTACAGTTAGTGTCTTGGGGATAAAATATCAGTCTATTATATTCTGTATCTGGATTTAGTGTAGCCGCATTACATAGAAGCATGAAACTTCAATTTTGATTCTTCTAGAGCAGAGGGATGAGGATGTCATAAAACATGTAACTTTTTTAGCTCTTTGTTATTGCAAGCCATGATATGTGAGAACGCCATCATGCAGTTTTCTTGGTCAAATCTAAATGCATGAATTTATAGAGGTGACTTCAGCTAAATGTGCTGCTAATGCATGAATGGTAGGCAGTGACTAGGAATGGGGCTTGATTTAACAGATGCCTTGGCAGTCTGATGGGATAAGGAAGCTGAGAATAACTTAGTACTACTTTTAGAAATAGCATGCCACTTTGATCACTGAAAACTGTCAGTAAAACTAACTTTACTTTGTCATGTGTCCTGGCAATAATTTACAGGCTTAATTTCTAGGTAGTTATGCAGATGATAAATGTAAGTGACTGTTTGGTGGCAGGAGTGAAGAAGTGTTTAGGAGTAAACAAGAGTTTGGCTCATTGAATAAGATGTACTTGAAGAGAGGTAGTAAAATGCTGAGTTGACATTTATAGGTGAGAGACTAGTAAGAGAAGTGGGCAAGTGGTGATGCCTCAGATAAGGTAGAGGTCAAAGAGCTCAGTAAATCCCTGAAGAGGTGTATTTAAGGAGGATATAGTCTGAATGACTGCTCCCTCTATATGGTCTACTTTCAATGTGTATTAGTGACGGCACGGAAGCTGATAGATTCTTTCCTACAAAATGAAACAAAGCTTTCAAAATGGAAAGCAGGTTGGCAAACTGTAACTTAGCCATCTTGTAGCTTTTGAAATTGTAAAATGTTTAAAGTTATGAAGTGGGTGTTCTTTTGCTCTCTTTTTTTTAACCTTACATCCCAATTTAAATTTAATAAATAAGATGTATCTGACACACAAAGGAAACACTCTTTTTCAGAAAGTGCTGACTTTCTATTTAATTGAAGGGTGTTTGTTGGACTGTACATTTTCAGAAGCAGAAGCCATTTCTGTTGTGTTATGGTGACCTCCATCATTACAGTGGTAAAACAAAACCATTGGCTTAATTTTGTACAACTGTTTGAAACAGATTTATTCATAGAGTTAAATATGCATTGATAAGAACATAGAATATAACTGAATTTCTTATAAGGTATAGTCAAATTGTGTCTTAATTCTCCTCAACAGGCAATAAATGGCTTAAAGTATTCTGCATTACAAAAAGAGCAGGTATGTGTTTTCTATCTATTTTTTTTTTCTTTCTCTATAGTAGTGAATATTTGTGGTACCCAGACTTGAGAAGAACTGAGAGGGGATTTTTTTTTTTTTTTTTTTTTTTTGCCCCCCCCCCCCCCTGTTGTGCTGACCTGGGAATAAGGATGGGGGAGTGCAATGTTAGATGGGATAAATGGAAAGAGAAGTGGATCATGAGTGTGCACTTCAGTGAATCCTGCCTGTTGTGAGGTCCATCTTCCCCTCCCTCCTTGAATAACAAAATGAAGTTAAGAATTAGAGATGAAGTGTTGAGAAACATCTACTGAAAGGAGGAGGCAGAGGAGGATGATGACTGCAGTGAGACACTGAGCTGTGATTTTTAGGAAGTAAAAGGAGAGCTGGAAAAGCCAGTAAAGGTCAAAAGTTCTGGGAGAGGAATCATCAGTTTATAGAAGTGCTGAAAGGTAAAGGAATACAAATTCTGAAGTATATCCAGAAAAGCTTTCCACTGGGGACCTTGGTGAGAGCCATCCTGTGTGATGCACTGCACTGGAACCAGCAAAGGCTTAATGGCAGAATCGCATTCCAGGCAAGGGCTTCAGAGTACTCAATTATTTGGCAGTGGGAGTGAGAAGATGGTGATGTGGGGCAGGTGGTGTTATGATATAAAACAGGCACCTCAGGCAGAAGTTACATGGGTGAATGAGGTGGGGGAGTCAGCAGCTTATGCATAAAGAAGTCTGTATATTAGTCTATGTCCTGGGTCTGGCGGGGATAGGGTTAATTCTCCCCAGGACCTAGCAGGGACACAGGTATTCCATCCCATGTGAGCCATGCCCAGGGGGTAACAGGAGCTAGCCGGGGAAGGGGAGGGACAGGAAGTCGGGGGGGGGGGGGGGAAGAGGAGGTCAGTCCCCCAGGGGAGCGGAGCGGTCCGGGGGGGGCGTCCCGGGTGCGGTCGGCAAGCGGTGGTATCGTACTCGTGGCTGTATATTCCTCTGTCGGTGTTGTTATTGTTGTTGTTTCTTGCTCCCCTTGCTGTTCTGTTAAATTGCCTTTGTCTCAACCCACGAGTTTTTTGCCTTTTTCCTCTGATTCTTCCCTCCCGGCCACGCTGGCGGTGGGGGCCCGATCTGAGCGAGCGGCTGCCACGTGGTCTTTTGTTGCCGTCTGAGGCTAAACCACGACAGTCCTTTTTGGCGCCCAACGTGGGGCACTCGGAGGGTTGAGATAAAGACAGATCTGACCAGAGCGTGTTAAAAGGAATTTGTTATCGGTATTTATTGTATTATTTACTGGGCACAATGTTGCTTCGTTTGTTTTCATGGCTGTGTTATGTAAACTCTTACATGCTCTATGTACTCCCCATGATGATCTTTATCACTTCTGGGAGAGGGGTCAGGATTATAATTTTGCTGTCCTGTGTGATATCAACTTATGATATGATAGCATCACTGTTCAGATGGTTATGTTGGGTTGTTTATTTGGCACTGTTTTCCTGCCCATATCTCGGGGAATTTATTAATAAACACACTGAGTCTATGGGGGAAGCAGGGGGGGATACTTTCCCCAGCTCTTTCACCTCCCTTTTCTCTTTCGTGTCGGGTATGCCAGTTTTTGAGAATTTTGAATACTCTTGGGACACGCAGACCAGCTTGGTCCTATTGCTAGGTCTCCTGAATGTTTTTCAGTTTTTGTTTAGGGTTAAGCAACTATTTAAGACTACCACCCAGAGATCTGCCCCAAGGCTGGAGAGTCATGGGTGGCATGGCATGTGGGAGAACATGGGCAGGTATCCAGAGAGTTTTTCACCTCCAATGGTCTGGGATTTCACCCCCGAACAATTACAGGACCCTGATAAAGTGATAGAATATTTGAAAGAAAAATGCTGTGGCTATTCCAGAGAAGCACAACTCACTGCACTGTGCTGAGCCCTGGCCAGTATCTACCAAGCATTGCTCAATGTTGCGCAGCATCCTCAGGAGGAAGAGATGGAAACCAGGCCGACAGGCAGTGTGGCTGCTCCGGCCCCTGCAGCAGGCACTGCGGCTACTCCAACCCCAGTGGCAGGCGCTGCAGCTGGACCAGAAAACCAACCTGTGCCCGTACCAGTTGCCCCTATCCAGAAGAAGAAATACACCAAGAAATCAGTTCGCTCAGTGAAGGATGACGATGATCCAGGGTTGTCACGAGAACAAGAGGAAGAGGCAGAACCAGAGATAATCACTCGATCCCTGTCCCTGAGCGAGCTGCGGGACATGCGAAAAGATTTCAGCCGACTTCCAGGTGAGCACATTGTCACCTGGCTGCTCCGGTGCTGGGACAATGGAGCTGGTAGCTTGGAACTGGAGGGTAGGGAAGCCAGGCAGCTGGGATCTCTGTCTAGAGAGGGGGGCATTGACAAGGCAATTGGGAAAAGGACACAAGCTCTCAGCCTCTGGAGGCGACTCCTGTCAGGCGTGAGGGAAATGTATCCCTTCAGTGAAGATGTTGTATGTCATCCGAGCAAGTGGACCACCATGGAAAGAGGTATTCAGTACCTGAGAGAATTAGCCGTGCGGGAGATGATTTATTATGACCTGGACAATGCACAGTTTCCCACAGATCCTGATGAGATCCAATGCACAAGGTCCATGTGGCGGAAGTTTGTACGGAGCGCACCATCGTCATATGCCAACTCATTAGCAGTGATGGAATGGAAAGGCGAAGAGGGACCAACAGTGGATGAGGTGGCTGCCCGACTTCGGCAATATGAAGAAAATCTCTCTTCTCCCCTCGTCTCAGCTGTGGAGAAACTGTCCTGGAAGGTCCAGCAACTTGAAGAGAATATGTCCTCCCCACCTGTACGAGCCAGTATCTCAGCTGTTAGGAACAGACGTTTTTCCACTCAAGATAGAGAATACAGGGGGTACACCCCACGAAGCACCCTGTGGTTCTGCCTGCGTGACCACGGAGAGGACATGAGGAAGTGGGATGGACAACCTACTTTGATCCTATGGGCACGGGTACAGGAATTGCAAGGAAAAACAACCACAAAAGCGGATCTCCCCAGGAAGAGTGCCGCCCCGGTTTCTAATGTGCGGTTCCCCAGACAGAATAGAAGGCCTGAGCCTACTTCTGATCCCCTTGAAGGAACTTCCAGAGCATTTCTGCAAGAGGCAAGTAATGGATTCTATGACCAGTATTAGAGGGGCCCTGCCTCCAGCCAGGTGGGGCAAAGGAACAACCGGGTTTATTGGACAGTGTGGATTCGCTGGCCTGGCACATCAGAGCCACAGGAGTATAGAGCTTTAGTGGACACAGGTGCACAGTGTACCCTAATACCATCAAGCTATAGGGGGACAGAAGCCATTTGTATTTCTGGAGTGACAGGGGGATCCCAAGAGTTGACTGTACTGGAAGCTGAAGTGAGCCTAACTGGGAATGAGTGGCAAAAGCATCCCATTGTGACTGGTCCAGACGCTCCATGCATCCTTGGTATAGATTATCTCAGGAGAGGGTATTTGAAGGACCCAAAAGGGTACCGGTGGGCTTTTGGCATAGCTGCCTTGGAGGCGGAAGAAGTTAAACAGTTGTCTCCCTTGCCTGGTCTCTCAGAGGACCCTTCTGTTGTGGGGTTGTTGAGGGTCGAAGAACAACAGGTGCCAATCGCTACCACAACAGTTCATCGGCGGCAGTATCGAACTAACTGAGATTCTCTGATCCCCATCCATAAGCTGATTCGTCAACTAGAGATTCAAGGAGTGACCAGCAAGACTCGCTTGCCCTTTAACAGTCCCATATGGCCGGTGTGGAAATCTAATGGAGAGTGGAGGCTAACTGTGGACTATCGTGGCCTTAATGAAGTCACTCCACCGCTGAGTGCTGCCGTGCCGGACATGTTAGAACTTCAATACGAACTGGAGTCCAAGGCAGCCAAGTGGTATGCCACAATTGATATCGCTAATGCGTTTTTCTCAATCCCTCTGGCAGCAGAGTGCAGATCACAGTTTGCTTTCACTTGGAGAGGTGTCCAATACACCTGGAACCAACTGCCCCAGGGGTGGAAACATAGCCCCACCATTTGCCATGGACTGATCCAGACTGCACTGGAACAGGGTGAAGCTCCGGAACATCTGCAGTACATTGACGACATCATTGTATGGGGCAACACAGCAGAAGAAGTTTTTGAGAAGGGGAATAAAATAATTCAAATCCTTCTGAAAGCTGTTTTTTTCCATAAGACAAAGTAAGGTCAAGGGACCTGCACAGGAGATCCAGTTTTTAGGAGTAAAATGGCAAGATGGACGCCGTCAGATCCCAATGGACGTGATCAATAAAATCGCAGCTATGTCTCCACCAACTAGTAAAAAGGAAGCACAAGCTTTCCTGGGCATTGTGGGTTTTTGGAGGATGCATATCCCAGATTAGTCTGATTGTGAGCCCTCTGTATCAAGTAACCCGGAAGAAGAACGATTTTAAATGGGGTCCTGAGCAGCGACAAGCTTTTGAACAAATTAAACAGGAAATAGTCCATGCAGTAGCTCTGGGGCCAGTCCGGGCAAGACAAGATGTTAAAAATGTGCTCTACACCGCAGCCGTGGAGAATGGCCCTACCTGGAGCCTCTGGCAGAAAGCGCCAGGGGAGACACGCGGTCGACCCCTAGGGTTTTGGAGTCGGGCATACAGAGGATCTGAAGCCCGCTATACTCCAACAGAAAAGGAGATACTGGCAGCATATGAAGGGGTTTGAGCTGCTTCAGAAGTGGTTGGTACGGAAGCACAGCTCCTCTTGGCACCTCGGCTGCCGGTGCTGGGTTGGATGTTCAAAGAAAGGGTCCCTGCTACACATCATGCAACGGATGCTACATGGAGTAAGTGGATTGCATTGATCACGCAGCGAACCCGAGTGGGAAACCCCAGTCGCCCAGGAATTCTAGAGGTGATTATGGACTGGCCAGAAGGCAAGGATTTTGGAATGTCACCGGAGGAGGAGGTGATGCGTGCAGAAGAGGCTCCACCGTATAATGAACTACCAGAAAATGAGAGGAGATATGCCCTGTTCACTGATGGGTCCTGCCGGATTGTGGGAAAGCATAGAAAGTGGAAGGCTGCCGTGTGGAGTCCTACAAGATGAGTTGCAGAAGCCACTGAAGGACAAGGTGAATCAAGCCAGTTTGCAGAGGTGAAAGCAATTCAGCTGGCTCTGGACATTGCTGAGCGGGAAAAATGGCCAGTACTTTATCTCTACACCGATTCATGGATGGTGGCAAATGCCTTGTGGGGGTGGTTACGGCAGTGGAAGCAGAGCAATTGGCAGCGCAGAGGCAAACCTATCTGGGCTGCTGAATTGTGGCAAGATATTGCTGCCCGGGTAGAGAATCTGGTTGTGAAAGTGCGTCATGTAGATGCCCATGTACCCAAGAGCTGGGCCACTGAGGAACATCAGAACAACCAGCAAGTGGATCAGGCTGCTAAGATTGAAGTGGCCGAGGTGGATCTGGACTGGCAACATAAGGGTGAACTATTCATAGCTCGATGGGCCCATGACTCCTCAGGCCATCAAGGAAGAGACGCTACATATAGATGGGCTCGTGACCGAGGGGTGGATTTGACCATGGACACTATTGCACAGGTCATCCACGAATGTGAGACATGCGCTGCAATCAAGCAAGCCAAGCGATTAAAGCCTCTTTGGTATGGAGGACAATGGCTGAAATACAAATATGGGGAGGCCTGGCAGACTGATTATATCACATTCCCACAAACCTGTCAAGGCAAGCGCCATGTGCTCACAATGGTGGAAGCAACCACTGGATGGCTGGAAACATATCCTGTGCCCTATGCCACCGCCCGGAACACCATCCTGGGCCTTGAAAAACAAGTCCTGTGGCAACATGGCACCCCAGAGAGAATTGAGTCGGAAAACGGGACTCATTTCTGAAACAGCCTCATTGACACCTGGGCCAAAGTGCATGGTATTGAATGGGTCTATCACATCCCTTATCATGCATCAGCCTCTGGGAAGATAGAACGGTACAATGGACTGTTAAAAACTGCACTGAGAGCAATGGGTGGTGGAACTTTAAAAAATTGGGATACACATTTAGCAAAGGCTACCTGGCTAGTTAACACCAGGGGGTCTACCAACCGAGCTGGCCCTGCCCAATCAAAACCTCCACGTACTGTGGAGGGAGATAAAGTCCCCGAAGCGCACATGAAGAATATGTTAGGGAAGACAGTCTGGGTTAGTCCTGCCTCAGGCAAAGGCAAACCCGTCCATGAGATTGCCTTTGCTCAAGGACCTGGGTGCACTTGGTGGGTGATGCAGAAGGATGGGGAAGTTCGATGTGTGCCACACGGGGACCTGATTTTGGGCGAGAATAGCCAGTGAATGAAACTGTATGATGTTAATTGCGAAATGACCCTGCCACTGTACATCTCATTTTCTGTAACTGCTATTGGTTGTACTATAGTAAGAATCACCCAAACTAATGACAAATGGACTCTGATGAAAAAACAAGTAAAGTGCAGCAGCGAAGGGACCAGAACTGACCTCAGCAGCTGGCGTCCAGCAACTTAATTGAGATCAACATCTTCAACCCCTGGACCATGGACATGAGCCGCACCGGATACATCAGCCACAAGCCCCAAGAATACAGCATGCGACAGTCCAGCCCCACACACGCTATCTTGCATGCCCTGAGGGACTGTTCTAACAGATGGAGCCCAAAGTCATGGACTAAATGAACTCAACGGACATTTTAGAGTGATGGCCCACAGACTAAGGACATTACGCCTGTATGGAGATATACATACGTGTGTATATATATGTATGTCAGGGGAAACTGATAGTATTTAATTGGAAACTGTAGGATCTGGGCATGGCATGAAATGGTATGGAATAAGGGGTGGATGATGTTCCTGGGTCTGGCGGGGATAGGGTTAATTCTCCCCAGGACCTAGCAGGGACACAGGTATTCCATCCCATGTGAGCCATGCCCAGGGGGTAACAGGAGCTAGCCGGGGAAGGGGAGGGGCAGGAAGGGGGCGGGGGGGGGGGGAGGAAGAGGAAGTCATCCCCCAGGGGAGCGGAGCGGTCCGGGTGGGGGGGGGGTGTCCCGGGTGCGGTCGGCAAGCGGTGGTATCGTACTCGTGGCTGTATATTCCTCTGTCGGTGTTATTATTGTTGTTGTTTCTTGCTCCCCTTGCTGTTCTGTTAAATTGCCTTTGTCTCAACCCACGAGTTTTTTGCCTTTTTCCTCTGATTCTCCCCTCCCGGCCGCGCTGGCGGTGGGGGCCCGATCTGAGCGAGCGGCTGCCACGTGGTCCTTTGTTGCCGTCTGAGGCTAAACCACGACAGTCTAGCATACATGTAGCTTGATTGGTAGGTGGGGGTGGGGTGTTATCTGTAGCTGTGTTTTGGGCCACGTAGCTTGATAGAAATAGCATTGCGTGTGACCTTGATAAAGGAAATTAATGTTCTGAACCTGGGGGTGGGGGAATGTGATGTGAGGGAAGAAGCAGATACACCTGTATTGCAGTTGTTGCTATCCAATGCTGATCTGAAGTACAGTGGGAAGGGTGTGTTTGCAGTGTGGGCTGGTGGTAGGACTGCTGCTGAGGTAGCCTGTGATTTAATCTTCCATCAGTAGCTGGGTACAAGTAGTGTAAGTTGCCAGCAGCATGTTCAGCACAGGTTGGGGGGACCTTTGACAGGCTCATCCCCTGCAGAGCTCAGTGACATCACACCCTGCTCTTAGCACTGAGCAGATCCTCTTCCATGGGCAAAGCACTGCTAGGCCTTATTTCATTTTGCTTTCCTGTGGGAATGAATATATTTTTGAGCAGGAGGCTGTTGTGAAGTTTGTTAGCAATACGTGCTCTAGGTGTCTAATGGCAGTGTCCAGTGTGGTGGTTACAGCTCATTAGCCCTGAAATGGGCATGCTTGTGCAGTGATACAGGTACTAAGAGTTAGCGTTATGATAAAAGGGCCTCTATTAGCTTGAGCTGTGTGTGTCACCTATTCAGAGACTCTTGTGCTGGCTTACAAAACCTGGATTGTGTCACAAAGGTGGTGTGCTGATCAAAGGTTGAGACCAGTAGTCTACAGTCTTTGTAAATGCAGATTTAAAGTTAAAATACAAGCCTGATATCTATCTTCTTTCTAAGGCTGGTAACCTTCGGCTGCCTGATAAAGATTATAAATGACAAAAGCCATAAACCTTTACTTTGAGAGAAGTTCAAACTGTATTTCCAGTTATAATTTAGCAGCGTTTTCACTTCCCCCCTCCCTTTTTCTAGGGATTAGGCACATTCCTCATTGACCAAGCCTGCTGCTGTGAGGAAAGCTGCTGATACAGCAGCACAGTGTGGTTGTAACACTTCCTTGTGAGTGTGGGAGTCCTTCTCCAGGAGCCTGTTCCAGCAAACTTTCTCCCTCTTGTCACTTGGTGAATTCCTCCAAGGATGGACTATGAAACAGGTCTAACAAATGTTTTCCACTCTGAAATAAGGTAAATAACTGACTCATTTGCTGTGCTGTGACTCATTGTGTAACTCCTAGAACAGAAAATGCACAATGCTGTGCTTATAAACTTGTATTTTGGAAAGTGTTTTCGTGATTGTCATTTGCAAACTTCACCTGCTGTGAAGACCACTGTGTCATTCACACTGAAGTTACATGGTTGCTTTAGGCTGGCTGCTGTCAAAGGGATGCTGCGGTTCTCCTCAAGCTTGCACCTTGTGCCAGGGTTTGTGGAGCTGTGTGATGAACCAGATAACTGGCCTGCTTATGAATTCAGATCTTGCTAGGTGAGTCTTATCTAGTTTATTGGCAAAAAAAATGCTACTGTTGATTCAAGGGAGAGTAGATTGCAAGAGGGGGACACTGAGAATTGCAGGAGTCGTTTCTCTGTCAGTCAGACTTAGACTGGCTTAAAGTGATCATGAAGCTCTGACTGCTGCCTGGGGAAAGGAGATGGCTGCTGCGCTTGAGTTCACTATTGGCAAAAGGTGGCCTGATTGTTCCAGATAGGCCTTTCCTGAGCTGTGATGTGTGTTGGGTCTGTATGAGTGATCTATCTTATCTTCCACATCTCTTCATCCATAGTGTTTTTCATTGTTACAACACCTTGATTAAGAGACAAGTTCTCCTACCATGTTCCCCCAGTGGTTAAAAGGAAGCTAGACAGATGTTTACTTTAGGAGTACAGGAAAGGGGAAGGAAATACCTATTTACTCCAATTGTGCATGTTCACTTCTCTCTGTATCTGCATAGCTGTTGCAAAAGGTGCTTTTTGCCTTCAAAGTTCATATCTTGCCTCTTTTGAGGCAGTACTGAGCTTCAGCATGCTTACACATAACACAGACTTTTGAGGCAATTTTCCCCCTTACTATACAGTTGTTTGGTGACCAAATTATGTGTTCTATGTTTTATTTTCATTCATAACTGTTGACTTCAGTTGCTAAAGTAAGCATTCACAGCTTTTTTTCTGGTTAGGCCTGCTGAGCCAACATAGCTAAGAATGAGCTGGAATCATCGGTTGCACCTCAACAGCCTCACTGGAGGATGCAGGGTCACGATGGTATAGCAGAGACTTCAGTTGGCTTGCATGGTCTTCATTAGTGGTTGTAATGCATGGGAAGGAAATGATGGAGCAGGACTTGTAGATCTCAAGCTGAGTTTGTAGGGCTGGAAGGAAGGGGGAAAAAAACACAACCCTTATTGCTTGTAAACTGAGTACTTTTGATATGGACCTCACTGAGAGTCTAAAGTCTAAAGCTTTGTGAGGTTCCAGTATCATTAGTACTTCCCCAAGTAGAACAGCAATTGAGTAGAATGTTGGTGCTTTTGTATAACTTGCACAGTGTGGAAGTTAAATGACAGACAGCTGCTCCGGTAAGTGAGGCATATTTGCTGAATTGATCTGTTTTTCAGGACTAGAATAAAGTAGATGTGTGATCTATTCCAGATGGACTCAACTAACACAGCACTAAGCTTGCCCATAACTGGTGGAGGGAAGAAGTGCATTGGAAGCCCTGTTGCACATTTCACAGTGCAAATGAGTCCATTCTCAGGGCAGAAATGCCTTCCCTTTACCATAAAGAGAGATTTCACAGGGCTTTATGCAGGCCTGTCTGGGATAGGATGCTTTGGCTTTTGCAACTGCTTGCACTGGGGGGGATTAAAGTATCCTGTTTTGATGTGGAAGGATTGATTTGGGTTCTCACTTCTTGGAGCCTAGGATACAGGTCTGCCTAGAGGATTGTGGTTGTCGGACTCTTTTAAGGCATGCATGAGTGAGACCAAGTCCTTAAGTTGTACAGAGCTTAAGCAGGGTACTCTACCTCTCTTGGTTGTCTCCTGCTGGAAAGGAGCCTGCATGACCTCCAACCCCAGTTGAAGTGTCTAGTTTCTTTCCTAACCTCTACTGGTGGTGTTTGTTTATGTTTATCCAGGCTTCTAAACTAAATATTTCCTCTTTTGAGGAAGGTGAAGTTAGTCTGTTATCTTCCCTGCTCCATTGCTGCACTGCTAAGACTCTTCTAAAATTGAATGGCTCCTTTCTGTCAAATCATGTTTCAGGCTGATCACAGGTGTTCAGTGTGATACTTTCGTGAGCTGAGCATGATTTCCACAAACCAGGTTTGATAAAGAAGTACCAGCTTAAATTCTTGTCCACTTACTGAATGAAGAGCAGTCAAGTATATCAGTCCTTCAGTTTTGGTACCAATTAGTTTGGTTTCACAGCTGTCTTCGTTTTAACCCCTCCACTTCTACCCCTCCTTCCTCTTTGCTATTTTGAAGGCATATAATCGGGGAAACTGGCTGATCAGAACAGTGTACTGAGCTATATGTAGTTCTGTTGCTCACATGAAGCTAAGAACTAGGAAAAAGAACAATCTCCATGAGTAACGCAAGAGGTTCTTTAAACAGTCAAATAAAACAAAAGCTTTCAATTCTGAAGCTCGGCTTATATTCAGTGTAAGAAGTACTATCCCAGGAAGGATTCAGGCTTACAAGACTGCTCTCATTAGATCCCACCTGGAACACTGTGTCCAGCTTTGGAGTCCTCAACACAGGAAGGACATGGACCTGTTGGAATGGGTCCAGCAGAGGGCCGCAAAGATGATCAGAGGGCTGGAGCACCTCCCCTATGAAGACAGGCTGAGAAAGTTGGGATTGTTTAGCCTGGAGAAGAGAAGGCTCTGGGGAAACCTTATAGCAGCCTTCCAGTACCTGAAGGGGGCCTACAGGAGAGATGGGGAGGGACTCTTTATCAGGGAGTGTAGTGATAGGATGAGGGGTAATGGTTTTAAACTGGAAGAAGGTAGATTTAGATTAGATATTAGGAAGAAATTCTTTACTGTGAGGGTGGTGAGACACTGGAACAGGTTGCCCAGGGAAGTTGTGGATGCCCCATCCCTGGAAGTGTTCAAGGCCAGGCTGGATGGAGCTTTGAGCAACCTGGTCTAGTGAGAGGTGTCCCTGCCCATGGCAGAGGGGTTGGAACTAGATGATCTTTAAGGTCCCTTCCAACCCGAACCATTCTATGAATGGGGGTAGAGGAGAGGAGCAGTGCTTGTAGGCTTCCTTTATCTTCATGGAATTCTTAACTTATTTCATCTGCTGTGGGTGGATGTGTGTAATTATTATATTTACACAAATCCAAGATCGAGGCACAGATTCAGGTTAGTCTAGCAAAAGTATTTTAAGTCACGTTTCTTTCATAACTGAGTATGTTTTGTCTTTAATCTGGGGAAAAGATTTTTTTTTTTTTTTTCTCAGTAAAAAAAGCATATTTTTTTTATTGGAAAGGCATGTAAGAGAGTTAAAAGCCTGGGATTTTTGTACCTTACAGTTGAGCAAGCCCCCTCAAACCTGCCGAACTTAAACATCAATCCCACTGAGTTTTAATGGAACAGACAGCTCACAGTGGATGTTCTCATCACAACTCTGGGGTTGAGTGAAAAAGTCTATCACCAAAAACCAGAAGAACGTACCTAGTTCTTTGCATGCAGATTTGATCACAAGTTCAGATTTTTGCAGAAATGGTTCGGGAATCACGATTTGCACTTGCCATCCTTGCCAAAGCCCTCCAGGAGCATTACGTAAATAGCATCACACCAGCTGAAGGTGAGAATGCTGTCTATGGGTGCATGGCCAGAAGCTGCTTGCTGTAATTTCCTCTCTTTGGACCTTTATGTTGCACCTTCCCTAAAGACTTTTAGGGACTGCTTTCCCCCAAGGTGTAAAGTCCTGTTGATTACTTCCCAGTCACTGTTGGGAGACTGTCCACAAGGCAATTTCTGTAGTGATGTATGTGCCACCAGTCATAACTTTGCATAGTTTTTGTTGCTGCAGTAGGTGTGCAGTTATACAAGATTGTTTGACCTAGTAGAGAAGTCTAAGACAAGTCTCAGGGTTTTAATTTTGAAGATATGAGGAAGAGGTTATACTGGGTTCAGATAACTACTATTAAAATTGTTTATTTGGTTTTATCTGCTTTGGTACTATGTGAATTCAGGACAGAGTTCCTGTCAGTTTGTGGTGGGTTGACCTTGGCTGGGTGCCAGGTGCCCACCAAGCCGCTCTATCACTCCCCCTCTTCATCAGGACAGGGGAGAGAAAATATAACAAAAGGTTTGGGGGTCTGGATACGGACAAGGGAGATCATTCACTAATTGCCATCACAGGCAAAACAGACTTGACTCAGGGAAATTAATTTATTACCAATCAAATCAGAGTTGGATAATGAGCAATAAAATCAAACCTTAAAACACCTTCCCCCCACCCCTCCCTTCTCCCGGGCTCAACTTCACTCCCGATTTTCTCTACTTCCTCCCCACAAGCGGCGCAGGGGAATGGGGAATGAGGATTGTGTTCAGTGCAACACACATTGTCTCTCTACCATCCCTTCTTCCTCACACTCTTCCCCTGCTCCAGCATGGGGTCCCTCCCAAAGGAGACAGTCCTCCATGAAATTCTCCAACGTGAGTCCTTCCCATGGGCTACAGTTCTTCATAAACTGCTCCAGTATGGGTCCCTTCCACTGGGTGCAGTCCTTCAGGAACAGACTGCTGCAGCGTGGGTCACCCACAGGGTCACAAGTCCTGCCAGAAAACCTGCTCCACTGTGGGATCCTCTCTCTCCATGGGTTCACAGGTCCTGCCAGGAGCCTGCTCCAGCAACTGGCTCTCCATGGGATCACAGCCTCCTTCAGGGTGCATCCACTTGCTCCAGTGTGGGGTCCTTCATGAGCTGCAGATGGATATCTGCTCCACTGTGGACCTCCATGGGCTGCAGGGGAACAGCCTGCCTCACCATGGTCTTCACCACAGGCTGCAGGGGAATCTCTGCTCTGGCACCTGGAGCACCTCCTCTTCCTTCTTCACAGACCTTGGTGTCTGCAGAGTTGTTTCTCTCACATATTCTCACTCCTCTCTCCCAGCTGCTGTTGTGCAGCAGTTGTTTTCCCCCCCTTCTTAAATATGTTATCACAGAAGTGCTACCACCATTGCCGATTGGCTCAGCTTTGGCCAGCAGCGGGTCAATCTTGGAGCCAGCTGGCATTGGCTCTATTGGACATAGGGGAAGCTTCTGGCATCTTCTCATAGAAGCCACCACTGTAGTAGTGCGCGTGCACACACATCACTCCTCCACCCCACCCCCTCAAACCTTGCCACACAAGCCCAATACGCAGTTATGCTGTGCAGATGGCAGGTTTAGTTCATCCAGCGGTCTCTTTAATTGTATCCATCTTTAAAGATAAAATAAAATTGTGTGCAAACTAGGAGCTGGGACTCATGAAATTACTTTTACCACGTTTTCTGCTAAATGCATCCTAGAAAAACTCACGAGTGCATAAAGTGATTTGATAGGCTTTCATCAAGTTGAATCTGTTGTAGATTCAGGGTGCAAGTACTGGGTCTGTTTTAGCTCAGAATGCTTGGGCAGAAACAACAGGCACTAAATTGACTAATCTGAATCTTTAAGAGATGCCCTTTATTAGTATGTTCCCAATAATAACACTGCACCAGGTAATAAAGTAAATAAAAGATTTGGTGTTTTTTAATGCATAATGATTGAAACCGTGGCTATTGGGAGGCCTCAGAGCATTCTTCACTGGAATCACCTATATGAAACCTGTTTTCAGGTAGGAGTGACTAGTCTTGACTTAGACCATTGTCTGGATTTACTAAGCATTCACATTAAAAGCAGTGTGTCAGTTTTGGAAATGCCATCTTCCTTAAAAGAAGTCTACTCTGTTAGACTTCTGTCAGCCTACCTAGTGTTTCACTTAAAGCAGGAATGGGATCTATAAGTAAACCTTTATTAATCGTATGTGCTGGTGATGAGACTGCTGTTCCTCTTGCTAATGCTCTTGCGTTTCACATTAGCACTTAGCAGGAGGATAGCTTATTTTTGGCACCCTGAGGTTAATTACATTTATCATGCACAGACTAATTTTAAAGGCTATCACCAAATAGGTGTGGGAGGGGAAAAAAATTATGTCAATATGTTGAAATGCTTGTGCATTTTAGAGACTGTCTTCTGTTATAAACACAGAAACTACTTGACAGCTTTCATTTTATGCCAGTAGTAATAGGTTTTCCATACACCCACAGCTGTTTATCGTGCGAACGGCTGACAAAAGCTCAGGCTTTCAGGGGTAAGGTGAGCTGGCCTCTGGGTAGAACACAGACATTCAGTAGGGGAGAAAAGGTTTGTTTGTTTGTTTTTTCCCCTCCAGAAGAACAAGTGTAAAGGCAGCTGGCAAAATGAGCGCAAATTGGAAACACACCTGGAAAATTTATTCCCCCAACTGTGGTGTTACTGAAGTGCAAGGATGTATTTTTACCTTGTTGTTGTTAAGGATGTTAATATTTAGCAAAAAAAATTGTATGCTGCTGCTTTTTGGGTTGTTAAAATATGCTGTAATGCACAGAGAATAATTCTGTTAAAATAGAGGGAAGGAAGTACTTGCACAAATGATGTGATTTGTCTTGTGAGGAATGGGGGGTTGCTGGGGTTAAACTAGATTGAAAAAGCGCTGTAGGTCTTGGAGCTCTTGGGGTTTTCCTGAATTTGGCATTATGTGGGAGTGTTATGGAAATACTCATTCAAATAAGAAACCCCTGCTGTTTTTAAACCAATATTTTGATATGCTTGCTTTTGTAATACTCCTTCCACAGCCACAGTACCTCTTATTTTGCATGTGTGTTATTACTTATATAACCATTGAATGATAGAATTGTCTTGGTTGGAAGGGACCTTTCAGATCATTGAGTCCAACCATAAACCTAACAGTGACAAAAACCAACACTAAACCATGTTGCTAAGCTCTATGTCTACAAACCTTTTAAATACCACCAGGGATGGCGATTCCACTGCTTTTCTGGGCAGCCTGTTCCAATGCTTAATAACCCTTCTGGTGTGGAAATTTTTCCTAAAATTCAATCTAAACCTCCCCTGGTGCAACTTGAGGCTATTTCCTCTTGTCCTATTGCTGGTTACTTAGGAAAAAGAGACCAACACCCACCTTGCTACAACCTCCTTGCAGGTAGTTGTAGAGAGCAATAAGGTCTCCCCTCAGCCTCCTTTCCTCCAGGCTAAACAACCCCAGCTCCCTCAGCCGCTTCTCAAAAGACTTGTTCTCTAGACCTCTCACCAGCTTCGTTGCCCTTCTCTGGACATGCTCCAGCACCTTAATGTCTTTCTTGTAGTGAGGGGCCCAAAACTGGACACAGAATTCAAGGTGAGGCCTCACCAGTGCCGAGTACAGGGGGACGATTACTTCCCTAGTCCTACTCACCACGCTGTTCCTGATACAGGCCAGGATGCTGTTGGCCTTCTTGGCCGCCTGGGCACACTGCTGGCTCATATTCAGCTGGGTGTCAACCAACACCCCCAGGTCCTTTTCTGCTGGGCAGTTTACCAGACACTCTTCCCCAAACCTGTAGCATTGCATGGGGTCATTGGGACCCAAGTGAAAGACTTGGTACTTGGCCTTGCCGAGTCTCCTACTATTGGCCTTGGCCCATCGATCCATCCTGTCCTGATCCCTCTGCGAAGCCTTTCTATCCTTAAGCAGGTCAACTCTCCCACCTAACTTGGTGTCATCTGCAAACTTCCTGAGGGTGCGCTTGATCCCCTCGTCCAGATCACTGATAAAGATGTTAAATAGAACCGGCCCCAATACCAAGCCCTGGGGGACACCACTCGTGACCAGCTGCCGACTGGATTTAACTCCATTCACCACCATTCTTTGGACCCGGCCATCCAGCCAGTTTTTAACCCAGCAGAGAGTACTCCCATCCAAGCCACAGGCAGCCAGTTTCTCCAGGAGGATACTGTGGGAGACTGTATCAAAGGCCTTTCTAAAGTCGAGGTAAACAACATCCACAGCTTTTCCCTCATCCACCAAGCAAGAGCACCAACCTTGAAGGCATGCTACTCATCTCCTCATTATTTTCTTTTTGTCTCTAAACCATTACCGCAAACCCTTGATTTAGCTCTGTGACCGTGTTAACTCTTGAATTGTTTGTTTACTCTGCTTTTTAATCATATAAATCAGCAGGAACGCTCTGAGAACTTTCTTAAGGAGAAATGCATGTTCTGCTTGGAAGGTATGTGAGCCGATGCAGGCAGAACGCAGGAACAACCACAAAACCATGGATTAAGGGCAAAGAACAAATTTAATCTCAGTACCTCATGGATTGGGGAACCTCTGAAGCAGCACCTGGGCAGAGGCAGGCAAGCAGGGGATGCAGGATACGTGGAGTGAGAGAGAGTCCTTTCTAGCAAGGGAGTGAGAGAGCTCCCACTTGCTGTTTGGGCCTGTATTTCAAGGATTCTGGCAGGCAGAGTTTTCCGCTGTGCTTTGATCTCTTCAACAGCAGGGCAGGAATCTCAGGCGTGTTCGATAAGGTGCCCCTGAGTCCATCCCAGGCCTATGTTATCTAAGTGCAGATGTTCTACTTGTGGAGCACACAAAACTAAGCAACAATTAGTGTGACATATGTGTTTTCCAGCACCCCACATGCGAGTCACTTGAGCGTGTTTACAGTCCTCCTCACCAATCTTCCGTTACTTTCCCACATTCCACCCCCTCGCTCAAGAGACCGCTTCTGCTGGGATTGACAAAGCTGGAGATGTTCATTTAGGCTTGCAGGGTGTAGTACAGACTAATTTACAGAGGCATGCAATAAACATATATAGAAAAAGGAATAAACATATCTCTACAATAATGCTTTGAATCAGGTGCCCTGTTCCTCCTATCCAGGAATTAAACCCCTCAACCAGCCAGGCACCGTCAGTAGGTTGTTCCGTTTGATGTATTCAGTCCTGGAGAATGTTGAATGTTGTGCTCTGGGCTGGCTTTTTCAGCTGTTACGTTGAAGCAACGTGTTTTCCAAGTCGAAGCAGCGTTTCCGGTGTCCAGGGAGGAAATTGTCTACCGTCAGTCAATTTGTAATGTTCATTGGCACGTAGCCATTACCTACTCAGAAAAGACAGCAATGAGACATTAATATCAAAGTCACTCAGCACAGTATAATTCTCTAATACAGCTGCTGGTGTTGATGCACCACTGAAACAAGTTGTCTACAGATCTGCAGCTGTTAATCTTCCCTTAGTATAAAACGCAGACAAGTTAGTTGCAGTAGAGGCTAACCAAATCTAAGTGTTTACATGTTGATTTTGCAGAGATGTATCCAGGGCACGTACTTGTAGTACCAGACTACAAAGCATGATGAGCCAACCTGTGACAGGGGAGGAAAACAGCAGTGGCATCTCCTTCCAGTGATACATATGTGCTGCTTCAGCTCCTTCGGCTACTATTACTGTGGGTTTGATAACCTGATGTGGGGTAATTGCCCACATGGATTGTAGAGCTATGGCTTGTGCTTTTCCAGATTGACCTTCAATTCGATGTTGGGTTTGCAACACCAATAACAGCATTCCAATGCTATCTCCTCTAGATAAGGCACAGGTATTCGCCGAAGACACCTGAAATACAAAAACTCGAGAATCTGATATTAACAAAGGATGTAAAATAAGAGGAGAAGTTGGTTTATGATTTATAGCGGAACCTTGTAATGCCTTGGACCAAAACCCTACAGGTTCTTTCTGATTTTTCATCCCAGTCATCTGCCACAATCCTGAGACTGTATCATCTGGAATTGTTACTAATTCAAATGAATATCCTTGCTTAGGAGTGTATAACTGTGCATGCTCAATCAAAGCATCTTTGCAGGCATCAAAGGCTTCTTGTTGCTGCTTGGTCCCCTGCCAGACAACTTTCTTCCTAGTTAATTTCTGCCAAAGGCATATTAATGTGGCATAAATGTGGCATAAAAGTTCTCCAATACCCTGAAAGTCCTCCAAAGGTCTGTAACTGTTTTACTGTGATTGATACAGGAAATGGCTGCCTTGTTTGCTGTACCTGATTTGGTATTTTTCTGATCTGTCCATGCCAAACTATTCCCAAAAATTGTAGAGTAGCACTAGGGCCCTGTATTTTCTTTGGATTATTTGCCCAACCTCGGTCCTGCAAATGAACTTTTAGCAATTTGGCAGCTGCTTCACTTTCTTGTTGTGACTCTGCCATAATCAATTGATCATCAATATAATGATAAACAGTAACTGTACCCGACCAAGCTGCTAAATCTGCTGCTATCATTAGGTGGCAAATGGAGGGACTGAGTTTGTATCCCTGAGGCAATACTTGTAAAGTATATTGCTTTTGTTGCCGGGCAACATCTTGCACTGAGGTGTCAGGCGGGGTGGAGGGGGGGTGAGGAGTTGGTGGTGGGGCTGGGGGTGGTCGGCTTTTTTGCGTAAACACTAACTTTTGCCACCGGGGAAACATTTCTGATGTGATCCCATCTATCCCTGGTTTTGGGATACCGGCTTGTACAAAATCATTCCACATTTGTTTCCTTGTCACCCGTGCTGTAACTCCTTTCCATTTTGCTGCCTCTCCTTTACTCACCACCCACACAGAGGGTCCCGAAATCACAGCCCCAGTTTCCCTCAAGGTATTTGCTAGGGCGCCTACATTACCCATAGCATTTGTCACTGCTGGTATAATCACGGGGTTTAGTGAGGCAGGCGCTCCTCTCAAAAACTGCATTTTGATACTTTTTGTCACTGCTACACTGTCCGGATTGGATCCTGTAACCGACACGTGAGCCATCCTCATCTGCTGCACCAAATTAATACCTTCCTCCATTATACACCAGTTTCCGAGGGACGACACTAATTCAACAGGTTCTGTATATGCTGGTAAAACTGCTGCACACAACCACTGATACGACATCGGGGCAATAATGTCTCGCCTGTCAGGACTTCTGACATTTTGCAGCTGAGCATATCCTCATTCTGTCTGCTCATCAATGGCTCTAGGGCTTAGAAAATCTTTTTCACTCACTGATAAATGGATAGAAGCAGCTCCACTATCCCATGCTTGCAAACTCCATGACAATATGCCTCCCCCACTCTTTTGCTGATAGATCTCTAAAAATTCCCTTAACTCTTTCAGAGTGTAAGTACTAGTGATCTGCACTCCTCTGTCTGCTCGTTCCTGCTCCCCCCTCATTTCTATGAGGGGTTGTGCTTCCACCACCTCAGTGCTTTTTAAGCCCGGATCAAATTCAAACTCGGTCTCAGAGACTGAGGATTAACTCCAAATATTTTCATCCCATTCCTCGGAATCCCATGACCCTTTTGTAGTGAGAGCACGAACTTGGGAAATCAAAAGCTTACTTTTCCCATATTTGTCCCTTTGTTTATTAACAATACACACTACCAACCGGTCTACATTATCTTGCATCTCATAGCACCGCTCTGCTTGAACCATAATTACTTCTTGTGCAATCACCTTTGCATCTTGCAAACTCCTGTTTTCCCTTTCCAATTCTCTCACTTTACCACGCAATGCAATAACTTCATGGTCAAGAGCTCTTAGCCCGGTAGCTAACTGCCATCCCAATCTACCCGCTAATTTGTGAGAAGAATCTGATGCCGCTTTCCACGGCAAGCCATGCATAGCTATTTTAATGCTCTGGGGGGTAATCACCGCCCCGTCATCTGTTTCAGGCCATGCCTCCGGCGGAGCCAATTTAGCCAAGAAAGTGGCCACGGGGGTCCAGTGCTCCGTACTGGGCCATCCTGGAATAGGAGGAGTCACCGTAGTGGCCTCCCCAGTCCCCAATTTTTTTATCAGCCATGGCATGGGTGTTCCTGGAGCTGCCGACTACGCCAAATGTGTGAACCGATGCAGGCAGGACGCAGGAACAACCACAAAACCATGGATTAAGGGCAAAGAACAAATTTAATCTCAATATCTCATGGATCGGGGAACCTCTGAAGCAGCACCTGGGCAGAGGCAGGCAAGCAGGGGACGCAGGCACCACGGAGCAAAAAGTCCTTATTAGCAAGAGAGTCCTTGTTAGCAAGGGAGTGAGAGAGCGAGAGAGCTCCCACTTGCTGTTTGGGCCTGTATTTCAAGGATTCTGGCAGGCAGAGTTTTCCGCTGTGCTTTGATCTCTTCAACAGCAGGGCAGGAATCTCAGGCGTGTTCGATAAGGTGCCCCTGAGTCCATCCCAGGCCTATGTTATCTAAGTGCAGATGTTCTACTTGTGGAGCACACAAAACTAAGCAACAATTAGTGTGATATGTGTGTTTTCCAGCACCCCACATGCGAGTCACTTGAGCGTGTTTACAGTCCTCCTCGCCAATCTTCCGTTACTTTCCCACAGAAGGGTAGCCACTTCTAACGTGTGACTGGGTTGGCAGAGGGCTATGCTGGCAGAAACTAAATCACGTTCTCCAGGCATAAAGAACAACCACTTGAGTGCAACAGGATGATAATGAGAAAGCAGCCCAGTTGCACTGTTCAAGCTAAATGACATATGGAAAGGAAACTCTTGCACAAATGGAACAAGGCAATGTGACAGAATTCATCTTTTTCATTTGCTGAGAGTAAATTTATTTGTCTTGATGAGGAAAGCAAAAGATTTTATTACAACCTTCATAATTGGCAAACAGATTTTTTTTTACTACAGTTTATAAATGTATATAAATATACATGTATATAAATGTACTTAGGTGTATAAATGTAATGTTTATAATTTATCAGTCTAAAACCTACAGTAGAAACTACTTTCTTCTTTAAAGAGCATTTCTAAGGTGATGTGCTACTTCTTTTAAAGTGTGCGCTATTGAACACTTTGGGAGGCTTCTTGGAGAAAAGAGGTATTATCCTAGCTGAGTTACATGATCTCAAACAAAATCTCATTTCCGTTTTTAACATCTCATTTGGAGCTTTAACTGATACTGAATATTTAAAATGAAAATAGTTAAATTCACCAATTAGAATAAGTTATTATACTCATTAAATTATTTTTATTTTTTTTAAATCTTATTCAGTTCTATGCCAGTCATACAATCGTACAAAATAGCGTGGTTCTGAGTTTAATGTCTTTCATGTAGTAGGTATTGAGCTAAGTTACAGCAGAGTGAGAGCATAGGCTACTTTTACAAAGGATAAGATGCAATGTGTTCATTGAACAATAGAAAGCAATTTAAAATTGGTTACAGCCACCTTTTTTTCGAAGTTCTTTACACTGTTTTTAAATTACTCTGCTTTGCAATTATTCAAGGTAATTTAAAAGATGATTTAAAAATGACTTTAAGTTGAGCTTACGTGAATTACATGTACTGAGGCATATACTGCTAATGTGGAACCTACTGAAAGCTGATAAGTGACTGCAGAACTTAAACCTAATTTTCACCAAAACCAGAAATGGTTGGGGTCAAATTTGTAGAGTACTTAATACCTAAGTCTGTGGACAAATGTATAGCTCAACAGTAGTTATGCAGCTAATCACTTGGTTCATGTTAGTATTTGTTAGCACTAAAACATCTTTAAAAAAAACCAAACAGGTCCTCACTCTTTTCTTTCAAGAAATAACTGCTCCAAGAAGAATGAGCTTTAACAAGAGATTTTTAAACAAAAACAAATCTGTCCCTTTTGAGCTTTTCAAATCTTTCGTCAGGCATTAACCACTTCTGATTGTATGTTTTCTGGCAGCTGAATTGAAGCTTTAGAATTTTTGGACAGTTATCAATATGGTCTAGGCCTATTGTCTCCTTGTTTTTGTTTGGTGGGGTTGTTTTGTGGGTGGTTGGTTGTGTGTGATGGTTGATTTTTTGTGGGTTGTTTGTTTGTTTGTTTCCCCCAGAGTTAATCCAGGGAGAAAACTAGTTCCATTTCTGGGATTTTGACCTCTCAGTCAAGATTAAAGAATATTGATGGGCATACTTATCAAACTGATAGGGTAATACATGCAAACTCTAGGAATCAACTATTTTATCTGATTCCTTCCTGAGATTTCTGTCTGGTTTAAAGCCATGGCCTGGAAGGCTAGTAAGGATTTCACTTTAACAGGAAAAAAAGTGTTTCCTTATGTTCAGGAGGAACCTCCTGTGTTTCACTTTGTTGTGTTGCTGGGCACCACTAGAAAGAGCCTGGCTCTGTCCTCTTTGCACCCTCCCTTCAGATACTTGTACAAATTGATGAGATTCCCCTGAGCCTTCTCTTCTCCAGGCTAAACAGTCCCAGCTCTCTCAGCCTTTTCTGTGAGATGCTCCAGTCCCTTCATCACTTTCATAGCCCTTTGCTGGACTCTGTCCTGTATGTCCATGTCTCTCTTGTACTGGGGAGCCCAGCACTGGATATAGGACTCCAGGTGTGGCCTCAGCAGTGCTGAGCAGAGGAGGATCACCTCCCTTTACCTGCTGGTGATGCTCTTCCTAATGCAGCCCAGAATGCCACTAGCCTTCTTTGCTGCAAGGGCTCCCGTTGAACTTGGTGTCCATGAAGACTCCCCAGGTCCTTTTCTGCAAAGCTGTTTTCCAGTTCGTTGGCCCACAGCACAGTACATGGCACAATGCAAATACCTGACCACATTAAAAAAATTTTTTTATAGGCTACTTATGGAAGAGAATCTTACACTTTCTGTGCAATAGTACAGATACGACTTGCATTACTGCAGAGCTAAACGTCAGTGACCAGAGGCTTGCACAGCAGGTAATGCATCGGAACTTGATTTATTCTTGAGCATGAGAGGCTTCACCCAAAGAAGTTCTGACCAAGACAGTGGATTGCTTGGATCTGAGCCCATGGTAACTGCCTTTCTGCTGCCCATGGGATAGATTGGCACATCAGCATTTGGGTCTCTTCAATATACTCAGTGATATAGGTGCAGTTTAGCTTATAGCAAACAACTGCTGGGGCTGAGAAATCTTGTGCGTAGTGCCAAGGTACTTTTAAGAAACACCTTAAAAAAGGTCTTTATTTCAAGCACAGTATGCATCACTTAGGTTAGTGGGGGTTTTTAAAAAACATTTTCTGTCCCCTTACTTGTCAAAATACTCAGCTTTCGCTTGGGAAAGGAGATAACTGTTGGAGCAGGAAGAAATGCTATGTAAAATGCTAGCTGTGTTCTTAATCCAGGATGCAGATACCATGGTGATAGCTGTAAACAGTGGTTGTGTGTTAAAGGCTGAAAAAAAAAATAATTCTACTCTATCTAGGAGTGCAAGTCCCACTTGCTTTCTTCAAACTAATTTTTGGTGGAGTAGGACTTGGTGGAAGTAATTTGCTTTTTTTCAGTCATGATGTTCAGGGTAGTTCATGGTGATTCTGGCTGAAAGTAGAATACAAATTATTTGTTTATGAGTATCCTTCCAAGCTTGTTAATGAATGAGCACTTGCACTTGTTTGTGAGGTTGGAGTTTTGTTGTTGTTGTTGATATTTTTTATTTATTAAGTGAAGAGTTTAAGAATTTTGAAGCTTCTAATTATTTTTCAACTAATAATTGAGAGAGCTATTTAACTGTTTTTTTACTTTCAGACTACCCTTAAGCCCAAACAGCAGTGAAATAAAAACACTTATTTAAATTAAAAAGCAATCACAACTCCTCATTTGCCCTGCCTGTGTAATTGGAGCAATTTATTTCTTAACTCTGAGAGAATAGTTTTTAAGCTTGAATTTGTAACACTGGCATTAATACTAATCTGTTAGTGGATGAAGATTGGAAATAGTGCTGTTTTTATTTGGAAGGAGCTACATAATTACTTTGTTAATTGTGTGTTTTCTTCCCATTAGAATATTGTTTGCTAACCAGTGTAAGTTTGTTATGGTAGTTTCTATGTTTTTCTTGGATTTCTGCTTAGTAGAACTTGGTTGTAGGTGACCTGCTGCTGCTTTGGTTCTCACAGGCAGGTCTCTTGGGGCATGGGGGTATTAATGTAAGGTTTACCTGGATTGCCAGGTAAATGTATTTATGTAAATAAATTTTATGATGAATCTCCTACAAAAAGATGATACTTCAAAACAAAATATGTAGTTGTAAAATACATCTGAGTGGCTAGTTTCTGGTGACATGGCAAAGAATGTTTTAATGCTGAAAGCCAAGTAGTTTTCAAGAACGTTATTATTTGTCCTTAGTAAGCATCATATTTGTATAGGTTCAGTTTATCACAGCGTATTGGGTTTTCATGGCAAGGTTTTGGTATGGGGGGCTACAGGAGTGGCTTCTCTGAGAAGCTGCTAGAAGCTTCCAGCTCCTATGTCAGAGCCAGTTCCAACTGGCTGTAAGACGGACCCGCTGTTGGCCAAGGCTGAGCCAACCAGCAATGGTGATAGCGTCTCTGTGATAACATTTAAGAAGGGGGAAAAAAACCCAGAGCAATTGCAGCTGTGGAGAGGAGTGAAAATACGTGAGAGAAACAACTCTGCAGACACCAAGGTCTGTGAAGGAGGGGAGGAGTTGCTCCAGGTGCCAGAGCAGAGATTCCCCTGCAGCCTGTGGTGAAGACCATGGTGAGGCAGGCTGTCTCTCTGCAGCCCATGAAGGACTCCACGCTGGAGCAGGTGGATGTGCCTGAAGGAGGCTGTGACCCCATGGAGAGCTGGAGCAGGCTCCTGGCAGGACCTGTGAACCCATGGAGAGAGAGGAGCCCACAGTGGAGCAAGTTTTCTGGCAGGACTTGTGGAGAGACTCATGCTGGAGCAGTCTGTTCCTGAAGGACTGCACCCAGTGGAAGGGACCCATACTGGAGCAGTTTATGAAGAACTGTAGCCCATGGGAAGGACTCATGTTGGGGGAAGTTCATGGAGGACTGTCTCCTGTGGGATGGATCCCAGCTGGAGCAGGAGAAGCGTGAGGAGTCTTCCCCCTGAGGAGGAAGGAGCAGCAGAAACAACTTGTGATGAACTGACTGCAACCCCCATTCCCTGTCCCCCTGCTCCACTCAGGGGGAGGAGGTAGAAAACTTGGCAGTGAAGTTGAGCCTGAGAAGAAGGGAGGGGTGGGGGGAAGGTGTTTTAAGATTTAGGTTTTATTTCTCATTATCCAACTCTGATTTGATTGGTAATAAATTAAATTTATTTCCCTGAGTCAATTCTGTTTTGCCCATGATGGTAATTGGTGAGTGGTCTCTCTCTCCTTATCTTGACCCATGAGCCTTTCATCATATTTTCTCTCCCCTGTCCAGCTGAGGAGGGGAGTGCTAGAGCAGCTTTGTGGGCACCTGGCATCCAGCCAGGGTCAACCCACCACACACAGTTACAGAGAAAGTGAAAGGCACGAAAAACATCTGGAGAATCACATTTGAGAAGTGAAGTTATTTAATGTTCTTTTAACAGCATATCTTTTCCCAGAAGTGGTACAATAGGCTCTTAGTTTCCAGAGTCTATGTGCCTTTTCTGTGTACAGTGAGACTTACAAAGTAAGCATTTTCGTGCAGGTGAAGGGGTAACTAAATAGCAAGTGTGTACTGATGACTTTTTTTTGTCCTTCTCTAAAGAAAAGTTGGGTTTTTTTGTTTGCAGTTCAACTCCGAAGCTAGCTGTCAAATGTAGTAGTAGACAACTGATCCATAATGGAGTAGTAGATAACTGATCCATGCTCCCCTCTGCTCTCCTTTCCATGCCTTTTGAGAAGTCACTAGTATTTGCAGAAGGTAAGTAGTGCAGGAGAGATTAAAAAAAGGATAAATAAATAAAGGATTACCCCCTTTGAAGAAATTATTTACTTCCTAGAGCTTTACTGAGGGAGCTAGTGGATGTACTTACCAAGCCACTTTCCATCATTTATCAGCAGTCCTCGCTAACCAGGGAGGTTCCAGCTGACTGGAGGTAAGCAAATGTGACACCCATCCACAAAAAGGGCCAGCAGGATGATCCAGGGAACTACAGGCCTGTCAGTCTGACCTTGGTGCCAGGGAAGGTTATGGAGCAGATCATCTTGAGTGCCATCATGCGGCATGTACAGGACAACCAGGTGATCAGGCCCAGTCAGCATGGGTTCATAAAAGGCAGGTCCTGCTTGACAAACCTGATCTACTACAATGTGGTGACCCACCAAGTGGACAAGGGAAAAGCTGTGGATGTTGTTTACCTCGACTTTAGAAAGGCCTTTGACATGGTTTCCTACAGCATTCCTCTGGAGAAACTGGCTGCTCATGGCTTGAATGGGCATATGCTTCACTGGGATAAAAACTGGCTGGATGGCCGGGTCCAAAGAATGGTGGTGAATGGAGTTAAATCCAGTTGGCAGCTGGTCACGAGTGGTGTCCCCCAGGGCTTGGTATTGGGGCCGGTTCTATTTAACATCTTTATCAGTGATCTGGACGAGGGGATCAAGCGCACCCTCAGGAAGTTTGCAGATGACACCAAGTTAGGTGGGAGAGTTGACCTGCTTAAGGATAGAAAGGCTTCGCAGAGGGATCAGGACAGGATGGATCGATGGGCCAAGGCCAATAGTAGGAGACTCGGCAAGGCCAAGTACCAAGTCTTTCACTTGGGTCCCAATGACCCCATGCAATGCTACAGGTTTGGGGAAGAGTGTCTGGTAAACTGCCCAGCAGAAAAGGACCTGGGGGTGTTGGTTGACACCCAGCTGAATATGAGCCAGCAGTGTGCCCAGGCGGCCAAGAAGGCCAACAGCATCCTGGCCTGTATCAGGAACAGCGTGGTGAGTAGGACTAGGGAAGTAATCGTCCCCCTGTACTCGGCACTGGTGAGGCCTCACCTTGAATTCTGTGTCCAGTTTTGGGCCCCTCACTACAAGAAAGACATTAAGGTGCTGGAGCATGTCCAGAGAAGGGCAACGAAGCTGGTGAGAGGTCTAGAGAACAAGTCTTTTGAGAAGCGGCTGAGGGAGCTGGGGTTGTTTAGCCTGGAGGAAAGGAGGCTGAGGGGAGACCTTATTGCTCTCTACAACTACCTGCAAGGAGGTTGTAGCAAGGTGGGTGTTGGTCTCTTTTTCCTAAGTAACCAGCAATAGGACAAGAGGAAATAGCCTCAAGTTGCACCAGGGGAGGTTTAGATTGAATTTTAGGAAAAATTTCCACACCAGAAGGGTTATTAAGCATTGGAACAGGCTGCCCAGAAAAGCAGTGGAATCGCCATCCCTGGTGGTATTTAAAAGGTTTGTAGACATAGAGCTTAGCAACATGGTTTAGTGTTGGTTTTTGTCACTGTTAGGTTTATGGTTGGACTCAATGATCTGAAAGGTCCCTTCCAACCAAGACAATTCTGTGATTCTATATAGGGTCTGCTGTTGTTTTTGTTGTCATTATAATAAACATTTTTATCTTAAGTTCTGGGTTTTTTTTGGATTACAGTTGAGAAATACAGGTAGGCTATGGTTTAGATAGAAGACTTGTGTACGAATGGAAGGTGGGAAAGTAGGTGATAAAATATAGATACAGATACCACCTTGCAGTTAATGTTTTAGTCCTCGCTCTCAGAGAAACCTCAAGTTACCTCAACCTTCAGGTTACCTCTGGATGTGTAAGGATGAAGTCATAGCCTCAAATAATTGTCAAACTTGCTTCTTTTTTGGTGTATTTATTTAGGTGGATCTAAGTTGACTTGGAATCTGTTAAGCTGTAGCCTTTCTATGTACTCTTGGGCATATCTTGCAGCAGGTGGGGATAAATGTGCAGGAAAAGTTCATGGTAGAGATTATGTGTCTTACTCTGTGTTGTTTAGAATACATTGCAGAAATGCTACTGTTTCTTTTAAGAGGATGTTCAAAATATTAAGTTCTGGGAAAAGACATAGAGTTTATCTTGAAAGTAGTATAGAAGATTTCATGGTAATTAAGGGTAGAATCATAGAATCATAGAATCGTCCAGGTTGGAAGAGACCCTTGGGATCATCGAGTCCAACCATCTACCCTACACTACAAAGTTCTCCCCTATATCATATCCCCCAACACCACATCTAAACGTCTCTTAAACACATCCAGGGATGGTGACTCAACCACCTCCCTGGGCAGCCTATTCCAATGCCCGACCACTCTTTCTGTGAAAAATTCTTTCCTAATGTTCAGTCTAAACCTACCCTGCTGGAGCTTGAAGCCATTCCCTCTTGTTCTGTCATTAATTACCTGTGAGAAGAGACCAGCACCAACCTCTCTGCAGTGTCCTTTCAAGTAGTTGTAGAGAGTGATGAGGTCTCCCCTCAGCCTCCTCTTCCTCAAACTAAACAGTCCCAGCTCCCTCAATTGTTCTTCATACGATTGATGCTCCAGGCCCTTCACCAGCTTCGTTGCCCTCCTCTGCACTCGCTCCAGCACCTCGATATCTCTCTTGTATTGAGGTGCCCAAAACTGGACACAATACTCGAGGTGTGGCCTCACCAGTGCTGAGTACAGGGGGACAATCACCTCCCTACTTCTGCTGGTCACGCTATTTCTAATACAAGCCAGGATGCCGTTGGCTTTCTTGGCCACCTGGGCACACTGCTGGCTCATAGTCAGCCGCTTGTCAATTAGAACCCTCAGGTCTCTTTCTTCCAGGCAGCTTTCCAGCCACATTTCCCCAAGCCTGTAGCGCTGCTTGGGGTTATTGTGGCCCAAGTGCAGAACCTGGCACTTGCCCTTGTTGAAACTCATACCACTGATGTTGGCCCAATGATCCAATCTAAGTCTCTCTGTAGAGCTTCCCTATCCTCCTGGGAATCAACACTCCTGCTTAGCTTGGTGTCATCTGTGAACTTGCTGATGATACACCCTATGTCCTTGTCGAGATCATCAATAAAGACATTAAACAGAAATGGTCCTAACACTGAGCCCTGAGGCACACCACTTGTGACCGGCCGCCAGCTGGATTTAAATCCATTGAGCACCACTCTTTGGGACCGTCCAGACAGCCATTGCTTGACCCAGCGGGTCGTGTGCTCATCCAGGCCGTGTGAAGCCAGTTTTTCCACAAGAATTGTATGGGGGACAGTATCGAATGCTTTTCGAAAGTCCAGGTATACAATATCAACAGCCTTTCCCTCGTCCAATAATCTGGTTATCTTGTCATAGAAGGAGATCAGGTTCGTCTGGCAGGACCTGCCTTCTATAAATCCATGCTGACTAGGCCTGATCCCCTGGTTGTCCATTATATGGCTTGTGATGGCACTCAAGATGACCTGCCCCATGACCTTCCCTGGTATCGAGGTTAGACTGACAGGTCTATAGTTTCCTGGATCCTCCTTTTTGCCTTTCTTGTAGATGGGTGTTACATTTGCCACCCTCCAGTCCATTGGGACCTCCCCAGTTAGCCATGACTTCCTGTAAATGATGGAAAGCGGTTTGGCGAGCACATCTGCCAACTCTTTCAGCACTCTTGGGTGTAGCCTATCCGGTCCCATAGACTTGTGTGCATCCAAGCGGCATAGCAGGTCACTGATCACTTCCTCTTTAATTGTGATGCCCTCATTCTGCTTCCCCTCCCTGTCTCCTAGCTCATGAGGCTGGATGTCCAGGGAACAGCTAGTTCCACTGCTAAAGACTGACACGAAGTCGGTGTTGAGCACCTCAGCCTTTTCCTCATCCTTTGTGACTATGTTTGCATCCAATAAAGGAGGGAGATTTTCCCTAATCCTCCTTTTGTTGTTAATGAATTTACAGAAACATTTTTTATTATCCTTAACAGCTGCAGCTAGGTTGAGCTCTAGCTGCGCTTTGGCTCTCCTTATTTTCTCCCTGCACAGCTTTGCTACATCTTTATAGTGTTCATGAGAGACTTGCCCCCTCTTCCAAAGGTCGTAGACTCTCCTTTTGTTTTTGAGATCCAGCAAGAGATCCCTATTTAGCCAGGCTGGCCTCCTATCCCGCCTACTTGTTTTTCGGCACACGGGGACAGCCTGCTCCTGTGCCTTTAAGACTTCTTTCTTGAAGTATGTCCATCCTTCCTGGACTCCTATATCCTTAAGGGCATCCTCCCAAGGGATTTTGTCTAGCAGTCTTCTGAACAGGTCAAAGTTTGCCCTCTGGAAGTCTAAGGTGGCAGTTTTGGTAACCCTTCTCCTTGTTTCTCCAAGGATAGAGAACTCAATCATCTCATGATCACTGTGCCCTAGACAGCCTCCAACCTTTACTTCCCCCACAAGTTCTTCCCTGTTCACAAGGAGCAGGTCTAGGAGGGCACTTTCCCTGGTCGGGTAAGTTCATCTATTGCAATGGATCATTGAAGACATATGACTAGGTAAAAATTTGAAATGTTTAGGATCACGCCAGACACAGGAAAATATCTCACGTACAGCCAGATGACTCATAATTATTACATTACTGACAAGTGAGCTACTAGATGCTTGCTCATTCACGTTCCCTCCATGCCATGAACATGTTTAGCAAAGTATTCATTTCACCAATCTCATCCCCAGTAAAATTTTGCCTTGCATCTTACCTAACATTATTTCAGTCTAGTCACTGAAATCAGTAAGAAAATGTCTGTTTGAGTATGAGGAAGCTACTTTAAATTAGATTCTTCCAAGTAAGACTTAATTAGGGAAAATTCAGTTTTACAAGCCCACAGTGAAGTGATACAGGTACTGAAGAGCATGTTAATGGGTTTGAATTTAAATACATAACCAAAGGAGGCAAATAGATCATTTCAGTCCAAAAGGCAAAGTTATTTGGGTCTAAGCAACAGTCTTGGCAGGACTGTTGGTGCAAACATGTGGGTAGGTGTTTTATTGTTGTGTTTTCTTGACAGGGAAATCTGCAATTAATAAAACACATCCTGGCTCCTTCTGTTCATATTCTCTGCCTCTACGGTTTCACTATCATGGTCACTGCATAGCAGTATGACTGAGACAATATTGGCATGTTTGGGATCTTCTTTAGAATTTCTGTATGCTTTATTTGGTTTTCTCGTCTGTTTTGTCAAGATGATGAAGACAGATTTCTCATCAGCAGAGGATGTAAGCAGGCAAACCACTGCTGTGGTTTAGGCTGAATCGGCCAATGGTGGACAACGATGCTCTCCTCCCACTTCTCGCTCCAAGGAGAAGAGGAGGAGAGATAAAGAGATTTATGAGTTTAGAAGGAACTAAACTAATGAAATATTAATAATAAAATAAAAAGAAAATAATGAAATAGATACAATATATACAAAACTGTATCAAGCTCCCAGGATGATGTCACCGGCAGGCACTGGAGAAGTCCCAGACTGGACTCAGCAACGGATGGGAACTGGATTCCAGCTCTGGAGTCAGGAACGCACGGATCGGGATCAAGGGCAGACAAACAGACAGGGTCCTCCTCGGACGCCGGCCATTGAAGAAAGAGAGCTGACCCTTTGATCTCTCAGCTTTTATACTGAGCATGGGGCAGATGGGATGGAATACCCCTGTTGGTCAGGTTTGGGTCACCTGTCCTGTCCACTCCTCCCTGCAGGTGGGACCCCTCTACGCTTTTCCATTTCCGGCCCTCCAGCAGGTCAAATAACAAAATGGGCTGACCTTGGTTGTTATAGCAATAAGTATAAGCAAGAACCTCTCTGCATACCATTCCTTGGCATTGACTATAAACATAGGTCTTATCACTCTGAGAACAAACAGTTTCTGCACAATATGCTGTTAATTTCAGAGAGTTAGAAGAGACTTAGCTAAGAAGTAAAACTACTGAACAGAAAGTTGGTTCTATTTTACCTCAAACCAGGACAACCACACAGTCTGTTGGCTCTGGCTGATTGTGCTTCAGATCCTTTTCTCAATAATTAAGAGTGGCAGGTTGGGCTAACCTAAAATTCTTGGAACACAAAACGGAGCTGTGTGAAGTTCAGACTTTGAGCAGATGTGGTTCTTTTGCTGGAGCAGAGACCCTGATTTTTCTGTGGCTTCAGGTTAAGAAATGATTATTTTGTCCAGAGATTAGACCATGTCTTGAGGAAACAAGGATGAAGCCATAATTCCTTCCCAGTTCTCTTATTCCATTCAGGGCTAGTGAAGCAACAGGAGAAATAGGCCTGCAAATACATGAGTAGAGTCTGCCTAGCCCATTTCATTTGATGGAATGGGAAGTGACGCTCTTGTTCTGGCCAGCACCATCCTGGATGGAGAAGATAATGTAACTTAGAGAAGTATTTTCTAGCTCAGAAGTAGATGTTGCTACAAGCAAATCACTGACAGCAGTAAGTTAAATACTTTGGTTTCATCTGTCAACCATTCATGGCTTCACCTTCTACAGTATTTACTAAGATTGTCCCTTCCATCAAAAGCCAGTACTTCCTTGGAACATGAGACATGAAGTAAATACTCAGTAGCAGTTTTGGCGTAGCTTTGGTTTACATTTTATAATTTATGCCCTTGCATGATGACTAAGTATGGTATTAGAATTTCAGATAAAGTCTGACGTAACCACTACCACCTAATTAAAAGACTTGAAAGGCTGTTGTTTGTGAAGATAATTTTTAGAAGTGTCATTCCCTGAAATAACAGAAATTAAATAAAAGGGTTTGAAGTAGAGAATTTTGATTATGACTTAATCCTTGAGAAATAGGGTAGTTTAGGAGCAACGAGAAGGAAATTTTGTGTAAATATTATTTGTATTTCATTGTTGCTAAGTTCTTAAAACTTTAGAAGACTTCTCCAACCAAGTTGGCCATCCTGAGGGAACAGGTATGCCCTGGGGACCATTTTCTTCCCTAAAGATCTTTGAAGAAGATGATTTACACAGGGTTGGATTGTTTTCTATATCTCAGTTTTGCAAAGCCAGTTTCTCTCATTTTGTCTGTTGGGAAGTTTCCAGGAAACTACTAAGAGGTTAGATGGATGAATTTTACCCTTATCTTCTCAGAGAGGTTGCCCCTTTACAAAGGCAGTCTGGATCAAACTCCCTAGGACCTCAGTACTGTTGTTATTAGCTAGGACAGTCCTTCACATTTTTTACATCGTATCCTTAATCTGGGGACAAAATCTTTTAATGCATCAGGATACAAATGAACACCCCCTCCCCAGCATTCTGTAAACAGAATTAGAGCTTGGAGGTTTTGTTACTAATTGTGAACATTATCATTCTAGGCAGTGTTGTTGCTATGATGTTTCTCTGGCTTGTATGATGAATCTGTGACCAGTGGCGCTTTCAGGATTCATGTCAGGATTCATGTGTAAATACCATATATATAAATCTGATTAAAATCAGAGATGCTGTAAATACAGTATCTGCCTCCAACTATCTCTGACAACTCAGACTCATGCAGAACCAGAGGAAATTAAGGTAATCTTTCGGCCGTGAATGTTACTGCTGAATTTGTATCTACTTTGCAGTACTTCGGGTTAGTTCCTCTTTTTCCTTTTTCTAACACACAGTTTTGAGTAAATGTGGCAGTAACTCTCCTGGTCATTGCGGCCTCTCAGTTTGTTTTCTGGTGTTTCTAATGGAGAGTTGCCAGCCCAGCATTGTGGGAGTGGGTGACAAGAAAGTGCTGTAGCTGTAAACCTGATTTCAAGGTGTATGTGTGTGGGGGTGGGTGAATAAAGGGATAAAGGTGGAAGGGGCTGAGGCATTACGCAAGCTGCTAAGTAAAAAGGAAGTGCATTACAAAATGCTGAGCTCAGTAGTCTGGCTCATGGCCAAGCCTTTGCTTTCTTCACTACAGCTGAGAGCTTTCTAAGTTTCCTGTCAGTGGGTTTGTCTGAACTGTTCAGGAATGCTGCCTCTGCTTCTAGCTGATGTTAGAGTGGGCAGTTCAGCTGAGGGCCAGGCAGGCAGGCTGCCTTGAAATACCCTCTTCTCACACCCCCTGCCCTGCCAAGGTCCTGCGGCCTCCCTGCTGCTTCCATCTCCTTCTTCATTTTGCTCTGTCATACCGGGGCCTACAGTATAAAGGCAAAGTTGTTGTTTAAGTGAAAAATAATGTCTCCCCCCAACAGTGCAAGGTCTGCTTTTGTATTTTGTTTTCAGCACTGCAGAAGAGGGTGCAAAAATATAGCCTTTAGTTTTTGCAGTTTTGGGGTTGGAGGATTTTGGGAGGCAGTGTGTGTCTTCTACCGTTGGAGCTCCTTCCCCTGCCTATCTGGTCCATCTTCAGTCCAGCCAGATTCTGAAGCAGAAGCTCGTGACTTGTCTGCCCCATATGGAGGTGATTTGTTGGGTATCAGCTACAGCCAGAACCACCAGAGCAGTAAGGATGCCATGGTTCCATCACAGTTCCTTTTTTTTTTTTTTTTTAAATTAGGGAAAACTTCCGTAGAAAAGTATTTTGAGGGTGGCAAGGTGTTAATCTTTTGGTTCAAAATGAATAAAATTAGCCTATTTTTGGATTTGATTGCTTTCTGGGTTATATTCTCTTCAGATCTATAATCAGATTCATTGCGGATTTATGATTCTGGATTATTATGACACATACAAAATACAATCGTATCTGAAAAATATGCAGGCTGTGGAAGAGTGACAAAGCATGTTTCAATATCAGCCTTACTGGCAATATAGGTAAATGGAGCATTACTTAAATGTTTCTTTTTTAAGGATTTTGGGAAAACTGTTGATTGCAGAGCCTTCTGGGCTGTCTGGACACTTGCTAAGCAGGTCCAGGCAGCTTCTTTGAAGCTGTTCCCTTGGCTTTTCTAATTAAGTTTTGGTTTTTTTTTGGACTACCTTTCTTCCTATAACCAGTCTTACTGCTTCTAGTCTTCATTAGATCTGCAAAACTTCTGGGGCAGTGTTTCTCATCACAGGTGTATCTGGTCAGTGTGTGCTTGTCACTAAGTCTTGTATAAAACAGTCTAATCCTGTTGTAAATTAGAGATACAGGTGGCAGGAGTCCATTCGGAGTTTAAATATAAATACATGATGGAACTGATTTTCTAAGAGTTTTATGAAAGGGAGGGGAGATGGAAAAAAGTTCAAGAGAAGCCCTTTTCTCTTTGTTCTCCCACTTCCTATCCTGTGAATGATTTTGCAGATATAGGTGGCATTAGTATAGTTACCTGTTCCTAATAATAAAGACAAATGAGAGAACAATCACCAGACTGGAGATAACAAATTTTGAAACTCTTAAAAAGAAACTTGTTTGTGCAAGGCAATTGAAATTCATTATCAGATGGTATTGGGTCCAAGTCTTAAATGGAGCCAAAAAAGACCAGATGTACTAGTATGGATAACACCTTTTAAAATTTGAGTTATGACCTAGTCAGTGGTTGGGGCATTAGGAGTCAGAAGAGGTGAATTTTTTCTGTACTACTGGGGTGCTGCATGACTCTGGGTGAGTCACTCTGCTTGTGTGTGTTGCTTTCTCCTATCTTGTCTGTTGGAGTTTATTATTAAATTTCATGACTGCTGCTGGACAGTGCATACCACAGTAGTGCCTCAAGTTCTGTCTGAGGCATCTGGGCAGTAGTAATACAGCAGCGTGACTATAAGGAAGCCTCTGGGTTGCCTCTGTGAATCAGACTAGTTTTACACCTCTCATTCCAGTGAGCACAATCTGGGATTTCCTCTTGAGCTATAAAATTACGAAGTCTAGTTAAATGCAGCACAGACCATAATGAAACAGGACTTTGGAGCTTTCAAGCTACCTAAATATTGCTGTGTATTGAATAGAAATTGGGTATGCTGGATTTGAGCCATGAGAGACTCATTGAAGTTCTGCATTTCCGTAAAGAATAGGCACCACATAAAGCTTAACACATTGCCTGCTTCTGAAATTCACTGTCAGAAGTTAATTTTGATGTGTAGAGGTGGATTAAACGTCAAGGTTGTGTATTTTACTAAAATATCTACCTAAGCATGCATTTCTTTTTTGTTTGTTGATTAAATCTATGATTAACATGGCAGAAGCAATCTTGTATATTTGATTTTCATTGGTGTTATGGTAGGCGGTATTCCTCATATTCACTGTTTCACTTGTTTTTTGGAGCCTGGTTTTTCAAGGCGCAGTGCTCCTTGCTCTTGTACCTCGAAGTCCCTCAGCATGGTGACTCATAATGAAAGAAAGCTAGAAGAAGTAAACTTCCCTGTAAACTGAAAGGAAACGTACCCAGTAACGTATCCACTAAAAAATCCCGTGCAGCATAGCGTTTATTGTAATTTTAAAAAGAAGTATGGAGTAGTGCTTCAGTGCTGGTACCCAAACAGCATGTTGTTTTCCCTTTGTGCTCTACCAGCTGATGGTCCTGTCTTGTAGAGGTCTTGTCCATCTGTACTGATGCAGTATTAGCAATTCAGTACAACATCAGTGTAAATATGCAGGAACAATGCTTCTGAAAAGCTAATAATAGAGTAATAGGCACAGAGATCAAACTCCTAATGAATGCCATGTGAGTACTAGCTACTTTCCCTGGGTAATCCTCCTTTCCCTTACAGGGCATTAAGTGCCATGTTGTTGGGGTTTTTTGTTTGTTTGGGATTTTTTTTGTATTGACTATTTGGGTAAATGGGTACTGGTGCAAAATTTGCATCCTTGTCTTGAGTTTTAATAACTAAAGAAGTTTGAAATGCAATGTGTCCTTGCCTCACTTCTTTTCTAGAGGCATTAACTAAAAGGCACCTTCACATATAGCTTGTACAGAAAGTACTCTAGCAAGGGCTCTGATTAAGACATCACTTTTTATTCCCCTCCTTTCCCCTGCTGGGTCTGTCTTTGGGGACTGCCCATCTGGCGAACTCTTACAGGCAGAGAACTGAGAGCAGAGTGCTCTCACAGCTGGTCAATAAATTAGGAATAATAAAATAGGAAGCTATTTGATTAGGTAAGAAAATAACACTGAACAGAACTACCTTCCTGACTATTACGAGTAGCCAAAAATAATTTGTGTTTAAGTGCAGCAAAAGGCATTTTTAGTGATCCTGAGTAGAACCTTTTGCAGAAACTAAATGCAAAAGTTTACCAAGTGTCTCCCCCTCCTTTTTTTTTTTTTAAATGATCCAGGCCTCAGTTGTGCAGCTGTTTCTTAATTTTCATTTTCACACCACTCTAGCTTTAAAAAGGCAGAGGGTTTTTTTTTTTTTGTTGTTTGTTTTTTCCTCTTTCTTTTTCCTCTTGTTTGGTGAATCAAGGAAATGAAAATAACTCCTGCTTGATGCTTGCCTTGATGGGCTTTGGAAATAGTAGGGGTAACAAATAAGCAACCTTTCTGTCCCATCCTATTTGCTGCATATCAGTTTGTCACAGTTTGGGCCAGATGGGCCAATGACAAGATAACAGATCCTCTCCCCCACCTCTTGCTCCAAGGAGAGGAAGAAGAGAGATAAAGAAAGTTATGAGTTTAGAAAAAAACCTAAAATACTTCAATGAAATATTAATAATAAAATAAAAAGGAAACAGTAAAATAGATACAGTATATATAAAACCGTATCAAGCTCCCAGGGAGGTATCACCAGTAGGCACTGGGGAAGTCCCAGACTAGACTCAGCAACAGATGGGAACTGGATTCCAGATCTAGATTGAGGAACACACTGATCGGGATCAAAGGCAGACAAACAGACAGGGTCCTCCTCAGACATCATTCGTTGAAGAAAGAGAACCATTAAAGAACCAGATGGGATGGAATACCCTGTTGGTCAGTTTTGGGTCACCTGTTCTGTCCACACCTCCCCACAGGTGCAACCCCTCCACAGGATAAACAACCAAGGCAGCTGACCTCGGTTGCCACAGCAACAAGTATAAGCAAAAGCCTCTCACACTGAACAGAAAGTTGGCTCTGCTCCACCCCAAATCAGGACACGGTTCTTCATTTTTTTCTTCTCCAGACACTTAGCAGCTTTTGCTGCAAATCTGTCTGTCCAGCATCCCATATTGTTCCTACACCAGGCAGTGATCCATAGTGACAGTGTAATTGGTGCCCTTTGTAGTCAACATGTTATTGTAATGCTAACTGAAATTAAAAATAATAAGGAAAAGGATTCACAGGTTTTGACATACTTGCTCCTACCTGGCTGGAATTACATGGTTGTTTTAATAACAGTTTATTACAACTTTATTAGCTGCAAATTCACAGAATCACGGAATATTTTTGGTTGGATGGGACCTTTGAGATCATCGAGTCCAACCAACAAAATAAAAACAAAAAACAAAACAAACAACAAAAAAACACACCCCAAAAATCCCAGAACACCAACACCAAAACCAAACCAAAACAAATGCCCACAACCACATACCACCCCACCCACAAACAGACACAAACCAACAATCTCAGGCACTAGAGCATGCCCTGAAGTGCCATGTCTACATGTTTCTTAAATACCTCCAGGGATGGTGACTCCACCACCTCCCTGGGCAGGCTGTTCCAGTGCCTGACCACCCTCCCAGTAAAGTAATTCTTCCTAATATCTAATCTAAACCTCCCCTGCTGCAGCTTCAGACCATTTCCTCTGGTCCTGTCATTATTCCCTTGGGAGAAGAGGCCAACACCCACCTCTCTACAACCTCCTTTCAGGGAGTTGTAGAGGGCAATGAGGTCCCCCCTCAGCCTCCTCTTCTCCAAACTAAACATGCCCAGTTCCCTCAGCCTCTCCTCATATGACTTGTTCTCTAGACCCCTCACCAGCTTGGTGGCTCTCCTCTGGACATGCTCCAGCAGCTCAATGTTCTTCCTGTAGTGAGGGGCCCAGAACTGAACACAGTATTCAAGGTGAGGCCTCACCAGGGCCGAGTACAGAGGCACGATCACCTCCCTACTCCTGCTGGCCACGCTATTCCTGATACAGGCCAGGATGCCGTTGGCCTTCTTGGCCACCTGGGCACACTGCTGGCTCATGTTAAGCCAACTGTCCACCAACACCCCCAGGTTCTTTTCTGCCGGGCAGCTCTCCAGCCACTCTTCCCCAAGCCTGTAGCGTTGCCTGGGGTTGTTGTGACCAAAATGCAGGACCCGGCACTTGGCCTTATTAAACCTCATCCCATTGGCCTTGGCCCATTGATCCAGCCTGTCCAGGTCCCTCTGTAGAGCCTTCTGACCCTCAAGCAGATCAACACTCCCACCTAGCTTGGTGTCATCTGCAAACTTACTGAGGGTGCACTCAATCCCCTCATCCAGATCATCAATAAAGATATTAAACAAGACTGGCCCCAAAACTGAGCCCTGAGGGACACCACTGGTGACCGGCCGCCAACTGGATTTCACCCCATTAATTACAACTCTCTGGGCATAGCCATCCAGCCAGTTTTTTACCCAGTGAAGAGTACACTTGTCTATGCCATGATTCGCCAGCTTCTCCAGGAGAACGCTGTGGGGGACGGTGTCAAAGGCCTTACCAAAGTCCAGGTAGACAATGTCCACAGCCTTCCCCGCATCGAGAAGGCGGGTCACATGGTCATAGAAAGAGATCAAGTTGATAATATAAAAGTACAGTATCTGGCTTTTCATGCTAATAACTGCACACGCTAAAAGGATAATTCCTCTGCATTCAGAAGTAACTTCTGTGGGTAACTCTGTAGTAATACTTTTTCTTTTCCACACATTGATGTTTCAACAAATAACACAACAATTACAGGAAAGTGACAAAGCAGCATTTTTATAAGCAGATTTGTGCAGGTTGGGTTTTTTTCTTTGCTTACTGCTTTCTTCCTTGTTTTGGCATAAAGCAATGAGATACTTTTCACATCAACAGGTGGAAACATGAAGAAAACATTGACTTCGCTTGCCTCTGTAAGGATCTGTTTGATTTTTTTTGCTGCCTTCAAAATAACAGCTGGTTTGTACTAGTGAGTTACAATTGTATTTACTATGAACTAGTGCTTAACAACATCTAGGCAGTGCTTTTGCTGCTACAGATTACTCAGTATACACTCTGTTACAATCTAGTTGATTTTTAGGTGAGCAGTGTCTGTTTAAGATACTGTGGAGCAACTGTGTTTGTGAGTCTTGCCCTGGCTGGGAGTTGTTACGTTTGGTATGATATTTGAGTTCTTGTGGATGCTGAGTCTGAAACATTTTTGACTGTGAAAGAGCATAGAGGTTCTTCTTTTTGACTGAAAGGTTTGGACAATTCTTAAGTTTTTACATTGAATGTGGCTTGTTTGCCATAAATATAAATTTCCCATTTGAATGAAGCATCACAAAACAATCTCCAGTGAATTCTGGGTGATTCTTTCTGGCAGGTGAGAACATTTCCCAGGGAGGTGCGTGTACTACCTTGGGCTCCTTCCGCTGCCCCACGTCTTTGAAACAACTTTGTTGGCGTTGGCTTTGCTAGGTGCTGTTGTGCGAGCTGCTGGAGCTGAGCTGGTGGTGCTATTGTTTGGGAATTACTGCCTGAAATAAGAGTCCTTTTAACCAGCAAGACCTGCATGTGGCAGGGAACATTATCTGCAGTTTGTCTTCTTGCCTCCATCTACCGGGAGGAGTAAATGAATGCAACATAGCCAAACAGATTTCAGAGAGCTGGAGAAAGCAAATGACCAGGTATGAACTTTTGTTCAAACTGTACCTGTTTGAAATAATTTGACTTCAACTTGATTGGTTTTGAAGAATATTTGTGGGTTTGAGAATGTTTTGTAAGCTTGTAAGGTTTTCATTGAAATGCAATTTTTTCTTTAAATGATGCTTGTTGTGAAGGGCTGACAAAAACCACAAGTGCTTTCAGAGGTGGGGAGTAGAAGACCTGATGTTTAGAGAACTTGTTCCCAAATACTTATGGTTATCTAGTTTAAAAGCACATAGGCTTTATTTCTTTTAAAACTCCCAACACTTATAAATAATTGTATTTGCGTTATGGGTAGGGACATAGTTTTATTAAAACCAGAATTAACAAGATGAGCAGTATTGTGTTAATGATTGCAAGTCGGTGCAAAGCATGCTTGGAGACTGCTGCTGTTAGTGGGGATTTCACATTGTGAGTATTGAAGCTTGTTTACGTGGAGGGGAGGGAGAAAGTTGCATATGATATGCCAAAAAATATTTCTTCAGTAATTAAATGATATTTTTGTTTGATACCATTTCAGCTACCTGCTTAATTTCTGAGGTTTAATTAAGATATAGTCAGCTTGTGCTGACATAGACATAAAATCAATGCCTAGTTTGCCTGAGGAAAAGGCTCCTTTTGGGGTCTGGCTACAACTTTTTTTTTTCCTCTTTTTTTTTTTTCATCTTTTTAAGAAAAAATCATTAGCAATTCAGAGAGCAGAAGCAAATAGCCATTTTTAAAATTCATGTCCTCAAATGTTAATTCGATGCTTTGAGGCATAAATGACCTTTCTAACCAGTCTAAACTTGTCAGACAAAGGAATGATAGAAACAAGCTGCTTTATTCTAATACAACAGGTTGCTTTTCAGGAAGAACTTCAAAACAATTCTCCCTCCCTCTTCCCAACAACATTAAATTAGACTTTGGCCTGTGCTCCATTTGAATTTAGATGTGTATGCATCATTGGAGAGATGGTGATGGAATCTAGACAACCTGTGCAAATTGAACCATGGACTTCAGCTCCTGAAGCCCAGGGCAAATGAATAATGCTTTCATCCACAGCTACTCCAGCTGGTATTACTGAACACTGGAAAAGCAGTTAGGTGCAGGTCAGTATTAAAAGAGAGAATCAAAAGGGGATTTCTTGTTGTCACAAAGCTGAAGAGTGGAGGGGAGAGGGGAAGAAACAAAATCACCACCACTTCTTGAAACTTTTCATTTAAGTGTTTAGATTGTAGTATACACATTGGAGGTTATATTTAAAAATTAAATATAAATAATTTTTTTTTGGTAGCTACTAGGGGTTTCATTGAGACTAGAACTGTGTACAAGTATATGCTGTACGAACAGGAAAAACCCTTAGTGTGTCAGTGCCAACTCTCTGTCATTATAAGATTTACCAGATAAAAGACACATAAAAGGTTGGGGTGGAAGATATTAGGCAATATCAAAAATGAATATGTCTTTATATGAGGTAATGTATTTTTTTTTCTCTACCTCTTTCCCAAAAGAAGTTAAACTAAGTTTGGTACTTGAATATCATTCTTCCCTGCCAGCTGTGCTTGAAGGATCTCAAATTAATCTCTTGGAGGGACATGTTTCCGAAGCAAGCACCACAGTAGTAAACTTCTCAAGGAGATAAGTAGAGTTAAGGAGTAATAATCTGATGTTGCAATTCTTGTATCTTGTCTATTTTTTCCTATCTATATATTTTGTCTTGCTCAGTGCTTACTCATTGATCCACACCCAAAAAAGGACTATCCAATTCCTGAATTTGTTCAAACTTGAGAAATTTGAAAGTCCTTTAATCGTTTGCTATTTTTTCTACTACTTATCCGTTCAGAGATTTACCTGACATGTTCTGCTGTATAACCTGTATTGGTTTTCTTTATCTAAAGCACAATCCTTCCATAAGTTTCCCAGATAGATGGGAGGAGACAGCACTGGTCATTCTCAAAAATCCAGCAGCTGAGCAGTATCATAAAATATCAGGCTCATGTTATTACTGTTCATTAATATGTGGTTAATTGAATCTTTTGTATTAGGGTTAGGGCTTATTTTATCTTAGGGATGAAATACATAGGATGTTATGAAAATATTTGAGGAAAGCTAACGTGGTTCCTTAGCTTTTCTTTTTAGATGACCTTCTCAAAGCTGTTGTCCTGGGTCTGGCGGGGATAGGGTTAATTCTCCCCAGGACCTAGCAGGGACACAGGTATTCCATCCCATGTGAGCCATTCCCAGGGGGTAGCCGGAGCTAGCCGGGGAAGGGGAGGGACAGGAAGTCGGGGGGGGGAAGAGCGGTCGGGGGTGTCCCGGGTTTGGTCGGCAAGCGGTGGTATCGTACTCGTGGTTGTATATTCCTCTGTCAGTGTTATTGTTGTTGTTGTTTCTTGCTCCCCTTGCTGTTCTGTTAAATTGCCTTTGTCTCAACCCACGAGTTTTTGCCTTTTTTTCTTCCGATTCTCCCCTCACGGCCGTGGTGGCGGTGGGGGCCCGATCTGAGCGAGCGTAGTCCTTTGTTGCCGTCTGAGGCCAAACCACGACAGCTGTTTTGTATAAAACAGGAAGAAGAGAAAATACTTACCATGTTTATCTTTTTTGCCTAGTAGACGGTTCATATAGAACCTCTAATGGTAATTTTTCTGATGCTTCAGGATCCATTCATGAAGGTATTTTACTTTAATAGACTCGCTGACTTCCAAGTGTATTGTGTGATTTTCTCACATAATTGTGTTGTGGTGGGATTTTTTTATTGCTTATGAATCAAAAGTATATATGTTTTGTTTTTAAAAACTTTTTTCTTTTGATCGCTGGCAAGGGGAAACTGCTCTGGCCTGAAATGTTATATAAAGCGTTCAAGTCAGCTAAAACTTGGCCAGATGCTGTACCTGTGTCAGTCATGGTGGGCTAGAACATATCACTTCTCACAGGGACTGAGGTTATCTGACTCCAGAGAGAGGAGAAACAAAAGTAAAAGCCTAATTATTGCTTCTGAAAATACTGAATTCTTTCTAAAACATCAACATGTGAACAAACTGTAGGACACAAAATTCTGCTCTCTGCATGAGAACAGAGAGACCTTTTTCTATTATAACATCTGCAAAATCAGCCTGCAAAGCTGTTCTGGACTGCAAAGCACTTTATCAGTCTGCAGTCTTCATTCAGATCTAGGAACAAGCTGTGACTGCCACAAGGAATGCATATGCATTTACCAAACTCGTACAGAGTTGCTGGTGGAAAACTTGAGCCAACAGCATATAGCTCAACATATTCACATAAGTATGAATGACGCTTGTTACTTATCCCATAGTTTATTAAGTTTGCAGTTGATTCTGGTAGTTGATCCAAATTGCTGTCAGACTAATTTCTTGCACACAAACACATGTGCTTTTGCTTTAAATTTTACAACTATTTCAAATCTAATTGGGCATATTTTAAGCAATTGCTAGATTCTTTTATATTTGGTTATTTGAGTATTGAAATTAATAGGTATCTGGATGGAGCTTTAGGCAAGGTTTTAAGGACAGCAGAACTTTAAAAAACTCTGTTGTAATTACATTATCACTGACTTTAATCCAGCCAAGGACATCTGCTCTCTGAGGCCACAACCTTTTTTTAAAGATCAGAATTCCTCTGTGCTGTGCACCTATAAGATATCCATGCAGTAAGCTGCTGAAAACGCTTCTTCACCTTTTTGGCCTTGAGTGTATTCTGTGCTGCTATGACAACTTGATCACAAAGAGCATTTGGTTTGTGGTTTCCAGGCCTGATTAATACAATATACTGTATTTGGGTATAGGAAAAATCCTCACAGGCTCTTTTCTAATTTAAATATTCCCACTGCTCCCAAGACTTCCCCAGCTTTCATTGTGCATTGTTTCAGATTAGTCATAATTGAAATATTTATTTTGTTTAGTGTGGCCTAGACACTGGGAATTTATCAGAGCTTTCAGCTTGGTTTTGGGGTCTCTTTGAGAGGGTTGTATGACTTGTTATGTATGCTAAGAACTGAGGTACTAGCATAACAGCATTTCAGTCTCTTACTTTTATGGTGCCAGTGCTCATCCCGAAAGGAATTACAGATAATACAAGACTACTTGTTTAGCTTTTGACAAATTCTTCTGTCACTGTTATTTCTTTCCTGTGCCAGTGTAGATGGGAAGAGTTGAACAACATTAATGCACTGAAATGGGAAAGAAAACAAAACACAAATCTACATATATTTAATTTTTCTAGGTACAATGTTTACTGATTTGATAAAATAGTTTTAGTTTTGTTATGTTTTTTTTTAAAGTGAATTGTAACTTAACCAAATGGTATTACTTAATTTTTTTTACTACAGTTGCTGTAGAAATGTGTGCACAGCTACTGTTTTGGTAAACAAAGCCTAGTAGCCAGATGGCAGTAATATTTAAAAAGTTGAGTGATATGATCTGGGAAGCATCCAACTGGAATATGCTATGCTTTGCCTAGGTACCTTAGATTTAGTACACAGTAGAAGACTTTAGGTGTATTATATCTGTGGTGGCTTGAAAGAACAAATAGACTATTATGTAGAATATAAATGATGCTTATTAAACTAGCAGTTGATTCTTTCTGATAGATGATACAAATTGCTGTCAGACTGTATTTACTTACATGTAAACAGATGTGCTCCTGCTCTAAATCAGGATAACGATTCCAAACCTAGTTATGCATATTTAAAACAACTGTTAAATACTATGCTTCAAATAATTTCTGGTTTCATGAAGGCTTAATTTTTTAATAGTATCTTTCCTCACCCTTGTTCCATTCTGTCCTCCTACTTGAAAGGTTAAAACTTGGTACATTTGGCTAGCTGCTATATGACTGAAGAACTGCTGTTAAATGAAGAAGGAAAATAGGGTTTTTTGCAGGGTATGGATGCCCAGCATACTCTGCTATTCTTTGTATATAGTTTTTTAATATTTTTAATCTGTTGGGTAATTGTTTACCATGGTGTATTAAAATAGTCAGTTTAGTGTTTTTTCCTCATTTCTAAAAGTAGGCTGTAGACTAGGCTGAAGGATTCTTAGCATCAACTTAGCCACCATCAAATTGGTGGAGATAATGAGATCAGATTCTGTTCTTGGTGACACAGCTATGAGAAAATATGATCCTTGAGCTATTAAGTGGCAAAAGAACCTTTTCTAAGACTTGAAGTAAGAACCATCAATAAATGGTGGCAGACTTCTTTCTTTCTTTAAAAACGGCGTAAGTCTTCTTGCAAGGCTGCCTGCCTCTTCCCCTCCCTCCTCCCCTTTTGATGTGGGCAAAGTCTGCATTGTGAAACGGTTGAAGCAAAAAAGCAGGACACCACCCACCCCCCATCTAAACTGCCTGTTTCTCATGCTCTGCTCATCCTTGGAGCAGACATTACACACAGGTTGTGCTGCTCACTCCTCTGTGAGCAGCAGCGTGGGCTCTTTTCCTCTCTGTTTGGAGTTCACCTTCTGCTGGTGTTAGACATCCTTCTCATCTGACTCCCCAGTCTACCCTACAAGCTTCTGCTTTTCAGACTGCTGCAAATAGGAAGCAGTTTTTGGCAACTATAGCCTGTTGACTCTCCTCTCTGGGGCTGAGAGAGGCTGTGTGTTGCATAGGCATTCCTCCAGGACAGCAGTCAGCCTTGCTGTTCTTTAGCCCACTCTGTCATTGTGCCATGCCTTCACTGCCTTTCCTCAACACGGCCCTGTGCAATCCATAATAAAGGGAGAAATAGATATCAGCCCCCTCCCCTAGTGACGATGATTTTTGTGGATTATGAATATAAATAATACTCCATAGTGCTGCAAGCACTAGCAAACTGCCTCTGGTGTTTGGGAAGCTTTTTTTCCACCTTCTGAAGTAGTGGTGGTGTGGGTCAGTGTTGGGGTGAGTGGCTTCCTTACAGCAGGGCATTTGGAGTCCTGAGGAAAAAAAAGCAAAACAAACTTCATTAGGTAGTTGGAGGTACAGGTACTTGGTGAGATTACAGTCACTTTCTCTCTTTATTACCCTTAAAGAACAGTAAGAAGGGAGGCTTCCTCTGCTTTCAAGAAAGGTATTTTCTTACTGGGGATCTCCAGGCCAGGAGCTCTGAATCCAAACAAATTTTGTTTGCATTTAATAAGGCTTTTTTCTTGCTTAATGTAATTAAGGAAAAAAAACTTCAGTAGTTTGTTTCAGTAAGTTTTACTTTTGATTTCAATATTAACTCTGAAAGAATAACTGCAAGTAGTATTTCTTTTGAGCTGGTCAGATTGTAGAAAATCTTTAAAGTAATTACTCCTTCTCTTACCATTTCATTACAGCAATAAATCCTACCAGTGTCCTCAGAAAAAAAAAAAAAAGTTCATATAAAAATTCCCTGTCCAAATGTGGTTAACAATAAGGTTGCAGGGACAGCTAGATTAAAAACAAAATCCCTGAAACTCACCTGAAATAGAAATAATGCTTGTGACTTTTCCAGTGTTCATTTATTTGGAAGACAGACTGCAGAGAAAATATAAAGTTTACTTCTCTTAATATTCTGGACAATTTATTTTTTCTGTTTAGCTTTTTTCAGAAATGAAGTATTATCCTGCTTTAAAAGGTGGGTTCTTCAGCCGTCTTTTGTTTTTCATGGTCTAGAAGGTTTGGAATTTGCATTGCCCTCTCATGCAAGAAGCAAACATCACCTTTCAAAACAAAATGTGTGGACTGTGACATCCTTACTCTTAAAAAGAAAATAAGTCCTTTTTTTGACCACTTTTATCTCTGGCAGGAATATTTTTAAAGCATATTAAATTTGCAAAACCAGAATATAACAGTTCTATTTCAGTAATTATATATAGATGAATAAAAAAAAAAATTTTGAGAAGAGTCTTAGTTCAGCTTCATGATTTCAGTATTTGGGTTGTTTCTCTTCACATGGACTACAAGGGGGATGTCTTTGTTAAATATGTCTATGGTGGAAGAAATAGAATTTTTTTTGTCATTTGGGTTTTATGTGAGGTTTTTTGGGTGGTTGTTTTTTTTGTTTTGTTCTGAATCTGGCATGATGTGGGAGACTGGCTAGCTGAGAAGGGTCGCGTAGACATGATCCAGCTGGCCGAGCAAGAACTTGAGAAACATCGGATTCAGCCCCCGTAACTGCTGAGCTGGCAAGGACACCCTGTCCTTGACTGTAATTGTATGATAACAGGGAGATTGCAGCTGCTCAGGCATGGGAAAAGAGGATGAAAGTAACTGTAAAGAAGGAACTAAGGGCGGGGTTGAAGTTTGGAGGACAGGCCAATCAGAAAGATGTATTGCAGAATATGTATTAGCTAATTATAACGAAGCATAAAAGACGGCTGTACTATTCAATAAACGAAGCTTGCTGATCACTCATATTGAGTGACCCTGTCTTCCCTCCGTCGCGACAAATGGCGCCCGAAACAGGGACCCTAGAGAGGGCTGAACCTGCGAGCCACGAGTCGACGGAGCCTGGGTACCGGTCCTGAAAGCAGCGCAGGAGGCGAAAGGGGTTAAGGGATTGATCCCCGCGCCCGGGAGCACCTATAGAGGGTCCCGCCGGCCACGCGCTGCCGAGGTCTTGCAAAGGCTGCAACAGCGCTGACGAAGGTATGAATAGACAAGCGGCGTACGATTTGCTCAAATGCTTTTTAGAAAAGCGGAGCGTTCAGGGTATAGATTGTAAAAGGGAGTTGCCTGGGTTATCAGCGTATGGAATAGCGAGAGGTTGCTTTGATAATCCAGATACGGTTTTTGAACACGAGGAATGGCGTAAATATGGGGATAAATTGCTTGACGAAGTTATATGCGATAATAAATCAGCCAAAAAGTTGATAAAGCCGTGGCGGGCAGTCGCTAACACCCCATTGCAACACCGAGCTGAGAAAAAAAAAAAAAAAAAAAAGAGGGGAAAAAAAAGGAAAAAAAAAAAAAAACAGCCGTTCACTCAAAAAAAAAAAAAAAAGGAAATCCCTTCATATATGGGTATTAAGCAAGGAAGAGAGGAGCCATTTGGTTTGTTTATTGATCGAGTAGCAAACGCCATACAGGCGGCCGGGGTGCCCGATTATCTCAAAGGCACTATACTAAAGCTGCGTTATACAAAATAGTAATCCGGCCACGCGTAACATCTTGGCTACATTGCCAGGGACATGGACCATCGAGGAAGGACTAGAAAGAATGGCACAGGTACCGGTGGGGCCACAGGCAATGTTAGTTGAGGCAGTAAAGGAGCTAGGGAATAGTTTAAAGGAACACGCGCAGGCTACGCAGAGTCAGGTTTTAGCAGCCCTTGCTCCTTTGCAAACCTCCGCTGGGCGGTCAAATGCCCGCGGCACACCTCGTTTGCGGTGCTTCCGTTGCGGCGTCGCTGGACACGTGAGGCGGGACTGCAATGCCAACTCCGTGTGGTGCAAGAACTGTCGATCAGACACTCACAACGAAGCTGCCTGTCGTCGAGCTGGATCGGGAAACGGACGACCCAGCGGGAAAAGCCGCCCCGCGCCGACACAAAAAGCGGCTGCCTACCCAGCAGCGCACAACCCCTTCCTCTCCGGCCAGCCACAAGCGGAAGCCTCGGAACGGATCCTGCAACGCCAGTGCAGCTTACTGAGCAACAAAGACAAACGCTGCAACAAATAGCTTCTATGGTAACTACGCGTTCCACGCATCGGCGTGTTGAAGGTCTGCCCATTGACTTGACTGTTTTATGTGGTGAGCAGTATCTTATGGCAGCCTTAACTCAGCAAAAAAAATAAAAACGGGGGAGAAGCAGGGGTCCACCACTATCGTATTGGAATGGATAGCCCCTCCGCTACAACCACGGCGGATAATACAGGAAAAAATTGCCACGCTAGCAGATCTGATCAGGAAGGGTCGGTGCCGTATCCTACAGGTGGATGGCACCCCGCCAAGCACAATATGGGTGCCAATAAAGCAAATTGACCTGGAATGGTACTTGCAGAATTCCAAGGAGCACGATTGTATGAAAGCGAGGAGCAAAAGACCATGGCAAGGGTGCGCTGGAAGATCACCAGGGAGGTTAACAGAATCCTTGGGCAACAACAATCACAAATCTTGACCAGAATGTGCGGGGATGGCATTAAGGTCCCCCGCCTGTGGATGGTCGGTCCCCTGGATTGGGGGGAGTTGTGTCGTCGTTTTGCTACTACGCCTCCTCGCCAACGGACCCCACGGCAATGCAGGCGGCGTCACTGCCATCAGCCTCCACGAAGTTCAACCAACTAAAAACATGTGGGTCACGTGGGCCAACCAAACAGGGCAGACCTCCTTTTGTCTGTCCCTCGCCTTGGCTACTGATCCCTTTCGAACCTGTTTGTTTGGCGTGCCTATAGGAGACCCTGAGCATCTAGCCACTGTAATGAAAGGGTTCTTTACAGGCAACTGTACTAACCAAGACAAGGTGTCTGAAACTGCATCATGCATAATTAATAGCCTTAATGTTACGCTAGGCCCCTGCTATCTGGGCCAACTAACACTGCTCCAGATATACATACCCTCAGATATCATACTAGAAGTAGACGATCTCTTTCTACCCTAGGTTCTGATTGTAATGACAATGTGGAGTTGTGGGGGACAGCAACTAACATAGTCGCCTCTATCATCCCCGCTGTTGGGACCGCACATGCTTTAGCTAACATAAAGAAGCTTGCTTGTTGGGCAGTTAAGCAATCTAATGTAACCACGCAAATAATTATGGAATTAAGGAAGGTCTTCGTTGGGTTGGTATCATTATACTGATTTTGATAGCAGTACGTGCAATACTGGGATGTGTAGTTAAGAAAGTTGAACAAGTCACCGAAAAGGTATTACTTGCCCAAAATAAAAACGGGGGAATTGTGGGAGACTGGCTAGCTGAGAAGGGTCGCGTAGACATGATCCAGCTGGCCGAGCAAGAACTTGAGAAACATCGGATTCAGCCCCCGTAACTGCTGAGCTGGCAAGGACACCCTGTCCTTGACTGTAATTGTATGATAACAGGGAGATTGCAACTGCTCAGGCATGGGAAAAGAGGATGAAAGTAACTGTAAAGAAGGAACTAAGGGCGGGGTTGAAGTTTGGAGGACAGGCCAATCAGAAAGATGTATTGCAGAATATGTATTAGCTAATTATAACAAAGCATAAAAGACGGCTGTACTATTCAATAAACGAAGCTTGCTGATCACTCATATTGAGTGACCCTGTCTTCCCTCCGTCGCGACAGCATGATTCATTTGAGAAAAGGCTCCACTGACCCTCATATGCTTTATAGATTTCAGTAGTTGTTACTGTCCTTCCTCACTCATAGCATCAGCATTGCCTCATCTTGAGAGAGGTATTGATGTGTTGTTTGAATGGCTTACTGCTTTAAAAAAAGAAACTTTGTATATTCCCATAATGGCAGAAAAAATATTAACATAGCCTTGTTGCTTTATAGAATCTCTTAAGCAGATCCAAAATGGAAAAGACTGACAATTTTCCTGTTGTTCTGATTGCATGCAAACTGTGTCTGCATGCACATGTGTGTAGAGGTGGCAGGGGGGAAATATGTTGGTTGTTCCTTCTGCAGTACCTCCCTGGTACAGTCTTCTCATCATCTGCAGTCAATACTCTGATCAGTGATGCATATCAGGCAGCAACCTACTTCAGCCTACTGATTTCTCTAAGTTGTCAGGCAGTGTGATGATGCTCTACTTTACAGAATTCTTGGGGCAGTGTTTGGGTTGCACATCAGAGCAGCCTGCATGTGTGTTGGATGAGCAGAAAGGCCCAGTCCATTGGAGTCACTTGGTCCTCAGGAATGAGACTTGTCTACTGCGTAAATAAAAAAAGGAGGAATTGGAAAGCCTTGGGCATCCTTTTGTAACGCACAGGTTAAGGATGGCAAACTGAGATACATATGCAAACAAAATAAAATTTTGTTTTGATTGATAATGTGTGATCAGGCTAAAGGATACAGAATAAAACTCTATCTTGATTGATAATGGTGTGTTCAGGCTAAAGGACGTTAATCAGAACGTCTACTACATAGTATAAAAGCTATAGCTACTATTCATTACAACTATAATTTACTAAATCAATAATTCAAAGCTAGCCTGATAAGTAATTATTTTATAGAGATTGATCTTACTCACCCAAGCTGATGACTGTGAGTCACACTTTCACTCAGCCTCTGAGGGGTAACTTTGAGGGGCATCCCCATTCAAGGGAGGAATCCCAAACACACCTATGGAGGGGAGTGTATTAGAATCCCTCCCAATCAAAGATGGGACTAAACTTTTAAGGTATAAAGTGATTGACTGCCAGTCATCTGTTGCTAAGCTGAACTTTCGTGTTCAGCAAAACCTGTACATTTTTATCATTCTTTTGTTCCTCCTGGAAACATCTGGTTTCACATCTTACCCCGTGACATTTATTTTGGGGCTGCTGCTGTGTCAGGCTAATCCTCGGTGTTCTTCAACACTAAGGACATATGACCTTCTGGCATGTCTGATAACTTTTCACCAGAAAACTCTTACAAGTAAGGCAAAGTTCAAGATGATGCTAGGCAGAGTCCTGCTACACCTTTCATATCAAAACAGTGGGCTATTTGACTATCTGTACTCATAGCAGATAAGAGAGGACTACATTGAGGCTCCATCTGGCCAGCAAGGGGAGTCTCTGTTGCTTTTTTCATTATTAGATCTATTTGCAGTTTTGTTCCTAACAACCTAAAGCAGACTGTGGGGCTGTGTTGTCATAGCCCCCAAATCTTCCTAACATCAAAATGATGTGAAAACTAATTCTAGAGAAAATGTCTGCCTGCATAATCCTGAGCATCTAGTTGAGATAAAACTTCTTTTAGCTAAATACATTAGAATCTCCTTTCCCTTGCATTGTACTTGCCCTCCAACAAAGAGCAGATTATCGCTTGCTCCAAAGCAGGTTTAAAGTAGTGTTTCCCATAGGCCATCGCTTTAGTAATGCAGAGTAGATTCGTTACCTTTTACTTGGGCTGCTTTGGAGGTATGTAATCAAAGTCAAAATCTCAGCTGGGAACCATGCATACTAGTACTCACTGCCTTCTAGACTAAATGACCAGTTGTTTTGTCACATGGAATAACCATATTCATAATCTGTTTTCCCTGAGTTACATGTAGGGAGGATTGGTGACACTGTCTTTAGACTATATTTCACGTAGGAGCACACTGAAATATTTCCTGAAGGACATGAAACGTCTTACACGTGTTGGTCCAACGCTTGACTCCAAAAAAACTTTTCTCGAGTTAAAACTTTGATTTCTTTCTTCTGAAGTCATTTGATATTATGAATATTGCTGAACTTAGCGAGGGAAGCAAAGAATAATAAGAACGGCTTCTACAGTTATGTCAGCCAGAAAAGGAAGGTCAAAGAAAGTGTACCTCTGTTATGGTTTGAGAGAACCCATAACAATCTATTGTCGTTAGACAATTATTCTATCACCCGATGACCCCTCCCCACCCGGAAAGGGGAATCGGGGAACACAAAGAAACACAAGGGTTGAAATATAAATAGATTTAATAGACTAAGACTAAATAATTAACAATAATACTAAAGAACCAGTATTAATCCCGATACTGATATAAGATATACAGGAATTATACTCAGCCATCTATATCAGTAGGAAGCTGTGCACTCCCAGCAGTGGACAGCAAGTATCAGACACTGCGAGCGCAATGGCTTCAGGAGGAAGGGAAGGCCTCAGGGCTCCGGCACCGGGGCAAGGAGTTGTCTGGACCGCCGCCATCAGGGAGAGAGCCCGCTATGCAGCAAACTCTTCTAATTTATATTGGATGTGACGTTCATGGTATGAAATACTCCTGTTGGCCAGCCTGGGTCAAATGCCCAGGCCTTGCTCCTCCTTGTCCCTGCACCTGGCAAGGCTCGAAAACACTAACCTTGAATCCCACGGAGCCTGGCTGGCTATAAAGTAAATATTTTCACAAATTCAGACACTAGAGTCTTCTAAAAGTGCAATTTTCCCCAGCATTAGAAGAAAAGTTAGTCCTGTGTCTCTCAACCCAGGACAACCTCCCTTGATGAGGGAGGAACAGAGGGGATGTGTAACCAAATGTGACAAACTTCTGGCCTGCAACTACAAACATAATTTAGTTTATTTCCTGGGTCTCACTCCCCAGTCTATAGTTTTACGTTGTTTTGATATGAAGGGAAGTGGAAAGGAAATCGTATCTGGACAACTAGTGGGAAACCTATTCCAGGTTACTCTTGCCACTGGAAATATGAATACCTGTATTAGATCAGTGGCCTTAGCAACAAATTTTATTCTTTCTACTAGAGGACACTAAATAGTACTACATACAGTTATTAATAATTTTCTTCATAGAATGGTTTGGGTTGGAAGGGACCTTAAAAATCATTGAGTTCCAACTCCCCTGCCATGGGCAGGGACACCTACCACTAGAGCAGGTTGCTCAGAGCCCCATCCAACCTGGCCTTGAACACTTCCAGGGATGGGGCATCCACAGCTTCTCTGGGCAACCTGTTCCAGTGCGTCACCACCCTCACAGTAAAGAATTTCTTCCTGATACCTAATCTAAATCTGTCTTCCAGTTTGAAACTGTTACCCGTCATCCTAATGCTCCACTCCCTGATAAAGAGTCCCTCCCCATCTTTCCTGTAGGCCCCCTTCAGGTACTGGAAGGCTGCTATAAGGTCTCCCCAGAGCCTTCTCTTCTCCAGGCTGAACAACCCCAGCTCTCTCAGTCTGTCCTCATAGGAGAGGTGCTCCAGCCCTCTGATCATTATTGTGGCCCTCCGCTGGACTTTTTCCAACAGGTCCATGTCCTTCTTGTGTTGAGGACTCCAGAGCTAGATGCAGTACTCCAGGTGGGGTCTCACCAGAGAATCATGTCCCTCGACCTGCTGGCCACGCTTCTTTTGATGCAGCCTGGGATGCAGTTGGTTTTCTGGGCTGCGAATGCACATTGACAGCTCATGTTGAGCTTTTTACACTGAAAGGGTTATTAAGCATTGGAATGGGCTGCCCAGGGAAGTGGTTGAGGCACCATCCCTGGACGTATTCAAAAGACAGGTTGACATAGTGCTTAGTGACATGGTTTAGAGATTTGTTTTTTTGTTTTTGTCAGAGATAGGTTGATGGTTGGACTAGATGATCTTAAAGGTCCCTTCCAACCTAGACAATTCTATGATTCTCATCCACCAACACCCCCAAGTCCTTCTCCTCAGGGCTGCTTTCTGTCCATTCTCTGCCCAATCCATATTTGTGCTTGGGATTGCCCTGACCCACATGCAGGAACTTGCACTTGGCCTCCTCGTCTCCCCTGCCTGTGGGGCCTCCCCCCAGGCAGGGTAGACGAGGAGTGGGTGTCACCCTCTGTGTCAATGACCAGCTGAAGTGCATGGACCTCCACCTGGGGATGGATGAAGAACCAACTGAGAGCTTATGGGTCAGGATTAAAGGGAATGCAGGGACAGATGAGATGTTACAGTGGGGGTCTGCTACAGGCCACCTGTCCAGAAAGACAGAGCAGATGAGGCCCTCTATAGACAGACAGTAGCAGCCTCACATTCACAAGCCCTGGTCCTCATGGGGGACTTCAACCACTCCAATATCTGTTGGAGGGACAACACAGCAGGGGCACAAGCAATCCAGGAAGTTCCTGGAATGCGTCGATGATAACTTCCTTCTCCAAGTGATGCAGGAGCCAACAAGGAGAGGTGCCATGCTGGACCTTGTTCTCACCAACAAGGAGGGGCTGGTGGGGAATGTGAAGCCCAAGGGCAGCCTTGGCTGAAGTGCCAATGAGATGAGTTCGAGATCCTTAGGGCAGTGAGGAGGGTGCATGGTAAGCTTGCTACCTTGGACTTCAGGAGAGCAGACTTTGGCCTATTGAGAGATCTGCTTGGTAGAGTACTGTGGTATAAAGCCCTGGAGGGGAAAGGGCCCCAAGGAAGCTGGTTAGTATTCAAGGACCACCTCCTCCAAGCTGAGGAGCGATACATCCCAACAAAGAGGAAGTCAGGCAAAAATGTCAGGAGGCCTGCATGGATGAACAAGGAGCTCCTGGACAATCTCAAACAGAAGAAGGAAGCCTACAGAGGGTGGAAGCAAGGACAGCTAACCTGGGAGGAATACAGAGAAGTTACCTGAGCAGCCAGGGATCAGTTTACGAAAGCTAAAGCCCAGATCGAGTTAAATCTGGCCAGGGATGTCAAGGGCAAGAAGAGAGCCTTCTATAGGTATGTCAGTGACAAAAGTAAGACAAGGGAAAATGTGGGCCCACTAAGGAAAGAAATGGGAGACCTGATCAACCCTATGCATTGTTCAACCCTATGCATGTTAACAGATGTTTGGATAACATGTTACATACTAAAACACTATCTAGAATCTGATGAATAGTCAGGATAACTATAGCTTGCTAATGTTCTGTGTGCCACAGGTTAGAGGTAAATATCCTAAGAATTTCTTGGCTCTGGCAAGGAAGAATGATATGCCTTGCTCATTCAAGGAGAATTAATGTGTGGCATTAGAGGAAGGGATTGGCTCCTAAATTACCTCTTTAAGAAAATTGCATATTAATCTTACCTGCATTGTTTGAGGAGCAGCCCTGTGCTCTGAATGTGCTAACATTGGCTTAGTCAGTAGAAGAACATACCTACCCTTTACCTATTCCACGTGCTTGCTTTGCATGCAGCTCCCAGAAATTAGGGCCTGGGAACATACATATTTGTTTGTTTATTTGTTTGAACTATCAGATATTTGTATTTTTTAAATACAGAAAAATATGCAAGTGACTTCCACTTAGTTTTCTGTGCCTTTGGAAATATGTTTTTCTTACATGAAGCCTATTCGTTCTGCATCCTATGTTTGGAAAGAGGTGGTGCATGCCTAATATGGAGGAGTATGGAAAGTCTTATCAGCCAGTTTTGATGATGGGGTGCACTAGCCAGGACTTCTGTATATTGATTTGATTTCATCTCATCAATCAATGATTTGAACAGCAAGAAGCGAATTAGAATCTAGCCTAGCAACAGTATGGAGAAACTGTGAACCACAAGAACCTGTTTTCATACAATATATCCCCTTGTGTGGGTTTAGGCTGTATGGCAGTGTTATCAAGGATGTTCTGATTTATAATATAGGTGACCTTTGCATGTCCCTTTTTTTTTTTTTTATATATTTTCATTACAATAGTTCCACAGGATTCCAGTCTGCATTTGGGGCTCCAATGTGGTTGGCCCTGGACATCTAGAAAAAGAAAGATGCTTCCTCCTGATGTTGGCTCCAGCCATGCAAGGGTGACTCGTCTGTGATGTTGGTGTGTTTTTAGACTTTCATCCTGGAACTCTTTCAACCCCAAGGTTTTAGTGGCTTTTTCTCTGCTGCTTTGTCAGGAAATACTACATCATGCTTTGTTATCTTTGCTGGTGTCCCTTGTAATGCTCTGGTGACCAGAGAAAGTTGCCGAAAACACTTAGCTTGTAAAATTTACAGTCAAAAATGAACTGAACCCCTCCTTAAGTCCTACATTGTTGCTGTTTCTACAGTCTAAAAACCTCTTCCTTTTACTTCCATTTTGATTGTGAATAAAATGAGTTCAGTAAACATCCTGACTCTGGCAGTAATACACAAATATTTGTTATAAATAAAATTAAAGCAATAAAAGAATTTTGTAAATGCTAAGAATTAAGTCTTTCTGAATACTTAGCATGCAAGTGTAAGAATAGAATCATGGCCATAAAGAAAGGGTCTCCCTTTCTAGGAGTTTTAATGCTATTTTTTGTTTGGCACAAGTGCAGCATTGATCTTTTTTCTTTTTTTGTCTTCCCCTTTTTAAACAAAGAAGATTATTTATTCCACAACTAGTAATGGAAATGGGAGTGGCAGTTTCCTCTTTTTGGACAAGTGTAGTGCTTCTTGATGGAAGGTCAGTTTAGTTTCAAAACTATACTGGCTTGCACTTTTTGAATAGCTTAAACTTTTAACTTTTTTAGTGCAGTCTTAAATTACTTAATCAGTTAAATGTTTTATGTTGTTGGAATGACCTAAATACCTTTTACTGCAGGATGCCTGTGTTTCAGACATCCTGTGCTGGGTTTTCCCAAACTGTAAGTATGGCTATGGAAATCCAGACACACTCTTTTCAGGAAGTAGTTATTTTCTAATCTTTTTTAAATCTCTTCCCAAGTTTATATCAGTGATTGCTGTCTTCTTCCTTTATTAGGATTTTATCCACTTCCTATTAAATGGGAAAAGTGCATGCACTGAGCTAGTTAAAGGTGAAAGGAGCAGAGATGAGGTTGGACTGGGGGAGGGAAACTTCAAAACAAAAAAAAAATTTATTAGAGCTGGGTTCTTCCCCTCTATCCCTCCCTTAAAAATGAGCATGTCTTGCTGGAGGTTTTCTTCAGTCTCAGATGATTTCATTTATGTTACTTCCTTTTGGTGGAGACAGATGATTCTTAGTTGAGGGTAAGCCTTTAACTGTAGACATGTAATATGGAAAATTTCACCTCTTAGCAATAAGAATGTAAATAGCAACTTTAACAAATGACCATATTTTATCTGTTTGACAGCAAGGCATCTTGTAAGTTGCTTAAAACAACTGATAGTCTCGAAATATTTACTTTCATGAATGTAAGAGCAGTCTATTTCTTGTATTGTTTTAAGGATATTTTAATGAAAGCAGGAGGTTTAATATGAGTTTGGTTTTGTTGCTCTTCCTCATTTGCAGTCACTTTCCTATTTGTGATATTTATACTTGTGCTGTTGCAACTAAGCGTAATTTTTCCCTGCAAATGTTGTGATGTGAAAACTAAGTAGCAGTAAAAGCTAAAACGGTATCACCTTGGGAGATTAGATAGCCTGGGCTATGGGATGAATCTCTGCTGCCTGCTTCCTGTAGGAGGGATGCCAGCTTCTGCTCACTGTAGTAGAGCAAATTCCTCCTCAAAAGCTAGCAACAAATGTCTTCACACTGATCCTCTGAAGACTGATAGCAATCAGTCCTTGTTCTTGGGCTCTCTCAGCATATTGCTGGGATGCAGATCCTTGCAGACTGTTTGCACATTCTGCTGTCTCAGTCTATTACCTTTGCAAAAAAAAACAGAGCCTATGAAGTTCACCAGCAGAGTGAAAGTCTGTTTATTGAAATTTAACTGTAGATTAGTAATATGTCTTAACCTTTTGTTTCCAGTCTTTGTTATGGCTGAATGTAAACTTGAGTCTGATGCCTGCCTACACTTATATTCCATTAGAGTTCACCTATAAACATTTTAGTGTACACTAGCTGGACTGTCTGGGCAGCATGGTTAGTTAAAAGCTCAATTATTTGGGAGTAGCTCCACCTCTAGCAACTTTCTTGAGTATTAATTACCCTTTTTTCCTTACCCTTCATTTTGAATTTATTTTCAGTTTCTCTTCAGTGCCAGTGTAGATTTGATGATTTCCACTTCACACTTTTGCTGCAGCGAACTGCTGTATGACTGTTCCTGCTGGTTTCCCTTAGCTCAGACAGCCTATTAAGTCTCTGTCTTGGTTTAGCCTCAGCTGGCAACAAAGAACCATGTGGCCTCTCTCTCAACCCCCCGCAGCCGTGGGGGAAAATCAGAAGAAAAAGGCAAAACTCGTGGGTTGAGAAAAAGGCAGTTTAACAGAACAGCAAAGGGAACAGGAAAACAACAACAGTAACATGTGACAGGAATATATAAAACACGATTACTGTACCACCGCTCACTGACCAGATCCAGGAAGCCCCAGCCCAGACCCAGGAAGCCCAGCCCGTTCCCAAGCAGCAACTTCCTGTCCCCTCCCTGGGCCAGCTCCCCTGCTATAGACTGGGCATGGCATGGAATAACCGAGTCCCCTGCCAGATTGTTGGAAAAATTAACCCTATCCCTGTCGGAACCAGGACAGTCACCCTCAAAAGTTTGAGGCTTACCATATTCCATGCATGTGGTGGGTTGACCTTGGCTGGATGCCCAGTGCCCAACAAGCTGCTCTATCACTCCCCCTCCTCAACTGGACAGGAGGACAATTACTGTCACAGGCAAAACATACTTGATTCAGGGGAAATAATTTAATTAATGGCAATCAGAATTCAGAGTAGGGTAATGACAAATAAAATCTTAAAACACCTTCCCCCCACCCCGCCCTTCTTCCTGGGCTCAACTGCACTCCCGAATTTTCTACCTCCTCCCCCAGAGTGGCACGGGTGGATGGTGAATGGGGGTTGCTGTCAGTTCATCACACATTGTCTCTGCTACTCCTTCCTCCTCACGCTCTTCCCTGGCTCCAGTGTGATGTTCCTCCCACAGGAGACAGTCCTCCACGAATGTCTCCAACATGGGTCCTTCCCATGAGCTACAGTTCTTCGCAAACTGCTCCAGCATAGGTCCTTTCCACAGGGTCCAGTCCTTCAGGAACAGACTGCTCCAGCGTGGGTCCCCCATGGACTCACAAGTCCTGCCAGCAAACGTGCTCTAGAGTGGGCTTTCCATGGGTTCACAGGTCCTGCCAGGAGCCTGCTCTAGTGTGGGCTCTCTACGGGGTCACAGCCTCCTTCAGGCACATCCACCTTTTCCGATGTAGGGTCCTACATGGGCTGCAGGGGGACAGCCTGCCTCACCATGGTCTTCACCACAGGCTGCAGGGGAATCTCTGCTCTGGCACCTGGAGCACCTCCTCCCCTCCTTCTTCACTGACCTTGGTGTCTGCAGAATTGTTTCTCTCACATATTCTCACTCCTCTCCCCCAGCTGCTGTTGTGCAGCAGTTGTTTTCCCCCCCTTCTTAAATATGTTATCACAGAAGTGCTACCACCATTGCCGATTGGCTCAGCTTTGGCCAGCAGCGGGTCAATCTTGGAGCCAGCTGGCATTGGCTCTGTCCTACATGGGAGAAACTTCTAGCAACTTTTCAGAGAAGCCACCCCTGTAGCCCCCCCTCTACCAAAACCTTGCCACACAAACCCAATACACGTGCATCATAAATCATAAAATGTTAATTTGCACATATTCTGTGAAGCTTATGATTTCTTTGGCATTCTTGTTTATTTTTCTTAAAATAGCTGTCAGGTGATTGCTGTGGGGTATATTATTAGAAAAATTGTCGGATACATAAATACATTTCTTGTCTGCTGGTGTCTTACAGCAAACTGTACTTTTCTGCCTATCAGCTTCAGGGTTTCCAGGGTCACACTGAGATTTCTTTTTTATTTTGTTTACTGCTGCTCTTATGACACATCATACTGAGAGAGGAGCTGATAAACTCTTAGCATAGAGGAGCAAAGTTTGTTTTAAACTGATACCCTTTTAAAAACAAACAAACTTGGATTGTGTATGTGATAGAGAGTGGTCTGTAGCCATGGATTTCTAGCCTTCTTGACCTGACAGGAGTCAGTCAGCATTCACACTTCTAGCCAACGCTCAGCACTATGTTAAGCCTTTAATTGAAGAAACACTTCTGCTTCTGCTTCTGCTCTGCTTCTGCTTTGTGAGCCATAAGCATCGTTTACCATAGCATCCTAAAACATAATTTGAGGATCACTGTACTAGAGAGAGAGTTCCGTTACTGCTGTCCGGAAGGTGCGCTTTTTTTTTTTAACATATCTCTTATTTACACCAAGATTTTGCTGCTTTTGCTTTGTCTACAAAGCTAATGCTACAAACACCTAAAATGGGGTTTATTATATCCATACTAAATGAGTTAGAGTGCAACCAACTTTCAGGTTTTTCGGAGGTGTAATTTGAGGCTTTGAGTAGTTAGCATGGGATTCCTATGGAGTGGGTTGGAAGCTGTATAGTCACAGGGATAGCCGTGAAACTTTGAGGGACCCTTGAGGCCATGCTCATGGGGAGCATGTTTTGTTCAGTGTCTCCATCTCCAGACAGTAGGAGTTCCTGCAGTCTGTATCTATCTTAAAACAGTCCAGATCTTATATGGCTGTTGGGCAGGGGAAGGCATTTTGCTGCGTTATTTGCTGATTGAATGGCCTTTCCTTCTCTTCAGGGAAGAGTAGTCTGGATGGATGTATCCCATCCACAGTCATCCATGACCCCTGCTTGGACCACAATGTTAAGTGGTTGCTTTTGAGCAGCAGAGATGTGATACAGACCTATCATGTAGTTTGGCTTGAGGAATTAGTGGAGGCCTTTGTCTAACGTAATTAGCTGAACAGTTCTTAAACTTGAAGGTTTGGGCTGCTGAAGGAAGTCCTGGAAGAATATTTTCTTTAAATGCAACTGTTGGATTCATAGTGTCGTGACAAATCTTGCGGTTTAAGTCATTAGTGCTGGCACCATTACAGCATACCCGTTCTTGAATGTGCACCAGCAGTAGTGAACTTTCAAGTTGTCAGTGGAGTGTGTGCATGAAGTTATTTATTTCTACTTCTACTCTCTCTTGCATGCAAAAGACTCAAAATATCAAATCCTGATAATTGCCTTTATGAACGTGAGTTGTAGAATCTGGGCAGTTGTTTGTGACTAGTCCTCTGTTAGTGTTTAGGTGCAGTGGTCATGCCAAATTTATTCTAGGTGGCAGTGCTCTCAAAACATAAGCTATTTTATACCCTGTGCATTCACTACATACAGTAAACATCTTATTTGCTGCTTGTGTTAATTTATCTTCCCCCCTCTCCCTTATTACTTTTGTGCCAGCATGTTTAAGGTACTGTGGGTAAGTATTTTCCATTTTAAATCAGTGTTTTCTCTAGTTTATAAATAGGCCATTAACACTAACTTCAGGCAATGTGGTGGCATGAGAAGTTTTGACTTCGTAATAATTTCAAAGCATGTTGTTGATCTGTTTTTAGAGTGTTCCAATGTTCAGAAGAATTGAATGTAGGATACTATTTTGCCATCTTAAAGGAAAACCATTTCTTAAAAGACAAAATATGAATGAGGTAAACATGGTTTACACTTTTGCTTGTCTTGGGGGGGGAGTAAGCAACCACTGATCTAAGTTATGAAAAAAATAGCTAATGGGCACAGTTCGGAACTACTTTCAAGCATTTCTTATTGTTGTTTGGTAGACAAGATAAAACAGAGGTGGTTTTCACTTTACACGGTGATTATGTGTTTGCTAAGTAATATAGTAGTCTGAATAAATCTTAGCTGGCAGGTCTGCAAGTTAATTTAAATGACTGCTAAAGACAGAATGTATGATTCAGATTGCCAACTTAAAGTTAACGTAGGAGGAAGTTACCCAGAATCACAGAATGATATGGGGTTGGAAGGGACCTCTGGAGATCATCTAGTCCAACCCCCCTGCCAAAGCAGGTCCACCTAGAACAGGTTGCACAGGAACACTTCCAGGTGGGTTTTGAATGTCTCCAGAGAAGGAGACTCCACCACCTCCCTGGGCAGCCTGTTCCAGTGCTCTGCCACCCTCAAAGTAAAGAAGTTCCTCCTCATGTTTAGATGGAACTTCCTATGTTCAAGTTTGTGCCCATTTCCTCTTGTCCTGTCACTGGGCACCACTGAAAAAAGACTGGCCCCATCCTTTTGACACCCACCCTTTATAAACATTAACCAGATCCCCCCTCAGCCTTCTCCAGGCTAAAAAGACCCAAGTCCCTCAGCCTTTCCTCATAAGAGAGATGTTCCAGGCCCCTAATCATCTTTGTAGCCCTTTGCTGTACCCTCTCCAGCAGTTCCCTGTCCTTCTTGAACTGAGGAGCCCAGAACTGGACACAGTACTCCAGATGGGGCCTCACCAGGGCAGAGTAGAGGGGGAGGATAACCTCCCTCGACCTGCTGGCCGCACTCTTCTTGATGCACCCCAGGATGCCATTGGCCTTCTTGGCCACAAGGGCACATTGCTGCCTCATGGTCACCCTGTTGTCCACCAGGACTCCCAGGTCTTTCTCCTCAGAGGTGTTCTCCAGCAGGTCAGCCCCCAACCTGTAATGGTGCATGGGGTTCTTCCTTCCCAGGTGCAGCACCCTACACTTGCCCTTGTTGAATTTCATCAGGTTCCTCTCTGCCCAACTCTCCAGCCTGTCCAGGTCTCGCTGTATGGCGGCACAGCCTTCTAGTGTGTCAGCCACCCCTCCCAGTTTTGCATCATCAGCAAACTTGCTGAGGGTACATTCCATCCCTTCATCCAGGTCATTGATGAATATATTGAAGAGGACTGGACCCAGTACTGACCCCTGGGGACCACCACTTGTTACGGACCTCCAACTAGATTCTGTGCCACTGATCCCAACTCTCTGAGCTCTGTCTTTCAGCCAGTTTTCAATCCACCTCACTGTCCATTCATCTAACCCACACTTCCTAAGCTTACCTATGAGAATGCTGTGGGAGACTGTGTCAAAAGCCTTGCTGAAGTCAAGGTAGACAACGTCCACTGCCCTCCCCTCATCTATCCATCCAATCATGCCATCGTAGAAGGCTATCAGGTTAGTCAGACATGATTTCCCCTTGGTGAATCCGTGTTGACTACTTCTGATAGCTTTCTTTTCCTCCATAAGCTTTGAGATGATGCCCAGAACGAGCCGTTCCATCATCTTTCCAGGGATGGAGGCAAGGCTGACTGGCCTGTAGTTTCCTGGGTCCTCCTTGCCCTTTTTGAAGGCTGGAGTGACACTGGCTTTCCTCCAGTCCTCAGGCACCTCTCCTGTTCTCCAGGACCTTTCAAAGATGACAGAGAGAGGCCCAGCAGTGACTTCTGCCAGCTCACTTAGCACTTGTGGGTGCATCCCATCAGGACCCATGGACTTGTGGATATCCAGTTTACTTAACTGTTCCCTAATTTGATCTTCCTCCACCAAGGGGAAGTCTTCCTTTGTCCAGACTTTCTCTGTTTCCTCCAAAGTCTGAGGCTCCTGAGGGCTGGCCTGAGCAGTAAAGACTGAAGCAAAGAAGGCATTCAGCAACTCCGCCTTCTCTGCATCCTCTGTCACCATGGCACCCGTCTCATTCAACAGCAGGCCCACATTTTCCCTAGTTTTCCTTTTGCCTCCGATATACTTGAAAAAAACCCTTCTTGTTGACTTTGACATCCCTTGCCAATTTTAATTCCAAGGAGGCCTTGGCTTTCCTCCTTTCATCCCTGCCTACTCTTAACGGCATTCTTGTAATCTTCCCAAGTGGTCAGTCCCTTCTTCCAGTCAGTGTAAACTTCCTTCTTCCACTTGAGCTTTTTCAGAAGCTCCCTGCTCAACCACACAGGTCTCCTGCTTCCCTTGCCTGATATTTTAATACTAACCAGCTCTCTTGAGCCCCCCTACCTTCCAGAGCCCTAACCCATGGCATTTCTCCAAGCAGTTTCTCGAAGAGGTCAAAGTTATCCCTCCTGAAATCTAAGGCTGCAGTCCTACTTGTTGTTTTGTGCATACTACCCACGATCCTGAACTCTATCTTCTCATGGTCACTGAAGCCAAGGCTGCCCCCAACCTTAATGCCCTCCACCAGTCCCTCTTTGTTTGTCAGTACTAGGTGTAGTAGTACACCTCTCCTTGTTGGATCCTCCACCACCTGAGTCAAGAAGTTATCATCAATACACTGGAGGAACCTCCTGGACTGTATACATGCTTGGCTGTGTAACCTTCCCAGCAGATATCAGGGTGATTGAAGTCCCCCATGAGAACCATGGTCTGTGATTGCGAGGCTACTTTGAGCTGACTGTAAAAGGCCTCATTAGCCTCCCCATCCTGATCAGGTGGCATGTAATAAACACCCACCACAGTTTCTCTCATATTGGCCTGCCCCTTAATCCTCACCCACAAGTCCTCAATTCTCTCTTTATCTGCCCCCAGGGAGAAGTTTAGGGACATCTCTTCATACTCTATCCATTCCTTAACATGGAGGGCAACACCTCCACTCCTCCTGCCTTGCCTGTCCCTTCTGAACAGCTTGTAGCCATCAATAGCCGCACTCCAGTCATAGGATTCATCCCACCAGGTTTCAGTGATGGCCACTATATTATAGCTTTCCAGCAGTACAGTAGCTTCCAAGTCCTCCTGTTTGTTGATGTAGAGGCACTTCATCTGGGCTGTTGGCTGTGCCACCTTCTTAGGGGAACACCCCTTGAGGTGTCTCACAGGTGTTTCCCTGTTGACTTCAACTTCCTCAGGAGCCCCTTGCTCATCTCCATGAGACTGACTGGAATGCAGTGCCCCCAGCATGCCTCAGGGCAACAGGTTAAAGGCCCTGACTAGCACCCCATCCCTCTAACCCTGATGTGATACCCCACAGCTTGTCACAGGCAAGCCTGATATTATCCCACTCCCCCTTCACATCTAGTTTAAAGCCCTGTCAATCAGCCCTGCAATCTCTTGGGCAAAGACCCTCTTCCCCCTTTGAGAATGGTGTCTCCCATTTGATGCCAGCAAGCCTGGTGCCATGTAGGCCATCCCATTGTCAAAAACCTCAAAGTTATGGTGGTGACACCAGCCACAAAGCCATGTATTAGTAGTGTGGATCCGTCTGTTCTTCCCAGCGTCATTGCCTGCAACTGGAAGGAGTGAGGAAAAAATAACCTGTGCCCCAGATTCCCTCACCAACCCTCCCAATGCCCTGAAGTCTCTTTTTATTGCTTTTGGACTACGAGTCACAGCTTCCTCCCTGCCTACATGGAAAATCAATAATGGGTAATAGTTTGAGGACTGTACCAAGCTATGAAGTTTCCTAGTGATGTCCTTAACCCAGGCCCCAGGAAGACAGTAGACTTCCCTATGAGGAGGGTCCACCCAGCATGTTGGGCCCCCCTTCCCCTTCATGAAGGAGTCACCAACAACCATAACATACCCACCCACCCCAGCCCTATGCCTTTACGCCTGGTTTAGATCTGCCGCTGGTGGTGCTGGCTCCACCCACGCCGCCTCAGCAGCCCACCCACAAGCTGCCGGCTTCCGGCACAGACTAGCCGCTCTGCCCAGCTTCAAAAAGCCCTCAAAAAGAGCTCCTTGTTGCCTTTTTTTGCTGTGCTTTCTTTCCCTAGTACGGGCTTACTTACATCGGAGCTGGTCTTGTTCACTGAAGAGTTTCTAGCTCTCAGAACAAGCTTTTTTTTTTTTTCTCTATAAGTAAATTTGTTTGTTGGTGTCTTCTGGGAACTTAACTCTCGAGGTTTGTTTCTTTTTTTAAGTAAGAATGTAAAGATGGTTCTTGTGAACTATTTGAAAAAAGGTCAGTGGATCAACATAAAGGAACTTTTCTGTTTTCCAAATACAGTTGGTAATACACTTTCTGTTTTAAGATAAAGTGAATGTAGTGGATGAGGGTGTGTATGGTGTTCTCAAAAGGTACATAGCACAAAGTTATTCAGAGCTTTTTAAGCTTTAGGGTGCTTCTGTAATCCAGTTCAGATATTTTTGTGTTTTCTATAAAGGATAAGCAATACCCAGTGTTGATCTACGGTTGCATTTCAATCAAAGCTTTCAACTGCAAGTGTGATTATTTTTTTAGCTGTTAGAATTCTTGATAGTAGAGGTTTTTTTTTTTTATTATATGCAATGCAGGGTTTTTTTTTTTTTAATAAATTTTTCTAAAGTACTATTATTCTGTGTTTGTAAGAATAGTCTGCTATTTTTGAGTTGGTGATGTGTTTGTTTTGATGTCATGTTATTGGTACTTTTGAATAGGCAGCTAAAAAGTTTACTGAGAGAATTATTAAAAATATCTTTTCAGCTAAAGTTAATTTCATAATAGCTTGCTGTATTGTTGATTGAATCACAAATGGATACAGCTCCCCTTGAATGAGAGGGGTTTTTTCTCTAATTTCTTTTTTTTTTGACTACAGGAATATTTTAGAACTTTGAGTTCTAAGCTATCGAGAGAAAAGAATCCAACAGTCTTAAACTTTAGATTGAATTACTATTTATAGTTAATTTAAAATTTATGTTTTATTTTCTCTTTTATAATTTCCCTGAGCCACACCACCATAAAACACCAGCATAAATTTGCTTCCCTCCCCCTTAGCATTAGAAATGGTTGTTTGTTCTGATAAGGTTTTGTTCGTTTTGGTCAGTATCTTTTAAAGTACGTCTTTGGTCTTGGTTAGATTGTAGAAAATGTTTTGTAACATAAGGTGACAGTAGAAACAGTCTTGTGAGATGCTATTGGTCATGCTTATTTAATGCAGTAAATTTGCTGGTTATGCTGTTGGATTAGTGCAACTCACTATTTCAAAACTTGCTTTTGACTTGAGTAACTGAAAGCTGACCTGCTGCTGTTTCTCTGCATGCTGCTGCCGTTTCTCCTCTTTAGTGCCTTACAGTTTTAAGTTTCTTTTGTTTTCTTCTTAAGTATTTATTTTCTATGATAAAACTCAGAAGGGTGTCTGAAGCATATGTATCTGTGCTGGCAAATACTATGTTGTAGTAATGTCAATTTTTATTCATCAGGTAGCTTTGCAGTCCCAGAATGTTTTTACTTAATGGACTGGATACTGTCAAACAGACTTTGTCAAAACTTACTTTGTAGAATTCAGTGACTTAATGCTTGCCTCCTGATGGCACTCTGGCACATTTTCCTTCTAAAAGTACAGCAGTGGGGAAAAAAAAAAAAAAAACCCAAACATTTTTTGGCTGTTAAATCATTTTTGTGATGTGTTTGTTTCTGAGGTGAGCGTTCAACAAAACCAAAATTGCTTTGTAGAAGAGCTTCATTTGATACGTTGTCTTAATGCTCTAACTGCTTTTCTAAATGCATTTTTGCAGAATGCAAAGCCTCTGTGCGTTGAAAATATCAGCAGAGCTTGAATTACTGGTCAAGTGCTGGTTTGAAAACAGTAAAACATTTTGAACTGCAGCAGCTGAAGGGCACAGGTGAAACATGCCTGCTCTATAAATAGTAGTGAACATATGCTTTTCTGCCTGCATATCTTTTGTTGTCTTTAGATAATAATGAGCAAGCTTTTTATTTTAAAGGTTGAAACACTGGAGTTTTTAGGATATTTTTGAATGGATAAATACTTTCAGCAAAGGTTTGTAACTTTGAGTAAAAGAAGAATTTTCCCTTTGAAGGGAAATACATATTTGGAGTGAAGGCTTGCAGCTTTTAGCTGAAGAGACTTTTTCTGTTCCTTTATATCTTAGTGAAATGTCATTATCTTAGAGTTCCTGTGCAGGTGATTCCTTTTGCCTTCTTCCAGAAGCATGTAACATCTCTCTTCTTGGCAGGCTATAAATTACTGCTGGTGAAAGCTTTCTAGCAAAGCACAGTGCATCAAGCTTTTGATATTTTGTTTGGAGAATGTTAGATGGTTAGGTTAAAAAAGATAAAGGCTATGTCTGCAGGAGGGGAACAGCCCTCCCTGTTGAGTACTCTGCAGTGTTGTGGGCTAGTGGAGAAGGCATTTGATGTCTGGTAGGTTAAATTATAACAGCCCTACTAGGGCTTCTGAGCTGAAATTTCATGAATTGTTTTGTTGCATGTTAAACAAAGGTACACTAGAGATGAGCCCAAGGATAGCCTTCAGCCTGCCATTTCACTTGAGGCAGATAACGATAATATCAGAAGGGTCTGTGGCAAGTGGCAGGATGACACATCAGGGTTGGAAGGATGGGATGATAGCAAGGCCCTCCAACTTCCATACAGTAGCAAAGTCATAAGGAGAAGTAATAGGTTGGCAACTATAGAAGGGACTAAACATGGTCAGGTGGGAAATAGGGCTTGTCCCCCCCAAAGAGTGGCAAGACAATCAGCCCAGCTGAAGTGTATCTACACAAATGCACACAGCATGGGCAACAAACAGGAGGAGCTTGAGGCCATTATACAGCAGGAAAATTATGATATAGTTGCCATCACAGAAATGTGGTAGGATGAATCCTACAACTGGAGTGTGGCCATCGATGGCTACAAGCTGTTCAGAAGGGATAGGAGAGGAAGAAAGGGTGGAGGTGTTGCCCTCTATGTAAATAAGTGGCTAGAGTGTGAAGAGTTGTTGCTAAAGAACAGCCATGAGCAGGTCGAAAGCTTATGGATAGGAATTAGGGATTGGGACAACAAAGGGAGCCTTGTGGTAGGAGTCTACTACAGGCCGCCTGACCAGGCGGAGCCTATCGATGATGCCTTCTTACTCCAGCTTGAGGAGGCATCATGATCACAGGCTCTCATCCTGCTGGGGGATTTCAACCACCCCGACATCTGTTGGATAAGCAACATGGCTGGCTGCGGGCACTCCAGGAAGCTCCTAGAGTGCCTAGATGACAACTTCTTGAGACAAGAAATTAACAGCCCTACTCGAGGAGATGCATTGTTGGACCTGTTGGTCACAAATGCTAGTGAAATCATCAGGGATGTCAAAGTTGAAGGCAGCCTGGGCTGCAGTGATCGTGCCCTAGTGCAGTTCACTGTCCTAAGGAGTTTGAAGCCCACGAGAAGCACAGTTAGGACTCTAGATCTTAAGAAAGCAAACTTCCAGCTCTTCAAGGAGTTAGTAAATAGGACCCCGTGGGAAATGGCCCTCAAGGACAAGGGAGCGGAACAAAGCTGGCAGATCTTTAAGGCCGCTCTCTATAGAGCACAACAGATCTCAATCCCCATACGTAGGAAATTGGGCAAGGAGGGCAGGAGACCACCATGGTTGAGCCGTGACCTGCTGGTCAAACTAAAGGGCAAGATGGGGCTACACAGGAAATGGAAGAAGGGACAGGCATCCTGGGAAGAGTATAGGGCCGTTGCCTGGCTGTGTAGGGATGAGGTCAGGAAGGCCAAGGCACAGCTAGAACTGAACTTGGCAAAGGATGTAAAGAAAAACAAGAAAGGCTTCTACAGGTACATTAACCAGAAAAGGAGGGTTAAAGAAAACATACCCCCTCTGGTGAGCAACAGTGGGGAACTTGTATCAACGGATGAGGAGAAGGCGGAAGTTCTCAACAACTTTTTTGCCTCAGTCTTCACTGGCAACCCTTTTCCTCCTAGCTCCCATGTTGATGGCCCACAAGTTGGAGACCAAGGTGACAAAGTCCCTCCCACTGATAGTGAAGACAAGGTACGTGATCAACTGAGGAACCTGAAGATATACAAGTCCACGGGACCTGATGAAATACACCCCAGAGTCCTGAAGGAACTGGCTGATGTAGTTGCCAGACCACTTTCCATGATATTTGAAAAGTTGTGGTGGTCAGGTGAAGTCCCTGCGGACTGGAAGAGAGGAAACATCACACCCATTTTTAAAAAGGGTAGAAAGGAGGACCCTGGGAACTGTTGACCTGTCAGCCTCACCTCCGTGCCTGGGAAGATCATGGAACAGATCCTTCTGGACGCCATGCTTGGGCACATGGAGGACACGGAGATGCTTCAAGATAGCCAGCATGGCTTTACTAGGGGCAGGTCCTGCCTGACTAACCTAGTGGCCTTCTATGATAGAGTGACTATGTCAGTAGATAAGGGACGACCTATGGATGTGATCTATCTGGACTTCTGTAAGGCCTTTGACACGGTCCCCCACAACATCCTGCTCGCCAAATTGGAAGGATATGGATTTGATGGGTGGACTGTTTGGTGGATAAGGAATTGGCTGGATGGTCGCATCCAGAGGGTGGTACTCAATGGCTTGAAGTCCAGATGGAGAGCAGTGACAAGTGGTGTCCCTCAAGGGTCCGTGCTGGGACCGGTACTGTTTAACATTTTTATCAATGATATAGACAGAGGGATTGAGTGCACCATCACCAAGTTTGCAGATGACACCAAGCTGTGTGGTGTTGTCAATACACCAGAGGGATGGGATGTCATCCAGAGGGACCTGGAGAGGTGGGCCCAGGTGAACCTCATGAGGTTCAACAAGAGCAAGTGCAGGGTTCTGCACCTGGGCTGGAACAATCCTTGCTATCAATACAGACTAGGGGATGAGGTATTAGAAAGCAGCCCTGAGGAAAGGGACTTGGGGGTGCTGATGGATGAGAAGCTGGACATGAGCAGGCAGTGTGCACTTGCAGCCCAGAAGGCCAATCGCGTCCTGGGCCGCATCAAAAGATGCGTTGCTAGCAGATCCAGAGAGGTGATTCTGCCACTTTGCTCTGGTGAGACCTCACCTGGAGTACTGTGTACAGGTCTGGAGCCCTCAATATAGGAAGGACGTGGACCTGATGGAGCGGGTCCAGAGGAGGGCCACGAAAATGATCGGGGGTTGGAACACCTCTGCTACGAGGACAGGCTGAGGGAGCTGGGGTTGTTCAGCCTGGAGAAGAGGAGGCTCCGGGGAGACCTAATAGCGGCCTTCCGGTACCTGAAGGGGGCCTACAGGAAGGCTGGGGAAAGTCTGTTTACAAAGGCCTGCAGTGACAGGATGAGGGGCAATGGCTTTAAGCTGGAGAAGGGGAGATTTAGACTGGATATTAGGAAAAAGTTCTTTACTATGAGGGTGGTGGAACACTGGAACAGGTTGTCCAGGGAGGTGGTTGAGGCCCCTTCCCTGGAGATATTCAAGGTGAGGCTCGACGAGGCCCCGGGCAACCTGGTCTAGTTGGGGGTGTCCCTGCTGACTGTGGGAAGGTCAGACTAGATGACCTTTGGAGGTCCCTTCCGGCCTGGACCAATCTATGAATCTATGTTGAAACCTTTTTAAAGGTCATATTTAGTAACAACAATTTCTTTCTTTAAATACGCAAACAGAAAAAGAAGAGGAAAGTTCCTCTTCATAATTACCGGACATAGTACATCATTGCACCGTAGTTAATACAGAGCTGCTACATTTTAGGCTGCAAGGGCAGCTGATCTTTTTGTTTAAACCCTCTGTAACTTAAAGATGGATTAGATAATAACAGCACTAATACAGTCAAGTTGTTTAGATCAGGATCTGTGTTTATAAATGTTGCTGCTTGTTACATGAATTATCAAAAAATCTCAGTGGAGAGGGAGGGTGAGCTGGGAGCTGTGTTTGTGCCTGAATGTGAGTAGGGACTTAAAGGCAGGTCTGCTGTTAACTCAATATTTCTGGAGACACTCATCTGTCCAGGATAACTTTAATCTTTTGAATGCTTGAATTATATACTGACAAATTAAAAGTGACAATATTGTTGGAGTAGTTGGTTGGGCACTTTAAAAAAACATTGTTTAATAGAAAATCTTTCATTGGGTCTTTTTCTATCAAAATTAGTAGGAGCTTAGCTACTTGCTGAGAGCAGGAAGGAGTGGGACCAGGCCCTTTCAGTGTTCAAGTGTTAAGCTTTTCCTCAGCTCATAGATGAGAGTTTTATGTATGCTTCATAAGAAAGTAATATTTAAAAAAAAAAAAAAGTCTCCCGTACAATTTCATTGAGACCACCAATCCAACTCTCATTTACTGGGAATTAACCTGAAATAGAGCTGGCTAAGTGGGAGCATGCCATTACTATTTAAAAACCAAAGGGAAAGGCAGAGTAAGGAGCTCATGATGCAAGGGGCGATTCCACTCCCCTTCCCTGTATAAGTGTTGAGTGGAGCCAGGAGTAAGAACACCGTGTATGCCTGGGCTTCTTTGTCCTCCCCTCCTTCCTTTCTGTGCACTTTACAGCTTACTGCCTCTTCAGCTTCAACTCTACTTTACCAGTTAAACATCTTCTTGCAAAATCGAGGTTAGTGTGCATGTGTGACCACCTTCAGGTTAGAGTATCGGAGTACTGCAGTTGAATGTAATCCAAACAGTGATGCTGACTGCACAGCCTGCTCTGAAATGTACAGCATAAACAAATGGAAAAAAGGAAAGATTTTCCTCTTCATTTCCTGTAGCTTGAAGAGCTTTTTAAAAACAATTGGAGATGCAACATTTTGGACTAGAGCTATGTATATATTTCTTTCTTCCACCTAATTTTCATGTGATACAGCTTCCTACAACACACTTTCAATAATATTAAATCAGTTTTAGACTTTGAGGTATTGTAGTTTTATGATTTCTATTATAAAGAGTTAACATGTAACAGCTTGCTTGTAGTATCCGTTCCAGATTTTATATGCACAGTCTGTTCAAGTTTAATACTGATACAGCATATGAAATTTGTATTGCTCTGTATCTATATCTCTGATTTAATACTAGAGCCAAAAATCAATGTCACGTATACATAAAATCCAAAAGAAACACCCACATTTTGCAGTGATAAAGTATTGAGAGCCAAACCTGGGTCTTCATGTTAGGAAAACAGATATGGGTTTAGGTCTGATCTTCAGAGAACAGCATTTAAAACCTTGGTTCAACAGGGTTCTTTGTCAAGTAGTGGCTGAAGTGAACATCTTTCTTATGGTATACCATACCTTCTTACAATATAAGAAAACCCAGCTCTTTTGCCTTATCCTGCCAAGTGGATAGACTTCTTTCAGACTTCTGAAACAGTGCATGTGTCTCACACAGGATATCAGATTTATAATAGTGAATATTAGTAACTGCAGCAGTTTCCATCACCAAAGAGCTACAGAAACATAGCTGCCCTACAAGATTGCTTGGGTTGAAGGTGAGTTTTAGCATCAGCTCAATGATGGGAGAGGTGAAAGCAAAGAGGTTAAGTGACTTGTGTCAGTGAATCAGTGGCAGAGTTGATATTAGGACCTGGGTTTGTGCCACTGGAGTGCACTACTTCCTTCTTACTTATTGAGAGAATGGTGAAGTTTGCAGGTAGGTGCAGGCTCCCTGGTGTGGGGTTTGGAAAATTGCTGCCAGCTTGATGAGTTACTGGGAGTCTCACATTGGTCTTAATTGGAATGCAACTCTGCTTCTGCAGCTATCATTTACCAAATAAATATTTTTCTTACTATCAAACTTTTATGAATTTTGTGATGGAATGGCAAAGAGGGCTTGTAAACTAGCTCCTTTTGATTTTTATTGGAGATGAAAAGGGTACATATGAAAGGGTTCATCATGTTTGTAATTAAAGCAAGTTCTTTAAGATGTATAGTTTCTCAGAAACAGATGATGACTTGATTAATGAGAGGTTACTGATAATGAGATGGTATTTTAATTAATAATGTAAGCTCTTTTTTTTTTTTTTTTTTTTCCCTTCACAGGTTTCCACTTAAGTGGCACAGTAACAGAGCCTGCAATGCAGTCAGAGCCAGAAACTGTTTGCAATGTAGCTATCAGCTTTGATCGTTGCAAGATTACCTCAGTGACCTGTAGCTGTGGAAGCAAGGACATATTTTACTGTGCCCATGTTGTGGCACTCTCTTTATACCGGATCCGCAAGCCAGATTGGGTCAAACTGCATCTTCCCATTTCAGAGACACTCTTTCAAATGAACAGAGACCAACTACAAAAATTTGTACAGTATTTGATCACAGTGCACCACACAGAAGTTTTGCCAACTGCTCAAAAACTAGCAGATGAAATTCTTTCTCAGAATTCAGAAATCAATCAAGTCCATGGTGAGTTTGATACTACTTCTTCCTTTTGTTTCATTCCCTCTTTGGTTTTGAGCTTTTTATTGTGGCATTCAGGAGCATGACCTCCTGAGGTCCCTTCCAACCTGAATTATTTTGTGATTTTTATTATGTTTACTAAAGAGGATTCTGTTATTGAATCTTTGCTTTAAGATGTTTAGGGAGTAATACTTCTTGGAAAAGAGAAAAGGCAAGTTTGTTAGATACAGAGTAGGTGGAAAAAAGAAGGCAATCATTCTGATAACGGGATTCCTCTGCATCTTAGCCCCTCTCCTTAGGGTCTGGTGACCATGGCAGGCTGTCCTAGTTTGAGTGACACAAGACTAATTTCTCTTCTAATGCTTGGGAAAACTGTACTTCTGGAAGACTCCAGTATCTGAATTTGTTAAAATATTTATTTTATAGCCAGCTATGGTATGTGGGTTTCAAGGTCTCGGTGTTTTCAAGTTAGCTAGGTGCAGGTATCTAATCAGAGAATGGGAGAAAGTGTGGAGACATCCATATGGTTTTCTAAAAATAGATAATAGCACTAAACACTGAAGATGGAAACAATACACCTTAAAAGGAAAAAATGAAATTGGTTTGCTTGGCTGTCCTTACACCAATAAACACCTTTTTCAATATGCACATAATGACAAATCAATGCTAATACGAGACTAATACGTAAACAGATGTCCCCCCCAATAGAATCATAGAATGGTTTGGGTTGGAAGGGACCTTAAAGATCACCTAGTTCCAACCCCCCTGCCATGGGCAGGGACACCTCCACTAGAGCAGGTTGCTCAAAGTCACATCCAGCCTGGCCTTGAACACTTCCAGGGATGGGGCATCCACAGCTTCCCTGGGCAACCTGTTCCAGTGCCTCACCACCCTCACAGTAAAGAATTTCTTTCTGGTATCTAGTCTAAATTTCTTCTCTTTCATTTTAAAACCATTACCCCTCATACTATCACTACACTCCCTGGTAAGTGTCCCTCCCCATCTCTCCTGTAGACCCTTCTAGGTGTACTGGAAGGCCACTATAAGGTCTCCCCGGAGCCTTCTCTTCTCCAGGCTGAACAACCCCCAACTCTCTCAGCCTGTCCTCATAGGAGAGGTGCTCCATCCTTCTGATCAGCTTTGTGGCCCTCCGCTGGACTTGTTCCAACGGGTCCATGTCCTTCCTGTGTTGAGGACTCCAGAGCTGGACACAGTACTCCAGGTGGGGTCTCACCAGAGCAGAGGGGCAGAATCCCCTCCATTGTCCTGCTGGCCACACTTCTCTTGATGCAGCCCAGGATGCCAGTGCACGTTACTGGCTCATGTTGAGCTTCTCATCCACCCACACCCCCAAGTCCTTCTCCTCAGGGCTGCTCTCCAGCCATTCTCCACCCAACCTGTATTTGTGCCTGGGATTGCCATGTCCCAGGTGCAGGACCCTGCACTTGGCCTGGTTGAACTTCATGCGGTTTGCATGGGCCCACCTCTCAAGCCTGTCCAGGTCCCTCTGGATGGCATCCATTCCCTCCAGCGTGTCGACCGCGCCACACAGATTGGTGTCGTCGGCAAACTTGCTGAGGGTGCACTCTATCCCACTGTCCATGTCTCCGACAAAGATGTTGAACAGCACTGGTCCCAGTACCGACCCCTGAGGAACACCACTCGTCACTGGCTGCCACTTGGACATTGAGCCGTTGACCACAACCCTTTGAGTGTGGCCATCCTAGCCAGTTCCTTATCCACTGAGTGGTCCATCCATCAGACCCATGACTTTCCAATTTTGAGACCAGGATGTCATGTGGGACAGTGTCAAATGCTTTGCATCAGTCCAGGTAAATTATGTCAGTTGCTCTCCCCTTATCTACCAATGCTGAACACCGTTGTAGAAGTCCACCAAACTTGTCAGGCATGACCTGCCCTTGGTGAAACCATGTTGGCTGTCACCAATCACCTCCTTATTTTCCATGTACCTTAGCAGAGATTCCAGGAGGATCTGCTCCATGATCTTGCCAGGCACAGAGGTGAGACTGACTGGCCTATAGTTCCCTGGGTCTTCCTTTTTCTGAAAATGGGGATTATGTTTCCCCTTTTCCAGTCACTGGGAACTTCACCCAACTGTTATGACTTTTCAAATATAATGGAAAGCGGCTTGGCAACTTCATCTGCCAGTTCTGATTTAATTAGGTCCCATGGACTTATGTACCTTCAGGTTCCTTAGATGGTCTCGAACCTGTTCTGCTCCTCTAGTGGGGGTTTCTTCTTTCTCACAGCTTCTGTTTTTGCTTTCTGCAGCATTGGTGGTGTGGTTAGAGCCCTTGCTGGTGAAGACCAAGGTGAAAATGTAGTTCAGTACCTCAGCCTTCTCCATATCCTGCGTGACCAAGTCTCCCATTTCCTTCTGGAGAGAGCCCACATCTTCCCTAGTCTTCCTTTTATCTCTGACATACTTATAGAAGTTATTCTTATTGTTTTTGATGTCCCTGGCCAGATGTAATTCTATCTGGGCTTTAGTTTGCCTAATCTGGTTCCTGGCCACTTGGATAGTTTCTCTGTATTCCTCCCAGATAAAGGCTTAAAGCGGTAGCATCAATGTTTCTATACATCTTTCAGTTCCTGTAAATCTGAAGAGTTGGAGCTATCTTTGCTTTTTGTGTTTTCAGGACTTCTTTGAAAGCAAGTTTTCACAAATCTGACCACGTAATTTTCCTTCCCTGCCGGTATCCTCCTTTTAGTATTGGCTACAGAGGTAACATGACCAGGGATTTAAAAGTGATAGATTGTGTTATGCAATTTCATTTCTAACATCTTCTCAAAATCTAACATAGATAGAGATTGTACAGTTGTGACAAGCCTGAAATCAAAATGTCAAGTTCACTTGAGTCTTGGGCATGCTTAAAATACCTTACATCTGGTATGGTGATGCGCTACCTTGAGTTGTTTCCCTGACAGTCTAGATAAGTGCTTTTCAGCCCTTTTGTCACTGAAATAGGGAATAAACTCCTTAACACCATTGTAGTCTTAAGAAGTGGGCATTCTTTTATTTGGCACCAGGGACATGGGGGATCTCTCCATCCAGCATGTCCACTGAATGTGAGATTCACAGAGACTTATATCCATACAGAATATGCATAGTCATTACATTTCCTGGAACTCAGTATAATATTCACGTCACCCTGGCACATGCACACTAATCCCTTTAGAGGCTTCATGGAAGGTCTTGGTTGGTCACTCAGGAGTGAAGTCTCAGTGAATTCTTGGTGGTTCTTTCCATATGAGGCCTTGACTTGGAGTGTCCTTCTGTTTGATCAGTATGGCTGGTTTGCACTGATAACTCTTTGAGTGGATTGGGGAAGGTAAATGCAGAAATTTTTGCAACTCCTCCATTTATTTTGCAGGCTTCTAAACAGGTTCTTTCTGATGGTATTCTTCACTGTTTCTGTTTGTATTTGCAGAAAGGTGCCCTTAATCCTTTTAGTTACACATTTACATATCAGCTGGACTCTCAGTTCCTGACTGTAACACTTTCAGTTTTAATACCTTTTTAAAAAATATACAGTGAATGTGCAGGCTTCTTCAGAAATATGCGGATTGTTAGATCATGCAAGAACCTGTTTTAATTTTGTCAGTCTTTAGAAGAGGCCACAAGTGGCAAATCGCTGATCTCAACTGGAAAATTTGAGTTGGAGCAACCTGTGGCCAAAGTGCTGCCTGATGTAAATCCAGTCACTTTAGTTGGCGCTAGGCTAATTCAGGTAGTTACTCTTAATAGACTCTGTGCTGATGACATTGTCTATGTAAAAATGCTCCTTCAGAAACACCACAGTCTTACACAGCTGTAACTCTTATTTATGATGGAAATGCCTTTAGTGCTTAAAGACTTTGGGTTTGCTTGGGGTGGTTTTTTTTTTTTTTAACTCTTTGTTTAGCTTTGCAGAGCCATCACAGCTCAGAGGCACTGAGGTGATGATTTTCCTCATGTTCATCAATAGCACTGCTTGCTAGCAGTCACTTAAACCTGAGAAAGATTGCTGAAGGTACAAAAATTACACAGGTTTGTTTTTTTTGGAAGAGTGGTTTTACACTGTAGTTGTTGAAATACTGTGTTAAGTGTAATTTTCTTTGTAAAAGCATTCTAGAATAGATGCTGAGATAGGAGGAAAAACTCCCCTTGATTTTTAATGTTTTATTTTTATTTTAAAATATTGTGTATTTAAATACCTTTTCATAGGCTGTCGTTTCTAAGTGCTTAAGACTACTGAGGAGAAATTTAGGTCTATTTTAAAGAACCTTTAGATTAAAGTCAAGACGCTCAAAATGAGACAATACACAAATCCAAAAACCTCTGCAGTACTTCTTTCCCCTGGACCCACAAACCTCTCTTCTTTATATGGAGCATAATGATTTGTTTTCTTTCTGTTTGCAGGTGCTCCTGACCCAACAGCAGGTGCTAGCATAGATGATGAAAACTGCTGGCATTTGGATGAGGAACAGGTCCAAGAACAGGTTAAACTCTTCCTCTCCCAGGGTGGGTACCATGGATCAGGGAAGCAGCTCAATTTGCTTTTTGCAAAGGTATGTTGAGTACTCTAAACCTTCCCTCTTTTCACTCCCCCAGCCAGTCTGTACTCATTCACATCTTACTCAAAGTCATGTTGTTCTAAAAAGAAGACAGAGCTTTGGGAACATGATGGCAAGTTCATAATGCAATGAAACACAATCTGGTGTGTCTTGAGATCAGTTTAAGGATATGAAGTAACATTTCAACTGTCTGCAGCTTTTTTCTCTTCCTTCCTACCCCCAAAATATTGGAGAAACGTGTAGAAATTATGGTCTTGTAGCAGCTTGTGTAATAAACCTGTGAATTGTGGAAGAAGTGTGTTTGCAGAATTGCAATGGGATACTGAAACTAGAAGTTGTTGTTAAAATTGGGAAGGCAGACTATTTATTTTTCTACTTAAAAATTTCATATCAGATACATAAATTATATTATTGAACAGGGATGGACTGTTTAACACTGCAGCATATTGTCTGTACTGTGGTTTGGTTTGTTTTTTTCAAGTTTGTATTAAAAAACTCATTTCCTAGGTGCGAGAGATGCTAAAGATGAGAGATTCAAATGGAGCTCGCATGTTGACATTGATCACAGAACAGTTCATGGCTGATCCTCGTCTGTCGCTTTGGAGACAACAAGGAACTTCAATGACTGACAAGTATAGGCAACTCTGGGATGAACTGGGTAAACGCATAGATTTCAAAATCATTTAGGTGTTCATGTGTATAATGAATAATAATATAATAATATTATAATAATATAATGAATAATAACAATTACATGTATGTGATGGAGAGAAACTTTATTGTGGTGATAGGTAAAGTAGGTTAGAGTTTTCAGCAGGTTTGCTTGTTCAGTTAAGGTTGGATGAAATTGAATTTCTAATCTACTACATGAAACAGTTACAGTTGGAGGAGAGGAAACATGATATGAAACAACGATGATTGCAACAGGTTGTAAGTACATGAGGATCTAAAAAGAATAAAGCAAAAAGTGGAAATGTACCTACACAACTGAGGGGAAGTATATAAGCCACTAGTGCTAAAGTAGAAAGGTTAAGGAAGAAATCGATTCACAGCTGGAGAGAAATAGAAAGCAAAAAGAGAAAATATTGAGTTTGAGACAAGAGAAACAAAGTAAAGCAGAAGTCCATTACCAAGCAGGAAAGGAGATCAAATAAGAGGCTATAACAATTAACACTGCTTTACAGGAAAGGTCAGTTGTGACCAGATGCATGACTTGTACAATGGAAGGAGGAAAACAGGCTGAAATTGGAAAGGAATATTTAAACTGGTAAAGTCTGAAGACACTTGCTCTAAAGTGTTCCAGAAACTCGCTGACACAGTTTTGAATTGCTGCTTCACAAGTTGGCAAAATCTATAGGAATTTGTAGTAGGGAGGGGAAATTAAAAACAACTTGAAGGCAAATGTCACCAATATTTTAAAGGTGGGTAGGTGAGTGGAAAGAAAAATATGAAGTAAGCACCAGCATTGCTTACCTAGATGTAAGGTACTGGAACAAACCACTAACCAGTTGGTATTGTGCAGAAAATCCTGTAGTCAGAGGTCAATGTTCACAAAGGAGACAGAGGAGTCCTGCAAGGACTTTATTCGAATAAAGGGAGAGCCCACTGGGGCATTGCCCTGTGAGGTGTCTCTATTTTTCCAGAGGATGCAGCCTCCATTTTATCCTAATTACCTGGCTGCATGTAACCCTCTTCCTTTGCCTATTGGCTGAGGTAATTGGAAGGTACAGACTTCTCAATCTGCCTATTACATAGACAGTTATAAAACCGCAAGAGTTAGAAGTTAAACTTCTGTATTTTCAGTTAATACCCCTATTTTTCTGTTATCTCACTCCTGCAGTTTCAATTAACTCTCCTATTTTCTTCAGTTATCTTACTCTAGCAATTTAAATTAACTTCCCTGTTTCTGGAGACACTCTTATCCCTATCTTATCTATCCCTCCTCTTTTTATTTTAATATCTGTCTTCACAAAGTTTAGTCACCATTAATTGGATCTTTTCTTCTTGACTTATTTTTGGGTTTGGAACTATTTGCAGAGACACCACCTTTTGTCCCCTTGTAGCTAATTCTGGGTCACTAGGCACAGCTACTACTTGCATTCTTCTGACTACATGCTGAATGAGCTGCATAAAACAAGGTATCATACATGGTACAAAAATCAGAGCTGCCACTGCACAAAGAGAAAAACAACATGCATTTAATCCATGGTCCACAAGGCAACCACGAGAACATGTCTAATTCCCATCCTTTCCAGGTTTGAACTGGCACATGAGCTAGTTTTCTCATTCCTTTTGTTATCTGTTTTACTACCTTCCCGTTATCATCAATTTGTAAGCAACAGTTGGATTCATTTAGTTTTCCACAAACTCCCCCTTCTTCTGCTAGCAAATAATCTAGGACCATTCGGTGTTGGAAAATTGCAGATCGGTCTGCAAGAAGGTCAAGAGCCTCAGATGTCTGGTTAGTTATAATTTCAAAAACAGCTTGTAATCTAATTATCCTATTTAAATTATTGTCGTGGTTTAGCCTCAGACGGCAACAAAGGACCACGTGGCAGCCGCTCGCTCAGATGGGGCCCTCCCCCCGCCAGCGCAGCCAGGAGGGGAGAATCGGAAGAAAAGGGCAAAAACTCGTGGGTTGAGACAAAGGCAATTTAACAGAACAGCAAGGAGAGCAAGAAACAACAACAATAATAACACCGACAGAGGAATACACAGCCACGAGTACGATACCACCGCTTGCCGATCGCACCCGGGACGCCCCCTGACCGCTCCGCTCCCCTGGGGGATGACTTCCTGCCCCTCCCCTTCCCTTCCCCGGCTAGCTCCTGTTACCCCCTGAGCATGGCTCACATGGGATGGAATACCTGTGTCCCTGCTAGGTCCTGGGGAGAATTAACCCTATCCCCGCCAGACCCAGGACATCATCCACCCCTTATTCCATACCATTTCATGCCATGCCCAGATCTTACAGTTTCCAATTAAATACTATCAGTTTCCCCTGACATACATATATATATACATATGTATATCTCCATACACGCGTAATGTCCTTAGTCTGTGCGCCATCACTCTAAAATGTCCGCTGAGTTCATTTAGTCCATGACTTCGAGCTCCATCTGTTGGAACAGTCCCTCAGGGCATGCAAGATAGCGTGTGTGGAGCTGGACTGTCACATGCTGTATTCTTGGGGCTTGTGGCTGATGTATCCGGTGCGGCTCATGTCCATGGTCCATGGGTTGAAGATGTCGATCTCAGTGAAGTTGCTGGACGCCAGCTGCTGAGGTCAGTTCTGGTCCCTTCGCTGCTGCACTTTACTTGGTTTTTCATCAGAGTCCATTTGTCATTAGTTTGGGTGATTCTTATTATAGTACAACCAATAGCAGTTACAGAAATGAGATGTACAGTGGCAGGGTCATTTAGCAATTAACATCATACAGTTTCATTCACTGGCTATTCTCGCCCAAAATCAGGTCCCCGTGTGGTACACATCGAACTTCCCCATCCTTCCGCATCACCTACCAAGTGCACCCGGGTCCTTGAGCAAAGGCAATCCCACGGACAGGTTTGCCTTTGCCTGAGGCAGGACTAACCCAGACTGTCTTCCCTAACATATTCTTCATGTGCACTACGGGGACTTTATCTCCCTCCACAGTACGTGGAGGTTTTGATTGGGCAGGGCCAGCTCGGTTGGTAGACCCCCTGGTGTTAACTAGCCAGGTAGCCTTTGCTAAGTGTGTATCCCAATTTTTTAAAGTTCCACCACCCATTGCTCTCAGTGCAGTTTTTAACAGTCCATTGTACCGTTCTATCTTCCCAGAGGCTGGTGCATGATAAGGGATGTGATAGACCCATTCAATACCATGCTCTTTGGCCCAGGTGTCAATGAGGCTGTTTCGGAAATGAGTCCCGTTGTCCGACTCAATTCTCTCTGGGGTGCCATGTTGCCACAGGACTTGTTTTTCAAGGCCCAGGATGGTGTTCCGGGCGGTAGCATGGGGCACAGGGTATGTTTCCAGCCATCCACTGGTTGCTTCCACCATTGTGAGCACATGGCGCTTGCCTTGACGGGTTTGTGGGAGTGTAATATAATCGATCTGCCAGGCCTCCCCATATTTGTATTTCAGCCATCGCCCTCCATACCAAAGAGGCTTTAATCGCTTGGCTTGCTTGATTGCAGCGCATGTCTCACATTCGTGGATGACCTGTGCAATAGTGTCCATGGTCAAATCCACCCCTCGCTCACGAGCCCATCTATATGTAGCGTCTCTTCCTTGATGGCCTGAGGAGTCATGGGCCCATCGAGCTATGAATAATTCACCCTTATGTTGCCAGTCCAGATCCACCTTGGCCACTTCAATCTTAGCAGCCTGATCCACTTGCTGGTTGTTCTGATGTTCCTCAGTAGCCCGGCTCTTGGGTACATGGGCATCTACATGACATACTGTCACAACCAGATTCTCTACCCGAGCAGCAATATCCTGCCACAATTCAGCAGCCCAGATGGGTTTGCCTCTGCGCTGCCAATTGCTCTGCTTCCACTGCCGTAACCACCCCCACAAGGCATTTGCCACCATCCATGAATCGGTGTAGAGATAAAGTACTGGCCATTTTTCCCGCTCAGCAATGTCCAGAGCCAGCTGAATTGCTTTCACCTCTGCAAACTGGCTTGATTCACCTTGTCCTTCAGTGGCTTCTGCAACTCATCTTGTAGGACTCCACACGGCAGCCTTCCACTTTCTATGCTTTCCCACAATCCGGCAGGACCCATCAGTGAACAGGGCATATCTCTTCTCATTTTCTGGTAGTTCATTATACGGTGGAGCCTCTTCTGCACGCATCACCTCCTCCTCTGGTGACATTCCAAAATCCTTGCCTTCTGGCCAGTCCATAATCACCTCTAGAATTCCTGGGCGACTGGGGTTTCCCATTCGAGTTCGCTGCGTGATCAATGCAATCCACTTACTCCATGTAGCATCCGTTGCATGATGTGTAGCAGGGACCCTTTCTTTGAACATCCAACCCAGCACCGGCAGCCGAGGTGCCAAGAGGAGCTGTGCTTCCGTACCAACCACTTCTGAAGCAGCTCAAACCCCTTCGTATGCTGCCAGTATCTCCTTTTCTGTTGGAGTATAGCGGGCTTCAGATCCTCTGTATGCCCGACTCCAAAACCCTAGGGGTCAACCGCGTGTCTCCCCTGGCGCTTTCTGCCAGAGGCTCCAGGTAGGGCCGTTCTCCCCAGCTGCGGTGTAGAGCACGTTTTTAACATCTTGTCCTGCCCGGACTGGCCCCAGAGCTACTGCATGGACTATTTCCTGTTTAATTTGTTCAAAAGCTTGTCGCTGCTCAGGACCCCATTTAAAATCGTTCTTCTTCCGGGTTACTTGATACAGAGGGCTCACAATCAGACTGTAATCTGGGATATGCATCCTCCAAAAACCCACAATGCCCAGGAAAGCTTGTGCTTCCTTTTTACTAGTTGGTGGAGACATAGCTGCGATTTTATTGATCACATCCATTGGGATCTGACGGCGTCCATCTTGCCATTTTACTCCTAAAAACTGGATCTCCTGTGCAGGTCCCTTGACCTTACTTCGTCTTATGGCAAAACCTGCTTTCAGAAGGATTTGAATTATTTTATTCCCCTTCTCAAAAACTTCTTCTGCTGTGTTGCCCCATACAATGATGTCGTCAATGTACTGCAGATGTTCCGGAGCTTCACCCTGTTCCAGTGCAGTCTGGATCAGTCCATGGCAAATGGTGGGGCTATGTTTCCACCCCTGGGGCAGTCGGTTCCAGGTGTATTGGACACCTCTCCAAGTGAAAGCAAACTGTGATCTGCACTCTGCTGCCAGAGGGATTGAGAAAAATGCATTAGCGATATCAATTGTAGCATACCATTTGGTCGCCTTGGACTCCAGTTCGTATTGGAGTTCTAACATGTCCGGCACGGCAGCACTCAGCGGTGGAGTAACTTCATTAAGGCCACGATAGTCCACAGTTAGCCTCCACTCTCCATTAGATTTCTGCACTGGCCATATGGGACTGTTAAAGGGCGAGCGAGTCTTGCTGATCACTCCTTGTATCTCTAGTTGACGAATCAGCTTATGGATGGGGATCAGAGAATCTCAGTTAGTTCGATACTGCCGCCGATGAACTGTTGTGGTAGCGATTGGCACCTGTTGTTCTTCGACCCTCAACAACCCCACAACAGAAGGGTCCTCTGAGAGACCAGGCAAGGGAGACAACTGTTTAACTTCTTCCGCCTCCAAGGCAGCTATGCCAAAAGCCCACCGGTACCCTTTTGGGTCCTTAAAATACCCTCTCCTGAGATAATCTATACCAAGGATGCATGGAGCGTCTGGACCAGTCACAATGGGATGCTTTTGCCACTCATTCCCTGTTAGGCTCACTTCAGCTTCCAGTACAGTCAATTCTTGGGATCCCCCTGTCACTCCAGAAATACAAATGGGTTCTGTCCCTCTATAGCTTGATGGTATTAGGGTACACTGTGCACCTGTGTCTACTAAAGCTCTATACTCCTGTGGCTCTGATGTGCCAGGCCATCGAATCCACACTGTCCAATAAACTCGGTTGTCCCTTTCCCCCACCTGGCTGGAGGCAGGGCCCCCCTAATACTGGTTATAGTATCCGTCACTCACCTCGTGCAGAAATGCTCTGGAGGTTCCTTCAAGGGGATCAGAAGTAGGCTCAGGCCTTCTATTCTGTCTGGGGAACTGCACATTGGAAACCGGGGCAGCACTTTTCCTGGGGAGATCTGCTTTTGTGGTTGTTCTTCCTTGCAATTCCTGTACCCGTGCCCGTAGGATTGAAGTAGGTTGTCCATCCCACTTCCTCATGTCCTCTCCGTGGTCACGCAAGCAGAACCACAGGGTGCTTCGTGGGGTGTACTCCCTGTATTCTCTATCTTGAGTGGAAAAACGTCTGTTCCTAACAGCTGAGATATTGGCTCGTACAGGCGGGGAGGACATATTCTCTTCAAGTTGCTGGACCTTCCAGGACAGTTTCTCCACAGCTGAGACGAGGGGAGAAGAGAGATTTTCTTCATATTGCCGAAGTCGGGCAGCCACCTCATCCACTGTTGGTCCCTCTTCGCCTTTCCATTCCATCACTGCTAATGAGTTGGCATATGATGATGGTGCGCTCCGTACAAACTTCCGCCACATGGACCTTGTGCATTGGATCTCATCAGGATCTGTGGGTAACTGTGCATTGTCCAGGTCATAATAAATCATCTCCCGCACGGCTAATTCTCTCAGGTACTGAATACCTCTTTCCATGGTGGTCCACTTGCTCGGATGACATACAACATCTTCACTGAAGGGATACATTTCCCTCACGCCTGACAGGAGTCGCCTCCAGAGGCTGAGAGCTTGTGTCCTTTTCCCAATTGCCTTGTCAATGCCCCCCTCTCTAGACAGAGATCCCAGCTGCCTGGCTTCCCTACTCTCCAATTCCAAGCTACCAGCTCCATTGTCCCAGCACCGGAGCAGCCAGGTGACAATGTGCTCACCTGGAAGTCGGCTGAAATCTTTTCGCATGTCCCGCAGCTCGCTCAGGGACAGGGATCGAGTGATTATCTCTGGTTCTGCCTCTTCCTCTTGTTCTCGTGACAACCCTGGATCATCGTCATCCTTCGCTGAGCGAACTGATTTCTTGGTGTATTTCTTCTTCTGGATAGGGGCAACTGATATGGGCACAGGTTGGTTTTCTGGTTCAGTTGCAGTGCCTGCCACTGGGGTTGGAGTAGCCGCAGTGCCTGCCGCAGGGGCCGGAGCAGACACCGTGCCTGCCGCAGGGGCCAGAGCAACCACCGTGCCTGCCACAGGGGCCGGAGCAGCCACCGCGCCTGCCGCAGGGGCCGGAGCAGCCACCGCGCCTGCCGCAGGGGCCGGAGCAGACACCGCGCCTGCCGCAGGGGCCGGAGCAGCCACACTGCCTGCCGCAGGGGCCGGAGCAGCCACCGCGCCTGCCGCAGGGGCCGGAGCAGCCACACTGCCTGCCGCAGGGGCCGGAGCAGCCACCGGGCCTGCCGCAGGGGCCGGAGCAGCCACACTGCCTGTCAGCCTGGTTTCCATCTCTTCCTCCTGAGGATGCTGCGCAACATTGAGCAATGCTTGGTAGATACTGGCCAGGGCCCAGCACAGTGCAGTGAGTTGTGCCTCTCTGGAATAGCCACAGCATTTTCCTTTCAAATATTCTGTCACTTTATCAGGGTTCTGTAATTGTTCGGTGGTGAAATCCCAGACCATTGGAGGTGAAAAACTCTCTGGATACCTGCCCATGTTCTCCCACATGCCATGCCATCCATGACTCTCCAGCCTTGGGGCAGATCTCTGGGTGGTAGTCTTAAATAGTTGCTTAACCCTAAACAAAAACTGAAAAATATTCAGGAGACCGAGCAATGGGACCAAGCTGGTCTGCGTGTCCCAAGAGTATTCAAAATTCTCAAAAACTGGCATATCCAGCACGAAAGAGAAAAGGGAGGTAAAAGAGCTGGGAAAAGCATCCCCCCCTGCTTCCCCCATAGACTCAGTGTGTTTATTAATAAATTCCCTGAGATATGGGCAGGAAAGCAGTGCCAAATAAACAACCCAACATAACCATCTGAACAGTGATGCTATCATATCATAAGTTGATATCGCACAGGACAGCAAAATTATAATCCTGATCCCTCTCCCAGAAGTGATAAACATCATCATGGGGAGTACATAGAGCATGTAAGAGTTTACATAACACAGCCATGAAAACAAACGAAGCAACATTGTCCCCGGTAGATAATACAATAAATACCGATAACAAATTCCTTTTAGCACACTCTGGTCAGATCTGTTTTTATCTCAACCCTCCGAGTTGCCCCACGTTGGGCGCCAAAAAGGACTGTCGTGGTTTAGCCTCAGACGGCAACAAAGGACCACGTGGCAGCCGCTCGCTCAGATGGGGCCCTCCCCCCGCCAGCGCGGCCAGGAGGGGAGAATCGGAAGAAAAAGGCAAAAACTCGTGGGTTGAGACAAAGGCAATTTAACAGAACAGCAAGGAGAGCAAGAAACAACAACAATAATAACACCTACAGAGGAATACACAGCCACGAGTACGATACCACCGCTTGCCGATCGCACCCGGGACACCCCCTGACCGCTCCGCTCCCCTGGGGGATGACTTCCTGCCCCTCCCCTTCCCTTCCCCGGCTAGCTCCTGTTACCCCCTGAGCATGGCTCACATGGGATGGAATACCTGTGTCCCTGCTAGGTCCTGGGGAGAATTAACCCTATCCCCGCCAGACCCAGGACAATTATGAATGGGGTCTCTTGCTCCAGAAATCACCTTGTGGGGATTCCATGTTGCTGGTCCATAATATTGTATAATTCGTTCAGGTGGCCATTCATCTTTTCCCCATGACTGAGAACCACCTTTAGTTAGGGATTTATCAATTGACCGTCGTTCTCTTATCAAATCATCATATACATTAACCCCTAACTCGTTACCTTGAACTTGTGGTAACGAGAAAAATAATGGTCTAATATATCCTATATAACACATCCCTGACCAATTTGGGGGTAACCTTCGGTAGGCATGTTGCCCACAAATCCAATAATGGCCCTTCAAAGTCCAAGTCCCGTTAGCGAATGGGCCTTCCCATGTTTCATTATCCTGTGGTATTTCATAGTATAGAGTATCTTTTGATCCCAACGGTCCTCCTGCTATACTTAAATCACCATAGGAATCGCAATAATCACATTCAAAGGCTCCCGCATCCGGGTGCCATTTACAGTTACATCCCCTATCATTCTTGGTTCGATTTGTAGCCAACCAAAATTTTCTAAAATAGGCCCTAATTCCATTTGAATTTTGCCAGGCCCATTGATAAACCCTTATTACATGATTTTTGCTAATGGTATTGTCCCGCTGACAAGCCAGGAATAAAGAATCTCTAACCCCCTCTTTTCGCATAATTTCTCTCGCAGCTGCTTTACATCCGCTATGCCAAGGTTCTTTGAAAGAGCACTTTACCCAGGTGCCATCTATAAGCTTTACATGTGTTTGGTTCCATCTAGGGCAACAGAGATGATTAAGGGATTAGAGCATCTCCCTTATGAGGAAAGGCTGAGAGAGCTGGGACTCTTTAGCCTGGAGAAGAGAAGGCTGAGGGGAGACCTTATTAATGCTTACAAGTACCTAAAGGGTGGGTTGAAGGAGGATGGAGCCAGACTCTTTTCAGTGGTTCCCAGTGACAGGATGAGGGGCACAAGATGGAACATAGCAAGTTCCATTCAAATATGAGGAAAAAGTTCTTTACAGTGAGGGTGACAACACTGGAACAGGCTGCCCAGGGAGGTTGTGGAGTCCCCTTCCCTGGAGATCTTCAAGACCTGCCTGGATGCAATCCTGAGTAATGTGCTCTAGGCAATCCTGCTTTAGCAGGGGAGTTGGACTAGATGATCTCTAGAGGTCCCTTCCAACTCTGACAATTCCGTGATTCCTTGGTATCTAAAGCAATTATAAGGTCTACAATAAGGATCATAACAGCCCATCCCTGGTTACAAGGTCCACTCACATTCGCTTTTCCCTACATTTTTCCCTCCTGTCTTGGTTCTATTCAGACAGTAATTTCCTTTTCCTGGGTACTGTATTTTCCACGTACCTCCTTCCTTCCAGAACCCAGTTCCTTTATGCACTATACTCCAGTCACTCACCCACCATTTAGGCTGGACAGGCTGGGCTACCCACAGCCAATCTTCAGCTCCTCCTGGACCTCCACAGACACAGCAATTACTGAGGTTAAAAGCTTTGGCTACCTCTTCCCCTAGAGTCAAAAATCAGTTTTCCCATCCCAGACTTCGATTTTGCCAATAATATAGAAACACGATCATTACTAAAAATTTCATCTTGAGCTCATTATCTTTCCACACTTGATGTGGCAAGTGAATATACAGAAACAATTCAGTTAGTGTCTGCTCACCAGTTGCTGGAAGTTCAAATAAGGGAACTCCTTTCCTTATGGACCTATACCGTAGATCCTTTGGGTAAACGCACGGAACTCCTCCCGAGGTCTACCTGATGGCTACTGGTCTGATCCACTCTTTGTAAGAGTTAGTTTTAGTCTCCCACCCTAAACTTCAATTTTTCACTTTTTCAAATCGAGGTCTGGTATGGCATGTGCTTCCACTGCTCAGCGCCTACTGGGTTGCAGCCAGCAGTGGAGTTTAGAATTTCTTGTTGTGGCAAACACAGAGGTCAATCCAGTCTTGCCCTTGATTTTAACTTATCAAATACTACTAATCGGGTCTTTTTCTACGGAAGGTTAGCCGCAGTTTCCCCTCCTCTTCCTCTAGTTCTGAAGTCCAGTTTTCCGGGGCCTTGAACGTCTTGACTCAAGTATGATGAGCCCACCCGTGTTCGGCCGTCTTAACTGCTGTTTCCGTGGTTAATAACACTTGGTACGGTCCCCGCCACTTTGCCACCAATGGTGCTTCCTTCCACTCTTCAATTAGGACCCAATCTCCTGGTTGGATGCTATGGACAGCAAAGTCCAAAGGCAGGGTCTGTGCCAGCTGAGCTTCCTGTCAAAGAGATTTCACAAGAGACGGTATCCTGGCCACATATTGTTTCAAGTATACATCACTTATTGCTACCTCCCCACTAGGTCGAGAGTTAGCAGGGTAAGGGATTCCAAACATTAATTCAAAGGGGGATAATTGAATGTCTCCTCTGGGTTTGGCCCGTATTCTAGCTAAAGCTAATGGTAGAAGACATATCCATGGCATTTTGGTTTCCAAAACTAATTTTAGAAGATGCTTCTTAATTTCCCCATTCATCTTCTCTACTTTCCCCGAACTCTGAGGATGCCACGGAGTACGCAAATCCCATTGTATTCCTAAGGCCACCATAACCCCTTGAAGAATTTTTCCAGTAAAATGAGTTCGTCTATTGCCTCTACTATTCCATATCTAGGAATTATTTGTTCTAAAAGCACTTTAATAACTGATCCTGTAGTTGCTGAAGCAACTGGAAATGCTTCTGGTTAGCTGGCATACTATTACCAAAAGATACTTAAGTCTTCCTGCTCAGGGCATTTCAGTAAAATTCACCTGACATCGTTGGAACGGGCGTACAGCCCAAAGTCACCCTCCTCTAGCAGCTTCCCTTGTAACCCGATTATTGACCTTAGCACAAATTAAACAACCCTCAATTGCTCTTTTTGCTAAAACAAAAAGACCCAAGGCAGCCTACATTTTGAGGAAGGCTTCCGCTAATCCCCGAGAACCCCAATGACTCCCCTCATGGAGTTGTTTTAATATTTGCAGGGCCAAGGCCTTCAGTACCCACTGTTTACCATTCTTTGTAAACCAATTATTCTCTCTTTTTTTTCTGCTCCACTATTTTTAATTATCTCCGACTCCTCTGGTGGAAAACACATCTTCTCTGGCAGTGGTGGAGTCACTGGGAGCAAAGGGAGGATCCTAGATACCTCTGGCAGAAGTGCTGCTTTCCGAGCTTCTTCATCTGCCAGTCGATTGCCTATTGCCTCTTCCGAGTATCCTGTCTGATGTCCCCTGACATGTATTATAGCCACTTTCTCTGGTAAATTCACCACCTCCAATAGGCAAGTAATTAAACCTTCATGAGCTAATAGCTTTCCTCTACAGGTTAATAACCCTCTTTCCTCCCATAATTTTCTAAATGCATGAGCCACCCCGGCTCATGCATATTTTGAATCTGTAAATATGTTTATTGGTTTTCCTTGATACAATTCACAGGCTCTTATTAAGGCATACAATTCTGCAGTCTGTGCTGACCATGTGGAGGGTAGCTTCCCTCCTTCTTCCAGTTCTCTTCCTTTTACTGCAGCATATCCTGTAACTCGTTTTCCTTCTATTACCCTTGAGGAACTGTCAATAAACACATTTTCCCCATTTGGCCAAGGGGCATCCCTTAGTTCTTCCCTAGCTCGGGTTTGAAGATCTATTACTTGAACACAGTCATGAATTTCCTCCGGATCTCCTCCCTCGGGGCCAGCTAAACAGGAGGCCGGATTAAACCCTTCCCCGCTTCATCCATTTAGAAGCTCTTTCAGTTAACAGAGCTTTAAGTGTGAGAGCTCCCCCCTGCTGTCAGTTTTCAAGCCTTGGTTACCCTTAAAGCCTTGGCTGCACAATTTTGTAAACAATGAGGCCACCCCCTTGCCACCAGATCCAACATTTTAGAAAAACAGGCAACAACCTAATCCACATCAATTGTTTCTTCACTATTTTCCCTGGTTCTTCTTGTTCCCACTCAAAAGGCAAAATATTGTTTGCTATCCTCCATAAGTGGGCATCCCCCAAAAGCCATCAGGTCCCTCCCCAATAAATTACAATCACAATTAGGGATGAACAAAAATTCATGCATCTCAAACTTATCTCTTCTATTAATAGCGGCTGGATGAAATGTACCCATTCATCCTTTCCACTTACTCCTTGGATAATTATAGATTATCTTGACAACTGTGCCCCTTTGGCACAAAGTTTAAAGTAGATTAAGAGGCTCAGGTATCCACTAAAAAGTGTACTTCCTCCCCATTTGGACCCACCCGACGGGTTACCAAGGGCTCCAAGGTGGTTCCCTGTAATACTAGGAGCCCCTGACACCCCTAACAATCCATTTCCATCAACCGGTGGACTTCATCCTCATTAGGATCCACCTGCTTCTGCGGACACTCTCTCTTCCAATGTCCTCCTTTCTTACAACTAGTGCACTGATTTCTTCCCAGCCCAGGCTTGGGTTGGCTCCTCCTCACCGAGGAAGGCAAGTTTCTGTTAAACCCTGATGGTTGCCCCCTCCGCTTCGATCTTGGGGTCCCAGCATTTTTCCCTTTGGAGGCTGTAAAAGCTGTGCCATCACTCTTGCCTTCATCTTTGCCCTTTCTTCATCCCTTCTTACATACACCTGTTATGCTTTTCTAACCAACTCATCCAAAGGCCCGTTATGTCAATCTTCACATCCCATGTCTCCTTCTGTGTTCCCTTTCTCTCCCCATTTTCTGACTCTCCCTTATTTCTTCTCTGACTCCACAAATTCCTGTTGGTGGCGCTCTTAACCATATTTCCCCACATTCTTTTTCAGTAAGTCGTCATAGAATGGTTTGAGTTGGAAGGAACCTTAAAGATCATCGAGTTCCAACCCCCCTGCCATGGGCAGGGACACCTCCACTAGAGCAGGTTGCTCAAAGCCCCATCCAGCCTGGCCTTGAACACTTCCAGGGATGGGGCATCCACAGCTTCTCTGGGCAACCTGTTCCAGTGCCTCACCACCCTCACAGTAAATAATTTCTTCCTAATATCTAATCTAAATCTCCCCTCTTCCAGTTTAAAACCATTACCCCTTGTCCTGTCACTACGCTTCCTGACAAAGAGTCCCTCTCCAGCTCTCCTGTAGGCTCCCTTCAGATATTGGAAGGCTGCTATGAGGTCTCCCCAGAGCCTTCTCTTCTCCAGGCTGAACAACCCCAACTTTCTTAGCCTGTCCTCATAGGAGAGGTGCTCCAGCCCTCTGATCATTTTTGTGGCCCTCTGCTGGACCCGTTCCAACAGGTCCATGTCCTTCCTGTGTTGAGGACTCCAGAGCTGGACACAGTATTCCAGGTGGGGTCTCACGAGTGTAGAGTAGAGGGGTAGAAAAGTCCTTTCTCAGTGTCCAAGTATAAGCATAAACACTGAGAAAGACTAGCATCATCTGACCCAAGAGGAGGCCATCTAAAACCTTTTTGCAAATTATATTCAGGCCAGATAAAATAACAAAATTTTACCATTGTTTCCTTAGTTATTTCTGATTGAATGTATAGATCTCCCCAAGGTCTTAACATTCTCCCCAGGGGACTTTCTGGGGGTATTTCGGGATCGTCATCCCAGTCGTCGAGACCCATTCTCGACTTTCCCTTACCACCTTCCTTGGACGTCCTCCCTCTTTTACTCCCCGAATTTCCTGTGGTACTCACTGGTGAGGTTTCCAATGGTCTCTTCATCGACCTCTGTGATCCGTTGCTCGTCTGTCTCCTGAACAGTCTCAGGTACCCAATCAGTCATCCAGTGCCAGCAGCTGTCGAAGGGAACTGATCACTGAAATTCTGGTGAGGCGTGCTATCAGCTCCATTCGTCATCTGCTGTCTTTGGAAGGTCGAAGGATCCCAGACGAGCCCCCACTTGTGCAGAAAATCCCGTAGCCAGAGGTCAATGTTCACAAAGGAGACAGAGGAGTCCTGCAAAGACTTTATTTGAATAAAGGGAGAGTCCACTGGGGCATTCCCCTGTGGGGTCTCTTGATTTTTCCAGAGGATGCAGCCTCCATTTTATCCTAATTACTTGGCCGCATGTAACCCTCTTCCTTTCCCTATTGGCTGAGGTACTTGGAAGGTACAGACTTCTCAATCCACCTGTTACATAGGAGTTTAACTTTTGTGGTTTTATAATTGTCTAACTTCTGTATTTTCAGTTAATACCCCTATTTTTCAGTTATCTCATTCCTGCAGTTTCAATTAACTCTCCTATTTTCTTCAGTTATCTTACTCTAGCAATTTAAATTAACTTCCCTGTTTCTGGAGACACTCTTATCCCTATCTTATCAGCATGTAAGTATATAGAAGATAAAAGCAATAAAAGACAACCTGAATTATTTAAAATATAGTGGTAAATCTAATTTGTTTTTCTAAAATATAATTTACTGAGTGTATGAGTGAAGGAATTAATGTGTGTATCTTAGCTGTAGTAAGGTTTTGGATGATATCTTGGAGGCTTTCTCAAAACAAGTTGAAGACATGCAGCCTAAATGGAATTGCCTGGTGATTTATGGAATTTGGAGTAGTTACCTGTGCTCTTGCTCACTCTGGAAAGACACTTCAGATCTAGACTTACGGGAGTCTGTCTTGAGATGTGTTCTTGTCAGTATTGTTATTCCTGACTTATGTGGCATGAACCAGCCCCAAAAAACCCCAAACCCCAAAAATACTCTAACCAACAAAACAACAACCCAAAACTTACTGATGACACCAGTTGGGACAAATTGGAACAAACATTGCAGAGAACAAAGCCAAAACCCATAATGCTCTTGGTACATTTTAAAGGTCCAAAATCAAGCTAAATGAAATTAAATGCAAGCAAGGATAGCATGCTTCATTTAGAAAGGAAAAGTCAAAAGTAAAACTTGTTTTCCACTGTTAAAGATGACCATGATTGATTGTATGTTGTCTGGTGGGGCTAAGACTGGATATAACCCATTTAGCATAAATTATGTTCATTCTAAATTAAGCATTAGGCTAATAAAGTACTGGCTGTCTGTAGTTGATATTATAGACTTCTTTGGTGGAAAGCCTTAAAATCAGAGCAGGCAAAGTTCTGTCAGAGAGCGTAGATATAACTACTTCGCCTTCAAGTATGCCAACCCTCTTAGTATGTAATTTTTATGATGCCTTGGCTTGCTGGGGAATAATGCTTTTTGCCAAGCTGGACATGTACAGAGCAAAATTGTATCCCACCATACTGAAAACTGAAGGGTCTCGTTCTTTGTTGCTCATGTGAGTTGAGCTGGTAGGTGGTGGAAGAGGCAGAAATGTGTTCTCTATCTGTTACCTTACCACATGCTGCCAATAAACATAAAAGGTTTTGTTAAATTTTCTTAGTGGCTCCTCTTCTTGTTTCATTAGTTCTATATTAATTTCATCTTCTTGACAGCATGTATCTGAAGGTGGAATCTCTCTGCCTGCAGCATCAAATAACCAATATTTTAGATTAAACAGCGGTAAACTAATCAATTCAATCAATCAGATTTGTAGTTGCCACTCCCAAAAGGCCCCAGTGCAGCCTCCAGCCTCGCCACTACCTCAGCTGCTGTATTTGCAATCTGAGGCAGGCCCTGTTTCAGTCCTGAGCTGCTCTGCCTCCTCTAATGGTATCAAAATATGTTGATCGTATACCACAGCTGCTGCTATGTTTTTGCTAGGATTTCACCTTGAGTTTCACTCTAGTTAAACACATCCCTTTTTCCAGGTGAAACATGTATGTGAATGTGTGAAGTCTGTGGTAAATTGTGTTGAATTCAGTAGAAGTCAGATTGGGTTAGTATGTTTAAATATGCTGATTTAAAAAACAAACTAAATACTTCACAGTTAAGTATGAGCCTTGCAATCTGCTAATACAAAGTCCTAATTCTGTAAGTGATTTATGATTCAGAGGCCTCAAGTTAACTAGCTAGTTATGTGTAAGGCATTTTTGTTGTGTTTTAAAGCCTCTAGATCAGGAGGAAAAATAGAATTATGCTCAGCAGATTTCCCTATTGTACATCAATGAATAGGTTAAGCTAAATGCTCCGAAGGTGTAGTATTGGAAAGATTAAGATTACAGTTCAAAGCTATATGACTTGCTCATATACTTCTCATGCTAGAAGAATTTAGATGCAGCTTCAGTGATGCACTGGTGAACGCTTCCAACTTGCCACAGTAATACATGAATGCGCTTTCCAGAGTTTAGAGTGGAGTTGGGATTCTTCACGTTGTTGCTGTTTAAATGGTGTCTAGGTAGGTAAATTTCACATGCTGATCTCTATATGTTTAACTCTTGGTGACCACAGTTGAAAACTTCAATATATCAGAAGGATTAACTATCTGATGCCCCTTAGTTTTTTCTTTTATTTAAATTGCATTGGTAAAATGGAGGAATATGGAAATGCACAGTAAATATCTTCTGATGCCTGTTGAACTGCAATCTCAGATTTGAAGAAATCTTGATTTGAAGAAAAGGTCAGTTAACCTTCTTTGTACTCTAGAGAGGAAAAAGTGGTTCATGCAATCTTACTACAGCAGTAATTTGTTAATATTCATCCATCAAAAATTAAGTAAAAGTTTCCTATTCTCTATGACAGTGAAAAAATTTCCTTAATAAAAGGGGAAAATTTGACTTTGTGCCCTTGCCCAGGTATCTTGATGGCTGCGAGGTTCTGCTTTGGAGTTAAATGTTGAGCACTGCCAGATGCCAGATATTGAGACCAGGCTGAGTTTTGTTGGCAAATGGGATCTGCAAGTTAATTGGTGTTTTCTGCAGGCTTTTGGCTGTGAAATGAAATTGGAAGCTCTTTAGCCACATGGGTAATACAGGACTGTCAAGTTCATTTTCCTGGTGAATGAAGCCAGGCTGCTGTTATGCAAAGATGGGTTCTGTCCATCTTTTTTGATGATGATTTCCTTCCTCCTTCATTACGAACAGTAGAAGATTATTGGCATGTGCCATAATGGTATTTGAAATTGAGAGTATATGAGGCTGGAGTATGACACGAAGTGGGAGCTATTTTCAAAGAGGATATTCTTTCATGTGGTTAAACTGCATTTATCGGATTTGAGGAATAATGGTGAAAGTAACTTTAGTCTATAAGCATAACTTGAGGAAGTTATTTTTAATGCCATACCGAAAGTTTGGGTTTCCATTTAGTTCGGTTGAATGGAAAGTACTTTTATAGTAGGAGCCAAATTTTTTCAAGTACCCATATAAAAACAGGTTTTGAAGTTTTTATTCCTAAGCTGTTGAACTGATTTACTTATAAATGTTCTAAAAAATTGCTCTGTATTGGAGCTGGTACAAAACTCATTGTGGCCCTAACTGTAGAGTCATTACTTCCAAGATTAGGTCTGAGTTTTACTGCGAGTCCAAACTTGTACTTAGCATTATTTTTTTTTTTCCTTCCTCTATTTTTAATACAGTAACATTAAGCTGCCATTTAATTTTCTGATACCACTTCTAGTAAATACTAGAGCTAAAGAGAAGTAATAGATCTACGGAGAGGAATTACTGAATCTTCACTAACTTCTGCAGTCCAGCAATCTGGCCTTGTGATATTTTCCAGTTTTCTGCCTTGAATGGATACTGGAAAAATAACTGAAAAATTGGAAAAGTAATCTAAAGTGAGAGGTGCAAGAATCTCAGTCTGCTTAGACCTGTCATGCAAGACAAAGGAGGATGATCTCCTTTGTGATTTAAGAGACCTACATAGACGAAAAACTTGATAGTGAAGACACTTCTAGCAGTCAAACAAAAGGTAGCTGAAAATTGTAATTGGAGCTGGACAAATTTAACTAGAAAACTTTGAAATAATCTTAATCATGGTAGCCAGGCAGTAGATCAGCTAACCAGGAGCTGTGCTAGATTCTCATATTGGAAATCTTAAAAATTGAAGTATGCTGGTTTTTGTAGAAACCCAACCATCACTTTTGGACTTGAAGACAAAATTAACTCAGGAAATCTTAGAGTATGAAGGAATTCAGACTAGACAATCAGAATGTGTTCTTCTGGCCATTTATATTGGATTATTTAACTTCTGTGAACATAGTTGTGGCAATCATACTTTTTTTTTTTTTCCTGACCTTTCCCACCATACAAGGGAGTGTTTGCCCATGCTCCACTCTTTTAAAAAAATTAGATGTATTTTCATCCCTTTCTTTTATTAGTATCTTGTTTTGTTTGACAAACTTCTCAAACTTTCCAGTTTTGTATCTTCCTAAAGAAAATTAACTGAGAGGAATTCATTCATCTTTATGTTACATTTAAGTAGAGGTAGGGTAGTGTATTTATAGTTAGCAGTCATGTTAACTTTTATTCTGAAAATTGTCAGTCTCTTAAAATAGACTGGCTGCTGAAAATGTATTACTAGTTAAAATACTTGATAAAATATCTAGTCTCTGTTTTGGGCAGGAGCGTACTTTGTGTTCACCACCTAGCTGTAAATGCTGGCAACTACTTAATATGATTCTTCACAATTTTAAGTTATTCATAAAGGAGTATTTTTGCACTATTTGTGCTACTATTAGCAATGTTTTTCCTTCAATTGACTGTTCGTGAACAAATGAATGAATAGTTTTGTGGATATTAGGGAAGTTAATCGGTGAGATTCATTTGCAGGTGCTTTATACTTTCCCCTAGCTTTGTAGACCAATACTCTGTGACTTGCTATGGTGATTATAGGTTATAAGGTACTATAAGTACATAGAGGGGCACATGGGCATGTGACAAATACCTAAATGCTCTCTTAGGGAGATTGTAGTCTCAGGCTATGATACTGTAAACTGTGCCTTTCAAGCAAATTTCTCTTCTTCTATGAAACCCTTTGGTCAAATGGCAGTGTCCGCAAAGATGCAGCAGTTTTTAAAACAAACTGAAAAAGGCACAACCCAGAACAACAGGCTCATGCAAAATGACTGAAGTCCTTGGTTAGTTCCTTTTTCCATTATGCTAAAAGTTGAAAATGTAGGAAGACGGGAGGAGGAGTTTTTCGTTACTTGACGCACACAGATCAGAGCATGTAGCTGATGATAGCTTAGAGTAGAATCTCAAAATTTAAATACCTGTTTCTTTTCAGCAGAATACAAGTGTGCCTTTAACCCTTGGAGCAGAGGTATGCAGCAAGAGAGAAAGGGAAACTTAAGGAATTAGACACTTTTTTTTTTTGTCTCTGGGTTACACCTCCACTCCCTCTAATGCATATTCAAAGTTTAGTGTATAGAAGGGCAATGATTCCCTCTTGCCATCAGTGCTGCAGGTAATCTATTGCATTAATCGGCCGGCTAGTGTGAAATGCATGGGGAGTGATTATACTATCACACAGAATACAATCAGCATGAAGCACTTGTCAAGACCAATACATCAAGGTTTAATTCAGTAATAGAATGAATTAGAGCAAAATGAAACATTCTGTTCTTCAAGAAACACAGCACCCATAGCGAGCCTTTTTATCTGAAGGCTGCATTGAGAAACCAGAGTGCATTAAGGAATTATTTTTATGAATAAAATTGCAACTTGGATCTGATTGAATGCCAAGAGTACTTTTCCTTGGGGTTCTTATTGAGGAGAGAACAGCACTGAAGTGCTTTGCGTATCTTCGCTATTCCATAAAACCAGCTGTTCTCCAATGGGAGTTCTGATTATGCTTTGTTCTAATGGAGAGCTCTCTGTTCCTGGAGGAGCAAGGTGACTTTGCCAGTCATTCTGAAGGCACTTGTCCTTCTTGTTGAGAAGCAATAAATATCATAGACTACCTTCTTTGAGGTTTCCAAGTGACTGTCCCAGTGAAAGTGCATGTGTTTAAAAAACAGATGTAAACCGCTTTAAAATCCTTTGCTGATGCTTCTATTTTAAAGGGGTCACAGGTTCCGTCTCCTATTATTGTTACTATTCTGTAACAGGAACAGTGTGGTGAGTAGGACTCAGGAGGTGATCGTCCCCCTGTACTCGGCACTGGTGAGGCCCCACCTTGAGTACTGTGTTCAGTTTTGGGCCTCTCACTACAGGAAAGACATTGAGATTCTGGAGCAGGTCCAGAGAAGGGCAACAAAACTGGTGAGGGGTCTGGAGAACAAGTCTTATGAGGAGAGGCTGAGGGAGCTAACAAGCAATAGGATAAGAGGAAATGGCCTCAAGTTGTGCCGGGGGAGGTTTAGACTGGATATTAAGAAAATTTTTTACACTGAAAGGGTTATCAAGAATTGGAACAGGCTGCCCAGGGAAGTGGTGGAATCTCCATCCCTGGAGGTATTTAAAAGACGGGGGGACATGGTGCTGAGGGACATGATTTAGTGTTGGTTTTTGTCAGTTAGGTTGACGGTTGGACTAGATGATCTGAAAGATCCCTTCCAACCTAGGCATTTCTATGGTTCTGACACTTCCAATGCTGGAAAATGATGCTTTTGTAATAGAATTGATTAGGCTCAAATGGGGCACAGTGGCAAGTGTGCAGCAAGTGCTGAAGCTGAATTGTCTGTTGCAGAAAGGGAATGATCTAGATTACCTGGCTTTACTTTCTTTGAAATAATCAAATGTTACTAATGTGGTAGCTTTTGGGATTTTTAAGAAAGAAACATATGTTAATGGGAAGAGCAAAGACATGTCAAACGTGCATCAGTTTCTTGCATATTTTAATTTTGCAAATGAATGGATTGATCTTAAGTCTATTAAATGTAAAATTCCAAGGCAAAGGCCAAGTTTCAGCTACTGATTACACAGGTATTGTAAATGAGAAACGCCTACCCAAACCAGGGCTGCTACACAGCAGCCCTGACAAGATAGCATAATATTTCTAGGAAGAGCAGATTTCTTGGGAAGACTGTAATCAAACAGTTAAACAGAATTGTATGCTGGATCTTCAGTCATGCTCAGTGTCCTAGCCCCCACTAAAACTGTTTCCACCACCACCCTCCCATTTACTGGGACAAGAGTAAAATATAATGGGAGTTATGAAAACTGAGTAATGCTTGATCTCTTGGGAGAGTGTATACATTCCTTGCACTTTCTTTGGCTTCATGAATACATGCATACACAAGATGTGTAACTATTTACAGCACCTACTTTTACAGTGACTGAATACTACTTAATGTTTTTCAGTTTGCATGTCTAAATCCTAATCTGTGTAAAGGCATGCTGTTCCTTTCTCCCTCATTAATTCAGAGGTATGGACGTCTACTGAGAAATACAAAAGTACTGATGTTCCCCCTATATGTACAAGGCATGCATTCTTTGTGTAAAGCAGTAATTTCTTTATGGTGTGAGGCGCACTAAAGATGAATAACAACCGTGCATTTTCAAAAAGAGGGCTATTTGAACCAAAGGTCTATTTTGGCAAAGCTGGCTTTTTCCAGGTCAAAATGATTAGTGTTGAACCAAAACAGGCAATTCCTCACTGCAATATGACAGTTATAATATTAATTCCCTTGTGAAATTAATATCAAATTGCAGTCACAGCATGACTTGTCTTCCAGTTATCTTCTGGGGGAAAAAATTTTCCATATTGGTTTGTGATATTTTGCCACTGTGCTGTGAGGAGCTTCATATTGGAAAGACATGGGTCACAGTCAAGGGATCCAAATCAGAACTTTACTTTTGGTTTAGTTTGGGGGGGTAGATGATATGTCAGCCTTCTGAGATCCAGTATGAAAAGATATCTGGTGCCTGGGGAAAGGGAGACAGGAAAAAGTGAACTGTGTTAGAAAAACAGAATATGTAAACACAAGCACATTCTCTGTTTACTTTTTTTCTTTTTCCATTTAATGAGACATTTGTTCATATTGCGGGTGGCATTGGTAATATCGTTAAATCTAGTCAAACAGGTAAACTTATTTGAGAATGCCAGGAATGTATTTTGGGAAACTTCTTTTTGTGTATAGGCTGTTGCAAACAGCAGTTTCTGGGCTGAAGTCACTGGATTTAGGTATATTCCCCACTAATTAATTACAAGTAGCTGCCCTTCATTTTTTCCATAAGTGTTATCTGTAGTAAGGGGTGTTATCAGCAGTTTCTCCATATAGGAGCCATTAGGCAGAAAATAGAGAATCTCCTGTTTGAGGCCAGCGTAAGCTTTTAGGTTGGTGGTGACGTTTATGGGCCAGTTTATGAGGGCTTCCACTGAACAGCATCAGAGTGAAATAGGAAGAATATCCTCCGGGCTCCTTCCAGTTGGCATGTGGTAAAATCTGGGCACGAGCGAACATTTTCCTTGGATTTTTCAGAGGGAGAAGCAGGACAGGAACCAGTGAATTGAAAGAGCCAGAATGGAGTAGGTATCAGGGGAGGGGGAAGGGTGCTTGGGGAGAAGGAGGAGGAAGAAATGAATACAGGCAAAGGCACACACACTGGGGGGAGGGGGAGATCACACACATACACACAAAAACTTGAAACTCAAATAGGCTGAAGAGTGTGGGGTCATTGGCATTGTGCTTCCTTCTCCCAGATTGTAGCCTTTGTAGGGCTACAGGAGCTGAGTCTGAGGCTCTTTCTGTTCCCTTCTCTACTCATGGGGGAGGTTCTGTTTGTCACCCCTCTTTCTGCAGGGAGTCAGGGCAGCCATAAAAGCTGGGTGAGATCTCAGATGTGCACGCAGCTCACTCTGAAGTTAGGGTGAGCAGGGTGCAGTTGATCTACTGAAATTTTAAGTGTTTTGTGTGGAGTTTTTTTAGACACTTGTCCTTGTGTTTCATTTGCATAAAAATAGCATGGATTTCTGAGGCAATCACTGCTAACAATGTAGTTACGCTTGACATAGTTTCCCTCTAAATCAAATAAGTTTTTAAAGGATTTTAGTACTTTGGGGTATCTCTTCCCTTTCCTGCCTCTTAGACCTTCCGCGTGCATAGTGGAGCTTCTGAAGAAGGCAAGTGAATTTCTTTGTTTCTATTGGTGTTTCTGAGATCCAGAAAAAGAAAAGGCCACTCATTTTGTAGGGACATGGTGTAATAAGTAGTGTACGTTCCACCTTGCTGGATGACTGAAATACCACATATGGTTAAGATAGTCCACTTTGCTTTTGCTGCAGTCTGAAAACCCTGGAATCTGATTATAAAGTATTACATTGGCTTTTTTTTTTTTTAGATGCTGAGAGGTACAGTGTCTCCTCAGTGCCCTAAAGTAATACTTGATTTTTGAAAATAAATAAGCCCAAGATGACTATTCTACAAGGCTTTCCAATATGCCCCATCTTCTATTTTGTTTTGTACATTGCAAGAAATATAGCCCTCTTGTCTTGGGCAGCGCTGAATGCATTGGTGCTTAATAATAAGAACCAGTTGTAATGCTGTACAGAAGAACCTGGACAAGCTTGAGAAATGGACCCACGTGAACCTCATGAAGTTCAACAAGGCCAAGTGCAAGGTCCTGCACCTGGGTCGGGGCAACCCCCAGTATCAATACAGGCTGGGGGTTGAAGGGGTTGAGAGCCTTGCCGAGAAGGACTTGGGGATACTAGTGGATGAAAAGCTGGACATGAGCTGGCAATGTGTGCTTGCAGCTCAGAAAGCCAACTGTATCCTGGGCTGCATCAAAAGAAGTGTAGCCAGCAGGTCAAGGGAGGTGATTCTGCCCCTCTGCTCTGGTGAGACCCCACGTGGAGTACTGAGTCCAGCTCTGGAGTCCTCAACACAGGAAGGACGTGGACTTGTTAGAGTGGGTCCAGCGGAGGGCCACAAAAATGATCAGAGAGCTGGAGCACCTCTTCTATGAGGATAGGCTGAGAGAGCTGGGGTTGTTCAGCCTGGAGAAGAGAAGGCTCCAGGAAGAGCTTATTGCAGCCTTTCAATACTTAAAGGGGGCTTATATGAAAGATGGGGACAGACTTTTTAGTAGGGCCCGTAGCGATAGGACAAGGGGTAATGGTTTTAAACTAAAGGAGGGTAGATCCAGACTAGATATAAGGAAGAAATTTTTTACAATGAGGGTGGTGAAACACTGGAAGAGGTTGCCCAGAGAGGTGGTAGATGCCCCATCCCTAGAAGCATTCAAAGTCAGTTTGGACGGGGCTCTGAGCAACCTGATCTAGTTGAAGATGACCCTGCTCATTGCAGGGGGGTTGGACTATAGATGGCCTTTAAAGATCCCTTCCAACCCAAATCATTCTATGATTCTATTCTATAAATTGACTGTGTTTGGGGAGTGAAGCGTGTTGAAGAGCATGTCTAAAGAAAGTCATATGATTTGATTTTAAAAGAAGTTTTTAAAAAGAGTACTGGCTTTATTCACTCCCATGACATGTTTTGGACACTTTTTTTAAAAAACAAAATACAACCAAAAAAAACCCCATAAACAAAACCCAAAAAAACCAACAAAACAGTGTGGTCTGCTGTACGTAACTACTGTGCAGTAATCTGTATTAGTGTAGTATCTCTGTGGTGTTCTGCGCTGTACCATATCTTATTTTGTTGTGATTTTCAGATTTCTTTGATATTACTTTTCCATTCCATGTCTGCCTGAATAGCAGTAGACTTGCAACCTTAAGGATCAAGCTCTGTTTCCACTGGCTACTGTGCTGTGGCATACCAACATACTGAGTTACTTTAGGAATAAATGTATTGTCATGGCCTGTGCTCTTGGGTATCCATTTTGCATTCTTAGTTAGCAAAAGAATACTTGAATATGAGAACTCTCTTCTCTTGGAAGAACCAGCTGCATTTTTTTCTTTTTTTTATTTTTTTTTTTGAGCCTGTCATGAAGATTGCATAGTTTAAGCATATTCTTTAAATCTCTTGTAGCGTATAAGGCATGTTCTTAATGAGCAAATGAACTCTTGCTAAACAGTACTTTCAGATGTCTTCATGCTTCTGTCAAAGTTCACGTTGATGAAGAGACAGCTGATTTAGAGAAAAATCTTTCAATTTGAAAATTGTTGCTAGAGACCCTGATGTATTTATGCCTGCCCTGCCATATAATGTCAGGGAGCAGGTTCTAAAGTGATGGCGTATGTGAAACGTCAGTGCAAATTAGCTTTCTATTCAAGCTCCATAAACAGAAAATGTAAAACATTTTCTAGTGTAACCAAATTAGTGAAGTAGTAGCAGTAAAAATATCTTATTCCTGTTAGACTGTGCAAAACCAGTGTTTACTGAATCTCTGAGGTCCAGATATGTTTGGGAATGAGTTATATGATCAGCAGTACTTCTGCTGGGTTTTAAGTGTGAAAGTATATGTTTACAAAATACATGTCTTACTAATGCACTTGTTTGGGTTCCTGTAATGGGAAGCTGGAAGATACATAGTTCTTGTTTGTAGAAAACAACATTTGTGTCTGGTACAAAAAATTAGAAGAAAAACTTGGATAATTTCCTGCCGTAACTTTATGTGAATTCTTGTTTGCTTTTGACTGATGTTCCTGTCTGATGGGCCGTACATTGTGAACTATGGATTTTCTAATACAAAAGATCCACTTAATGCCTTTTATTTGAGAAGGTTGGCTTGATACAGTCTTTCAACTGCTTCAGATAGGCCACACCAGCTCCAAGATTCTGCGTCAGGAATTCAGTCTGCCTGGTGTTAGACGTAGCTGGGAAACAAGAAATGTAGCCTTTGAGGAGAGAAAAAGTGTTGCAGTATAGAAGTTTGCAATTAGTCATTGGCTGTTGCATTTTTAATAGAACACCTAATTTAGCAATTTTTTTTTTAAATCAGGTGCTCTGTGGATGTGTATAGTCTTAAATCCCCACTGCAAGTTGGAGCAGAAGGCCGGTTGGCTAAAACAGCTGAAAAAATGGAACAATGTGGATGTTTGTCCCTGGGAAGATGGAAACCATGGAAATGAGCTGCCCAATTTAACCAATGCTTTGCCTCAGGGTGCAAATGCTAACCAAGGTGAGCCTAAATATACGCACTGACTGCAACATATAATATAGTCTCTATCTTGTATACTCTAGCCTTGCAGAATTCAGCACTCTTTCCTGGGACAAGTAAATTTCTTGTTGAGGATTGACCAGCCAAATTTATTTTCACTAATACTATCCTTGCAAAAAGGATAAATGGGTGTGTGTGTGCACTGGGGCTGCAATGTTTTCAAAGTAAAATAAATAAAATACTTGTTGCATGAAAATTGGATGCCCCTGAAGTATGTAATGTAAAAGCCTATTGTTTCTTTGCTTGACTATAATCTTATCTCTCTTATGGTATTGGAGTTTTTCTTTTGTTTGCAGTTAGAAAGCCTGTGATACTTAAAGGGAAATCTGTTGTAACTGCATTAAACTGAGTGTGTGAGAAACTAAAGCAACTATCTATGGGATATGCTCTGTGTTGTGCAGTCTGCATTGACTGAGGGGGGTTGCAGAGGCAACACTGCCTTCTCGGAGGAGGTGTCTTTCTTACTCGATATCACACTGTCTAATCTAAAATGTGATTATCAAATCTGACAGAAGCCTTCTCCTTCAAGCAAAGATTGCTACTTTGCTAATAACTGAGGAAGATGCAGGATATTTACCTGGGAAAAAAAGCCCTCATAATCCTCAAAACCCTCAGTATTTTGATACATATTTCATATAATCATGATAAAGTTAAAATTAAGTGCTTGTGGGAGGTGACAGATTTGGGCTTAGATGGGTCTTTCCTTGTTTCTTTTTCTTGGAAGATCACCTCTGAAGGAAATAGACTTGGTTCATTTTTAAATCATGCAGCTAGCTGAGGACAGAAGTTCATTCAACATATACCTTCCTACAGAGGTGTTTTGCTTTCTGGATCTTGTGATGTTCAGTCCAACCTGGGCAGGCTAGTGGCAACTCTGACACGGCATTTCAACATTCATAAACACAGTGCCATAGGAAGATGTCCAGTAAGGATTACGTCAGTCCCGTGGCCTCAGTACCTTGCTTTCTTTGCAGTATTTGTATATGTTTATGACAAAAAATTAGACAAGTGTTCAAAGTCACATCTCAAAGAAAACAACTAAAAGTCTTCATGCAATGTTTATTTCTCTCTCATCCTAAGTAGCTCTGAGTCTGAGGAGAAAAGCTGGGGATGCTTGAGTAGCTGTGTGCCATATACTTTCTAGTTTGTTTTTAGGGGAGTTCTGTATATGCTGTTTAATGTCTTTCATCTCTAGCTGTTCCTTTTGTAAAGTCTTATTTAGCATTAGCTGTGCTGGTTTGTAGATCTCTCTGAATGCAAAGTGAATGGCACGCACTTCGCCTGAGCTATTGGGTTGTGAAGTGTCATCTGTGGGCCACTCCTTGTGGAGCGGGGAAAGGCAGGCTGCCGTCAGTTGGGGATTAGTGAATAGGCAGAAGACAAGAATGCTGTGAATGACTGATTCACATATGAATGAGTAAAAACTGATGCAGCTTTCTGAACTTGTGAAAATTACAGATTCGTCAAACAGGCCACATCGGACAGTATTCACTCGAGCCATAGAGGCGTGTGATCTGCACTGGGAGGACAGCCATTTACAGCATGTTATTAGCAGTGACCTATACACCAACTACTGTTACCATGACGACACTGAAAACTCACTCTTTGACTCTCAAGGGTGGCCCCTCTGGCATGGTAAGTGGCTAAACCGGAAAGACTTTTCCATGACTTGCTGCTTTGTTCAGTTTCTGTGGCATTATTTTGGGGGGATTATGGGGAGATGAATGAAAAGCCTGGCAAAAAGAACAGAGGCTCCCTTGAAATGCTGGCTCAGAACTAGTCCTTAAAGTGTCTCTTCCATAGTTTTAAAAACAAAACAAAGGAAACAAATGAAAAAGCCCTTTTTGAGTAACCTAGCAAAACAGGCAATTGCAGACATGGAAGCATTGCTATTCCTCAATTATTTTCTCCATTTTAGAACATGTTCCTACAGCCTGTGCGAGGGTGGATGCGTTACGATCTCATGGATACCCACAAGAAGCACTGAGGCTAGCAATAGCTATTGTTAATACGCTAAGAAGGCAGCAGCAGAAACAGCTGGAAATGTTCCAGGCTCAGAAGAAAGGTAAATGTGGGGAAGAGAGAAGGGCAAAGGACATGACAAGGTGACAATAACACCGGACTGGAACTTTGCATGAGAAAACTGCTTTTGAAACTAAAGCAGAAGAGGTGACTTTAACTCTTCAGTCCAAACGATCATAGTGGTAATGTCACATTCTGGATGTTGGAGGGTTTTTTTTAAGCTGGGTTATGAGCTCTGCAGGGCAAGGACTCTGTTCTGTCTTCGGCAATACATCTGACATGATGGGGCCTTTATCCAAATAAGGGGGTTTGGTTCTACAGTGTAAATATTCATCCTGTGTAATTTATAGGCTTTTAAACAGAGCTTTACAATTGGCACATCAGGTACTTAAAATATTTTTTTTCCTCTGACATAATTTAGCAGAGCTATATATTTCTGAGTTGGAAGCCTAAATTTGACATTAAGGGTAACAAGGCAAAGTCTGCACTACAGAAATTCATCAAACTTGGCAGTTTGTTCCAAAAGTCTCTTATGGTGCTTAAAACTTTAGTGGATTAACATCACTGGAAATGAGATTTTTTTTGAAACACTGGCTTTATAAAATGTTCTGCGGTGTTCCTCTGAGCACTACCCCTATTTTTTTTGAAGGAACATTCTACCAAAAATAATCCTGCACTGAACTTTGTCATAAGTTTGAAGAAGTAGTGGAAGAAGAAAGGGATGGCTTTGTGGTTAATGAATGCACATGGAAAAACTGGAATTACGTTCTCGGCTACTACAAGAACACCTTTAATTCAAATTTTATTTTAGGTCTTTGTTGCTACTCTTAACTATGTGTATCCTCATGCATTGTAGGCAAAAATACCAGTGTGAAGTCATGTGTGTAAATTTTTCAAGTGTATGTGCAGGTGTTTTCCCAGAAATGATAATTTAGAAATTGAAGTGAAGACAAGATAGACACCTGACTGAAAAAAAAAAATAACTAGTTCCTGTGTGTCTCCATTTCTTCTTCACAGTGCGCAAGGAAGAAGTGTTGAGCACTATTGTGGATCTTAGATTTGAAAAAAACTTAAAAGCACTTTGTATTATTACTTAGGAGGATTTTTCTGAGTCTTTTTATCGTGTAATATATATTTCCTTAACATGTGCTCCCTTAAAAGCTTTGCACCTTTTCCAGCTCCTCAGACTGGGGAGGTAAGAAGGGAGGGGGCTATGTCAGTGTGTGTATGTGTGTACATACCGCTGACAGGTGTGAAAGGTCTGCTGTAAGCATGCTGGTCGTAGTACTGCTCCTTTTCATTCCCAGTTGCTAATGCAGTATCTAGACATTCAATATTTCTGTTAAGTTCCTTTCCCTGTGAGTAGTTTCTATAGATGTCAACTAATATTATGCTAAAAATGGAGTGTATGAAATGGATTCATCCTACCGCAAAATAAAGAAGTTTGTCATTTCTGTGTTGTTACTCACTGCTTTTGGGTTTTTTTTCCTCTTATGTTTGGAATTTTTAAAAAATATTCTTTTAATACTGCAAAATGTGCTGGTCTTCTCTATAAGCAGTTTAATTCTGCAGCTACAGTTTCAGTTCAGCAACCACCACTTGCTTCTGCTTAGTTTTCATTCATGTGACTGATCTGGTGTCCATGGAACCACTTGTGGGATTTAAAGTTAAATTTCTATATGAATGGAGGACTGAAGCCTTTGTTTGGCATGACAAGAGTGAAGCTCATAAATTGACACAGTAGATGAAATGGAATATAAGTAAGTCAGTAAGAAGTCACTGATATTAATCCTTTTTGGTAATACTATGTGCTTTTGCCTGTCGTCTTTAGCACATGGTATTTGTTAGTAAGACAATTGTTTACTTGTTTGTTTTTCATATTATATATCAGTTGATTTAAAAAAAAAGCCACCCTCCTGAACACTCAGTTCAACAGTGTGGCTGTGTTTCACTTTGTAGCTGCACATTTAAATAGGCAAGAAGCAAGTTTTTAAAGCTTTGTGATAATACGTATGGTTACTCAGAAAGATGGTGTCATGGTTGTGGCTGGATTGACCAATCAGAATGACAGATGGCCCCTCCCTCCCCCCTCTAAGGAAAAGAGAGGAGAGGAAGAGATAGAGATTTATGAATTTAGAAAAAAACTAAGCTACTTTAATGAAAATATTAATAAATAATGGAATAATAATAAGAAAATTTTAAAAAGGAAAAAAGTATACAGTAGATACAAAACAGTATCAAGCTCCCAGGATGACGATCACGTCACCAGCAGGCACAGGGGAAAGTCCCAGACTGGATTTGGTGACGGACAGGAGCTGGATTCCAGATCTGGAGTCAGGAACGCATGGATCAGGATCAAAGACAGACGAACAGACAGGGTCCTCCTCAGACATCGGCCATTGAAGAGAGAGAACTGACCCTTTGATCCCTCAGCTTTTATACTGAGCGTGATGCAGATGGGATGGAATACCCTGTTGGTCAGTTTTGGGTCACCTGTCCTGTCCGTTTCTCCCTACAGGTGTGACCCCTCTACGCTTTTCTGCTTCCGACCCTTCAACAGGGCAAATAACGAAGTTACCTGACCTTGGTTGTTATAGCAATAAGTATAAGCAAGGGCCTCTCGGCATACCATTCCTTGGTATAATCAGGTCTTATCACTATGAGAGTGAGCAGTTTCTGAACAATATGCTGTTAATTTTCAGAGTTTAGTTAGTTAGAAGAGGCCCAGCTAAAAAGTAAAATTACTGAATAGAAACTTGGTTCTGTTTTACCTCAAACCAGGACAGATGGCACTTTGTGAACAAGAGAGAGCAGAGGCAAGTACAAGTTAGTGTGTAATAGGCAGAGAAACAGAGTATCCGTAATGGCTTGTATACAATTTTTAAATGGTCACTTGTAATGCATCTGATCTCTCATATTTCAGTCATGGAGAAAAAAGTTGGGTGTTGGAGTCAAAAGGGAGCTACTGCTATAAGACCCTTAGTGAAAAAAAGGATTTGGGGAATCTCTAACATCTGTTACACAGCCACACTTCCTTCAATTCCTTATGCTAAAACAATTTTTTTCATGTTGTAACTGATTGATGGATGAGGGCTACAAAACAAAGTAACCATGAAGGTATTTGTTGACTGAAAATTTAGAATGACAAAAACATGCACTTAAAGGACAATTTTTTCTTGTATACCTCATTTAAATACTCTGTCTTTTTTTTTTTAGGAGCTGTCATCCTGAGTTTATTACTTCAATAAATATTTAGATGCAAGATAAGATCATATTTAATTTATTAAAATGGAAATTTTAGAATATTTTAATGTATTTCAGTGCCATCAGATTCACTTAAAATGTAAAAATGGTACTGTGTCTTTCAAGTGAGGAAACGGTTGTGAATACCAAAAAAAAGTCTTTGCTATAATTTTTCAGCAGGCATTTTCAGAAGAGTTACTGGTATCAAGTAAGAGATTTCAAAAGATACTTCCGTTGAAATTTTTAACCTATAATGCACTTTGCTAGTGCTCAAAATGTTTGGCCTTTGTCCATTTTCTTTTTTTCCTCTTTTAACATATTTACAAAGTGCAATGAGTTCACCCTGAAAGATACTATTTTCTTCTTCTAAGCAGAAGCTACTGGAAATACTTTGAATTCTGTACTGAGGGAATTTTAATCAGTTTTATTTCTATAATTGTTTTGAGGGGCTAATGTGCTCTCTTTCCCTCTCTCTTCCCTCCATCTTTTCTGTCACAGAACTTCTACACAAAGGAGTAACCTCAATAACAAATCTTGAAGGTTGGGTGGGACACCCTTTGGATCCGATTGGCACCCTCTTCAGTAGCCTGATGGAAGCCTGCAGGGTGAATGATGAGGGCTTCCATGGATTCTCAGACTTCATGGGTAAGGCAATGCAAAGGGAGCAATCTTCTCTAAGCCTTCAGTAACTGGAGGCATTTTTCTATTTTGCCTTTCTGAATTAACTTCAAAGCCACTGTCTTTATAGTATAAGAACTCACATTTGCATTCCCTAAGAATAAACATTTTTTCTCCCTTGTGTTAAGTAAAATTTTGTTATAAGTGTGAGAAACACTCCTTATCCAATAACAATGGCTCAGGCAGTGATCAATACAAAGCACATTTTATTTACACATTCTTGCAAGAACGGGTAACCCAGCAAGCAGACACACCAGTTCTCGGAGTAATTCCTTTTTATTTCCTATTCCCAGCCGAAGTTTCCCTTCCCTGTTTCCCCATTGGCTAGGTACTTTAGGGTTTACAGCCTATCCGAGGCGCCTAAAACTACTTCTGCTTTTCCCGCCTCTGTTTACTTCTCCCCATCACCCCACCTACACCTCTTACTTCACCTGTTTATTTCTTCCCTTTTTTGGTAATATTGCTCAAGGTTGTTGGTCTCAGTTAAATGTTCATCCTCCTGTTAAACTGCCAATCCGGCATAGACTGTTTTCTCCTTTGCCTAAGGGATGAGCATTCTTGCATGTCTCCTGGTAAGCCTTTGTGTTGTTAATCATTTCCTAGCTACCTCATTGCAGACTGACCAAGTTGTTCCTCTGCAAAAACAATATCTTAATTTTTCTTACATAAGTTATATGAAAGCACTTAAATTACCAGTTACTCATTCCTGAAGATAATTACATATTTCATACTTGAAATAAAACAGAATAAGACTTTATAGTAGTAACCCTCTTCACATATATTGCTCTGTCCTCTTTTTGTGAAATTACAGGAAATCACAGAATTGTTGAGATTGGAAGGCTCCTCTGGAGATCATCTAATCCACCTGCTCTGCTCAGAGCAGGGTCACCTAGAGCAGGTTGCCCAGGACTGTGTCCAGTTGTGTTTTGAATAATGCCAAGAATGAACACTGTACAATCTCTCTGGGCAACCTCTTGCAGTGTTTGACCATCCTCACAGTACAAAAGTGTTTTCTTATGCTCAGATGGAATTTTCTGTATTTCAGTTTGTGCCCATTGCCTCTTGTCCTGTCACAGGATACCACTGAGAACAGTCTGGCTCTGTCTTCTTTACATTCTCCCATCAGATTTTCATACATTTTGGTAATACCCTCCTGAGCCTTCTATTTTACAGGCTAAACAATACCAGCTGTCTCAGTCTCTTATATGGTGCATGCTCCAGTCCTTTAATCATCTTTGTGGCCCCTCACTGGGTCTGCTCCAGTATCTCCATGGGGAGCCCAGTACTGGACGTGGCACTCCAGGTGTGGTCTCACCAGTGCTGAGCAGAGGGGAAGGATCACCTCCCTTGATCTTCTGGCGACATTCCTCCTATGTAGTCCAGGATGTTATTTGATGACTTAGGTACAAGTGTACATAATACTTCGCATTAATGACAAAACACTTAAAATTTATAACATACATGGTCTATAAGGGTTATGAATTGGAAAATAGTTGTGCAGTATTGATACATGATTTAGGACAGGATGTGTATGCCCATTTTAACTTCAGCATTTGCTTCCCGGGAGTATAACTGATTTATTCCTTATTCTCGGTCTCTTTCCACCTCTGTGGTAGTTTCTTATCACCTTCCGTGTGGTCAGAAACTCAGTTCATCCCTCTACCTACAACTCTCTTAAATGCATATCCCCAACTTCTTGGGGCTTTGCCTCAAAACTCATTTTATTCAATTGGATATTCTTCAATAAACTTCTAATCCCATATCTAGCAATTCTGGAAGAACTTTAATGAAAAGAAATTGGATTCTTTGCAATTAGAAAAAACCAAAACAACCCCATGAAATAAAAGTAGTGTGTGTTGAAAAGTAAATTCCCCCTACACACGCACATGCAATCTGCATATATATGCAATATGCAATTCTGCCTTCTCATTTGCTACAGCTGTCTGTCTCATTACATCTGTACATTACAACTTTTTGTTCCCAAACTAGACTGTAAACTGCTAGAGGTTGGGATAGCATTTTGTCATGGTGTATCTGTGAAGTGCCAAATGAATCAGTAGTACTCTTTAAAACAATTTATGGCTTGGTCTGTGTGGAATTTCCAAGTAATCTTTACTAAAAGTAGCACTTCTAGTGTTAATAAAAGTCAGAAACATTATACATGTTTATCATAGAATTGTCTAGGTTGGAAGGGACCTTTCAGATCATCTAGTCCAACCATCAACCTAACTGATAAAAAACATCACTAAACCATGTCACTAAGCACTATGTCAACCTGTCTTTTAAATACCTCCAGGGATGGTGCCTCAACCACTTCCCTGGGCAGCATATTCCAGTGCTTAATGACCCTTTCAGTGTAAAAATTTTTCCTAATATCCAATATGAACCTCCCCTGGTGCAACTTGAGGCCATTTCCTCTTGTCCTATCGCTTGTGACTTGGGAGAAGAGACCGACCCCTGCCTCTCTACAACCTCCTTTCAGGTAGTTGTAGAGAGCGGTGAGGTCTGTCTCCCCTCAGCCTCCTTTTCTCCAGGCTGAACAACCCCAGCTCCCTCAGCCTCTCCTCATAAGACTTGTTCTCCAGACCCCTCACCAGCTTTGTTGCCCTTCTCTGGACTCGCTCCAGCACCTCAATGTCTTTTTTGTGGTAAGGGGCCCAAAAATGGACACAGTACTCGAGGTACTCACCACGCTGTTCCTGATACAGGCCAGGATGCAGTTGGCCTTCTTGGCCACCTGGGCACACTGCTGGCTCATGTTCAGCCGACAGTCGACCAACACCCTCTGGTCCTTTTCTGCCAGGCAGCTCTCCAGCCAATCTGCCCCAAGCTTGTATCACTTGTATCATAAATACAACTGTAAGAAATAAAAAAGCATGAAAAGAGTTCTAGCAAACGGCGTTTTGAAGTTGTGGAGTTCCCAGGCCTAATGTATTTGCACAATCCTAATAGCTTCAACTGAAATATATGCAGGTGTATAAGCTCCTTCCCTTTCCAATATACAACATCAAAGCTTTAAGGAGATAGGGAAATGAGTGGGGAAAAAAACTGAAATAGATCTTCCAATTTTTGCCTTATTAAGACAAAGGTGGAGAAACTGCCTCTCTCAAAATCGTGCAGTCTAACATAAACACTGCTAAGGCTGCCCCTCATGAATCTCTGGCCTTGGAGGCAAGGGGGAGGGTATGGAGAGAGGAAGTTTTTCCTCCAGTAGAGGAGGACCAGGTTCGGGACCACTTGGCCAAACTGGACATTCATAAGTCCATGGGCCCTGATGGGATGCACCGGCGAGTGCTGAGAGAGCTGGCAGATGTTATCGCTGGGCCACTCTCTATGATTTTTGAAAGGTCATGGAGAACAGGAGAGGTGCCTGAAGACTGGCGGAAGGCCAACATCACTCCAGTCTTCAAAAAGGGCAAGAAGGAGGACCCTGGGAACTACAGACCAGTTAGTCTCACCTCCGTCCCTGGGAAGGTAATGGAGAGACTCATTCTAGATGTCATCTCCAAACAAGTTGAAGAGCAGGGGGTTATTGGAAGTGGGCAACATGGGTTTACCAAGGGTAAGTCATGCTTGACCAATCTGATGATAGCTTTCTACGATGCTATAACTGGTTGGTTGGATGAGGAGAGAGCAGCAGATGTCATCTACCTTGACTTCAGCAAGGCTTTTGACATAGTCTCCCATAGCATCCTCATTAGAAAATTAAGGAAGTGTGGGCTGGGTGAGGGGACAGTGAGGTGGATTGAGAACTGGCTGTGTGACAGGACCCAAAGGGTAATGATTAATGGAGCAGGTTCAAGCTGGAGGCCTGTAACCAGTGGTGTCCCCCAGGGGTCAATACTTGGTCCAGTCCTGTTCAACATATTCATCAGTGACCTGGACGAGGGGACAGAGTGTATCCTCAGCAAGTTTGCTGATGATACCAAACTGGGAGGGGTGGCTGACACCCCGGAGGGCCGTGCTGCCATCCAGAGAGACCTGGACAGGCTGGAGGGCTGGGCAAGGAAGAACCTCATGAGGTTCAACAGGGAAAAGTGTAAGGTCCTGCACCTGGGCAAGAAGAATGTCAGGCACCAATACAGGTTAGGCGTGGACCTGCTGGAGACAAGCTCCGAAGAGAAAGATCTGGGGGTCCTGGTAGACAGCAAAATGACAATGAGCAAGCAATGTGCTCTTGTGGCCAGGAAGGCCAACGGAATCCTGGGCTGCATAGGGAAGAGTGTGGCTAGTAGGTCGAGGGAAGTCATTCTCCCCCTCTCCTCTGCACTGGTGAGGCCACAACTGGAATACTGCATCCAGTTCTGGGCTCCCCAATTCAAGAGGGATAGGGAACTACTGGAAAGAGTCCAGCGAAGGGCAACGAAGATGATTCAAGGATTGGAGCATCTCCCTTATGAAGAAAGGCTGAGAGAGCTGGGACTCTTTAGCCTGGAGAAGAGAAGGCTGAGGGGAGACCTTATCAATGCTTATAAGTATCTGAAGGGTGGGTTGAAGGAGGAGGGAGCCAGACTCTTTTCAGTGGTTGCCAGTGACAGGACAAGGGGCAACGGGCACAAGCTGGAACACAGGAGGTTCCACTCAAATATGAGAAAAAACTTCTTTACGGTGAGGGTGACAGAGCCCTGGAACAGGCTGCCCAGGGAGGTCGTGGAGTCCCCTTCTTTGGAGATTTTTCAAGACCCGCCTGGATGCAGTCCTGAGAAACATGCTCTAACATGCTCTAGGCAATCCTGCTTCAGCAGGGGAGTTGGACTAGATGATCTCTATGGTCCCTTCCAACTCTAAAAATTCAGTGAAATTCAGTGAAATATTTTTTTATTTTTACTTGAGTGGGTTTTTAAAAACTTAATTGTTTTGTGTATTTCTGCCATGTGGAATTGGATCAGGTAATTTAGATTGGATCACTGGATCTTGATATTGCATAGTAATTTAAATAATTTTTAAAAATTAATACTGGCAGAGGAAGTATTTGTAAATGTGGCATTATAGGCAGATCATGGATTAGAATGATTTCCTGATGTGGTGTTCTTTGTGTCACCCTTTACAGGGAACATGGGGCAATGCAAATCTCTGGAATACCAGCACCCGCCTGCGCACAAGTTCTTAGAAGAAGGGGAATCTTATTTAACGCTGGCTGTGGAAGTAGCATTGATAGGGCTGGGACAGCAACGACTAATGCCAGATGGCTTGTATGCACAAGAGAAGGTTTGTCGAAATGAGGAGCAGCTCATTTCTAAGCTACAGGAAATTGAATTGGATGATACTCTGGTGAAGATTTTTCGAGAACAAGCAGTCTTCCTATTAGAAGGTAGCTCAATGTAGATGTTAACTGCTTCTTTAAACTGTCTTCACTTATACAAGCCCACTGAATTAGTATTCCAGTGGAAACTGCCTTACATACATACATAAGATCGTTTTTGATGTAGAACTCCAGCAAAATTTTATTTCCAGTCTCTTATGAAAATCAAACATGCTTCAGATATCACATGACTTTAGAGATAAGGCATCTACTGACCTATAAGCCTTTCATTTTAATTTTTATTGCATTTTGTTATTTATATTTGTTGCTTGTCATAATCTCAGTATCCTAATTATACAATCCAGGCTCACAATTAAATAATATAGACATCAGTTATCATCATCAGTTCTTGGGTAGCAAATTTCTAAATGTCACTTGTATCCTGAAAAAGAACTGGCAGCTTTATAAACGTATGAAGATTTTTATCTCTGTTCCCAACTGAAGAGCTCAGAAAATTCACTTAGAATTGCTGGGACAGAAATATAACATTTTCTTTGTAGCAATTAGGAAAATGACTTGCCTTTTAAGTTTGTATCATACATGAAAATTGAAATATATGGTCAAATATTGAGGTTTAAGGCCTGGTCTTGTGACTAAAATTTGATTAAGACAAATAACTTGTGTTTGGAAATTATCCGGTGTATTACAATAAAATCTGTACAGAAAAGTGCATGCTTTTGCCTTAGCTTTTAAAAAGGCCTAACATATAGCACTTAATCCTCATGTTCAGAGAATAGTCTTGTGGGTTCTAAGGTTGTCTTTTTAGTTTTTTGGTTTTTTTTTAAATGGAAGGAAAAACTTTAAAGGAACCAATTAGCTAAAGGCAAGGTCCAAGTTTTGAGTGCTTGCTCAAGGGATGGTGGGGAGTGTGATACTGCTCTAGGTAAGTTGTGAAGACTGTTACACAGCAGTCAGGTTTTGCTTTCTTTCTGCAAGACGTTTATCTGTTAAAACTACTTCTTTAATGGAAGAGACACAGTATGTTGTTTAGGGTTCTCAGCTTTGAGTCACTATTATTGCCCATATCCTTAAAGACTTTGGTACCTACTGATGGTGCTATTTGAAGCTGCACCATAGGGAGAATTTCTATTATGGTGTGGCTGTAACTGCTGCTTTATGGCCTTTGGACAAGAACAGTTGCTTGCTGGATCCAGCTATTAACCACCATAGAGAGATCCTGTGGATTATAAAATCAATTTGCTGCATCTATTTACTGGTTAAGGATGCTTTATGAGGAAAAGGCAGGATTTCTCTCATATTCTCTGATACTTCTAGTTTACTACTTTGCTGATAATCTTTTTGTTTTCTTAGAGTAGTAAACAAGTGATCACAGCAGGAAATCCGCTAAAATAACTACCTACAAAATTGCTGTGGTGAGCAGTGTGCAATGATGGTCTTGTATTACTGTGTGCTGAGAAATCTGGCTTTTCTGCAATAGTTTCAGTTTACTCCAGGTTACGCAGAAACTGCCAGCTCACATGAAGGAAAAACTGTGCAGTGATTTAAGATACTAATCATATCAATTGTGTTTTTATAGTTAAAGTCCTGTAGATATAATAAAGAAAGCTTAATCCAATATTAAGCTGATTTCTGTGGTGTTAATGCAGATTAATGCATGCTGTATGTAGCTAGCATTTGAATGCATGGGAAAGCAGAACATAAGACTGTGTTGCAAGAACTGTTCTAATTTTTTGCTTGACTGCTAAATTAACGGAAGAATATATTTTCATATAAATGCTTTGTCATGTATTCTTCATGTCTTAACTGAGTTTTCGACTCGACCACCAACTGGCAAACATACATGAAATGGCTTCTTTCATTGAAGCAATGCTAGCTAGTTTTGAATGGCTTTCAATTTAATTTTAAATGATTGAGAGACACACTGTCACCTACTGTCGCCTACTTAATCTTCATTGATGTTTCCTTTGTGATGAGCCCCAGTCTTCAGAAATGCCCACTTATGGAGCTCAGATATTTATTTTTTTATGCCTAGTGATTTTTATCTTTGCATTTTTTTTGTGCTAAGGCACCAGTCAAAAAACATTGCTGGAACAGCTGTGTTGGTCCAAGTTGTTACCGTCTCTCTCATGGAGTTTGTCATCCTCTGCAGCAAAAGTGGTTGAATAAATTTTGTGAGTACTCCTCATCTGCTTCAGTGTAGGGTCAGCCATGTTAGTTTGAACCACTGCTGGAAGCTATGACACATGTGACTGCAGTGAAGAAGTGTGCTCACACAGTCATTCATCCATCCAAGTATGGTGGGTTGGAATCTCTGGTAGAGGAGGAAATAGTAACTTCTAGGGCTGCTATTTGTGCAATAATTGTCCAATAATACTTAATGTAAGTTTCTTATTTCGTATCTTGCAACATTTAATGCTTGAACCTCTAGCTGCTGAAGTAAAAAACCTGTTTGACACAGTTTTCCTTTTAATAGGAATAACAGTCTTAAGGTTGCAGGAAAAATGTAAAACTGGGATTCATATGCAGCTTGAACATTCAGAACGCAGCAAGAAAATTGTTTCATTTAATTTTTTTAAAATTGTCATTCCTGTTGTCAATCTTGACACTGCTGTTATGAAGTTGAAGTACTGCACTGTCTGCACTGAGTGTGAGTAAAATCTGTTGCCCCAAAAATGGGAATAGTTTCCCCACAACAAATACAATTTTTAAGATTGTGTGGCTATAACGGACTAACAAAAGCAGCTTTGGTACAAGATCTGACCTAGTCTTCTCTGGAGACCAAGTCCAGAACAAAGGGTTATTTAAATGCCTAATGTCAGGTGAGACATTAACAGGGATCAGGTGTAGTGATTGGTCATGTAATTTGAATTAAAGATACATGTTTTTCCACTGTAACCACTTTTTTTTTTTTCTGGTGGATTTGTGATAAAGCACCAAGTATGCATATGGATTCATGTGCACAATATAACTACGCAGAGGCAAAGCTAGGATTATCACCTTCTACTTTTGCATACCATAGACTTGCTGAATGAGCCCCATGGAGCCCTGGGACCATTCTGTCATTTGTGTGTGCACTGGTAGTGTGCTTAGTACTATAAAATTTGTAGTTTGTCTTGTTGTCTCAAAGAATATATAGTATTTAATATACTTGTAATATATTTCACAAAAATATCAATGTAACTTTACCTTTTGTACAGCAAAGTATCTCTGAATACCAATTCTAACTCAAAGTATGGTGAATGTTTTTAAAGGTCCAGAAGTTGGGTTTTAACAGTCTGTAAAGACTGACATTCTCTTTCTCTTTTCCCACAGCTGGACCATATAGTGGTTTAGGTGAAGTCATCCATCGAGAGAGTGTTCCAATGCATACGTTTGCCAAATATCTTTTCACCTCTCTCCTACCTCATGATGCTGAATTGGCATACAAAACTGCACTGAGAGCCATGCGGTATGTATTCACAAGTCATCTAGAAAGAGCACAAGTAGTGCTTTAGAAAAGGGGAAAAAGCTTGGTAATCAAGACCTAGTCTTTTTTTCTAAAGAAGTGTTGTTCCCTTTAAGGAGAAATTACTTTGGTTCTGTCATCTGTAAAAGCAATTGATGGCTGTACTAACTACAGTATAATCATTTATAAACGTACAATTAGTGTTTACCTACAACTGCAAAACAGCATTCTATGTTACAAATCCTTCTAGAATTCCACTCGGGGGGCATGTGGTTTTGTATTAAACGACAGCTTTAGCGTGTATGTTCTCTTACTGAGAGGAGGTAGTGGTGAGGAAATGAGGAAGGAGGCATCTCACTAGCAGTCTCAGGATCATCTGCTGCTTAGCAGATGATAGGACTATTTGTTCCACAAGCCTTCTTTATAAATTAACTCTCAGTGATAGATTTGAAACCATATGGTATGGTCTGAGCCAGTACTTTTTTCTCGTGCTTCACAACTAAGCAGTCTTGCACACTTCTGGGTGAATGTTGGAATTTAAATGGAGTATGTCATATGACAACAAAATGTCTGACTTGCATCCCATTTGTCTTCAGTAATCAGTCAAAAAGATATTTCTCAGGGAGTGATCAGTGTGCATTGGCTTTATCTCAGAGCAGGCCAGATTGTTAATGGTGGCTAAGAAGGGTCTTCTGAAGGGCCTTAAATGATCAGCAATAAATCTATGTTGTCCACATACAGTGCAGGGAAGAAACTGGTCCCATCTGGATTGTCTGGTCGCTGTCAAGAACTTGTAGTAAGTGATGGTTGACAAAAATAGCCACAACTGAATACTAAGGGCAGTCAAGTCCCAGATTTAAAAAAAAAAAAAAGTGTTGGGTTTTCCTGGTCATTATTATCAAGAATGATTGCACAGTGATTGAAGGACACACTATCCACATAAGTAGCATTTGGCTTCATTAGACAGGTTGTGTCCTAGTGGTTTGGAGGTGTGTATTCTGGAGCTAGTTTCTCCAGAAAGCTGGTCTGCTTAGCCTGGTTTTTTTTTGCCTCCAATAGTGTCTAATAGTGGATGTTAGGAAAGGAGTCTAAGAAATATGAAGAGTGGCCTTGCATACTTGCTGCTTATGATTAGAATTTTAGGAAATAGATTGAGAAGACAAAAGTGCGTTATTGATAAACTGTTGAGAACATTCAAACATATGATCAGAAAGCTGTTGGGGCCATCTAGGTACACCCCTTTTCTTTCATTGCAAGTTAAGTGCATCAATGACCCTGGTCATACCAGACTAGCAAGACAGTACAAAATGTGTGGTGTGTGGTGGGTGTTTTGGTTTTGGTAAACAAACCCAGGTCTCTCATCCTTTCCTCATAACAGAGGTGCTCCATTCCCTTGATCATCTTCGTAGCCTTCCGCTGGACTCTCTCCAGTAGCTCCCTGTCCTTCTTGAACTGGGGGGCCCAGAACTGGACACAGTACTCCAGATGGGGCCTCACCAGGGCAGAGTAGAGGGGGAGGATAACCTCCCTCGACCTGCTGGCTGCACTCTTCCTGATGCACCCCAGGATGCCATTGGCCTTCTTGGCCACAAGGGCACATTGCTGCCTCATGGTCAACTTGTTGTCCACCAAGTCCCTCTCAGCAGAGATGCTTTCCAGCAGGTCAACCCCTAACTTGTACCGGTGCGTGGGGTTATTCCTCCCTAGATGAAGGATTCTACACTTGCCCTTGTTGAACTGCATTAGGTTCCTCACCGCCCAACTCTCCAGCCTGTCCAGGTCTCACTGTATGGCAGTACAGCCTTCTGGTGTGTCAGCCACTCTTCTTAGTTTTGTGTCATCAGCAAACTTGCTGAGGGTACACTCTGTCCCCTTATCCAGGTCGTTGATGAATATATTGAACAAGACCAGACCCAGTACTGACCCCTGGGGAACACCACTAGTTACAGGCCTCCAACTGGACTCTGCACCGCTGACCACAGCCCTCTGAGCTCTGTCTTTCAGCCAGTTCTCAATCCACCTCACTGTCCATTCATCTAACCCACACTTCCTAAGATTACCTACGAGGATGTTATAGGAGACAGTGTCAAAAGCCTTGCTGAAGTCAAGGTAGACAACATCCACTGCTCTCCCCTCCTCCACCCAGCCAGTCATTCTATCATAGAAGGCTATCAGACTGGTCAAGCACGATTTCCCCTTGGTGAATCCATGCTGACCACTCCCAATGACCTTTTTGTCTTCTACATGCTTAGAGATGACATCCGGGATGAGTTGTTCCATCAACCTTTCCAGGGATGGAGGTGAGGCTGACCGGCCTGTAGTTTTCTGGGTCCTCCTTCTTGCCCTTTTTGAAGACTGGTGTGACATTAGCTTTCCTCCAGTCCTCGGTCATCTCTCCTGTTCTCCATGACTTTTCAAAGATGATGGAGAGCATCTTCACAATAACATCTGCCAGTTCCCTCAGCACTCGCAGGGACATCCCATTGGGGCCCATGGATTTGTGGGTGTCAAGTTTGCCTAAATTATCTCTAACCTGATCATCCTCGATCAAGGGAGAGTCTTCCTTTCTCCAGTTTCTCTCTCTTACCTCCGTGGTCTGGGGTTCCTGAGGGCCAGACTTAGCAGTAAAGACTGAAGCAAAGAAGGCATCCAGTAGCTCTGCTTTCTCTGCATCCTCCGTCACCAGGGTACCTACCTCATTCAGCAGTGGGCCCACATTTTCCCTACTCTTCCTTTTCGTACTGATGTACTTGAAGAAGCCCTTCTTATTGTCCTTGACATCCCTTGCCAGGTTTAATTCCAAGTGGGCCTTAGCCTTCCTTGTTGCATCCCTGCATACTTTGACAACGCTCCTATACTTCTCCCAAGTGGCCAGTCCCTTTTTCCACATTCTGTAAACTTCCTTCTTCCATCCGAGCTTTTCCAGAAGCTCCCTGCTCATCCATGCAGGCCTTCTGCCTCCTTTGCCTGATTTCTTGCTCCTAGGGATGCACCGGTCTTGAGCTTGAAGGAAGTGGTCCTTGAATATTAACCAGCTCTCTTGCACCCCACTTCCTTCTAGAGCCTTAGCCTATGGGATTCCTCCAAGTAGGTCTTTGAAGAGGCCAAAGTCAGCTCTCCTGAAGTTTAGGGTTGTAATTCTACTTTTTGCCCTGCTTCTTCCATGCAAGATCCTGAACTCCACCATCTCGTGGTCACTGCAGCCAAGGCTACCCCCGACCTTCACATCGCCAACCAGACCTTCTTTGTTTGTCAGTACAAGGTCCAGCAGAGCACCTCTCCTCATTGGTTCCTCCACCACCTGTGTCAAGAAGTTATCACCAATGCTCTGCAGAAATCTCTGGGACTGTGTGTGCCTGGCTGTGTTGTCTTTCCAGCAAATGCCAGGGTGGTTGAAGTCCCCCATGAGAACCAGGGCCTGTGACTGTGAGGCTATTTCCAGCTGTCTGTAGAAGGCCTCGTTGACTTCCTCTTCCTGATCCAGTGGTCTGTAGTAAACACCCACAACAGCGTCTCCCATATTAGCCTGCTCCTTAATTCTTACCCATAAGCTCTCAACATGTTCTTCGTCCACCCCTAGACAGAGCTTGATACATTCCATTGCTCTCTCACATAGAGAGCAACTCCACCACTATGCCCCACTGGCCTGTCTTTCCTACAAAGTACATAGCCATCCATGACAGCATTTCAGTCATGTGAGCTATCCCACCATGTCTCTGTAATTGCAATGATACAAACCAAATGAAAAAATAATTAAGACTAGATGTTTCTTTGAGGGGGAGAAAGAAGAAAGCAAACATGAAGATTGAATGTCTTTCTCATGCTTGTGAGGTGGAATGCATCAGAAGAGGGAAATTTGAGCATCCTTTCCTCCATGGCATGGGTAAAATCCACATAGAAATCTGTGCGGTTGGTCTTGCTTTTAGAGCATATTTCTTTCTTTGCTTGAACATTTATCAAAGAAGTTAACTTCCCAAGACTACAGCTAGTTGCTCTGCAGACATAAGTGCTTAGTGTCAGTCTACATGCAAGTCTACACAGGTCATTGACCCATGATGTCAACTCTGGAGTATTTCACGCCTCTGCATTCAAAATCATCTGTTGCTGTTTCTTTTTTTTTTTTTTTTAATAGTTTTAGTGTGTGGAACACTCAGTGTGAAATCAATGGAAGCTGAGACCATAAGGCCTTTCTTGCATGCTCAGGTCTGCTAGGACAGGGTGTGCTATCCTTGATGGTCACTTCTGTCTACAGTTCTCTGCTTGCAGCACTGAAATATATGGAGTAGAGCCTTGGAGAATGTGTATCTGCGGTGACCTAGTTGACTGCTTACTTGGAATCTGAACTTGAATGTTTGGCTTACTTTGGCTGATCCCTTGTTAAGCCTGAATTTCAACCCAGGCTTTGGGAGTCAGACTTGAATGGTGATGTTTAATTACAAAGTAGCTTTGCTAAAACCTAGTTAAATAATTGATGTTTGAAAGAGACAAAAAGTGAAGAATGCTAAATCTGCTTATGCTTGTTATGATGTTCCCAAATCTTGCCAAAATTGCATGAAAGCCATCAATTCACAACAGCATTTCTTTTCACAGCAAAGGAACATAGAAGCTGGCAATGAAATTCAATGACAAAAGATTTCCCCAAAACAGCCTCTTCCTTTCATGCTCTTTGTCTATTTACTCTTATTCATAACCTAATAATCCTTTTTGCATTATGTAGTTGGGATTTTTCCTGTTTGTTGAAGCCATTTAATAATGCATCTTTTTTTCTCCCCTCCCTCTGTGCTTGGAAAAAATCAGCTGAAGGATTCATACGTATTTTATTTTTACGTATATAAAGCTATAAAAAGAAGTGTCTCAGTGGTACTAGGGAAGAGATTTGACTCGATACAAATCAAAAGGGAAGCTTTTTTTTTCATATTAGCATGCACATTATCAAATGGTGGTAGGCAGTCTGGAGTTTAAGGACTTTTTAAAGTAGTTCATATTTGAAAAGTAAAATGTCCTTTTTGGTATGTCTGAATTTATTGCAAGGTCAAAATCCAAATGACTTGTTGAATATCCCTTACTTTGAGCATTTGCAAGTAAAATGTATATTCCAAATATTGGAAAATATTTACATGTTCTCAGTATGATGGAGAACTACTCCACTTTCCTTCCTGAGGGCTGTGGTTCAAAGACTGTGTGGTGGGTTCACCCTGGCTGGATGCCAGGTGTCCACCAAGCTGCTTTATTGCTCCCCTCCTCAGCTAGAAGGGGGAGAGAAAATATAACGAGAGGCTTGTGGGTCAAGATAAGGACTGGGAGATCACTCAGCAATTACCATCACGGGCAAAACGCTCGGGGAAATTAGTTCAATTTATTACCAATCAAAATCAGATTAGGATAATGACAAAATAAAAAACTAAATCTTAAAACACCTTCCCCCCACCCCTCCCTTATTCCCAGGCTTAACTTCACCCCTGAATTCTCAGTCTCCTCCCTGCAAGCAGTGCAGGGGGACGGGGAAAGGGAGTTGCGGTCAATTCAACACACATTGTCTCTGCTGCTCCTTCCTCCTCAGGGGGAGGACTCCTCACACTTTTCACCTGCTCAAGTGTGGGGTCCCTCCCACAGGAGACAGTCCTCCACGAACTTCTCCAATGTGAGTCCTTTCCATGAGCTGCAGTTCTTTACAAACTGCTCCATCATGGGTCCTTTCCAGGGGTGCAGTCCTTCAGGAACAGACTTCTTCACAGACTGCTCCAGCATGGGTCACCCACAGGCTCACAAGTCCTGCCAGAAAACCTGCTCCACCATGGGCTCCTCTCTCTCCACGAGTCCACAGGTCCTGCCAGGAGCCTGCTCCAGCATGGGCTCTCCATGGGGTCACAGCGTCCTTTGGGTGCATTCACCTGCTCCAGCATGGGGTCCTCCACGGGCTGCAGGTGGATATCTGCTCCACTGTGGACCTCCATGGGCTGCAGGGGGACAGCCTGCCTCCCATGGTCTTCACCACAGGCTGCAGGGGAATCTCTGCTCCAGCGCCTGGACCACCTCCTCCCTCTCCTTCTTCACTGATCTTGGTGTCCGCATAGTTGTTTCTCTCACATATTCTCACTCCTCTCTTCCGGCTGCTGTTGCACAGGTTTTCCCCCCCCGCCCCCATTAAATATGTTATCACAGAGGTACTACCATCTGTGGCGATGATTGATCAGGATGCAATTGTATGCTATAAGCAGAAGCAGAAGCACTTTATTTACATACACAAAGCTCTATATATAGAGCTAGTTTCTGAGCTGTTTTGCCAAACAGGGTGAGCACTCTCATTCTCACAGAATGCGACTGTTTTCAGCCACATCTCTCTACACACACTCCTCCAGGTGGTTTTCCAGCCTGACCTTCACAGAAACACACAATGTTTGGTTTTTTGTTTTGGGTTTTTTTTTTTTCTGTCCGGCCAGCTCGAAACAATCTTATTCTTAAAGCAATATAGTCTTAGTTCTGATTAGGTTTTGTTTGATCTGCCATATGTTCAGAAGGGTTCTAAAATCAGTCTTGATCGATCTTCCAGATGTTCTGTGTGGCCCCAACATTTCCCCCTTTTTTGTTTATGACGATAGGGTTCACAGCGAGGACGGCGAGTACTTTGACTTCGGTTCTTCAGAGGCCGTGCACCGTTCCCCAGATGACTCTGATAACTGCAAGAATAAAAAACAGCACAAGTGCAACCCAACCCCACAAAATTACATATTCTCAGATTAAGGCCTGTACACCAGGTTTTTGGATTTAACCATTTTACACTGCCCGGTAATTCATTTAAAACATTTTTCTGTGCCAATTTTTGTAATTCCATCAGTTGTCCTTATAAGGCTATGTTTAGATCTTGAACCATCCCATTAACATTAGTCGAGAAGGCTCCCAGTATATGTTGCTTCATTTGATGCCACTCATAAATACTTTGATTCCACTGCAGGGGAGTAACACATAAATTCTTCTTTGTATATTCCCAATCACAATGCAGTCGTGTGTGTGTGGTTAGAGCACTCTGCCTATCCCCTAACCAAATTACCGCCGCTTCTAGAGCATCTAAACGGGCCAAAATTTGCTGATCAATACTTGTCTGCATAGCAAGAACGTGTGTTACATTGCTTAAGGCAGAAGCTACTTCATGAGCAGTCTGTACAGATTTAGTCAATGCTGTGGTTGCTACGGCTGCAGTGGCTAATACAATGATTGCAGATACAATAAAAGCTATAAGCCAACCTATAAATCTCTTGCTTCTAGTCCGCTGTTGCTTTAAGACGTGTGCTAATTGGCCCAATCCTGATTCTCCTTCCCAGTCCCATGTTAAATTTACTGGGAGCCATACTTCAGCTCGACGTCTCATTGGTAATATCACAGATAGATTATGTACAGAAATATTCTCATGAGAAAGACAACTAAAATAGCAAGGCTTACTCAAGTTTACCTGGAAAGTGTGATTGATTTGTGAAACAGTAACATGTGCTGATGCTACAAATACATAAGGGTGAGAGGTACAAATCATAATAGAGTTATTGTGAATGTGAGTTAAATCTAAACTATAAACAGAACCTTTTTTACTATATACACCATGAGCCACATGCCTTGTGAAAAAAGGTGCAGCCACGCGCCAGATTTTGGTAAAGAAAGGACTGACAGTGTTATTAAATTCAGCCTGTAAAACAGGTCCTGACAATCCTCCTTCAGACCATATCAGGGTTTCATTGGTTTTTTGCGAAAAATTTACAGTATGAGAGGACTTGGCCACGAGGTCCCCAGTCCCAGAATTTGATAGCTTCCGCTTGTTGTGTCGCCGGTTCAGGCAGGCTACAAGGCATCCAACTAAGTTTTACCACATCCCGTGTCGTTTCCCTTGGTATTTTACATGCTGGAATATTTACAGGGGGACTCAGCGTTGTATTAGTGCTAATATTAGCATGTTCTAAGCCAGGTATGGAAATGAAAGTTAAATTCCCCACCACCGTCTTTTCATTTTCTCTCTGTTGGTAAAACAGGTGAAACTTCTCAGTCGTCATGAGACAGTTAGGTAACTTTTTAGTAGCTACACACAGAGGTGGCAGGTCCGTGTGATAGATATGCATATTGTTACTATGAATCCAATCCTTTCCTTTTTTTAAAAAAAATGGTTTTTTTTTAGAACCAGTTGGTGGAAGCCATGTTCCCCCTATCCATTTGCTGTCGTTATTAGATATTGGAACTTCAGGATCCCACCACATTATGGGTTTAAACAAAGGGGGATCTACAACATGTGCCCCATAAAGATGTTGAGCATTCGCAATGCAGCTTATCAAGTGTAACAACAAAACAACTCTTACTGTACTGTTGCTGCTAATGATAGCAACTGGGGTTGGGGGTGCACCCACAGTTGCCATCATGGTACTTTTGTGTTGTTGTAGTTGTTTTGATTTTCCCCATGTGATTGGGTCATCTCTACACGGTCTCTTCCGTTTCCGAGTTCTCTTGTCCTTGTTCAGATCCATCATGTCCATCTGTGGTATAGGGTTCTCTGTGACGGTTGTCCAGCTCATGATAGGGCTTGACGTGCCAAGCAGGAAGCCAACATGGCCCTGTTGGAAGAAGAACACATGCATACCCTCTCCCCCATGTTATCAATTCCACTGGTCCATGCCAGGAGATAGCAGACAAAGGGTCTCTGTATAGAACTTTTGGGCATTTTATGAAACCTTCTGGTATTGCAAAATGCCTTTCCATGGCACTTGTCAGTCGCCCCAGAGATGACGACATATTCAGAAAATTAAGTGTGAAAACAGCATTATCCAATTGTTCCTGGGGTGACATATTCCCCCTTTTTTGTTTTTGAAGCATATGTTTTAGCAGAGCATGACTGCGTTCAACAACGGCCTGTCCTGTGGTATTATGCGGAATGCCAAAATTGTGATCTATACCCCATTGTTGTAAAAAGGAACGGGTAGTCTGAGAAGTGTACCCGGGGCCATTATCAGTCTTAATGACCTTAGGCAGTCCCAAAGTAGCAAAACAGCGAGTCCAATGTCTGCGAATATCACACCCTTTCTCCCCAGTATGCGCGGAGGCACATAGTGCGCCTGAAAAGGTATCAACAGAAACATGAACATACTGCAAGTGCCCAAAAGGAGAATAATGAGTTACATCCGACTGCCATATATCATTAGATCACAAGCCACGAGGATTAACCCCTGTTTGAGCAGGCAAGGGTGTGAGGTGCTGGCACTCGGGACAGGCACGGATTATGTCTTTTGCCTGTGTTAAAGGAATTTGAAATTGTTTACTCAGGCCTTGTGCATTCTGATGAAAGAAGGAATGCGATGCACGGGCAAAGTCCAATTTAAGTGCTGCAGCAGTGAGGGAATCGGCAACTGCGTTACCCTCTGTTAGAGGACCCGGCAGGGTGTTATGCGAGCGAATATGTGTAATAAACAAAGGATCTTGTCTACCTTCCAATATTTGCTTTAGTGCCAAAAACATCTGAAAAAGAACTTTATTATCCACTTCCTTAATAAAGGAAAAGGGAATTCTCATCACTAAGTTTACCACGTATTCAGAATCACAAACAATGTTCAGAGGTTCTTTTGGAAAAATCTGTAAAGCGTGCAGTATCGCCCCAAGCTCCATTAGCTGTGTTGAGCCAGAGAAAGTCGTTACAGAATGTTCCCAGTGCATGTCTGTCTTCCAGGCAATGGCAGCTTATCCTGTTTTCCCTGACCTGTCCACAAATATAGTGCGAGCCCCAGAAATAGGCATGGAAGATAGAATTTCCTTGGGACAAAGGGGCAATGTTTGCAGTTGCTGTAGTAACTTACAAGAAGGTAGAGAAAAACTAATATTGCCCACAAAATCAGCCAATGCTATTTGAAATGGCAGAGAATTTTGAGATAGGAAGGTATATTCTTGTGCTGTAACCGGTAGGTAAAGATCAACAGGATCATATCCTGTTAGTTCCTGGGTACGTGTTCTACCCTTCATTATCAGCCAGATAAGGAGATCCAAAAAGGTAGAAACAGTCTTTCTCAAGGTATTAGGTAAGAAAAGCCATTCAAGATAAAAACCCGTAGCATTATCGTCAATCTGTCCAATTAATCCGACTGGTTGATGAAGTGAGGTTTCTTTGTTCTTACAACACGCTGCTTTTCCAGACAGTCTTTACTAATGTGTCCTGGTTTGCCACAATTGGAACATTTCAAAGGAGTTTTGTTTATGTGCACTTGAGATAGAACTGCAGCTAAAACTGAGGCTCGATGTGTCTCAGTCACAGTGTTCTGACAAATTTTTATGTATTGTCCAATATCTGACGCCTTTCCTTTTATTGGCAGTAATGCCATCTGACAGTCACTATTTGCATTCTCATAAGCTAATTGAAAGAGCAAGAATTTCGCAGCTTCTGGGTTCTCCACTTGTCTAGCAATAGCTCCCTGTAACCTATCTATAAAGGTAACATAGGGTTCTTGGGGGCCTTGCCTTATAGATGCAAAGATGTTTAAGTACATTTCACTGAATGTGATGAATGTAGATGTGTCGTGGTTTCGGCCGAATTTACCAAAACCAGACCGACAAATGGCCCTTCCCCCCCCTTCTCCCCCCCCAAAAAGAGGAGAGAGGAGGAGAAAGAGATAAAGGAGATTCAGAAGTTTAGAATGAACTAAACTACTTTAATGAGGAATTAATATTAAAATAAAAATAAAGAAGAAAATAATGAAATAGATACAATATATACAAAACTGTATCAAGCTCCCAGGATGACAGTCACATCACCGGCAGGCACTGGGGAAGTCCCAGACTGGACTCAGTGACAAATGGGAACTGGATTCCAGCTCTGGAGTCAGGAACACACGGATCGGGATCAAAGGCAGATGAACAGACAGGGTCCTCTCTGGACGTCGGCCATCGCAGGAAGGGGGCTGACCCTTTGATCCCTCAGCCTTTATACTGAGCATGGGGCAGATGGGATGGAATACCCCAGTTGGTCGGGTTTGGGTCACCTGTCCTGTCCACTCCTCTCCACCGATGTGACCCCTCTACGTTTTTTCCGTTTCCAACCCTCTAAGGGGGCAAATAACGAAATGGGCTGACCTTGGTTGTTATAGCAATAAGTATAAGCAAGGGCCTCCCTGCATACCATTCCTTGGCATGGAGCACAAACATTGGTCTTATCATTCTGAGAACGAGCAGTTTTCTCCACGATATGCCGTTAATTTCAGAGAGTTAGAGGAGGCCTAGCTAGGATGTAAAGTTACAGAACAGAAAATTGGTTCGGTTTTACTTCAAACCGGGACAAGATGCAAAGGACCCTATTTTTTGACCAGCCTCAGGAACTCGCCACCATGCAGTAACTGCTAATCGTGATGCTTGCTCAAACACCCATCTACCTACGCCCACCTGAGCTTGCGGAGTCAAATAATTCCCAGTCCCCGTCAACATATCCTGATGAATAGGTATCCCATTACTCAAATTATCCATTACTTGTTCAACCACCAAATCACTGTATTCCATTTGCCATACAGCATACTGAGCAGCAGTAAGAATAGTTTTCATTAATACTTTCCAATCCCATGGTAACATAACATAAGCGTTTCCTACTGCTTCTAAAATGCCTACTGTAAATGAACGCTGCAGCCCATTTTCGTTTATAGATTTTTTAAGTTCCTTGAAAACTTGATAAGGTAATCCTTTATGAGCGGGAGGGCGATTAGCTTTATGTATCACTGGAAATGCAAAAGAAAAATGCCCATTTTTTAAAGCTTCTTCCTTGCACTTTTGCATTGCTGGAAGCTTTTCAGGTTCTGTTTCCAAAAAGGGGTTTGTAGGTGCTGTGGGTGTGATTGGCAAAGGCCGCTTTTCTGACAACGGCATATTCAGTTGTTGGGGAGGGGGTGGGTAATGGAGGATATAAGTTAGGTTCAGTTTCTGGGTCAACTGGACCAGGATCGAAAGGATTATCGGGAATTTGATCATTTGAGGAAGTCTCAACGTCCTTATAAACATTTTTGCCTTCACTATCTTTAGTTACAATAGCCTCACTAGGTTTTAACTGAGCTAGTGCCGAATATAAAAAACGCCAGGTTACTAGTGCCGATTCCGGGATATCAAAACCCAGCTCTTCCCTATTTTGTAAATGCTTTCCTACTTTTTCCCATTGTGAGCTATCAAAGGTACCCACAGATGGAAACCAATTGCAATGTTCCTTTACTAGTAATAACAGTTGAGATAATTGCTTCTCACTAGTATTATAGCCAGCAGCACGCAAAATTTGTTGCAAAACCTTTAAGTATAATTTATGTTCATGAGATGCAGTCTGTCCCATTTCTAATGACAACCCCGTAACTTTCCTGTTCAACAGGCATTACTGTTCCTTTTTACAAGGAATTGTGGCCACGAAATAAAAAACTGTATACTTGCCCGTTGGGTTGTGTGTCACCGAAAAAGACAAGCCTCCCACGGGGCACCAGTTTGCGGCGATAATTGATCAGGATGCAATTGTATGCTATAAGCAGAAGCTGCAGCAGAAGCAGCCTTTATTCACATACACAAAGCTCTCTGTATAGAGCTAGTTTCTGAGCTGTTTTGCCAAACAGGGTGAGCACTCTCATTCTCACAGAATGCGACTGTTTTCAGCCACATCTCTCTACACACACTCCTCCAGGTGGTTTTCCAGCCTGACCTTCACAGACACACACAATGTTTTGGGGTTGTTTTTTTTTTGTTTTGGGGTTTTTTTTTCTGTCCGGCTAGCTCGAAAAAATCTTATTCTTAAAGCAATATAGTCTTAGTTCTGATCAAGTTTTGCTTGATCTGCCATGTGCTCAGAAGGGTTCTAAAATCAGTCTTGATCGATCTTCCAGATGTTCTGCACGGCCCCAACAACCACCATCACTGGTTGGCTCAGCTTTGGCCAGCAGTGGGTCCGTCTTGGAGCCAGCTGGCATTGTCTCTATCAGACATCGGGGAAGCTTCTAGCAGCTTTTCACAGAAGCCACCCCTTCTCGCCTCCCCAACACTAAAATCTTGCCATGCAAATCCAATACAGACTGAAATACGGCAGGGGAAAAAAAGCTTCAACTCTGTGGATGATGCAGAAAATCTCTGCTTCCTTGGCTAATGGATGACTTAATTGTCCTGTGGATTCCTGCAGATGGCCACTGATGTAGGCAAGTTTGGCAAATGGACTTTTAAGATTTCCTGAGAAGTGGTTTTCCAATATCTTTATACACAAAACTGCACATTTCGGTAACAAGGTCAAGTGTTCTTGCAGGTTTAGTTTTGCTTATGAGTAACCTAATATAGTGATTTAATGAAAGAGGATTTCTTCTTTATTTCAGGTTGCTGGTATTGGAATCTACAGCTCCTTTAGGAGACATGTCCCGGCCGCACCACATTGCATCAGTTGTTCCAAACCGGTATCCCCGCTGGTTCACCCTAAGTCACATTGAATCCCAGCAGTGTGAGCTGGCATCGACCATGCTAACAGCGGCCAAAGGTACATTGCTCTCAGTTATGTACTCAACTAAATGTATGCTTTTAATATTGCATGGAATAAACAGATTATAAAACTTGTGTTTAGGAATCCAAATCGCAGTCTGACAGAGAGTCTGACTCTCTCCATTCAGCCTGGCTCCAGAAAAGAAAATGTTGGTTCTTTGCTCACAAGCTAGTGGGGCTCATTGACAGAGCTTTAAACTAGGCTTAAAGGGGGAGGGGGATAATATCAGGCTTGCCCATGACAAGCTGTGGGATGACAGGCAATGGTTAGAGGGACGGGGTGCTAGCAAGGGCCCACAGAGCTCTGAGACGTGCTGGCTATACTGGAGCACACTTGAAGTCTTACAGAGATGAGCCAGGGGCTTCTGGAGTGAACAGGGAAATACATTTAAAGGAATTAAGGGGTGTTCCTCTAAGAAGGTGACACGGCCAACAGCCCAGCTGAAGTGCCTCTACATCAATGCATGCAGCTTGGGCAACAAACAGGAGGAGTTGGAAGCCACCGTGCTGCTGGAAAGCTATGACATAGTGGCCATTACTGAAACCTGGTGGGACGAATCCTATGACTGGAGTGTGGCTATTGATGGCTACAGGCTGTTCAGAAGGGACAGGCAAAGAAGGAGAGGTGGTGGGGTAGCTCTGTATGTTAGGGAGTGTGTTGATTGTCTAGAGCTTAATGATGGTGATGATAGGGTTGAGTGTTTATGGGTAAGAATCAGGGTGAAGGTCAACAAGGCAGATCTCACGGTGGGAGTCTGTTATAGACCACCCAACCAGGATGAAGAGGCAGATGAAATATTCTATAAGCAGCTGGGGGAAGTCTCAAGATCAGTAGCCCTTGTTCTCATGGGGGACTTACAACTTGCCAGATGATATTGCCGAGGAGATCAGCCACAGTGGAGGTAAGCGGCACTGCGGGAAGGGATCGTGGCAAAAAAACCTTAAAAGGACCGGCAAGGAGCTCTTTTTGAGGGCTTTTGAAGCCGGTAAAAGCGACTGGTCCCTGCCGGAACCCAGCAGCTTGTAGGTGGAACCACTTGTTGGGGACTCCTTTCTGAGGGGGACAGAGAGCCCAATATGCTGGGTGGACCCTCCTCAGAGGGAAGTCTGCTCTCTTCCTGGAGTCCGGGTGAAGGACGTCACCAGGAAACTTCCTGGTTTAGTACGGTCCTCAGATTATTATCCACTACTGATATTCCATGTAGGTGCAGAGGAGACAGCGACTCGAAGCTCAAGAGCTATAAAGAGAGACTTCAGGGAGTTGGGAGGCTTAGTAAAGGAATCCGGGGTGCAGGTGATTTTTTCATCACTGCCTCCAGTGGCAGGCAATGATGCTGGGAGGAGCAGACGGATCAAATCAGTCAATACATGGCTCCATGGCTGGTGTCGCCACCATAACTTCGGGTACTTTGATAGTGGGTTGGCCTATATGGCACCGGGCTCGTTGACAGGAAATGGAAGATGCCTCTCTCAAAGGGGGAAGAATATTCTGGCCCAAGAGATTGCAGGGTTGATTGACAGGTCTTTAAACTAGATGTGAAGGGGGAGGGGGGTGATAACATCAGGCCTGTCCTCGAGGCTCCTGAGGCAAAAGGAATCCGGGAAACACAGATAAAGCACCACAAAGGAAGGCCACCTGAAGAGCAACACGAAGGAAATGCACCCACTCCAGCCAGTAAGTCAGCCCCATTGGGCGCCCAGCTGAAGTGCCTTTACACAAATGCACGCAGCATGGGGAACAAGCAAGAGGAGTTAGAGACGTACGCACGCCTCCAGGGCTACGATCTTATTGGCATTACCGAGATGTGGTGGGATGGCTCTTATGACTGGAGTGTTGGAATGGAGGGTTACAGACTCTTCAGGAAGGACAGGCTGGGCAGATGGGGCGGGGGTGTTGCCCTCTATGTCAATGACCAGCTGGAGTGTGTGGAGCTCCACCTGGGGATGGATGAAGACCCAATGGAGAGCTTATGGGTCAGGATTAAAGGGAGAACAGGGGCAGGTGATGTTACAGTAGGGGTCCGCTACAGACCACCTCATCAGAGTGACAGGGAGGATGAGGCCCTTTATAGACCAGATAGGAGCAGCATCACGCTTGCACACCCTGGTCCTCATGGGGGACTTCAACCACCCTGATATCTGTTGGAAGGACAACACAGCAGGGCACATGAAATCCAGGAAGTTCTTGGAATGCGTTAATGATAACTTTCTTCTTCAAATGATCGAGGAGCCAATGAGGAAAGGGGCCGTGCTGGACCTTGTCCTTACCAACAAGGAGGGGCTGGTGGGGAATGTCAAGTTCAAGGGTAGCATTGGCTGCAGCGAGCACAAAATGGTAGAATTCAAGATTCATAGGGCAGCGAGGAGGGTGTGCAGCAAGCTCGCTACCCTGAACTTCAGAAGAGCAGACTTTGGACTCCTGAGAGATCTGATTGGCAGGGTAGCATGGGAGAAAGAACTGGAGGGGAGAGGGGCCCAAGAAAGCTGGTTGGCATTCAAGGATAGCCTCCTCCAATCTCAAGAGAGGTGCATCCCAAAAAAGTAGTCGTCAGGCAAAATAGCCAGCAGGCCTGCGTGGATGAACAAGGAACTGCTGGACAAGCTCAGGACCAAAAAGGAGGCCTATAGAGGGTGGAAGCAGGGACGGGTAGAATGGGCAGAATATAAAGAAACTGTCCGAGTGGCCAGGAACCAGATCAGGCAAGCGAAAGCCCAGGCAGAACTAAATCTAGCCAGGGACATCAAAAACAATAAGAATAACTTCTACAGATATGTAAGGGATAAAGGCAAGACTAGGGAAGTTGTGGGCCCTCTCTGGAAGGAAACGGGAGACCTGGCCTCCCAGGATATGGATAAGGCTGAGCTACTGAACAACTTTTTTGCCTCAGTCTTCACCAGCAAGGGCTCTAACCACACTGCCCAAGTCACAGAAGGCAAAAACAAGGGCTCTGCAAATGAAGAACTGCCCACAGTAGGAGAAGATCAGGTTCGAGACCTCTTAAGGAACCTGAAGGTGCATAAGTCCATGGGACCTGAAGAAATCCACCCACGGGTCCTGAGGGAGCTGGTGGACGAAGTTGCTAAGCCGCTTTCCATCATATTTGAGAAATTGTGGCAATCTGGCAAAGTTCCCACTGACTGGAAAAGGGGGAACATAACCCAGATATTCAAAAAAGGAAGACCCAGGGAACTACAGGCCAGTCAGCCTCACCTCTGTGCCTGGCAAGATCATGGAGCAGATCCTCCTGGAATCTCTGCACATGGAAAATAAGGAGGTGATTGGAGACAGCCAACATGGCTTCACCAAGGGCAAATTGTGCCTGACAAGTTTGGTGGCCTTTTACGATACTGCCACAGACTTGGTGGACAAGGGCAGAGCAACAGACGTCATCTACCTGGACTTATGCAAAGCGTTTGACACTGTCCCGCACGACGTCCTGGTCTCAAAATTGGAAAGTCATGGGTTCGATGGATGGACCACTCGGTGGATAAGGAACTGGCTGAATGGCCGCACTCAAAGGGTTGCGGTCAACGGCTCAATGTCCAAGTGGCGGCCAGTGATGAGTGGTGTTCCTCAGGGGTCGGTACTGGGACCAGTGCTGTTCAACATCTTTGTCGGAGACGTGGACAGTGGGATAGAGTGCACCCTCAGCAAGTTTGACGACGACACCAATCTGTGTGGCGTGGTCGACACGCTGGAGGGAATGGATGCCATCCAGAGGGACCTGGACAGGCTTGAGAGGTGGGCCCATGCAAACCGCATGAAGTTCAACCAGGCCAAGTGCAGGGTCCTGCACCTGGGACGTGGCAATCCCAGGCACAAATACAGGTTGGGCGGAGAATGGCTGGAGAGCAGCCCTGAGGAGAAGGACTTGGGATTGCTTGTGGATGAGAAGCTCAACATGAGCCGGCAATGTGCACTGGCAGCCCAGAAAGCCAACCGCATCCTGGGCTGCATCAAGAGAAGTGTGGCCAGCAGGTTGCGGGAGGTGATTCTGCCCCTCTATTCTGCTCTGGTGAGACCCCACCTGGAGTACTGTGTCCAGCTCTGGAGTCCTCAACACAGGAAGGACATGGACCTGTTGGAACGGGTCCAGCGGAGGGCCACGAAAATGATCAGAGGGCTGGAGCACCTCTCCTATGAGGACAGGCTGAGAAAGTTGGGGTTGTTCAGCCTGGAGAAGAGAAGGCTCCGGGGAGACCTCATAGCAGCCTTCCAATATCTGAAGGGAGCCTACAGGAGAGCTGGAGAGGGACTCTTTGTCAGGAAGCGTAGTGACAGGACAAGGGGTAACGGTTTTAAATTGGAAGAGGGGAGATTTAGATTAGATATTAGGAAGAAATTCTTTACTGTGAGGTTGGTGACGCACTGGAACAGGTTGCCCAGAGAAGCTGTGGATGCCCCATCCCTGGAAGTGTTCAAGGCCAGGCTGGATGGGGCTTTGAGCAACCTGCTCTAGTGGAGGTGTCCCTGCCCACGGCAGGGGGGTTGGAACTCGATGATCTTTAAGGTCCCTTCCAACTCTAACGATTCTATGATATGTCTGCTGGAAATACAACACAGCAGAGAGGAAACAGTCTAGGAGGTTCCTGGAGTGTGTGGAAGATAACTTCCTGACACAGCTGGTGAGTGAGCCAACTAGGGAAGGCGCCCCGCTGGACCTGTTGTTTGTGAACAGAGAGGGACTTGTGGGTGATGTGATGGCTGGAGGCTGTCTTGGGCACAGTGATCATGAAATAATAGTGTTTTTGATTCTTAGAGAAGTAAGGAATGTGGTTAGCAGAACTGCTACCTTGGAGTTCCAGGGGGCAGACTTTGGCCTGTTTAGGGGCCTGTTTGACAGAGTCCCTTGGGAGGCAGTCCAGGAAGGCTGGACATTCTTCAAGAAGGAAATGCTAACAGTGTGGGAGCAGGCCATCCCCATGTGCCAAAAGATGAGCTGGCAGGGGAAAAGACTGGCCTGACTGAACAGAGAGCTTTGGTTGGAATTCAGGGGGAAAAAGGAGAGTTTATGGCCTTTGGAAGAAGGGGCAGACAACTCGGGAGGACTACAAAGAGGTCGTGAGGTTATGAAGGGAGAAAATGAGAAGGGCCAAAGCCTGACTAGTATTTAATCTGGCTATTGACGTACAAGACAATAAAATTTTTTCTATAAATACATGAATAACAAAAGGAGGGCTAAGGAGAATCTCCGTCCTCTGCTGGATGCGGGGGGAAACACAGTGACAAAGGATGAGGAAAAGGCTGAGGTACTTAATGCCTCAGCCTTTAGTATTAGAACCAGTTGTTCTCTGGGTACCCAGCCCCCTGAGCTGAAAGACAGGGACGGGGAGCAGAATGAAGCCCCCATAATCCAAGGGGAAATGGTTAGCAACCTGCTTAGACACACACAAGTCTATGGGGCTGGAAGGGATCCACCCAAGGGTACTGAGGGAGCTGGTGGAAGTGCTCACCAAGCCACTTCCCATCATATATCAGCAGTCATGGCTAACTGGGGAGGTCCCAGTTGACTGGCATCTAGCAAATGTGACACCCATCCACAAGAAGGGCCGGAAGGAGGATCCAGGGAACTACAGGCCTGTCAGCCTGACCTCAGTGCCTGGGAAGGTTATGGAGCAGATCATCCTGAGTGCCATCACGTGGCACGTACGGGACAACCAGGTGATTGGGCCCAGTCAGCATGGGTCTATGAAAGGCAGGTCCTGCTTGATTAACCTGATCTCCTTCTATGACAGTGACCCGCTTAGTGGATGAGGGGAAGGCTGTGGATGTTGCTTGCCTGGACTTTAGTAAAGCCTTTGACACCGTTTCCCACAGCATTCTCCTGGAGAAACTGGCTGTTTATGGCTTGGACAGGAGTACTCGCTGCTGGGTAAGAAACTGGCTGGAGGGCCGCGCCCAAAGAGTGGTGGTGAATGGAGTGGTAAATGCAGTTGGCAGCTGGTCAAAAGTGGTGTTCCCCAGGGCTCGGTATTGGGGCCAGTTCTCTTTAATATCTTTACCAATGATCTGGTTGAGGGGACTGAGTGCATCCTCATTAAGTTTGCAGATGACATTAAGTTAGGTGGGAGTGTCGACCTGCTTGAGGGTAGAAAGGCTTCGCAGAGGGATCTGGACAGGCTGGATCGATGGGCCGAGGCCAATGGTATGAGGTTCAGTAAGGCCAAGGTCCTGCACTTGGGTCACAACAACCCCATGCAGCGCTACAGGCTTGGGGAAGAGTGGCTGGAAAGCTACCTGGCAGAAAAGGACCTGGGGTTGTTGGTTGACAGCCAGCTGAACATGAGCCAGCAGTGTGTTCAGGTGGCCAAGAAGGCCAACAGCATCCTGGCCTGTATCAGAAATAGTGTGGCCAGCAGGACTAGGGAAGTGATTGTCCCGCTGTACTCGGCACTGGTGAGACTGCCCGTCAAATACTGTTCCGTTTTGGGCCCCTCAGTACAGGAGGGACATTGAGATTCTGGAGCGTGTCCAGAGAAGGGCAACGAAGCTGGTGAGGGGTCTGGAGAACAAGTCTTATGAGGAGTGGCTGGGGGAACCAGGGTTATTTAGCCTAGAGAAAAGGAGGCTGAGGGGAGACCTTATCGCTCTCTACAACTACCTGCAAGGAGGGTGTAGCAAGGTGGGTGTTGGTCTCTTCTCCCAAGTAACAGGCAATGGGACAAGAGGAAATGGCCTCAAGTTGCGCCAGGGGAGGTTTCGACTGGATATTAGGAAAAATTTCTTCACCGAAAGGGTTATCAAGCATTGGAACAGGCTGCCCAGGGAAGTGGTTGAGTCACCATCCCTGGAGGTATTTAAAAGATGGGTAGACTTAGTGCTTAGAGATATGGTTTAGTGGTGGTTTTGGCAGTGTTAGGTTTATGGTTGGACTCGATGATCTTAAAGTTCCCTTCCAACCTAAACAATTCTATGATTCTAGGAGCTTGAACTGGGAGCAACAAACTGAACTTACTTAAACCTGTCACTTAATTTTTTTAGCGAAGTGGTTAAACTAGCTAGATGGTAGCCAGATGGGCTTGATTTGAGGCTGATGAGACAGCTTTTTGTTCTTCTGACACACAATATAGACTGTGAAACCCAGGAGTGGAGAAATCGTTTCTGAAGTTCATAAATCAGGATGACTTTTGGCCATGTACTACACTAACATCATCAGGCACTAGAGGAGTTTGTGCTGTCTTTTATCTTTCGTTTATGTGGCTTAATTATGGAAGGTTTTTAAAAATCAAAATGTGTATAACTGAAACGTACTATCGTGCAGCAATGGCAGGCTCAATTATAATGCATCTCTGGATGTTTTGGGGGCTTGTTCTGTTTTGGTGATTCTCTTTATACTTTGCAGGTGATGTTCGGAGGCTGGAAACCGTGTTAGAATCCATCCAGAAAAATATCCACTCCTCATCACACATCTTCAAACTTGCCCAGGATGCATTTAAAATAGCAACACTCATGGACAGCTTGCCAGACATCACTCTTCTGAAAGTTTCTCTGGAGTTGGGCCTTCAGGTATTTCCCTTGTTCATTATTACTACAGTGGAAAACAGGAATTTGACCCTGTGTTGGTGGCTACATCTCTTTAAGTCACTGAGGACCATACCCTCTTTGGGCTCTGTCTGGAATTTTTAGATTCTGTTTTCTGATGTAAAGCGCAGTTGACTAGTAAATGCAGAACAAGGGTCTGCACAGCCCCTTTGTGCCATTCAAGTGGAAGAGAGAGCTGGGAACAACTGGCTGTTCCTCTCTTCAGGAGTGAGAGAGGACCAATGCAGTGGGTTCAGGAGTATATATAGGGATGGCTAGAGAGCAAAATTATTCTGCTGGCCAGAAATGCACTTTTGCAGATATTTTGCATGGCCTTGAGGGGTTTCTTATCATTCCTCCCATCCTTCCCTTCCTTTCCCTGAAATGAGATTTGGTAGGTGCTTGTTGAATTACTAGAGAAATCCAAGGTCAACCATAATGACCTGTTTCTAAAGCAGACTGTTCTAACAGCAGCCCTCTCACTTCCTTCATCAAATCCTGCACTCCACAAGGTGTGGGATGGTCATCTGCATCGGACTCAGCTTGACATGTACAAGAACCTCAGATCAATTTTCAGGCTCTTAGGAGAAACTTTACAAGCTAAAAGGAATGATAGAATTATAGAATGGTTTGGGTTGGAAGGGACCTTAAAGATCATCTAATTCCAACCCCTCTGCCATGGGCAGGGACATCTTCCACTAGACCAGGTTGCTCAAAGCCCCATCCAACCTGGCCCTTAGGAGACAACTAAGTTTTTAGGTATCTGGAGTAATATTGCTTTACACTGATGAATCTTGGAGTTTACGCAGTTCATTTGAACAAAAATAAATCTCTTCATCCCTCTTCAGGGAGTTCTTACAAATAAAACAAACAAACGCCAAGATCAGAAAACCATTTATTACTTTGCTTCAGTAGCCAAAGCTCCAAAGACTTCTGGGGAAAGGATATTATCCCAGTTGCTTCTCATGCCAAAGAAAGGTACTATTTGTCTATTGTAGACTTTTAGAAGCTGAAGTTTTAATCAGAAACCTGAGATTGTGTGCCTTTCTTATTCCCAAGGTTGCTCTGGAAATCTGCTTTTTTTTTCCTTTTTTTTTTTTGTCTTGGTATGTTTCTGCCTTAAATGTTTGTTTACTTGAAAAAGATCCTTAGGATTGTCTCCTCAAGCATTCACCAAGTATCATTGCATTCACCAAGTATCATTCAGTGACTTCGGATATCACTGTGTTCATGGATACTTCTGTGTGGATGATGGTGCCATCAGAATGTCTTCGGCAAGATCTAGTGAAAGAAATCATGAACCTATACTGTCTCCTAAATCCACTGTTTGGAATAAACTGGTGTAGAACATGTCCACTGTCTGCCCCAAGCTTACTAAGGTGTTTTAAGAATCTTAAAGGTAGTTTGCTTTCCAGAAGGAAGATGCATAGCAGTTTTCTGGTAGTAACTCACAGCTGTATAGATTTCTACAGTAATGTTTTTCCTGTAAAAGCCTTACATTGTCAGCACTGTTTTCAGTGGCCTACAGATGCTTTCCCCTTTCCTGCCCCTTGACCTAATGGCAATTAGACTGTCTATATTCGCTATCTAGTAACTGACTACTTATGACATTTATGTGCCCTATAAAACCCTGTTTCTCCCCTCACACGGCAAACTGAACAGCAGTGTCCTGTTCAGGTATACTGTTCTGCCTCTCAGCTACAACAATGACAAGTTTGGCTGAGGAGATGATACCAACAATTTCCCAGCTCTGTCACTGGGATTTCTGTGACAGAACAGCCTCTTATATTGTTCCAGATCTGGGAGTAAGGTATGAATTCCTGGGTTCTTTCTCCCTGTTTCCAGTGGCAGCATGTATTATGTGACTCAGCAGAGGAAAGGCATTTAAACTAGCTGTGGAAAGTGTGGCCAAACGGGCATGGAGCATCTCAGGTGTATTCTGTCCTTCAGAACCTTACTGGCACAGATGCTGTAAGATCTGCAGGTACAGGAGGGGCTTCTATTCCTCCATTTGCCTGTTGTATGGTACATCAATACAAGTAAGTATTACCGCACACATGCAGACAGGTACCGCTGGCAGAACTGCTGAGCAGGTTAGTGCAGGTGATCATCAGTTGATGCGTATTTGGCAAGTGGTGTCCTTTCCCTGAATGCCTGTAAATAAATAAACCTTGTTCCAATGTGCATGACAAAAAGGTTTCACATTGGTGTGGGAGCTAATTGTTGGTTGACCATTTCTGCATCTCTTAAGGGTAGTGAGATCTTGTGCTCATAGAATCATAGAACGGTTATAGTTGGAAGAGACCTTAAAGATCATCGAGTTTCAACTCCCCTGCCATGGGCAGGGACACCTCCCACTAGACCAGGTTGCTCAAAGCCCCATCCAGCCTGGTCTTGAACACTTCCAGGGATGGGGCATCCACAACTTCCCTGGGCAACCTGTTCCAGTGCGTCACCACCCTCACAGTAAAGAATTTCTTCCTAATATCTAATCTAAATCTACCTTCTTCCAGTTTAAAACCATTACCCCTCATCTTATCACTACACTCCCTGATAAAGAGTCCCTCCCCATTTCTCCTGTAGGCCCCCTTCAGGTACTGGAAGGCTGCTATAAGGTCTCCCTGGAGCCTTCTCTTCTCCAGGCTGAACAACCCCCAACTTTCTCAGCCTGTCCTCATAGGAGAGGTGCTCCAGCCCTCTGATCATTTTCGTGGCCCTCCGCTGGACCCGTTCCAACAGGTCCATGTCCTTCCTGTGTTGAGGACTCCAGAGCTGGACACAGTACTCCAGGTGGGGTCTCACCAGAGCAGAATAGAGGGGCAGAATCACCTCCCGCAACCTGCTGGCCACACTTCTCTTGATGCAGCCCAGGATGCGGTTGGCTTTCTGGGCTGCCAGTGCACATTGCCGGCTCATGTTGAGCTTCTCATCCACAAGCAATCCCAAGTCCTTCTCCTCAGGGCTGCTCTCCAGCCATTCTCCGCCCAACCTGTATTTGTGCCTGGGATTGCCACGTCCCAGGTGCAGGACCCTGCACTTGGCCTGGTTGAACTTCATGCGGTTTGCATGGGCCCACCTCTCAAGCCTGTCCAGGTCCCTCTGGATGGCATCCATTCCCTCCAGCGTGTCGACCACGCCACACAGATTGGTGTCGTCGTCAAACTTGCTGAGGGTGCACTCTATCCCACTGTCCACGTCTCCGACAAAGATGTTGAACAGCACTGGTCCCAGTACCGACCCCTGAGGAACACCACTCATCACTGGCCGCCACTTGGACATTGAGCCGTTGACCGCAACCCTTTGAGTGCGGCCATTCAGCCAGTTCCTTATCCACCGAGTGGTCCATCCATCGAACCCATGACTTTCCAATTTTGAGACCAGGACGTCGTGCGGGACAGTGTCAAACGCTTTGCATAAGTCCAGGTAGATGACGTCTGTTGCTCTGCCCTTGTCCACCAAGTCTGTGGCAGTATCGTAAAAGGCCACCAAACTTGTCAGGCACAATTTGCCCTTGGTGAAGCCATGTTGGCTGTCTCCAATCACCTCCTTATTTTCCATGTGCCTTAGCAGAGATTCCAGGAGGATCTGCTCCATGATCTTGCCAGGCACAGAGGTGAGGCTGACTGGCCTGTAGTTCCCTGGGTCTTCTTTTTTTCCTGTTTTGAATATCTGGGTTATGTTCCCCTTTTTCCAGTCAGTGGGAACTTTGCCAGATTGCCACAATTTCTCAAATATGATGGAAAGCGGCTTAGCAACTTCGTCCACCAGCTCCCTCAGGACCTGTGGGTGGATTTCTTCAGGTCCCATGGACTTATGCACCTTCAGGTTCCTTAAGAGGTCTCGAACCTGATCTTCTCCTACAGTATTCATCTAGAATAAGAAATTCTCATTAAAAAAATAATCCATCAGGACAAAGTCAAGGTTATTCTCTGTGGAAGCGAGCTTGGCTTTCAGTTAAGCTATGTAATTCTTAGGGGCTTCTTGTCATTTTCAGACTTACTAACCTGTTGAGAATCTCTCTTCAATTGGTAGCACAGATCTTGGATGGATAGAATTTAGACAGATCTGGAACTCCCTTTCAGGAAGAGGTGGCTCAAGAATGTATTGAGCAGAAGTGAAATAGTTCCTTGGCTACGTGGGCTACAGTATAAATTAACTTCAGCTCCTCCTTGGTCAAGACATTAATATACGCTTTATTTGAAATCCTTGGGGTTTTTTTTTATCATCAGTGAAGGGCTCCTCTCTCAGTGCTCTCAGCTTGTCAGTTTAATCAAATCAAAAGAACCTAATTCCAGAATAGTTCAAGTCAAGAAACTATTCCAGGTCAAAAAACTAGATATAGTATTGGTTTTTGCTTTCAAGTTAGGACTGTCTACACTGGAGCTGCTATTATGCCCATTATGCACGCTGAAGGCTCTTGAGACTGATGATCCTTTTACAGACCACTACAGTGAAGTCATCAGAGAAGTCTTTGTTTGTTTGTTTTTGTTTAACCTCCTTCTCTCCCTCACCAGTATCAGAATTGAGTCCATAACACTGTATTTTCTCTTGGACTCAGTCTACTTGGAAGAAGCTGAAAATTCATCTTGGATACTGGAAGAGTGGATACTGGAAGATTAGCATTCAATCTGTGTGTGCATCAGTACAGGAAGTCACCTAGACTTTTTCTCTTTGATGGAGAGAATAGGATGGTGTTGTGGTTTCGTCCAGGTTGGCCAATGACAAGATGACAGATGCTCTCCCCCATCTCTCACTCCAAGGAGAGGAAGAAGAAAGATAAAGAAAGTTAAGAGTTTAGAAAAAAACTAAAGTACTTTAATGAAATTTATTAATAATAAAATAAAAAGAAAATAATGAAATAGATACTGTATATATAAATATATACAAAACCATATCAAGTTCCCAGGAAGATGTCACTAGCAGGCACTTGGGAAGTTCCAGACTGGTCTCAGCGACAAATGGGAACTGGATTCCAGAACTCACTGATGGCTATCAAAGGTAGACAAAGTGACAGAATCCTCCCCATTGAAGAGCAATCCACCTTACCCCTTTTGATCCCTTGGCTTTTATACTGAGCATGGCAGATGGGATGGAAAACCCTATTGGTCAGTTTGGGTCACCTGACCTGTCCACTCCTCCCCACAGGTGCTCCTCCTCCATGGGGTTAACAACCAAGTCAGCTGACCCTGGTTGCCGCAGCAAGTATAAGCAAGAGCCTCTCTCACTGAACAGAAAGTTGGCTCTGCTCCACCCCAAACCACGACAGACAGATAGTTGCGCTCCAAAGTGTGTTGACTTGGGGATGCCTGTTTTTCTTCCAGAAAGACTTCAAGCAAAGGCTGGTTCCATAATTTGTTAGCCATATTTTCATATTTAAAAATGCATTGGATTGCTCCTCACAGATCAATTTGCTTTGTCTCAAAATGCTGTTCTCCAATCTAGCACTTAAATTTACTGTTTTGTTGAAATGATAGCACGATGTCTGAGGCCAACAAAGTTGAAGTTACGCTGTAACTTTGGGTGATGTACAATCAGTCATCGAACTCCCAAGGTGTGAATGTTTGGAGGCCAGCATGGAATCACTGATGGTTGTTTATAACCAGACGTCTTAAAAGTTATCTGTGCATTTGTGCTCCTCAGCAGTCTTTCCATCTTCTTAATTATCCTATCTACAGCTTAGGACTAAAGGAGGTGGCAGGAATAACAAATATGACAGAGGGCTATGTGCCACTTTGAAGTCACCTTAGGATTGGGGGGGCGGTATTGAGAACCCTCTTAGAAATGCTGCTGACTCCAGGCTGCTTTGTGAGTGTATTTTATGAGTTAATACATAAAGATCATCACTGAAAGCTGATTGACCTTTTATGCTCTTTGTTTAATTACACTCATAGTGCATTATCATAGTATGTTCACTGATATTGTAAGGGGAAAACTTGCTTTCTTCATCTAGATGTCCATGCAATCTGTCCAGATGAAACAAGCTTTCCATGCAGTTATCATATGGTGTTTGTTTTACTGCATAAACATATTTGCCCGCATTTTGAGAAACAATATAGGCAATAACTGCAAGTGATATAAAATCTGGGCACTTCAATCAGAGCTTAAAGTCCTTTTCCTGTTATTCTGATGGTTTTAAAATGGAACTTCTTTGCAGGGACTCCTTGTTCAAAGAGAGAAATTGTCACTATGACTAACTAATAGAATCATAGAATTGTCTAGGTTGGAAGGGACCTTTCAGATCTAGTCCAACCAGCCTCAAATCAAGCCCATCTGGCTACCATCTAGCTAGTTTAACCACTTCGCTAAAAAAATTAAGTGACAGGTTTAAGTAAGTTCAGTTTGTTGCTCCCAGTTCAAGCTCCTAGAATCATAGAATTGTTTAGGTTGGAAGGGAACTTTAAGATCATCGAGTCCAACCATAAACCTAACACTGCCAAAACCACCACTAAACCATATCTCTAAGCACTAAGTCTACCCATCTTTTAAATACCTCCAGGGATGGTGACTCAACCACTTCCCTGGGCAGCCTGTTCCAATGCTTGATAACCCTTTCGGTGAAGAAATTTTTCCTAATATCCAGTCGAAACCTCCCCTGGCGCAACTTGAGGCCATTTCCTCTTGTCCCATTGCCTGTTACTTGGGAGAAGAGACCAACACCCACCTTGCTACACCCTCCTTGCAGGTAGTTGTAGAGAGCGATAAGGTCTCCCCTCAGCCTCCTTTTCTCTAGGCTAAATAACCCTGGTTCCCCCAGCCACTCCTCATAAGACTTGTTCTCCAGACCCCTCACCAGCTTCGTTGCCCTTCTCTGGACACGCTCCAGAATCTCAATGTCCCTCCTGTACTGAGGGGCCCAAAACGGAACAGTATTTGACGGGCAGTCTCACCAGTGCCGAGTACAGCGGGACAATCACTTCCCTAGTCCTGCTGGCCACACTATTTCTGATACAGGCCAGGATGCTGTTGGCCTTCTTGGCCACCTGAACACACTGCTGGCTCATGTTCAGCTGGCTGTCAACCAACAACCCCAGGTCCTTTTCTGCCAGGTAGCTTTCCAGCCACTCTTCCCCAAGCCTGTAGCGCTGCATGGGGTTGTTGTGACCCAAGTGCAGGACCTTGGCCTTACTGAACCTCATACCATTGGCCTCGGCCCATCGATCCAGCCTGTCCAGATCCCTCTGCGAAGCCTTTCTACCCTCAAGCAGGTCGACACTCCCACCTAACTTAATGTCATCTGCAAACTTAATGAGGATGCACTCAGTCCCCTCAACCAGATCATTGGTAAAGATATTAAAGAGAACTGGCCCCAATACCGAGCCCTGGGGAACACCACTTTTGACCAGCTGCCAACTGCATTTACCACTCCATTCACCACCACTCTTTGGGCGCGGCCCTCCAGCCAGTTTCTTACCCAGCAGCGAGTACTCCTGTCCAAGCCATAAACAGCCAGTTTCTCCAGGAGAATGCTGTGGGAAACGGTGTCAAAGGCTTTACTAAAGTCCAGGCAAGCAACATCCACAGCCTTCCCCTCATCCACTAAGCGGGTCACTGTCATAGAAGGAGATCAGGTTAATCAAGCAGGACCTGCCTTTCATAGACCCATGCTGACTGGGCCCAATCACCTGGTTGTCCCGTACGTGCCACGTGATGGCACTCAGGATGATCTGCTCCATAACCTTCCCAGGCACTGAGGTCAGGCTGACAGGCCTGTAGTTCCCTGGATCCTCCTTCCGGCCCTTCTTGTGGATGGGTGTCACATTTGCTAGATGCCAGTCAACTGGGACCTCCCCAGTTAGCCATGACTGCTGATATATGATGGGAAGTGGCTTGGTGAGCACTTCCACCAGCTCCCTCAGTACCCTTGGGTGGATCCCTTCCAGCCCCATAGACTTGTGTGTGTCTAAGCAGGTTGCTAACCATTTCCCCTTGGATTATGGGGGCTTCATTCTGCTCCCCGTCCCTGTCTTTCAGCTCAGGGGGCTGGGTACCCAGAGAACAACTGGTTCTAATACTAAAGGCTGAGGCATTAAGTACCTCAGCCTTTTCCTCATCCTTTGTCACTGTGTTTCCCCCCGCATCCAGCAGAGGACGGAGATTCTCCTTAGCCCTCCTTTTGTTATTCATGTATTTATAGAAAAAATTTTATTGTCTTGTACGTCAATAGCCAGATTAAATACTAGTCAGGCTTTGGCCCTTCTCATTTTCTCCCTTCATAACCTCACGACCTCTTTGTAGTCCTCCCGAGTTGTCTGCCCCTTCTTCCAAAGGCCATAAACTCTCCTTTTTCCCCCTGAATTCCAACCAAAGCTCTCTGTTCAGTCAGGCCAGTCTTTTCCCCTGCCAGCTCATCTTTTGGCACATGGGGATGGCCTGCTCCCACACTGTTAGCATTTCCTTCTTGAAGAATGTCCAGCCTTCCTGGACTGCCTCCCAAGGGACTCTGTCAAACAGGCCCCTAAACAGGCCAAAGTCTGCCCCCTGGAACTCCAAGGTAGCAGTTCTGCTAACCACATTCCTTACTTCTCTAAGAATCAAAAACACTATTATTTCATGATCACTGTGCCCAAGACAGCCTCCAGCCATCACATCACCCACAAGTCCCTCTCTGTTCACAAACAACAGGTCCAGCGGGGCGCCTTCCCTAGTTGGCTCACTCACCAGCTGTGTCAGGAAGTTATCTTCCACACACTCCAGGAACCTCCTAGACTGTTTCCTCTCTGCTGTGTTGTATTTCCAGCAGACATATCATAGAATCGTTAGAGTTGGAAGGGACCTTAAAGATCATCGAGTTCCAACCCCCCTGCCGTGGGCAGGGACACCTCCACTAGAGCAGGTTGCTCAAAGCCCCATCCAGCCTGGCCTTGAACACTTCCAGGGATGGGGCATCCACAGCTTCTCTGGGCAACCTGTTCCAGTGCCTCACCACCCTCACAGTAAAGAATTTCTTCCTAATATCTAATCTAAATCTCCCCTCTTCCAATTTAAAACCGTTACCCCTTGTCCTGTCACTACGCTTCCTGACAAAGAGTCCCTCTCCAGCTCTCCTGTAGGCTCCCTTCAGATATTGGAAGGCTGCTATGAGGTCTCCCCGGAGCCTTCTCTTCTCCAGGCTGAACAACCCCAACTTTCTCAGCCTGTCCTCATAGGAGAGGTGCTCCAGCCCTCTGATCATTTTCGTGGCCCTCCGCTGGACCCGTTCCAACAGGTCCATGTCCTTCCTGTGTTGAGGACTCCAGAGCTGGACACAGTACTCCAGGTGGGGTCTCACCAGAGCAGAATAGAGGGGCAGAATCACCTCCCGCAACCTGCTGGCCACACTTCTCTTGATGCAGCCCAGGATGCGGTTGGCTTTCTGGGCTGCCAGTGCACATTGCCGGCTCATGTTGAGCTTCTCATCCACAAGCAATCCCAAGTCCTTCTCCTCAGGGCTGCTCTCCAGCCATTCTCCGCCCAACCTGTATTTGTGCCTGGGATTGCCACGTCCCAGGTGCAGGACCCTGCACTTGGCCTGGTTGAACTTCATGCGGTTTGCATGGGCCCACCTCTCAAGCCTGTCCAGGTCCCTCTGGATGGCATCCATTCCCTCCAGCGTGTCGACCACGCCACACAGATTGGTGTCGTCGTCAAACTTGCTGAGGGTGCACTCTATCCCACTGTCCACGTCTCCGACAAAGATGTTGAACAGCACTGGTCCCAGTACCGACCCCTGAGGAACACCACTCATCACTGGCCGCCACTTGGACATTGAGCCGTTGACCGCAACCCTTTGAGTGCGGCCATTCAGCCAGTTCCTTATCCACCGAGTGGTCCATCCATCGAACCCATGACTTTCCAATTTTGAGACCAGGACGTCGTGCGGGACAGTGTCAAACGCTTTGCATAAGTCCAGGTAGATGACGTCTGTTGCTCTGCCCTTGTCCACCAAGTCTGTGGCAGTATCGTAAAAGGCCACCAAACTTGTCAGGCACAATTTGCCCTTGGTGAAGCCATGTTGGCTGTCTCCAATCACCTCCTTATTTTCCATGTGCAGAGATTCCAGGAGGATCTGCTCCATGATCTTGCCAGGCACAGAGGTGAGGCTGACTGGCCTGTAGTTCCCTGGGTCTTCCTTTTTTGAATATCTGGGTTATGTTCCCCCTTTTCCAGTCAGTGGGAACTTTGCCAGATTGCCACAATTTCTCAAATATGATGGAAAGCGGCTTAGCAACTTCGTCCACCAGCTCCCTCAGGACCCGTGGGTGGATTTCTTCAGGTCCCATGGACTTATGCACCTTCAGGTTCCTTAAGAGGTCTCGAACCTGATCTTCTCCTACTGTGGGCAGTTCTTCATTTGCAGAGCCCTTGTTTTTGCCTTCTGTGACTTGGGCAGTGTGGTTAGAGCCCTTGCTGGTGAAGACTGAGGCAAAAAAGTTGTTCAGTAGCTCAGCCTTATCCATATCCTGGGAGGCCAGGTCTCCCGTTTCCTTCCAGAGAGGGCCCACAACTTCCCTAGTCTTGCCTTTATCCCTTACATATCTGTAGAAGTTATTCTTATTGTTTTTGATGTCCCTGGCTAGATTTAGTTCTGCCTGGGCTTTCGCTTGCCTGATCTGGTTCCTGGCCACTCGGACAGTTTCTTTATATTCTGCCCATTCTACCCGTCCCTGCTTCCACCCTCTATAGGCCTCCTTTTTGGTCCTGAGCTTGTCCAGCAGTTCCTTGTTCATCCACGCAGGCCTGCTGGCTATTTTGCCTGACGACTACTTTTTTGGGATGCACCTCTCTTGAGATTGGAGGAGGCTATCCTTGAATGCCAACCAGCTTTCTTGGGCCCCTCTCCCCTCCAGTTCTTTCTCCCATGCTACCCTGCCAATCAGATCTCTCAGGAGTCCAAAGTCTGCTCTTCTGAAGTTCAGGGTAGCGAGCTTGCTGCACACCCTCCTCGCTGCCCTATGAATCTTGAATTCTACCATTTTGTGCTCGCTGCAGCCAATGCTACCCTTGAACTTGACATTCCCCACCAGCCCCTCCTTGTTGGTAAGGACAAGGTCCAGCACGGCCCCTTTCCTCATTGGCTCCTCGATCATTTGAAGAAGAAAGTTATCATTAACGCATTCCAAGAACTTCCTGGATTTCATGTGCCCTGCTGTGTTGTCCTTCCAACAGATATCAGGGTGGTTGAAGTCCCCCATGAGGACCAGGGTGTGCAAGCGTGATGCTGCTCCTATCTGGTCTATAAAGGGCCTCATCCTCCCTGTCACTCTGATGAGGTGGTCTGTAGCGGACCCCTACTGTAACATCACCTGCCCCTGTTCTCCCTTTAATCCTGACCCATAAGCTCTCCATTGGGTCTTCATCCATCCCCAGGTGGAGCTCCACACACTCCAGCTGGTCATTGACATAGAGGGCAACACCCCCGCCCCATCTGCCCAGCCTGTCCTTCCTGAAGAGTCTGTAACCCTCCATTCCAACACTCCAGTCATAAGAGCCATCCCACCACATCTCGGTAATGCCAATAAGATCGTAGCCCTGGAGGCGTGCGTACGTCTCTAACTCCTCTTGCTTGTTCCCCATGCTGCGTGCATTTGTGTAAAGGCACTTCAGCTGGGCGCCCAATGGGGCTGACTTACTGGCTGGAGTGGGTGCATTTCCTTCGTGTTGCTCTTCAGGTGGCCTTCCTTTGTGGTGCTTTATCTGTGTTTCCCGGATTCCTTTTGCCTCAGGAGCCTCGAGGACAGGCCTGATGTTATCACCCCCCTCCCCCTTCACATCTAGTTTAAAGACCTGTCAATCAACCCTGCAATCTCTTGGGCCAGAATATTCTTCCCCCTTTGAGAGAGGCATCTTCCATTTCCTGTCAACGAGCCCGGTGCCATATAGGCCAACCCACTATCAAAGTACCCGAAGTTATGGTGGCGACACCAGCCATGGAGCCATGTATTGACTGATTTGATCCGTCTGCTCCTCCCAGCATCATTGCCTGCCACTGGAGGCAGTGATGAAAAAATCACCTGCACCCCGGATTCCTTTACTAAGCCTCCCAACTCCCTGAAGTCTCTCTTTATAGCTCTTGAGCTTCGAGTCGCTGTCTCCTCTGCACCTACATGGAATATCAGTAGTGGATAATAATCTGAGGACCGTACTAAACCAGGAAGTTTCCTGGTGACGTCCTTCACCCGGACTCCAGGAAGAGAGCAGACTTCCCTCTGAGGAGGGTCCACCCAGCATATTGGGCTCTCTGTCCCCCTCAGAAAGGAGTCCCCAACAAGTGGTTCCACCTACAAGCTGCTGGGTTCCGGCAGGGACCAGTCGCTTTTACCGGCTTCAAAAGCCCTCAAAAAGAGCTCCTTGCCGGTCCTTTTAAGGTTTTTTTGCCACGATCCCTTCCCGCAGTGCCGCTTACCTCCACTGTGGCTGATCTCCTCGGCAATATCATCTGGCAAGTTGTAAGTCCCCCATGAGAACAAGGGCTACTGATCTTGAGACTTCCCCCAGCTGCTTATAGAATATTTCATCTGCCTCTTCATCCTGGTTGGGTGGTCTATAACAGACTCCCACCGTGAGATCTGCCTTGTTGACCTTCACCCTGATTCTTACCCATAAACACTCAACCCTATCATCACCATCATTAAGCTCTAGACAATCAACACACTCCCTAACATACAGAGCTACCCCACCACCTCTCCTTCTTTGCCTGTCCCTTCTGAACAGCCTGTAGCCATCAATAGCCACACTCCAGTCATAGGATTCGTCCCACCAGGTTTCAGTAATGGCCACTATGTCATAGCTTTCCAGCAGCACGGTGGCTTCCAACTCCTCCTGTTTGTTGCCCAAGCTGCATGCATTGATGTAGAGGCACTTCAGCTGGGCTGTTGGCCGTGTCACCTTCTTAGAGGAACACCCCTTAATTCCTTTAAATGTATTTCCCTGTTCACTCCAGAAGCCCCTGGCTCATCTCTGTAAGACTTCAAGTGTGCTCCAGTATAGCCAGCACGTCTCAGAGCTCTGTGGGCCCTTGCTAGCACCCCGTCCCTCTAACCATTGCCTGTCATCCCACAGCTTGTCATGGGCAAGCCTGATATTATCCCCCTCCCCCTTTAAGCCTAGTTTAAAGCTCTGTCAATGAGCCCCACTAGCTTGTGAGCAAAGAACCAACATTTTCTTTTCTGGAGCCAGGCTGAATGGAGAGAGTCAGACTCTCTGTCAGACTGCGATTTGGATTCCTAAACACAAGTTTTATAATCTGTTTATTCCATGCAATATTAAAAGCATACATTTAGTTGAGTACATAACTGAGAGCAATGTACCTTTGGCCGCTGTTAGCATGGTCGATGCCAGCTCACACTGCTGGGATTCAATGTGACTTAGGGTGAACCAGCGGGGATACCGGTTTGGAACAACTGATGCAATGTGGTGCGGCCGGGACATGTCTCCTAAAGGAGCTGTAGATTCCAATACCAGCAACCTGAAATAAAGAAGAAATCCTCTTTCATTAAATCACTATATTAGGTTACTCATAAGCAAAACTAAACCTGCAAGAACACTTGACCTTGTTACCGAAATGTGCAGTTTTGTGTATAAAGATATTGGAAAACCACTTCTCAGGAAATCTTAAAAGTCCATTTGCCAAACTTGCCTACATCAGTGGCCATCTGCAGGAATCCACAGGACAATTAAGTCATCCATTAGCCAAGGAAGCAGAGATTTTCTGCATCATCCACAGAGTTGAAGCTTTTTTTCCCCTGCCGTATTTCAGTCTGTATTGGGTCACCTTTGGTGACCTATTGGTCTCCTTTGCCCTTCAGGACTGCCTCCCAAGGGACTCTGTCACCCAGGCTCCTGAAAAGACCAAAGTCCGCCCTCTGGAAGTCCATAGTGGCAGTTCTGCTGACCTCCCTCCTTGCTTCTACTACCTGAAAGGAAACTGTAGAGAGGCGGGGGTTGGCCTCTTCTCCCAAGGGAATAACGACAGGACCAGAGGAAATGGTATGAAGCTGCGGCAGGGGAGGTTTAGATTAGATATTAGGAAGAATTACTTTACTGAAAGAGTGGTCAAGCACTGGAACAGCCTGCCCAGGGAGGTGGTGGAGTCACCATCCCTGGAGGTATTTAAGAAATGTGTAGACATGGCTCTTCAGGGCATGCTCTAGTGCCCGGGATTGTTGGTTTGTGGTGGGGTGTTGTGTGTGAGGTTGTGGGTGTGGGGTTTAGTTGGTGGGTGCTTTTTTTTTTTTGTTTGTTTGTTTGTTTTTTTAATGTGGTTGGACTCGATGATCTCAAAGGTCCCTTCCAACCACTAAGATTCTGTGATTCTGTGATTCTCCGAGAATCAAAAACTCTGTCATTTCACCATCACTGTGCCCAGGATGGCCTGCAACTGTCACACCCCCCAGAAGTCCTCTGTTTACAAAGAGCAGGTCCAGAAGGAGTTGGCTCCCTCACCAGCTGTATCGGGAAGTTATCCCCAACACACTCCAGGAACCTCCTAGACTGTTCTCTCAGCTGTATTATTTTCCCAGCTGATATCTGGTAGGTTGAAGTCTCCCATGAGGGCAAGGGCTAGTGATTTTGAGATTTCTCCCAGCTGCTTGTAGAATATTTCATCTACCTCTACATCCTGGTTGGGGGGTCTATAACAGACTCCCACCATGATATCTGCCTTGTTGACCCTCCCCCTGATTCTTACCCATAAAGACTCAACCCTGTTGTCCCCATCATTAAGTTCTTGACATTCATAACACTCCCTAACATACAATGCCACCCCACCTCCTTTCCTTCCTTGCCTGTCCCTTCTGAAGAGTTTGTAGCCATCTAATGTAGCACTCCAGTCATGCGAGTCATCCCACCACATTTCCATGATGGTGACCACATCATAGTTTTCCTCCTGCACAATGGCTTCCAGCTCCTCCTGTTTGTTGCCCATGCTGCGTGCATTAGTGTAAAAGCACTTCAGCTGGGCTGCTGGTCCTGCCACCTTTTTGCTGGAAGAAGCCTTAACTTCTACCTGACCATTCCCAGGTGCATCCATAGTTTCTAGTCCATCAATGACCCTCGCATCTCTGCTGTTGGTTATCCCCTTCTCCCTTCAAATCTATTTTAAAGCCCTTTTGATGAGCCCTGCCAACTCCTGTACAAAGATCCTTTTCCCCCTTTGAGACAGGTGTACCCCATCTTTCTCCAGCAGACCTGGTGTCATGTAAACCATCCCATGAACAAAAAGACCAAAGTCCTGCCTCTGACACCAGTCCCGGAGCCAGGTATTGATCTGCTGGCTCTTCTTGTTACTTTCCTTGTCCTTCCCTGTGACTGGAATGACAGAGGAGAACACTACTTGCGCTCCTGACCCCTTCACCAGTCAGCCCTTGTCAGGTATTCCCTAAACTCTAGAAACATGTATTCTGACATATCAAAAATATTTCACAGGCATATTTAGTATTTATGGACGCCACTTAGCAAGTGTCGTGGTTTGGGCCAGACTGGCCAATGACAAGACAACAGATACTCTTCTTGACCTCTCGCTCTGAGGAGAGAAGAGAGAGAGAAAGAGATTTATGAGTTTAGAAGAAACTAAACTACTTTAATGAAATATTAATAATAAAATTCTCAAGAGAAACTTCCAAGGCCCGGAAGTCTCTCTTGATCATCCTTGGGTTTCTTGTTAACAGATCATCTCTGCCTGTCTGAAAAATTAGTAGCAGGTAGTATTCTGAAGGGTTTACCAGGGAGGGAAGCTTTCTCTTTATATCATTAACCCGGGCCCCAGGGAGGCAGCAGACTTCCCTGAGAAGTGGGTGTGGTCACATATCGGGCCTTCTACTCCTTCAGGATGGAGTCACCTACAACAATAACCCATCTTGTTTTCTTTACTGAAGATGTTTTCATGGGGGGTGTAGTTTGACTTAACCATGGCAATATCTCTGTGGACATTGAAGCACCTTCCTTGTCATGATTGGGTTCCCCTTGCAGAGCCTCATACTTTTTTTTTAAATGGTACCTGGGAAGGCATGGGAGTTACTGGGGAGACAGGCCTGCTTCACCAGGCAGGAATATGTTCCCATAGCCCCCTATCCTCTAAGTTACCTTGTCTGGCCAGACAGAGAGAGGACAGGGAATCCTCTGTATCATGTGACCTTTCTGCCTGTTGGGGCCTGGTTCAGGGGAGGTAGGCTGTGACTCCAGCAGTCTATCTCCCTCACACTCCCTGATAGTTCTCAATCTACTCACCTCCTCCCAGAGCTCTATCACTAGGTGGAGGAGTTCTTCTGTCTGAACACACCTCCCACAAGTGTGCTCACTGCTGCCATCTGATACTGGCATAAGGGTAGGGCACACCCTGCAGCCTGACACGTGGGTAGCAGCATGCTCCCATAAGAGCTCCATCTGTAAAGCTGCTTCAGTCCTGCTAGGTACAGAGCTCAGGGAGGCTAAGGCTTTCTGCCGGGTGGTTACCATGGCTCTCTGGTCAAGCTGGTACAGCCATTCCGCGTAAACTGCCGCGTACCGCTCTGTTTACCCCCACTGTTTGTAGTGCTCCTAGTCGCTGTGCTCCCTAGGGCCGCCTTTCGTGAGAGTTCGGGGGGGGGCGCCGTTACTGCTGGTCCCGCCCCTGTCTCGTCAGCAACCCTCATGCGAGCTGCCGGCTCGCGCGGATTGCCTGCGCTCTCCCGGGAGTTTTCCAGCTCTGGAAAGCTCAGGAAAATCCCCTTTTTTTACTGTGAACCCCCGCTCCCTTGCAGACGTACCTGCACTGGAGCTGTCCCTCAGTGAGTGATAACATCTGGTTATATCTGGAAGTGTGTGTGTGTGTATATATATATATCTTTGCAGCATAAGCAGCCAGTCAAATCACAGTTCACTAACTCCTGCCTGTATTGTTGAAGTCAATGAAAAAAAAGCAGATGGGGGAAAAATTGGATGGGTTAGTTTACCCAACAAGTGTTGACACATTTCCCCTTTAAAGACTAACATATATAGAGGGAGGAGACACAATATAATTTAATTTGAATAATTGGTGGGGCTTTTTTGTGGTTTGTTTTTTTTTTTCTTCTTCTCCCCGAATAAAACAGTTTCTCCTCTGGCCTTGAATGACCTGCAGTTAGTTGGAATTATTTTCTGTATGCTCTTCTGAGATAGCTAAGCAGTATTTGTCAAGTCTTTTGACATACCAGCTAAAAAGAGGTAACAATGGAAAGGGCAAGAGGCTGCCATTTTGAACCTCATTGTATTTGAGTAACTTAAATCCCTAATTGTTGGTATATTGTCTTGGTTTTGCAATAGGATTAATCTGTATTTTGTTTGTGTTGTTTTAATAGGTGATGCGGATGACACTGTCAACACTGAATTGGCGACGGCGGGAAATGGTGAGGTGGTTGGTAACATGTGCAACAGAAATAGGTATGTTCTGAGATGCTTCTCAAGGGTTCCTGCCTTTTTGTCAGCTAATCTTAGAGGGCTTGATCTTGTTGGTCAACACCGCTTTCTGTTCATCTACAAAATTCCTTTGGTTAGAAGACATAAATTATGGCAGCGATGAGTGGTTTTTTTGAGCATGTGATAGAATAGACACAGGCCAAGTGAGACAACAGTTGAGTAACGCAGTGACTTTTTTCCCCTGCAAGGTAGGGACGTGCATAACCTCATGGGAAATACTCCAGATTTCCCCTTGTCCCCTCCATGTTGGGTTTGGGTTTGAGGCTGCAGTAGAGAAAAGGCTCGTGGTTATGGGCTATTACACTATGCTACAACATTGCTTGCTCTGAAAGGTGAGGCTCCAAAAGACTGGTGAGAGTGCTATTTGGTCAGCTGTGGGGAAGAGGAACCAAAAAACAGGTGAATGAAATGTTGAGGTTGCCTTCTGCTGTGGCAGACAAGATCTCATGAAGGTATTCTAATTGCTTGTTTGTTTTCTTGGTTTTTTTGTTTGTTTTCTTGGTTTTTTTTGTTTGTTTGGTTGGTTTTTTAAGCTCCTGGCTAAATCCAAGCTTAGAGCGTAATGCATCTTTGTTATGTGGCTATGGCATTGTGCAGGCCTCTCCTCTGCACTGGAAAGCAAACCAAACGCTAATGCACCTATCCTTAACCACATAAGGTGAAAATAAGGTGGGAGCAGAACTAGCCTCATACTTAGAGGATAGTAGGGGGAGAATAGTGCACTCAGCAGGACATAATGTTCATTTCTGGGCTTTGCCATAAATTTCTTGTGTGTCTTGATGAGGTGTCCCTTAGTTTCTGTATTCCAGTTTACCATCTGCAAGATGAGGATACAAAAGGTATTTTTGGAATGTATGCTTCCCTGCTGTGTTTACTCCTTTTTCATACATCTGAGTTGGATTGTATCACATAGATGCTTCTTGAGTTTCAGAACTTCAAAGGATTGCTGCTGCTTATTCTCTGGATTAGTTTATTCTTTGCTTTATGCTTAAATGGGAAATTAATGTTGTCAGTAGCATGGGAAAATACAGCTTACATTTGTATGCCCTCAGCCAGAAAATGGTTTGTGTCTGCAAATTTTCATGCAATGCTCGTTTTATTGCTTTTATATCTTTGCTAAGGTAATTATTACTGAGGCTCTCTTGCAGATATTAGTACCTCAGTATTATTTTGTGCAGTTACATATTGGCAAATAAAGTGCTGGTTTTAATACTGCTTTAAATTAGTTTACATATTCTAGTAGAAGCATCCGATAAAGAACCTATGATGTCACACAAAGTACTCTTGAGAGTTAATCAAGTTGATAAAACAAGGAATCTGTTTATTTAAATGAAGATCTGGTATTTTCTGACTGCTGAATTTTTGCACACAAGTGAAGGTGTTCACAGGAAACATCAGAGCCCTACAGAGAAAAGGACCTCTGGGTGTGTTTTAGGTGGGCTCATAGATGTGTGTAAACTGCCTCTAGCAGTAATAAGACACTCTAGTTGCATATAAGATTCAATTTATGGAACCCATTAGTCACTGTTTCCCCCTTCTTCCCCACCACCACACACATGTGCCAGGAATAAAGTGATACTAAGGAAAATATCTATTTCAGATGATATCCAGTAGTGCTTATTGCTCAGAGTATTTCCGTAATAAGGATCTTGATGTTCAGATGCATATGAATTTGATAAAAGATGTATCTGAAAAGCCTGTTGGGAGGGGATGGGGTTTAGGATTTTTTAAAAAAAAATTTTTAAGGTGTGCTTAGTATTAAATGCCATGGTATTCTATTAAATGAGACATTTAGCATGCTTTCATATTCTTTTGTGCACGCACCGTACCTTGAGATGTACATTGAGAAAAGAAGTTAAAATTGCCTTTTAAGTGTTCAGTGTAAGGGCTGCTTTTGAGTGATGTGATGAGACCAAATGACCCAGAACTTGTTATCCAAATTGTCTTAGATAACAAGTAAAGCAGCTCAGTTGTCACACCAGGAGATTAAAGCTTATCTTGCAGGCTTTTTTGTTATTATCTGCATTTCGGTGATTGCTACAGAGTTTGCACAGTAGCCTTTTTTAATGTCCTTTTTCAGTCATGTTATCTGGTTTAGCCCTTCTTGCTGAAGCACATCTCTTTGGATGTACTGGCAACCTCTTAGACTTTGAAAATGTAATCTTTTGCTGAACATCTGTATCTGCTAGGTTTTATCAGTTGTGGCTAATCCTTTCTTCCTCTCCCCAGGTGTTTATGCACTGGATAGTATCATGCAAAACTGGTTTACGCTTTTCACTCCAACAGAAGCCACTAGTATTGTTGCTACAACAGTGATGTCCAACAGTACCATTGTCCGTCTGCATCTGGACTGCCATCAGCAGGAAAAGCTGGCCAGCAGTGCTAGGACGCTTGCTCTACAGTGTGCCATGAAGGATCCTCAAAACTGTGCCCTCTCTGCACTGACCTTATGTGAAAAGGATCACATAGCTTTTGAGACCGCTTACCAAATTGTTCTAGATGCTGCTACAACTGGCATGAGCTACTCACAGCTTTTTACTATAGCACGATACATGGAGCACCGTGGTTACCCCATGCGGGCTTACAAGCTGGCCACTTTGGCCATGACGCATCTCAACCTGAGTTACAATCAGGATACACACCCTGCCATTAATGATGTTCTGTGGGCATGTGCACTCAGCCACTCCCTTGGGAAAAATGAGCTAGCAGCTATAATACCTCTGGTGGTCAAAAGTGTCAAATGTGCAACAGTACTGTCAGATATTTTGCGTAGGTGTACTTTGACCACTCCTGGCATGGTAGGACTTCATGGAAGGAGGAACTCTGGTAAGCTCATGTCACTGGACAAAGCCCCTTTAAGACAACTCTTGGATGCCACAATTGGAGCCTACATTAATACAACTCATTCACGTCTCACTCACATCAGCCCACGACACTATAGTGAGTTTATAGAGTTCCTCAGCAAGGCCCGAGAGACCTTCTTAATGGCTCATGATGGACACATCCAGTTTACACAGTTTATTGACAACCTAAAACAAATCTACAAAGGCAAAAAGAAACTGATGATGTTGGTTCGTGAGCGATTTGGTTGATGAAAATGCGTGAAGGAGGGGAGGTGGTTTGTTTTTACTTGAGCCTGCCTTTGTATCCTTTTGAACTTAGAAGAAACAGAGCCACACCGGTATTATATGTGTATAGGTATATTGAGTTTGCAAACTAAACTGTCATGTTGTGAAAGTTTGTGTGTTTAATTTTTTTTTTCCTTTTTTCTGTTTTGTGTGAGAGAGGTTAAAAAAGGTTTGGTTTACACTGAGTATATGTTGTCAAGTGGCAAAAGCCCACATCGCTCTCCTGTTCTTTCTATATATGTTCACAGCCTCAAAAACAAATATATATTGCAATGGCTTTAAAAACCAAACAAAACACCTCCATCCTGTGATAAGTACCTCGAATGGATTCAGCTTTACTCCTTTGTAACTCATCCTTACATTTCAGCATATTTAAACAAACCAACAAATGAAATACTAATAGTTAAAAGGCTGACCACGTGGCTTTGCAGTGCTGTTAATCCAGAAGCATGGCACACAATGCTTGCGCATGTGGAAACTTAGCGACTGTCAACATACATTCTCAGGGATTTATCAAAAAAAATTTTAAAAAGAATGAGAGCATTTATTGTACTGTAAATATATTATAGTATATGTCTGAATATTGAAAAAATATAAAATTAATTTATAAAAAAATAATCTATGTAATGCAAAATACTTGAAGCTGCAGTAGCTTGGTTTTAAACAAAAAAAAACTATCGGAAGGACTAAAGTGCGCCTTGCTTCAGGGTTGGCTCAGGTGTTGAACTATATGCTGGGCATCTATGCAGAGCCACCTTTTGGATTGCATGGTTGGACTGATACCTATTGGGGGAAATTTTATATATATAGATATTTATACAACCTGTGTATACATATATATGTATACACATATACACACATGCTTGTAACAGGCACTATAGTAAAGAAGGACGACAAAAAATACACAGCCAGAGCAGCAAGCCTTAGCATTAAGAATACAGTATGCCAGAATCGGGGTTTGTGCCTCCTAGCCTGGGAAACTTAAAGAAATATCCTTTTTGACGCAAAATGCAAAATTATTGACATGATACATTATGCCTTTGCAGTGAGCTAATAATGTTAACCTTTGTGCACAAATATATATATTATATATATATTCTGCATAGGTATTTTGACTTTGTGCAGGACAGAAAGTTGTGTAGGTATGACTGTTCTACTTCTCCGTTCATTTTTTTTAATATATTTTATTTTCTCTAGAATTACTCAAACAAAAGCAGCCTTCTAGCTTGCCTCGTCTTAATGCTTTAAAATAACCAAACTGGAGATCTAACTACCAAACTGTTCATTATATTATTATATGCCAACTTTGGTTACAATATAGTGTCTTTAGCTGATGGTTCTGTATCCTTGTGCTTTTTAAAGCAGTTTTTATGTTTTGGTGCAAAAGTTGTCCGGTGTCTCCTGTTCCCTTCATTAGAGAACATGCTAGAGGAATGTTTGTAGGTATTTTTGTTTAGAAAAACTATTTCATGCTTTCCATTTTATTTATTATAATAGGTAAAAAGGTTGTACTTCACCCATGTAAACATGCTCATGAAGTTGAAAGTAATTAAGATTTGATACACTGATACCAATTTATTTATGTAACTAAATCACTGTTTTATAAACTTGTTAATGATCAACAATTTTTTTGTTTTGATTAAAATTAGTTTTTTGAAAGTTGATTCTGCCTCCTTTATGGTGTCTGTTACTCGAGTTGAATTGTGTATGGATAGTTCATAGAGCTTAAAAGCCCAGCTTGCAACTTTGATGCATTATGGTGATAAGCAATATGACCACTGAGACCAGGAAAGAAATATTTTGTTCCCCAAAAATCTGCTGAGGGAATGGTAGCGTTCACAATTGCAACAGCTCCTTCACTGGTGGAGGAAGACCTGGTGTGTCAGAGGGACCAAATGCTGCCTGCGATTGAAGATGTGTGGTTTATACAACAAACCATAAGCCTTGACATATTGCCCTGGTAGGATGGAAGAGTGTGTGGGGGCATGTTCTCACTCAGTTATCTGGGTGACCATGAGAGTTGAGAGATGCTGCAAATATATACAAGGACAGTTCTTACTGTTCTTTGGCTTTTCTAAAGCATTTTGTGTATTCTCAACCGTGCAGCTCGTTCCACCCAGCATGAAGCTCCTGCTCACCAGCTGACAGCCAACATTTCTGCTTTTTTGGAGGCTTTGCTCTGTAAGATTTGTGTAAGTTTTCCAGCCCTCAGTGAATAATGGGATATGACATGGTTGAAAATTGAAGAGGAGCTTTCTGCTTTACCAAGATCTTTATCATCTTAGGTATGTTATGTGATGTCATATTTGACTATGTGATCTGAACATCTTCACTTTCTTTTTTTAGTATCTTCAGCTGAAAAGAGAATTAGCATACAGCAAGCAACTATCAGAGATGCCAGTGTACCCATGAATTCTGACAGTGAGACTTGTGCCACTGGAAGATTAAGGAGGAAAAGGTCTGAATCTTTGTACAACTTGTCATGTAAAATATGAGTCTTTACCAAGCTTTGCTAACAGCTGAGTTGTCCTGACCAGGTAGTACTAACATTCTGTAGCTTCTGCAACTTCTATCCCTTCCAAGCATTGAATTCTCATTATGTGTTTGCTTCATTACTTTGTCTTAGATTAATTTTCTGCTACAGACAATAAGGAACAAGAAGGATATTCCGTTCTGAAATAGGGTTTGGTGGGAGTTGGGGTTTTTTTGCCTCTTCAGTATTATGGATATTGTGGATTAGGTAGATTGCAAAACTGAAGCCTATTTGAAGACAAAGGCTTTAGAATTAAATGTGTTCTTGATGGTTGCTACCTGCTTTTGACAAGCACAATGGCTTATTCTTCTTTCAGAACTGATTGAAATTTATTTGACTAGTTCTCATGACTGATTATGTGTCCTCAGTGGTGCTGCGCAGTGCAGTTCACACCATGTTAAAAGCCTTCATGGACCAACAGATGATTGCCCCATGTCTCTAGCAAATATGTCTAGATACATACTGCTCTTGTTTTGTGGAGGTAGGAAGAGTCCGGGAAAGAGATTCCATGAAAAAAAGTCTGAGGGCTCTTTTGGTGAAAACTGATCAAATATTTCTAAAACTACAGACTGGAATTAATTTTGAACCATAAGGAAGCCTAGACAAAATATGTCTCAAAAACATTATCTTCTTTTCAGAGCCATATATTTGAGATATGCAACTGAACACCTCTGCTATCATTGTCGCAAAATGTTATAGTGCTTTTCAACACTCCTTTAAATGAGAACTTTTTCTGAATCCAGGCCTGCTCTTCAGTAGTGAAGAGAACCGAGCATGATTCTTCCATATCATAGGTTACCATTGAATCCACATTCTTTTGGCGAGTTGAGTGAAATCCTGAAAGATGTGATATTACTTCTGTATTATGAGACTGTCTTGCAGCCCAAGAAACTGACTTTTACCCATAAGTTCATTTTCAGATTTCCTTCATAGTCTATTGGTTCTGCCAGAACAGAAGCCAGCAGAGATTTTTCTTACCCAAATTATATTACCTTCGTTTAGCTTTTTGGTGTTTCAACACATTTCATTTCCATATCTGGTTTTCCCATTAGAGAAAACTGCACAACTTTTAAGCATGAAAAAGAGAAAGGCAGATATGGGACTCAGACTTTAGATACTAAAGTGCAACTGAAATCCTGAGACAGCTTCCCTCGGAGTACTTCATGTCTTATTCTCAAAATCTTTTGGTTTTAATGCTATGGCAGTGAAGCTAAACCTGGAATGCATGTACATGACAAAGAATTTATTAGATTGTTTGAGAGAAATTGCAGGTAATATTCTGAGGCTAGAGCTGCAACTAGAAGACTGAGACTGTATATCACCATGGTTGTCTAGCAGAACAGATGGAGCTCTTTTAAGACAGTGAATCTGTTAATAAGTGCTATCAGTGCTTTGGATGACCAACCAACAGTTTTTGCAGTACAAATGAAATTCTGGAGGACTTTTTTTTTAATATAAAAAAGTAAAATTGGCTTCCTAGTATTTTTAAGTATAGAAGATACTGAGGGATTTGCATTAATAAATTTATTCTATAAAAAAAACCATATTACATAATTTTCTTTGTATATCCATACAAAGTTCCATGCTGCAAGCTTTAAAAAGTCTCTGCAAAAGTCACTTTTCAATAATGCTTTAGTGTTCTGTCAAATTAGTTTGAGCTACAGTTTTCTTTCAGGTTTGTCTAGTAGGAATTAAGTTTTTATATAAGTGGGTATAAGTAACATAAGTACATCAAAACTGGGGTGCACCTTACATGGAGGGAAATTTTGCTTTCCAAGTTGTGCCAATTTAGATTTGTAGCTCCATAGAGTGGATCTGCACTAGAAGTAAATATATTTTTATATAATTATATATATTTATATTTATATAAATAAATATATTTATCAACGACCTGGATGAGGGGACAGAGTGTACCCTCGGCAAGTTTGCTGATGACACAAAACTGGGAGGAGTGGCTGACACACCAGAAGGCTGTGCCGCCATGCAGCAATATCTGGACAGGCTAGCGAGTTGGGCAGAAAGGAACCTAATGCAGTTCAACAAGGGCAAGTGTAGAATCCTTCATCTAGGAAGGAATAACCCCATGCACCGGTACAGGTTAGGGGTTGACCTGCTGGAAAGCAGCTCTGCTGAGAGGGACTTGGTGGACAACAAGTTGACCATGAGGCAGCAATGTACCCTTGTGGCCAAGAAGGCCAATGGTCTCCTGGGGTGCATTAAAAAGAGCATGGCCAGCAGGTCGAGGGAGGTTGTCCTCCCCCTCTACTCTGCCCTGGTGAGGCCCCATCTGGAGTACTGTGTCCAGTTCTGGGCTCCCCAGTTCAAGAAGGACAGGGAACTACTGGAAAGAGTCCAGTGGAAGGCTATGAAGATGATTAGGGGAATGGAGCACCTCTGTTATGAGGAAAATCTGTGTCTGTTTACCCTGGAGAAGAGAAGACTGCAAGAGGATCTTATCAATGCTTATCAATATCTAAAGGGCAGGTGTCAAGAGGATGGGGCCAGACTCCTTTCAGTGTTGCCTGGTGACAGGACAAGGGGCAATGGGCACAAGCTGGAACATAGGAAGTTCCATCTCAACATGAGGAAAAACTTCTTTACTTTGAGGGTGCCAGAGCACTGGAACAGGCTGCTCAGAGAGGTGGTGGAGTCTCCTTCTCTGGAGATATTCAAACCCCTCCTGGATACATTCCTGTGCAACCTGCTCTAGGTGGACCTGCTTTGGCAGGGGGGGTTGGACTAGATGATCTCCAAAGGTCCCTTCCAACCCCTACCATTCTGTGATTCTGTGATTTCACCGAGATGATTAAAATACAGGTTTTTACTGAGAAATCATCCCGCCTTCTATTTCTGATTTAAAAACAAAAATCCTGGTAATTCATCTACTTTTAATGCAGGATATAATTTGGAAAAAATAGCAATATAGCTCATACCTTTACAGAATTGGGAAGTATGATACCCTCAAGTATTCTCTTGCTCCACAGTTCTGGCTAGGGATAAAGTGTTCATAAACATTTTCCCATCTTAAGCACTTGTCCCCTTGAAAGTATACTTTTGGCAAGGCTAAGTGGGGAAGGAACAAGCACAAACCATGAATTGTTATGCCCAACTGTTGCCTCATGACAATGCAATGCAATACAATAGTAGAGATTTATGGGTATTTCAGCACGTTACAAACTAAACTGAATATGAGGTGAAAAGCTTTGGAATATTCTCAACTGGGGAGACAACAGTGGCAGGGATAGCTTTACTGAGAAGAGATTGCTAGGATTTGCCTACCCCATAGAAGCATGCATTCCATACAGCACATGAGAAAAGACTGTTGCCTCCACTAACACCCTGGGCTGTCAGCATCAAGAAGCACCTGGCCCTCAGTTGAAATGTTTGCAATCCATCCTTACAGGTAGTATCAGTATCCCTAAAGTTAGTAAAAATAGCGCATCATGTGCTCCGAGAAAAAGAACCTGCCTTAAGAAGAAAATGACATCAGTTGCTGTATTTGCAGACATCTGCAAGGTCACAGGATTAAAGATATCTATTAACGTATATTGGCTACAAAGTACAAGTTATTTCTAAGACCGGCCTTGATGGATTTCTACAGCTTCTAGTTGCAGAGAACAATTATGACTTGAAAGTACCACAATCATGAACTGCCCCTTTTTTAAAATATTACCTGCACAATGTGAAGAACTATATCAGATTGGTTTCTTTCCTTAATTATCTAATCCAAATATCTAATGTTTTTGCTAGTGTTTTTATGCTTTCTTTTGTTGTTTGCTGTTAAACCTGGTACTTTGAAGACTGGAAAGCAAAACTTACCCACTATATTGGGTTTGCATGGCAAGGTTTTGGTGGGGGGTGTACAGGGGTGGCTTCTCTGAGAAGCTGCTAGAAGCTTCCCCTATGTCTGATAGAGCCAGCACTGCTGGCCAAGGCTGAGCCAATCAGTGACAACATGTGTGATAACATATTTAAGAAGGGGGGAAGAAACCTGCTGCGCAACTGCAGCTGAAGAGAGGAGTGAGAATATGTGAGAGAAACAACTCTGCAGACGCTAAGGTCAATGAAGAAAGAGGGGAAGGAGGTGGTCCAGGCGCTGGAGCAGAGATTCCCCTGCAGCCTGTGGTGAAGACCATGGGAGGCAGGCTGTTCCCCTGCAGCCCATGGAGGTCCGCAGTGGAGCAGATATTCACCTGCAGCCTGTGGAGGACCCCATGCTGGAGCAAGTGGATGCACCCAAAGGACACTGTGACCACATGGGAAGCCCATGCTGGAGCAGGCTCCTGGCAGGACCTGTGGACTCGTGGAGAGAGAGGAGCCCATGGTGGAGCAGGTTTTCTGGCAGGACTTGTGAGCCTGTGGGTGACCCATGCTGGAGCAGTCTGTGAAGAACTGTAGCCCTTGGAAAGGACTCACGTTGGGAGAAGTTCATGGAGGACTGTCTCCCATGAGAAGGACCCTACACTGGAGCAGGGGAAGAATGTGAAGAGTCCTCCCCCCGAGGAGGAAGTAGCCGCAGCAGAAACAATGTGTGATGAACTGATCGCAACCCCCATTGCCCATCCCCCTGTGCCGCTCAGGGGGAGGAGGTAGAGAAAATCAGGAGTAAAGTTGAGCTCGGGAAGAAGGGAGGGGTGGGGGGAAAGATTTTTAGATTTTATTTTTTTTTTTAGATTTAGTTTTTATTTCTCTTTATTGTGATTTGATTGGTAATAAATTAAACTAATTCCCCCAAGTCGAGTGTTTTGCCCATGATGGTAATTGGTGAGTGATCTCCCTGTCCTTACCTTGACCCACAAGCCAAAATTTTGTTACATTTTCTCTCCCCTGTCCAGCTGAGGAGGGGAGTGATAGAGCAGGTTTGGTGGGGACCTGGCATCTACACCCACAAATAGCAGAGTCCATGCACCTGGTATTCCATTATAGGTGGGCTCCAGTTTATTCCTGGAATCAGAAGGTAGCAGAAGTGCAGGTGCCCCAGCCTAATTAAACTGTCTAGGTCACAACCTCTGAATTGTGAAGTACTGTCCTGGTTTGAGAACCTTGCATTTTTTTTCCCTGACTCATACATCAATGGAAAAGATTTTTATGTGCTTGCAGTATATTGTTCCCCCAATCAGAGTGCAAATTATATTACTTTCTATATGGCCACCCAACTGTGGAACACTCTTCAAAGTGACAATTATAAATTTTCCTGGTTTGAGGTAAAACAGAACCAATTTTCTTTTCAGTAATTTTGCTTTTAAGTCTCTTCTAACTCTCTGAAATTAATGGCATATTTTTTCAGACAATGTCTGCTTCCAGAGTGATAAGACTGAATTTCACTGAATTTCACTGAATTTTTTTTAGAGTTGGAAGGGACCATAGAGATCATCTAGTCCAACTCCCCTGCTGAAGCAGGATTGCTTAGAGAATGCTACTCAGGACTGCATCCAGGCGGGTCTTGAAAATCTCCAAAGAAGGGGACTCCACAACCTCCCTGGGCAGCCTGTTCCAGGGCTCTGTCACCCTCACCGTGAAGAAATTCTTTCTCATATTCGAGTGGAACCTCCTATGTTCCAACTTGTGCCCGTTGCCCCTCGTCCTGTCACTGGGAACCACTGAAAAGAGTCTGGCTCCCTCCTCCTTCAACCCACCCTTGAGATACTTATAGGCGTTAATAAGGTCTCCCCTCAGCCTTCTCTTCTCCAGACTAAAGAGTCCCAGCTCTCTTAGCCTTTCTTCATAAGGGAGATACTCCAATCCCTTAATCATCTTAGTTGCCCTTCGCTGGACTCTTTCCAGTAGTTCCCTATCCCTCTTGAATTGGGGAGCCCAGAACTGGATGCAATATTCCAGTTGTGGCCTCACCAGTGCAGAGTAGAGGGGGAGAATGACTTCCCTCGACCTACTAGCCACACTCTTCCCTATGCAGCCCAGGATTCCGTTGGCCTTCCTGGCCACAAGAGCACATTGCTTGCTCATTGTCATTTTGCTGTCTACCAGGACTCCCAGATCTTTCTCTTCGGAGCTTGTCTCCAGCAGGTCCACGCCTAACCTGTATTGGTGCCTGACATTCTTCTTGCCCAGGTGTAGCACCTTACACTTTTCCCTGTTGAACCTCATGAGGTTCTTCCTTGCCCAGCTCTCCAGCCTGTCCAGGTCTCTCTGGATGGCAGCACGGCCCTCCGGGGTGTCAGCCACCCCACCCAACTTGGTATCATCAGCAATCTTGCTGAGGATACACTCTGTCCCCTCGTCCAGGTCACTGATGAATATGTTGAACAGGACTGGACCAAGTATTGACCCCTGGGGGACACCACTGGTTACAGGCCTCCAGCTTGAGCCTGTTCCATTAACCATTACCCTTTGGGTCCTGTCACATAGCCAGTTCTCAATCCACCTCACTGTCACCTGTCACCTCACCCTCATCCAGCCCACACTTCCTTAGTTTTCCAATGAGGATGTTATGGGAGACAGTGTCAAAAGCCTTGCTGAAGTCAAGGTAGATGACATCTGCTGCCCTCCCCTCATCCAGCCAACCAGTTATGGCATCATAGAAAGCTATCAGGTTGGTCAAGCATGACTTACCCTTGGTAAACCCATGTTGCCCACTTCCAATAACCCCCTGCTCTTCAACTTGTTTGGAGATGACATCTAGAATGAGTCTCTCCATTACCTTCCCAGGGACGGAGGTGAGACTAACTGGTCTGTAGTTCCCAGGGTCCTCCTTCTTGCCCTTTTTGAAGACTGGTGTGATGTTGGCCTTCCTCCAGTCTTCTGGTGTGGGAGACTGGCTAGCTGAGAAAGGTCGCGTAAACATGATCCAGCTGGCCGAGCAAGAACTTGAGAAACATCGGATTCAGCCCCGTAACTGCTGAGCTGGCAAGGACACCCTGTCCTTGACTGTAATTGTTGTATGATAACAGGGAGATTGCAACTGCTCAGGCATGGGAAAAGAGGATGAAAGTAACTGTAAAGAAGGAACTAAGGGCGGGGTTGAAGTTTGGAGGACAGGCCAATCAGAAAGATGTATTGCAGAATATGTATTAGCTAATTATAACGAAGCATAAAAGACGGCTGTACTATTCAATAAACGAAGCTTGCTGATCACTCATATTGAGTGACCCTGTCTTCCCTCCGTCACGACATTCTGGCACCTCTCCTGTTCTCCATGACTTTTCAAATATGATAGAGAGTGGCCCAGCGATAACTTCTGCTAGCTCTTTCAGCACTCGCGGGTGTATCCCATCTGGGCCCATGGACTTATGAATGTCCAGTTTGGCCAAGTGGTCCCGAACCTGGTCCTCTTCTACTGAAGAAAAAACTTCCTCTCTCCATACCCTCCCCCTGGCCTCCAAGGCCAGAGGTTCATGAGGGGCAGCCTTAGCAGTGAAGAGTGAAGAAAAGGCGGCATTCAGCAACTCTGCCTTCTCCGTGTCTTCCACCACTAGGGTGCCCATCTCATTCCTCAGTGGGCCCACATTATCCCTAATCTTCCTTTTTCTGTTTACATACTGGAAAAAACCCTTTTTGTTGTTCTTAACTGTAGTGGCCAAGATGAGTTCAGCTTGAGCCTTGGCCCTTCTAATTTTCCCCCTGCATATCTTCACCGCTTCCTGGTATTTCTCCTTGCCTACCAGGCCCTTTTTCCAAAGATCATAAACCTTCTTTTTGTTCCTGAGCTCCAGCCAAAGCTCTCTATTTAGCCAGGCTGGTCTTCTTCCCTTCCTGCTTGATTTTTGGGACTTGGGTATGGCTCTTTCCTGCGCTTTTAAGAGTGCCTCCTTGAAGTGCGACCAGCCTTCCTGGGCACCTTTGCCCTTCAGGATTGTCTCCCAAGGGATACTTTCAACCATGCTCTTGAAGAGGCCAAAGTCTGCCCTTCGGAAGTCCAACGTGGCAGTTTTGCTTGCCCCTCGCCTTGCTTCAGCAAGAATTGAAAATTTTATCATTTCATGATCACTCTGTCCAAGACGACCTCCAACGTTTACATCCCCCACAAGACCTTCTGAATTAACTATCAGCAGGTCCAGTATGGCACTTTCCCTAGTCGGTTCCCTCACCAGCTGCGTTAGGAAGTTGTCGTCCATGCACTCCAAGAATCTCCAGGACTGTTGCCTCTCTGCTGTGTTATATTTCCAGCAGATAGCTGGGAAGTTGAAGTCCCCCATGAGTACAAGGGAGAGTGATCGTGAGGACTCCGCCAGCTGCTTATAGAATATTTCATCAGTCTTTATATCCTGGTTTGGGGGTCTATAACAAACTCCCACCACAAGGTCTGCCTTATTGGTCTTCCCCTTGATTCTTATCCATAGGCACTCAACACTGTCTTCACGTGTATTGCCAAGTTCTAGGCATACAATACTACTCTTAACATAAAGGGCCACCCCACCACCTCTCTTTCCTTTCCTGTCCCTTCTGAAGAGTTGATAGCCGTCAATCACAGCATTCCAGTTATGCGAGTCCTCCCACCACGTTTCTGTGATGGCAACCAGATCATAGTTTTCTTGCTGTACGATGGCCTCCAGCTCCTCCTGTTTGTTGCCCATGCTGCGTGCATTCATGTAGATGCACTTCAGCTGGGCTAATCGTCCCACTATTTTTCTGGGAGGGCAGGCACTAATTCCCACCTGTCCATGTGCAGACATTTCTGCAGTTACCATCTTATCACTACTCCTTATGTCTTCACAGCTGCATGTATCTTTCTCTCCCACATTGACTGCTGCAACAGGCTGCAAGGCCTTACTGGCACCTTTACCCACTAGCACACTACTCCTGGGCACCACTTTAGTAACCCTGGTTCCAACCCCGTCCCCCTTCAAATCTAGTTTAAAGCTCTCTCAATGAGCCCTGCTAATTCTTGTCCCAGTATCCTTTTTCCCCTTTGGGTTAGGCTTCCCCCACCTGCTGCCAGCATGCCTGGTGACCTGTAGATCAGCCCATGATCAAAGAATCCAAAGTTCTGCCGTTTACACCAGTCTTTTAGCCACGAATTGATCTGTTGAGTCTTGCTTTTTATCTCTTCATCTATCCCTGTGACTGGTGGGATAGAAGAGAACACCACTTGTGTTCCTGATCCTTTGACCAATCGTCCCAGCGCTCTGAAGTCCTTTTTCATTGCCTTTTGGCTTCTGGTAGCTACCTCATCGTTGCCTACTTGAAATATCAGTAGTGGGTAATAATCTGAGGGCTGAACCAGGGAGTGAATTTTCCTCTGTATATCCTTAATCCTGGCCCCAGGGAGGCAGGTGACTTCCCTGTGGGACGGGTCTGGTCTACAGATTGGGCCCTCTGTTCCACTCAGAAGGGAGTCACCTATTACAATCACCTTTCTTTTTTTCTTGGTTGGTGAGGTCCTGAGGCAAGGGGGTGGGTGGCTATTCCTGGGTGCCTCACTGGGTAGATCGTCCTCTCCGTTCTCATTTACCTCATCCCCAAAATCCAGAACTCCGAACCTATTATACAAATGCAGCTGGGAAGGTGAGGGAGGCTGTTGGGGGTTCTGCTTGCCTCTCCGAGGAAGGACCAGCTTCCATTCCCCCCTTTCTATTAAGTCCCCTCTCTCTGCCTGGTGACAGGGTGGGAGGGGATCATCTACTTTTATTAGAGCCTCTTCTTGCTGCCTTTGCCTCAGATGTTTATAGTTAATACTAAGGGATGGTACACAGAGAGGATCCTGCTTTTACTTATTGCTATAACAACCAAGGTCAGCTAACTTTGTTATATGCCCTGTTGGAGGGTCGGAAGCGGAAGAGCATAGAGGGGTTGCACCTGCAGGGAGGAGCAGACAGGACAGATGCCCCAAAACTGACCAGTGGGATATTCCATCCCATCTGCATCATACTTCAGTATAAAAGCTGAGGGATCAAAGGGACAGCCCTCTTTCTTCAATGGACGGCATCCGAGGATGACTCCATCTTGTTCATCTGCCTTTGATCCCGATCTGTGCGTTCCTGAATCCAGATCCGGAATCCAGTTCCTGTCCATCACTGAGTCCAGTCTGGGACTTTCCCAGTGCCTACCAGTGATGTGACTGTCATCCTGGGAGCTCAGTGCAGTTGTGTATATATTTCATTATGTTCTTTTTAATATTTTTATCTTTTCTTATTATTTTTAGTATTTCAATAAAGTAGTTAGTCTCTTTTTCAGTCCATAAATCTCTCTCTGTCTCTCTCTCATTCTTCTTTCCCTTGGGAGAGAAGTTAAAGAGAGCATCTGTCCTTCGTTCAGCAGCTAATCCACCCCAAACCACGACAAGTATCCTGTCAGCCCAGGAGCCAGCCAGTGAATAGAGTCTCTTACTGAGTTTTGTACCAACTGCATTTCATTGTTATAACTTCCCTTTTCTTTCTCTTTATTCTTCATCTTTTAGTATATATAATTTCAAGAGCTTTGTATTTGGAAAAATGCTGACGTGGAAGATAATGTGGATGGCATTTATTGCTTGGGGTCTGATGATGTAAAATGAGCAATGGATCTATTGCTTGGTAACTGCGGGCCATGGTGTTGGAAGTATTTGTGGAGCAGTGAATGAGGAGGGCGAGATATTCAGTCATGCTTACTTTAGGGGCTGTTGAGCTTAGACCTAAGGCAGCATCCACAGCTAGCATGTAGAACCAGCACTGTCTGCCTTTCCAGCTCACCACTCTGACCTTGGAATTGGTTGTCCAACCACAAAGTCATCTTGGTTTGGTGTCCCAGGAATCAAAGGCAAATCACTGTTCATAGAAGGATCAAAAAATGGATTAAGGTGTGATTAAGGACAGAGCTAAATATTCCTCTGGTGAAGTTGCTGGAATTACATCAAGGCTGATCTTGGCACACACTTGTGGGAAGTCTGTTAGTTATAAGAACAGTGGTGAGAGAAGTAGTGCCAAATTCTGCCTAGTCAGTGGGCAGGAGAAATCATTTGGGGTTTGTGGCCTCCAATTCCAGATTACCTGAATTTCATTAAATGGCACAATGACTATTTGTAATGCTTTCTTTATTGCCTAGCTTTTCCTATGCGCAGGGATCAGTGGGGGGCAGACGTAGACTGACTTCATAGTGTGGAGCATGAGGAAGGAGTCAAAGCCCAGACATGGCTATTAACCATGGGCCCAAGCTTTTCTTCAGGTGTTGCAGCTGGGTGAAACATTTGTGGTCTGATGCACAGAACATGCTGGCTCACTGGTCCAAGGATCCATATGTTTACAGCTGAGTTATAAAACACTTTAAAATAGGGGTTTATAATGGAAACACTGACACATCCTTAAATATATTGATGTTAATAGGCACACCATAATAAATCCCATAGAGGATTTAAAAGATATATCTGTTGTTCTGGAAAAGGATATACTGGCTTCTGCCTGAAGTGAAGCTTTTCATTTCTGTTCTTCAAACCATTTGAATCTTTAACAGCATCTAAGAAACCCTGGATTATATCTAACGCATCAGATGGTGCCAGTATGTTGCAAAATAATGTGTTTGATATCTAAAAGCTTTTCCAATTGCAATATGGAAACCACAGCCCTTTTCAGAACATGTAATTTTACCTGTGTGTGATATAGTGCATAAAGGCATTCCAGTTTTTCCCTGTTTTTTATTTCCTGAAATAAATCCCAATATGGAGCAACTGTTCCAGTCTTTTGTATACTGGCTACAATCACCAAACTCTTGCTTTTGTTAAAATTCCTCCCAGGAGAAACCTACCTTCTTGTAGGTAACTTTATTCTTAATTATTACAAATTTTAATAGGCTTCTGACTTTCCTATAGACAACAGTAGACAGACGCACACTGTAGCATTGGTATGTGCTAATACCTTTCACCCAAGTTCTTGCGAGTGTTATTGGAGGGGATTCTTTCCTGCCACTAGTGAGAGGAAGCCAGCTCTGGGCTGGAGCGGGGCAGCTGTGCAGCACAGCTGTGCAGCATCATATGGTACCTCAGGGGTGCAAAGCTTGCCTGCCATGCTCAAGATGGCAAGACAGGTTGGTAGCCTGAGTATGGTGACGCTTTGGACTTGAGCCGTGGTCCTTGGGATAACATCCTCACTCTGGAAAGCAGCGCAAGCAGGGAATGGGGATGTTAAACACAGGAATGCTGCTATTCTATTGGATATTGCTGGAGCCTTTCCCAGGGACAGGCAGCAGCCCCGCTGGGGGGGACCCAGGGATGTGCTGGGGGGCAGCAGTGTGACCCAAGGCCCCTGGCCTGCTCACCCACAGCTCCCCTGTTCTGCCACCAGCCGCCCAGCCCTGCCGTCAGCTTCCACCTTCATCCAGGGGAGCCAAGAGCCCAGGAGACATAACCCCCTGAAGGTTTGTTGGGTTTTTTTTTAAAACCTTGGAAGATAAATAGCAATGCCAAATAGAGAGGTCTGCCTGGCTCAGGGTGTTGCACTGGGTGACCTTCATTTCACTAGTTTGGTTGTGTGCAAGTTTTCCCCATGGAGAGCCTGCATGCACTGGAGCAGGCTCCTGGCAGGGCCTGTGAACCAATGGAGACAGAAGCCCACGGTGGAGCAGGTTTTCTGGCAGGACTTGTGACCCCGCAGGGGACCCATGCTGGAGCAGTCTGTTCCTGAAGGACTGCACCCTGTGGAAAGGACACATGGAAAGGACCCATATTGGAGCAGTTTGTAGAGGACTGTCTCCTCTGGGAGGGACCCCATGCTGGAGCAGGGGAAGAGTGTGAGGAGGAAGGAATAGCAGAGAGACAATGTGTGATGAACTGACCACAATCCCCATTCCCCGTCCCCCCTGTGCCACCTGGGGGGAGGAGGTAGAGAAAATCAGGAGTGAAGTTGAGCCCGGGAAGAAGGGAGGGGTGTGTGTGGGGGGGAGGTATTTTAAGATTTGGTTTTATTTCTCATTATCCTACTCTGATTTCATTGGTAATATATTAAATTATTTTCCCCGAGTCAAATCTGTTTTTCCCATGATGGTAATTGGTGAGCGATCTCCCTGTCCGTATCTCAAGCCACGAGCCTTTTGTTATATTTCCTCTCCCCTGTCCAGCTGAGGAAGGGAGTGATAGAGCAGCTTGGTGGGCACCAGGCATCCAGCCAAGGTTAACACACCACAGACTAGCAGTACTGTTTGGCATTACTGTGGTGTTATTCGTTTGTAGCCACAGCTTCAACTCCAGCTTTCATTTCTGCCCTGTACTTTGAGATCCTACACGAGGCCAGATCCTTCCCCCAGGCTCAGAGGATACTTCTTGCCTAGTCAGCAAATGGCCTTTTCCCACTGTGTTATGTTTCTAAAGCAGCTTTTGAGGGACTGGAAGATAGAAACACTCTCTAGATGGATGCAGCTCTTCAGCCTCATGCTGAAATTTTGTCCAAGTGCTCACATTTCTAACACCCCAATGGTGTAATTTTTGTGTTTACAGTGTCATTTATGGTCTAGACAGCCATGATGCACCTTCCCCAATGACCAGCCAGCCTCAGGCCTGTCTCAGACACCTTGGTTGTTTTGGCTAACCTGTGAACCCTGCTACTGCTTTTAGCTCATGTCCAAAAATGAGGCCAGTAGGGGTACATCCTATATTAATTTCTTGCTTCTGTGTATGCCATTAAAAGGAATGAAATAATGTAGTGTGTTTATTATTGTTAATTTGCTATAACAGTTTTAGATATTTCTTTTAGCCTAATCACATCTTTTTATTAGGCCTAGAAACACATATGGTTCATCATCTCTTCTTAACAGGGGAGAAATAAGGATGCTTGAGACAGCAAGGCAGGAAGCAAGTTCATGGATTCTTCAAATGACTATGCTGCTTGGAAATGGACAACTCAACCCTAAATCTGTGACCTGAGTCCCACCACCTCTCCCCTGTCTGAAGGTTTCAGGAGTTTGGAGTTTGCATGTGGGTGTTGCCACTTGGCCCCTCCTATAACTTCATGGTTACTGGAAAAATCACACTGATTCACTCTGATGGTGCCACTTGCACATCCTGTGTTTCTTCAGACTTCCCCATTCTCTTTCCACTTCCTAACCCCTGTTCAGCATTGCATGCTCTATTCTGTGGTCACAAACCATGCTGTGCCAGGCCACCCTGCACTGCAGGATTTCTTTGCTTGCTCATGGTCCGAAATCTTTGCTAGAACTGGGCTTAATTACCGAGCACCTTACCTAAGCTATAAAGACAGTTAGTAATATAGGAAACTTTTCAAAATCAGGCATGCTTTTAAACCCTATGAATTTCATGTGAGAACAAATTACAGAAAGAGTCATTTTCTTCTCATGCTGAATAGGGAACTGCATTAAAATGGAGAAACAAAGTGATTCATAAAGCAACTTACTTTGTTTCATGTCAAGACATCCACCCTAAGCTTTCTCAGCTCCTCCTCTGCCTTTTTCCCTAATTTTAATTTCGAGAAAAAGACACAGTTCTCCTCCCCATCTAAAGAATGAAATGAAACATCTTGGTTTGGGGCAAATTAAGCATCTTAATTCACAAAAAAAATTTCCCCTGCCAAAAAGCAGATAAACTGTTTTAGGTTGACTCATAACAAAAATTGTCTTCTTGGTGTCACCAACAAACCAAATTAATCCATTATTCACACAGCTCGAGGGAAAGCCCTGCTTTGAGTCAAGGGCTGGAAAATGAACTTAATGTTGCATTTGACTTTACTGATCCTCAGAAAGGGAGGATGCTTGAGTCAGCTACAGATCAGTGAAGTCCTCAAGTGCCCAGCCATGCTTCTCAATAGCTAGTGGGTTTTTGTGCAACAGATGGAAAATAGGCCCATACAAGAAGCTATCTTCAAATGCAAGCCTTGAGGGGCCTGAACTTGAGAACATTAGTGTGCGCTTGTGGTGTGCCACCAAGTGCAGGTGGCAATTTAAAATCATCTGCACCTCTGTCTACATGGGCTACATTCAAGGACTTTCCTTAGTGATGTGAAACAAAGTAGACATGGCAGGAAACTGCACTGCTCAAGCAGCTTCTCAGTGCTGACGTCCCCTACTGAGCACTGATAAGGGAGATAACACTCAAGGGTTAATGGCAGGGCCATTGCTTGGTTTAAGCTGTGTATCCATGGCCTTAAGCCATTGAGGCAAGTATTTAGGCAAAAGAAAGGATGTGTTGAAACCATAAAGTGGTCACATCGGCCTCGATGGGGGATAAGGGAACAATTGGTATACAGAGTGATCATCTGGTTTCCCAACCCCCTGGCCTGGAGCAACACATTAACATTAAAAGCGAGAGGTACACAGCGAGGAAGACATGGCCTTCATCCCCGAGACCCCGGCCCACGACCACCAGGAGACACTGCGCATGTGCAACGGGGAGGAGTTAAAGGCGGAGACCATGGAAATGATTTCTCGTAACTCATTGTAATAAAGACCGCCTTTTCGGGGAAAGGTTATGGATATGTATAGGCGCCCTTTGAATATGTAAGATCTGATTGTATAAATCCTAAGCTAACTGCCGCGGTGGGTGCGCACGATTTTGGTGGGGTGACCCCCCGTGCTGCCCGGCGCTGAATAAACATACCTATTTTACAACCCCACAGGTTGTGGAGTCTGCTTTCCGCACGTCAGTTTGGCGAGCCAGGCAGGAGGCACTCTGCTCGGCTGCGGGATCGACTGCGGAGCGGACGCCCCTAGGCGTGCCCCGAGCACTTTCCTCGGAGGAGCCTCCACTCCCAGCCGCTCACCGCGGGAGTAGACAACAACCTCCTGAAGCTGCGGATAAACGGTATGTTTAAGGGGGGCCAGTAAGTCGTAGGGGACGCCCACGCTTGGCCGGGGCCGCCAGTAAATCGCGCAGAGACGTCTGGCGTGCGGCATAGTCCCCGTATGGGAGGAGGGTACCCTGTATGGAAGTAGGGGATTTGCTGACCGATAGAGCGGCCGCTAGCGATCTTGGGGGTAGATCGAGCAAATCCGAGGTCACCGCTGCATCCCAGTATCGGGAGCCAGGAAGGACCTGCTAATGACTGTATAAGAAGCAGGAGAAGGGTAAGCGGGCCTCAGAGTTGTCACCGCTGCATCCCAGTATCGGGAGCCAGGAAGGACCTGCTAATGACTGTATAAGAAGCAGGAGAAGGGTAAGCGGGCTTCTCAAAGTTGTGATACAAGTACTTGAATAATATCTGCAGCTGCTGGAGGGATACCAACTGGAGTAATGATTGTATGTTTTATTTGTAAATGCCCGGGTATTTTATGTTAAGAGCATTTGTGTGTGGATGCGTGTGTTTGAGACACAGCGCTGCTGTGAAGCGAGTGGGAGTCCCGATTTGCGGTTCCGTGACTCCGTGAGGAACACGGCCAGAGACGGACAAAGCGCCTGAAACGTCTGTAAAAATTTGTAAATGTCTTGATATATGTAAGTTGGGCTGCTGTGGTGTTTAGTCCATCTCCTAAGTGTCGGGGGTCTGGCTGATCATCAAAGTGGCCGGACAGGGAGAGTCACTCCTTCGGTGGTTTGGGTTCGAACCTTGTGAATATTTAAATGAAGGAGGGGACTGGATAAGGAGGGGAGAGGGACGAATTTATTTAGAAGGAGTGTATTTAACACCTGCCGGACAGACAGTGGCCCTAGACTGGGAACAACCTGTCCCAGATACCTTTCTAAACCCCCAAATTGATGGACACGTGGGGGCGATTGCTTGTTTTGTGTGTGGGCTTACTAACAAATTACCTGAAAATTGGCATTCGGCTTGGGTCCTGTTGAAATGTAAATCTTGTGAGAAAATTTGGTATTGTTTATCTAGGAAGCAGAGAGCTGAGTGTCCCAAATGCTCTCCCCTAATCCCACGGTTTTATGATTGGGAAAGGGCCCATCAAGAGTCCAAAATAGTAAAGTTTATATGTGGGAAGAAAACTTTAATCCCAGAAGACTGGGACGTTTGGGAAGAAGATTGAGAGAAGACTGTAAGGACCTGTGAGGAAAGGTTCACGTGGAAATTAAAACGAAGCACAATAGCTAACAAGAAGCAATCTGGAGAGATGGGTAACACTCAGAATAAAGGTATTTTAAAGAAAAGCCCCCTTGGCTGTATATTGACACACTGGAGGAACATTGTTGGAACCGGGGGTACAGAGAATAAGAAGACTCTCATTAAATATTGCAATCAATGGTGGCCGATTTATAAGCTGGAAGATGGAGTTAAGTGGCCACTTTATGGGTCAATCGATTATAACACCATCCTGCAATTAATGTTGTTTTTAAGGAGGGAAGGAAAATGGGATGAAGTGTCATATGCAGACACGTTTTTCATGCTCCGAAATCACCCGGAGTGGCAAAGGGACTGTGGAATGTGCCGCCACAGGACCCTATGGTACTCGCCCTCGAGCGGGAAAATAACAAAGAACTTAAAGGTAAACTGAGGCAGTGTTGCTCAGCATGCAGTATTGGACAAAGGTGCACTAGATTAAATACAATCCACTGGGCATCAGAACAAGATCTAACTGATTTGCTTAAGCCTCCCCCTCGATCACAGGAACAGGATGTGGACTCGGACGGAACCTCCACTCCCCCGGACAGCCCTGTATCCTCCCGTACTAGAAAAAAGTCTACCCTAACAGTCTTACAGGCACCTCTCCGAGAGGCGGTAGGGCCAGATGGTGGGATGACCTTTTTCCACCACCAATTTAGAGGCATGGAAAAGGGTTGCCAAGGATTACAGGAATGATCCGGTAAGTGTAACCAAACATTTTACAGTTATTATTAGAATATATGACTGAGATGGGAAAACAATTAATTTTAAAAACTGCAGGGGATTTGGCTGAGGATCATTATAAAACTACAGGAGGAGATGTTAAAGAATACCTCCCCCTTCAAATGGGATGCAAACAGGTCTGTGGATATAGAAAATTGCAGGCATACCAGGGGTGGATTTCAAAAGAAATGGAGAGGGCCATTCCCAAAACCATAAATTGGTCAGCATTATATGCAATTAGACAAGGTCTTTCCGAGTCACCATCCGAATTCTTGGATCGACTAAGGGACGTAATGCACCGTAACACACCACTGGATCCTGGGTCAGAGGTAGGAATACAACAACTAGTTTCTTTATTCTTAGGTCAGTCTACAGGAGATATTAGGCGCAAGCTGCAAAAGCTGCAGAAGAAATCCCAGATGGGGATCTGGGAAATCCACCCTAGCGGATCCACTGGTTATAATGAAGCTAGGGAAGGAGCAAAAGGAGGTGGAATTTCTGGTTGATACAGGGACAACGTATTCGGTTTTAAACCAAGCTCTGATGCCCCTGGGAAATGACTATATCATGGTAAAAGGGGCAACTGGCCAAAGTGAAAAGGCATATTTTTGTGAACCTCTGAGATAAAACAATGGGGTGTCCACAGATTCCTGTACATGCCCAACTCCCCGAAAGCACTTTTGGGGAGAGATTTGTTGGAACAATTGGGTGCAATAATTAAATTTAAAAAGGGAGAGATTACTCTGGAGGTAAATGACCAGCAGTATATCCAAATAATGAGTTTATCCCTAGCTAGTGTTCCCACAGAAGGAAAAATCAGCGAAGAAATCATGAACCAGGTATACCCCAGGGTATGGACCACCGATGTGCCCAGGAAAGCAAAAAATGCTCCACCTGTTGAGGTCAAACTCAAGGAAGGACGACAGCCGCCAGCCAGAAAATAGTTGCATTTGAATGAGAAAATCCCAGAAGCGGATGTAAAACTCAGACGGTGTTACCACAATGGTTCAAAAACATCCCTACTCAAAAGATCTTAAGTCCTGGGAAGCCCTGCCTGAGGAGGTGAAACTGTTACAATATGTGGACGATATCCTGATTGCCACCAAGACAAAGGACGCTTGTATGGCCTGGACGGTGAGTCTGCTAAACTTTTTGGGGCTCCAGGGATACCGGGTATGCAAGAAGAAGGCCCAAGTAATGCAGCGGAAGGTGATTTATCTGGGCTATGAAATCAGTGCTGCACAAAGGACTTTGGGACAGGCCTGAAAAGAGAGAGTGAAAGAGTTACGAACTTTCCTGGGGATGACTGGGTGGTGCTGACTAAAACCCTGTAACACCTTGAATGGACAGGCCTTTGAGTTGCAAAAAAGGCCCTGATGTCGCCCCCAGCCTTAGGACTCCCAGATGTGAGTAAACTGTTTTTCTTTTTCTCACGAGAAGCAGGGGATTGCCCTGGGAATACTAGCACAAGATCTGGGCCCGTATCGACGAGCAGTTGCCTACTTTTGGACGCAACTGCAAAGGGTTGGCCTGCATGCTTGCAAGCGGTCGCAGCTGTAGTACTAAACATCCAGGCAGCCCAAAAATTCACCCTGGGCCAGAAAATGACTGTGTTGGTGTCCCATACAGTATTAGAAGTGAAAGGCGGACACTGGCTCTCCCCACAAAGATCCTTGAGATGTCAGGCTCACTAACATTGTCAATCCAGCCTCTTTCCTCAGTGGAAACACAGGAGAACCAGTGCATCACAACTGTCTGGAGGCCATCGAAGCAACATATTTGAGCTGTTCGGACCTGAGAGACAGTCCTATGGAAAACATGGAAAACTGGTTCACGGATGGAAGCAGCTATGTCCTAAGCGGTAAAAGGCATGCCGGATATGCCGTTACCACCAGTCAGGAAGTAACAGAGTCAGGGCCTTTGCCCATGAATACCTTGGCACAGAAGGCAGAAATAATTGACAGACTCGAAATACGCCTTTGGAGTCATACATGCTCATGGAGCAATCTGGAAGGAGAGAGGATTATTGAACTCACAGGGCAAAAACATCAAGCATGCAGAGGAGATCCTGAAACTGCTGGAGGTAGTCGGACTCCCTGAGAAAGTGGCGGTCATGCACATTAAGGCACACCAGAAAGTAAACTCGGAGTTGGAAAGAGGAAATGAGCTGGCGGACAGAGGCAAAACAGGTAGCCAAAGCAAAGGTAAAAACAGAAGGGGCTTTGATCCCTGACAGGCAAATTTCCCTAGAAGGTAAGCCAGAATATACCAAGGAAGATCAGAAGCTTATCACAGATCTAGAAGGATCATATAACGAGGAGGGATGGGCTCTCACCCCACAAGGGAAACTAATCCTTCCCTCTTATCTAGTATGGTCTCTGATAAGGGAAGAACATAGAAAGAGGCATTGGGGGGCAGAGGCACTATATAAACAACTAATTAGGGAAATTGTAGCTAGAAATTTATACACCACTGTGAGACAAGTGACTCAGCAGTGCGATCTTTGCCTCCAGACTAATCCCAAAAATAACCCCAAACCAGAAATGGGCCTGGGCAGCAATGACAGATTGATTTTTCAGAACTCCCAAGAAAAGGGGGGTATCGATATTTATTAGTATTAACTGATACCTTTTCAGGTTGGCCAGATGCATTCCCTACCAGGACAGCCAAGGCTCGGGAGGTAGCCAGAACATTAATACAGGAAATAATACCACGCTTTGGGGTTCCAGCAACCATATCCTCTGATAGAGGATCACATTTCGTCTCAAAAATAGTACAAAAAATTAGCCGCCGTTTGGGTATAGATTGGCAGCTTCATACCCCATATCGCCCTCAGTCGAGTGGCCAAGTAGAAAAATGAACCACCTAATCAAATTGTGAAATTGGGGCAGGAAACGAACTTGGCCTGGCCTCAGTCCCTTCCCTTGGCTCTCCTGCGCATACGAACTAGACCAAGAGCGAAGGAAGGACTGAGCCCTTTTGAAATCTTGTATGGGCGATCCTATGGAATACAGAAAGGAATGTCCACACAAGCTGGGGATGAAATCATGACTTCCTACATGGTGGCATTAAGCAGACAACTCAGCAAAATTGAGAAACACGTGGTTGTGACTCGAAGTAGGGGTTTGGATGGGCCTGTACATAACATACAACCTGGAGACTATGTATATGTAAAGTCTCTTACAGAAAAAACTTTGGAGCCGCAGTGGGAAGGACCTTTCCAGGTACTACTCACCTCCTTCACAGCAATCAAGATCAAGGAGCAGAGCGCCTGGATCCACCACACCAGAGTGAAAAAGGCACATAAATCTCCATGGAAGGTCACGCAAGCCCAACCGGGAAAACTATTTTTCTCACTGACATAGTAACTCATATATACAAATGACCAAATCTGTAGCAGATAGTCTGAACCTCTCCAATTGCTGGGTATGCACAGCCCTTCCCAAGGGAAATTTAGAACTCCCCCTCCTTGGAATACGGCAAAGGAGGGAGGAGTTTGCTTAATAATAAACCGGAGTTGCTGCCCATATATAAATCAAGAGAAAAGAGTTGAAACGGACATTGCTCAAATTTGGCAACAGTCAAGGGTACAACATCAAGTATGTCAAGATGATACTTCACTTGGTTTTTCTGATCTTTGAAAAAATTGACCTCGTGGCTGCCTGACTTTGCTTGGTTGAAACAGCTGTTTGTATTATTAATTACAATGATAGTCTTAGGGATTATGATTTGCACTTTACTTAGATGCTTTATGTGCTGTGCAAAAGGAACCACAAGTGATTATGAGCTTTGGAAGAAGCATCAGCTTCGACAAAAAGTCGAGTCAGGAAAATATTTTAAGAAACGCTTAGAAAAAGAAAACATGCTGTAGGAATAAGTAAAAGAATTTACTAATCTCTTAGAAAAGGGGGGATTGATAAGGGAGATAACACTCAAGGGTTAATGGCAGGGCCATTGCTTGGTTTAAGCTGTGTATCCATCGCCTTAAGCCATTGATAAGGTATTTAGGCAAAAGAAAGGATGTGTTGAAACCATAAAGTGGTCACATCGGCCTCGATGGGGGATAAGGGAACAATTGGTATACAGAGTGATCATCTGGTTTCCCAACCCCCTGGCCTGGAGCAACACATTAACATTAAAAGCGAGAGGTACACAGCGAGGAAGACATGGCCTTCATCCCCGAGACCCCGGCCCACGACCACCAGGAGACACTGCGCATGTGCAACGGGGAGGAGTTAAAGGCGGAGACCATGGAAATGATTTCTCGTAACTCATTGTAATAAAGACCGCCTTTTCGGGGAAAGGTTATGGATATGTATAGGCGCCCTTTGAATATGTAAGATCTGATTGTATAAATCCTAAGCTAACTGCCGCGGTGGGTGCGCACGATTTTGGTGGGGTGACCCCCCGTGCTGCCCGGCGCTGAATAAACATACCTACTTTACAACCCCACAGGTTGTGGAGTCTGCTTTCCGCACGTCAGCATGAGAGCATCTAGGCCATCTAATCGCCTTGATGTGTGCTTGTATATTTCTGCTGATGCATGAGATGTTTTGCTGCCAGCAAAGCAGGACAAACATGCTCAAGGTAATGCATTCTAACATCCTAAGAGGGTGGGAGATGGCTGGGTGGAATTCTTCCAGGTAAAGGGGGACCTGGGCTGTGTGTTGTCAAAAAGAGATTGAAATGCATTGTGAAGTCACTGTAGTTTCATCAGCAGAAATTGTGACTGTCCTACTGTTCCCAGTTCCTGGAGAAAGGATTTCTTCCTCTGTCCCTGTGGCAGGATGAGGAGTGTTTGGGGATGCATCTTTTGCCCTTCTCTCCCCAGTTTTGCTTGGGCACTCACCTGGGCTGGGGCCTTGGCCATGCCGGCTGCTCTGGGGCAACTTCTCCCTCCTGTAGCTCCTCGCTTGGCAGTATCCCTGGAGAGGAAGATCAGTTATTACTATGCTCACATTATGCAGCACTTTTAGGGTTTGTACAAATACCGGTTAACCCTTGTAGCATCTGAATGATGTCCCTATGTGTGTATTTAACCAAGGAAACCAAACTTATTTCCCTGTCTCTTGGGAGATAAGGGAGAATCCAGAGCTGGAGGGCAGCATGGTCAAGGGGTGACTCATCTCATTGCCTTTGAGGAGGAAAGGAGACAAATCTAGCCTCTCCCTACATGAGACTTCCCTTTCTTCTGAAGGACAATAGGAGAAGAGAAACCTAAAGTGCATAAGAAAAGATGTAAAACAAGAGGAAGCAGGAAAAAAGGATGGAGTAAGAAAGAGTGGCAGAAAGGAAAAGCAAAGACATGACTGTGAAAACAAACCCACCAAATGACAGAGGGAGATAGACAGAGACATCTCTTGGGAGATGGATTTGCTCGTTTCTATACTAAAGCTCAAGGCTCCTGAAAAAAGAGAGATAACTCACACTTATAATCTCTCTTGCAATAATCTCAGGTGTAACCTGTAGCAATAGGAGTTTAAAAAGCATCACATAGACTTTGAGTAGCTGGCACCTCCATAAGTTCTCTGTAGCTGCAGTTTTGGCTGTTGTTGCTGCAAGGGTGGTACACTATGTAGCTCCACTCCTCTGACAGCACCTTTTGCTGCGCGGTGTTGTCCTCTTATTCAATATTTTTTGTTCAATGCACACTGACGTGCAGAAAGCAGACTCCACAACCTGTGAGGTTGTAAAGTAGGTATGTTTATTCGGCGCCGGGCAGCACGGGGGGTCGCCCCACCAAAATCGTGCGCACCCACCGCGGCAGTTAGCTTAGGATTTATAAAATCAGATCTTACATATTCAAGGGGCACCTATACATATCCATAACCTTTCCCCGAAAAGGCGGTCTTTATTACAATGAGTTACGAGAAATCATTTCCATGGTCTCTGCCTTTAACTCCTCCCAGCCGCACATGCGCAGTGTCTCCTGGTGGTCGTGGGCCTGGGTCTCGGGGATGAAGGCCATGTCTTCCTCGCTGTGTACCTCTCGCTTTTAATGTTAATGTGTTGCCCCAGGCCACGGGGTTGGGAAACCAGATGATTGCTCTGTCAGGACAACTGAGAATACCAATTGTTCCCATATCTCCCAGCGAGGCGATGTGACCAGTTTATGGTTTCAACACATCCTTTCTTTGCCTAAACACCTTGGCAATGGCTTTAGGCTATAGATACACAGTTTAAGCCAAGCAATGGCCCTGCTATTAACCCTTGAGTGTTATTTCCCCTTATCAACACTGCAAGTGAAGGCAGGTAATGGCAAATATGTGTGATTTCAGTTACTCAAGACACAAAAATCTTACACCATGTTGTATCTTATAGTTCAAACGAGCCAAGCACACTAGGTGAAAATATGCAAACAGGTTTTTCAATATCTCTCTGTTGATAAGGGGAAATAATGGAAATTGATAATGGAATTGATAAGGAGACACTGCGCATGTGCGGCTGGGAGGAGTTAAAGGCGGAGACCATGGAAATGATTTCTTGTAACTCATTGTAATAAAGACCGCCTTTTCGGGGAAAGGTTATGGATATGTATAGGTGCCCCTTGAATATGTAAGATCTGATTGTATAAATCCTAAGCTAACTGCCGCGGTGGGTGCGCACGATTTTGGTGGGGTGACCCCCCGTGCTGCCCGGCGCCGAATAAACATACCTACTTTACAACCTCACAGGTTGTGGAGTCTGCTTTCCGCACGTCAGTTTGGCGAGCCAGGCAGGAGGCACTCTGCTCGGCTGCGGGATCGACTGCGGAGCGGACGCCCCTAGGCGCGCCCCGAGCACTTTCCTCGGAGGAGCCTCCACTCCCAGCCGCTCACCGCGGGAGTAGACAACAACCTCCTGAAGCCGAGGATAAACGGTATGTTTAAGGGGGGCCAGTAAGTCGTAGGGGATGCCCACGCTTGGCCGGGGCCGCCGGTAAATCGCGCAGAGATGTCTGGCGTGCGGCATAGTCCCCATATGGGAGGAGGGTACCCTGTATGGAAGTAGGGGATTTGCTGACCGATAGAGCAGCCGCTAGCGATCTTGGGGGTAGATCGAGCAAATCCGAGGTCACCGCTGCATCCCAGTATCGGGAGCCAGGAAGGACCTGCTAATGACTGTATAAGAAGCAGGAGAAGGGTAAGCGGGCTTCTCAAAGTTGTGATACAAGTACTTGAATAATATCTGCAGCTGCTGGAGGGATGCCAACTGGAGCAATGATTGTATGTTTTATTTGTAAATGCCCGGGTATTTTATGTTAAGAGCATTTGTGTGTGGATGCGTGTGTTTGAGACACAGCGCTGCTGTGAAGCGAGTGGGAGTCCCGATTTGCGGTTCTGTGACTCCGCGAGGAACACGGCCAGAGACGGACAAAGCGCCTGAAACGTCTGTAAAAATTTGTAAATGTCTTGATATATGTAAGTTGGGCTGCTGTGGTGTTTAGTCCATCTCCTAAGTGTCGGGGGTCTGGCTGATCATCAAAGTGGCCGGACAGGGAGAGTCACTCCTTCGGTGGTTTGGGTTCGAACCTTGGGAATATTTAAATGAAGGAGGGGACTGGATAAGGAGGGGAGAGGGACGAATTTATTTAGAAGGAGTGTATTTAACACCTGCCAGACAGACAGTGGCCCTAGACTGGGAACAACCTGTCCCAGATACCTTTCTAAACCCCCAAATTGATGGACACGTGGGGGCGATTGCTTGTTTTGTGTGTGGGCTTACTAACAAATTACCTGAAAATTGGCATTCGGCTTGGGTCCTGTTGAAATGTAAATCTTGTGAGAAAATTTGGTATTGTTTATCTAGGAGACGGAGAGCTGAGTGTCCCAAATGCTCTCCCCTAATCCCACGGTTTTATGATTGGGAAAGGGCCCATCAAGAGTCCAAAATAGTAAAGTTTATATGTGGGAAGAAAACTTTAATCCCAGAAGACTGGGACGTTTGGGAAGAAGATTGAGAGAAGACTGTAAGGACCTGTGAGGAAAGGTTCACGTGGAAATTAAAACGAAGCACAATAGCTAACAAGAAGCAATCTGGAGAGATGGGTAACACTCAGAATAAAGGTATTTTAAAGAAAAGCCCCCTTGGCTGTATATTGACACACTGGAGGAACATTGTTGGAACCGGGGGTACAGAGAATAAGAAGACTCTCATTAAATATTGCAGTCAATGGTGGCCGATTTATAAGCTGGAAGATGGAGCTAAGTGGCCACTTTATGGGTCAATCGATTATAACACCATCCTGCAATTAATGTTGTTTTTAAGGAGGGAAGGAAAATGGGATGAAGTGTCATATGCAGACACGTTTTTCATGCTCCGAAATCACCCGGAGTGGCAAAGGGACTGTGGAATGGTGCCGCCACAGGACCCTATGGTACTCGCCCTCGAGCGGGAAAATAACAAAGAACTTAAAGGTAAACTGAGGCAGTGTTGCTCAGCATGCAGTATTGGACAAAGGTGCACTAGAGTAAATAAAATCCACCGGGCATCAGAACAAGATCTAACTGATTTGCTTAAGCCTCCCCCTCGATCACAGGAACAGGATGTGGACTCGGACGGAACCTCCACTCCCCCGGACAGCCCTGTATCCTCCCGTACTAGAAAAAAGTCTACCCTAACAGTCTTACAGGCACCTCTCCGAGAGGCGGTAGGGCCAGATGGCGGGACAATGCTAATCAAGGTACCTTTTTCCACCACCGATTTAGAGGCATGGAAAAGGGTTGCCAAGGATTACAGGAATGATCCGGTAAGTGTAACCAAACATTTTACAGTTATTATTAGAATATATGACTGAGATGGAAAAACAATTAATTTTAGAAACTGCAGGGGATTTGGCTGAGGATCATTATAAAACTACAGGAGGAGATGTTAAAGAATACCTCCCCCTTCAAATGGGATGCAAACAGGTCTGTGGATATAGAAAATTGCAGGCATACCAGGGGTGGATTTCAAAAGGAATGGAGAGGGCCATTCCCAAAACCATAAATTGGTCAGCATTATATGCAATTAGACAAGGTCTTTCCGAGTCACCATCCGAATTCTTGGATCGACTAAGGGACGTAATGCGCCGTAACACACCACTGGATCCTGGGTCAGAGGTAGGAATACAACAACTAGTTTCTTTATTCTTAGGTCAGTCTACAGGAGATATTAGGCGCAAGCTGCAAAAGCTGCGTCCCACAGAAGAAAGACTGATGGGGATCTGGGAAATCCACCCTAGCGTATCCACTGGTTATAATGAAGCTAGGGAAGGAGCAAAAGGAGGTGGAATTTCTGGTTGATACAGGGACAACGTATTCGGTTTTAAACCAAGCTCTGATGCCCCTGGGAAATGACTATATCATGGTAAAAGGGGCAACTGGCCAAAGTGAAAAGGCATATTTTTGTGAACCTCTGAGATAAAACAATGGGGTGTCCACAGATTCCTGTACATGCCCAACTCCCCGAAAGCACTTTTGGGGAGAGATTTGTTGGAACAATTGGGTGCAATAATTAAATTTAAAAAGGGAGAGATTACTCTGGAGGTAAATGACCAGCAGTATATCCAAATAATGAGTTTATCCCTAGCTAGTGTTCCCACAGAAGGAAAAATCAGCGAAGAAATCACGAACCAGGTATACCCCAGGGTATGGGCCACCGATGTGCCCAGGAAAGCAAAAATGCTCCACCTGTTGAGGTCAGACTCAAGGAAGGACGACAGCCGGTAAGAATCAAACAGTATCCCCTGAAGAAGGAGGACAGGGAGGGAATTTGGCCAGTAATAGAAAAATTTTTACCTGTCCGCAAACCTGACGGGTCATACCGGGTGGTCCAGAACCTCCGGGCTATAAATAAGATAACTGAAGACCTCTATCCAGTAGTGGCGAATCCATACACCTTGCTGACTGTATTGACACCTGAACTAACCTGGTTTACTGTTTTAGACCTGAAGGATGCCTTCTTTTGCCTCCCTCTCCATAAAGCCAGCCAGAAAATATTTGCATTTGAATGGGAAAATCCCAGAAGCGGACGTAAAACTCAGACGGTGTTGTTATAGTTGAATTTTAAGACAAATCGAGTCCGAAATAGATTTATTAAATATTTATTAAGGTAGGAAAGCAAAAGCAGCGCTGGGCGGCCGGGGAGTCGGGGAGTCGCAGCTCCACCAAAGACTCGCAAATTCAGGCAAGCTAAACAACTCCTTTTATCTTCACAGAGGTCGATTGCAACATCTTCCGTACGCCCCTCAGCTTCTTCCGAGGGGCTTCTTGCTTGGGGCAATTTCGATAAGATATCGTCACAGAATCAGCTTATACAATCTATTCTTTTCAGGGTTGATTGGTACAATGGCACACGTTAGCAAGACATTAACAGTTTAACATTCGCTCAAGGTAACACATTCTGATGACATTGTGGTTAAGCCTTTCTTGTCAAACAGGGTGTTCCCATGTTTGGTGTTGCCAGATAACATTGTGGACGTGTATCTTCTGGATAAATAGGAAGTTCTCAAGACTGCTACAATGGGTTCGTTCCTCTTGCTTAACCTGTTTGATCAGCAAATTACCCTTAGTTACTTATTACAATCCCCCCTTCTTTTATTTATAAGTGATTTGCTGATCAAACCTAGACAATACCTCACAAGCGGCATCTAATTCAGGATTTTCGTTTGGTATAATTTTCATTTCCAGTTCTGATTGCTTCATCACCATTAGCTGCACTTTTTCTAACCTGCCTTTAAAAAAGGTTACAAGTTTATTAATGACACAGGGTCCAAAAGTCAGAGCCAATAGTAACATTATGAGGGGTCCCGCCAAAGTAGAAATTAAGGTAGTCAGCCATGGTGACGGATTAAACCAAGATTCATACCAGGAGGACTGAGCCTCTCGTTCCCGTTTTCTTTTCTCTAACCCTTCTCTCAGCTTAGCTAACGAATCTCATACCCTGTATGGTCAGCATAAAAGCAACATTCTTCACCTAGGGCAGCGCATAATCCTCCGTTTTGCATGAACAAAAGGTCCAATCCTCTTCGATTCTGTAAAACTACTTCTGACAATGAGGTCAATGATTTCTCTAAATAGGAAACAGATTTTTCTATTCGGGCCAAATCTTCGTCTACTGCAGCTTTTAGAGATGTTAGACTCTGTTGTTGTTGTACCAAGGAGGTTATGCCAGTGGCGGTCCCGGCGACCCCTAAACCAAGTAGAGTAGCTATAGTAATTGCAGATATTGGCTCTCTTTTGTTGATTTTATGTCCTGAATTGCTCCAATGTAAATACATAGTTTCTTCCCCATGTAAGAGGATTCTAGGTACCACAGTAACTTCTACACAAAATTCTGAGACATTTTTCTTGAGAACAGCAGTGGACAAACAAGGTGTTAATCCGGTTGTGGAACAAACCCACCATGCCCCAGGACTAGGCAGAATCCATTTAATATCAGATGTAAAGTTTTGAGTTTGGTTAGTACATAGAGCTCTTTCCCCATTCATCACCTTTCCTATACACCAACCGCTCCCTCTGACCTGTTGGAGAGTAATCCCTGCTTTCCGTTCTTTCCAATTACATCTGGAGGGATTCTCCTCGGCAGAGGTATTAAAGGGAGATGGCACAGCTATCCCTTCATAAAAAGGGGGTTTTACATCATAACATAACCAACAGGAAGTGGTAAAATTTGGATTTGTTGCATTTAGAGCTTGATAGGCTGCCTTCATTACAGCCCATAAGGGTTCATCATCTTTGGGTATTTTCTCCACTTTATTTGTAGAGGTTAGGTATGTCCCTGGGGTGACTGAGGCTGTGGAGTTTCCTCCCTTTGGCTTTGTGATGACTCGATTGGGCCCTACTGCTTGTGGTATTTTAACTTCCCGTTTTTGAATGAATATTAGTCCTCCTCTATCAGTTCCAGATTCCCAATATCGCATTCCCCAGGTTCGTCCAAATAACCATCCATGGTCATTAGGCTGCAGGATTTCTAATATAACATGCTTACAGTTGCCAAGATGGGAGCCCTCTATGTGTCCATCCCAGCTAGGAGCTGGCGGGTTGCATCCTCTGGGCCCCCATATTATATTTAAAAATCTATCTTTACTGGCTACATCCCAGTTTGAAGCTATGGTTTCACATCCCCAATATGCACAGTAATAGTGATTAGGGAAATTGCAATAGCTTTTCCCTGGATTCGAACTGGGGCAGAGATAAAAAGGTTTTATTGCTCTTTCTTGTCGACCGGGTGGGTCTAGTTCATAAAAGACTAATTCTTCCAATTTAACTTGGAATTCTGGGGGTCCGGCTGTCACATTATACCGAACTTCTATTGAATCTTCCCATCGACCTAAGGTCCAATTGAAGGGTTGATGTTCATTTTCTAAAGTCGTGGTAATTAATACCATTAATAGGATACCAGCTTTCATTTCCCCCACTGTTCAGTACCTCTCTGCCTTCCTCGTCTACTCTTTTGCGGAGAGCAACGGGATATTAATATCTTCTCGGCAGCAGCAGGTAGTCTTCAGGGGGATTTTGCTGTTATCCTGTCAATAATTTCCAAGGTCTAAAGAGTTAGTTACCTCTCAAATATATTTCCACCTGTTTGGTTGTTGTGCCCGTTTCCAGGCAAATCTTATAACACACTGTCTTAAAACTCTATACCAGTCTGTTTCATATATTTCCCAAAGCTCGGGTATTGACAATTCCCACCCACAAAATAATTTACGAATCTCTGCTTGAGCCCGTTGTTCCCTGGTATGTGTCAAATTATTGCGACATTTCATACAATAAGGTTGTCTCTTAAATGAAACACAGGACCATTCTTTATCGCAATTTAAACATCGGCAAACAACCCAACATAAATGTCCGGAAGTGGGGTGTTTCACGCAGGGTATTCCACGGAGATCTCCTATACTGGGCGATTCAGGTATTTCTGTCTCCGTCTCACAGCAAAAAGGAAAAACCTGAGGAGTTCCCGTCAGTTTGTATAATCCAGCCCCCCCCGTTTGGTCAGGTATTCTCTCCTCACTCCAAGGTGCAAAATATACTTTTTGTAGGGTATTTCCAGGTGGTATTTGGAACCATTGATGTAAACTATTTCTTGCTTCCCTTCTGGAGTGGTTCATTTACCGGTCTCGTTTTTCCTTATCTTCATTCGGAGGTCTCCTGGTTCTGACGTTACGGTCCACCTTTCTGGGAAGATAGGTCCCTTAATTCTGCTGGCATGAGTCCATCCTTTTTCTGCTGTCCGTACAGCCGTATCTGTGGTAAGTAAAACAACAAAGGGTCCTTCCCAACAGGGTGTTAGGGAGGTTTCTTTCCAGGTTTTGATTAATACCTGGTCTCCAGGCTGGATTTGGTGTATGGAAATGTCCAAGGGAGGTCTTTGTACTACCAAACCCTTCTTTCTTAGTTCCTGTCTCCTTCTTGTAAGTTCTAAAATATATTCTGTTAAAATTTTATCCTCGACCTTTGGGTGCTCTACTAATAATCCAAAGTCATAAGGCATCCCATACAACATTTCAAAGGGGGATATACCAGTATCTGTCCTAGGTTGAGTTCTAATGTAAAGCAAGGCCAGCGGTAGACATTTAGTCCAATTCATTTTTGTCTCCACCATAAGTTTGGTTAGGTGTTTCTTTATTTCCCCATTCATTCTTTCTACTTTCCCGGAACTTTGTGGGTGCCAGGGAGTATGGTATTCCCATTTTGTACCGAACAATTCAGTTGTTTCTTTAATTATTTTGGATGTAAAATGTGGGCCTCGGTCTGAGTCAATTACCGCAATAGTTCCATACCTCGGAATAATTTCTTCCAAGAGGATTTTAATAACTGTCTTTGCAGTAGCCCTTATCACTGGGAAGGCTTCTACAAAGTGCGTAAGGTGATCAACCAAGACTAATAAATACTGATATCTCCCAACCTTCGGTAATTCAGTAAAATCCACTTGTATTTTCTCAAAGGGCCTTTTAGCCAGTTCACGACCCCCTTGAACCTTCTCCCTAAGTTGTCGTTTATTCACTTTGTGACAGGTTAAACATCCCTCTAAGATCCTTTTGGCTAATCCGTATATTCCGATGCAGGCATACTTTGTTTCAAACTGATCCACTAAAGCCTGAATTCCCCAATGGGTTTTATGGTGTAATTTATTTAGTATTCCTCTGGCTAATCCCTTTGGAAGAATTTCCCTACCATCTGGTAGCAGCCATTTATCACCATCTCTTTTTGCTCCAATTTGTTTTAGCTTATCCAATTCTTGGAGAGTGAAAGTCTTCTCTATTTTTAGCCTTTCAGGTTCCTCTCCCAAGGTCTGAACCATTAACAAGGCAGCCCGTTTTGCCTCTGCGTCGGCTAGATTGTTTCCTCTTACTGTATGGGTTAGTCCCTTCTGATGTCCTTTTACATGGACTATGGCTATCTTTAGTGGACCTCTTAAGGCCTTTAAAACTTCTTGGATTAGTTTTTCATGGACTAATCCCTTTCCCTGGGTGTTAATTAAGCCCCTCTCTTCCCAAATTTTTCCAAAGGTATGCACCACCCCAAAGGCATACTTTGAATCTGTATAAATGGTTCCAATTTTATTTTCTAAAAGTTTTAATGCTCTCATCATAGCATATAACTCACATGCTTGTGCGGACCAAGCTTTATTTAATGGTCCTGACTCTTTTATCTGAAAGGTATACCCGTCCACAATAGCATATCCCGATTTTCGTTGTCCTTCAACCACTCGTGAGGAACCATCCACAAATAATTTCTCCCCTTCGCCTAATTCATCTTCCTCTAAATCCTCCCTTATCTTAGTTTGCAAATTTATTAGTTGGAGACAGTCATGTGTCAAATCTTCCCTAGGTTCCCCATATAAAAATTGGGCAGGATTCTGAACAGAGGTGGTTTCCATTTCTAACCATGGGGAGTTAATCAAAATTCCCTCATATTTTAGTATTCGACTGTCTGTAAGCCACTTATCAGCTCGTTGTTGCAATACTCCTCGAATGTTATGGGGGGTGTATACCTTTAGTTCACCTCCTAAGGTGACCTTTCCAACTTCTTCTACCAATAATGCAGTGGCCGCTATTGCTTGTAAACAAGTGGGCCACCCGCGGCTTACAGGATCTAGTATTTTAGAATAATATCCTACAGGCTTTCTCTGCCCTGCCCACCCTTGGGTCAGAACCCCATAAGCTGTCCCGTTATCCACATTGATAAAAAGTTGAAAGGGTTTACGGATATCGGGTAAACTGAGGACAGGTGCTTCCACCAGGTTTCTTTTCACGTTCTCCCAGCGCTTCTCATCTTCAGGGGTCCATTTTACTAACCCATTTTTAGTTAGTTTTTCGTACAAGAATTTTACTTTACTGCTGTAATTTTCTATCCACTGTCGACAATACCCTAACAATCCCAACAGCTGCCTTATCTGTCTTTTATTAGTGGGCGCTGTTAGGGATAAAATTCCTTTCACTCTTTCGGGATCTAATTTCTTGTGTCCCTTTGTGAGCCAATGTCCCAAATATTTTACCTCTTCTTCAGTGAACTGCAATTTGGACTTAGAAACCTTTAACCCCTTGAGGCCCAAAAAGTTTAATAATTTGATGCTCTCATTTCTGACTTCTTCTTGAGTTTTTCCTGCAATCAATAAATCGTCTACGTATTGTATCAGGATTAATCCCTGACTTAATTTGTAGGATTCCAATAATTGTTCCAGAGCCTGTCCAAACAAATTTGGGGATTCTGTGAATCCCTGGGGCAAAACAGTCCACCGTAATTGTTGTTTTCTATGGGTTTTGGGGTCCTCCCACTCAAAAGCAAAATAGTCTCTACATTCTTCTTCTAAGGGACAGGCCCAAAAAGCATCTTTTAAATCTATAACACTATACCATTTATATTCTGGACTTAACCGATTAAGTATAGTGTGTGGGTTAGCCACCACAGGGAACCGGGTAATGGTTCGTTCGTTTATGGCTCTCAGATCTTGTACTAAGCGATAAGACCCATCCGGCTTCTTTACGGGCAATATGGGAGTGTTGTGAGGAGACATACAGGGTTCTAAAAGTCCTTGGACCAAAAGTCTCTCAATTACTGGCTGCAACCCTTCTCTCCCTTCTCTGGAGATGGGATACTGTTTTATCCTAATTGGCTGGTCTGGGTCTTTTATAGAGACTGTGATCGGTTTGATATTTAATTTTCCCACCGATCCAGGGCTATACCAAGTTTCTGGATTAATCTTGGCTTCATCTTCAGCGGTTAATAAGCATAACTTTACTTTTAACATCTCTTGGTCTACTTCCAAATTAATTCCTAATTCCACCATCAGGTCTAGTCCCAAAAGGTTATATTCAGCTTCTGGGACCAATAAAAATGTTCCCACCCCATCTTTATTTGGGGCTTCTATTGCTACATTCCTTATCAGGGGCACCTTGAAAGGTTCCCCTTTTGCACCAATTACTTGGAGTTTATCCTTTGATTCAACACATCCAGATGGTAACTTTTGGACGGTTGATCTTTCGGCACCCGAGTCCACGAGGAACTCGAACACTTCATGCTGAGGACCCAATTTCAATTTTATCAAGGGCTCAGTAACCTTAGGGGTCCCCAGCAAATAGAGCCCCTGACCCCCCTAATCTTCCTTAAAAATCTCCTCATCCTGCATTCTTTTCTGACAATTTCTCTGCAGATGTCCCTTCCTGCGACAATAAAAACATTCTATGTCCTGCGAACCAAATCTCCTTCTTCTCGGTTCTACTGGGCCCTTCCAGGGACTTTCTCTTCTCTTTCCCTGATTTTGCCCTTCCCTTACAGCAGCCATCAGGATTCTGGCTTGTTTCTTCTGACTTTCTTCTTCCCTTCTCACATACACCTTCTGAGCTTCTCGTAGTAACTCATCTAACCCCCTCTCCTGCCAGTCTTCTACTTTCTCTAACTTTCTTCTTATATCTGTCCAAGATTTAGCTACAAATTGAGTTTTCAGCAGGGCTTGACCCACTTGGCTATCAGGGTCTAACCCAGAATATAGCTGTAAACTCTTTCTCAATCTTTCCAGCCATTCGGTGGGGGTTTCATCTTTCTTCTGTTGTTCATTAAAGGCCTTATTGATATTTTGCCCTCTAGGTACAGAATCCCTAATCCCCTGAATTATCATATCACGGAGATCAACCATGTTATTTCTATGTGCGGAGTCTTGATTGTCCCAATTGGGCCTCTGTAAGGGCCATTTTACATCCCCGGCGGGACCATGCTGATGCCTCTGATCCCAGTGTCTCATGCCTGCCATTCTGATCATTCCTCATTCTTTGTTTGTGAACAAGATCTTTAAAATAGACTCCATCTCGTCCCAAGTATAAATGTTAGGCCCGAGGAATTGATCAAAACGTTCTGCTACCCCTAATGGGTCCTCTAACAAGTGTCCCATTTCTTTCTTAAATTCCCTCACATCCCCGGAGCTGAGGGGTACAGATACAAATCCAACTCCGGGTTGTGGTCCCCCCATAGCAGTCTCCCTTAAGGGATACAATAAATTTTCCTCCCTTCTTTCTCTGATTTGACTTCTAGTTATTCTTCGATTAGAAGGAGGAGTCTCTTCCTCAGGTTCTGTAGGTGCTGTTGGAGGGAGATCTTGCTCAGGACCTTGTGGTGGCGGAGGAGGGGGGACATAGGGTGGGGGGGACACTGGAGGTTCGTCTATGTCCCACCTTTTCTTTTTATCATTTTTCTTTTCCTTTAATGGAAACAAATTAGCGGCCTGAGCCGTGCTCAGGATCCATAAAAAGGCATATTCACTCTCCTCCTTACTAAACAGTCGTTTGTTGTTAACGTATATGTTTAATTGTTGGCATATCCAATCCTCTAAGGATCCATGAATTGGCCATTATAAATCTTTTCTCATCTGTTTTCCTCCCCATATTTCCATACAATAATAGACCAATTTCTCCTTGGATTTCCCTTTTAGGGAAGGGGAACTATCCCAATATCGAATCATTAGGCCTAATGGGCTATCTTGGGGTATATCAGGGAGCCCACCCCCACCCCGTATCTTCTGTATGGAACCAGAAGCCTTACTTTTCTTCTGTCCCATCTTCCGGGAGTGCCTTCTCTCACTCAAGTTTCACTCGCTTCCCTCCATTCGTGGCCCACGCCCTCGTGGACAATGGGAACCGCACTATTAGGAGGTCCACACTCACTTCGTCGGGTGGGCTACTAAGCCCAGTGGACGTCTCAGTCACTCGCACCCCGGGTACCCAATCCCTGACCGAACGGAACCGCAATATACTTACTCACTCCTGAGTCTTCGTCCGGCTCTTTGTGCACAAAAATTACGGGGAACTGCAGTTTCTCCTTTCTCTTTCTTTTTGCTTTCCTATCTCAGTTCGGAAAATCCAGGTGAGCTAAGTCGGAATCTCCTCCAGGACCATCCGAAGATGGGGGCGCCCTCCCAGAGTTGAATTCTGAGTTGGCTGTCTGGATCCGAGTCACAGCACCAAATTTGTTATAGTTGAATTTTAAGACAAATCGAGTCCGAAATAGATTTATTAAATATTTATTAAGGTAGGAAAGCAAAAGCAGCGCTGGGCGGCCGGGGAGTCGCAGCTCCACCAAAGACTCGCAAATTCAGGCAAGCTAAACGACTCCTTTTATCTTCACAGAGGTCGATTGCAACATCTTCCGTATGCCCCTCAGCTTCTTCCGAGGGGCTTCTTGCTTGGGGCAATTTCGATAAGATATCGTCACAGAATCAGCTTATACAATCTATTCTTTTCAGGGTTGATTGGTACAATGGCACACGTTAGCAAGACATTAACGGTTTAACATTCGCTCAAGGTAACACATTCTGATGACATTGTGGTTAAGCCTTTCTTGTCAAACAGGGTGTTCCCATGTTTGGTGTTGCCAGATAACATTGTGGACGTGTATCTTCTGGATAAATAGGAAGTTCTCAAGACTGCTACAATGGGTTCGTTCCTCTTGCTTAACCTGTTTGATCAGCAAATTACCCTTAGTTACTTATTACAGTGTTACCACAAGGGTTCAAAAACATCCCTACTATATTTGGTAACCAACTCGCAAAAGATCTTGAGTCCTGGGAAGCCCTGCCTGAGGAGGTGAAACTGTTACAATATGTGGACGATATCCTGATTGCCACCAAGACAAAGGACGCTTGTATGGCCTGGACGGTGAGTCTGCTAAACTTTTTGGGGCTCCAGGGATACCGGGTATCCAAGAAGAAGGCCCAAGTAAGCAGCGTAAGGTGATTTATCTGGGCTATGAAATCAGTGCTGCACAAAGGACTTTGGGACAGGCCTGAAAAGAGAGAGTGAAAGAGTTACGAACTTTCCTGGGGATGACTGGGTGGTGCTGACTAAAACCCTGTAACACCTTGAATGGACAGGCCTTTGAGTTGCAAAAAAGGCCCTGATGTCGCCCCCAGCCTTAGGACTCCCAGATGTGAGTAAACTGTTTTTTCTTTTTTCTCACGAGAAGCAGGGGATTGCCCTGGGAATACTAGCACAAGATCTGGGCCCGTATCGACGAGCAGTTGCCTACTTTTGGACGCAACTGCAAAGGGTTGGCCTGCATGCTTGCGAGCGGTCACAGCTGTAGTACTAAACATCCAGGCAGCCCAAAAATTCACCCTGGGCCAGAAAACGACTCTGTTGGTGTCCCATACAGTATTAGAAGTGAAAGGCGGACACTGGCTCTCCCCACAAAGATCCTTGAGATATAAGGCTATAATGGCAGAACAAGATGATGTGGAGATTGTAGTCACTAACATTGTCAATCCAGCCTCTTTCCTCAGTGGAAACACAGGAGAACCAGTGCATCACAACTGTCTGGAGGCCATCGAAGCAACATATTTGAGCCGTTCGGACCTGAGAGACAGTCCTATGGAAAACATGGAAAACTGGTTCACGGATGGAAGCAGCTATGTCCTAAGCGGTAAAAGGCATGCCGGATATGCCATTACCACCAGTCAGGAAGTAACAGAGTCAGGGCCTTTGCCCATGAATACCTTGGCACAGAAGGCAGAAATAATTGACAGACTCGAAATACGCCTTTGGAGTCATACATGCTCATGGAGCAATCTGGAAGGAGAGAGGATTATTGAACTCACAGGGCAAAAACATCAAGCATGCAGAGGAGATCCTGAAACTGCTGGAGGTAGTCGAACTCCCTGAGAAAGTGGCGGTCATGCACATTAAGGCACACCAGAAAGTAAACTCGGAGTTGGAAAGAGGAAATGAGCTGGCGGACAGAGAGGCAAAACAGGTAGCCAAAGCAAAGGTAAAAACAGAAGGGGCTTTGATCCCTGACAGGCAAATTTCCCTAGAAGGTAAGCCAGAATATACCAAGGAAGATCAGAAGCTTATCACAGATCTAGAAGGATCATATAACGAGGAGGGATGGGGTCTCACCCCACAAGGGAAACTAATCGTTCCCTCTCATCTAGTATGGTCTCTGATAAGGGAAGAACATAGAAAGAGGCATTGGGGGGCAGAGGCACTATATAAACAACTAATTAGGGAAATTGTAGCTAGAAATTTATACACCACTGTGAGACAAGTGACTTAGCAGTGCGATCTTTGCCTGCAGACTAATCCCAAAAATACCCCCGGACCAGAAATGGGCCAAATTGGGAAGGGCAACGGGCCTGGGCAACAATGGCAGCAGAACTCCCAAGAAAAGGGGGGTATCGATATTTATTAGTATTAACTGATACCTTTTCAGGTTGGCCAGAACGGACATTGCTCAAATTTGGCAACAGTCAAGGGTACTACACCAAGTATCTCAAGATGATGCTTTACTTGCTTTTTCTGATCTTTGGAAAAATTAACCTCGTGGCTGCCTGACTCTGCTTGGTTGAAGCAGTTGTTTGTATTATTAATTACAATGATAGTCTTAAGGATTGCAATTTGCACTTTACTTAGATGCTTTATGTGCTGTGCAAAAAGAACCACAAGTGATCACAAACTTTGGAAGAAGCATCAGCTTTGACAAAAGGTCGAGTCAGGAAAATATTTTAAGAAATGCTTAGAGAAAGAAAACATGCTGTAGGAATAAGTAAAAGAATTTACTAATCTCTTAGAAAAGGGGGGATTGATAAGGGGAAATAACACTCAAGGGTTAATAGCAGGGCCATTGCTTGGCTTAAGCTGTGTACCTATAGCCTAAAGCCATTGCCAAGGTGTTTAGGCAAAGAAAGGATGTGTTGAAACCATAAACTGGTCACATCCGGCCTTGCTGGGAGATAAGGGAACAATTGGTATTCAGTTGTCCTGACAGAGCAATCATCTGGTTTCCCAACCCCATGGCCTGGAGCAACACATTAACATTAAAAGCGAGAGGTACACAGTGAGGAAGACATGGCCTTCATCCCCGAGACCCAGGCCCACGACCACCAGGAGACACTGTGCACGTGCAGCTGGGAGGAGTTAAAGGCAGCAAGAAGAGGCTCTAATAAAAGTAGATGATCCCCTCCCACCCTGTCACCAGGCAGAGAGAGGGGACTTAATAGAAAGGGGGGAATGGAAGCTGGTCCTTCCTCGGAGAGGCAAGCAGAACCCCCAACAGCCTCCCTCACCTTCCCAGCTGCATTTGTATAATAGGTTCGGAGTTCTGGATTTTGGGGATGAGGTAAATGAGAATGAAGAGGACGATCTACCCAGTGAGGCACCCAGGAATAGCCACCCACCCCCTTGCCTCAGGACCTCACCAACCAAGAAAAAAAGAAAGGTGATTGTAATAGGTGACTCCCTTCTGAGTGGAACAGAGGGCCCAATCTGTAGACCAGACCCATCCCACAGGGAAGTCACCTGCCTCCCTGGGGCCAGGATTAAGGATATACAGAGGAAAATTCACTCCCTGGTTCAGCCCTCAGATTATTACCCACTACTGATATTTCAAGTAGGCAACGATGAGGTAGCTACCAGAAGCCAAAAGGCAATGAAAAAGGACTTCAGAGCGCTGGGACGATTGGTCAAAGGATCAGGAACACAAGTGGTGTTCTCTTCTATCCCACCAGTCACAGGGATAGATGAAGGGATAAAAAGCAAGACTCAACAGATCAATTCGTGGCTAAAAGACTGGTGTAAACGGCAGAACTTTGGATTCTTTGATCATGGGCTGATCTACAGGTCACCAGGCATGCTGGCAGCAGGTGGGGGAAGCCTAACCCAAAGGGGAAAAAGGATACTGGGACAAGAATTAGCAGGGCTCATTGAGAGAGCTTTAAACTAGATTTGAAGGGGGACGGGGTTGGAACCAGGGTTACTAAAGTGGTGCTGTCGTGGTTTTGACCGGATTGACCAATCAGAGCGACAGATGGCCCCTCCCCCCCCCCCAAGGAAAAGAGAGGAGAGGAAGAGATAAAAGAGATTTATGAGTTTAGAAAAAAACTAAACTACTTTAATGAAAATATTAATAAATAATGAAATAATAAATAATAAAATAAAAAAAAAGAAAAGAAAAGAAAAAAAAATATATATATACAGTATATACAAAACCGTATCAAGCTCCCGGGGTGATGATCACGTCACCAGCAGGCACAGGGGAAAAGTCCCAGGCTGGACTCGGTGATGGACAGGAGCTGGATTCCGGATCTGGAGTCAGGATTGCTCGGATCGGGATCAAAGGCAGACGAACAGACAGGGTCCTCCTCAGATGTCGGCCATTGAAGGAAGAGAGATGACCCTTTGATCCCTCAGCTTTTATACTGAGCATGATGCAGATGGGATGGAATACCCTGTTGGTCAGTTTTGGGTCACCTGTCCTGTCCGCTCCTCCCTACAGGTGTGACCCCTCTACGCTTTTCCGCTTCCGACCCTCCAACGGGGCAAATAACAAATTTACCTGACCTTGGTTGTTATAGCAATAAGTATAAGCAAGGGCCTCTCTGCATACCATTCCTTGGTATTATCAGGTCTTATCACTATGAGAGCGAGCAGTTTCTGAACAATATGCCGTTAATTTCAGAGTTTAGTTAGTTAGAAGAGGCCCAGCTAAAAAGGAAAAATTACTGAACAGAAAATTAGTTCTGTTTTACCTCAAACCAGGACGTTCCACCCCTTATTCCATACCATTTGCATTGTGCTCTGATTATCATTACATCTTATCCATCAAATACATACAAATATATATACAGAAGTCCCTTATTTATGATTTATCTTTATACACAAAAGTTCATTGAGTTCTTTTAGTCCATAATTGCAGGTTTTTGTCATAGCAGACTCTCAGGGCAAAAAAGATGATATGAAATTCATTGTGGTCCATATCCACAAGTAGCATGTCCCTCTTGAAGAGTTTGCTGGATATCACTCGGAGAAACTAGCTCAGGTTCCACCACCACTATTTATCCTGAAAAACACTTATTAGATAATGTTAGTATTATATAACAGTTAATATCATACAGCTCAGAATTGAGTATTCTCAGCTAGGGTTAAATTTCCTTGAGGTACACATTGACTTTCTCCATTCTCCAGCATCACCCACCAAGTACATCCAGGTCCTTGGGCAAAAACAGTCCCACGAATGGGTTTGCCATTGCCTGAAGGAGGGAAAACCCAAACAGTTCTTCCCAACATATTCCTGTCATGCACCACAGGGACTCTATCCCCTTCTACATTATGTAAAATGTCTGATTGAGCAGGACCAGCTCGATTGATGGATCCCCTGGTGTTAACTAACCAGGTAGCTTGTGCTAGATGCTTGTCCCAATTTTTAAAGGTTCCACCCCCCATTGCTTTCAGGGTGGTTTTCAGCAATCCATTGTATCTCTCAATTTTGCCAGAAGCTGGTGCATGATAGGGGATATGATATACCCACTCGACGCCGTGTTCTTTTGCCCAAGTACTTATAAGATTGTTTTTGAAATGAGTCCCATTGTCTGACTCAATTCTCTCTGGAGTACCATGTCGCCACAAGACTTGCTTTTCAAGGCCCAGGATGGTATTCCAGGCAGTGGCATGGGGCACGGCATAGGTTTCCAACCATCCGGTGCTTCCTTCCACCATTGTAAGCACATAACGCTTACCCTGGCGTGTTTGAGGGAGTGTGATGTAGTCTATTTGCCAAGCCTCTCCGTACTTATATTTTAACCATCGTCCCCCATACCACAAAGGTTTTAACCTTTTAGCTTGCTTGATTTCGGCGCATGTTTCACAATCGTGGATAACCTGCGCAAGAGCGTCCATGGTTAAATCCACCCCTTGGTCCCGGGCCCATTTGTATGTTGCATCCCTTCCTTGATGACCTGAAGTGTCATGGGCCCACCGAGCTAAAAACAGTTCACCTTTATGTTCCCAGTCCAAATCTGTCTGGAAAATCTTAGCAGCCTGGTCCACTCGCTGATTGTTTCGATGTTCCTCAGTGGCTCGACTCATGGGTACATGAGCATCTACATGACGTACCTTTACAACTAGTTTCTCTATCCGTTCAGCAATATTTTGCCACAATTCAGCAGCCCAGATGGGTTTACCCTTGCGCTGCCAGTTGCTCTGCTTCCACTGTTTTAACCATCCCCACAGAGCATTTGCCACCATCCATGAGTCAGTATAGAGATAGAGCATTGGCCACTTTTCTCGTTCAGCAATGTCTAGGGCCAGCTGGATAGCTTTTACCTCCGCAAATTGACTTGATTCACCTTCTCCTTCAGTTGCTTCTGCAACTCGTCGTGTGGGACTCCATACAGCAGCTTTCCACTTTCGATGTTTTCCTACAATATGACAAGATCCATCAGTGAACAAAACATACTGTTTCTCATTATCTGAGAGTTCATTATATGGTGGGGCTTCCTCAGCACGTGTTACCACCTTCTCTAGTGGCATTGTGAAGTCTCTGCCTTCGGGCCAGTTTGTGATCACTTCTACAATTCCTGGACGATTTGGGTTTCCTATTCGAGCTCGCTGTGTGATTAAGGCAACCCACTTACTCCAGGTAGCATCGGTGGCATGATGAGTAGAAGGAACTTTACCTTTGAACATCCAGCCCAACACTGGTAATCGGGGCGCCAGGAGGAGCTGTACTTCAGTACCAATTACCTCTGAAGCAGCTCTAACTCCTTCATATGCTGCCAATATTTCTTTCTCAGTTGGAGTATAGTTGGCTTCAGATCCTCTGTATCCCCGACTCCAAAATCCTAGGGGTCGACCTCGAGTTTCCCCTGGTGCTTTCTGCCAGAGGCTCCAGGTAGGGCCATTATCTCCGGCTGCAGTATAGAGCACATTTTTAATGTCCTGTCCTGTTCGGACTGGTCCAAGTGCTACCGCATGCACAATCTCTTGTTTAATTTGCTCAAAAGCTTGTCATTGCTCAGGACCCCACGTAAACTCATTTTTCTTTCGAGTCACTTCATAGAGAGGTTTCACAATCTGACTATAACCTGGAATATGCATTCTCCAGAAACCCACAACGCCTAAGAAGGCTTGTGTTTCCTTTTTGTTAGTAGGTGGGGACATAGATGTTATTTTGTTAATGACATCCATTGGGATCTGCCGACGACCATCTTGCCATTTAATTCCTAAGAACTGGATCTCTCGTGCAGGTCCCTTGACCTTACCTCTTTTCACAGCAAAACCTGCTTTCAGAAGAATCTCGATTACTTTCTTACCTTTCTTGAAAACTACTTCTGCGGTGTTACCCCACACAATGATGTCATCAATGTACTGCAGGTGTTCTGGAGCTCCACCTTTCTCCAGTGCAGTCTGGATCAGTCCATGGCAAATAGTAGGGCTGTGTTTCCACCCCTGGGGCAGTTGATTCCAGGTATACTGGACACCCCTCCAGGTGAAAGCAAACTGTGGCCTGCACTCTGCTGCTAAAGGAATAGAGAAAAAGGCATTAGCAATGTCAATTGTAGCATAACACTTGGCTGCCTTTGACTCCAGTTCATATTGCAGTTCTAGCATGTCTGGCACAGCAGCACTCAGTGGTGGTGTGACTTCATTCAGGCCACGGTAGTCTACTGTTAGACGCCAGTCCCCGTCAGACTTTCGCACTGGCCATATCGGACTGTTAAAGGGTGAGCGAGTCTTGCTGATCACTCCTTGAGTCTCCAGCTGACGAATCAGGTTCTGAATTGGAATCAGGGAGTCTCGGTTTGTGCGATACTGTCATCGATGCACTGTGGCAGTAGCAGTTGGCACCTGCTGCTCTTTAACCCTCAGCAATCCCACAACAGAAGGGTCATCTGAAAGGCCAGGTAAGGTAGACAGCTGTGTAATGTCCTCAGTCTCTACAGCTGCTACACCAAAAGCCCATCGATACCCTTTTGGGTCTTTGAAATACCCTCTTTTGAGAAAGTCTATGCCGAGGATGCACGGAGCATCTGGGCCAGTGATAATGGGGTGCTTCTCCCATTCATTCCCAGTTAGGCTCACTTCAGCCTCCAGTACAGTCAGTTCTTGAGACCCACCAGTCACACCAGAAATAGTGACAGATTCTGTCCCTCTATGATTCGATGGCAATAGGGTGCACTGTGCACCAGTGTCCACCAGGGCTCTATACTTTTGTGGCTCTAATGTGCCAGGCCATCGAATCCACACAGTCCAATAAACTCGGTTATCCCTCTCCTCCTCCTGGCTGGAGGCAGGGCACCTCTAACGTCTATAATTGGCAGATGAGTTTCTACGTGGACCGGAGAACCGCCCCCTACGAACTGGAGCAGCAGTCCTCCTGGAATGATTCTGTCTTCTATCTGCTTTACCTTGCAACTCACTTACTCGTGCCTGTAGGGCCGAGGTAGGTTTTTTATCCCACTTACTCATGTCCTCTCCATAGTCACAGAGGCAAAACCACAGGATATTTCGTAGTGTGTTCTGTCTCCTCTGAGTCGGTCTCATAGGAGGGTGTCTTCTCCTGACAGCTGCAACATTGGTCCATGGAGGGGAAGAATAGGATCTTTCCTCCATCCTAGACAGTTTATCAAACAGTTTATCAAACAGTTTCTCATTTTTCTCAATCATTTTCTCAGTTTTATCAGTCAATTTTTCTACAGCTGCTACAGTTAGGGGACAAGAGAGACTGTCATCATACTGTCGCATTCTGCTAGCCACTTCACTTACAGTTAATGAATCATCATCAACTCCTGCCCAAATCAGTACCGACAAAGTGTGGGAATACATTGGTGGTGCACTCCGTGAAAACTTCCGCAACATAGGTTGTCTGCATGGCATCTCATCAGGATTTACAGTTTTATCCCAGTCACCATAAATCAGGACAGGTGCCCAGGAGTAGTGTGCTAGTGGGTAAAGGTGCCAGTAAGGCCTTGCAGCCTGTTGCAGCAGTCGATGTGGGAGAGAAAGATACATGCAGCTGTGAAGACATAAGGAGTAGTGATAAGATGGTAACTGCAGAAATGTCTGCACATGGACAGGTGGGAATTAGTGCCTGCCCTCCCAGAAAAATAGTGGGACGATTAGCCCAGCTGAAGTGCATCTACATGAATGCACGCAGCATGGGCAACAAACAGGAGGAGCTGGAGGCCATCGTACAGCAAGAAAACTATGATCTGGTTGCCATCACAGAAACGTGGTGGGAGGACTCGCATAACTGGAATGCTGTGATTGACGGCTATCAACTCTTCAGAAGGGACAGGAAAGGAAAGAGAGGTGGTGGGGTGGCCCTTTATGTTAAGAGTAGTATTGTATGCCTAGAACTTGGCAATACACGTGAAGACAGTGTTGAGTGCCTATGGATAAGAATCAAGGGGAAGACCAATAAGGCAGACCTTGTGGTGGGAGTTTGTTATAGACCCCCAAACCAGGATATAAAGACTGATGAAATATTCTATAAGCAGCTGGCGGAGTCCTCACGATCACTCTCCCTTGTACTCATGGGGGACTTCAACTTCCCAGCTATCTGCTGGAAATATAACACAGCAGAGAGGCAACAGTCCTGGAGATTCTTGGAGTGCATGGACGACAACTTCCTAACGCAGCTGGTGAGGGAACCGACTAGGGAAAGTGCCATACTGGACCTGCTGATAGTTAATTCAGAAGGTCTTGTGGGGGATGTAAACGTTGGAGGTCGTCTTGGACAGAGTGATCATGAAATGATAAAATTTTCAATTCTTGCTGAAGCAAGGCGAGGGGCAAGCAAAACTGCCACGTTGGACTTCCGAAGGGCAGACTTTGGCCTCTTCAAGAGCATGGTTGAAAGTATCCCTTGGGAGACAATCCTGAAGGGCAAAGGTGCCCAGGAAGGCTGGTCGCACTTCAAGGAGGCACTCTTAAAAGCGCAGGAAAGAGCCATACCCAAGTCCCAAAAATCAAGCAGGAAGGGAAGAAGACCAGCCTGGCTAAATAGAGAGCTTTGGCTGGAGCTCAGGAACAAAAAGAAGGTTTATGATCTTTGGAAAAAGGGCCTGGTAGGCAAGGAGAAATACCAGGAAGCGGTGAAGATATGCAGGGGGAAAATTAGAAGGGCCAAGGCTCAAGCTGAACTCATCTTGGCCACTACAGTTAAGAACAACAAAAAGGGTTTTTTCCAGTATGTAAACAGAAAAAGGAAGATTAGGGATAATGTGGGCCCACTGAGGAATGAGATGGGCACCCTAGTGGTGGAAGACACGGAGAAGGCAGAGTTGCTGAATGCCGCCTTTTCTTCACTCTTCACTGCTAAGGCTGCCCCTCATGAACCTCTGGCCTTGGAGGCCAGGGGAAGGGTATGGAGAGAGGAAGTTTTTTCTTCAGTAGAAGAGGACCAGGTTCGGGACCACTTGGCCAAACTGGACATTCATAAGTCCATGGGCCCAGATGGGATACACCCGCGAGTGCTGAAAGAGCTAGCAGAAGTTATCGCTGGGCCACTCTCTATCATATTTGAAAAGTCATGGAGAACAGGAGAGGTGCCAGAATGTCGCGACGGAGGGAAGACAGAGTCACTCAATATGAGTGATCAGCAAGCTTCGTTTATTGAATAGTACAGCCGTCTTTTATGCTTCGTTATAATTAGCTAATACATATTCTGCAATACATCTTTCTGATTGGCCTGTCCTCCAAACTTCAACCCCGCCCTTAGTTCCTTCTTTACAGTTACTTTCATCCTCTTTTCCCATGCCTGAGCAGTTGCAATCTCCCTGTTATCATACAACAATTACAGTCAAGGACAGGGTGTCCTTGCCAGCTCAGCAGTTACGGGGCTGAATCCGATGTTTCTCAAGTTCTTGCTCGGCCAGCTGGATCATGTTTACGCGACCTTTCTCAGCTAGCCAGTCTCCCACACCAGAAGACTGGAGGAAGGCCAACATCACACCAGTCTTCAAAAAGGGCAAGAAGGAGGACCCTGGGAACTACAGACCAGTTAGTCTCACCTCCGTCCCTGGGAAGGTAATGGAGAGACTCATTCTAGATGTCATCTCCAAACAAGTTGAAGAGCAGGGGGTTATTGGAAGTGGGCAACATGGGTTTACCAAGGGTAAGTCATGCTTGACCAACCTGATAGCTTTCTATGATGCCATAACTGGTTGGCTGGATGAGGGGAGGGCAGCAGATGTCATCTACCTTGACTTCAGCAAGGCTTTTGACACTGTCTCCCATAACATCCTCATTGGAAAACTAAGGAAGTGTGGGCTGGATGAGGGTGAGGTGACAGGTGACAGTGAGGTGGATTGAGAACTGGCTATGTGACAGGACCCAAAGGGTAATGGTTAATGGAACAGGCTCAAGCTGGAGGCCTGTAACAAGTGGTGTCCCCCAGGGGTCAATACTTGGTCCAGTCCTGTTCAACATATTCATCAGTGACCTGGACGAGGGGACAGAGTGTATCCTCAGCAAGATTGCTGATGATACCAAGTTGGGTGGGGTGGCTGACACCCCGGAGGGCCGTGCTGCCATCCAGAGAGACCTGGACAGGCTGGAGAGCTGGGCAAGGAAGAACCTCATGAGGTTCAACAGGGAAAAGTGTAAGGTGCTACACCTGGGCAAGAAGAATGTCAGGCACCAATACAGGTTAGGCGTGGACCTGCTGGAGACAAGCTCCGAAGAGAAAGATCTGGGAGTCCTGGTAGACAGCAAAATGACAATGAGCAAGCAATGTGCTCTTGTGGCCAGGAAGGCCAACGGAATCCTGGGCTGCATAGGGAAGAGTGTGGCTAGTAGGCCGAGGGAAGTCATTCTCCCCCTCTACTCTGCACTGGTGAGGCCACAACTGGAATACTGCATCCAGTTCTGGGCTCCCCAATTCAAGAGGGATAGGGAACTACTGGAAAGAATCCAGCGAAGGGCAACAAAGATGATTAAGGGATTGGAGCATCTCCCTTATGAAGAAAGGCTAAGAGAGCTGGGACTCTTTAGTCTGGAGAAGAGAAGGCTGAGGGGAGACCTTATTAACGCCTATAAGTATCTCAAGGGTGGGTTGAAGGAGGAGGGAGCCAGACTCTTTTCAGTGGTTCCCAGTGACAGGACGAGGAGCAACGGGCACAAGTTGGAACATAGGAGGTTCCACTCGAATATGAGAAAGAATTTCTTCACGGTGAGGGTGACAGAGCCCTGGAACAGGCTGCCCAGGGAGGTTGTGGAGTCCCCTTCTTTGGAGATTTTCAAGACCCGCCTGGATGCAGTCCTGAGTAGCATTCTCTAAGCAATCCTGCTTCAGCAGGGGAGTTGGACTAGATGATCTTTATGGTCCCTTCCAACTCTAAAAAAATTCATTGAAATTCAGTGAAAGGATGTGTTGAAACCATAAACTGGTCACATCGGCCTCGATGGGAGATAAGGGAACAATTGGTATTCTCAGTTGTCCTGACAGAGCGATCATCTGGTTTCCCAACCCCATGGCCTGGAGCAACACATTAACATTAAAAGCGAGAGGTACACAGTGAGGAAGACATGGCCTTCATCCCCGAGACCCCGGTCCATGACCAGCAGGAGACACTGCGCATGTGCGGCTGGGAGGAGTTAAAGGCGGAGACCATGGAAATGATTTCTCGTAACTCATTGTAATAAAGACCACCTTTTCGGGGAAAAGTCATGGATATGTATAGGCGTCCCTTGAATATGTAAAGTGTGATTGTATAAATCTTAAGCTAACTGCCGCGGTGGGTGCGCACGATTTTGTTGGGGCGACCCCCCGTGCTGCCCGGCGCTGAATAAACATACCTACTTTACAACCCCACAGGTTGTGGAGTCTGCTTTCCGCATGTCAGTAAAGGACCATCTCATGACCTCTGGCAATAATACTAGGGATGGGGGACAAGCAGGCCCAGACATTTCTTTGAGGTGATATTCAAGAAAATTCTGAGCAATGTGGTGAACAGCTAGAAGCAGCAACACCAGACATGGCAGCAGAAGAGGAGCCCTACAGAAGTCCAGGGGACAGCACTGTGCATAAGCAGGGGATGGAGAGGCAGGGGAAGAGAGGCCCCTTCCTTCTTTTGAAGTCTTCTCCTCCTTCCCTCCAAGAGAAGTGCAAAGACATACCCCCTGCCTGCCTGGCTTCCAGAGATATGTAAATGTATAAACAGCAAACATCTCCACAAGCATTTGCTGCTTCTACTATTTCAACTTTATTTTCTTCCATCACTGCTCTGAGTTACTACATTGTTCCTAGATGTGATTACTGTGGCTCTGCATGGCTCTACTTTTATCCCGGTATGCAGTATCCGTACATCCTTGTCACGGTTTGGGCCGGGTTGGCCAATGACAAGAACACAGATGCTCTCCTCCACCTCTTGACCCAAGGAGAAGAAAAAGAGAGATAAAGAGAATTATGAGTTCAGAAAAAAACTAAACTACTTCAGTAAAATAAAAAAGAAAAAATGATATAGATACAGTATATATATAAAAAAACCATATCAAGTTCCCAAGAAAACGTTACCAGCAGGCACTGGGAAAGTCCAGACCAGCCTCAGTAACATATGGGAACTGGATTGCAGAACACACTGATCAGGATCAAAGGTAAACAAACAGAAAGGGTTCTCCTCAAACATCAGTCATCAAAGAGAAAGATCCATTAAAGAAGCATTGAAAAAGAATTGACCCTTTGATCCCTCAGCTTTTATAATGAGCATGGCAGATGGGATGGAATATCCTGTTGGTCAGTTTTGGGTCACCTGATCTGTCCACTCCTCCCCACAGGTGCAACCCCCCCACAGGGTAAACAACCAAGTCAGCTGACCCTGGTTGCCACAGCAACAAGTATAAGCAAGAGCCTCTTTCACTGAACAGAAAGTTGGCTCTGCTCCATCCCAAACCAGGACAACTTCTTAGCCTGGTATGGCCTTCAGACTATTACCCACAGCTGCTCTTCCATGTGGGTGGCGATGAAATGGCAACATGTAGCCCAAGGGTGATTAAAAGAGACTTCAGGACCTTGGGACGGTTAGTAAGGGAATCTGGGGTGCAGGTAATCTTTTCTTCTCTTCTTCCAGTTATAGGCAGTGACATTGGAAGAAGCAGACGCACTCAGTCTGTTAATACATGGCTCTGTGGCTGGTGTCACTGACGCAATTTTGGGTTTTTTGACAACGGGATGACCTACATGGCACCAGGCTTGCTGGCATCAGATGGGGTTCATCTTTCTCAAAGGGGGAAGAGGGTCTTTACTCATGAGCTAGCAGGGCTCATTGACAGAGCTTTAAACTAGACTTAATGGGGGAGGGTCATATTATCAGGCTTGCTCGTGACAAGCCATGGGATGACACTCCAAGGTTTGAGGGATGGGTCGCTAGAGAGAGCCCTCAGCCTGTTGCTCTGAGATGTGCTGGGTACACTGCAGCACACTCGAAGTCTTACGGAGATGAGCCAGGGGTTCCTGAAGCAATAGGAGCCAAGGGGGAAACACAGGTAAAACACCTCAAAGGAAGGCCACCTGCAGAGCAGCACAAAGAAATGACAGCCACTCCAGCCAGTAAGTCAGCTTTGACAGGGACCCAGCTTAAGTGACTCTATGCAAATGCATGTAGCATGGGGAACAAACAAGAGGAGTTAGATATGTGCTCATGCCTCCAGGGCTATAATCTCATTGGCATCACAGGGATGTGGTGGGATGGCTCCTATGGCTGGAATGTTGGAATGGAGGGATACAGGCTCTTTAGGAAGGACAGGTAGGGGAGACTAGGAAGGGGTGTCGCCCTCTATGTCAATGAACAGCTGGAGTGCATGGAGCTCCACCTGGGGATGGATGAAGAACCAATAAAGAGCTTATGGGTCAGGATTAAAGGGAACCCAGGGGCAAGTGACATGACAGTGGGGGTCTGCTACAGGCTACCTGACCAGGATGATGGAGTGGATGAGGCCCTCTATAGACAGAAATCAAGCAAGCTAAAAGGTTAAAACCTTTGTGGTATGGGAGACGATGGTTAAAATATAAGTATGGGGAGGCTTGGCAAATTGACGATATCACACTCCCTCAAACCCAGCATTACATGCTTACAATGGTGGAAGGAAGCACCAGATGATTGGAAACCTATGCTGTGCCCCATGCCACTGCCCAGAATACCATCCTGGGCCTTGAAAGATGAGTCTCGTGGCAACATGGTACTCCAGAAAGAATTGAGTCTGACAATGGGACTCATTTCAAAAACAGTCTTATAAGTAATTGGGCTAAACAACATGGCATTGAGTAGGTATATCATATCCCCTATCAGGCACCAGCTTCTGGGAAAATTGAGTGATATAACGGATTATTGAAAACCACCCTGAAAGAAATGGGGGGTGGAACCTTTAAAAATTGGGACAAGCATTTAGCTCAAGCTACCTGGTTAGTTAACACCAGAAGATCCATCAATCAAGCTGGTCCTGCTCAATCAGACCTTTTACATACTGTAGAAGGGGATAAAGTCCCTGTGGTGTATGAAGGAAATATGTTGGGGAAAGCTGTTTGGGTTTTTTCCTGCCTCAGGCAAAGGCAAACCCATTCGTGGGACTGTTTTTGCTCAAGGACCTGGATATACTTGGTGGGTGATGCTGGAGAATAGAGAAATTCAATGTGTATGTGTACCTCAAGGGAATTTGACCCTGGGTGAGAATACTCAATCCTGAGTCTCCTATAATAGATGAGACTCTGCAATTATGAACTAAATGGACTTTAAGAACTTTTGTGTACAAAGATAAATCATAAATGACTGATCTGTATGTATATGTATATCTGTATATGTATCTATTTGATGTATAAGAAGTATTAGTGATCTGAGCATGATGCAAAAGGTATGGAATAAGGGGTGGAATGTCCTGATTTGGGGTGGAGCAGAGCCAACTTTCTGTTCAGTGAGAGAGGCTCTTGCTTATACTTGTTGCTGCGGCAACCAGAGTCAGCTGACTTGGTTGTTTACCCTGTGGGGGGGTTGCACCTGTGGGGAGGAGTGGACAGATCAGGTGACCCAAAACTGACCAACAGGATATTCCATCCCATCTGCCATGCTCATTATAAAAGCTGAGGGATCAAAGGGCTCTGCTTTAGTAGCTATCTTTTTTTGATGACTGATGTTTGAGGAGAACCCTTTCTGTTTGTTTACCTTTGATCCTGATCAGTGTGTTCTGTGATCCAGTTCCCATATGTCACTGAGAGTGGTCTGGAATTTCACTAGTCCTTGCCAGTGACATCTTCCTGGGAACTTGATATGGTTTTGTATATATTTATTTTTATTGTATCTATTTCATTGTTTCTTTTTTCTTATCATTAATATTTCATTGAAGTAGTTTAGTTTTTTCTAAACTTATAACTCTATCTCTCTCCTTGGAGTAGGAGGTGGGGGAGAGCATCTGTTGTCTTGGCATTGGCCTACTTGGCCCAAACCTTGACAAAAGTTTCCTAGTGATATTCCTAACCCATGCCCCAGGGAGGCAGCATACTTCCCTAAGAAGAGGGTCTGCCTGGCATATTGGACCCTTTGTTCCCTTCAGAAGGGAGTTGCCCACAACTGCAACCTGTCTTTTCTTCATGGTGGTGGTTGTTATACAGGGGGTAGGACTTTCTGGTCCTGGCAACTCCTCTGTTGTAGTTGGACCATTTTCCATGTCATCCATGGGCTGGCCTATTTCATCCAGAGCCTTATACCTGTTGTACAGAGGCACCTGGGTAGGGGAGGTGTGCAAGGAGGAGGTTTGCTTGCTACCCCTAGCAAGGACTTGCCTCCATGAAGTTTTGTTTTTCTCGGGTTTTGGTGATCTGAAATCCTAAGTGTTTTGGAGTATCTGAGTTCCCTGTACAAACCCACAAAGTTTTGGCGTGCTGTGATAGAACATGAACTGTGCTTTACTTTAGTCTTTACAGAGAGCCACAGTAGTGTGGCTGTATGGACATTAGTAACATAGGTTTTATTCAAAACACTTCAGAAATCTGGTTCAGGTTGTGTTTTTACTCAAACTGCAAAGTTGGATGGGAAAGGCTGGATGATTTTGCCTTCCCCCTCACCCCCCAAACCTCTGACTTTTACCACTGCGAGAGACCTCAGCTGTTATCCAAATGCATGTTGTCATAGGCTGCAGAGCCATCATGCAATCTTTTACATCCATGTCTGTAAGAGGCATGTCAAAATGAAGAACTGGCCGCCAAGAAGAAGCTGTGTCTGTAAACTATATTCTAATTTGGTATTATAGAGTGTGTATGAACTCCACCTTTGGGGTTTGGGAGTGAAACAGTTCTAGCCAGTATTGTTTTGTTTGAGGAACTATAGCTGTGGAAAGGGAGTTTGGATTATTATGTTGGGAGACAGAGGTCTGAGGGGAGCAGCTTGTGATTTTGGAAAAACCTATAATAAAAGCCTATAAAAAGCCTTTAATTGGCTTCTGCCTTAATAAGGCTTTTGTCGTCTCAGGAATTTGGGCCAGAGCTCCCATGGCCGATTCTGGAGAGCTCCCAGCTGCTCCATAACTAAAATTGAGGACAGCAGGTCCTCTTGGAAAATGTGGTAGCCTCAGCAGCTCTGGCAGTTCCCCTTGCTTGGAGCAGCTCAGTCTGGGACTGAATTGTTTCCTAACCAAAAGTGTTATTTTGCCACATCTCAGCATTAGGTTCCTCTTTGGAGAAGATGAATAATTTTAAGCATGAGGAGAAAAAAAAGTAATTTTAAAGTTGTTCCAGTTTAAGGAAAATTACAAAGGCATGGTCTTTCCTTTTCTTTGTACCTTCAACATGGAGAGAGACAGGCAGAGTTCAATGCTAAGCAAAATTTTATCTGCATTTTAGCTTGTTGAAGGACAGCCATTAATGAAACATTGAAGGTCATTCTGTCAAGGTTAACAACCATAGAAATATTAGACTAGATAGGGAATCCTTGATATCAACTCCCCAAAAGTCTACTTTCATTTTAAAAAGCATCTTTAAAATCAAATACACATCAAAACAAGGTGTATAAAGAACAGAGAAACGTCTCTTTTCTAACAAGCAAAAGTTGCAAAGAAATTTTTTCTCCTATTTGTAACTGTATTCTATCTTCTAGTTCAAAACAGCTATGATATATTGGAAAGAAGGGAAAACAAGAGTGAAACTTCAGAACAATGCAACATTTCATTGCTTTTTAAAACTGAAGCAATCAAAACTTTTTTCTCTGTTTTTCTCAACACCATCCTGTTTCTCACCAGAAAAATATCACTGTCAAACTTGGAACAGGCTGTCCTCATTCCTAAGGGCATTTCTTCACTACATCTCTAGTTATGAATATATCTGTGCTGGCTTTGACCAATTTAAATTAGATTGGATGAAATAAGCAGAGTGACTGCAGCAACCGAGAGCTCTAACCAGGTTAGCTGTGAGCCTCACCATGCAAACCATTTATCCGCACTCTTCGTCAAACTTTCTGCCTGTGTTGAGCATCATGTTGCTGGCTATACCCAAGCCAAACTACTGTCAAACTGCCTTGCCCACATACATCTACACAAGCAGCCAGTCTCAGCACTGATTGCAGCAGTAACATACTTTCAACGATATAGACAGAGAGATTGAGTGCACCATCAGCAAGTTTGCAGATGACACCAAGCTGTGTGGTGTTGTCAATACACCAGAGGGATGGGATGTCATCCAGAGGGACCTGGAGAGGTGGGCCCAGGTGAACCTCATGAGGTTCAACAAGAGCAAGTGCAGGGTTCTGCACCTGGGCTGGAACAATCCTTGCTATCAATACAGACTAGGGGATGAGGTATTAGAAACCAGCCCTGAGGAAAGGGACTTGGGGGTGCTGATGGATGAGAAGCTGGACATGAGCAGGCAGTGTGCACTTGCAGCCCAGAAGGCCAATCGCGTCCTGGGCCGCATCAAAAGATGCGTTGCTAGCAGATCCAGAGAGGTGATTCTGCCACTTTGCTCTGGTGAGACCTCACCTGGAGTACTGTGTACAGGTCTGGAGCCCTCAATATAGGAAGGACATGGACCTGATGGAGCGGGTCCAGAGAAGGGCCACGAAAATGATCAGGGGGTTGGAACACCTCTGCTACGAGGACAGGCTGAGGGAGCTGGGGTTGTTCAGCCTGGAGAAGAGGAGGCTCCGGGGAGACCTAATAGCGGCCTTCCGGTACCTGAAGGGGGCCTACAGGAAGGCTGGGGAAAGTCTGTTTACAAAGGCCTGCAGTGACAGGATGAGGGGCAATGGCTTTAAGCTGGAGAAGGGGAGATTTAGATTGGATATTAGGAACAAGTTCTTTACTATGAGGGTGGTGGAACACTGGAACAGGTTGTCCAGGGAGGTGGTTGAGGCCCCTTCCCTGGAGATATTCAAGGTGAGGCTCGACGAGGCCCTGGGCAACCTGGTCTAGTTGGGGGTGTCCCTGCTGACTGCGGGGAGGTTGGACTAGATGACCTTTGGAGGTCCCTTCCGGCCCGGACCATTCTATAATTCAGTGCTGGCACACTTCTATGGTAGAATTTTTCCATCACCACAATCCAGGCCTGCAGTTTGGAGGGGGAAATCTGTGAATCAGTTATTGCAGAATACTAATTTTCAAAGATTTATTATCAGCAATGTGGGAACAGCAGCTTGAGTAAATTTAGATGAAGATTAGAAAAATATTTCCTGCCCATGAAAGTAGAACAATATACCAAGAATGTGTGTGAAGCCCATAATTTGGTGCTTTTCGTCTCTAAACTTTAAGGAACAGACCTGCAATGTCAGGGAAGGATGTGATTGCTCTAAGTGATTTATCTTCATCTCTGCTTTTAAAAATCTATATTGTGTATATTAGATACCTATCAATATGCTGGGGTTAATGTAACTCTGTATCTGAATAGATTTTGAAGGCGTGAGGGTTGATGCAAGCACACCTTGTTTTGAATGGTATACTAGGGGTGCCCTTGCATAGTGGATCGTGTGAGGGGAAAGGCTGGTGGCATAGATCTTCGGCCAGGAAGAGGTGTTAATACCTTCACTTTCCATCTCTTCCTCCCTTGTGACTGCATGGGCCTCATATATTGCCATTACTGCACTCACCTTCCGTGTGTATGAAACTGGGGAATTAGAAAGAAGATACAGTCTTATACTGGAAACACCAGCACACTGATGGGGAGGAGGAAAAAAGGGGTAGTAGACAGGGAACAAAAGAAGAAATTAAATCCACTGTGGCACCAGAGTAAATCTCTGTCTGGAATACAGTTCCAGTATGAAGTTATTGTGAAGTAATTTTGGGCAAGCAGATAGAGCATGTCAGTTGTTTTTTTGATTACAGACTGTGAGTATGCTCTTGCCCATGGTATACGTGGAGCAACTCTTTCCCTGAAGGGGAAGAGAGAAGCTGGTGTACATCTGCCCTAGGGTAAGAGTATCCTTGGGGGTGGCTACCCAGAGCAGCTAACAGCAGCCTATTTATTCACATCTCAGCTTAGCCTGTAGTAAGCTGTTTGTGTACCATATGCGACGATCAGTTTGTTTAAGACTTAAATATCGGCTTTCTTTTTCTAAAGGAGAGAGGATTTCCTACCATATTTTAATCTGGAATTTATTTATAATATTTACATATGAATTCAGTAATAAGCTATCAACACTGACAATGAAAAGCTCAATAGCTCTGCAGCAGTCTCACAAACAATGCCAGCAGGGCATTTAGCATCACATGATATGGTTAATGTGAAATTCTCTGCTGCTGCAGTATATCACTACAGCGTTTAACATCTTTTTCACAATGGATGCTGAAGGTAAGCATAGGTATTTTATGCTGGGAGACAATTCATTATTCCAGGCACAAAATCCTCTGCTACAAACCACAATACACCATCATTTAAAGGAGAAATACACACAATAGGAGAAAAATATCCAGGCAAACATTTTTCCTCTTTCCTTCTACAACATTTTTTTTTCCAAGCACTGTAATTATAAGCAGGCAGATAGTTTGGATGTTGGAGCATATGGGATACAGAGGTGTCCTCTCTATTTCGTTTTGTACACAACTACTCCACAATTATTATAGCAACAGGGGCTCTGATCAGCCTTGCTACACAACAACCTTGGAAAAAGAAATGGAAAGTAGAAGGAAAGTGCGTAGCATGGCCTTCCCACAGGGAAGCTGATTGGTCCTTGGGTGCAGGGCGCAGCAGACACCAGTAACCCCCTGTTCTTGGTACCTGGCATGCAAGGGCCACGGGCTTGGACATATTGGTGCAGACTTGAAACAACATCTGGAGAAAACATAACAGTCTATGTTATGCAGAGAAGGACAGCTCAAAAAGCCTCCTGCTTTTAGTATGTGCGTGAGCCGATGCAGGCAGGATGCAGGAATAACCACAAAACCACAGATGAAAGGCAAAGAACAAATTTAATCTCAATACCTCATGGATCAGGGAACCTCTGAAACAGCACCCGGGCAGAGGCATGCAAGCAGGGAACGCAGGCACTGCGGAGCAAGAGGGTCCTTATTAGCAAGAGAGTCCTTGTTAGCAAGGGAGTGAGAGAGCAAGAGAGCTCCCACTTGCTGTTTGGGCCTGTATTTCAAGGATTCTGGCAGGCAGAGTTTTCGGCTGTGCTTTGATTCTTCGACAGCAGGGCAGGAATCTCAGGCATGTTCGATAAGGTGCCCCTGTGTCCATCCCAGGCCTGTGTTATCTAAGTGCAGATGTTCTACTTGTTGAGCACACAAAACTAAGCAACAATTAGTGTGATATATGTTTTCCAGCACCCCACATGCAAGTCACTTGAGTGTGTTTACAGTCCTCCTCACCAATCTTCCGTTAGTTTCCCACCTGCTTTGGCAGGGGGGTTGGACTAGATGATCTCCAGAGGTCCCTTCCAACCCATTATCATTCTGTGATTCTGTGATTTGCTCTGATTTTTTTTCAATGTTAGGCTTTGAGACACATCAAAGCAAGAAAGAAGCAATGAAACTGTGCTGGGGAGAGCTCTGATGCTGATGTTTTTAAACAGCAATCCCTTGTAAACTAACGAAGGCCCTACTTGGCACCTCAGGGTACATGGTAGGAGGCATGCTGCTGTGTAGCAGTCATGCAGCTGTATCTAATGACACCAACCCCCTGACTTGGGTGTTTACCTAACCCGTGATAGCAAGTGTGCAGCAGGTGGGTCCCCAGGGAGATGAGCTCCTTGCCTGTGCTGGTTTGTTTGGCAAAGAGACAGACAGCATGCACCTGCCACTGTCATCTGGAAGGGAGAAACTGATCCTGTAGGGAAGCCCTGACTCTCAGTAGCTTGAGGTATGGCTAGTTACAGCCATGCCTGTCTGGATACAGGTGCCAAAAGAGCTCCCACTCTTTCCATGAAGTTATGTGCGCAGTGTCACTGAAGGAGCGGCCGTGGGTTCTGGCAGGCATCAGGAAACATCTGTGCCTCTGGGGCACATGGACATCAGTCCATGTCTGCAAAGGCCTCATAACCCAACAAATGTGAGCCTCTGTAGCCTCTGGTTTGATTTGATTCCTGTGCACCCATGTTGCCCAAAGCCTCTGTGGCAGGTGCTGCAGTGTAATGTTGACATGAGGCCCCTACCTGCAAGTGGAGAAAGGGTAGATGTCAACAACTCGGGTACTCTGCCTCAGGTACAGCTAGCTGTGGCTGATGGCTGTCCTGGGTTTGGCAGGGATAGGGTTAATTCTCCCCAGGACCTAGCAGGGACACAGGTATTCCATCCCATGTGAGCCATGCCCAGGGGGTAGCAGGAGCTAGCCGGGGAAGGGGAGGGGCAGGAAGTTGGGGGGGCGGAGCGTCCCGGGTGCGGTCGGCAAGCGGTGGTATCATACTCGTGGTTGTATATTCCTCTGTCGGTGTTATTATTATTGTTGTTGTTTTTTGCTCCCCTTGCTGTTCTGTTAAATTGCCTTTGTCTCAACCCACGAGTTTTTGCCTTTTTCTTCCGATTCTCCCCTCCCGGCCGCGCTGGCGGTGGGGGCCCGATCTGAGCGAGCGGCTGCCACGTGGTCCTTTGTTGCCGTTGACGCACGGAAGCAAACCCTACAACTCGAATAGAGTTATAAAGCAGGTATGTTTATTGCGGCGCCGGGTGCAAGGGGGATTTCTCCTCCTAACTTGCACACTGGCTCGTAAAACAAGCATCTATTTATGATAAAAAGCATACATATTCATTAATGTGGGCTGGGTTATTATAATTAATTCTAAGAAAAGGCGTTACTATTCTAATTATTTCTAGGAACTCATTATCATAAGTCTCCTCCCCTTGCCGCATGCGTACTGTCACCTGGTGGTCGTGAGCCGGGGTCTTTTGGAGGAAGGCTCATAGTCTTCTTCACCGTGTACTTTTACCTTTGGCTTAGAATGCTGGGCTGGCTGGACCCCAAACCACGAAACTGGTCCCGACCAGATGGACACTTCACCCAGACAATTGGGTTCCTCCCTAGCATGCAGGCTGTTCCTGCTATCTTATACACAAGGCCAGTTCCTTATCTTGGAATGCTGGGCTCCTGGGCTCCGAGCTCTGTTCTTTGCCAAGCTGTACTAAATCTACACTAACGACCTTTAACCATTCATTCTCTGAATCACCGTCTAAGGCTAAAACCATGACAGTCCTTATTGGTGCCCAACGTGGGGCACTCGGAGGGTTGAGATAAAGACAGATCTGACCAGAGCGTGTTAAAAGGAATTTGTTATCGGTATTTATTGTATTATTTGCTGGGCACAATGTTGCTTCATTTGTTTTCATGGCTGTGTTATGTAAACTCTTACAGGGTCTATGTACTCCCCGTGATGATCTTTATCACTTCTGGGAGAGGGGTCAGGATTATAATTTTGCTGTCCTGTGTGATATCAACTTATGATATGATAGCATCACTCTTCAGATGGTTATGTTGGGGTGTTTATTCGGCACTGTTTTCCTGCCCATACCTTGGGGAATTTATTAATAAACACACTGAGTCTATAGGGGAAGCAGGGGGGGATACTTTCCCCAGCTCTTTCACCTCCCTTTTCTCTTTCGTGCTGGATATGCCAGTTTTTGAGAATTTTGAATACTCTTGGGACACGCAGACCAGCTTGGTCCTATTGCTAGGTCTCCTGAATGTTTTTCAGTTTTTGTTTAGGGTTAAGCAACTATTTAAGACTACCACCCCGAGATCTGCCCCAAGGCTGGAGAGTCATGGGTGGCATGGCATGTGGGAGAAAACATGGGCAGGTATCCAGAGAGTTTTTCACCTCCGATGGTCTGGGATTTCACCCCCGAACAATTACAGGACCCTGATAAAGTGATAGAATATTTGAAAGGAAAATGCTGTGGCTATTCCAGAGAGGCACAATTCACTGCACTGTGCTGAGCCCTGGCCAGTATCTACCAAGCATTGCTCAATGTTGTGCAGCATCCTCAGGAGGATGAGATGGAAACCAGGCCGACAGGCAGTGTGGCTGCTCCAGCCCCTGCGGCAGGTGCGGTGGCTGCTCCAACCCCTGCAGCAGGCACTGCAGCTGGACCAGAAAACCAACCTGTGCCCGTATCAGTTGCCCCTATCCAGAAGAAGAAATACACCAAGAAATCAGTTCGCTCAGTGAAGGATGAAGATGATCCAGGGTTGTCACGAGAACAAGAGGAAGAGGCAGAACCAGAGATAATCACTCGATCCCTGTCCCTGAGCGAGCTGCGGGACATGCGAAAAGATTTCAGCCAACTTCCAGGTGAGCACATTGTCACCTGGCTGCTCCGGTGCTGGGATAACGGAGCCAGTAGCTTGGAATTGGAGGGTAGGGAAGCCAGGCAGCTGGGATCTCTGTCTAGAGAGGGGGGCATTGACAAGGCAATTGGGAAAAGGACACAAGCTCTCAGCCTCTGGAGGCGACTCCTGTCAGGCGTGAGGGAAAGGTATCCCTTCAGTGAAGATGTTGTATGTCATCCGAGCAAGTGGACCACCATGGAAAGAGGTATTCAGTACCTGAGAGAATTAGCCGTGCGGGAGATGATTTATTATGACCCGGACAATGCCCAGTTACCCACAGATCCTGATGAGATCCAATGCACAAGGTCCATGTGGCGGAAGTTTGTACGGAGCGCACCATCGTCATATGCCAACTCATTAGCAGTGATGGAATGGAAAGGCGAAGAGGGACCAACGGTGGATGAGGTGGCTGCCCGACTCTGGTGATATGAAGAAAGTCTCTCTTCTCCCCTCGTCTCAGCTGTGGAGAAACTGTCCTGGAAGGTCCAGCAACTTGAAGAGAATATGTCCTCCCCACCTGTACGAGCCAGTATCTCAGCTGTTAGGAACAGACGTTTTTCCACTCAAGATAGAGAATACAGGGAGTACACCCCGCGAAGCACCCTGTGGTTCTGCCTGCATGACCACGGAGAGGACATGAGGAAGTGGGATGGACAACCTACTTTGATCCTATGGGCACGGGTACAGGAATTGCAAGGAAGAACAACCACAAAAGGGGATCTCCCCAGGAAGAGTGCCGCCCCAGTTTCCAATGTGCAGTTCCCCAGACAGAATAGAAGGCCTGAGCCTACTTCTGATCCCCTTGAAGGAACTTCCAGAGCATTTCTGCAAGAGGCAAGTAATGGATACTATAACCAGTATTAGAGGGGCCCTGCCTCCAGCCAGGTGGGGCAAAGGGACAACCGAGTTTATTGGACAGTGTGGATTCGATGGCCTGGCACATCAGAGCCACAGGAGTATAGAGCTTTAGTGGACACAGGTGCACAGTGTACCCTAATACCATCAAGCTATAGGGGGACAGAAGCCATTTGTATTTCTGGAGTGACAGGGGGATCCCAAGAGTTGACTGTACTGGAAGCTGAAGTGAGCCTAACTGGGAATGAGTGGCAAAAGCATCCCATCGTGACTGGTCCAGACGCTCCATGCATCCTTGGTATAGATTACCTCAGGAGAGGGTATTTTAAGGACCCAAAAGGGTACCGGTGGGCTTTTGGCATAGCTGCCTTGGAGGCGGAGGAAGTTAAACAGTTGTCTCCCTTGCCTGGTCTGTCAGAGGACCCTTCTGTTGTGGGGTTGTTGAGGGTCGAAGAACAACAGGTGCCAATCGCTACCACAACAGTTCATCGGCGGCAGTATCGAACTAACCAAGATTCTCTGATCCCCATCCATAAGCTGATTCGTCAACTAGAGATTCAAGGAGTGACCAGCAAGACTCGCTTGCCCTTTAACAGTCCCATATGGCCGGTGCAGAAATCTAATGGAGAGTGGAGGCTAACTGTGGACTATCGTGGCCTTAATGAAGTCACTCCACCGCTGAGTGCTGCCGTGCCGGACATGTTAGAACTTCAATACGAACTGGAGTCCAAGGCAGCCAAGTGGTATGCCACAATTGATATCGCTAATGCGTTTTTCTCAATCCCTCTGGCAGCAGAGTGCAGATCACAGTTTGCTTTCACTTGGAGAGGTGTCCAGTACACCTGGAACCGACTGCCCCAGGGGTGGAAACATAGCCCCACCATTTGCCATGGACTGATCCAGACTGCACTGGAACAGGGTGAAGCTCCAGAACATCTGCAGTACATTAATGACATCATCGTATGGGGCAACACAGCAGAAGAAGTTTTTGAGAAGAGGAATAAAATAATTCAAATCCTTCTGAAAGCTGGTTTTGCCATAAGACGAAGTAAGGTCAAGGGACCTGCACAGGAGATCCAGTTTTTAGGAGTAAAATGGCAAGATGGACGCCCTCAGATCCCAATGGACATGATCAATAAAATCGCAGCTATGTCTCCACCAACTAGTAAAAAGGAAGCACAAGCTTTCCTGGGCATTGTGGGTTTTTGGAGGATGCATATCCCAGATTACAGTCTGATTGTGAGCCCTCTGTATCAAGTAACCCGGAAGAAGAACAATTTTAAATGGGGTCCTGAGCAGCGACAAGCTTTTGAACAAATTAAACAGGAAATAGTCCATGCAGTAGCTCTGGGGCCAGTCCGGGCAGGACAAGATGTTAAAAACGTGCTCTACACCGCAGCTGAGGAGAACGGCCCTACTTGGAGCCTCTGGCAGAAAGCACCAGGGGAGACTCACGGTCGACCCCTAGGGTTTTGGAGTCGGGCCTACAGAGGATCTGAAGCCCGCTATACTCCAACAGAAAAGGAGATACTGGCAGTGTATGAAGGGGTTCGAGCTGCTTCGGAAGTGGTTGGTACGGAAGCACAGCTCCTCTTGGCACCTCGGCTGCCGGTGCTGGGTTGGATGTTCAAAGAAAGGGTCCCTGCTACACATCATGCAACGGATGCTACATGGAGTAAGTGGATTGCACTGACCACGCAGCGAACTCGAATGGGAAGCCCCAGTCGCCCAGGAATTCTGGAGGTGATTATGGACTGGCCAGAAGGCAAGGATTTTGGAATGTCACCAGAGGAGGAGGTGATGCGTGCAGAAGAGGCTCCACCGTATAATGAACTACCAGAAAATGAGAAGAGATATGCCCTGTTCACTGATGGGTCCTGCCGGATTGTGGGAAAGCATCGAAAGTGGAAGGCTGCTGTGTGGAGTCCTACAAGATGAGTTGCAGAAGCCACTGAAGGACAATGTGAATCAAGCCAGTTTGCAGAGGTGAAAGCAATTCAGCTGGCTTTGGACATTGCCGAGCGGGAAAAATGGCCGGTACTTTATCTCTACACCGATTCATGGATGGTGGCAAATGCCTTGTGGGGGTGGTTACGGCAGTGGAAGCAGAGCAATTGGCAGCGCAGAGGCAAACCTATCTGGGCTGCTGAATTGTGGCAAGATATTGCTGCCCGGGTAGAGAATCTGGTTGTGAAAGTACGTCATGTAGATGCCCATGTACCCAAGAGCTGGGCCACTGAGGAACATCAGAACAACCAGCAAGTGGATCAGGCTGCTAAGATTGAAGTGGCCGAGGTGGATCTGGACTGGCAACATAAGGGTGAATTATTCATAGCTCGATGGGCCCATGACTCCTCAGGCCATCAAGGAAGAGACGCTACATATAGATGGGCTCGTGACCGAGGGGTGGATTTGACCATGGACACTATTGCACAGGTCATCCACGAATGTGAGACATGCGCTGCAATCAAGCAAACCAAGCGATTAAAGCCTCTTTGGTATGGAGGATTGTGGGAGAATGGCTAGCTGAGAAGGGTTACGTAGACATGATCCAGCTGGCCGAGCAAAAGCTTGAGGAACATCGGATTCAGCCCCCGTAACTGCTGGGCTGGCAAGGACACCTTGTCCTTGACTATAATTGTTGTATGATAACAGAGAGGTTGCAGCTGCTCAGGCATGGGAAAAGAGGATGAAAGTAACTGTAAAGAAGGAACCAAGGGCGGAGTTGATCTTTCTAAGAACTAACCAATCATGAGCTTAACTTTTGTAATATGTATGAGCTAATTATGTTAGAACATAAAAGGCCACTGTGTGAATCAATAAACGAAGCTTGCTGATCACTCATATTGAGTGGCCCTGTCTTCCCTCCGTCGCGACAGAGGATGATGGCTGAAATACAAATATGGGGAGGCCTGGCAGACTGATTATATTACACTCCCACAAACCTGTCAAGGCAAGCGCCATGTGCTCACAATGGTGGAAGCAACCACTGGATGGCTGGAAATATACCCTGTGCCCCATGCCACCGCCCGGAACACCATCCTGGGCCTTGAAAAACAAGTCCTGTGGCGACATGGCACCCCAGAGAGAATTGAGTCGGACAACGGGACTCGTTTCCGAAACAGCCTCATTGACACCTGGGCCAAAGAGCATGGTATTGAATGGGTCTATCACATCCCTTATCATGCACCAGCCTCTGGGAAGACAGAACGGTACAATGGACTGTTAAAAACTGCACTGAGAGCAATGGGTGGTGGGACTTTAAAAAATTGGGATACACATTTAGCAAAGGCTACCTGGCTAGTTAACACCAGGGGGTCTACCAACCGAGCTGGCCCTGCCCAATCAAAACCTCCACGTACTGTGGAGGGAGATAAAGTCCCCGTAGTGCACATGAAGAATATGTTAGGGAAGACAGTCTGGGTTAGTCCTGCCTCAGGCAAAGGCAAACACATCTGTGGGATTGCTTTTGCTCAAGGACCTGGGTGCACTTGGTAGGTGATGCGGAAGGATGGGGAAGTTCGATGTGTACCACACGGGGACCTGATTTTGGGTAAGAATAGCCAGTGAATGAAACTGTATGATGTTAATTGCTAAATGACCCTGCCACTGTACATCTCATTTCTGTAACTGCTATTGGTTGTACTATAGTAAGAATCACCCAAACTAATGACAAATGGACTCTGATGAAAAAACAAGTAAAGTGCAGCAGTGAAGGGACCAGAACTGACCTCAGCAGCTGGCATCCAGCAACTTAATTGAGATCAACATCTTCAACCCCTGGACCATGGACATGAGCCGCACCGGATACATCAGCCACAAGCCCCAAGAATACAGCATGCGACAGTCCAGCCCCACACACACCATCTTGCATGCCCTGAGGGACTGTTCCAACAGATGGAGCCCAAAGTCATGAATTAAATGAACTCAACGGACATTTTAGAGTGATGGCCCACAGACTAAGGACATTATACCTGTATGGAGATATACATATGTATATATATATATGTCAGGGGAAACTGATAGTATTTAATTGGAAACTGTAGGATCTGGGCATGGCATGAAATGGTAGGGAATAAGGGGTGGATGATGTCCTGGGTCTGGCGGGGATAGGGTTAATTCTCCCCAGGACCTAGCAGGGACACAGGTATTCCATCCCATGTGAGCCATGCCCAGGGGGTAGCAGGAGCTAGCCGGGGAAGGGGAGGGGCAGGAAGTCGGGGGGGCGGAAGAGGAAGTCATCCCCCAGGGAAGCAGAGCGGTCGGGGGTGGGGGGGGGGGGGGACGTCCCGGGTGCAGTCGGCAAGCGGTGGTATCGTACTCGTGGTTGTATATTCCTCTGTCGGTGTTATTATTATTGTTGTTTTTTGCTCCCCTTGCTGTTCTGTTAAATTGCCTTTGTCTCAACCCACGAGTTTTTTGCTTTTTTCTTCCGATTCTCCCCTCCCGGCCGCGCTGGCGGTGGGGGCCCGATCTGAGCGAGCGGCTGCCACGTGGTCCTTTGTTGCCGTCTAAGGCTAAAACCACGACAATGGCAAACCTCAACGTAGCTCTTGGCCCAAGGGTATGCGCAGCAAGAGACACAGCAAGGGTTTGCTGGTAGGTAGCAAGAGCCTGGGTGCTGCAATTAGAGCTGATACAAGATGGTGCAGCTGGGACTTTGCCATGTTTCCTTGCCGAGCGTGCCCTGTCCTCCCAGTACTGCAGGGCTCTGCCTTGTCCCTCACAGGTTGCTGTTTGAAGTATACAGCAATACCATCGAGAAAAAGATATGTGCAGAAGGTGGCCCTAAGCAGGCTGATCCTGGACTCATTTTCATACTATCTATAAAAGTTCCCAGATATTGATCTCCCTTACCTTCACGTTTGCTTTACCATTGCGAGGAGCTCTGTCCCTCCCTCCTCCTACTCTGCTCTGAGCAGCTAGGATTACTCCACTGACCCGGGATTGATGAGAAATGCTGACCCTGGTAAGAGAGATCCTAAGCTTGCCTTTTCCAGGGCTACTTCATTCCTAGTGGGCTCATAACTTTTTTTGAGAACTTAACTTCCCAGCTGAATGTGGCTTAATGTCTTTAGTGGCAGACATTCTTCAGTTGTTTTTTAAAAAATACATATTTGAAATATAAATCTGAGAAGGCAAAGAGCCTAGGTACAGAATTTTGGCATTTTTCTTTCTATTGCATAGGAGAAAGATGTTTTTTCCCTAGATCCTGCATACGCTAAATGGCTTCTGTGAGATTGCTCATGGACTTTGGTTGCACAGTAAAAAATGTAAATTCCAAGCTGTGATAATAGCCATCAGTTTGGTGACAAAAGGCTGCTCAGGTGGGGGACTTGGGGAGGAATGAAATGCATGTTAATGCAGCAGAGGAGGAAGTACAGAAGCTATGTGCTGGTGGAAATGCTGCAAATGAGAATGAAAAGGAAGGTAAAAATACAGTCAGCCATCTAGGCTTCCTCATGCTCTCTTGCTATTTTTGTGAAGACATATTTGTCCAAATGAGGAATGAGAAATTACAATGGGCTGGGTGGTGGCTGAAGATGTAGGAAGCATTGCTGGTACTAAAGGGGATCGGAGGATATCGAAGGAAGGAGCAGATGAAATTGTGGTGGGTGGGACTAACAGATGTAGTGTGGGATTTGCTGCTGCATCTACAATATCACTCACTCACCAGGGTACAAACATTTCTGCTATAAGGTTGTTGGCTGGCAACGTAAGAAAGTCCTGAGACATTCTGCTTAGCATAAAGTATCTATAAATATCACAGAATCACAGAATATTTTTGGTTGGATGGGACCTTTGAGATCATCAAGTCCAACCAACAAAAAAAAACAAACAAAAAAACCCCACAAAAAAACACCCAAAAAACCCCCACACCCAAAAAATCCCAGAACACCAAAACCAAACCAAACCAAACGCCCACAACCACACCCCACCCCACCCCACCCACAAACAGACACAACCAACAATCATCTCGGGCACTAGAGCATGCCCTGAAGTGCCACGTCTACACATTTCTTAAATACCTCCAGGGATGGCGACTCAACCACCTCCCTGGGCAGGCTGTTCCAGTGCCTGACCACCCTCCCAGTAAAGTAATTCTTCCTAATATCTAATCTAAACCTCCCCTGCCGCAACTTCAGACCATTTCCTCTGGTCCTGCCATTATTCCCTTGGGAGAAGAGGCCAACACCCACCTCTCTACAACCTCCTTTCAGGAGGATATATGGATCTGATATAATGGATCTGTGAAAAAAAATGCAGCCCTAGGTGGCATCATTAGAGTTAGGGAAATATCTCTATTTTGTACATACCAGAGGGTGCAATATTGAAGAGATCCCATCTGGAAATGTGTATACAGGTCTGGTCTCCTGTGTTTAGTGGAGGTGCTCAGATGGGAGTTGGGAAGAGGGAGGCTCCTAGGACTGCCACGACAATGGTAGCCTGCCCTAGGGGACAGGTTCCCAGCTTCTTGCCTTCACTGGCAGAGAAAGGGACATGACCACTCTCTGTAAATAGCTTGTGAAGCAGAGTGGTTTTATGCCAAAAGGGAGAATTACAGCTAAGAGGAAATATCAACTTTAAAACAACTGCATAATTGTCTCTGAAAAAAAATTGAGCGAGGAATTAGCAGCAAATTTCTTTTGACCATAGGAGTGAGGTGTTCTAACATCTCCTACTCATACTGTTGAAGACAAATCCATAAACCTGTTTTTACATTTTGCTTTATTTATGAAACAGTATATTTTGATTCAGTTGTTTGGGACAGCAGGGTCTGTCCTCCATGTCCCTTCCAGCCTTGTTGTCCATGGGAGCTGGATTATGAGGAAACTTTGGTTTAAGTAATGCTTTGAGCAGATCTAGCATGGGGACAGCTTCTTTAAATGTGTAAGCCAGAACCTTAAGAGCTGTTCCTAGAAACAGTGGAATATGTATTCATCTCGTACCGTAAAAGATGATAGTCCCTTACTCAATGCCAGATTGTCAAGCATCAATCACATTTGCTAAGAGTCTACCAAGAACTATTTTATCAAAGAGAAAAAGGTCTATTTTTATCAGCATTTGCAGAAAAAAAACCCCCCAAAACTCATAGTGCTGTGCAACTATGTGATTTTGACCAGGAGGAAAGACTGTTATGGCAGCCCTTGGTCTTTCCCTACAGTTTACATACAGCTGCTCTCTTTTCTTGAATCCTCCCTCCCATCACCACTGCTCCTTGCTGAGACACCTGATAGCCCCCTTCCCTCATCTGCTGCCACTCCTCTGCTTCCCTTGTCACAGTCCTCTGCTTCCTCCTCAAGAAGATGCCTCAAAGCCCCTCAGGCTGGATGGCCTTGGTGGTGCAGGTCATGTGTGGGGGATTACCCACCGCCAGCCCCACTGAGGCAGAGGAGTGGTAGCCTTTGCTGTCAGCCCTGCCCCAACACCAAGTCACGCAGCTACCCCCCGGCACTGACAGACCCCAGCTGCAGTGGGCTGGGTGCCACAGGTAACTTCATGGTAACGTATTTCATCTGAGCCATATCTAGAGAGGTGGCAGTTACTGGTTTGGTTGTGGCAGCACTCCTCAGGGTGAATCACTCATTCAGGATGGTGACAAAGGATTACTGTGGGGGCAGCAAAGGGACAAGACTGAGCCTGCAGAGGTGAGAGTGGCATACATTGCCTGGTTAGGTAAAGATCATGTGTGCAAGCACACAGCTGTGAGTCAGAAGAGAGATTAATTTTTTGGGACTCCTCTGTGAAAAGCCCACCTGCCACTCAGCTAGGCTCAGCAGCCAAGACAGCTTATACCTCTGAAGCGTGCTTCCCAAAGCACAGGAGTTTTCCCTTTGTGTACTTCAGCTTTCTAGGGTCACTGGTTCAAACCTGACTCAGACCCTTAGTATGGTGATCTGGCAACATGAGCTCTCTTGAATACTTATAAGAGAAATGGACTGATGTCTCAACCTACTTATCTTGTCTGTATTGTTATAATTCTGCCAGAGCATTCAAAACCTTGGTGTCAGTCTCAGGAAAGGTGTCAATGTGCTGAAAGACCCTTTGCATTTTCCTAAGTGGTAAAGTGGCTCCTCTCACCAGAACAAAATATTTTGAGAAATTTTGAAAAAGAATGTTCTTCTGTAGTGCTTGCATGTGGTATTTAAACAAAATACCAGCCAGCACAAGCAATCCTGCAAGAAGCAGTGATTTCTCCTGAGAATTTAGAAATTACTTGCCCTTAGGTTGTTGTAAATAGTTATAAGCTTTGTCTTCTTGCTCTCATTCCTCTGGAAGAGAGGGGTAGTAGCTATGGTGTGATGTTTTGTATCACACATGAAAGAAAAATCTTTCTCATAGTGTGCATCGGGGTAAGCTTGGTGTCCCACAGTGCTGGCAAATAAAATAGAGTTCAGAGTTCAGCCAAACCTCAAAAGATTCAAAATTGCTCTAGAAAAAGTTCAACTTGTTAAGGAAAGCCCTCCAAGGCTTCTCCAGGATTTCCAAGCCCATCCCTCCTGGTGCCCAGGGAGGACATGGGGAGCTCCCTTCTCCCCCTGAGCTTACAGGCACTTGCCCCGCAGAGCAGGTTTTTGGCTGGCACAAAGAGGGCCCTCACAGAGTGGGAAGTGGGGCTGTGGTGACCTGAGTAGGTGAAAGCTGCCAGCTCCTGCCTCTCCGATGGAGCTTGGGGGACCATAAGACTCTCTTGCACAGTTGAGGCATTGTGAGTCAGGTATGTCCCTTGGAAAGGCACCATCTTCAGCATGCTCGGGCTCTTATTTGGGGAAGAAAACATATTCTTCTATGAAAAAGTGTTATTAATTAATTCAGGGAAGTCCTATGACCTTTTTTACAGAAGTAGTCAGATCAGATGATCACAGTTATCCTTATCTGCCTTTACATGATGTATTTAGTTTATATATATGGTGGGATTTAGTTCACTTACTTAATATAAAGAACTATAACCACAGGTAAGTACCTCACAGTGTGGGATTGCAGGGTCCCTGAGGAGGGACTCCCCTTTAGAGATGTGGCCGCTTGGCAACCCAGCTCTACTAAACCCTAACCAAAACTCTTTTCCATTGTGTTGCTCCATGACCCTCCACTGTCAACTCAGTGTCACCGCTTGCCAGAATTGTCATTCACAAGGAGATAAAGAGAGAAAGGAGGCAGGCAAGCCTCATAGCTAACATAGGGTTTCACACTGTTGTAAACACACATAGAAGATCACACAAAAAGCAAATGGAATTAGTATATAGTCAGAGTCCCCAATTCAGTACAGGCAAATTCTCATTTTCCTGAATCAATTCTCAGATCCCATGTCCAGCACTGAAACTATTACTTTTTAGTGTTCTGATAAGTGTGTTTGGTAAAGCACTCTAGAATTGTGGAGAAAATGATAACCTTCCCATAGAGTTTTTTCTAACCATCATGTAGAATGTGTTAGAAATATACAGCGTTACTTCAGAATTTCATAGGATTGTTAAGATATATAGAAAAGAGAGTATTTTTATGAAAGCTATTGGGTTTGGAATGATTTCTTTGAATTCGTACCGATCTCAGCCCTATTACTTACATGCAACTTTTCCATACAAAGGCAGGTATTAGGCCTTTCACAGGCCCATAGCTGAGGTCTGCCACAACCCTGCAGAACTAAACACAGAGGTCTTGACTTACTATAGGATGAGCTCTATTTGTCCACGTTTGGGTAACTCTGGTGGAAAAAAAGAGGGACTTTTCACAGCCTAAAAATGGGACAGGATTAAATTTAATGGAATGTTCTTAATGTAATAAGGCCTTGCACTATATAGCTAAATACATGCACAGTCATTCATTAATTAGACCTAATAGGTTGTGAAGAAAATAATATTCACATTTTATAGATCAAGAAACTTAAGAAATGGAGTTCAGAATATTTAGAAAAGGAAGAGGCTCCTAGTTCATCTTTAATAGATTATTCTTCAAAATGAAGGGGATTGTCTCAGCCTCAGACTACCTATTAGGAGAGAGGGGCCCAGAGCAAGACACCTTGGAAATTTACACAAAATTAGAAAACGCAAACAGTGTTGCAGAACCCCATCAGGGGCAGACATCAGGTTTTTTACTGCTCTGGGTGGTGACTGTCTGCCCCTCCCCCCCTGAGAAGTTGCCTTTGGCATCACAGAAAGCAGGAGGACATGTAGATGCACTGGGAAGGGAGAGGCCAGGCGACTATCATACCATGCCACAGTGAAAAGACAGGCCACACCAGGCAGAATCACTTTAACACACTGGGGATTGGATCTATTTGACCCTGATTGTCTCTCTTCACTTTATTGTCCCTCTGCTTCAAACAATGGTTAGGGTAAGCCTGCCAAGACAGGAGTGATTTGTTGTGGGAGCTGGAGGCTGAGGCTGGGGGGGATGCCAGCCCCAGTAGCCCTACCTGGTGCGGCCTGTCTTCACTGTGGCATGGCACGATAGTCGCCTGGCCACTGCATCCTCCCCCTTCCCAGTGCATCCACATGTGTGTTATGGGATTGACTTCAACAGTCCCTTGGGGTCTGTGCACTCCTTGCAGGGAATTTAGACCTCAATGTTAGCAGCCGGAGCCCTTGGTGTCATCCTGCTTTCTGTGATGCCGAAGGCAACTTCCCCAGTAATCTCAGACCAAGCAGTAAAAATCTGAGTAGGTCCAATAACAAGGTATGGCGTGAGTCAATCAGAATAAACTTTCAAATTAGTCCCCTCCTCTTCATCCTTATTTAGGAAAAAAGAATTAAGTGAGCTAAATCCCACCATCCCTGACTCCTGTGCAAAACCCCTTGCTGACTTTCCATAGCTGCATTTGTTAAATTATGGCACCAAAGCGGCTGGCTGGAGGCTCGGGGAGCTGTGGGGAGGGAGCAAAGGTCTCCACCCAGGAGCCAAATGATCTCCACAAACCACACATGCATGGGGGGGGCGTCTGGCATGTGTCAGGGAGCACCACACGCCAGGGGTGAGCTGGGAGCCTTGCCTGACTCCAGTCCTTCCCACTGCTGCAGCAGGGAAATTTACTTAAATGTTTAAAAACACTGCACTGATGCATGATCGACCACTATTTTAGGGTATGTCCATGGTGGAGTCACCAGTAGCCAAACATGCCTGCAGTGCCGTAGATGGAGAGCTATGTTTCTGCCTCCATTGCTGCAAGCAGCTGGCTTGGGAAGAAGAGAGATTTTCTGAAGTACATTCCCTCTGGAAGTATTTTACATTTCTGAAGGGCTCATGACTGAGAAATGGGAGAGCAAACACTATTCATAGAGAGAGGAGATCAGCACCTCGCCCTCCGCTGCCCCCCTTGAGGAAGTTGTAGACTGTGATGAGGTCACCCATCAGCCTTCTCTTCTCCAAGATGAACAAACCAAGTGACCTCAGCCACTCATAAGTCTTGTCCTCAAGACCTTTCACCATCTTGGACACACTCTAATAGTTTGATGTCCTTCTTATATTGAGGTGCCCAAAAATGCACACAGTACTCAAGGTGGGGCCACACCAGTGCAGTGTAGACTGGGACAATTGCCTCCCTCAACCGGCTAGCTATGCTATGCTTGATGTGCCCCAGAACCCAGTTGGCCCTTTTGGCTGCCAGGGCACACTGTTGACTCATATTCAACTTGCCATCAACCCAAACCCCCAGATCTCTTTCTGCGGGGCTGCTCTCCAGCCTCTTGTCCCTCAGTTTGTATGTATAACCAGGATTACCCTGTCCCAGGTGGAGAATTTGGCACTTGCTCTTGTTAAATTTCATATGGTCGGTGATTGCCCAGCTCTCTAGTCTATCCAGATCTCTCTGTAAGGCCTCTCTACCCTCGAGGGAGTCCACAGCTCCTCCTAGTTTAGTATCATCAGCAAACTTAATGTACATTTGACTCCTGCATCCAGATAATTTATAAAAACATTAAAGGGCACTGGCCCTAAAATTGAGCCCTGTGGAACCTCACTAGTGACTGGCTGCCAGCCTGATGTAACCCCATTTGCTATCACTGAGCCTGACCTGTCAGCCAATTGCTAACCCAATGTATTATGGACTTGTCTAGTTGTGTGCTGGACATTTTGTCCAGAAGGATACTGTGAGAGACAGTATCAAAAGCTTTGCTAAAATAAAAAAACCAACCACATCTACTGGCTTCCCTTGGTCAACTAGATGGGTGACCTTATCATAAAAGGAAATTAAGTTAGTTAAGCAGGACTTTCCCCTCGTGAACCTGTGCTGGCTATGACCAATGGCTGCATTGTCTCTCAAGTGTTTTTCAATAACTCCCAGGATAACCTTCTCCATAATTTTAGCAGGCACTGAAGTGAGACTGACAGGCTTGTAATTACCAGGGTTTTCCTTCTTACCTTTCTTGAAAATTGGGACAACATTTTCCAGCTTCTGGTTGACTGGGACCTCTCCAGACTCCCAGGACCATTGAAAAATAATGGAGAGGGGTCCTGCGATGACATCGACCAGCTCTTTCAGTACCCTGGGATGAATCCCATCGGGCCCCATAGACTTATGTGCATCCAGCTGGAACAGCAAGTCTCAAACAAGTTCAAAGTCGGCTGGGAGTTTATCATCCCCCCAGTCACGGTCTTCCAATACAGTGTTAAAGACAGAGGCGAAGGCGGCATTAAATGTCTCTGCTTTGTCTACATCCCTATTTGTGAGGTGACTGACCTCATCAAGTAACGGACCAATGTTATCTCTGATCCTCCTTTTGCTGTTAACATATTTTTAAAAGCCCTTTTTGTTGTCCTTCACAGTGCTGGCCAGCTTGAACTCTAATTGAGCTTTGGTCACACAAATTTTCTCCTTACAGTGGTGAACAGCATCTCTGTAGTCCTCCCATGTCACCTATCCTTGCTTCCAATGTCCATACACTTTCCTTTTCCACCTAAGTTCTAGAAGAAGATCCCTGCTCAGCCAATCCGGCCTTCTGTGCCATTTGTTTGACTTGTGACACTTTGGAATTGCCTGCTCCTGTTCTCTTAAGAGATGGCTCTTAAAAAGTGACCAGCAGTCATGGACCCCAATACCTTCAAAAGCAGATTCCCAGGGGACCTTACAAACTAGCTCCTTCAGCAGCCTGAAGTCTGCTCTCCCCATAACCAGGGTCGAAGTTTTGCTGGAAGTTTTTCTCCTATCGCCAATGATTCGAAACTCAACTACTTTGTGGTTACTGTGACCAAGACAGCCACCATTCACAACTTCATCCACAAGTCCCTGTCTGTTTACAAACAACAAATCTAGGAGAGCACCTTTCCTAGTCGGCTCCTTTAGTACCTGCACCAAGAAGTTATCTATCTTCAACGTGCTTCAGGAATTTCTTGGATCTGTTTGTGTCTGCTGTATGATATTAATCCTTTGAAGACAAATAAAGCTTTTCTAAACCACATCAAATGGAGATGGGCTTCAGCAACACTGTTTGCATTTTCTAATTTTGTATAAATTTCCAAGGTGTCTTGCTCTGGGCCCCTCTCTCCTAATAGGTAAAACATAATAAAACAACCAGCTCCTAAAAGACACCAACAGACATTATAGAGGAGGCTCAATAGAAGAGGATCTAATAATGAGAAAGTCCCAAATATCTTTTTCAAATTAAAACTCAAGAATAAAACTTTGGGTAACCTTCCTCAGGTTAGAAAAATAAGCAATCTTATTATTTCACTCACAGATCTTTACGGCTTCTCTCCTGCTGTACAATACCTTTATTATACCAGTCTCATCTCTCTCTTGCATAGCAGTTGTCAGTGTTGTATAACGCTGCTAAAGTGTAGTGTGGTTGATCTTTTGGTATAATAACTCCATCTTGAAATACTTGGTTTCTTGCCCTCATTATTCTTATGAGAAGGTTGTTTAACCACTTCATTCCCCTGGGTAAGACTCCTTTTATTTCCATCTTATATGTATTTCTGTCAGTCATATACATATGTTCTTGCTTCAGTATTGTCTCTTTGCTTAAATAGCATTTCCCTATCCCCCTGTTTGTAAACATGGGTGACAATCTCCCTTAGCCTTCATTTGCTCTGCTAAAGGCATTGAGCTCCTTTCTGCCACACTTCACAAAGGCATGCACCTTGCTGATGGTTCAGATTCAACCACTGGTTTTCTGATTCTAAAAGGACCTTTCTTTTTCTCTGGTGTTTTGTTCTCAGCCAATGAGACCTTATGTTTTCTGGTGAAAATTTCTGTCATTGATGTCTCAGCAGATGAACTTAATTCTGACTATAAATTTAATCCTAAATGTATTGCAGTCATCCCCAAGATCATCCAGTGCTTCTGAGATGACATTGTGATCCTCATCTGTATTGATGACGCCTCCCATCTTAGTGATACTAGTAGATTTAATTAGTACAGTAGTTAATTGTCATGTGTGCATGCGTGTGTATACATGCTTGCTTGTACATATACATAGAGAAAAATAATAAGACTTTTTTTTTTTTTTTTTTAAATACAAGAATTTCCAGTGTACAAATCCGGAATGGGATTTTTCACTGGGGTTTATAAATTAGATAACTTAGTCCTATGGAATCTCATATTGAGGTGTCTGACTCCCTTATGCTCTCTTAAAAATAAATGAAAATGACTGGAAAATTTTCTTTTATATTGTTATGGTTTGAGAGAACCCATAACAATCTATTGTCGTTAGACAATTATTCTATCACCCGATGACCCCTCCCCACCCGGAAAGGGGAATCGGGGAACACAAAGAAACACAAGGGTTGAAATATAAATAGATTTAATAGACTAAGACTAAATAATTAACAATAATACTAAAGAACCAGTATTAATTCAGATACTGATACAAGATATACAGGAATTATACTCAGCCAACTATATCAGTAGGAAGCTGTGCACTCCCAGCAGTGGACAGCAAGTATCGGACACTGCGAGCGCAATGGCTTCAGGAGGAAGGGAAGGCCTCAGGGCTCCGGCACCGGGGCAAGGAGTTGTCTGGACTGCCGCCATCAGGGAGAGAGAGCCCGCTACGCAGCAAACTTTTCTAATTTATATTGGATGTGACATTCATGGTATGAAATACTCCTGTTGGCCAGCCTGGGTCAAATGCCCAGGCCTTGCTCCTCCTCGTCCCCACACCTGGCAAGGCTCGAAAACACTAACCTTGAATCCCACGGAGCCTGGCTGGCTATAAAGTAAATATTTTCACAAATTCAGACACTAGAGTCTTCTAAAAGTGCAATTTTCCCCAGCATTAGAAGAAAAGTTAGTCCTGTGTCTCTCAACCCAGGACATTCCACCCCTTATTTCATACCATATATATGTCACACTTCAGTGTACTATTATATTTATCTTCTAATATACATATATATATAGAGAGAGACATACATAATCCTCTAAAGTTATGAGCTATTCCTCTAAAAGGTCCATTAAATTTCTTTAGTCCAAAACCGTGAGTTCCATCTATCATAATAGTCTTTTAGGGTAGGAACAAGTGATGTGGCATTCACTCAGTTGTCGGATCAGGACCAGGCCTCAATACAGGATCGCAGATGGTTAGAGTTGGGTGCATCCATATAAGATGTTGTGCTCACGGCCAGCATGTTCCCTGTCACTGGACACCATTAGACAGAACTGACTCTGGGTCCATTACCATTACGTTATCCTGAAAAACACTTATTGAACACTGTTAGTATTAGGCAACAATTGACACCGTATCATTTAAATTAAGGATTCTCACCCAAAATCAGATCTCCTAAAGGTACACATCGAACCTCTCCATTCTCCTGCATCACCCACCAAGTATGCCCTGGTCCTTCAGCAAAAGCAACCCCACGAGTGGGTTTGCCTTTACCTGAGGCTGGGGTAACCCAGACCATTTTCCCCAACGTATTCTTCACATGCACCACAGGGACTTTATCCCCTTCCACAGTAGGTAAAAGCTCTGAGTGGGCAGGACCAGCTCGGCTGACAGTTCCCCTGGTGTTGACTAACCAGGTGGCTTTTGCTAAATGTTCATCCTGCTTTTTAAATGTTCCAGCACTCATCGCTTCCAGGGTAGTCTTCAGTAGTCCATTGCATCGTTCCACTTTCCCAGCAGCTGGTGCGTGGTAGGGAATGTGATATATCCACTCAATACCATGGTCTTTAGTCCAGGCATCTATAAGATTATTTCGGAAATGAGTCCCATTGTCTGACTCAGTTCTCTCTGGAGTACCATGTCGCCACAGGACTTGTCTTTCAAGGCCTAAAATAGTGTTACAAGCAGTGGCATGAGACACTGCATATGTTTCCAGCCAGCCAGTGGTTGCTTCCACCATAGTAAGAACATAGTGTTTTCCCCGGCGAGTTCGTGGAAGAGAGATATAGTCAATTTGCCAAACCTCCCCAAATTTATATTTCAGCCACCGTTCTCCATACCACAAAGGCTTTGATCGTTTGGCTTGCTTAATTTCAGCACGTTTCACATTGATGGCTGACCTGTGCAATAGTGTCCATAGTCAAATCCACCCCTCGGTCACGAGCCCATCTATATGTTGCATCTCTTCCTTGATGACCTGAAGTGTCATGGGCCCACCGAGCTAAAAACAATTCACCCTTATGTTGCCAGTCCGAGTCTACTTGGGACACTTTAATCTTAGCAGCCTGATCCACCTGATGATTGTTTTGTTGTTCCTCAGTGGCCCGACTCTTGGGTATATGGGCATCTACATGTCGTACCTTCACAGACAGCTTTTCTAATCGGACAGCAATATCTTGCCACAAGTCAGCAGCCCAGATGGGTTTACCTCTGCGCTGCCAGTTGCTCTTCTTCCATTGCTTTAACCACCCCCATAATGCACGCACCGCCATCCATGAGTCAGTATAAAGATAAAGCACTGGCCACTTTTCTCTCTCAGTAATATCATCAGCCAACTGGATGGCTTTCACTTCTGCAAACTGACTCGACTCACCCACTCCCTCAGTTGCTTCTGCGACTCGTCGAATAGGACTCCACACAGCAGCTTTCCACCTTTGCTGGTTTCCTACAATACGACAAGATCCATCAGTGAACAGCGCATATCACCTCTCGTTTTCCGATAACTGATTATATGGTGGTGCCTCCTCAGCCCGCATCACTCTCTCCTCTGGGGATCCTCCAAAATCTGTGCCTTGTGGCCAATCCATGATTACCTCCAGAATTCCTGGACGATCGGGGTTCCCTATTCGAGCTCGCTGAGTAATTAGTGCTACCCACTTACTCCATGTTGCATCAGTTGCATGATGTGTGGAAGGAGTTTTCCCTTTAAACATCCAGTTCAACACTGGCAACTGAGGTGCCAAGAGGAGCTGTGCTTCAGTACCAATTACCTCCGAAGCAGCTTGAACCCCTTCATATGCCGCTAATATCTCTTTCTCAGTGGTAGTATAGCGATCCTCTGATTCTCTATATGCTCAACTCCAAAACCCTAGGGGTCGGCCTCAAGTCTCTCCAGGTGCTCTTTGCCAGAGACTCCAGGTAGGGCCATTCTCCCCGGCTGCGGTGTACAGCACATTTTTTACATCTTGTCCGGTTCGGACTGGCCCAAGGGCTACTGCATGAACAATCTCCCGTTTAATCTGCTCAAAGGCTGACTGCTGCTCAGGGCCCCATTTAAAATCATTCTTCTTTCTAGTCACTTCATAGAGAGGGCTCACAATCTGACTATAACCTGGAATATGCATTCTCCAGAAACCCACAACGCCTAAGAAGGTTTGTGTTTCCTTTTTGTTAGTAGGTGGGGACATAGCTGTTATTTTGTTAATCACATCCATTGGGATCTGGCGACGCCCATCTTGCCACTTAATTCCTAAAAACTGAATTTCCTATGCAGGTCCCTTAACCTTACCTCGTTTGATGGCAAAACCGGCTTCCAGGAGGATTTGAATTACCTTCTCTCCCTTCTCAAAAACTTCTTCTGCTGTATCACCCCATACAATGATGTCGTCAATGTATTGCAGGTGTTATGGAGCTCCACCCTTCTCCAGTGCAGTCTGGATCAGTCCATGGCAAATAGTAGGGCTGTGTTTCCACCCCTGGGGCAGTCGATTCCAGGTATACTGGACACCCCTCCAGGTGAAAGCAAAATGTGGCCTGCACTCTGCGGCTAAAGGAATAGAGAAAAAAGCATTAGCAATGTCAATTGTAGCATACCATTTAGCCTCTTTTGACTCCAGTTCATAGTGAAGTTCTAACATATCTGGGACGGCAGCGCTCAGTGGTGGTGTGACTTCATTCAAGCCACGATAGTCTACTGTCAGTCTCCATTCCCCATTAGGCTTTTGCACTGGCCATATGGGACTATTAAAGGGTGAGTGAGTCTTACTGATATAACCCCTTGGCTTTCCAACTGACGAATCAATTGCTGAATAAGGAGCAAAGAATCCCAGTTAGTGCGATATTGTCGCCTATGCACCGTTGTAGTAGCAATGGGCACATTTTGTTCCTCGACTCTCAGCATCCCTACAATAGAAGGGTCCTCTGACAGGCCAGGCAATGTAGACAGTTGCACAACTTTTTCCGTCTCCACCGCCGCTACACCAAATGCCCACCGGTAGCCTCTCGGGTCCTTAAAATACCCTTTCCTGAGGTAATCTATGCCAAGAATGCATGGTGCATCCGGGCCAGTCACAATGGGGAACTGTTCCCATTTATTCCCAGTTAGGCTCACTTCGGCCTCCAATACAGTCAGGTCTTGAGATACTCCTGTCACTCCAGCAAGAGTGACAGGTTCTTCCCCTATGTGATTTGATGGCATTACGGTACACTGTGCACCAGTGTCCACCAGGGCCCTATACTTTTGTGGTTCTGATGTGCCAGGCCATCGAATCCACAGAGTCCAATAAACTCGATTGTCCCTCTCCTCCCCCTGGCTGGAGGCAGGGCAACCCTAGTTTTGATGAGAGGGGGCACCACTTCCATCTGTGACAGTTGCGTGTCGTAAATCAGGCTCCGAGGCCCATCTCTGCCTTCTAGGGGATTTTTCTCTGGAAACTGGAGCAACACTTCTCCTGGAAGAACCCCTCCTGGGAGGTGTCTTACTCCGCAACTTATGTACACGTGTCTGCAAAGCCGAAGTAGGTTTTCCATCCCAAATCCTCATGTTTTCTCCCTGATTACGCAGGGTAGACCACAGGATGTGTCGTGGTGTGCTTTGCTTCTCTCGACCAGGTTTAGTAGGGAAGTGTTTGTCCCCACCTAAGATATTGGCCTTGCCAAATGATTTCTTCAGCACTGAGACACTGGCCTGTGGGGCAGAAAGAAGATTATTTGCATAATGCTGCATTCGAGCATCCATATCACCCACCGTCGGTGCCTCATCATCTCTCCAGCACAATAATGCCAATACATTAGCATATGCTGCCGGTGCACTCAGTACCCATTTGCGCCAAATGGGTCCAGTAATTTTGAGTGCATCTGGATCTAATGATGTCTGCAGGTCGTCCAAGTCACTGAAAATCATCTCTCGCACAGCTATTTCCCTCAGATTCTTAACACCTCTCTCAATAGTTGTCCACTTGGACGGCTGGTACATGCTATCATCCCTATAGGGATACCTGCTCCTCATGTGTAACAGGAGTCGCCTCCAGAGGGTGAGGGATTGTGGTGGTCTTCCAAAAGCTCTGTCAATATCTGATTCTCTAGCTAATGGTGCTAGCCACTTGGCTTCTTTACCATCTAAGTCCAAACTATCAGCCCCAGTGTCCCAGCATCGGAGCAGCCAAGGAATCACTTGCTCGCCTTCCTGGCGGCTGTAATCCTTACGAATGTCTCGCAGCTCAGTTAGGGTTAATGATCGAATAGTTTCCTGTGTTACTGTATTGCCTGATGTCCCTGGTTGACCATTGTCATCTGATGCTACGGCACGCTTCCTCTTATGTACAGGGTTGACTGACACTGGCCCTGATTGAGTCTGTAGATCAGCTGCATCATCCATTACCAAGGTCAAAGTAGATTCAGTACTTGATGCAGCTGCAGGTCTTGTCATGAGAGCCAGCATGGTCTGGATAAGATCAGGGTCTGTCAGGAGGGCTGGCGAGGTCTGCATGGGTGCAATGTCTGTCGGGGGGGCCAGTGGGGTCTGAACAGGCACAGTAGTTGTCACAGGGACTGGCGGTGTCTGCATGGGAGGAACATCTGCTGCAGGTGTCTGCGGGGGCTGCACAGGAACACTGACTGTGGGGGAGGCCGCCAGATTCTCTAAAGGAGCAATGTCTGTTGGGGGGGCCAGTGGGATCTCTATCAGACACTTCCTGCTACCACAAATCCAGCCCATAAAAAAGAACAAGCCCGCAAAAATTAACAACATAAGCACAATGACCAAAACATTCCAAGGGTATTTCAAACTCTCAAAAACTGTTACTATTGACGCTACCGGAACATACAAATCCTTAAAAAATATCCCCCCCCCCACTAAGTGGCCCGTAATATAACCCAAGGTGTAATTATGCACAGTGCCTGTCGGAGTGGGAGACGGACCCGGAGTAACGATGAGTCTCAATATGAGTATGGTCGTTCTCCCTTTATTCAAGTTCACACAGAGTATATAAAGACAGACAAGCAGAGCACGCGCTAGCAACAATTATACGATTGGCTTACAGTCTCTGTTCACGCGCCTAGAGCGCTCACACAATTAGTGCGGACCTCTTGTCCACGCGCAGCAGATGTTTCTCTATCTCCCGGAGGCAGTACCACTTATCACTTACTTATCATGTAGCTACTTCTTCATACTTCTATTTCTCAAGGACAGTTCACAGCCTCCTCCGGGCTCTCATCCCTATCAAAGACTGGGTTGCTCATTGTAATCAAGTCATGCCCTTTTTCACTCAGCCATTCCTCCACAATTCCCCCTTTTTGTTTTTGAGCAATCCAGGCTTGGTTTACTACTTTTAACATAGCTCTCTTAATACAACTAAGCACTGAACATAAGCATAGACCTATAATCACAAGAGTTATTATAATGCGCAAGCCTTCAACAAGCAAGCCTACTAACCATTGTGGCATATTCCCAAACAAGTTAGTCAGCCACCCATCTAAAAATCCATGGTTTTGATGAATTTTGTTTGCATGCTCTTTTAACCACTGCAACTGTTTATGAATTGATTCGCTGTGATCGGACAAATTCATACAACACATGCCTTCAGAATCCTCGCAACCATGACCTTGAGCTAACAGCAAAAAGTCAATTGCCGCTCTATTCTGCAAAATTGCGTGGCGTAAGCTATTTTGATCTCCTAACAGAGTTTCTATTACCTCAGTGGTGACTTTAGCTTGTTTTTCAGCCCAACAAGCTAACCGTCCTATCTCCTTCAAAGCTCTGCCTGCTGCTGCCCCAGGTACAAACATGGATAAAAACACTCTCTCAGTGGGATTGAGTAAGGTAACTTCATCATTGCAATTTGGTGGGAGACCCGTGACCGCCCGTTTTGTACGTGCGGCATTTTCTCCCTTGGTTACATTTTTCCACCAGTTTTGATTTGGGGCTAACAACGTTAGTTTGCCAAGATAACATGGACCACCTATCGCATTTTTCGGAATTCCCTGCCATGCCCTGTCACCACATATCAAAAACACGTTTGGCGGCAAGGCTTTTGGGGTGCCATTGTTCCAAATTTGCTGTTCCCCTTTTGTTCCAACCCCAAGGGCTCCCAATCCTTGTTTTGATGTGTCATTTGTGCCACAAAATGCACCTTTATGTCTATAGTCATAGTAGTTTGCTTTCGGAGTGACGTTTGTCCACCCCGTCCAATTAAATGATCGATAATAATTTACGCCAGTAAAGGCAGGTCCTCCAAAAAATATGCAGGTTTGAGTCCAGTTCTGGGAGACATTTCCAATTCTCATTGATCCTAACAGTTCTAATTCTTGAGGGTCCCAAGGCAGCGTAACATTCAGGCTATTAAGGAGCGTGGCACTACAATTACTAACACTCTGAGAATTAATACAGTTCTGCTTACTATACTTGCTAAAGTCTTCTACCTTAAAACTAGGCACTCCTATCAAACATGTCCGAAAAGGCTCTGTAGCAGAGGCAAGCGATAGACAAAAGGCTTGTTGTCCTGTCTTATTCGCCCAGGTGACCCACATGTTTTCCCTAGGTTCAATCTTGCGGAGGGTCATTACCGCCGGAATCAATATCCCCAGGGTCAGGATCTTGAACATCTTGGTTATCAGGCGGATCATGTCGAGTCAGAGCAGGTTTTACAGCTCGACTAGGCACCCACACTGGACCACGATCTGTGGAGACACACATATAACCTCGACCATTAAATATAACAGGAACAGGCCCCAACCAAATTCCAGAGACTGGATCTTTATACATCACTTTGAGTTGCGGGAGTATTGTTGTACTATTGAACTTAAGGTTTTGATGGTGAATCATCACTGGCGGTTCCTCTCGATCACCCATGAGACAGAGAAAGTTCAACGTAAAGAGCACACGATGTAGCCTTTGCTGAGCATCTGTCTCTACTCCCTTTTGTTTACCTAGATAGTCCTTCAATACTTGATGAGTGCGTTCCACTAATCCTTGTCCCGTAGGCGAATGTGGGATCCCTGTCGTGTGATCAACTCCCCATCTTAGCAAGAACTTTCTAACCTTTTGACTAACATAAGCAGGCCCATTATCAGTTTTAATGCATTCAGGCACTCCTAATACAGCAAAGCAAGCAAGCAAGCGTTTACATACATGATGTGCCTTTTCTCCGGGCAATGCGGTTGCCCAGATCATTTTTGAAAAGGTGTCAATGGTCACATGTACATACTTCAAGCGACCAAACTCTGGGATATGTGTGACATCCATCTGCCACAACTCTAACGCCTTTAATCCTTTTGGGTTCACTCCTAACCCTATTCCTGGGCCATGGCTCCCACATTTCGGGCACGCTTGGATAATGCCTCGAGCCTCATTTTCTGTTAAATTAAATTGTCTTTTTAGCCCTTTTGCATTTTGGTGAAAATTCTCATGACTCTGCCTAGCTTGTTGAAATTTATCCATAGGAGGCACATGACACACTGAGCTAACCAGGCTGTCAGCAAGTTGATTGCCCTGGCCTAGTCCAAGGTCTAGCTGATGACTACGAATATGGATAACACAACAGGCAGCTGTTCTTTGGTCAAGTATAGATCGCAACCGAATAAATAAAATCCCCAGCCTAGGATTAGCTGTCTCTCTAAGTAGAGCGTCTTCCAGGCGTGGCACTATTCCAGCCACATATAATGAGTCTGTTACTACATTCAAGGGAGCGCTTAGCTAATTGTTCAAGGCCCATACTACTGCAGTTAGTTCCAATGTTTGAAGGGAATCTCGAGGTTGTCCCTCTATGATATGCTGACACCATTGACCCTTTTCCTGCCAAACACAGGCTGCACGCCGCAAGCGTTTGCCTGCATCTGTATACACAGTGATACCATCTGACAATGGGTCTTTCTGTACCTTGGGTCTTTCTAGCCACTGATTTCTTTTTAGAACTTGCCATAATTTCCCTTGTGGCTGTTGTGAATGCACTCTCCCACTGTAGCCTAACAAGGCTTCTTGCATGGCAGCGTCATTACGCAGCCACCATTCTAAATCTACAGCGTTAACAGGTATGCTAATATCCCCTGGTTCTTTACCACTGATTTCTATGATTCGTGATCTTCCTTTTCGTATCAATTCACCTATTGCTTCAGTTCGCATTTGAATGCTCGTTTTTGGTTGTACACTTAAGAACACCCATTCTAAGACATTGAACACATTCTCTTTTGTTACCTTCCCTTCGCATTTGTCAGTGGCATCACCAAAGAAGGAGAAGAGAGTAGCAAGTTCCCCCTTTTTGTTTTGCCATTGACAAATGACTGCATATGGTGAATCTTTCCCATTACATATTATCAAAGACACTGGCAACATTAAAATGCATCGAGATGACCACATCGATTGCAGTTTTTGTGCAATTTGTTGTAGTGCTGCTTGCTGCATCGCCGTCAGAGTAACGCCGTTGGCTGGATGATTGCTTCTCAATAATTCTGTTAAGGGTGCAATGTCAGTATTGGAGATACCAACACAGTTCCGCACCCATTGAATGTCTCCAAGCAGGGTTTGGACATCAGTCAGTGTGCGCAATTGAGTCGCGAGCTCGGTTTTTTGTGGTCGAATCTTGGAGTCTATGATAGACCATCCGAGATATTTCCAGGGAGCTGTACGCTGTACCTTTTCGGGTGCGATAACAAGGCCTTTTCTTGATAATACGTCGGTTAATTGCTGCAAAGACTCTTCAGTGAAAGGCTCCTTTTGACAACAGAGAATATCATCCATATAATGATAGATTATTGTGTTCGACCATTGGTTCCGAAGTGGTTGTAGTGCCCATGCTACATAAAGTTGGCATAGCGTGGGTGAATTTTTCATCCCTTGTGGTGAAACAACCCATTCATAGCGGTCTGCAGGTGAGGCTTTATTTACTGCTGGTATAGAAAAGGCAAATCGCTGTGTATCTTGAGGGTGTAAGGGAATGGTAAAGAAACAGTCTTTCAAGTCCACTATCAATATATGCCATCCATCTGGTAACATATTAGGGGAAGGCATTCCAGGTTGTAATGCACCCATAGATTGCATTTGTGCATTAACCTTTCGTAGGTCATGTAAAAGTCGCCATTTTCCAGTCTTTTTTGGGATTACAAAGATGGGCGTATTCCATGGGCTAACAGAAGGTTTTATGTGGCCAGTTGCAAGTTGCTCGGCAACTAGCTGTCTAGCGATCTGCAGTCGCTCTTCGGTCATGGGCCACTGGTCAACCCACACGGGTTCATTGGAGGTCCAAGTTAACGGCGGGTTGGGCGACTGCTCTCCAGTGCCCATGACTAAAAATGGCTTGTAGTTAAAACTGCTCCAATTTGGCTGAGAACATCACGGCCGATTAAGGCTTCTAATGTCCCAGGTAAGGGTAGCACGTATACCTTGAGACTTACTTGTTGGCCTTCTGGAAATTGCAAATGTATTGGCTGTTTACTGACATAAGGTGTAGACTGTCCTCCAACACCTGCAATGGATGACGTTGGTAACTCTACCGACCAAGTTACAGGCCATATAGCTCGGCTTATAATTGTAACATCGGCTCCGGTATCTAGCATTGCCATAATTCGCTTAGACATGCCATGCTGTGAAATGATTACACTCATCGTGGGGCGCTGGTCCATTTTTGTGGTAAAACACACTGCAGGCCCAGTGGACCCAAAGCCACGATCACCACGATAGACATCTGATTCTGGCGGGTAATCCAATGAATTGTCAATAGCGACTATTTGCGCAATTCTGCTACCTTTTGGAATAAATAAAGGCGGACAAACGGTGTAGGCCATAATGTGGACGCGACCAGTATAATCTGCATCAATGACTCCAGGCAGTACAATCAGTCCCTTGATTCCTGCTGACGACCGGCCTAGTAACAGTCCTCCAATAGCACTGTTTTGATGAAATAATGGCCCTACAGCGTTGCTAGGAATTTTCTGGACGTTGGAGTCGATGAGGGTAACATCTATTGTAGTTTCCACGTCGATTCCCATGCTTCCTCGGGTTGCTGGTTGGTGCTGTTGTAGAAAACCTTTGTCTTGTTTTGAGGGTTTATTTGTTTCTGCACGCGGCCTCTCCCCGCGCTCGGCTTCCAGTTTCCCGTACAGACTTTGGTAGCATGAGTACTCTTTTGACACTTGTCACACCATACGGCACTGCGACAGTTGGTTTTAACATGGCCAGGTTCACCACAGCGGAAACAACTTCCACGGAAGGGTTGTGCAGGCCGCCGTACTTGCTTCTGTTGGACAATTGTGGTCAAGGGCTGCACGACTTCTCGGACAGCTCCTTGAACTGCTGCAGCAACTGCGGTGCTTTGTTTTTGAGCTTCAGCCCTTTCTACTCTCAATAACATTTCTTCAACGCCTGCTCCTTTTGGTAGACTGGCTAGAATTTGCTTGGTGGTCTTATTGGCATTGTCAAAAGCCAATACTTTGAACATCTGTTGTTTACCGCTGTCATCTAAATCAGGGTGATTCATGATTGCTTCCCACAGTCGGTCAACAAAGTTACTATATTTTTCTGTAGTTCCTTGCATCATGGTACCAAATGACGGAATAGTAGATCCTGGGAAGCCGAGAAATGCCTCTAGGGCAAGTTGCGCCGATCGCTGTAATAGGTTTGCTGGAAACGTCAATTGTACTTCCAAGTCACTAAATTTTCCGTGCCCTGTGAACATCTCTGCCGTGACTCCACGGAGGGGGTCTCCCTCCCCTTGTCTTTGAGATGCTTCATTCATAGCTCGTTGTTGCCAGGAGGATTCCCACAACAAATATTGTGTTGGAGTAAGCAACAGTCTCATCAGGTTATGACAATCATATGGACACATCAGATCAGCAGAAAAAATCCAGCTGACAATTTGTCGGGTAGCCTCAGATTTTACTCCATAAGTTGAGATGGTGGTGCGAGCTTGTTGTAAAATTTTCCAATCATGTGGTTCCCATTTGCCAGTATTTTTTACATGTACAACGGGACACGCGAGAGGTGGAGTTCCGCCCAAACTAGCGGCTGTTCCCCACTGTCCTTCTAGTATAGCGTCTCTAATAATGCCATTCCAGCGTGCAGTTCTCGGAGGTGTTGAGGGATTCACTAGCCATGGAGGCATGTTATCATCCTTCCTCGCCACACGTAAATCTAACTCGTCGAGCCGCCTTAAAACTGTCTGTAGCAGTTTGTCTGTGGACAGTTTACGACTCTTGTCCGGGGGTGGAGTTGGCGGACCAGACGAGTCACTGGAGGGGGGTAGCGGTGGATACAAGGCAGGCGGAGTTGCTGGAGGCGGTGCTGTGGGTGGAGGGCGACACGCTGCTCCTCCCAAATCGATGAGATCAGTAGACGTTTCAGGCCCCTCCCCTGCTGGAGTTTTCTGAGGAGGCGCTTCCGCATTTGCATTACTTTTCTGTTTTGGTTTCGCATCACTCACTTCCGCTTTTCCCGAGTTTTGCAAGGGGTTCAGCGGCAAGTCTTTACTTTTCTCAGGAGGGTCAGAGTCCTCATTAGCTCGAATTTCAGCAACAGTTTTACACACAGTCCCGGTCATTCCCTTTACCGCGGGCAGCCCAAAGAACCGCGCAATAGGTCCAGGCTTACTTTCAGGTTTTAAGGCGGCCGCTCCTGGACCTAACATTTGAGCAGCTGCACAGGCTACTTCCCGCTCCGCTTTCATCGCTTTTAAAGTCTCTAGCACAGTATGCCACAACCCACGGACGGCTTTTATCTCTTTCTCCTCTTTTTCATCCCCCTCGATTGTTTTTTTCCACATCGTCCCTCCAAAATCTCGCCATTCCGAAACAGAAAACAGCATAGGTGTGTCAGAAAAATGACCCCATCGCTGTCCTAATTTAATTAACTTTATCAACAGTTTCACCGGTACTTCATTATCTCTCTTAGAGAGGATTCCAGCGAGTAGCGTGGCCGCAGCTTCTACTTGCATCACTGCGCCTGGGAGGCGAGAGGCCACCTCGCACCGTTGTCTGCTCCCGCCTTTGCGCCCGAGCAGCACTTCTCCCAGCCGTGGTTTCCCACTCCCCTCCTCTAGCTGCTTACCGCAGACTCGGAGAACTCAGTCCCGCTGAGCTATGGATCTCTGTGCATCCTCTGCTACCAGATGTCGGAGTGGGAGACGGACCCGGAGTAACGATGAGTCTCAATATGAGTATGGTCGTTCTCCCTTTATTCAAGTTCACACAGAGTATATAAAGACAGACAAGCAGAGCACGCGCTAGCAACAATTATACGATTGGCTTACAGTCTCTGTTCACGCGCCTAGAGCGCTCACACAATTAGTGCGGACCTCTTGTCCACGCGCAGCAGATGTTTCTCTATCTCCCGGAGGCAGTACCACTTATCACTTACTTATCATGTAGCTACTTCTTCATACTTCTATTTCTCAAGGACAGTTCACAGCCTCCTCCGGGCTCTCATCCCTATCAAAGACTGGGTTGCTCATTGTAATCAAGTCATGCCCTTTTTCACTCAGCCATTCCTCCACAAGTGCCCAAAAAGGATCCTTCCCCATTCTGAGGTGACTCTAACTGCGGCGATTTGCGAGATACAATTACATAAGTGACAAAAAACGGAACAATTACAGAAGACCCAATAACATAGCAAAACACCGCCACACAAAATAACAAGGCTGTCGCGACGGAGGGAAGACAGGGCCACTCAATATGAGTGATCAGCAAGCTTCGTTTATTGATTCACACAGTGGCCTTTTATGTTCTAACATAATTAGCTCATACATATTACAAAAGTTAAGCTCATGATTGGTTAGTTCTTAGAAAGATCAACTCCGCCCTTGGTTCCTTCTTTACAGTTACTTTCATCCTCTTTTCCCATGCCTGAGCAGCTGCAACCTCTCTGTTATCATACAACAATTATAGTCAAGGACAAGGTGTCCTTACCAGCCCAGTAGTTACGGGGGCTGAATCCGACGTTTCTCAAGCTTTTGCTCGGCCAGCTGGATCATGTCTACGTGACCCTTCTCAGCTAGCCATTCTCCCACAATTCCCCCGTTTTTATTTTGAATGACATAGGCTTGGTTAAACATCCGTAACACAAGGGTTTTCATACAAGACAACACACAACTCACACAAAGCAATGCTATTAGTACAATGATTAAGACTAGCAATCCTGTCTGTAAAAGGTTTCTCAGCCATCCGGACAGACCCAACCAGTCTCCAAGAGCACCCAGGCCAAGGAATCCTGAATCTTGTTGTATCTTTTGAGTATGTGTCATTAGGTATTGAATTTCTTTATGGATAGATCTTGAGTGATCCTCCAGATCCATACAACACATTCCATCGAAATCCTCACAGCCATGTCCGTGGGCTAGCAAAAGGAAATCTATCGCGGCTCTATTCTGTAATACCGCATGTTGCACTGTGGATAGATCGTCTGCAAGTTCGGACAGGACTCTGCTTGTTGCGTTGGCTTGCTTTGCCACCCAACATGCTATACTATTCAAATTTCTATGTGCTCGTGCTGCGGCAATACCTGGCGTAAAAAGGGATGCGAAGATAACTTCCCATTTGTTCCAGAGGATAATTTGGTCGGAACAATCGCTAGTCAGGCTGTGGGAAGTGTCTCTTGTAAATCGATATCGGTGAGTGCTGTTAGGGTGCATTAGTGGTGCAGCTAGACTAAGTTGGCCTATAGTACATGGTCCTCCCTGAGGGTTTGAAGGGATTCCTGACCATGCTCGGTTGCCGCAGATTAAAAAGAATCCTTTTGGAAGGTGCCTGGGCAGTACAGTGCCAGGAGCTGGAGAACTCTCACTACGGGCCATTCTTTGACACCAGGTTTTCCTCCAACTAGTATGGTTTTCTATTGGAGAGAGGATTGTAGGGGCCGTCTCCCTGACCATGCGTCCCTCCTTTTGCTCCCCGGTCCAACTCTCAGTGCCAATATATATGCAATAACTGGCGTTGAGGGAGTCCGCTAGATCAATCTCCTGTGGTTCGGGACCTACAGGGAGCTTATCATCCCAAATGTCATACTTTTCAAACATTTCCGCAATGTCATTCCACATGAATTGGCCTTTGCTTGTCACCTTATACTGTTGTCTTAATTCTGAGAGGGATTCATAAAATACCTTAAAGGTGACACTGGTCAAGGGCACCCCTATAAGGCACGTAGTAAATGGGGAGCGGGGTGTTGCTAGGCTTGCACAAAAGCTGGTCGTGTTGAGTGATCGAGCTAAAGTTATCCACACATTTTCTCGTGGGTCAAACATCTCGCTATATGGGATGGCTCTTATGCTTACAACTAAGGCAACTACTATAAAGCTTTCTATACCTAAATTAACCATTTTCTCTGTTTCAACTTCTAAGCAAATAGCATGCACATAATACCTAGGGGTTACAGACCCCACAGACTGTACAATTAATTTCTGTCTTTGCGACCTCGTGGTTCACACTCAGGCGCAGCGGTCTCAGTCCGTTGGTTTATGGTGATTAGTCGGGTCACCTTCAGCGGCGACTTCAGGGTGGTCGATGGCGGGTCTTACCCAACGGCTGGGAACCCAGATGATACCTTGTCCCCTCTGGTCCATCGTAGAAGGGGTGATTTGCGAGCAAGGGTCAATCCTCCTACTCCCGTGACCGTGGCGCTGCTCGCATAGGTCGGCCATTGAGCCGGCCACTTATGCGTGCTGATTATGGAAATGTCAGCGCCAGTGTCTAGAAGAGCAACAAATGATATAGTTAGGTTGGCATATTGCACAGCAACCGGGCGTTGTGGCCTTTGGCGCAAGCCGACAGTTAGTAGGGCCATTTGTCCTGTAGATCCAAAGGCTCCTTGCCCTCGTGGCTGCTCTTGCAGCGGTAGAAGGGCTCCCGCAAGATGTGGTAGGGGAATTAATTGCGCCACCTTGGTGCCTTTAGCGATGAAGAGCGGTGGAAATAACGTGTGGGCCATGATCTGGATCTCACCGTGGTAATCTTTATCAATCAGTCCCACCAACACATTAAGTCCCAGCATGGTGGCTGATGAACGGCCTATAAGTAGTGCTCCGACAGCTTGTCCATTGATACAGATTGGTCCTTGAGTGCTAGTAGCAATCCGGACAGGCTTTGAGTCCAACAGGGTACAATCTACTGCTGTTGCCAGGTCCAAGCCGAGGCTTCCGCTTGTGGCTGGTCTGAGCTGAAGGGATTGAGTGCTGCCGGATATGCAGCCGCTTTTTGTGTCGGCGCGGGGCGGCTTTTCCCGCTGAATCGTCCGTTTCCCGGTTTAGAAGCGCGACATGCAGTCTCATTGTGGTTGTCCGACCGGCAGTTTCTGCACCATACTGAGCCGGCGTTGCAGTTCCGTCTGATGTGTCCAGCAGCGCCGCAACGGTAGCATCGTGGGCGAGGTGATCCAGTAGCATTTAATCGATGAACGGAGGCTTGCAAAGGAGCAAGGGCTGCAAGAACTTGACTCTGCGTAGGCTGCGCGTGTTCCTTTAAACTATTCCCTAGTTCCTTTACTGCCTCAACTAACATTGCCTGTGGCCCTACCGGTACCTGAGCCATCCTTTCTAGTCCTTCCTCGATAGTCCATGTCCCTGGCAATGTAGCCAAGATGTTGCGTGTGGCCGGATTACTATTTTGTATAGCACACTGCTTTAGTATAGTGCCTCTGAGATAATCGGGCACCCCGGCCGCCTGTATGGCGTCTGCTACTCGATCTATAAATAGACCAAATGGTTCCTCTCTTCCTTGCTTAATACCCATATATGAAGGGATTCCTTTTTTTTTTTTTTTTTTTTGAGTGAACGTTTTTTTTTTTGGTTTTTTTTTGTTTTTTTTTCAGCTTGGTTTGCAACGGGGCGTTAGCGACTGCCCGCCATGGCTTTATCAACTTTTTGGCTGATTTATTATCGCATATAACTTCGTCAAACAATTTATCCTCATATTTACGCCATTCCTCGTGTTCAAAAACCGTATCTGGATTATCAAAGCAACCTCTCGCTACTCCATACGCTGATAACCCAGGCAACTCCCTTTTACAATCTATACCCTGAACGCTCCGCTTTTCTAAAAAGCATTTGAGCAAATCGTACGCCGCTTGTCTGTTCATACCTTCGTTATCTATACCCTAAATGCTCCGCTTTTCTAAAAAGCATTTGAGCAAATCATACGCTGCTTGTCTATTCATACCTTCGTCAGCGCGCTGTTGCAGCCTTTCAGACTTCGGCGGCGCGTAGCCGGCAGGACACTCTCTATAGGTGCTCCTGGGCGCGGGGACCTTTTCCTTTAATCCCTTTCGCTCTTGGGCGCGGGGACCTTTTCCTTTAATCCCTTTCGCCTCCTGCGCTGCTTACAGAACCAGCACTGAGACTCCGTTGACCGTGGCTCGCAGGTTCAGCCCTCTGTAGGGTCCCTGTTCGGGCGCCATTTGTCGCGACGGAGGGAAGACAGGGCCACTCAATATGAGTGATCAGCAAGCTTCGTTTATTGATTCACACAGTGGCCTTTTATGTTCTAACATAATTAGCTCATACATATTACAAAAGTTAAGCTCATGATTGGTTAGTTCTTAGAAAGATCAACTCCGCCCTTGGTTCCTTCTTTACAGTTACTTTCATCCTCTTTTCCCATGCCTGAGCAGCTGCAACCTCTCTGTTATCATACAACAATTATAGTCAAGGACAAGGTGTCCTTACCAGCCCAGTAGTTACGGGGGCTGAATCCGATGTTTCTCAAGCTTTTGCTCGGCCAGCTGGATCATGTCTACGTGACCCTTCTCAGCTAGCCATTCTCCCACACAAGGCAATGCTTTTAACTCCACATTTAGAAATTATAAGCTTCCCTAAACCAATGAGAAATGGCAACAAACTCTTGCACCACTCCCGTAGCTGCCCACATACAGCTGCACAGAGATACCAGAGAACTCCGTTTACAGTACATTGAAACCACTCCAATAGATCCATAATGACTGTTTTACAAATCTGATCAAATCTGTTTACAACTTCAACCCTTCAGAACTCTCAAATTAAAGCCTCTGATTCTCCCAGCACTATTTAAATTACATGCAAACTATCACATTAAGTATCAAGGTCATTAAAATACCACACTGCATGCCAAATTTTGTTAAAATATCATGTTGGGCGACAAATTTGTTATGGTTTGAGAGAACCCATAACAATCTATTGTCGTTAGACAATTATTCTATCACCCGATGACCCCTCCCCACCCGGAAAGGGGAATCGGGGAACACAAGAAACACAAGGGTTGAAATATAAATAGATTTAATAGACTAAGACTAAATAATTAACAATAATACTAAAGAACCAGTATTAATTCAGATACTGATATAAGATTGTCGTGGTTTTGGCCGAATTTACCAAAACCAGACCGACAGATGGCCCTTCCCCCCCCTTCTCCCCCCACAGAAAGAGGAGAGAGGAGGAGAAAGAGATAAGGAGATTCAGAAGTTTCGAATGAACTAAACTACTTTAATGAAGAATTAATATTAAAATAAAAATAAAGAAGAAAATAATGAAATAGATACAAAACCATATCAAGCTCCCAGGATGACAGTCACGTCACCGGCAGGCACCGGGGAAGTCCCAGACTGGACTCAGTGACGGATGGGAACTGGATTCCAGCTCTGGAGTCAGGAACACACAGATCGGGATCAAAGGCAGATGAACAGACAGAGTCCTCTCTGGACGTCGGCCATCGCAGGAAGGGGGCTGACCCTTTGATCCCTCAGCTTTTATACTGAGCATGGGGCAGATGGGATGGAATACCCCTGTTGGTCAGGTTTGGGTCACCTGTCCTGTCCACTCCTCCCCACCGATGTGACCTCTTTACGTTTTTTCCATTTCTGACCCCCTAAGGGGGCAAATAACGAAATTGGCTGACCTTGGTTGTTACAGCAATAAGTATAAGCAAGGGCCTCTCTGCATACCATTCCTTGAATGGAGCACAAACACTGGTCTTATCATTCTGAGAACGAGCAGTTTTCTCCACAATATGCCATTAATTTCAGAGAGTTAGAGGAGGCCTAGCTAGGATGTAAAGTTACAGAACAGAAAATTGGTTCAGTTTTGCTTCAAACCGGGACATTCCACCCCTTATTCCATACCATTTGCATCATGCTTAGATTACAAATACTATCATCTATAAAATCTATACACACATACATATATAGATAGATATATGTAAGTCACTCAGTTATAATTTATCTCTATATACAAAAGCTTAAGTCCATTTCACAGCAGATCAGGTTCTCAGGGTAGGAAAGACAGTGTGAAATTCATTGTGGTTCGTGCCCATGAGTAACATGTCCATCTCGGAGAAGTTTTACTAGACGCCACTTGATCAATCCGGCTAGGTTTCATCATTGCAGTGTCATCCTGAAAAACACTTATAGAACACTGTTAGTATTATAAACAACTAACATCATACTCGGAATTAAGTCTTCTCACCCAGGGTCAAATTCCCTTGAGGTACACATTGAACTTCTCCATTCTTCAGCATCACCCACCAAGTACATCCAGGTCCTTGAGCAAAAACAGTCCCACGAATGGGTTTGCCTTTGCCTGAGGCAGGAAAAACCCATACAGTTTTCCCTAGCATATTCCTTTCATGCACCACAGGGACTCTATCCCCTTCTACAATATGTAAAAGGTCTGATTGAGCAGGACCACCTCGATTGATGGATCCCCTGGTATTAACTAACCAAGTAGCTTGCGCTAAGTGCTTGTCCCAATTTTTAAAGGATCCACCACCCATCGCTTTTAGGGTAGTTTTTAACAATCCATTGTATCATTCAATTTTTCCAGAAGCTGGTGCATGTTAGGGAATATGATATATCTACTCAATACCATGTTCTTTTGCCCAGCTACTTAGAAGATATTGTTTTTGAAATGAGTCCCATTCTCTGACTCAGTTCTTTCTGGAGTACCATGTCACCACAAGACTTGCTTTTCAAGGCCCAGGATGGTATTCCAGGCAGTGGCATGGGGCATGGCATAGGTTTCCAACCATCCGGTGCTTCCTTCCACCATTGTAAGCACGTAACGCTTACCCTGGCGGGTTTGAGGGAGTGTGATATAGTCGATTTGCCAAGCCTCCTCATACTTGTATTTCAACCACCGACCTCCATGCCACAAAGGTTTTAACCTTTTAGCTTGCTTGATTTTGGCGCATGTTTCACAATCGTGGATAACCTGCGCAATAGCGTCCATGGTTAAATCCACCCCTTGGTCACGAGCCCATTTGTACGTTGCATCTCTTCCTTGATGACCTGAAGTGTCATGGGCCCATCGAGCTAAGAACAATTCACCTTTATGTTCCCAGTCTAAATCTGTCTGGAAAATCTTAGCTGCTCGGTCCACTTGCTGATTGTTTCGATGTTCCTCAGTGGCTCGACTCATAGGTACGTGGGCATCTACATGGCATACTTTCAGGACTAGTTTCTCTAGCCGGTCAGCAATATCTTGCCATAATTCAGCAGCCCAAATGGGTTTACCCTTGCGCTGCCAGTTGCTCTGCTTCCATTGCTTTAACCATCCCCACAGAGCATTTGCCACCATCCAAGAGTCAGTATAGAGATAGAGCATTGGCCACTTTTCTCGTTCAGCAATGTCTAGGGCCAGCTGGATAGCTTTTACCTCTGCAAATTGACTTGATTCACCTTCGCCTTCAGTAGCTTCTGCAACTCGTCGAGTAGGACTCCATACAGCAGCTTTCCATCTTCGATGCTTTCCTACAATACGACAAGATCCATCAGTGAACAAAACATACTGTTTCTCATTATCTGAGAGTTCATTATATGGCGGGGCTTCCTCAGCACGTGTTACCACCTCCTCTGGTGGCATTGTGAAATCTCCGCCTTCGGGCCAGTTTGTGATCACTTTTACAATTCCTGGACAATTTGGATTGCCTATTCGAGCTCGCTGTGTGATTAAGGCAACCCACTTACTCCAGGTAGCATCGGTGGCATGATGAGTAGAAGGAACTTTACCTTTGAACATCCAGCCCAACACTGGCAATCGGGCCGCCAGGAGGAGCTGTGCTTCAGTACCAATTACTTCTGAAGCAGCTCTAACTCCTTCATACGCTGCCAAGATTTCTTTCTCAGTTGGAGTATAGTTGGCCTCGGAGCCTTTATAGCCTCAACTCCAAAATCCCAGGGGTCGACCTCGAGTCTCCCCTGGTCCTTTCTGCCATAGGCTCCAGGTAGGGCCATTATCTCCAGCTGCAGTATACAGCACATTTTTAATGTCCTGTCCTGTTCGGACTGGTCCAAGTGCTACTGCACGCACAATCTCTTGTTTAATTTGTTCAAAGGCTTGTCGTTGCTCAGGACCCCACACAAACTCATTTTTCTTTCGAGTCACTTCATAGAGAGGTCTCACAATCTGATTATAACCTGGAATATGCATTCTCCAGAATCCCACAACGCCTAAGAAGGCTTGTGTTTCCTTTTTGTTAGTAGGTGGGGACATAGCTGTTATTTTGTTAATCACCTCCATTGGGATCTGGCGACGACCATCTTGCCATTTAATTCCTAAGAATTGGATGTTTCGTGCAGGTCCCTTGACCTTACCTCTTTTCACAGCAAAACCTGCTTTCAGAAGAATCTCAATTACTTTCTTACCTTTCTTGAAAACTTCTTCTGCTGTGTTACCCCACACAATGATGTCATCAATGTATTGTAGGTGTTCTGGAGCTCCACCCTTCTCCAGTGCAGTCTGGATCAGTCCATGGCAAATAGTAGGGCTGTGTTTCCACCCCTGGGGCAGTCGATTCCAGGTATACTGGACGCCCCTCCAGGTGAAAGCAAGCTGTGGCCTGCACTCTACTGCCAAAGGAATAGAGAAAAAGGCATTAGCAATGTCAATTGTAGCATAACACTTGGCTGCCTTTGACTCCAGTTCATATTGCAGTTCTAGCATGTCTGGCACAGCAGCACTCAGTGGTGGTGAGACTTCATTCAGGCCACGATAGTCTACTGTTAGACACCAGTCACCATCAGACTTGCGCACTGGCCATATTGGGCTGTTAAAGGGTGAGCGAGTCTTGCTGATCACTCCTTGGGTCTTCAGCCGACGAATCAGGTTCTGAATGGGAATCAAAGAATCACGGTTAGTGCGATACTGTCGTCGATGCACCGTGGAAGTAGCAAGTGGCACCTGCTGTTCTTTAACCTTCAGCAATCCTTCCACAGAAGGGTCATCTGAAAGGCCAGGTAAGGTAGACAGCTGTGTAATGTCCTCAGTCTCTACAGCTGCTATACCAAAAGCCCACTGATACCCTTTCGGGTCTTTGAAATACCCTCTCTTGAGGTAGTCTATGCCAAGGATACACGAAGCATTTGGGCCAGTCACAATAGGATGCTTTTCCCATTTATTCTTATTCAAGCTCACTTCGGCCTCCAGTACAGTCAGTTCTTGAGATCTGTCACTCCTGCAATAGTGACTGATTCTGTCCCTCTATGATTCGATGGCATTAGGGTACACTGTGCACCAGTGTCCACCAGGGCTCTATACTTTCGTGGCTCTAATGTGCCAGGCCATCGAATCCACACAGTTCAATAAACTCGGTTATCCCTCTCCTCCTCCTGGCTGGAGGCAGGGCAACCCTAACGCTGAGGACAGCATCTCCAATTCCAAGGTGAGTTCCTGTCTGGACAGGGGCAGTGCATACTCTGAACTGGAGCAGCCATGTTCATGAAAGAATCCTTTCTTCTGTCTGCTTTACCTTGCAACTCAAGCACTCGTGACTGTAGGGCTGAAGTAGGTTTTTTATCCCATCTCCTCACTGTTATTGCAGAGGCAAAGCCACAGGAAACCTCAGAGCGAGTCCTGTTTCCCTTTGGTTGGTCTCATAGGAGGGTGTTTTTTCTTAATGGCTGCTACTCTGGTCTTAACTGTAACTTGGGTCTGAGCGGGTGCTCAAGCCTGAGCTGCAACTTGGATCTGAACAGGAACTTGAGCCTGAGCTGCAACTTGAGTCTGAGCTGGGTAAGAGTAAGATTCTTTCCCAATCTCGGCAAGTTTTTCAAGCAGTTTGTGAAAAATTGTCTCGTTTTGCTCAACTATTGCCTTGGTCATTTTCTCCATTGTCTCAGTCTGTGTTTTATTTTGTTCAGCCACTTCCTTAGTCAGGTTTTCTATTGCTGCAACACCGATGGGATGAGAGAGACTATCTTCATACTGTCGTACCCTATCAGCGACCTCATTTACAGTTGGTGTATCAGTATCAGATGCTCCCCAGACCATTGTTGACAAAGTGTGGGAATACACTGATGGTGCACTCTGCACAAACTTTTTCAACAAAGGTCGTTGACATGGCATCTCATCAGGATTTATAGTCACTTGCCAATTGCCATAAATCACTTCTCGAATATGGAATTAGCTCCACTGTCCCAGCATCGGAGCAACCAAGAGAGAAGTGGCTCCCCATCATGACAGGTAAAATCCTTCCTCAGATTTCGCAAATCCTTTAAGGACAAAGAGTTAATAATTACATCTACATCTGAGGCATCATCCTGTATCGAGGCTGGCTGAGAAGGACCCTCTCCCCTATCTACCTGAGAAGGAGCTCCCCAGCTGCTTGACTCTGTTGTAAGAGGGTGCTTTCCTTTATCTACACCAGAAGGACCCTCTCCTGGGTCTTCACCAGAGGAGCCTTCTCCCATGCTGACTGGCTTGGGCACGTCTTTGTCGTAAGGGGCATGGGACCAAGCCGATCTCTTTTTCTGCTTCCTGGTCACCGGAGCAACTTGTGCCGGTTCTGCTGGCGCTGGGGTAGCGGCAGTGCTCGGTTTGGGAGCTGGAGCAGTGACAGCGCTGGCTGTCAAAATCAAGCCCACATGACAGAGACAATCATAACAATCATTCTCTGAACAGCCAGAAGGATTTTCACCCCTTAGTTCCATTGGTAACACTTTGAAATAATCACAAACAGGCAAAATAAACTTTCCCCAGGTAAAATCAAAAGTGTAATTAGCGACAGGATCTATTATATGATGCCCGAAACATGAAGATACCTTACCAATCGCAGATCTCAGATTATACACCTGAGCACCAGCCCACACCAACAAAGCACGCCTAGGCCACTGCATCCAAACACAGAACCCATAAACCCATCTCAATACAACAAGTCAATATGTTCGACCAGTTAAGCACCACTGTGTCAATCAGCTTCATACAAAGCTCTCTAAAAATATCATATACAATATTCTGTAGATACGACATGGTGTAAGCTGTCGGTTCTCCCTGAGCAAGCTGGAATTCAAACTATTCAGGCAATCTTATCAGACCACAGTCGTCGTGCCCCACGTTGGGCGCCAATAAATCTGTCGTGGTTTCGGCCGAATTTACCAAAACCAGACCGACAGATGGCCCTTCCCCCCACCTTCTCCCCCCCAAAAAAGAGGAGAGAGGAGGAGAAAGAGATAAGGAGATTCAGAAGTTTTGAATGAACTAAACTACTTTAATGAAGAATTAATATTAAAATAAAAATAAAGAAGAAAATAATGAAATAGATACAAAACCGTATCAAGCTCCCAGGATGACAGTCATGTCACCGGCAGGCACTGGGGAAGTGCCACAGTCAGGAACACCCGGATCGGGATCAAAGGCAGATGAACAGACAGAGTCCTCTCTGGACGTCAGCCATCGCAGGAAGGGGGCTGACCCTTTGATCCCTCAGCTTTTATACTGAGCATGGGGCAGATGGGATGGAATACCCCAGTTGGTCAGGTTTGGGTCACCTGTCCTGTCCACTCCTCCCCACCGATGTGACCTCTTTACGTTTTTTCCGTTTCCGACCCTCTAAGGGGGCAAATAACGAAATTGGCTGACCTTGGTTGTTACAGCAATAAGTATAAGCAAGGGCCTCCCTGCATACCTTTCCTTGGCATGGAGCACAAACATTGGTCTTATCATTCTGAGAACGAGCAGTTTTCTCCACAATATGCCGTTAATTTCAGAGAGTTAGAGGAGGCCTAGCTAGGATGTAAAGTTACAGAACAGAAAATTGGTTTGGTTTTTACTTCAAACCGGCACAAAGATATACAGGAATTATACTCAGCCAACTATATCAGTAGGAAGCTGTGCACTCCCAGCAGTGGACAGCAAGTATCGGACACTGCGAGCGCAATGGCTTCAGGAGGAAGGAAGGAAAGGCCTCAGGGCTCCGGCACCGGGGCAAGGAGTCGTCTGGACCGTTGCCATCAGGGAGAGAGAGCCCGCTACGCAGCAAACTTTTCTAATTTATATTGGATGTGACGTTCATGGTATGAAATACTCCTGTTGGCCAGCCTGGGTCAAATGCCCAGGCCGTGCTCCTCCTTGTCCCTGCACCTGGCAAGGCTCGGAAACACTAACCTTGATTCCCACGGAGCCTGACTGGCTATAAAGTAAATATTTTCACAAATTCAGACACTAGAGTCTTCTAAAAGTGCAATTTTCCCCAGCATTAGAAGAAAAGTTAGTCCTGTGTCTCTCAACCCAGGACATATATTTATAAGTGCAAGCCATTATTTGCAAGAGGTCTGGATCAATTTAACTAAATCTGATTTTGGATCATTAAATGAGAAATTGCATCTTTAATAATTTTCTCATATTTTCTTGATAAGAGTAATCTGTGAAAATTCACAATGTGAGGAACTGTACACCTTCTAACTGCTGAAAGAATTGCATTTCTACCAGCAAACCCAGTGCACGGTGTGTGAGCCGATGCAGGCAGGACGCAGGAACAACCACAAAACCATGGATTAAGGGCAAAGAACAAATTTAATCTCAATACCTCATGGATCAGGGAACCTCTGAAGCAGCACCTGGGCAGAGGCAGGCAAGCAGGGGACGCAGGCACCGTGGAGCGAGAGTCCTTATTAGCAAGAGAGTCCTTGTTAGCAAGGGAGTGAGAGAGCGAGAGAGCTCCCACTTGCTGTTTGGGCCTGTATTTCAAGGATTCTGGCAGGCAGTTTTCTGCTGTGCTTTGATCTCTTCAACAGCAGGGCAGAATCTCAGGCGTGTTTGATAAGGTGCCCCTGAGTCCATCCCAGGCCTGTGTTATCTAAGTGCAGATGTTCTACTTGTTGAGCACACAAAACTAAGCAACAATTAGTGTGATATGTGTGTTTTCCAGCACCCCACATGCAAGTCACTTGAGCATGTTTACAGTCCTCCTCACCAATCTTCCGTTACTTTCCCACACACGGTTAACTTGGAGAGCAGGGAATTGTTGTCACTTCTCGCTCGCTCAGTTGATGGATAAGATGTAAAGTTAAATTTCGAGGTGAAGAAGCACCCAAGAGATTGCTCAGACTCCCTTAATACATGAGATGTCTTTGACACCACTGCATAGGTTCTTCTGTACTTTTTATACAGCAGAGTTGATAAATTCATTAAATGCACAAAATATTTATTGGTTCTGGGACAGGATACAACATGACAAGAAATGAGATCTTTCTTATAATGCTACAACATGAAAATCGAAACTGTATTTTTCCCCCGCTCAGAAGCATTATGCAAGTGACAATTTTCCTTTGAAGAATTAAAGTACAGAAATGATCTGGCAATTGAAAGTTGGAGGTTTGAAGAATAAAAATTAATTAATTCATTAAGTCATTGTGCAAATCGAGGAAACAATATTGCTAGCCATTATCTCTTTAGTACATTCCAATTTAATGTCAGTCACTAGGTAAGATTTAACAAGATATGTCAATTTAACTACATCAAACTAGATGGCAAGAGACTTCCATGTCAGGAGAGGAATGAAAGTTTTGTGTATGTGGAAAGAGGGTGGTGGAGTTGTTCTCACTGCATGCTGTATGCACTAACATGGTGTTTAATTATTTAAGTGCATTGAAGCAATATGCTGAATGTTTAGCTATAGATACCTCTGTTTAGCAGCAGAGTAGGCGCAAGGCAACCTATGCAAGTGCTGCTCCCTCCAGTGGACTTGCTTCAGCAGTGATCTGGGACACTCCTGGCAACTGGTGGTTCAATCTCCACATCCACTTAACCCTCCACCTCTGCTAATGTGTCACCGAAGGTGGCCAGTTGATGCTTCTCATCAGTACACACAGACCATCATGTTTGTTGTCACTGTGTGCAGACATCACATCCAACCCCAGCTGTGCTTCAACTGTGAAAGAGACATTACCAGTCTCCTGAGCTGTCACCTTCCCCATCCTGGGCTGGAAGAAACAGCCTCGTGCCAGGGCTGTACAGCAGAATCATGGCACAGTGACAGGAAAGCTGTGCTGGCTGACAGAAGGTGAATACATTAGAGGTGAGGGCCAGGTCAGGATGCCCTGGGCTTTAAACAGGAAAGGATCAAGAGATCAATATCAATTGCTGTAAAGTTTGCATCCATACCAAACTGCAATTTAGTCTAAGCAGTTTCATTTTTCCAGTGCAGAAAAGTATAGTGTTTGCATGCATGGATGTATAAACACAATCACTCAGCCATTCCTCCACATTTTACAATCTTCCTCCCGGTTGCTAAACACTCTCCAAGCTTCATCAAGCAGTACCTCTAAATTCCTGCTCTCATTTGGCTGCAGTTTCTGGAGTTTACGCCTAATATCTCCCGTCGACTGCCCCAAAAACGACGACACCAGCTGCTGGATCCCCACCTCTGACCTGGGATCCAAGGGTGTACTGCGGCGCATTACATCCCTTAGCCGGTCTAAAAATTCAGATGGTGATTCTGAGGGCCTGTCGTGGTTTCGGCCGAATTTACCAAAACCAGACCGACAGATGGCCCTTCCCCCCCCTTCTCCCCCCACAGAAAGAGGAGAGAGGAGGAGAAAGAGATAAAGGAGATTCAGAAGTTTAGAATGAACTAAACTACTTTAATGAAGAATTAATATTAAAATAAAAATAAAGAAGAAAATAATGAAATAGATACAATATATACAAAACCATATCAAGCTCCCAGGATGACAGTCATGTCACCGGCAGGCACTGGGGAAGTCCCAGACTGGACTCAGTGATGAATGGGAACTGGATTCCAGCTCTGGAGTCAGGAACACACAGATCGGGATCAAAGGCAGATGAACAGACAGAGTCCTCTCTGGACATCGGCCATCGCAGGAAGGGGGCTGACTCTTTGATCCCTCAGCTTTTATACTGAGCATGGGGCAGATGGGATGGAATACCCCAGTTGGTCAGGTTTGGGTCACCTGTCCTGTCCACTCCTCCCCACCGATGTGACCCCTCTACGTTTTTTCCATTTCCGACCCTCTAAGGGGCAAATAACGAAATTGGCTGACCTTGGTTGTTACAGCAATAAGTATAAGCAAGGGCCTCCCTGCATACCATTCCTTGGCATGGAGCACAAACACTGGTCTTATCATTCTGAGAACGAGCAGTTTTCTCCACAATATGCCGTTAATTTCAGAGAGTTAGAGGAGGCCTAGCTAGGATGTAAAGTTACAGAACAGAAAATTGGTTCTGTTTTACTTCAAACCGGGACAGGGCCCTTGTTTGATAGCGTACAGAGCTGACCAATTGATAGTTTTCGGGATAGCTCTTTCCAGGCCCTTCAGAATCCATCCCTGATAGGCCTGCAGCCGATCCATATGCACAGATTGGTTCGGGTCCCACTTCGGATCCTGTAGTGGAAAATATTCTTTCACATCTTCTCCCACTGTTTTATAATGGTCTTCCGCTAAATTTCCATCTACTTTCAGGATCAGTTGTTTTTCGGTTTCAGTCATATATTCCAGCAATAATTGTATGTCGTTCCAATCCGGGTTGTGTTGCTTTATAATGAACTGGAAATGTCTAGCCACAACTATGGGATCATTCCTATACTCCCTAGCTTTTCTCTTCCATGCTTCTAAATCGGTGGTGGAAAACGGAACTTTAATCAATCTCATTCCTCCCTCAGGTCCCACCGCTTCCCGAAGGGGTGCCTGTAGGACTGTTGATTTCCCCCGAGTTCGGGAGGCTATAGGGCTGTCGGGGGGAGAGGCTCTATCTGATTTCCCATCTCTTTCTCCATCTCTTTCTCGGTTACGAGGGGGGGGTTTAAGTAGGTCACTAAGATCTTGTTCGGACGCCTGGTGTATTTTCCCCGTCTTTATACACCGCTGCCCTATGCTACAAGCAGAACAGCACCGCCGCAGTTTACCTCACAATTCCTTGTTATTCTCCCGTTCAAGCGCAAGTACCATGGGGTCTTGCAGCGGTACCAACCCACAGTCTCTTTGCCACTCCGGATGATTTCGGAGGGTAAAGAACATGTCTGCATAGCTCACCTCATCCCACTTTCCTTCCCTTCTTAGGAAGAGCATAAATTGTAGTATGGTGTTATAATCCAGGGTCCTATTAAACGGCCACTTAGCTCCGTCCTCTAACTTATATAGGGGCCACCACTGATTACAATACTTTATGAGGGTCCTTTTATTCTCCGTCCCTTGGGTCCCAGCAATGTCTTTCCAGTGTGTAAGTATACACCCCAGAGGGCTCTTTTTCAGGATACCCCTTTGACTATTGCCCATCACCAATCTCTCTCCCTTTTCTCAGTTTCCACCCAAACTTATGTCTGCAGAGTTCCTTCGTCTTCTCCCAGTCCCCCTCCCACATGTCCCAGGTGTCTGGGACCAGGCTCCCTTTACCACACGCTAGCCCTATTATTTTGGCAGCTTCCTGGTCTTTCTTCCAATAATTAAGTTCAGGGGACTGGCACTTAGGGCATTCCGCTCTCCGTCTCCTTGACAGACAATACCACCTCCTTCTACAGCTTTTACACTCCAGTAATACCCAACTCGAATGCCAGTTCCCGATTGACTTATGTGCGAGAGTTATTCCACATGCAAGGCAAGGGATCACCCCGACATAGCCATCGACCCAGGGGTTCAAGTCCGAAATATCAGGCAGGTTATCTACAACAGGCTGCTCCCAGTCTAAAGCCACTATTTGATTGGTTGGGGTTAAATATACTCCTTTTAATAATATTTGACCCTCCCCCCCCCTTTACCCAACCCCCTCCTTCATTAAGATATTCCCAAGGTTCAAGCCCAAACCATTTGAGAAAGAATTTCCTATATTCCGCCAGTATAAATCAGGCGCTTCAAATGCTTCGTTCGTCTCTGGCCGGCCTCCTCGCGGAGAACACAGAACCGCGGATCAGAACTCCACACTCGCTTTGCAGCTCTGCTGCATCTCACACACGCACACACTTCATATATACATACTTCTTAAACATACATAGCCAGCAAAACTTAAGTCTATTTGTTACTTGGATTATAATATGGGGACCGCTTACCCTTCTTCTGCTTCTTATACAATCATTAGCAGGTCCATCCTGGCTCCCTTAAACGAGATGCAGCAGCAACCTTGGATTCGCTCAAATTGACCCCCAAACCATTAATGACTGCTCTATCAGTCAGCAAAGCGAATCCCCTTACCAAATACCAAATTGGGTACCCTCCCAAACGGGGACTATGCCGTACGCCAGACGTCTCTGTGCAATTTACCAGCAGCCCCGGCCATGGCCCCCCTTAAACATACCGTTTGTCCGCGGCTTCAGGAGGTCGTTGTCTACTCCCGCGGTGAGCAGCTGGGAGTGGAGGCTCCTCCGAGGAAAGTACTCGGGGCGTGCCTAGGGGCGTCCTCTCCGCAGTTGATCCCGCAGCCGAGTAGAGTTCCTCCTGGCTGGCTCGCCAAATTGACGTGCGGAAAATAGACTCCACAACTTATAAAGTTATAAAGTTGTAAAGTAGGTATGTTTATTCTTATATGCTTATAAGTATCTGAAGGGTGGGTTGAAGGAGGAGGGAGCCAGACTCTTTTCAGTGGTTGCCAGTGAGAGGACGAGGGGCAACGGGCACAAGCTGGAACATAGGAGGTTCCACTCAAATATGAGAAGAAACTTCTTTATGGTGAGGGTGACAGAGCCCTGGAACAGGCTGCCCAGGGAGGTTGTGGAGTCCCCTTCTCTGGAGATTTTCAAGACCCGCCTGGATGCAGTCCTGAGTAACATGCTCTGACATGCTCTGGGCAATCCTGCTTCGGCAGGGGAGTTGGACTAGATGATCTTTATGGTCCCTTCCAACTCTAAAAATTCAGTGAAATTCAGCGCCGGGCAGCACAGGGGGGTGATCCCACCAAACTGTGCGCGCCCTCAAAACCCAAAAGCCCCATCTTTATGCTACTAACTTATACATATTCAATATATGTTGCAAGACGCCTATACATATGTATGTCCTGTCCCGCTTCGTATTAAAATCAGTCTCTCAAGTCCATTTCCATACTCTCCGCCCCTGCGGAGTGTATGCGCAGTGCCTCCTGATGGTGGTCGCCGGGGGTCCCAATGATGAAGTAAGGAGACTCCTCTTCGTCACCGCTAGTAACCTTTCTTGTTCACGCAGGCTTAGATCTTCATTGGGATTCAGCCAAACCGCAAACTAGTTTTAGTCGGTTTGGCTGTTCTTGACTTACAGCGCTTACCTCTTGTTTCTTCTCTTGGCCAACATCCTCTTTGTTTCCCTTTTGATATATTGCCATAAGCATTAACCTATTGACCTAACATCCTATTAATATATAACTGCTATTGCTGACCTACTAGCCTGTTTCCTTGGCTCAGTATCAAGAAAGCTTGCGGTATCGCCGATTTTAAACTTGCCGCGGCTCACTCGGCACGCCCGCCTCACAGCTCCCTCACAAGATTCCCGACTCGTTTCGAGCCTCTCCGCTCTCCCTCGACAGCACTCACAGCTTGCGCTCTTTGGTGGTCTAAGGAAAGCTTACGGTATCACCGCTTTGACATTTGCCGCGACTCCGCGTGGTCTGAGGAAAGCTTAGGGTATTGTTGCTTTTAAATTTGTTTCAGATCACCCGGCAGGCCCCTAGCCACGTCAGCCTCACGGCTCCCTCACCAGATTCTCGACTCCTTTCGGGCCTCTCTGCTCTGCCTCGGCTTCTCCGTCTCCGGAAAGCCCCCTCTCCATATCAATCTCGCTCAATTTTGAAGACACAGTACTACTCATTGCTGTCGCTCTCCGTGTGGTAGAAGAAAAGCTTGCGGTATCGCTGCTTTTAAAGTTGCCGCAGCTCACCCGCCACATCCCCAGCCACGTAAGCCTCACGGCTCACTCATGAGATTCCTGACTCCTTTCGGGCCTCTCTGCTCTCCCTCTGTTTCTCCGCTCTCCCTCTGTTTCCCTGTGTCCGGGAACCCCCTCTCCATCTCAATCTAGCTCATTTTTAAAGACACAGCACTCACTGCTATCGCTCTCCGCGTGGTCTGAAGAAAGCTTGTGGTATCAGCACTTTTAAATTTGCCGCGGCACCTGGCACGACCCCAGCCATATCAGTCTCCGGGAGGCCCCCTCTGCATCTCAATCTAGCTCTGTTTTAAAGAAAGAGCACTCTGCTGTCGCTCTCAGCATGGTATGAGGAAAAGTTGTGGTATCACTGCTTTTAAATTTTCAGTGGCTCACCTGGCATGCCCCCAGCCACATCAGCCTCATGACTCTCTCACGAGATTCCCAACTCGTTTCAGGCCTCTCCGCTCTCCCTCGGATTTTCAGTCTCCGGAATGTCCCCTCTCCGTCTCAATCTAGGTCAATTTTAAAGACACAGCACTCACTGCTGTCGCTCTCCGCGTTATCTGAGGAAAGCCTGTGGTATCGCCGCTTTTAAATTTGCCATGGCTCGCCCGGCACGACTCCAGCCACTTCAGCCTTACGGCTTCCTCACGAGATTCCCGACTCCTTTTGGGCCTCCCCGCTCTCCCTTGCCTTCTCCGTCTCCAGGAAGCCCTCTCTCCATCTCAATCTAGGTCAATTTTAAAGACACAGCACTCACCGCTGTCGCTCTCCGCGTGGCTACGAGAAAGGTCAAAATGAGTCATATGAACTTTACAGATTTAATTATTTTGTTCTGCTACATTATAGCTAGAATTTCCTTTCATGACATGAATATTTAATGTTACTGATTTACTTATATTTACAATTTACTATAAAAATCACCTGCCCTTAAATATAAATTACCGTTTGGGTAATGTTGAAATTAAACTTTAAAATTAAAGATGAAGATTTATCTCAATTGTCTTGAATTCATTTCTTTTCGAGAACTTTTGTTCTGCATGAAATTGAAATTTTGTTTCTGGACAAGAATTAAAAAAAAAAAGGAAGAAAAAAACTTTCAAACTACTGACATTTTCTTTAGGATGGTGCTTTGTTTCATTTTATAATAAAAAAGATTGATCAAGTCCCACTGTAGAATTAGCAATCCCGAACCTATTTGTTACAATCAAAAAAGGAGCTGAGAAGTTCATAGAGTCATAGAATGTTTAATTTTGTCAGGGACCTTAAAAATCATCACCCGGGGGGTGGGAACTCAATGATCTTTAATGTCCCTTCCAACCAGAACCATTCTATGTTTTTATGATCTACTTCCAAAACCCTTGCCATGGGCAGGGGCATCTCCTACTAGACCAGGTTGCTCAAAGCCCCATCCAGCCTGGCTTTGAACACCTCCAGGGATGAGGCATCCACAGCTTCTCTGGGCAACCTCTTCCCGTGCCTCACCACCCTCACAGTAAAGAATTTCCTCCTAATATCTAATCTAAATCTCCCCTCTTTCAATTTAAAACCATTACCCCTCATCTTATCACTACACTCCCTGATAAAGGGTCCCTCCCCATCTCTCCTGTAGGCCCCCTTCAGGTACTGGAAGGCTGCTATAAGGTCTCCCTGGAGCCTTCTCTTCTCCAGGCTGAACAACCCCAACTCTCTCAGCCTGTCTTCATAGGAGAGGTGCTCCAGCCCTCTGATCATCTTCGTGGCCCTCTGCTGGACCTGTTCCAACAGGTCCATGTCCTTCCTGTGTTGAGGACTCCAGAGCTGGACACAGTACTCCAGGTGGGGTCTCATGAGAGCAGAGCAGAGGGGCAGAATCACCTCCCTTGACCTGCTGGCCACGCTTCTTTTGATGCAGTCCAGGATACAGTTGGCTTTCTGAGCTGTGAGCGCACATTGCCGACTCATGTTGAGCTTCTCATCCACCAACACCCCCAAGTCCTTCTCCTCAGGGCTGCTCTCCAGCCATTCTCCGCCCAACCTGTATTTGTGCCTGGGATTGTTGAGACCCAGGTGCAGGACCCTGCACTTGGCCTGGTTGGACTTCATGAGGTTCACATGGGCCCACCTCTTGAGCCTGTCCAGGTCCCTCTGGATGGCATCCCTTCACTCCAGCATGTCAACCGCGCCACACAGCTTGGTGGTGTTGGCAAACTTGCTGAGGGTGCACTCTATCCCCCTGTCCATGTCCCCAACAAAGATGTTAAAACAGCACTGGTCCCAGTACCAACCACTGAGGAACGCCACTCATCATTGGTCATCACTTGGACATTGAGCCATTGACTGCACTTCTTTGAGTGCATCCATCCATCCAGTTCCTTATCCATCAAATCCATGTCTCTCCATTTTAGAGACAAGGATGTCATGCAGGACAGTGTCAAATGCTTTGCACAAATCCAGGTAGATGACATCAGTTGCTCTTCCCTTATCCACCAATGCTGTAACCCTGTCTAAGGCAGCCACCAAATCTGTCAGGCATGACTTGCTCTTGGTGAAGCCACGTTGGCTGTCACCAATCACCTCCTTATTTTCCATGTGCCTTAGCAGAGATTCCAGGAGGATCTGCTCCATGATCTTGCCAGGCACAGAGGTGAGACTGACCAGCCTGTAGTTCCCCGTGTCTTCCTTTTTTCCCTTTTTGAAACTGGAGGTTATGTTTCCCCTTTTCCAGTCAGAGGGAACTTCAATGGACTGCCACGACTTCTCAAATATGTTGGATAGTGGCTTGGCAGATTCATCCACCAGCTCCCTCAGGACCCGTGGATGAATCACATAAGGTCCCATGGACTTGTGCACCTTCAGGTTTCTTAGCTGGTCTCGAACCTGGTCTTCTCCTACAGTGGGTGGTTCCTCATTCTCCTGGTTCCTGCCTTTGCCTTCTGCTACTTGGGCAATGTGGCTAAAGCACTTGACGGTGAAGTCCGAGGCAAAAATGTCATTGAGCACTGTGGAATAATGACCGGGGGTGACTTAAATTTTAAACTTTAGCATTGTTCACACATTAAGGAACGGTATAACATCGAAGGAGCTTCCAGGATGGAGTACAGCTGCGGCTGGTATGCAAGGAATCCATTCCACAGTGTTCCCTGGATAAAACTGCTTGTTAAGCAGCATGGGAGGTGGAACAGAGTGAAGAGTCCATGGCCAGCCTCTGTGATATCACTGCAGAGATGGAAGCTGGATGGTACTATGGAGCTGATAAGCTGCACATTTACCACCCTGGGCCAACAGTCTGTCAGATTTTGACAAAATGCTGTCCTTTGTGTGAACTTTGCTCATTATAATGTCATTATAATACCAAAACACACCTCTATCCCAAAGGCTACCCGCCTTCTAGGTGCGACCCCTCCTCCCTGAGTCTGTGCCCTGAATTTTTCATAAACTATACCTTTAAATGTGAGGGGAGAGAATTTTACACCAATCATAATAAAGTTATTTATGACTAGAGTCACTCAAGCTCTACCTTGAAGTTAAAAAATAATATAAAAATGGCTCAAGAGAGGGGGAATGTTAGGGAAGATATCATCAGGGAAGATACCATCATAAACAATAGAGACTATTATATCCAATGTATAACTGTTAATCAATTTAGGGAATGCCCTTGAGAGAATGATACCATCCAAAGAATTTTGCAAACAGACTTTTAAATTATATAATAAAATTATACTTTTTGATTTGAGCCCTGTACATGTTTTCTGTACAGATAAGAATAAAGATCGATAGTTTCTTTCTGAAACAGATTTGATTGATTCAAGTACTCTATAGAGAGGGCTTTAGCCCATTCACAGGTTCTGCAAGCAAGATCTCTCACATTACAACAGGAAGACTTCCTAAAGCACTGGGGTTTTGCTAAGGGTTTTTTTCCCACAGTAGCATGAGGAAATTACATTTGAGTGTGTCTGTAGAGGTCAGGAGTGGGCAGTAGCCCTCAGAGGTGTGGGCCTCTCTGAGTGACTCTGAGATGGGAGAAGGTGTGATGCCCCAGCCCCAGCCCAGGCCTGGCAGGGTGCGAGGCTGCCCCCCTCCTGCTGGCTCAGATCTGCACCATGAAACCTCATCCTCTAGCTTTTTGGAGTTGTTATTTCTAGACAATCTTTGTGGTCTCGCCTCTGTTAGGCACATCCTATTCTTTTTTACTCTAAGCATGTTTTAAAAAAAAATCTTTTGTATGACTTCAAACAACCACCAAAACCACAGTGGTTTTGTTTAGCTAAGCCAACCAACTCACAGCCAAATTGAAAGGAGCTGTGGCAAAATAATACCCATGGGCAACTGGGAGGCTCCTTGACCAGTTTGGTGATGTTGCTTTTAGATTCGCCTTTGAGCTAATACCTGGGCAGCTCTCCTGTTCCTAAAAAAAGCACTTCTGCTTCATGAATATCTTTTTTACCTAGTTGAAAGTGTACCTGCATTTAAATGAAATGAGCTGGTCTGCAAATGACTGTGTATGCCTTGTGCAAATTTAGACTCTGTAGACTGGCCTACAGATGTCCCAAACCACTGCTTACCCATTTCAGTTTCTCCTTATGGATTGGAAAAACTCCACAGCCACTTGCTATGGAAAAAAGTAAAAATACATAATTTCTTCTACACTGTTGCATGCATTGGGTTTGTGTGGCAAGGTTTTAGTAGAAGGGGAGCTGCAGGGGTGGCTTCTGTGAGAAGCTGCCAGAAGCTTCCCCTATGTCTGATAGAGCCAGTGCCAGCTGACTTCAAGACAGACCCGCCACTGGCCAAAGCTGAGCCAATCAGCGACAGTAGTAGCACCTCTGTGATAACATATTTAAGAAGGGGGAAATAACTGCTGCAGACACATCAGCCAAAGGAGAGGAGAGAAGATATGCGAGAGAAACAACTCTGCAGACACCAAGGTCAGTGAAGAAGGAGGGGGGGGAGGTGCTCCAGGCACTGGAGCAGAGATTCCCTTGTAGCCCATGGTGAAGACCATGGTGAGACAAGCTGTGCCCCTGCAGCCCATGAAGGTCCGTAGTGGAGCAGATATCCACTCGGCAGCCTGTGGAGGACGCCATGCCAGAACAGATGGATGCACCTGAAGGAGGCTGTGACCCTGTGGGAAGCCTGTGCTGGAGCAGGCTCCTGGCAGGACCTGTGACCCTGTGGAGAGAGGAGCCCACACTGGAGCAGGTTTTCTGGCAGGACTTGTGACCCTGTGGGGGACCCATGCTGGAGCAGTTCCTGAAGGACTGGACCCCATGGGAAGGACCCACGTTGCACAAGTTCACGAAGGACTATTTCCCGTGGTTGGGAGCCCATTCTGGAGCAGGGGAAGAGTGTGAGGAGGAAAGAGAGGCAGAGACAACGTGATGAACTGACTGCAGCTCCCATTCCCTGTGCTGCTCAGAATGGGGAGGAGGTAGACAATTTGGGAGTGAAGTTGAGCCTGGGAAGAAGGAAGGGGTGGGGGGAAGGTGTTTTAAGATTTGGTTTTATTTCTCATTACTCTACTCTGACTTTTGATTGGTAATAAATTAAATTAATTTCCCTGAGTCGAGCCTGTTTTTCCCATGATGGTAATTGGTGTGTGATCTCCCTGTCCTTATCTCAACCCACAAGCCTTTTGTTGTATTTTTCTCCCCCTGTTCAGCTGAGGAAGGGAAGTGATGGGCACCTGGCATCCAGCCAAGGTCAACCCACCACAGGCTTTTTTGAGCATATAGTAGATATCCATGTGATTTAAGTGAAGCTGCCTATTTTTAACACAATATAAAATCTATCTGAATATAAATACATTCCATGTGGCACTTTATGGTAGTGTCTTGTAAATATTATAATAATTAGTGGAGGACCACAATAGAAAACCTTTTAATTCTGCGCTCTTATCTTCCCATTCCTTGGTACCACAGATGAAACAGAATGGGTCACATCTGCAGTATTATGTAGGGTTTAGTTTGATATATAGTACTGCATTATACACATATTCAAAACTGTAATAACACTAAAGCATGAAATAGCTTACTCCTGAAAACATTCATGGCAGGAAGCAGATGAAGCCTCTTGCTCCTGAGCCAGCATATATATCTGGATCAATGACCATGTCATGGTTTAACCCCAGTAGGAAGCTAAGCAGCACCCAGTCGCTTGATCACTGCCCCCACAATGAGATGAGGGAGAGAATTGAAAGGGTAGATGTAAGAAAACTTGTGGGTTGAGATAAAAACAGTTTAATAGGTAAAGTAAAAGCCATGCACACAAGCAAAATAAAATAAGGAATTCATTCACTACTTCCCATCAGCAGGCAGAGGTGTAGAGCCATCCCCAGGAAAGCAGAGCTCCATCATGTGTAACGGTTACTTGGGAAGACAAAGGCCATCACTCCAAACATCCCTCCCTTCCTTCTTCTTCCCCCAGCTTTTATTGCTGAGTATGACATCATATAGCATGGAATATCCCTTTGGTCAGTTGGGGTCAGCTGTCCCAACTGTGTCCCCCTACCAACTTCTTGTGCACCCCAGCCTGCTCGCTGGTGGGGTGATGCAAGAAACAGAAAAGGCCTTGACTCTGTGTAAGCACTGCTCAGCAATAGCTAAAACATCCCTGTATTATCAACACTGTTTCCAGCACAAATCCAAAACATAGCCCCATATTAGCTACTATGAAAAATTAACTCTATCCCAGCCAAAACCAGTACAGATCAGAATTGGCAGGGGTCTGTTGTAAGGAGTCCATTACCAGGGTCTGACATGCCGCAGTTTTGTGTGGAGAAGCTGAACAGTGGGATAGGAGCAATCAAAATACATATACAATAAATCACTGGCAAAATTTTGCTATGCTCAATTTCCATAACATTTTCCCTCTGTTGTCACCTTCTATTGCAACCGACTTTCTTTTTTATATAGCAAAACAATGATAAGGAAAATGTTTTGCTGGAGCCTAGGCCTTTTCCATTGTGCTGCTGCCCTTGAAATCAATTTCTTTATTCTTAACCTGACCTTGGTATCCATTTTCCTCAGTATTCAACTGAGCTGTAAAATCTTGAACTTCTTTAGAGCTTCCCCAGTCTCCCAGATACCCAGTTGTTATGGTTTGAGAAAACCCATAACAATTTATTGTCATTTAGACAATTATTCTATCACCCGATGACCCCTCCCCACCCGGAAAGGGGAATCGGGGAACACAAAGAAACACAAGGGTTGAAATGTAAATAGATTTAATAGAATAAGACTGAATAATTAACAATAATACTAAAGAACCAGTATTAATCCCGATACTAATATAAGATATACAAGAATTATACTCAGCCAACTATATCAGTAGGAAGCTGTGCACTCCCAGCAGTGGACAGCAAATGTCAGACACTGCAAGCGCAACAGCTTCGGGAGGAAAGGAAGGCCTTGGGGTGTTGGGGCTGTGCAGAACATCTGGAAGATCAATCAAGATTGATTTTAGAACCCTTCTGAGCACATGGCAGATCAAGCAAAACTTGATCAGAACTAAGACTATATTGCTTTAAGAATAAGATTGTTTCGAGCTGGCCGGACAGAAGAAAAAAAACCACATTGTGTGTGTCTGTGAAGGTCAGGCTGGAAAACCACCTGGAGGAGTGTGTGTAGAGAGATGTGGCTGAAAACAGTCGCATTCTGTGAGAATGGGAGTGCTCACCCTGTTTGGCAAAACAGCTCAGAAACTAGCTCTATATATATAGCTTTGTGTATGTGAATAAAGTGTGCTTCTGCTGCTGCTTCTGCTTATAGCATACAATTGTGTCCTGATCAATCATCGCCGCATTGGGGGTCCAGCACTGGGGCAAGGAGTTGTCTGGACCACCACCATCAAGGGAGAGAAAGCTACGCAGCAAACTTTTCTAATTTATATTGAATGTGACGTTCATGGTATGAAATAATCCTGTTGGCCAGCCTGGGTCAAATGCCCAGGCCTCGCTCCTCCTCATCCTTGCACCTGGCAAGGCTCAAAAACACTGAGACCTTGAATCCCACAGAGCCTAGCTGGCTATAAAGTAAATATTTTCATGAATTCAGACACTAGAGTCTTCTAAAAGTGCAGTTTTCCCCAGCCTTAGAAGAAAAGTTAGTCCTGTGTCACTCAACCCAGGACACCAGTGCAAGGGACATTTGTAGAAGGCAGCTGGAGACTGAAAGGCTCTTCCAAAAAAAAATTGTGACTAGATAAGCAGACCTGAATGCATTCAATCTAATATGTGCCTCATTTACACAAAACACCATGAGCCCAATCCTGTTTACTCAGAGTACAGCAGAGGCAACAGCATACATGTTTGAATAGGGTGCTTTAGAATAATACCATGTGTCTTTAGACATGCAAGAACTATTTCCATAATATATAAGGAAAAAATATGTTATAAAATATAACATAAAATATATTTAATCCATCACCAGTGGGTTCATGGAGCCTAAGGATTGGATTTCTTTTTTTCACATTCTTACATCACTGCCTGCATTAATATTAGGCTGGGACTGAAGTGAAAATGAAGTGCCAATTTCAGTATACAAGCTAGGAAAGACAAGCAACCAATTAAAGAGAAAAGAAACCATTTTACCATCCAAAGAGCATTGCAGAAGCTCTTGCTGTCTCTTTCCACACCCCACGAGCCCTGTCGGGAAGCCATTGGTGAGGAGCAGCCTACTACACTAATCCTTGACAAAGGGGAGCGAGGCGGGCCGGGGCAAGGACCAGGGTGGGCTGCTGTGGGGTGTCCAGTGTGCCCCAGCAGAGGGGTGCATGACAAACACATAGTGGCCTGCAGAACAGCCACACCCCATGACCTGGACACAACAAGGCCTTTTCCAGAGGGTCTTCACTCTGCAAATGGCACAGCTCCCAGAACAGCTGTGCATGCTGGGAGCCAAGCAAAATGAGAAAAAAACAGTCATGGGAAAAGTCCAAGAAAGGTGCTGGTTGTCCATTGCCGGCTCTTCTGTGTCACTGCAGAGAGCCTGGCCACCCAGTGTGTCAGCAAATGCCTCAAGCAGTCCCATCCAAGAAGGGCTGTGAGACCATGTTCAGGGCATTTGTTGGTTTACAGAGGATGCAGCATGATGTACCAGCATGGGATGCTCTGCCACCATGCTAACCTTCAGCCTTCCTCCAGGGCAGGTTTCTGTTGAAGTGTGTCCCATGAGTGAGGGGTAGGTGCAGAAAGTGCCTGGGGCCCCTGACTGGAAAGACGCTGAAGATGAGTAAGCAAGGTCAAGTTGTAGGACTGTGTCATGGTTTCGGCCGAATTTACCAAAACCAGACCGACAGATGGCCCTTCCCCTCCCCTCTTCCCCCCCTCAAAAGAGAGAGAGAGGAGAGAAAGAGATAAGGAGATTCAGAAGTTTAGAATGAACTAAACTACTTTAATGAAGAATTAATATTAAAATAAAAATAAAGAAGAAAATAATGAAATAGATACAATATATACAAAACCATATCAAGCTCCCAGGATGACAGTCACGTCACTGGCAGGCACTGGGGAAGTCCCAGACCGGACTCAGCGACGGATGGGAACTGGATTCCAGCTCTGGAGTCAGGAACACACAGATCGGGATCAAAGGCAGATGAACAGACAGAGTCCTCTCTGGACATCGGCCATCGCAGGAAGGGGGCTGACCCTTTGATCCCTCAGCTTTTATACTGAGCATGGGGCAGATGGGATGGAATACCCCAGTTGGTCAGGTTTGGGTCACCTGTCCTGTCCACTCCTCCCCACCGATGTGACCCCTCTACGTTTTTTCCATTTCCGACCCTCTAAGGGGGCAAATAACGAAATTGGCTGACCTTGGTTGTTATAGCAATAAGTATAAGCAAGGGCCTCCCTGCATACCATTCCTTGGCATGGAGCACAAACATTGGTCTTATTCTGAGAACGAGCAGTTTTCTCCACAATATGCCGTTAATTTCAGAGAGTTAGAGGAGGCCTAGCTAGGATGTAAAGTTACAGAACAGAAAATTGGTTTGGTTTTTACTTCAAACTGGGACAGACTGGAAAGTTTCTTACGCGTGCGTTTGGGTCTCAGCAATAACAGCACCCGATCTTATCCAGGAATGCCTCCTTGTCTCCACAGCTTCAGATCAGGGCTGTCTGGCCTCCACCAACACAGAGATGGCTTCCCTGACTCTGGAGCAATTGCAGGGGGAAAAAAATCAGGAGCAAGCCTGTGGAAGTGTTACCTACTGTATTAGCATGAAAATTTGAAATAAAAGATATGTTCTTTATGTGATAAGGAGAGCAGCTGTACTGGTGATGTAGAGAAGCTGTGTCGCGACGGAGGGAAGACAGGGCCACTCAATATGAGTGATCAGCAAGCTTCGTTTATTGATTCACACAGTGGCCTTTTATGTTCTAACATAATTAGCTCATACATATTACAAAGTTAAGCTCATGATTGGTTAGTTCTTAGAAAGATCAACTCCACCCTTGGTTCCTTCTTTACAGTTACTTTCATCCTCTTTTCCCATGCCTGAGCAGCTGCAACCTCTCTGTTATCTTACAACAATTATAGTCAAGGACGAGGTGTCTTTACCAGCCCAGTAGTTACGGGGGCTGAATCCGATGTTTCTCAAGCTTTTGCTCGGCCAGCTGGATCATGTCTACGTGACCCTTCTCAGCTAGCCATTCTCCCACAATTCCCCCGTTTTTATTTTGAATGACACAGGCTTGGTTAAACATCCGTAACACAAGGGTTTTCATACAAGACAACACACAACTCACACAAAGCAATGCTATTAGTACAATGATTAAGACTAGCAATCCCGTCTGTAAAAGGTTTCTCAGCCATCCGGACAGACCCAACCAGTCTCCAAGAGCACCCCTATAAGGCACGTAGTAAATGGGGAGCGGGGTGTTGCTAGGCTTGCACAAAAGCTGGTCGTGTTGAGTGACCGAGCTAAAGTTATCCACACATTTTCTCGTGGGTCAAACATCTCGCTATATGGGATGGCTCTTATGCTTACAACTAAGGCAACTACTATAAAGCTTTCTATACCTAAATTAACCATTTTCTCTGTTTCAACTTCTAAGCAAATAGCATGCACATAATACCTAGGGGTTACAGACCCCACAGACTGTACAATTAATTTCTGTCTTTGCGACCTCATGGTTCACACTCAGGCGCAGCGGTCTCAGTCCGTTGGTTTATGGTGATTAGTCGGGTCACCTTCAGCGGCGACTTCAGGGTGGTCGATGGCAGGCCTTACCCAACGGCTGGGAACCCAGATGATACCTTGTCCCCTCTGGTCCATCGTAAAAGGGGTGATTTGCGAGCAAGGGTCAATCCTCCTACTCCTGCAACCGTGGCATTGCTCGCATAGGTCGGCCATTGAGCCGGCCACTTATGCGTGCTGATTATGGAAATGTCAGCGCCAGTGTCTAGAAGAGCAACAAGTGATATAGTTAGGTTGGCGTATTGCACAGCAACCGGGCGTTGTGGCCTTTGGCGCAAGCCAACAGTTAGTAAGGCCATTTGTCCTGTAGATCCAAAGGCTCCTTGCCCTCGTGGCTGCTCTTGCAGCGGTGGAAGGGCTCCCGCAAGATGTGGTAGGGGAATTAATTGCGCCACCTTGGTGCCTTTAGCGATGAAGAGCGGTGGAAATAACGTGTGGGCCATGATCTGGATCTCACCGTGGTAATCTTTATCAATCAGTCCCACCAACACATTAAGTCCCAGCATGGTGGCCGATGAACGGCCTATAAGTAGTGCTCCGACAGCTTGTCCATTGATACAGATTGGTCCCTGTGTGCCGGTAGCAATGCTGACAGGCTTTGAGTCCAACAGGGTACAATCTACTGCTGCTGCCAGGTCCAAGCCGAGGCTTCCGCTTGTGGCTGGTCTGAGCTGAAGGGATTGAGTGCTGCCGGATATGCAGCCGCTTTTTGTGTCGGCGCGGGGCGGCTCTTCCCGCTGAATCGTCCGTTTCCCGGTTTGGAAGCGCGACATGCAGTCTCATTGTGGTTGTCCGACCGGCAGTTTCTGCACCATACTGAGCCGGCGTTGCAGTTCCGTCTGATGTGTCCAGCAGCGCCGCAACGGTAGCATCGTGGGCGAGGTGATCCAGTAGCATTTAATCGATGAACGGAGGCTTGCAAAGGAGCAAGGGCTGCAAGAACTTGACTCTGCGTAGGCTGCGCGTGTTCCTTTAAACTATTCCCTAGTTCCTTTACTGCCTCAACTAACATTGCCTGTGGCCCTACCGGTACCTGAGCCATCCTTTCTAGTCCTTCCTCGATAGTCCATGTCCCTGGCAATGTAGCCAAGATGTTGCGTGTGGCCGGATTACTATTTTGTATAGCACACTGCTTTAGTATAGTGCCTCTGAGATAATCGGGCACCCCGGCCGCCTGTATGGCGTCTGCTACTCGATCGATAAATAGGCCAAATGGTTCCTCTCTTCCTTGCTTAATACCCATATATGAAGGCACACCTCCAGGTTCCTTAAGACGATCAAAAGCCTGTCTTGCCAATGTCATTGATTCTTTTACTTTATCCGGTCCCATAAGTGCCTGTGCTTCTGGCCGCAGATACAGTCCCACCCCCAATAGCTCATCAAGGGTGACTCCGTGTAACGGATCTCCCGGTTGCCTTACTGTGGCAACTGATTGCTGACAAGCAGCTTGCCAATGCGCATTAAACAACAGCTGCTGGTGTTGTGTCAAAATCAACTTCATAATACTACGTACATCCCCCGGGAGTAATATATTGGTGCCCCAGATAAAGTCTAGCATTTGCCTTGTGGGCTCTCCTTTGATCCCTGAGTCACTCACCGTGGATCGCAACTGAGTTAATAACTTCCAATCTAGGTTCTGAATTGTGGCAGTTATTCGCCCTTGGTCATTTAGCTGGTAAGTTACCGGGAACGCCTCATGTACAATGCTCGAGGCAAATTCTCTATCTCCGGAGGCCATCGCCTCCTCTGCAATTTGCTGCCACATCCTCTGTCTTTCTGTGATAATACTCTGCCCCTCCGTGGAAGGATTATGGCTCATTCCTTTCCCTGCATAACTTTCTTCTGACTTCTCTCCTTTTTCTGTTTCCATCGGGGGGGCCGATGGGTCCTCACTATCTCCAGGTGACTCGGGAGGAGATGGAACAAAGACCGAGTGCTCCCACGTTCCCGCTACCCCTTCAGGGACGACTATAGTGCGAACCGAGGGAGGCAACGGGCAACCCGAGGGAGGGGGAGCTGGCTTTTGTTGCGAGGCAGTTGCACCCGTCCCAGTTAATCCCCCTAACCTTTCAGACGCAGCAGCAGCAGCTCTCTGCTCTGCTTTATGCATCACCAGAGCGTTCGTAACTGCACGCCAAGGCTTCATCAGTTTCTTGGCTAACTTCTCATCATTTATTACTTCATCAAATATTTTATCCCCATATCTCCGCCACTCCTCTTCCTCAAAAACTGTATCGGGATTGGCAAAGAATCCTCTAGCTGCCCCGTAAGCTAATAACTCTGGTAATTCCTTTTTACAATGTAAACCTTCTATGCTCCGCTTTTCTAAAAAGCATTTGAGCAGATCATACGCCGCTTGTCTATTCATACCTTCGTCAGCGCGCTGTTGCAGCCTTCCAGACTTCGGCGGCGCGTAGCCGGCAGGACACTCTCTATAGGTGCTCCAGGGCGCGGGGACCTTTTCCTTTAATCCCTTTCGCTCTCGGGCGCGGGGACCTTTTCCTTTAATCCCTTTCGCCTCCTGCGCTGCTTACAGGACCAGCACTGAGACTCCGTTGACCGTGGCTCGCAGGTTCAGCCCTCTGTAGGGTCCCTGTTCGGGCGCCATTTGTCGCGACGGAGGGAAGACAGGGCCACTCAATATGAGTGATCAGCAAGCTTCGTTTATTGATTCACACAGTGGTCTTTTATGTTCTAACATAATTAGCTCATACATATTACAAAGTTAAGCTCATGATTGGTTAGTTCTTAGAAAGATCAACTCCACCCTTGGTTCCTTCTTTACAGTTACTTTCATCCTCTTTTCCCATGCCTGAGCAGCTGCAACCTCTCTGTTATCTTACAACAATTATAGTCAAGGACGAGGTGTCTTTACCAGCCCAGTAGTTACGGGGGCTGAATCCGATGTTTCTCAAGCTTTTGCTCGGCCAGCTGGATCATGTCTACGTGACCCTTCTCAGCTAGCCATTCTCCCACAAAGCTGCGTGCCTGGCTGGGGCTCGCAGACCTTAGGACTGCAGGATGTTTCATTCTCGTTACCACAGGCAAGCAAACTGTTAAACTCATTGTGCTTTACTTAATGACTAAGATAAACTTTGTAGAGGGGATGGTTTCACTTCCAAGCTGTGGCTGCCCATGCTTCGCAGCACCAAGGGTCCATGCCATGGGGATGGGGTTCACTTTTCTCTGGGGGACAGGGGTTTTGGGCGCTGGGGTCCAATCACCTTAGGGTTGCCAGGCCGCTCTCTGCCTGCCATGGCTGCCTATGTCCCATTGCCACCCCTGCCCCCATCTGAAGAGTGAATTAATAACCAGGAAATGAGACAGTAATGGGGTCCAGAGGGGTCTCAGCTTTTGAATGTCACAGCAAGCATGCAGCATGGGAAAGTAAAGGTTTCTTTCCATCCTTATGTTTACTGCTGTCTGTGCATTGACTTGTTTCCTGATTTGAGCCATGACTTGAAAAGAATTCAGGCTCCAGCAAATTTTGCATAATGCTTCAATGTGGCCTCTGGGATTGAATAAGGGCAAATCTATTCTACTGTTGCAACCCTGGCACAGCCCTAATGAGGAGCATTTATGCTGGTGGCCCCCATGCTTGGCTGTAGCACGCAGGCGGCGTGGCCAGATGCAGGTCTGCCCTGAGGGGTATAGCGCCCCACGCACCCCACCTCACCTGTGCCAGGCAAAGGCTGCCTGTTGGACATGTCCGCACCAGACAGAAGAGGACAGCAGAAGACACCGAGTCCTCTCCTGGGTTTTGGCAAAATTAGTCCTTAATTTATTTGGGGGGGGAAATCAGGCTCCTGCAGTAAAAGTGAGAAAGGGTATCCTTTGCCTTGGTTGGTACAGGCAATGAGAATCCTGCTGTCTAGCTATTTAGGGATCAATGGTGAGCCTGTAAGGACAGACTGCGCTTACTAAGGAGGGCGATCACAGTGATGGATTTTAATAATTAAAATGATTTTATAACAAAGAAACAAAGGAAGATGATCTTTCTTTTCGTCTCTTTCTTGTGAGCAATATCAGCTTTGCAGATATTGATTCTTCTTGCTTGGGTGGACTTTATTTATCTTCTATCACGGACACGAATGCTTAATTTTGGTAAATTCTATTTTAGCCTTTTTGCCTTCATCTTTTTCCCTTTTAAATGGTCAGCAATGGAAGTTCATATTTCCCTTCTTTGCTCAAGCAATGATGGTACAGTTTGTCATGAGCTGCAATCATGACAATCATTTGATTCAAAGTATCTCAGCTTCAGCATACAGTCACCAAGCCCAGGAGTGAAAAGCACTAACAATGGGAAACTAAAACCTGCCTCCGACACTTGATAAGATTATTATAGAGCACAAAAAGCTTTTGCTTTCTTTTCTGCTGCTTTGCAGACTTCATAAGGCCCCACTCAGATTTCTGCATAGTTAATTTGTCGGTTTATAAATTACCACATTACGTTAATGCTGAATGCTTTAAAAGACAAACACATCCACAGAGGGCCTGAATATTTGAAGTGTTTTAGTACTATAGGGAAATAATTTTGTTGTAAAGCTGTGGCAGATATAGAAGTGCTAGGGGATACATGACCATTTCATCAGGATGGTGTTGATGATGGCCTATGAACATCCAAGGGAGGAAATAATCTTTTATCACTATTGTGTAGCATGCAGGTCCAGATGGAGGATAAAATATGCATGAGTTGCCTGCAGCTCTGAAAATAATTATACTCATTTGCCAGAAACATAGAAGGTGCATCCAACCAAGTTACCACCCGTCATAGTGACACTCTGTTTGCATACTGATGAAGTTTAAAGCTAGAGACAATGGTGTTGGTATCAATAGCGGAGGGGGCTGGGAATCACTAGTTCTATAGGATTAATAGCGCCATCATTTTATATTATGCAGCATTTCGCTTATATTGCATATCAAAAAACTCCTGGCACTGATGCTCACCTAGCTGTTTACAAGATTGTTTGGTTTAAGACTCCAAACATTACAAGAGATTATGGGGAGAGAAAACTATTGTACCCACCCCCTGCGAAGGGCTTATCAACAATTATGTGCAATGCGCTATGAATGTGTACACAGAACTATGTGTGCGTGTGTGTATGGCAGGGGAGTCACACATGCTACGCACACTTGCAGTATCTCTCTTCTTCTCCAGAAGACTGCACTGGAATATGAGTGAAAGATAATATGCACATGCTAAGCTCTGGTGCCACTGCAGAGTGGCACCAATGGGTTTTTAAAGCGTAGAATGAGAATGAATACAAGTAGGACCCATGAGAATAATTCTTTATATTACAATCAGCACTGCTTATATGTAGTTGATTTAATATTAGAAATCAGCAATAAAGAATAAACACTTTGTTATTTAATCCTTACCAAGTGAAAAAGAAAATTATTTTGGAATACTTCTTCCAGGATTAGATACATTATTTAAAAATGTAATTGTTTTGGGGCATTATTCAGTTTTAAATAACCATCAAGTACAATAACCAATCAATGCTATCATAAAATGAGATTATTTCTGCTATTTCTTTAAATATTTAATTCAAGTTATACATACATATAGACACTATGATGTATGCATAATATGCATATATGTCATTGCTATTCCAGTACTCCTTGCGTTCCTTAAAACATCCATGGTAAAGTACTGTCTCAATATGTTTTTGCCTATGTGCTTGTTATCACATATCTAGTTAAAGTATGCCTCAAAAAATATTATAAAATAAACCCTGAAGTATTTATTTTATTCATTTATTTATATAGGACCTTTTCCTATTCTAATAAAGAACCTTAGGTACAGCTGCAAACATTAAGAAAAGAATGTTAACATAGCACGTACCCAAGTTTAGGCAGATTAACATCTTGCTTATGTATAAAATGCATCTTTTATATTTTTTCCTGGCTACTCTATAGTATACTGCAAGCTAGAGGAAACATCTAATAAAAATGGGTAAAGCAGTTATGTTTTATAAAAATATAGTTTAGACTTCCAATTTTATTTTAGTTCTGGTAAAACTAGTATGTAATCATAATAATGACACAAGGACCCAAGATGATCTCTGATGTAATTCCATAGATCATTTGTGTGATGCCAGCAATGAATCAGGCCCATGTGTTTGATAGAATTTCAACAGTTTGATACTTTGTGCTTTCAAGGTTTTAAAAAATATTTTTGGAAGAAAAATGTATGATGGAGTAATGAAAGTGTGCTTGCTCAACACTGTAGCAGATTGATCTGGAAAGTATACCACCATGCAAAATTAATTCTTATCTTGTATAAACTAAAAAGAGCAGAGGAACTATGGACTTTGTGGTCTCACTGCTTGTGGACCCATTTCCTTTTCTTAGTGACACATTTCACTAAGTGATAATGCAATTTTTATAAAGTCCGGCTCTCATCAGAGGCTGCAGGACAGCATACACTAATGCTTTCATTAGTGTACACTGTCCTATTAACATGTACTGTATGCTAGTATACAGAGACTCCTGGCATTCGGATGGTTAATGTATCACAGAAAATATCTTCTGGTTATTTGGCCAGCAAAAAGCAAAGATGGTGACTTGAATAAAGAAAAATCTAGAAATTGAGATGCACCAAGATGAGACCTGTAGAGTAAATTCCAGGGTGTCATGGTTCAACCCCAGCTGACAACTAGGATCACGCAGCTCTTCACTCACTTACCTCCCCACTCCCAGTAGGATAGGGAGAAGAGGGAGAAAAAGGAAAAAAAACTTGTGGGTTGCGATAAAGACAATATAACAGAACAGTAACGGAGAAGAAAATAACAATAATAATGGTATAAGAATGTACAAAACTGTGATCTATTTATTGTCCAGCCCATTCCGAGCAGAGACTGCGGATTCCTGCCCCCTGGCCAACTCCCATTTATATACTGAGCATGACATCTATGGTATGGAATATTCCTTTGGTCAGTTTGTCCTGTCTATGCTCCCTCTCAGCTTCTATGGGAAACTGAAAAAGTCCTTGACTTAATATAAGCATTACTTAGCGACAACTAAAGCAATATGTGTTATCAACATTATTCTCATACTAAATCCAAACCACAGCAGCTACTAGGAAGAAAATTAACTCTGTCCCATCTGAAACCAGGACACAAGGCCAAAAGGATTTCAAAAATACTTAATTGAAATAAGGATAGCATAAAGCAATTAAAACTTCATTATGAAGAATGATTCCTTTATCAATGATCTGGACAAGAGGATCGAGTGCACCCTCAGTAAGTTTGCAGACAACACCAAGTTAGGTGGGAGTGTTGACCTGCTTGAGGGTAGAAAGGCTTTGCACAGGGATCTGGACAGGATGGATCGATGGGCCAAGGCCAATGGGATGAGGTTCAATAAGGCCAAGTGCCAGGTCCTGCACTTGGGTCACAACAACCCCATGCTGCATTACAGGCTTGGGGAAGCGTGGCTGGAAAGCTGCCTGGCAGAAAAGGACCTGGGGGTGTTGGTCAACTATTGGCTGAACATGAGCCAGCAGTGTGTCCAGGTGGCCAAGAAGGCCAACAGCATCCTGGCCTGTATCAGGAACAGCGTGGTGAGTAGGACTCGGGAGGTGATCGTCCCCCTGTACTCGGCACTGGTGAGGCCCCACCTCGAGTACTGTGTCCAGTTTTGGGCCCCTTACCACAAAAAAGACATTGAGGTGCTGGAGCGAGTCCAGAGAAGGGCAACAAAGCTGGTGAGGGGTCTGGAGAACAAGTCCTATGAAGAAAGGCTGAGGGAGCTGGGGTTGTTCAGCCTAGAGAAAAGGAGGCTGAGGGGAGACCTTATCACTCTCTACAACTACCTGAAAGGAGGTTGTAGAGAGGCAGGGGTTGGTCTCTTCTCCAAAGTCACAAGCGATAGGACAAGAGGGAATGGCCTCAAGCTGCGCCAGGGGAGGTTCAGATTGGATATTAGGAAAAATTTTTACACTGAAAGGGTTATTAAGCATTGGAATGGGCTGCCCAGGGAAGTGGTTGAGGCACCATCCCTGGAGGTATTCAAAAGACGGGTTGGCATAGTGCTGCGTGACATGGTTAAGTGATGGGGTTTTTTTATCAGAGTTAGGTTGATGGTTGGACTAGATGATCTTAAAGGTCCCTTCCAACCTAGACAATTCTATGATTCTATGAGACATTTCTACTGGAAAAGCCAAATGACATCAAGAGATATTTTCAGAGCTAATTTGACAACATAATCCAACATCTAAATGGAAAAAAACCCCACAAACCCTGCAACAAAAAAATGAGTTAAAATCACACCAAACATAAAACGTGACTTTACACAGTATTTCTGCAGCCATAATATCTCTCAGTCAGCAAGCTAGGCCAGTTCTGTGACTGGGTGCTATATCAAGGTGGACAGGGGGTTCCCGTAGCCAGGGAAACCCGAGGAAGAGCAAAGAGCCCTGCCAGGACCTGGCAGCTCTCACGAGCAAGGCTGACCTGATGAAGAGGGTGTTGCTGGAAGCAACCGCGGGAGATTTAAACGGCCCTAGGGAGTGCTAGCAACTAGAGTGGGCAGTCAGGGTGTAGTGCGGCAGTTTGTGCAGAAGGGCGCTGCACCTTGCTTGTTGGTCCGCAGCCCAGGGAAGTGCTCAAGGTCTCTGACAAAATGGTTGGCACTCGTTTTAGAGCTAAAACCAGTGCTCCTACACAGAAAGCCCCTCAGATGTCTGATGCATCCACCCAGACGGAACTGGTAAGGAGGGAGACTTCAGTACAGGTGGTAGGTTGCAGTGAGTGCCCAGACCCTTCTCCTTCTCCTGGCAGAAAGGTAAGTACTTGCACATGGTGTGCACAGGTAAATCTTTTACGTCAGGTGGCTGAGTTACAAGAAACAGTTAAAAAGTTGCGTAGTATCAGAGGAGCTGAGATGAAAATAGATAGGTGGTTTCAGAACCATGTTCCTGTAGCAGATAACACTGAGAATGAGGCACCTTGGACCCTGGTGATCCACAAAAGCAGGACTACCCTTCAGCCCCCACCCTCTGGCATCAAAACAAAAAAAAAAAATATGAAGCTTTAGCAGCTACAGACACCCAGGAGCAAAGTCTGACAGGAGGACCTGCACTGGCAGCACACAGTAGACATGGAAAAAAACAATGGTGAGTGCTAGTAGTGGGTGACTCCCTGTTAAAGGGCACCGAGGCGCCCATCTGCCATCCTGACAGGGGGTCACGTGAGGTATGCTGCTTCCCAGGAGCTAAGGTTTGAGATGTTGCTGACAGGGTGCCACATCTTGTCAAGAACATGGACTACTACCCACTGTTACTCTTTCATGTGGGCATGAATGACACTGCAAGCCAGAACCTGGGCAGAATTAAGGAAGACTATAAAGCCCTGGGGGTGCAAGTGAAAAAAAAATTGGCGCCCAGGTCATCTTCTCCATTTTACCAGCCAGAGGAAAGGGAGCAGCCAGAAATGGGCGGATAATGCGTATCAGCTCCTGGCTACGTGGCTGGTGCCATTGTGAGGGTTTTGGGTTTTTATGACAATGGGATATTCTTTGATGATTATGGCGTGTTAGAGAGGGATGGGATCCACTTGTCTAGAAGGGGCAAGGGAATCTTTGGCTGTGTTGAGAGCTTATGGGTAAGAATTAAGGTGCAGGCTAATATAGGAGACACTGTTGTGGGTGTTTACTACAGACCACCGGATCAGGAGGAAGTCAATGAGGCCTTCTACAGAAAGCTGGAAATAGCCTCACAATCTCAGGTCCTGGTTCTCATGGGGGACTTCAACCACCCTGGCATTTGCTGGAAAGACAACACAGCCAGGCACACACAGTCCCAGAGATTTTTGCAGAGCATTGATGATAACTTCTTGACACAGGTGGTAGAGGAACCAATGAGGAGAGGTGCTCTGCTGGACCTTGTACTGACAAACAAAGAAGGACTAGTTGGGGACGTGAAGGTCGGGGGTAGCCTTGGCTGCAGTGACCATGAGATGGTGGAGTTCAGGATCCTGTGTGGAAGAAGCAGGGCAAAAAGTAGAATTACAACCCTAAACTTCAGGAGAGCTGACTTTGGCCTCTTCAAAGACCTACTTGGAGGAATCCCATAGGCTAAGGCTCTAGAAGGAAGTGGGGTGCAAGAGAGCTGGTTAATATTCAAACACCACTTCCTCCAAGCTCAAGATTGGTGCATCCCTAGGAGCAAGAAATCAGGCAAAGGAGGCAGGAGACCTGCATGGATGAGCAGGGAGCTTCTGGAAAAACTCAGATGGAAGAAGGAAGTTTATAGAATATGGAAAAAAGGACTGGCCACTTGGGAGAAGTATAGGAGCACTGTCAGAGTATGCAGGGATGCAATGAGGAAGGCTAAGGCCCGCTCAGAATTAAACCTGGCAAGGGATGTCGAGGACAATAAGAAGGGCTTCTTCAAGTATATCAGCAGTAAAAGGAAGACTAGGGAAAATGTGGGCCTGCTGCTGAATGAGGTAGGTGCCCTGATGATGGAGGATGCAGAGAAAGCAGAGCTACTGAATGCCGTCCTTGCTTCAGTCTTTACTGCTAAAGCCGACCCTCAGGAATCCCAGACCCTGGAGTAAGGAAGACTCTCCCTCAATTGAGGAGGATCAGGTTAGAGATCGTTTAGGAAAACTTGACATCCATAAATCTATGGGCCCTGATGGGGTACACCTGCAAGTGCTGAGGGAACTGTTATTGTGAAGCCGCTTTCCATCATCTTTGAAAAGTCATGGAGAACAGGAGAGGTGCCTGAGGACTGGAGGAAAGCTAATGTCATGCCAGTCTTGGAAAAGGGCAAGAAGGAGGATCCAGGAAACTACAGACCGGTCAGCCTCACCTCCATCCCTGGAAAGGTAATGGAACAGCTCATCCTGGATGTCATCTCTAAGCATGTAGAAGACAAAAAGGTCATTGGGAATGGTCAGCATGGATTCACCAAGGGAAAATCATGCTTGACCAATCTGATGATAGCCTTCTAGGATAGAATGATTGGCTGGGTGGATGAGGGGAGAGCAGTGGATTTTGTCTTCCTTGACTTCAGCAAGGCTTTTGACACTGTCTCCCATAACATCCTCATAGGCAAGCTTAGGAAGTGTGGGTTAGATGAGTGGACAGTGAGGTGGATTGAGAACTGGCTGAATGGCAGAGCTCAGAGGGTTGTGATCAGTGGTGCAGAGTCCAGTTGGAGGCCTGTAACTAGTGGTGTTCCCCAGGGGTCGGTACTGGGTCCGGTCTTGTTCAACATATTCATCAACAACCTGGATGAGGGGACAGAGTGTACCCTCAGCAAGTTTGCTGATGATACAAAACTGGGAGGGGTGGCTGACACCAGAAGGCTGTGCTGCTGTACAGGAAGACCTGGACAGGCTGGAGAGCTGGGCAGAGAGGAACCTGATGAAATTCAACAAGGGCAAGTGTAGGGTGCTGCACCTGGGGAGGAATAACCCCATGCACTGGTACAGGTTGGGGGCTGACCTGCTGGAGAGCAGCTCTATGGAGTGACACCTAGGAGTCCTGGTGGACAAGTTGACCATGAGGCAGCAATGTGCCCTTGTGACCAAGAAGGCCAGTGGTCTCCTGGGCTGCATTAAAAAGAGTGTGGCCAGCAGGGATTTTGTCCTCCCCATCTACTCTGTCCTGGTGAGGCCGCATCTGGAGTACTGTGTCCAGTTCTGGGCCCCCCAGTTCAAGAAGGACAGGGAACTGCTGGAGTCCAGTGGAAGGCTACGAAGATGATCAAGGGAATGGAGCACCTCTCTTATGAGGAAAGGCTGAGACTTGGGTCTATTTAGCCTGGAGAAGAGAAGACGGAGAGGGGACCTCATCAATGCTTATAAATATCTAATGGGTGAGTGTCAAGAGGATGGGGCCAGACTCCTTTCAGTGGTGCCCGGGGACAAGACAATGGGCAATGGACACAAACTGGAACACAGGAAGTTCTGTCTCATCGCGAGGAAAAACTTCTTTACTTTGAGGGTGCCAGAGCACTGGAACAGGCTGCCCAGAGAGGTTGTGGAGTCTCCTTCTCTGGAGATATTCAAAACCCACCTGGATGCATTCCTGTCAACCTGCTCTAGGTGAATCTGCTTTGGCAAGGGGGTTGGACTAGATGATCTCCAAAGGTCCCTTCCTACTCCTATGATTCTGTGATTCTAACAGAGTTACTCAGATGAGTAACTAAGCATAAGGGCAAGGCAGATGTAGTTGAAGGCAGGTTTCATAAGGGGACCTTCTGAGGCATAGGGGACACACAAATCTCATCCCTGGAGGTTTCCTTCTTTCCTCAGGAGCCTGGCCAGTTGTCAGCTTGTCCCTAATCCCCTTTTCCTGTGAAAAGCTGTTGCGGAGTTGGCAAAAGGGTAAGCTCAGCTACTATATGACTTGCTGGGGTATTTCCCCGTGGGAAGCGGTACCTCCAAGGGGCTCTGAAATGCAGCAGTGGAACCAGCTCCTGCATCATACACTGATCTAAATGAAGCACAAGTCAATAGATACCTTGATTCTGTCCAGTTGCTGAACAATACCTGCCACTACCTATAGAATGAACCTCAGAAAAATTCCTGAGCAGTTAAAAGCAGTATCATGAAATTGTTGGATGTAGCAAGGATAACTGGAGATGGTTTAGACAGGACTTTTCCCCATCTCTCCAAGCTGTAACCAGCAATAAGGAAGGGGGCAGATCATCAGAAAGCAATTTTATTTCTGGCAATTAGTGGTTCTTAGGCTATTGAATGTTCTTAATAGTTTTGAGTTAACTCATGCAATGAGTGCTAACCATGAAACTCATACATAAATTTGAGGAATACTGCACTCTGTATAAATGTATTGGCTTTCATATGGTTTATATGTTTTTAAATAGAGGCAACAGGAAAAATGGGAGAAAACAAAAGTCTTCTGATGATTGAACCTCACGGGGGCAATCTCGTTGTTGGGCTTGAGGGGTTAACTGTGTCTCTGATTAGGGATGAAGTCCTTGTGCCAGACACTGAGGAACCAGGGGACCCAGAAATGACTTTTGACAAGACAATTAGACTTTGCCAGGCAAATGTAATCAGCTGCTTCCATCTGAAGCTGAGGGCAAGTGGAGAGTGCTGTATACCATGAGCACTGGGAGATTCAAAACAGCACAAAAATAGATAAGTGGCAGAAAGTCACCAGGATCGAAGCTGGAATTGATTAAAAACTAGCATTGATCTAAATACACTATGGCAAAGTACACAAGTCAAGACAGTGCCCAGCATTTAAAAATGGATGTGTTACAATGGGTTACACAGCTTCAAAAAATTTCCAAGGATTTGCATAGTGCTCTGCTTAGAGAGGATGACAACAGCACCATTAGCTCACAGAAAATCCTCTGCAAAGCATTCGCTAGTATCACAGCTCAGGGCAAATGGACCATTAACTTACACTAGACATACAGAAATGCTGGCTGGGAGGAGACATCTAATCCAGCCTTCTGCTCAAAGCAGGACTTTAACCTGCACCAGATCAGGTCAGCCATGGCTTTATCTACTCTGGTCCCAAAAACCTGCAAGGATGGAGAATCACCAGTATCTCTCAGTAACCTGTCCCAGGGCTGCGCTGCCCTCCTTGTCAAACTGATCTCAGATGGATCATTCAATAATAACAGGATGGGAACATGTGCCCACAGTGTTAGAAACTGTGATGTGAGCATGACAAGGAAAGCACAGGCAGCAAAGGTGACTAATACAACTGAAGACTTACAGGGTAGTCTTTTTTTTTTTTTGAACAGGGATTTTTTTGATCAAGGATATCTGAGGCATGAAGGCAAACCTTAATAAGCGTTTGCAACACTGAGGTCTCACTCTGAGCTAAAGTCTTTCTTATTCACAGATGCTTCTGAAGAGCATGCTAGTGCTGTGCTCATACCTCTGTAAGGTCATATCTGGATAGTTTTAATGTATATGCCGTAGATATCAATAAAAACTGGAAGTCAGTACACTTACATGGACAAGGATGCTTAGTCCTCACATGAAAAGGTTTCAGAACTTTATTTCTGAGGCCAACGTCAGTGATGAGTGATCATACAACATTCTTCGTGATGACCAAAATGAACTTCACAAATGTTATCCAAGACTAAAGGGATTTCATTTTCTCTGAAGACTTATGACTTGCTCTTTGAATGCAATCCTGGGAGAGATCTGGCTATTGTAAAAGCACTTGGTAGGGCATTTGACAATAACAGTAGAACAAAATCCAGAGAAAGATTTCATATATGTATCAACCAGCTTAAAAAAAAAAACTCAAATGAAATATGGATTCTGAATGCTAGAGATACAGCTGGAAATGAGACCAGACTGGTGGTGTTACATGAAAAGTGGAGTTTCTGTAATGTGTTTATGTCTCTCGGGAAAAGGTAAAAACATAGGCATGTCACAGATTGTTTCCACTATAAAAGGCAATATAACTAAAGATGTGATCATGCATATCACAGATATTATTACTAGACATAGAAACATTGACATTATAATGTCTGAAAAAGGTTGCTTATGTTTGTAAAGTAGGACTTTCAAGCAAGGAAGCCCTTGTTTAGACAAGGTAATCACTAGTCCCTGTTATCTTTCATTTGGTTTGGTGGAAAACAGTACCAAAATATTAAACTTATATTTGTTTGTCATGATTATTTACTGCTTCTATTATAGAACATTATCAAGGAAGCATGAGTCGCCCCATACTGCCATTCTAGTCAACAAAACCCTGAAAAAAACCTGAATGCTTGTGTTGCTAGAAGGTTATCTTAGCTTCACTGGAGATTTGCAGAAATACAAAAACACAGACGAGAGAAAACAAAACAAAACAATGATGATTTGGGATCCAAGAAACTATGTCCATTTGAAACTCCGGCTGCAAACAGTAGGAAGAGCTGCTGTAGTGTGAGGGTGTCTCCTAAAATGGACACAAACTGCTGACTGTAGCTGAGCCGTTCTCCCAATCACAGAAGCCACATAGAGAAGGGATGCTGAATTAAGTGTTTTGTCAAGGAAAGATGTCACACGAATTTCAGTCATTCTTGCTCAAGACAGCTGAGAACAGGAGAATGGTTTGGACAGGGCTAGCAACTCTAGTTAGTTTAGTTAATACATAATACAGGTTATAAGAATTTGAAATGTTGTATCAGAATGACTGTTAACTATCCTGGTTTGAGGTAAAACAGAAAGAATTTTCTGTTCAGTAATTTTAATTTTTAGCTAAGCCTCTTCTAACTAACTGAACTCTGAAATTAACAGCATATTGTGCAGACACCATTCGCTCATAGAGTGATGAGACCTGATTGTTTCTAATTTATACCAAGGAATGGTATGCAGAGAGGCTCTTGTTTATACTTATTGCTATAACAACCACGGTCAGCTACCTTTGTTATTTGCCCTGTTGGAGGGCCGGAAGTGGAAAAGTGTAGAGGGGTCTGTCCTGGTTCTGGCAGGGATAGGGTTAATTCTCCCCAGGATCTAGCAGCCGGGAGCCGGCCGAGGGGGCAGGAAGTCTACACTGGGAGCGGGCTGGGGCGTCCCAGGTGCGGTCGGTGAGCGGCGGTATCGTAATCGTGTTTGTATATTCCTCTATCCATGTTACTGTTATCATTTTCTTGTTCACTTTGCTGTTCTGTTAAACTGCCTTTGTCCCAACCCACGAGTTTTGCCTGTTTCTTCTAATTCTCCCTTCACGGCTGGGGGGGGGGGGAGGGGGGCTGAGGGAGCAGATGCGTGGTTCTTTGTTGCTGAGGCTAAATCACGACAGTCCTTTTTGGTGCCCAACGTGGGGCACTCGGAGGGTTGAGATAACAATAAATCTAACCAGAGCTTGTTAAAACGAATTTGTTGTGTGCTTTTATTGTATTAGTTGAATAGCCGCCGGTCATCATGTTGCTTTCTTTGTTCTTGTGGCTCTGCTATGTAAATTCCTATATGGTTTATGTACTCCCCTCGATACTGCTTGTCACCTCTGGGAGAGGGATCAGGATTATGATTTTGCTGTCCTGTGTAATATTAATTTAGGATATGATAGCACCACTGTTCAGATGGTTATGGGGGGGGGGGGGTGTTTATGTGGTATTGTTGTCCTGGCCATACCTCAGGTGCTGTCTCTTGGAATGTATTAATAATCACACCCAATCTATGGGGGAAACGGGGGGATACTTTCCCCAGCTCTTCCATCTCCCTTTTCTCCTTCGGGCCAGGTGTGACAGCTTTTGAGAATTTTGAATATCCTTGGGATGCTGAAACCAGCCTGGTCCTATTGTTATGTCTCCTGAATGTGTTTCAGGTCTTGTTTAGGGTCAAACAACTATTTAAGACTACCACCCAGAGATCTGCCCCGAGGCTGGAGAGTCATGGGTGGCATGGCATGTGGGAGAATATGGGCAGGTATCTAGAGAGCTTCTCACCTCCAATGGTTTTGGACTTCACCCACGAACAACTACAGGACCCTGTTAAAGTGATAGAAGATTTGAAAGGAAAATGCTGTGGCTATTCCAGAGAGGCACAACTCATGGCACTGTGCTGGGCCCTGGCCAGTATCTACCAGACACTGCTCCACATTGTGCAGCATCTTCAGGAGAAAGAGAGGGAAACCAGGCCGACAGACACTGTGGCTACTCCAACCCCTGCAACGGACACTGCGGCAGACACTGCGGCCACTCCAACCCCAGTGGCAGGCACTGTGGCTGAACCAGAAATCCAACCCATGCCCTTATCAGTTGCCCCTATAGAGAAGAAATACACCAAGAAATCAGTTTGCTTGGTAAGGGATGACAATGAACCAGGGCCATCATGAGAACAGGAGGAAGAGGCAGAACCAGAAATAACCACTCGATCCCTATCCTTGAGCGAGCTGCGAGATATGAGAAAGGATTTCAGCCGACTTCCAGGCGAGCACATTGTCACTTGGCTGCTGCGATGCTGGGATAATGGGGCCAGTAGCCTTGAAAAAGAAGGTAGGGAAGCCAGGCAGCTGGGATCTCTGTCTAGGGAAGGGAGCATTGACAAGGCGATGGGGAAAAAGACACAAGCCCTCAGCCTCTGGAGGCGACTCCTGTCAGGCGTGAGGGAAAGGTATCCCTTCAGTGAAGATGTTGTATGTCATCCAATCAAGTGGACCACCATGGAGAGAGGTATCCAGTACCTGAGAGAATTAGCCATGTGGGAGATGATTTATTATGACCCGGACAATGCACAGTTACCCACAGATCCTGATGAGGTCTAATGTAAAAGGTCCATGTGGCGGAAGTTTGTACGAAGCGCCCCATCGTCATATGCCAACTCATTGGCAGGAATGGAATGGAGAGGCAAAGAGGGACCAATGGTGGATAAGGTGGCTGGCCGACTCCGGCGATACAAAGAAAGTCTCTCTCCCCCCCTCATCTCAGCTGTGGAGAAACTGTCCTGGAAGGTCCAGCAACTTGAAGAGAATATGTCCTACTCCCCACCTGTACAGGCCAGTATCTCAGCTATTAGGAATAGGCGTTTCCCTACTCGAGAGAGAGAATATAGAGGACACACACCATGGGGCACCCTGTGGTTTTACCTGGGTGACAATGGAGAGGACATGAGGAAGTGGGATGGACAACCTACCTCAATCCTATGGGTACAGGAGTTGCAAGGGAGAACAACAATGAAAGGGGATCCCTCCAGGAAAAGTGCCACCTCAGTTTCCAGCGGGCAGTTCCCCAGTCAGAGTAGAATGCCTGATCTTGCTTCTGATCCTCTTGAAGGAGCATCCAAGTCATTTCTTCAAGAAGTGAGTAACAGATACTATGACCAGGATTAGAGGGGCCCTGCCTCCAGCCAGGCGGGGGAAAGGGACAACTGGGTTTATTGGATGGTGCGGCCTTGCACATCAGACCCACAGGAGTATAAGGCTCTAGTGGACACAGGCGCACAGTGTACCCTACTAACATCAAGCTATGAAGGGGCAGAACCCATTTGTATTTCTGGAGTGACAGGAGGATCCCAAGAGTTGACTGTACTGGAAGCTGAGGTGAGCCTAACTGGGAATGAGTGGCAAAAGCATCCCATTGTGACTGGCCCAGACGCTCCATGCATCCTTGGTATAGATTACCTCAGGAGAGGGTATTTTAAGGACCCAAAAGGGTACCAGTGGGCTTTTGGCATAGCTGCCTTGGAGGCGGAGGAAGTTAAACAGTTGTCTCCCTTGCCTGGTCTGTCAGAGGACCCTTCTGTTGTGGGGTTGTTGAGGGTTGAAGAACAACAGGTGGCGATTGCTACTACAACGGTGCATTGGTGGCAATATCGCACTAATCAAGACTCTCTGATTCCCATCCATAAGCTGATTCATCAACTAGAGACCCAAGGAGTGATCAACAAGACTTGCTCACCCTTTAATAGTACCATATGGCCAGTGCAAAAATCTAATGGAGAGTGGAGGCTAACTGTAGACTATCATGGCCTGAATGAAGTCACGCCACCACTGACTGCTGCCATGCCAGACGTTAGAACTTCAATATGACCTGGAGTCCAAGGCAGCCAAGTGCTATGCCACAATTGATATCGCTAATGCATTCTTCTCAATCCCTCTGGCAGTAGAGTGCAGGTCACAGTTTGCTTTCACCTGGAGGGGTGTCCAGTACACCTGAAATCGGCTGCCCCAGGGGTGGAAACGCAGCCCCGCCATTGGCCATGGACTGATCCAGACTGCACTGGAACAGGGTGAAGCTCTGGAACATCTGCAGTACATTGACGACATCATCGTATGGGGCAACACAGCAGAAGGAGTTTTTGAGAAGGGGAATAAATGAGTTCAAATCCTTCTGAAAGCTGGTTTTGCCATTAAACCAAAGTAAGGTGAAGGGACCTGCACAGGAGATCCTGTTTTTAGGAATAAAATGGCAAGATGGCCACCGTCAGATCCCAATGGACGTGATCAATAAAATCGCAACTATGTCTCCACCAACTAGTAAAAAGGAAACACATGCTTTCTTAGGCGTTGTGGGTTTTTGGAGGATGCATATCCCAGATTACAGTCTGATTGTGAGCCCTCTCTATCAAGTGACCCAGAAGAAGAACAATACATCAGCCGGGAGCTGGCCAAGGGAGGGGGCAGGAAGGGGGCTGGGGAGTGGGCTGGGGTGCCCCAATTGGAGTTGGCAAGCGGCGTATCATAATCGTGGTTGTATATTTCTCTCAGTGTTATTGTTGTTGTTTTCTTGTTCCCTTTGCTGTTCTGTTAAACTGCCTTTGTCTCAACCCATGAGTTTTGCCTTTTTCTTCTGATTATCCTCTCATGGCCGTGGCGGGGGGGGTGTGGGGGTGGGGTGTGGTTAGGGGGTGGCTGGTTATTTGTTGCTGTCTGAGGCTAAACCAGGACACAAGGTCAGTGAAGAAGAAGGGGGAGATGGTGCTCCAGGCACTGGAGCAGAGATTCCCCTGCAGCCCATGATGCAGATCATGGTGAGGCAGACTGTGCCCCTGCAGCCCATCAAGGTCCATGGTGGAACAGATGTCTACCTGAAGCCCATGGAGGATGCCATGCCAGAGCAGGTGCATGCGCCTGAAGGAGGCTATGACACTGTGGGAAGCCCATGCTGGAGCAGGTTTGCTGGCAGGACCTGTGACCCCGTGGGGGACCTACACTGGAGTAGTTCCTGAAGAACTGCATCCTGTGGGAAGGACTCACATTGGAGAAGTTTGTGGAGGACTGTTTCCTATGGGAGGGAACTCATGCTGGAGCAGGGGAAGAGTGTGAGAAAGGAGCAGCGGAGACAATGTGTGATGAACTGACCGCAACCCCCATTCCCCGTCTCCTTGTGCCGCTCAGGGGGAGGAGGTAATTTTCTAATCGAGAATGAAGTTGAGCCCAGGAAGAAGGGAGGGGTTGGGGGGAAGGTGTTTTAAGATTTGTTTCTATTTCTCATTACCCTACTCTGATTTGATTGGCAATAAATTTAATTAGTTTCCCTGAGTTGAGTCTGTTTTGCCCATGACAGTAATTGGTGAGTGATCTCCCTGTCCTTATCTTGACCCACAAGCCTTTTGTTACATTTTCTCTCCCCTGTCCTGATGAGGAAGGGAGTGATAGAGTGGCTTTCGTGGGCACCTGGTGTCCAGCCACGGTCAACCCACTGCAGGTGCTTTGGAGGATCTCTTCCCTCCAGGAGAGAGCTGAGCGCCATGAACAGAAAGTATAGGGAAAGCTCCTGCTGTGTTCAGCTGAATTAGACAATTAAAGTAGAGAAGGGCAAGGAATTTCTTGATTACTTGGTTAATTCAAAGGTCTGTGCATTTGGGGATTTTCTTATCCAGAATAAATGTAGCCTATTTTTAAACATTTCTCTTTCCTTTGCACCTTTAAGTAAGCAGCATCTATACTGTTTGAACATATTGTTTAAAAAAATTCTCCTGTGTTACTGGGGTCACTGGAGTTATTAAGGAAAGAAAATTGTCTCTTTTAACTCTCATTACTAATCAGGCAATAGAAAGCTCCATCCCTCCATTGATTTAGATTGATGCCTTAGTTTCAGTATTATTAATTAAATGAGTTATTGTACACCAGTTTAGTGGTAGCTAAATCCCATGTTCTTTGAGTTAACTCTTTCATTTGCAATTTCCCACTGGAGATCTGAAGCCAAATAGTCTCCACAGGCAGTTTCTGCAAAATAGAATGAAGTTATTAAAAGGAACTAGTGATTTCATTTTGATCTGCATGTGCATCTCTTCCCTGGAAGGAAATCAGAAGACACTTAAGATTGCATTTATATGCCTAGCCCAACACTAGGGTTCTGATTTGTGCATATTGCATGGAAAATAAAAGGGTTCATTTAGTCCTCTAACCTATTGTTATAAGCCTAATTGTTTTACATGTCTTCATTTTATTAATTAATTGCTGCTTTTTACATGCATCTCCTTCTCCATTGCTTATGTTTAAACCTCCTGGTGGGAAGGGATAGATTAATTTTGTTGTGCCTTAATGAAACTGTATGCTACATTAGATTTAACCATTTGGCATGCACTGCCAACATCACCATTATGCATAATTAATTACTTTTTGCGAGTCCCAAACTAACATAGACCATCAATGTTCCTCTGTAGATATTGCAACAACACAGCTGGAAGACATACCAAGTTCAATAATTACCTTGAACTTACAAGGAAACCTAGAACGGTTGTTCTGTGCTTGACATAAGAACGCAGCTTTTGAAAATTTTTCATAAAGAAATGGGAAGTTGACTTAAAAAATGCAAATGTTTTCAAGACAAGATGTGGAAAGCTCATTAGGCTTTGCTGTTATCTACAATTAACTGTTTAATATGCATATGCATGTGGGTGGATATATATGCTGGGTCTGCAGCCACATGCAGAATCCCCAATGAAGTAGTGCGTCCTTTGCGCCAGGACCAGCCAACCTTCCTGCCCTCTGTGCAGTTTACCTGTCTGTCTCTACACGCGCAACACAGATTAACATCTGTTTCAGCTGTTAAACCTTTTAACACATTAACTCTTTGCCTCAGCAGCCAATCTGCTGACCCTGACAGCATTTCTCTTGCCCAGATTGCTGCTAGTGAAGTGACATAGGGGAATAATTGATTAAACATGCAAACCAAGCTGCCTTCTCCCAGATCCAGTGTCCTGTCACCTTCGGTTTCTTTGTTTGCTGGTCATCAGAGGTGCTCAGCCTGTTTATTACTGGGGCAGATATATGCAGCTCTTCAAGAGTCAGGGACTCAATGGCTCCTTTCACCATTCCTCCAAACACCTGGCTACACCTGAGGACATGGGGGTTCCAAGCATGACCTGCAGCAACAAGACCCTTTCCCAGGAGCATTACAGTTGAGTTATCCAAGGAGAAGAGAACTAAATGTGGTCCCATGCACCTGCTCCTGTGCCTTGTGCCAGGGTCAGTTAACGTCTGGCCATTGCAGCTCAACCTCCATCACACCCACGTTTGTCATCCCATCCATCCGGGACATCTCACTGTCAGAAGAGTAACAGAAGTTGTTTGAACCAAGAGACAAAAGTGACATACCCCAGCATGTCTGTTAATTATTAATTGACCGATGTGCTGAGGAGCCTCTACTGCGTTGGCAACACCTGCCTTGCTGGCTTGTCCACCTTTACCACCACTCACCTTCAGCCTCCATGTCCCCAGCTCTGAACACTCAGCTATGTCTTTTTCACGTGTCCCCTCTGAGCTCTGCTCACCATCCTGTCTTTGCTGGACAGAACAAAGTTAACCCTGAAGCAACACTGAACCCTTAGGTAGAGAGCAGCAACTCTGTGGGTACTATTTTATTGGCTATATTCTCATTTAACTCATTAAGAGCTTGACATGCCTGTGAGAGGGGTTCACACACCTGAGCAAGATAAGCAGCATTTGGACCAGTGTTCTGAAGTGGACTGAATGTAAGAATGATAATAATGCATTTATAATGCAAAGAAATTTTCAGTCCTCCCAGTAACAGGAGATGCTTTCAAATTCACCTCAGTGATTGTTGTCCCAACATACCTTTTTTCTTTATTAACCTTGAAATTCTCCTAGAAGTTCTGCATGTGCAGAAAACCATCTCTGTTGTGACAGAGTTTAGTTAGTTGGATCTAATTTTGATGCTCACCCTGCTCTGAGCAGGGCCATGGCAGTTTTGAGGGGGGTCCTTGCAGTTGTGCAACCCCTGTGACCTCCAGGGACAATATCCAGGAGATTTTCTCCAAACTTCTGACCCAAAACTATAGAGGTGGTTTCCACATACACATAAAGGCAGCTTCTACTTCATAAAACAGCTGGAGGAAGGAGTTGCTTCTTTTACTGTCCTAGCAGAGTGATTAGTTCTTTCCCCAAGACTCAGTTATAATTTCCACTTCTGCATTTCCTTTTGAGATGAGCCTTACCTACCACAACCTAGGCTCTTTTTGGCCAAAGGTTAAGGAGGAGAGGTTACCATAATGAACACTTACAGGGAAGGCATGGTCTGCAATAAGAATGGCTTGCATTGCTATTCCTCTTTATCAGTATTTACTTATTTTATGTAGCCAGGGCATAAAATGCATAAACAACATTTAGAGGAGGACTGGCATCAGCCCCCCCCGTGACATTCCTACCTGTGTCACCTATTCTGCCCATAGATCTTCATGACTGTTTGCTCCCCTTATCCTGCCTTGCATATCAAGTTTCACCCGGGATGCCTGGTTTTCCCCATGACCTGATGTAGACAGGTTGGGTACCTCTTCCAGCTGCTGGATGCCTAAAAACAAAGAAGGTACCTCACCTTTCTGTGGCAACAAAGTCTTTCTTAAACATACAACTTTATATATTTAAATATGTCTAAATATGTACACACATGTACACACATGCATATAAACATATATATGTGTGAATGTGGTCATACATAGCATTTCCAAAGTTTTTCCCTTGTAACCAATGATGGTGCCCTTCTAAATGGGGGATATTTTTCTCCTTTCTGAGCAGATGTGTGCTGGTTCAGTCTTGCAGATGCCATCCATTGCTTCTGAATATGTGTGTGGAAGACAGCCTTTTTAATCTTCTCCTGTAATCAGCTCCCAGGAGCCCAGACTATGAATTTGTGAGAACCAGCACAGACACAGGATTCTTAAATGCTGCCTGTATCTAGTCTGTACCAATATAGCTCTTATAAATACCAATGTGTATGATAAGCTGAACAAGATTCTCAGACAAAATCTGACTACACAAAACAAAGTATAGGGAAAGCCAGTTCTGTGAACCCTTTACTGACAAGCATGTAGAACTCATCAATGAAAATTAGGAGCTACTAATTCTGCACATATTCCCTGCAATTTTTAATTAGTCATTTAAACTAATGGATACAGTACAAGACTGAAAGCAGAGACACTGGCTATAAAATTAAATTTTCAGAGATATACTTTTCTTTGTTAAAATGTCCTTAAAAATGCAAACAAAACTGCTTGGCAACACCAAGGCAATTCAAACATTTTACTCAGCTGACAAAGTTCTCTTCTAAGAAATCCTAAGCTCATGTTGAGCTTCTCATCAACCAACACCCCCAAGTCCTTCTCCTTAGGGCTGCTCTCAATTCATTCTCTGTCCAGCCTGTATTTGTGCTTGGGCTTTAGATCATGAAAGCAAGGAAATTTATTGTCAAAGCTGAGTCTCTTGGCTGACACGCTCTGTTTAACTCATCCCGGACTTCTCCGTCACTGAGGAGTAGGGAATATGTAAATTCAGGCCCTTCCATCAGTGCCTTATGGTGCTCAGGCCCAAACAAGCAGCTGCATACTGCCTTCAGTAATCTGAAGGGAGATCTGCCAATTTTTGTGCTCCATGTGTGATGTCTGGTGCAAATGATTCAAGAAGCTAACTCGTACATTTGCAGAAACTTTGCACCACAGTTACATCTGTTGTATTTTTTTTACCTTCAACTTTAAAAAACAGTTAGTTCCAGCTGAAGAACAGTGAAAGACAGGAACCTCTGTGACCCCAGTGCCAGCAGGAGAGCTCAGCAGAGCGCCCTGCTTAGCCACCCTCATCCTGAGAAGCTACAGAGGAAGATGGTGAATATCCAGTCAGTGCAGGTGGGCCTTATAGATGTGACAGGCCAAGGAGAACTGGATGAAAGACGTTGGTGTAACAGTCCTGCTGAATGAAGTCCTCAATCTAAATACAGAGATGGAGAAGAGGTTTTACCCCAGGTTAGGGACAATTCTTCTGGGGGAAAAAGCAATAGCTTAATTTCCAAGGCTCATGCAGTCCTCCTTCATCTGATGAGAGTAATGGTTTGGATTTGGAGCTTTCAGAAATGCCATAGATACCACACAGAGGAACACCTAGGTAGTTATGCAGCACGCAGAAGTTAAGATGGAGGGAGCGAATGCCTAGTTAAAGCAGGCTCATTTGAGTCACTGTGTTAACCACACAGTTCTGCTTCCCCCAGGCTGTTTCTCAGCCCCAGATCTGCCATTTCCCTTCTTCTCCATAGAATCATTTAGGTTGGAAAAGACCTTTAAAATCATCAAGTCCAACCAATCACCCTAAGCTTATTATCACACACAACTGTGGACCACCATCATGTCTGGCTTCAATCAAAAGCCAGTAATGAGTAAAATGAACACACTTTATCTAGATGTTTGTGTCAGGCTGTTAATCTACAAACTGATATTGAGTTAAAGTTTCAGAGGATAGTTGACAGTGAAACACAGATGGTGAATCACCAGTGTTGAGGAGAGATTCATCCCTCATTATAAGATGCTCTAAGGGCTGTCATCAGGAGGAAGAGTTAGAATAAGGGAGACCTCTGAGATTTGATTGTGGGGGCATGCAAACTGGGGGTAGTTTTCTTTCATTTCTCCAGCACTACCTTTTTTAAACCCATGCTGACTAATTTGGAAATTGGAAATAAAACTTTTATTTGAATTTTACATCAGTTGACTTGAGTTAGCATGACTTTTACATGACTGGATAAAATCAAGCTATTCCTTCTTTCAACGAATGTGACAAATGTAAAAGCAGGAGATTAGAACACCTTAAAAGTGCTCTGGTGATCTAAATGCATGTAGTAAGTGAAGGAGGTAGTCCCTCTTGCCTTCCCTGCCTCTGACACATGTCCCCGCTGCCTCTCTTTCATCAGATTTCGCAATCAAATTGTTAAGAAGTGTGTCACACCAGTCTGCTGACTGAGTGGAAAGCCAGTTACCAAAATAAAAAAAAGCATAAGTTTTACTCTAAATGTGCTATCCTGTGTAAAAAGTGGTCAATCTTACACAGATGCAGAACAGTTGCACTAGGGGCCTAATTGCAGTGTAGAGAAACCAGTGAAGGATTTTTGGGGTAGCTAAAACCAAGGACCACAAAAGCATCCTGGCCACATCCAAGAGCAGAAACTTCAGAGCTGCCCAACTCCCAGAAGTTTTTTTAGACCACCAAGCTACATCATCATCTTTAGGTTTCCTAGTTTAGTGGCAGGAACAGTTTTTTAAACATCATTCATGCTTGTACTTTAAAGATATGGAAGATTTTTCTTGTATAATATTCCTCTTAACTAGTATAAAATTTAGCAGAGGGCCAGAATAAATCTCTTTCAAAAAGATACAAACATTGACATTTATTTATCCAGTGAACCATAGCCAGAGCCATGCTTTTGTATTCACACAGGTCAACTGTGTAAGTACAGTAGATAATTCTTAGAACTCACATAATGCACTCAATAGACTGTAATGGTTCTTTTTTACCTATGTATGGTGTGTGAATGCAAAAGAAGTTAGGAAGAATGCTAGGAAGTATTTACAAGAATGAAAAAAAAATTCCTGGAAATGAACCAGTACCATTCCTGTAACAGGGGTACAAGGGCCATCTCCATTAACAGACCTGAACTTTCTCCGTTAGCTTTGGTTCTGTTCACAGGAACCAGCAATGAATTTTCAGTATAGTTGTTATGCCCCACTCAGAAAAAAGGAGAGGGTAAGTAACTCAGATTCACAAATCCCCAGCAGCATGGACTCTCAAGATCCGTATACAAACATTTATTAGATTCCCACAGTGATTAGTATAGGTCTTAACTAGGTCCACTATAATTGGTTGGGTATAAAGCAAATAGGCAAGTGGTAAGGTATGCATTGCGTTACTTAGCAACAGATATACAACAAATTATGGCAAGCGGTACGGTATGCCTTGCATTACTTATTAACTTTAAAAGAAAAGGGAAAAGAGAAAAGAAAAAGGAAAAGGAACAGAGGGATAGAAAAGAAGAGGCAGAGCAAGAGAGAGAGAGAGATCACCAGTCCTGATTCCAACATTTGTCCGACCAACGTGGGGGAGGGTGTGTGTCTGATTTGTAGGAGCACTCTTCTGTGTATCCCCCAGGGAAAAATCTCATCAGGGAAAATCTTCTCAGGGAAAAATCTTCTCCCTAGGGGCACTTATTTTCCCCTTTTATGTTTGCAGTATCAGTACAGCCCACCCCACTGCTAGGGGCAGTTTCGTCTCAGCTTTCATGGAATCACGGAATTGTTGGAGTTGGAAGGGACCTTCTAGAGATCATCTAGTCCAACTCCCCTTCCAAAGCAGGATTGCCTATAGCACATTACTCAGGACTGCATCCAGGCGGGTCTTGAAAATCTCCAGAGAAGGGGACTCCACAACCTCCCTGGGCAGCCTGTTCCAGGGCTCTGTCACCCTCACCGTAAAGAAGTTTTTCCTCCTATTTGAATGGAACTTCCTATGTTCCAGCTTGTGCCCGTTGCCCCTCATCCTATCACTGGAAACCGCTGAAAAGAGTCCAGCCCCATCATCCTTCAACCCACCCTTTAGGTACTTGTAAACATAGATAAGGTCTCCCCTCAGCCTTCTCTTCTCCAGGCTAAAGAGTCCCAGCTCTCTCAGCCTTTCTTCATAAGGGAGATGCTCCAATCCCTTAACCATCTTTGTTGCTCTACGCTGGACTCTCTCCAGTAGTTCCCTGTCTCTCTTGAACTGGGGAGCCCAGAACTGGATGCAGTATTCCAGTTGTGGCCTCACCAGTGCAGAGGAGAGGGGGAGAATGACCTCCCTCGACCTACTGGCCACACTCTTCCCTATGCAGCCCAGGATTCCATTGGCCCTCTTGGCGACAAGGGCACATTGCTGGCTCATGGAAAGTTTACTATCCACCAGGACCCCCAGACCCTTCTCCTCAGAAGTGCTTTCCAGCAGGTCCACCCCTAACCTATATTGGTGCCTGGCATTCTTCCTCCCCAGGTGCAGGACCCTACATTTGCCCTTGCTGAACCTCATAAGGTTCTTCTCTGCCCAGCTCTCCAGCCTGTCCAGGTCATGCTGGATGGCGGCACAGCCCTCTGGAGTGTCAGCCAGCCCTCCCAGTTTGGTATCATCAGCAAACTTGCTGAGGATGCACTCTGTCCCCTCGTCCAGGTCATTGATAAATATGTTGAACAAAACTGGACCAAGTATTGACCCCTGGGGGATACCACTGGCTACAGGCCTCCAACTCGACCCTGCTCCATTAATCACAACCCTCTGATTTCTGTCACACAGCCAGCTCTCAATCCACCTCACTGCCCCCTCATCTAGCCCACACTTCCTTGATTTTCTAATGAGGATGTTATGGGAGACAGTGTCAAAAGCCTTGCTGAAGTCAAGGTAGATGACATCTGCTGCTCTCCCCTCATCTAGCCATCCAGTTTTAACATCATAGAAGGCTATCAGATTGGTCAAGCACGATTTACCCTTGGTAAATCTGTGTTGACCACTTCCAATAACTTCCTGTTTTTTAAGATGTTTGGAGATGACATCCAGAACAAGTTGCTCCATTACCTTCCCAGGGATGGAGGTGAGACTAATTGGCCTGTAGTTTCCCGGGTCCTCCTCCTTGCCCTTTTTGAAGACTGGAGTGATGTTTGCCTTCCTCCAGTCCTCAGGTACCTCTCCTTTTCTCTATGACCTTTCAAAGATGATGGAGAGTAGCCCAGCAATAACATCTGCCAGTTCTCTCAGCATTCGTGGGTGCATCCCATCTGGGCCCATGGACTTTCACTGAATTTCACTGAATTTTTAGAGTTGGAAGGGACCATAAAGATCATCTAGTCCAACTCCCCTGCTGAAGCAGGATTGCCCAGAGCATGTCAGAGCATGTTTCTCAGGACTGCATCCAGGCGGGTCTTGAAAATCTCCAGAGACGGGGACTCCACAACCTCCCTGGGCAGCCTGTTCCAGGGCTCTGTCACCCTCACCGTAAAGAAGTTTCTTCTCATATTTGAGTGGAACCTCCTATGTTCCAGCTTGTACCTGTTGCCCCTCGTCCTCTCACTGGCAACCACTGAAAAGAGTCTGGCTCCCTCCTCCTTCAACCCACCCTTCAGATACTTACAAGCATTGATAAGGTCTCCCCTCAGCCTTCTCTTCTCCAGGCTAAAGAGTCCCAGCTCTCTCAGCCTTTCTTCATAAGGGAGATGCTCCAATCCTTGAATCATCCTCGTTGCCCTTCGCTGGACTCTTTCCAGTAGTTCCCTATCCCTCTTGAATTGGGGAGCCCAGAACTGGATGCAGTATTCCAGTTGTGGCCTCACCAGTGCAGAGGAGAGGGGGAGAATGACTTCCCTCGACCTACTAGCCACACTTTTCCCTATGCAGCCCAGGATTCCATTGGCCCTCTTGGTGACAAGGGCACACTGCTTGCTCATTGTCATTTTTCTGTCTACCAGGACCCCCAGATCTTTCTCTTCAGAACTTGACTCCAGCAGGTCCACGCCTAACCTGTATTGGTGCCTGACATTCTTCTTCCCCAGGTGCAGGACCCTACACTTTTCCCTGTTGAACCTCATGAGGTTCTTCCTTGCCCAGCTCTCCAGCCTGTCCAGGTCTCTCTGGATGGCAGCACGGCCCTCCGGGGTGTCAGCCACCCCTCCCAGTTTGGTATCATCAGCAAACTTGCTGAGGATACACTCTGTCCCCTCATCCAGGTTGCTGATGAATATGTTGAACAAAACTGGACCAAGTATTGACCCCTGGGGGACACCACCGGTTACAGGCCTCCAGCTTGAACCTGCTCCATTAATCATTACCCTTTGGGTCCTGTCACACAGCCAGTTCTCAATCCACCTCACTGTCCCCTCATCCAGCCCACACTTCCTTAGTTTCCCAATGAGGATGCTATGGGAGACTGTCAAAAGCCTTGCTGAAGTCAAGGTAGATGACATCTGCTGCCCTCCCCTCATCCAACCAACCAGTTATAGCATCGTAGAAAGCTATCAGATTGGTCAAACATGATTTACCCTTGGTAAACCCATGTTGCCCACTTCCAATAACCCCCCGCTCTTCAACTTGTTTGGAGATGACATACAGAACAAGTTGCTCCATTACCTTCCCAGGGACGGAGGTGAGACTAACTGGTCTGTAGTTCCCAGACTTATGGATGTCTAGTTTGGCCAAGTGGTCTCTAACCCAGGCCTCCCCTACAGAGGGAAAATCTTCCTCTCTCCAGACCTTCCCCCTTGTCTCCAGGGTCTGGGATTCATGAGGGACAGCTTTAGCAGTGAAGACTGAAGCAAAGAAGGCATTCAGTAACTCCACCTTCTCTGTGTCTTCCACCACTAGGGCACCCACCTCATTCATCAGTGAGCCTGCATTTTCCCTAGTCTTCCTTTTTCTGTCGATATACTGAAAAAACCTTTTCTTGTTGTATTTAACCATAGTGGCCAAGCTGAGTTCTGCTTGAGCTTTTGCTGTTCGAATTTTCCCCCTGCATAGCTTTACCATGTCTTGGTATTCCTCATAAGTTGCCAACCCCCTTTTCCAAAGATCGTAAACTTTCCTTTTGTTCCTGAGGTCCAGCCAAAGCCCTCTATTTAGCAAGGCTGGTCTTCTTCCCTGTCGGCTCGTTTTTTGGGACCTGGGGATGGCCTTCTCCTGTGCTTTTGAGAGTTCCTCCTTGAAGCATGACCAGCCTTCCTGGGCACCTGCGCCCTTCAGGACTGTCTCCCAAGGGACACTCTCAACCATGTTCCTAAACAGGCCCAAGTCTCCCCTTTGGAAGTCCTAGGTGGCAGTTTTCTTGCTTCTCCAAGAATTGAAAACTCTATCATTTCATGATCACTCTGCCCAAGATGACCTCCAACCTTTACATCCCCCACAAGACCTTCTCCGTTAACAAGCAGCAGGTCCAGTAGGGCGCTTTCCCTGGTTGGCTCTCTCACCAGCTGTGTTAGGAAGTTGTCTTCCACACACTCCGGGAACCTTCAGGACTGTTCCCTCTCTGCTGTGTTATATTTCCAGCAGACATCGGGGAAGTTTCTCCCCCCCCCCCCAGGTGACGTGTAGCATGATTTGGGTGGGGAGATGAGAGCTAGAGTCATATAATAATATAGTCATGATAATCTTCATTAGCATATACAGGGGTGTCAACTTTAATATGCATTTTGTGGATAATGAGGCAAAGGTCATTCATTGGGCACAGTAGCCTTTCGAAGAAACAGAGAACTATGAACTACACAGATTCCTGTTATCTTGTCCTTGCCAAAGAAAAGCAGGGCTGTTCTGTTTCTTTAAGACTCATTGTCTTGGCACCTTGCATGAATCACACAAGAGAAGCAGGTGTTAGCCTTGTCAGTTCTTTGAGCAGCAGGCCTGATACTTTTGAGTGTTTGAGAGATTCTTCAGGAAGGCTTGGAGGGCCTCTCCCCCCTCTCTTGCCATTTGTTTCATGCTTTCCTCAGGCTGCTTCTCTCAGTCTTTGTTTAGGGAAATTACAGGTCATCTCTTACAATAGTCCATCAGTGGCTGCTTCCACCCAAACTAATTTCCTTTCCATTTCACATTTCCTTTCCATTTCTGTAGATGTCAATTGTTATAACAGACCCTGAACATCTTTTTTCAGGGCTGTAATTGTCCAGCAAGAGAGGACCTGCTCTGGAGAGACCCCCTCCCAGCTCCATATTGGGAGTGGGAATTGGGAGTGCTCAGCTCAACCCAGCCCAAAGTACTGACTTCCCCAAGCTTTGGGTCCAACACTTTATAGAAACATGAGAAATCGCCACTGTGTGCTTTTCTGCCTCTTTGCATTTAGGTCTAACTTGACTCCCACTAAAGTCAGTATGATTTAGAAGTTAATTTCAGTGGGGTCCTTCCTGAATTTTTCCTGGTCATTTCTGGGACAATATTCAGAAATACTGAAGCTAAGTAAGTCCTACATGACAGACATGATGTGAAGAAAGAGAGTCCTGGCCTGCTTTGCTCCATGTCCTAGATGTTCCCATATGCTCCATATAGCACTTCAGCATTTGCTTGTTTTGATGTGACCCTGCACACCTGAGTACTACAACCAACATCCTTCGCATATGCATCATTTTGATGCAGGAGCTGCTGTATACCTACCACTAATAGCCTCTTACAATGGGAAAGAGTGGAAAGAAAATGAAATCTGGAGACAATTCATTGCTCATTGGTGGCATTCAGTGTTGTACACAAATCAGTGTTTCATATAGATGTTGCACAAAATGTGGCCCTGTGTCAACTGCATTATTGCAAATACTGTTCAGGGAACTGTAATGGTCCCTGTAGGCTCTCATGAGTTCCCAGTCACCACAGAAATCACAGCGGTGAAAAGGTGGGTGAGAAATAATTTTGCCCCTCATTTCTTCCATATTTCTTGGAACTACCTCATTGCTGCTCTTCACCAATGCTGTGATGTTAATCTCTGATCTTGGCCAGCCTGGGGTCAGCCAGTTTGTATACGTATACATATATGTATATTCTTTATTTCTATTTATATTATTTCAATTTATATTTATAAATAAAAAATATTTAAAGGATTTTAATTTGAATTTTCTTAGATTTCTTAGATTGTTTTTTTACAAGGTATGTGCTGGCAAGTCAAAGAACAAAAAAACCCCAACACCTCTCTCCATTTTAAACATAGAGGAAAAATATTATTAGAAACAAATGAGAAATCAGCATTTTGTCAGAACTGAAATGTTTGCTAATAAACTGAACATTTTATTCCTGTAGACCTGTGGGAGAATGGCTAGCTGAGAAGGGTTACGTAGACATAGAAGGGTAGCTGGCCGAGCAAAAGCTTGAGAAACATCGGATTCAGCCCCCGTAACTACTGGGCTGGTAAAGACACCTTGTCCTTGACTGTAATTGTTGTATGATAACAGGGAGGTTGCAGCTGCTCAGGCATGGGAAAAGAGGATGAAAGTAACTGTAAAGAAGGAACCAAGGGTGGAGTTGATCTTTCTAAGAACTAACCAATCATGAGCTTAACTTTTGTAATATGTATGAGCTAATTATGTTAGAACATAAAAGGCCACTGTGTGAATCAATAAACGAAGCTTGCTGATCACTCATATTGAGTGGCCCTGTCTTCCCTCCGTCGCGACATAGACCAAGTAACTTACTATTATTTTTCAAATTACTGGATTCACTCTGTGAGAAATATGCTTATTTTCCATATTTACTCTAAATGCATTATTGCAAGAATGACATTTCTGTGATTTCACTGCTAAATTACAGATAACAGAGTAGAGGAATTTTGGGTTGTATTTCTTTGGGCATGTAGATAGCTTTTAGACCGCCATTTAAAAATTTTCTTGGCAAAAAATGGAATTTTCTAACGCGTGCTCATTATTTCAGAGTCAATGGAATATGCGTCCCCTGACAATTTAGATGTTTTGGAATATCCCATCCAAGAATAAATTTAAGAACTTCTTATAGTCACAGATTTCCTTAGGGTATTATAGTCATTGAACTTCTGTGAAGTATGTGAAGGGATTTGTATAAAGTTTTTGCAAGCTGAAACATTTTCTAAATGTTGCATGAAAAAGCTTCACATTAGCAACTATTTATGAACTATGAAGCCAACAATTAAAGTGTATGTATGAGATTAAGAATGGAAATGGATATGAGTCACAAGCTCTTCTGATGTGGAGAAGGACAGCAATCGTTTAGATGAGACACCTCTTGGGAGGATCAAAAAAGTTCCCATTAGCTTTAATTTGGCACTGACCCAACTGACTTAAAATATATTTTGTTTTCCTATGATTCTGTGGTTTAACTAATTCTGCTTCCATTCCATTGTAAGATAGATTATTAAAAAACCCAACTCAAATTATTTCTCTACCACATCAGTGCAATACCACTGATGCAAACCTTCACATATGAAAGGAAAATTGGATCCATTAGTTTAATATTTAAATGGTTTTCACCATTTTATTATACATTTTGAAGTTTTTGCTGTACTTACCCAGGAATTTTTTATTCAGTCCCTCAGATGAAGCACAATACATACTAGAATGGCCTTTGATAAAAACTGTATTGACTCAACCTTTTAAAATAAAGCTTTCTATCTAATATGGCATGAAAAATGTTTTTCTACATAATAGACAATAGTCTTCATCCACATTTCCTGCATGGAAGACAGACTTTTGGAGCAGTATCCTCATTTTTTTCTGTGCATTTTTAATATGGTTTCTTTTACCAGCCAGGACATAAAATAACTGTCATTGTCAGAAACTGATTTTATTTTGCTTTCCAAATCATAGCATAATAGTTATGCACTTTCTGTCTCTTAACATGCAGTGAGAGCCTGACCCAATTACCAGTAGTTTTATTGCTAACTTTGCTGGGTGCAGGACTGAACCCTCAGTGTGCAGTACTGCAAATATAACTCATTGCTGCTGGATTTTGGCTTTGCCATCACTGAAGGGGCTTCTCATGCCACACAGGATGGGGAGAGAAAAGTTGTGATGTAGGATGGGTGTTACATGCCATGGGGCTACAGGGACAGAGGATTCAGCAGTCAAGCAGTGTGGGGAGAGAAAAGTTAGAAGTATAAGGACAGGCAGAGAGGTATTTTCAGATTGAACAGTGAAAGAAGATGCAAAGAGAATGAGCAGAGGTGTCCTGGTTTGAGGTAAAATAGAACCAAATTTCTTTTCCGTAATTTTACTTTTCAACTAAGCCTCTTCTAACTCTCTGAAATTAATGGCATATTTTTCAGACAGTGTCAGCTTCTAGTAGATAAGGTCTGATGTTTATAGTTAATACCAAGGAATGGTATGCAGAGAGGTTCCTGCTTATACTTATTGCTATAACAACCAAGGTCAATTAACTTTGTTGTGTGACACGTTGGAGGGTTGGAAGCAGAAGAGCATAGAGGGGTTGCACTTGTGGGGAGTATCAAAGGCAGACAAATAGACAGGGTCCTCCTCAGATGTCTGCCACTGAAGAAAAAGAGCTGACCCTTTGATCCCTCAGCTTTTATACTGAGCATGGGGCAGATGGAATGGAATGGAATAGTCACTTTTGGGTCACCTGTCCTGTCCGCTCCTACCCACAGGTGTGACCCCTCTACGCTTTTTTGTTTCTGACCCTCCGGTGGGGCAAATAATGAAGTTAGCTGACCTTAGTTGTTATAGCAATTAGTATAAGCAGGAGCCTCTCTGCATACTATTCCTTAGCACTAACTATAAACATAGGTTTTATCACTCTCAGAATGAACAGTTTTTTGCACAATATGCTGTTAATTTCAGAGAGTTAGAAGAGGCTTAGCTAAGAAGTAAAATTACTGAACAGAAAGTTAATTGTTTTACCTCAGGACAGGGCCAAATCATGCTCCCACAAAATTAATGGAAGCGTGTTCCGCTGTCTTCAGTGGAAGAATAACACTGAAACACGAAATCTAGTAATTTTACCTTCTGTAAATGCTGAGAAAAATCAAGTAGGGGACACAGTTTGGGGATGGGAGGCTGCTTGCTCATATATCTGTATTATTGTAACAAATTTTCTTTAATTTAAAAATAGAATTTCAAAACAGCAGATAATAGTCTTGTGATCATTTTCACTTCTGTCTGTAATGGCATAGCCTGGTCAAAAGGGAATTGGCATAGCAAGTTCTGGGTAAAACCTAAAGTTCCCGAATTCAGGCTCTCTGGAGTAATATAAGTAAGAAAAAAGTGTGTTTTACCACTAAGAAAGATTCTGTATATATAGATTTTTTTTTATTTGCACTCAAATAGCTTAATCTGCTAATGCTATACCTTTAATTATCTAGTTCTCAACAGGAAAAAACCCAACAAAACCCAAAACAACAAGAAAAATGTAGGTTACTTCTCCATTTCTTATAAAAAATGCTAATGGTTGAAAAGCTCACATCTGCAAAGTGGGAGGCAGCAGGGATCTTTTAATTGACTCTGGTGGTCTGTGTAGCCAATATCAGACTAAAACCATAAAGTCCTAACCCCTAGGAAACTCCTCTGCCACACATATCTTTAAATATATGAGTCGTCCCAGTGGCTTAGATGGGATCAGTTTTACACCTGAAGATCAGCTGGATGTGACTGTGTCATGGCTTTTCCTGCAGCAGCCCCCCTCCTCTCCCAGCCCAGGCCCTCACCTGCCTGGCTGCAGGTCTCTGCAAAAGCATCACCTACACACATGCCATGCCAGCGTTTTAATCCAAGCAAGTTAGAGAGAGGCTAAAAAGTGAACCAGCTTTGATGCTGGTTAAAACCTGTCAAGAAACGAAGTTCACCCAGTTATGTTTAAAAACCATCAGTGCCACAGCAGACATTGCAGCAGATGCTAGTGAAACTCTGAATGATCAAAAAGAATCAGGAAAAGTAAAAATAAATAAGATTATAATTATGCTATAGCAACCAAACATGAAATGATCAGATTTTGCAACTCAGTTGATGACCCACATTTGCAAACACTTCTGTAAACTGGAGTGATCATTTTTTCACCTCAACTACCATTCTTTACATAAGCAAACTCAAAGGATAACACACATAAGCAAGGCAAATCTGAGGTAGGTAAGGTTGTAAAATATGTGAGCAAGCAATAGAGGTAGCAGAAAAATACCGATTGGCACCACTGGCGTTTAAGTGGCTCTTCAGTTCTAAATTAGACAGAGGTGAAAAATTTAAATTTGTTAACCACAAATTCCTGTGATCATCTAGTGAGCGTCCTACACAAGAGGACACATAGAGCTGTGTCCCACATATGGCTCATAGCAGCCATCCCTCAGAGAGAGGGAATTTCCCCCACACTTGAAGAAACAACAAACAGTATGCATAAGTTTTGAAAAGCTTGTTTGAATATAGATCATAATTTGATTCTGCTTTATTACTCCTAAAAACATATAGAAAGGCTAATATTATTCTTTTATATGTGCCAGACAACAGGTCCTATAATTACAGTGGACATCTCTGGCAAGTATAGAGGGAAAGCTAAATATCTTGTAGGATCCATGAATATTCTATGGATAGCTGAGTAATCAGCCTCCAAATGAAGGTGCTTGCCAGATCAGAACAGTCAGAACTGATTAAATCATGCTTGGTTTATTGGCATTGTCTGAACATCCCACAGATTAAAGTAGAAACTAGTTTAATAGGACATGTGAACAAGATTTGACATATTTTTTTTAAAATTAATAAAATGGGTGTTTGCAAATAGGGTGTGATTAATCAGACCTGATTGTACTTGACAAACATAATGGTATTGTAGGATTTTTAACAAGGTTCTCGGGGCTTTCAATGTATTTTGATGGTCGTGAAGTTCCACTGAAGGTGATGGCAACATCCTTCCAGGGCAGGAGTTTGCCCCTAATCTGCAAACAATCTGGACCAAACGTAACTACCAATAAAGTCAGTGGTGAATGTCACTGTATACATATAAGTTAGCTTCAGAATCACAAACCTTATAAACATACTAGCAAGCATAAAACTCAATATGCTTTGTTTGGGAGCATAATACATTTGACAAGATCTCCTTAACACCAGGCAGGAGCTCCCTGGGGTGGCAACAGCAGTGTCTTCTTCACAGCCCCAATTCTTCCTCTCAGAACTGCCCCATCACTGCACAGGCATTTGCATCTCTCCAGGAATGTCTGGGACAAATACATCTCATGAAGGAAGATAGGAAGAGACAAAGAGTTTTAAAGGAAATCCAGCAATATAACAATCTGGAAACAAAACCCCCAAAGTTTGCACAAGCATCATATCCTTTGTTTGAGTTATGAGTCATGGTTCTTTGTCCACAGCAGAGAGTTATTTAAGAAGCCTGTTCCACCAAATACTTGTATCTGAAACCTTCCTAGATAGTTTAATGGGCTACATGTGGGAGATAGATCTTCTTATCTCCAGATTACAGACTGAATTCAACCCAGGTCAACTATCTGACAGTATTCAAAAACATATTGAGAGCATAAGGTAGCATATGGCATATGAAACAGAAGATGCCAACAATTTAACAGCAGTGCTGCAGTTGCTCTAAAGATGGAATGTGAACATTTATGAAGGGAGAAGTAGTATCTTTTCTTAAGCAAGCTGATGGAGTTGGATAAAGTGGGTGTTTTCAGGCTTGTCATTCCTTCACCTGGTCTGACCAAGCAGTAACAAACTTTAAGCCAAAACAGATCAGAGGCAAAGATGTAGTGATTCAGTCTGAAAGAGACACTGCTCTAAGGTTCATTAAATCATCCTCATTTCCCATCTTCTCCTAAACCTCCTCTGCTCTACAGATGCCAAAAATGTGTTTCACCCTCTGCTCTCAGGGAGCCACCATATCTCTCCAGCCCCACTAACAGCCAGATCTCCTCCCCGTACCTTCTCCTATTTTATCCATTCCTCCACCTCTGCTCCTGCCCAACAGCCTCATATACAAGTGCTTCCTGAGTGAAAAAAAGGGTGGGAGAAGACAGCACTGATCATCCCATTGCTTATTTTCACAAAGCCTTCAAGCCCTTCACAAGACTTCATCTCTGAGGCCTTCTCCCTCCAGCCAGGTGAGATGGAAAATGGTCTATAAGTTGGGAAGTTACTGAGAAGGAGAGAGACACACCCAGAGCAGGCCCATAGATCACACAAGACTCAATTCCTTAGGAAACCTTGCTAAAAAAAAGCATTGCTTGATTTTTTTTCTTATCAAGTACTTTGTATACATCTTGTCTAGCATTCATAGTAATTATTGTAGCACAGCTGAAGCTGTTGCATCCACTATCTGACTGAAGAACTGAAGTTTGCCTCTTCCTTTTTTAAGCTGCTCTCATCTCATATATGTAATAACAAATAACAAGCAGTGCTACATGAGCCTCTGACTGAGCATGTCAAAGACTTTCTGGCTGTATCTTGGACTTTTCTTAAATGGCATTTGCCCAAGTTACACTGAAAGGATTATCTTAACTGGTGCAAACCTCTGCACAGGCAAAGCACCTCAGATCACATGCCTGTGGAGGAAGAAGCAGCTGTGGATGTGGACCTGGGGAACAGCACTGATGACATCCTCGCACTGGTGGGCAGAAAACCATGGGAAGAGTAAACGGAGTAGCCAGTACACAGCTCCTGAGAAGGACGAGCAGGCGACGTCCGTGTGCTGTCTTTGTGTATACCATATACGGAACATGTTGTGAAAACTATGATAAGGTAGTAGCAGTGGGAAAGTACCGATGTGTTTTGTGAGACTAGGGAATGGAATAATACTAGCTGTGTGTTGAAAGATATATAAAGAGCTTTGTGATGCTAATAAAGGTCTTCGCTTCACTCTCCGGCGGAGTCCGTGTCGCTAATTGCCACACATGCCGCCATTAAGGCTACATAGAAGATGAAATTAGGACATACTCTTACAAACCTGCATGGAACAGTTTTAAGTATTGCCCTCCAGCTGTTTGTTACTCCTCTGCATCCTACAGGGATGCATCCTACATCCCTAAGCTGAAGTAGATGCTGAAGTGAAACAAGTGTCTCCATACAGAGAGATATTCCGCCAGCTGAATAACAGCATTTAAAATACATTATTATTGATGCTGTTGTAAGGCTGTAGGTAGACAAGACCTGATGCATGCATTTGCAAAATCTGAACTATTAATATTTAGAAAGTCTCCACATATGCGAAGCCCAGATAATGGTATATAAATGTGTTACATTTATACTTGCTGGGTGGTGAGGGATAGCTTTGAGAACTGAAAAGTCCTTTAGCATTGTTTTTCTCAGAGGCTGTATATAACATGGTGTTATTCCGTACTGTCTTTCACACAAATTACATCATCTTTAATTTGTTGTACCTTCTTTGCCCTGTGGGTATTGGGAGATACCCGTGTTATGCTTTATTGCCACTCAAAAACATTGAGGGCTCATGCTCCTGCCCTGGCTCCTAAGGGGTTGCCAGTCACCTGTCTGCCCCAGCCGGGACCTCCATAAAGCCTGGCCCATAGATCCTCTATGCCAGGGAGCTACATACCCCCTCAGAGAGGAGCAACCTCTTCTCTTCTGTCTTGCTCTCTCAGGGAAACTGCAAGCAAATGGTGCAGTGAACCTCCAGAAAGAGCTCTCACAAACCCAGTCTGCAAAACAGAAGGAAAGTGTCATGTCTGAAGTCCAGCTGCCCAGTACACAAAATGTTTGGTGGGATCTGGTGGGAAACAGATTCAAGGCCAGGCTGGATGGTTCTTTGAGCAACCTGGTCTAGTGGAGGTGTCCCTGCCCATGGCAGGGGGGTTGGAACTAGATGATCTTCAAGGTCCCTTCCAACCCAAACTATTCTATGATTCTATGATTTGCAAGGAAGCTGGCTGTTGTCCCAAGGAAAAAGATACCAGAGCATTCTCTTTGTCCCTGCTACAGTTGGTGATTTAAGGTACATCTGTAAAGCTTTTGTTCAGCTGGAGAGGCTGGGTGTAGCCTGACAGTGTGCTATGGGTAGACTTCCATTTGTTATGGTATAGAAGGATATCAACATGTAGAAAATCCCAGATTTATTTTGATGAGGTGACTCTCACCATATTCTGAGCATTGCTGGAACAGTTGAAGCCTAAAATTAAAATGTTTCCTGAGAGTAAAAAGCTCTCTATTTGTTCTTTCCTGACAGCAACCAAATACATGGCAGGGCTGGCTGGATAGACATGTAGTGAGATGGTTCTCATGGAAACCAGGTGAAAAAAATATCATAGAAAATAGCTGAAGGGGACACTGGAGGAAACTGCATAATAGTGACAGGTAGATGCTAAATGCCAATCAAAATTTAATTGATATAAACAGCTGCTTTCCACCACAGTTACTAGGAATGAGTCAGGATGCACAACAGCTTTTCTGACAGAGGCAAAGTGAGACAGTGTTAGTGCACCAGGTGCAGACAGCACAACAAAAAGAGACTGAATAGCCAGGCAAGCTGGGAAGACCAGTAATGGGGAGGCAAGCTAGCACGCTGAATGCCCCTTCCCTGAAAGTGCTCAAGACCAGGCTTGATGGGTCTTTGAGCAACCTGGTCTAGTGTGAGGTGTCACTCAATAAAGTAACGCTGGCTATAAAGTAAATATTTTCATAAATTCAGACACTAAAGTCTTCCAGAAGTGCAGTTTTCCCAAGCATTAGAGAAATCAGTCCTGTGTCGCTCAAACCAGGACATTCCACCCCTTATTTCAAACTATATATGTGTTACACTCAAGTTACTATTATATTTGTCTTCCAATATATATATACACACAGAGGAATGTAATCCTCTAAAGCTATGAACTATTCCTCTAAAAGGTCCATTGAATTTCTTTAATCCACAACTGTGAGTTTGTCGTGGTTTCGGCCGAATTTACCAAAACCAGACCGACAGATGGCCCTTCCCCCCCCCCTCCCCCCAAAAGAGAGAGAGAGGAGAGAAAGAGATAAGGAGATTCAGATTAAGAGATAAGGATGAACTAAACTACTTTAATGAAGAATTAATATTAAAATAAAAATAAAGAAGAAAATAATGAAATAGATACAATGTACAAAACCGTATCAAGCTCCCAGGATGACAGTCACGTCACTGGCAGGCACTGGGGAAGTCCCAGACCGGACTCAGCGACGGATGGGAACTGGATTCCAGCTCTGGAGTCAGGAACACACGGATCGGGATCAAAGGCAGATGAACAGACAGAGCCCTCTCCGGACGTCGGCCATCGCAGGAAGGGGACTGACCCTTTGATCCCTCAGCTTTTATACTGAGCATGGGGCAGATGGGATGGAATACCCCTGTTGGTCAGGTTTGGGTCACCTGTCCTGTCCACTCCTCCCCACCAATGTGACCCCTCTATGTTTTTTCCGTTTCTGACGCTTTAAGCGGGCAAATAACGAAATTGGCTGACCTTGGTTGTTATAGCAATAAGTATAAGCAAGGGCCTCCCTGCATACCATTCCTTGGCATGGAGCGCAAACATTGGTCTTATCATTCTGAGAACGAGCAGTTTTCTCCACAATATGCCGCCAATTTCAGAGAGCTAGAGGAGGCCTAGCTAGTATGCAAAGCCACAGAACAGAAAACCGGTTCAGTTTTGCTTCAAACCGGGACATTCCACCCCTTATTCCATACCACTTGCATCATGCTTAGATTACAAATACTATCATCTATAAAATCTATACACACATACATATATAGATAGATATATGTAAGTCACTCAGTTATAATTTATCTCTATATACAAAAGCTTAAGTCCATTTCACAGCAGATCAGGTTCTCAGGGTAGGAAAGACAGTGTGAAATTCATTGTGGTTCGTGCCCATGAGTAACATGTCCATCTCGGAGAAGTTTTACTAGACGCCACTTGATCAATCCGGCTAGGTTTCATCATTGCAGTGTCATCCTGAAAAACACTTATAGAACACTGTTAGTATTATAAACAACTAACATCATACTCGGAATTAAGTCTTCTCACCCAGGGTCAAATTCCCTTGAGGTACACATTGAACTTCTCCATTCTTCAGCATCACCCACCAAGTACATCCAGGTCCTTGAGCAAAAACAGTCCCACGAATGGGTTTGCCTTTGCCCGAGGCAGGAAAAACCCATACAGTTTTCCCTAGCATATTCCTTTCATGCACCACAGGGACTTTATCCCCTTCTACAATATGTAAAAGGTCTGATTGAGCAGGACCACCTCGATTGATGGATCCCCTGGTATTAACTAACCAGGTAGCTTGCGCTAAATGCTTGTCCCAATTTTTAAAGGATCCACCACCCATGGCTTTCAGGGTAGTTTTTAACAATCCATTGTATCGTTCAATTTTTCCAGAAGCTGGTGCATGTTAGGGAATATGATATATCTACTCAATACCATGTTCTTTTGCCCAGCTACTTAGAAGACTGTTTTTGAAATGAGTCCCATTCTCTGACTCAATTCTTTCTGGAGTACCATGTCGCCACAAGACTTGCTTTTCAAGGCCCAGGATGGTATTCTGGGCAGTGGCATGGGGCACGGCATAGGTTTCCAACCATCCGGTGCTTCCTTCCACCATTGTAAGCACGTAACGCTTACCCTGGCGGGTTTGAGGGAGTGTGATATAGTCGATTTGCCAAGCCTCCTCATACTTGTATTTCAACCACCGACCTCCATGCCACAAAGGTTTTAACCTTTTAGCTTGCTTGATTTCGGCGCATGTTTCACAATCGTGGATAACCTGAGCAATAGCGTCCATGGTTAAATCCACCCCTCGGTCACGAGCCCATTTGTATGTTGCATCTCTTCCTTGATGACCTGAAGTGTCATGGGCCCATCGAGCTAAGAACAATTCACCTTTATGTTCCCAGTCTAAATCTGTCTGGAAAATCTTAGCTGCTCGGTCCACTTGCTGATTGTTTCGATGTTCCTCAGTGGCTCGACTCATAGGTACGTGGGCATCTACATGGCGTACTTTCACGACTAGTTTCTCTAGCCGGTCAGCAATATCTTGCCATAATTCAGCAGCCCAAATGGGTTTACCCTTGCGCTGCCAGTTGCTCTGCTTCCATTGCTTTAACCATCCCCACAGAGCATTTGCCACCATCCATGAGTCAGTATAGAGATAGAGCATTGGCCACTTTTCTCGTTCAGCAATGTCTAGGGCCAGCTGGATAGCTTTTACCTCTGCAAATTGACTTGATTCACCTTCGCCTTCAGTAGCTTCTGCAACTCGTCGAGTAGGACTCCATACAGCAGCTTTCCATCTTCGATGCTTTCCTACAATACGACAAGATCCATCAGTGAACAAAACATACTGTTTCTCATTATCTGAGAGTTCATTATATGGTGGGGCTTCCTCAGCACGTGTTACCACCTCCTCTGGTGGCATTGTGAAATCTCCGCCTTCGGGCCAGTTTGTGATCACTTCTACAATTCCTGGACGATTTGGATTGCCTATTCGAGCTCGCTGTGTGATTAAGGCAACCCACTTACTCCAGGTAGCATCGGTGGCATGATGAGTAGAAGGAACTTTACCTTTGAACATCCAGCCCAACACTGGCAATCGGGGCACCAGGAGGAGCTGTGCTTCAGTACCAATTACTTCTGAAGCAGCTCTAACTCCTTCATACGCTGCCAAGATTTCTTTCTCAGTTGGAGTATAGTTGGCCTCGGAGCCTTTATAGCCTCGACTCCAAAATCCCAGGGGTCGACCTCGAGTCTCCCCTGGTCCTTTCTGCCATAGGCTCCAGGTAGGGCCATTATCTCCAGCTGCAGTGTACAGCACATTTTTAATGTCCTGTCCTTTTCGGACTGGTCCAAGTGCTACTGCACGCACAATCTCTTGTTTAATTTGTTCAAAGGCTTGTCGTTGCTCAGGACCCCACACAAACTCATTTTTCTTTCGAGTCACTTCAGAGAGGTCTCACAATCTGACTATAACCTGGAATATGCATTCTCCAGAAACCCACAACGCCTAAGAAGGCTTGTGTTTCCTTTTTGTTAGTAGGTGGGGACATAGCTGTTATTTTGTTAATCACCTCCATTGGGATCTGGCGACAACCATCTTGCCACTTAATTCCCAAGAATTGGATGTTTCGTGCAGGTCCCTTGACCTTACCTCTTTTCACAGCAAAACCTGCTTTCAGAAGAATCTCAATTACTTTCTTACCTTTCTTGAAAACTTCCTTTGCTGTATTACCCCACACAATGATGTCATCAATGTATTGTAGGTGTTCTGGAGCTCCACCCTTCTCCAGTGCAGTCTGGATCAGTCCATGGCAAATAGTAGGGCTGTGTTTCCACCCCTGGGGCAGTCGATTCCAGGTATACTGGACGCCCCTCCAGGTGAAAGCAAACTGTGGCCTGCACTCTGCTGCTAAAGGAATAGAGAAAAAGGCATTAGCAATGTCAACTGTAGCATAACACTTGGCTGCCTTCGACTCTAGTTCATATTGCAGTTCTAGCATATCTGGTAGAGCAGCACTCGGTGGTGGTGTGACTTCATTCAGGCCACGATAGTCTACTGTTAGATGCCAGTCACCATCAGACTTGCGCACTGGCCATATCGGGCTGTTAAAGGGTGAGCGAGTCTTGCTGATCACTCCTTGGGTCTCCAGCCAATGAATCAGGTTCTGAATGGGAATCAGGGAGTCCCGGTTTGTGTGATACTGTCATCGATGCACCGTGGAAGTAGCAAGTGGCACCTGCTGTTCTTTAACCTTCAGCAATCCTACCACAGAAGGGTCATCTGAAAGGCCAGGTAAGGTAGACAGCTGTGTAATGTCCTCAGTCTCTACAGCTGCTATACCAAAAGCCCACTGATACCCTTTCTGGTCTTTGAAATACCCTCTCTTGAGGTAGTCTATGCCAAGGATCCACGGAGCATCTGGGCCAGTCACAATAGGATGCTTTTCCCATTTATTCTTATTCAAGCTCACTTCGGCCTCCAGTACAGTCAGTTCTTGAGATCCTCCTGTCACTCCTGCAATAGTGACTGATTCTGTCCCTTTATGATTTGATGGCATTAGGGTACACTGTGCACCAGTGTCCACCAGGGCTCTATACTTTCGTGGCTCTAATGTGCCAGGCCATCGAATCCACACAGTTCAATAAACTCGGTTATCCCTCTCCTCCTCCTGGCTGGAGGCAGGGCAACCCTAACGCTGAGGACAGCATCTCCAATTCCAAGGTGAGTTCCTGTCTGGACAGGGGCAGTGCATACTCTGAACTGGAGCAGCCATGTTCATGAAAGAATCCTTTCTTCTGTCTGCTTTACCTTGCAACTCAAGCACTCGTGACTGTAGGGCTGAAGTAGGTTTTTTATCCCATCTCCTCATGTCCTCTCCAGAATTGCAGAGGCAAAGCCACAGGAAACCTCGGAGCGAGTCCTGTTTCCCTTTGGTTGGTCTCATAGGAGGGCGTTTTTTCTTAATGGCTGCAACTCTGGTCTTAACTGCAACTTGGGTCTGAGCAGGAGCTTGAGCCCGAGCTGCAACTTGGGTCTGAGCAGGAACTTGAGCCTGAGCTGCAACTTGGGTCTGAGCTGGGTAGGAGTAAGATTCTTTCCCAATCTCGGCAAGTTTTTCAAGCAGTTTGTGAAAAATTGTCTCGTTTTGCTCAACTATTGCCTTGGTCATTTTCTCCATTGTCTCATTCTGTGTCTTAGCTATATTCTCTATTGTTTCAGTCATTGTCTTAGTTTGTGTCTTGCTTATATTCTCTATTGCCTCAGTCTGTGTCTTATTTTGTTCAGCCATCTTCTCAGTTTGTTCAGCCACTTCCTTAGTCAGGTTTTCTATTGCTGCAACACCGATGGGACAAGAGACACTATCTTCATACTGTCGTACCCTGTCAGCGACCTCATTTACAGTTGGTGTATCAGTATCAGATGCTCCCCAGACCATTGTTGACAAAGTGTGGGAATACACTGATGGTGCACTCTGCACAAACTTTTTCAACAAAGGTCGTTGACATGGCATCTCATCAGGATCTATAGTCACTTGCCAATCGCCATAAATCACTTCTCGAATAGCCAGTTCTCTCAGGTACTTAATACCTTTCTCTATGCTGGTCCATTGCCTTGGACGGCATTGGATATTATCCTTAAAGTGATATCTGCTCTTTACAGCTGATAACAGTCGCCTCCAGAGACTGAGTACGTCTGCCTTATTCCCAATCGCTTTATCAATACCTCCGTCTTTGGCCAGATTTCCCAGCTGGTTGGCTTCTCTACCATCTAAGTCTATGGAATTAGCTCCACCGTCCCAGCATCGGAGCAACCAGGAGAGAAGTGGCTCCCCATCATGATGAGTAAAGTCCTTCCTCAGATTTCGCAAATCCTTTAAGGACAAAGAGTTAATAATTACATCTACATCTGAGGCATCATCCTGTATCGAGGCTGGCTGAGAAGGACCCTCTTCCCTATCTACCTGAGAAGGAGCTCCCCAGCCGCTTGACTCTGTTGTAAGAGGGTGCTTTCCTTTATCTACACCAGAAGGACCCTCTCCTGGGTCTTCATCAGAGGAGCCTTCTCCCATGCTGACTGGCTTGGGCACGTCGTAAGGGGCATGGGACCGAGCCGACCTCTTTTTCTGCTTCCTGGTCACCGGAGCAACTTGTGCCGGTTCTGCTGGCGCTGGGGGAGCGGCAGTGCTCGGTTTGGGAGCTGGAGCAGTGACAGCGCTGGCTGTCGGGGCCGGAGCAGCCGGTGCAGCTGCGGGCGTGGGAGGGGCTGGCGATGGAGATGTGGGGGGTGCGGGCGGCGGAGTGACTTTTACCGCCGGCTGCTGAGTGACCGGGGCCGGGACGGGCCGGGGCGCGGCTTGGGCCGGGGCCGGAGCCGGAGCCGGTGTTGGTGGAGGTGCGGGCCTGGCCGGTGCCGGAGCCGGTGGAGGGGCGACCGATGCCGCTGGGGCCGGTGTCGGCGTGGCCAGGGGCGTGGCTTTCGCCGGGGCCGGAGCCTTGGCCGGTGCCGCTGGCTTAGCTTGGGACGGGGCCGGGGCTTGGGCTGGAGCCGGAACCGTAGCTGGGGCTGGTTCTGTTTGTGTCTGCCCTGAGACTCTCGCTGGGGCTGGGGCAGCAACTGTTTGTGTCCCTGCTGTGACTGTCGCTGGGGCTGGGGGAGTAACTGTTTGTCTCTCCGTTGTCTGAGTAGCAAGATTGCATATCACACAATGCTCATTCTGATACTCCTCATATCTAATAACATCTAACGCCTGCAGCACATTCAGTGTCATATGCGTCAAAATCAAGGCCACATGACAGAGACAATCATAACAATCATTCTCTGAACAGCCAGAAGGATTTTCACCCCTTAATTCCGTTGGTATCACTTTGAAATAATCACTAACAGGCAAAGTAAACTTTCCCCAGATAAAATCAAAAGTGTAATTAGCGACAGGATCTATCATATGATGCCTGAAACATGAAGATACCTTACCAATCGCAGATCTCAGATTATACACCTGAGCACCAGCCCACACCAACAAAGCACGCCTGGGCCACCGCATCCAAACACAGAACCAATATAAACTGATCTCAATACAAAAAGTCAATATGCTCGACCAGTTAAGCACCACTACATCAATCAACTTCATACAAAGCTCTCTAAAAATATCATATGCAATATTCTGTAGGTACAACATTATGTAAGCTGTCGGTTCTCCCTGAGCAAGCTGGAATTCAAACTATTCAGGCAATCTTATCAGACCACAGTTGTCGGGCCCCACGTTGGGCGCCAATAAATCTGTCGTGGTTTCGGATGAATTTACCATAACCGGACCGACAGATGGCCCTTCCCCCCCCCCCCCCCCCAAAAGAGAGAGAGAGGAGAGAAAGAGATAAGGAGATTCAGAAGTTTACAATGAACTAAACTACTTTAATGAAGAATTAATATTAAAATAAAAATAAAGAAGAAAATAATGAAATAGATACAATGTACAAAACTGTGTCAAGCTCCCAGGATGAGAGTCACGTCACCGGCAGGCACTGGGGAAGTCCCAGACCGGACTCAGCGACGGATGGGAACTGGATTCCAGCTCTGGAGTCAGGAACACACGGATCGGGATCAAAGGCAGATGAACAGACAGAGTCCTCTCTGGACGTCGGCCATCGCAGGAAGGGGACTGACCCTTTGATCCCTCAGCTTTTATACTGAGCATGGGGCAGATGGGATGGAATACCCCTGTTGGTCAGGTTTGGGTCACCTGTCCTGTCCACTCCTCCCCACCCATGTGACCCCTCTATGTTTTTTCCGTTTCTGACGCTCTAAGGGGGCAAATAACGAAATTGGCTGCCCTTGGTTGTTATAGCAATAAGTATAAGCAAGGGCCTCCCTGCATACCGTTCCTTGGCATGGAGTCTTATCATTCTGAGAACGAGCAGTTTTCTCCACAATATGCCGCCAATTTCAGAGAGCTAGAGGAGGCCTAGCTAGTATGCAAAGCCACAGAACAGAAAACCGGTTCTGTTTTACTTCAAACCGGGACAACACCAGGTCAAAAGATCTGGGTTTCACTTATGGTTCCAGCTAAAGAAATAAATCAGCCTTAGGAACCACTGGTGCTACTGGAGAGACCAGTGAGTCATGACTCGGAATATGGGCTTTGCCTTCCAATCCTGTGCAGCAGCAAGGACCAGCGAGCACCAGAGGCAAAACACCCACAAGCTCTCAACTATCTCTTCATCTGACCCCAGGGAGGGCTTTAGGGACATCTCCTCACTCTCTATCCACTCCTTAACATAGAGGGCAACACCTCCACCCCTCCTTCCTTGCCTGTCCCTTCTGAACAGCTTGTAGCCCTCAATAGCCACACTCCAGTTGTAGGATTCATCCCACCAGGTTTCAGTGATGGCCACTACATCATAGCTGTCCAGCAGCACAGTAGCTTCCAACTCCTCCTGCTTGTTGCCCATGCTGCATGCATTTGTGTAGAGGCACTTCAGCTGGGCTGTTGGCTGTGCTGCCTTTTTAAGGGAACACCCCTTGGGGTGTCTCACAGGTGTTTCTCTGTTGACTTCAACATCCTCAGGAGCTGCTGGCTCTTCTCCATAAGACTTTGACTGCAGTGCAGTGTCACCAGCCTGCATCAGGGACACAGGCTGAAGGCCCTTACTAGCACCCTGTCCCTCTAACCCTGAGGTGATACCCCACAGCCTGTCGCAGACAAGCCTGATATTATTATCCCCCTCCCCCTTCACATCTAGTTTAAAGCCCTGTCAATCAACCCCGCAAACTCTTGAGCAAGGACCCTCTTCCCCCTTTGAGAGAGGTGTCTCCCATTTGATGTCAACAAGCCCGGTGCAGTATAGGCCAATCCATTGTCAAAGGATTATCCGGGGAACTACAGGCCTATCAGTCTGACCTCGGTGCCTGGGAAGGTCATGGAACAGATCATCCTGAGTGCCATTATGCAGAGCATGAAGGACGCCCAGGTGATCAAGCCCAGCCAGCATGGGTTCATGAGGGGCGGGACCTGCTTGACAAACCTGATCTCCTTCTATGACAAAGTGACCTGCTTGGTGGATGAGGGAAAGGTTGTGGATGTTGTTTACCTGGACTTTAGTAAGGCCTTTGATACAGTCTCCCACAGTATCCTCCTGGAGAAACTGGCTGCCCATGGCTTGGATGGGAGTACTCTTTGCTGGGTTAAAAACTGGCTGGAGGGCCGGGCCCAGGGAGTGGTGGTGAATGGAGTTAAATCCAGTTGGCGGCCGGTCACGAGTGGTGGCCCCCAGGGCTCAGTATTGGGGCTGGTTCTCTTTAACATCTTTATCAATGATCTGGACAAGAGGATCGAGTGCACCCTCAGTAAGTTTGCAGACAACACCAAGTTAGGTGGGAGTGTTGACCTGCTTGAGGGTAGAAAGGCTTTGCACAGGGATCTGGACAGGATGGATCGATGGGCCAAGGCCAATGGGATGAGGTTCAATAAGGCCAAGTTCCAGGTCCTGCACTTGGGTCACAACAACCCCATGCAGCGCTACAGGCTTGGGGAAGAGTGGCTGGAGAGCTGCCTGGCAGAAAAGGACCTGGGGGTTTTGGTCAACTGTTGGCTGAACATGAGCCAGCAGTGTGTCCAGGTGGCCAAGAAGGCCAACAGCATCCTGGCCTGTATCAGGAACAGCGTGGTGAGTAGGACTTGGGAGGTGATCATCCCCCTGTACTGGTGAGGCCCCACCTCGAGTACTGTGTCCAGTTTTGGGCCCCTTACCACAAAAAAGACATTGAGGTGCTGGAGCGGGTCCAGAGAAGGGCAACAAAGCTGGTGAGGGGTCTGGAGAACAAGTCTTATGAGGAGAGGCTGAGGGAGCTGGGGTTGTTCAGCCTAGAGAAAAGGAGGCTGAGGGGAGACCTTATCGCTCTCTACAACTACCTGAAAGGAGGTTGGAGAGAGGCGGGGGTTGGTCTCTTCTCCAAAGTCACAGGCAATAGGACAAGAGGGAATGGCCTCAAGTTGCTCCAGGGGAGGTTCAGATTGGATATTAGGAAAAATTTTTACACTGAAAGGGTTATTAAGCATTGGAATGGGCTGCCCAGGGAAGTGGTTGAGGCACCATCCCTGGAGGTATTCAAAAGACGGGTTGACATAGTGCTGCGTGACATGGTTAAGTGATGGGGTTTTTTTATCAGAGTTAGGTTGATGGTTGGACTAGATGATCTTAAAGGTCCCTTCCAACCTAGACAGTTCTATGATTCTATGATTCTATGAAAGAAACCAAAGTTATGGCGGTGACACCAGCCACGGAAGACAAGGGTTTTAGATTTTTAGAAGAGCAAACTTCAGCTCGCTCAGAGCTCAGTTGGGAGGGATTCCGTGGGAAGCTCCCATGGAGGATAAAGGAGTTAGAAAGTGCTGGGAGTTTTTCAAGAACACTCTCCTGGAAACACAAAAACAGTTCAGCCCCTTTAAAGGTAAGGGAAGTAGGCGGAGCAAGAGACCCCCTTGGCTTAACTGTGAGCTTCTGAGTCTGCTCAAAGCCAAGAGAGAAGCCTACCAGAGATGGAAAAGCAGACCAATACCCATTGAGAACTACAAGGGCATTGCCAGGGCATGCAGAGATGCTGTTAGAAAAGCAAAAGCTGAGCTCAGACTGAAATTGGCCAGAGATGTCAAAAACTACAAGAAAGGGTTCTTCAGGTACGTAAACAAGAAGCAGAAACAGAAGGAAAATATTGTCCCGCTGTTAAACAGGAGATGTGAATTAGTCACCTACAATGCTGAAAAGGCAGAGGTTCTTAACACTTTCTTCACCTCTCTTTACCAGCAGTGTTGGGCCTCAGGCCTTGGGAACAAAAATCCAGGTTGATGCAAACACAGGCCCACCATCAGTGAAGGAAGAGTTGGTATGTCAGCTATTAGAGGAGCTTGACCCCTACAAATTGATGGGCCCTGACATTATCCACCCGAGGGTGTTAAGAGAGCTGGCTGACGTCGTTGGGAAGCCGCTCTCCATAATGTTTGAGAAGTCGTGGAGATTGGGGGACGTCTCAGAAGGCTGGAAGAAGGCTAATGTCACCCCCATCTACAAGAAGGGCTTAAAGGAGGATCCAGGAAATTATAGGCTCATCAGTCTTGCTTCTGTCCCTGGGAAAGTTATGGAACAAATCTTCCTGGGGGCTATCACAAGTCAAATGAAGCACATGATTGGGAAAAGCCAGCATGGATCCACTAAGGGCAAATCTACGACAAAGTAACCTGCTCGGCTGATGTGGGGTGAGCGGTGGACATTGTCTACCTGGATTTCTCCAAGGCTTTCGATATGGTTCCCCACAGCCTCCTCCTAGAGAAACCGATGCGTTATGATCTAGACAAGTGGTCTGTGCGGTGGGTGGGCAACTGGCTGACAGGCCGCACCCAGAGGGTGGTGGTAAATAGCTTTTTCAAACTGGCAACCTGTCACAAGTGGGGTCCCCCAGGGATTGATATTGGGCCCAACGCTGTTTATTATCTTCATAAGTGATCTGGATGATGGGATCAAGTATAACCTGACGAAGTTTGCTGATGATACCAAACTGAGTGGGGAAGTGGACACTTCGGAAGGGAGAGCCACACTGCAGGAAGACCTGAATAGGCTGGAAGAGTGGGCTAACAAGAACCTTATGAAGTTCAGCAAGGACAAGTGTAAAGTCTTGCACCTGGGAAAACATAATCCAGGAGTGCAGCACAGGCTGGGAAGCAGCTCTGTGGAAAGGGACCTGGTTGTCCTGGTGGACAACAAGCTCAATATGAATGAATAGTGTGCTGCAGCAGCAAAGCAAGCAACAGGATGCTGGGTTGCATCAACAAGGGCATCACCAGCAGAGATAAAGAAGTCATTATCCTACTCTATTCAGCACTTGTCAGACCACACCTGGAATACTGTGTTCAATTTTGATCTCCACTATACAAAAAAGATGTGGACAGGCTGGAGAGGGTCCAGAGAAGGGCTACAAAGATGATCAAAGGACTGGGAAGCCTGCCATATGAGGAAAGGCTGAGAACTGGGTTTGTTCAGCCTTGAGAAAAGAAGGCTTAGGGGAGACCTTATCACCATCTTCCAGTATTTAAAGGGTGGCTACAAAGAAGATTGAGACTCCCTTTTTACAAGGAGTCACACAGAAAAGATGAGGGGTAATGGGTACAAGTTGGACACTTTTAAGATTCAGCTGGACGGGGTGCTGAGTCATCAACAGCCCAAGTTGCTGCCTCATGGCCACCTCTACAGAGCACGCTCCTAGGTAAAAACGGAAGCTGAATTGCATTGCTGGGACACTATATCCTTCCTTTTTAGAAGCAGGAGGCACCTCCACATAGTGCAGCTACAGAACCCCCAGCCAGCTTTGCTCAAGGCACTGCCGGCAGTGTAGCTGGGGCAGCGGAGGAGTTGGTGTGGCTTGCAAGACCCATGCAGGAGATGAGGGGATATCTGTGGGATTAATCTGTGTCAAGCTGCATCCACCCACAACTGCAATGTTTGCAGTAGCCAAACTGGCTATTCTAAAGCTAGCTCAGGCCTGTCTGTATGAACTGCAGAACAGAAATAGCCTGCAGGCATCTCTACCTTAAGGTATTTATCTGTCAGTGTTTTCCAGCTCATAATCATATTGCAGAATGAATAGGAGGTCTGCTGGGTTGGCTGAATGGTCCTCCACATCACTGTCCCCCATTTCAATGTATGTGTATTACAACTTGGCACTACTTCATACTGTAGACTGAAGAGCCCAACTTTGATATGAAGACCAGAGGTACAAGTCACTAATAGTTTTATTTAAGAGAGATAATTTCTGTCTTTTGAATGGACAGACAAAGCAGCTCAGTAACCCTTACCATCTAAGGGCAAATAGTGTCAGTCTTTTTTCTCGGGACATAAGTCCCTCTCACAGAAGAGCACCACTACCATCACACTACACTGTTTTCATGGAAGTCTCAGCAGAAAATTCAGTAAGGCTGGATGCAAAACCCAACCTTGGCTCACAACAAGAAAGACTGCAGAAGGTGAGAGCTGGGTGGGAGCAGGAGGGGAATGGGGAAATAGAGGCCTGTGTTTGGTAAAAATGAGCACTCTCCTGGCAGGGATGATGAGGCTGTGCTGATGTTCTGCACCCTCCGATATGGGTAACAGGGTGAAATGTGGCCTCTCAAAGCCCAGGCATGAGAAGGATCTAGTTTCTGTGATACTGAGCTGAAGCTGTTCAATATGGCCTGGATGGTCACACAGAAAGCCCTCTACCCTGCTGCAAATTTGCATATGACACTAAATGAGGAAGAGTTATGGTTTGATAATAGTGAACTTATAAGCACTGTAGATTTACAATTAAGATGTTCTTAATACTCACAACTGTATTTCTCTTCACAAACTGAGCATAAAGCATAATGGCAGGTGAAGATTCAAGACTTTGGGTTGTGAGAATTATCTGAGAAAGGGGAAAGGGCTCTCCTGTTGTTGATGCTCTAGTTTAGATTCAGCTTTTCAGACAGGTTTACAGGCCCTCACAACTGGTAGTTCTCCTTTTGAAGTTGAATAAAAGTAGTCTAGATTACCCAAATAATCAGTCAAATTTAACTTGGACTAATTAACTGTATAGTTAGAGGGTAATTTGCATAATTATCAAACTGCCTTTTACCCTTTGGGGAAAAAAAAGTAATTAAAAGGAATTCCCCTTTAAAAATACAGTTTATTTTGGATATACTTCTTATCCATCTTTCTTCCTGTTATTTACAAAAATAAACATACTTAATTGTTTTTTACATAATACTGGTAAGAAGATCAGAATCTCCCTACAAATATTACAGCTCTGTCAGAGTAGGTAATTTGTATTTCCCAACTTCACACTTGATCATCAGGCAATCATCCCACATAAGGCAGCATAATACTTTAAACCCCTGAGCTATAGAGTGACCAGCTGGAAGCAGAATAGGTTTCCCCTTACCCATTGCCAATGTGTTGGACTCAACCAGTTCCCTGAAGAAAAATGACTATATACTTGGCACACAGCAGCTACTAAATTTTAATTACTCCCACCCCTATATATTAAGCTTTCTATCTGGTTCAACAATGAACTCCTATGATTTGGCCAGCTTGGATTCAGAAAGGGATCTTAGCCATCAATACACTAGTGAAAACTATGCTTTGCTTTCCTTTACTTCATAGTACTAAAAGGAAGTTTAAGGGAGATGGAAAAAGTAGCAGATACAGCCAGCTTAACATGCCATTGACAAACATTTTGGCTCTATTACCTGCACCGGTCCACATCTGATTGCACTGCTTCGTTTCTCTCATGAATTACTGTCATCTGTAGCACTGTGCATGTTTAACCAGCAAATCTGAACCAAATGCAAATTTTCTAGAAAGGAATGGAAGAGGAAAATAGTCTGAATAGTCACTTTTACTTATGCAGGGAATGGCAGCATTTCAGTCCAGAAGCACCTTGAAGTTCAGACATCTGAGGGTGTCAGTCCAGAAGACACCAGAGGTTCAAGCCAGCAGCCACCTCATGAGGCTCAGCCAGGAGAAGTGCAGGGTTTGGCCCCCCAGGCAGGACAACCTAAGGCATGGCACAGCTGGGGAGTGACAGGCTGGGTCACCACCCTGCTGAAGAGGACCCGGGGCTCGCAGTGGGCTGCAGGCTGAGCCAGCCAGGCACGCTTGCTGTGAACAAGGCCAGCTGCACACTGAGCTGCATTAGAAGGAGTGATACCTTTGATCAAGGGATGTTTTTATTCCCCTCCTCTACTCAGCGCTGGTGAGGTTGCACCCAGGATAGAGCCTGGCTCAGGAGGAATTTGGAAATGTGGTCCAGGGGAAGACTACCAGGATGAACACGACCACCAAGGAGAGGCTTGGGGAGCTGGTGTTCAATCGCATGAAAAGGGGGAAAAGGGATGATCTAATATGCACCTATGACTACCTAAAGGGGACTTTTACAAAGATGACAGAGCCAAACTCTTCCTAGAAGAGGAAGATGATACAGAAAGGGGCAATGGCTGCAAACTGCACCTTGGGAAGATCAGAGTGGACATTAGGAAAGTTTCTTTGCTAGGTGAAGAGTACAACGAGGGAGCAGGGGTATCCCTCCCTGGAAGGTTTTCAGGACTGGCAGGGGTCAGAGATAACAGGTGGGTAAAATGATGTAAAAAGCAGGTCTACTGACAAAAAAAAGTGTAAGAGCAAGGTATTAGTGTTACTTCTTAATATTCAGCTATGGAAAGCAGCTGCACTGGAAACAATTTTGCATGGCTCTGCAAGTGCAGCAGGGTTGCTGTACTCTAGGAAAAGCATGCGTATGGCGAGGAGTGCCACATTGAGCATGATGAGGCCCTGTCGCAGGTCCTTGCGCTGCACAGAAGTGAATTGCCAGCTCTCTGCATGCCTCTTCTCCCGCTCATGAGGAAGGGTAAAAAGGAGCCTGAGACAGGGAGAAAAGGGCATTGTTAATAAGACTCAGGCTTGGCTGGAGCTGCAAGCCTTTTAATGAGGCACTGGGCATATGGCTCCCTCCTTCCATCGAGAAACAAGAAAGACTTGTTGGCCATTCAACAGCACCCTGTGTTCCCACCTCCTTGCTGCAACTTGGGCAGAGGTTTGATCACCACAGAGTACAGGAGGAGCAAGCGAACCTAACCCGTATGGGGCTTTTTGGGTTAGGTTCGATTGCTCCTCCTGTGCCCTGTGGCAGCCAAACTTCTGCCTGGGCTGCTGGGGCCAGGGACCCACACCAGGTCCATGTGGCAGGTCAGCATCCTGCCCGGGTACCTTCTCCCACAGTTTGAGGAACATCACTGAGAGATGTCTCAGCAACCCTGGGAGGGCATCACCTACTCCTCATTCCCAAAACCTCTTCTTGCATCCTGCTGCACAGTTTAAGACATAAAGAGTAAGCTTTGGGTGCCAGCTTGTGTCCTTATGGAGTTTCTCTGCACAGCACAGCCTGCAGCTGCTCCCTCCAGGTCATTTCTAACACAAGGGGCTGAAGCATGCACTGCATCCTACATGGGCTGTGAACAAACAGAGGAGCTCAGTTTCCATTTGACAAATATATCCGTTCACTCAGGGTTTATTATTTTTCTAATTGGGGGAACAAATCGCCCATTACAGTGTATTCTTCATGTTCCCAGGTCCACATATATTTTCCAGCAGCTCTCCTTGGCATTCCACATTATAAAATCAATCTCTATTTAAGTGGGATATTTATTTCTTATTTTTTTAATAATGTATTTTGTGATCTGTTACAGCTCTCAGTGTTGTATTATTTCTTTATTGTGCCTATAGCGTGCCCTGTCACATGGTAATAGAGGAGCTACAGGAACTAGAGACCTAAGCAAAACCAAGTTCAATAATTTTGCTACACTGTAGGACTCAGTCCAAAATTAACAAAGGAGCATAACTGCAATGCAAGGACAATACCATAATGTTTTTGCTCCCAAGTTTTTACTAACCCAGTGGAAGTGAGCTAAAAAACCCAGAAAGATCAATCATCAATGAAAGCAAAACTTAGAACTGGATCTTAATATATCTCCCATGGTGTTTCACAACTGAGTTATTTGCTATAGAGTTCTTAAAAGTTAATTATACATTTGCACAGGTATCTGAATGAAACAAATATCAGTTTCCTTTTCCTTTCTTGCCTTCTCCCTGAAAAGATGATTCCCTTTCAAAATACACTCGGAAGTCTTCAGCTCAGAAAAAAAGAGGATTGATTTAGCTTGCAAAACATACACACTTATTAGGTGATGTCTCATCCCAGTTCATTTAATGGCAAAGTTCTCGCCAACTTCAGTAGGGCTAGGGTTTACCTTAAACAGCTGAGTTAATTTATCACTGAACTCTGAAAGCCTGAAAAGCAAGAGTCCTGGACCTTGCCCGTGCTGTGTGCTAACCCTTGGGGAAGTCATGGTTACACCTGTTGAGGCACAGTGGCTACAGCACGTCTACAGGACGGTGTTCAGCTTCAATAACCCCTGCTGCCAGCCCCGCACAGGTTGGCTCGTGGAGTGTCTCATCCTCTGCGTGCCACCACCACCTCCTGTCTCGGGGCTAGGGCTGGCAGCCGCCAGGGAGGGGATGATGTACTGAGGGGCACTGATGGCATGCACCTCTGGCCACAGCCCTTGCTTTTGGTGGGAATGGTGTTGAGGATCATGCTGTTGGGTAGAGGGGAGTGGAAGAAAGCCAGTGTCTAAAATTCACGTGTAGTTTGGTTTTACTCATGACGACCATACAAATCCTCATCTGACCTTCTTCGTGCATGGGATCTGATATAGAGAGGAGCTGGAGCTGCTGGAAATCGGCAGCTTATTGACTGCTTCCCTTGGGAACTATTGACCAAACTTAGCAAAGCTCATTCAGGTGGAGCTGGTTCAAATTCCTCAAGATTTGACCGCCCAGCTTACAAACTTCAATTCTTCTGGCATCTTTCTGTGAAACTGTGCCTCATTCCCTCCTCTCAAGATCACGTCGGAGAGATTTTTTGATTGAAGGGCCTTCTCTCCCTGTTGCTTCTTCCCCAACTCCTCAAGCACTCCTGGCCTCCAGAGATACATCCTTTCTTTGGGGCTATTTGCCTGTTGCTGCGACTCCTGTCACTGTCTCTGAGCGGTGTACCAGCTGCCAGGCCAGCCTTCAATGAGTGTCATACTGTGGCACTTAGTCCTTCATCCCACTGCCAGATTTCTGTCTGTTGGACTTTTCTAAAGCAATCTTCCCAGGAGACAATTTGCCTCCTGACTATCAGAATATTTGGGATTGTGGTGAGAAGGCAGGTGCTTGCTGAGACAGCAACAGAGGTGATCATGATGAGCCTTTCCCTGCCCGCCTTCCAAGATGCTGTGCTGCTTCAGACACTAGAATGAGAGGAGGACAAATTATTTGGTTTTGTTTCTGCCTTCTGGAGCTGATGAAATGGTCAGTGACTAGGCAGAGATTACAAAATCCAGCAGTGAGAGAGTGAGCAATCTCAAATCTTACTTGGAATAGTTACAGAGGGAAAAACTCAATTTTATTGCCCTGCAGGAATGGCTGCCTGAATCATACCTAAGAGGAGCTTCCAAGAAAGCAATCTGTGGATCATGTGTTTCTTTAGATGGGACATCCTTGACACACTATGTAATTGTCACTGAACCGTAGAATTAGGGGCCCGGTTTTCCCTCATATGGAATGAAAACTCATCAGTTTCAATTGAGTGTGGCCTATAGGCAAAGGAAGGAAATCTGAGTAATGCTCTTTATTTGGTAACTCACTCATTGACATCAATATTATATATTATAATTATCTTTTCTTTTTATCATTAGTATTTCATCAAAGCAGTATTACATGTACCCAGCAATAGCTGCTTCCTTCTTGCAGGTGGGTATTTTGGCACTTTTTATTGCCAACACCTATATCTGTGTGCACATTTCCACACACTGCCCCAGCAGCCAGATCTGTGGTGGTAGGGACACCAGAGGGCACCTCCCTGCACGGTTCTTTTAGCACCTCTTTAAGCATTTGTTGTCCACGAATTTGCCCAACCCCACATGGGGCCTCTTAGCACTGTCCACCTCTGTTACTTCTTGTAGCAACAACTCCCAGATGTTCACTGCTGACTCTATAGAGAAATATTTTCTTTCATCTGCTTTAAATTGATCTTTGTCTAGTGCTTCCTGGTTCTAGCATTATGGGATTTAGTGAATAACAGTTCTGAAATCACCTTATTACTACCTGCACAATTTTGTAAATTACATTGCTTCTTTCCAAGGCTGGAAAGTAAACATCCTGAAGCAATACTGGAGATTTCCATTCCCTTTGTTGCTTAGGGGAGCTAGAAGTCACAGACTCTACTGCTCTTTTAAGAGAGTAGTGTATGTTTTAGACCCAGCTTTTGATGATGAGTGGTATTTTCAGAAGGTTAGCTGCTGAGCTTCTCACAGGTACTTTCCACAATTAACAGCTGTGCCTAGGGGATAGGAATTAGCTACTTTCCTAGCTTATGTGCTTGTGAAAATATGGCCACGTACACACCTGCAATTTTTAGTGCCCAAATGCCCTTGAAAATTCATAGGTCAGTTTTGAAAGCTACCCATGGTTGCTTTAAGCTGCATAAATACTTTTCTTCTAGTAACCAATGTCTCATTGTGGTTTTGAGTGAATCATACAGAGACTATTCTCATTAGAGCTCCCCTGTCATTTAGCCCTGAAATGTGTGGCACAACTTGCCGAAAAGTACAAAGCATTTTGATGTTGATCTTCAGAAAGTCTGGCCATGGATACAATGGCATTGCTAACTAGTCTATACTAACACACTCTAAAGCAGAGTGGAAATCTTTAGCAATCTGCCCCAAACATTTGTGTACCAGTTTCTCCCTCTGGAAACCAGAGCCAATAAAGCAGGCTGATGTCAAAGGGACTGCATGCATATTAATTGGCCCAAGTTTGTAAGGTGCTTGGAATAAAAAGTGTTATGAGGAACCTGGGAACAGAGCTAAAACATGGCTCCCTGATGGAGCCCAGAGTATTTCTGTGTTGGTCTACCACAGGAATGAACTTCATATTCTCTTAAATCTTCTGACTGCCTGTGTTGCTTTATTTCATCTTAGTTGTTGGAAAACAACTTGTTCAAGGCCTTGAGTCAGCAACAAATTAACTTTTTTAAACAAAAAAACATGGCACACCCAGTAGATCAACTGACTTTTAGCCCTGAACATAAAATTGACAAGTACATTACTGTTTGCTTTGTGAGGCAACAGGCAGTTCTCTGCTCCTTTGCATCTTCATATTGTGCTGCTGATGTTACTCTTGGCTAAGCTATTACAGTGCAGCAGTGATTCAGGCTCTAAATAACTTGTAGGTTTCTTCTCCTGAAGCATGTTAATAGGTTAAGTTCACTTCACAATTGCTAATTTTATATTAATTCAAAGGATGATTACATATTTATGCATTATTTATTACACAAATTTAACATAATACATTATTTACAGCAGTATTGACAGTATTTATTATGCTACTGTATTAATATATATTATTTCAAGCTGTGGCAGCAAAAGCTCTAGCTTAGAGGTAGTTAGACCTTCACAAAAAGGCCCTTGCTGGAATAAATTATTTTGCTGGGGAAAAGAGCTACACCAACAAAGGCACTTCCAGTCCTCTGTGGCTAAACCTCACCAACAGACCTCTTTTTTTTCTCTTGGAGGAACAGAGTCTGAGTGGTCTGTCTCTGAGAAGATCTGCTCTCGGACAGATCAGAAATAAACCATGAATGATTGTGAAGGGCTGGAAGGTACTTTGTAGCAGAAATAGGAACCCAGCCTGAGCATAAGTTTCAAAACAGTGGCGGCTTTAACTGCAGTCCCATCCCTTCTCAGGAGTGCTGGCAAGCTTCTCCCTTAAAGCATGACGTAGAGGCTCCTAATGAACAGTGTCTAGCTTTGAGTTGTCTTCAAGTCCCATCTTCTGTTCCTAGCCTGACAAAGACACTGCCAGTCTGCCTCTTCATACATAAGGCCATGCCCAGGGGCCTGGTTTGCTTACATGTAGGTGGGCTAATTCAAGAAGTATCTGACCTGCTGTAAGCCTCTTTCTAGCTACTCCACCCTGGCCTCCATTTCTCTGGGCCAGCATGCTTGGCTTGTACCTTCTCCCACAAACTTTTGTTGAAGCAGCTCTGGAGTTCACTCTGAGACATCCTTCACTCAGTGCTCACTATCTACCATGCATTTCTCACGACCGGCCATGTAAATCTGTCCTGGTTTGAGGTAAAGCAGAACCAAATTTCTTTTCAATAATTTTACTTTTCAGCTAAGCCTCTTCTAACTAACTCTCTGAAATTAATGGCATATTTTTCAGACAGTGTTGGCTTCTAGCAGATAAGGTCTGATGTTTATAGTTAATACCAAGGAATGGTATGCAGAGAGGCTCCTGCTTATACTTATTGCTATAACAACCAAGGTCAGCCCATTTCATTATTTGCCCCATTGGAGGGTTGGAAATGGAAAAAGCATAGAGGGGTCACACTTGTGAGGAGCAGCGAACAGGACAGGTGACCCAAAACTGACCAACTGGGGTATTCCATCTCATCTGCCCCATGCTCAGTATAAAAGCTGAGGGATCAAAGGGTCAGCCCTCTTTCTTCAATGGCTGACGTCCGGAGAGGACTCTGTCTGTTCATCTGCCTTTGATCCCAATCCGTGTGTTCCTGACTCCAGAGCCGGAATCCGGTTCCCATCCATCGCTGAGTACAGTCTGGGACTTCCCCAGTGCCTGCCAGTGACGTGACTGTCATCCTGGGAGCTTGATATGGTTTTGTATATATTGTATGTATTTCATTATTATTATTTTTTTTAATTTTAATATTAATACTTCATTAAAGTAGTTTAGTTCATTCTAAACTTATAAATCTCCTTATCTTTTCCACTTCTTTCTTTTGGGGAGGGTGGGGGAAGGGCCATCTTTCATTTTGGTTTAGGCCAATTCGGCTGAAACCACGACAGATTTATTGGTGCCCAACATGGGGCACAAACAGAGCTTGACCAGATAAATTGTCTGAATAGTTTGAATTCCAGCTTGCACAGGGAGAACAGACAGCTCATATCATGTTGTTCCTACACGATATTTTATATGCTATTTTTAGAGAGCTTTGTATGAAGTTAATTGATGCAGTGGTGTTTAACTGGTTGAGTATATTGATTTTATATGTTGAGATGGGTTTATATTGGTTCTGTGTTTGGATGTGGTGGCCCAAGCATGCTATGTTGGTGTGGATTTGCATTCAGATGTATAACCTGATGTCCTGGGTTGAGAGACACAGGACTAACTTTTCTTCTAATGCTGGGGAAAATTACACTTTTAGAAGACTCTAGTGTCTGAATTTGTGAAAATATTTATTTTATAGCCAGCCAGGCTCTGTGGGATTCAAGGTTAGTGTTTACGAGCCTTGCCAGGGGCAGGGACAAGGAGGAGCAAGGCCTGGGCATTTGACCCAGGCTGGCCAACAGGAGTATTTCATACCATGAACGTCACATCCAATATAAATTAGAAAAGTTTGCTGCGTAGCTGGCTCTCTCCCTGATGGCGGCGGTCCGAACAACTCCTTGCCCCGGTGCCAGAACCCTGAGGCCTTCCCTTCCTCCTGAAGCCATTGCGCTCGCAGTGTCCGATACTTGCTATCCACTGCTGGGAGTGCACAGCTTCCTACTGATATAGATGGCTGAGTATAATTTCTGTATATCTTATATCAGTATTGGGATTAATACTGGTTCTTTAGTATTATTGTTAATTATTTAGTCTTAGTCTATTAAATCTATTTATACTTCAACCCTTGTGTTTCTTTGTGTTCCCCGATTCCCCTTTTCCGGGTGGGGAGGGGTCATCGGGTGATAGAATAATTGTCTAACGACAATAGATTGTTATGGGCTCTCTCAAACCATAACACCTGAGAAACTGGATTATGATGATACCTGCATATCTCGGGCATCATGTGATGGATTCTGTTGCTAATTACACTTTTCGATTTACCTGGGGAAAGTTTAATTTGCCCTTTAATGATTATCCCAAAGTAACACCAACAGAACTAGGGGATGAAAAACCTTCAGGCTGTTTAGAGAATGATTGTGATGATTGTTACTGTCATGTGATCATGATTTTTTTGTCGATGTTACTGAATGTGCTGCAGGGGTTATTTATCATTAAATATCTGTATAGGAGTGAGTATTATGTGACATGCGATATTGCTACTCAGACACAGGTGAAATCAAAGACAGCAGAAACTCAGACAACGGCCGCAGCAAAAGCCACAGCAGAGATGCAAACGGTTGCCCCTATGGGGCACTAGGCTATGTGGGATTCAAGGTCTCAGTGTTTTCGAGCCTTGCCAGGTGCAGGGACGAGGAGGAGTGAGGCCCGGGCATTTGACCCATGCTGACCAGCAGGATTATTTCATACCATGAATGTCACATTCAATATAAATTAGAAAAGTTTGCTGCATAGTTCTTTCTCCCTTGATGGTGGTGGTCCAGACAACTTCTTGCCCTGGTGCCGGACCCCTGAAGCCTTCCCTTCCTCCCAAAGCGATTGCGCTCGTAGCGTCCAACATTTGCTGTCCACTGCTGGGAGTGCACAGCTTCCTACTGATATAATTGGCTGAGTATAATTCTTGCATATCTTATATTAGTATTGGGATCAATACTGGTTCTTTGTTATTATTGTTAATTATTTAGTCTTATTCTATTAAATCTATTTATATTTCAACCCTTGTGTTTCTTTGCTTTCCTCAATTCCCCTTTCTGGGTGGGGAGGGGTCATCGAGTGATAGAATAATTGTCTAAATGACAAAAAGTTGTTATGGGTTTTCTCAAACCATAACAAGTTTGGTACCCAACGTGATATCTTAACAAATTTTGTGCCCAATGTAATATCTTAACAAATTTGGTACCCAATGTGATATTTTAATGAATTTGGTGTACAATGTGGTATTTTTACAGTGTGGCACCCAGCATGGTATTTTAACAAACTTGGCACTTAACGTGATTGTTTGCACTTATTTCGAATAGTGCTAGGAGAACTGTAGGCCTTAATTTGAGAGTTCTGAAGGGCTGAAGTTTTAAACAGATTTGATAGGATTTGTAAAACAGTCATTATGGATCTGTTGGACTGCAGACGTGGTTCTCTGCTATCTCTGTGTAGCCTTATGCGGGCAGCTCTGGGAGTGGTGCAAGAGTTTATTGCCGTTTCTCATTGATTTAGGGCAGCTTATTGTTTCTAAATGTGGAGTTAAAACCATCGCCTTGTTATCTTGTGTGGCGGTATTTTGCTATGTTATCGGGTCTTTTGTAATCTTTCTGGCTATGGTCACTTATGTAATTGCATCTCGTGGATCGCCGCGGTCAGGCTCACCTCGGAATGGCGGGAGCCCTCTGTTGGGCATTGCACATAATTACACCTTGGGTTATATTACGGGCCGTTTAGCGAGGGGGGGATATCTTTTGAGGATTTATATGTTCCGGTAGTGTCAATAGTAACAGTTTTTGAGAGTCTGGAATACCCTTGGAATGTTTTGATCATCGTGCTTATGTTGTTAATTTTTGCGGGCGTGGTCTTTTCCATGGGCTGGATCTGCGGTAGAGGGAAGTGTCCAGACCTGTGCAGACCTCGCCAGCCCTCCTGACAGACCCTGATCTTATCCAGACCGTGCTGGCTCTCATGACAAGACCTGCAGCTGCAATGAGTACTACTAAATTTACTCTAACCTTGGTGATGGATGATGCAGCTGACCTACAGACTCAATCAGGGCCAGCATCAGTTGACCCTGTACATAAGAGGAAACACGCAGTAGCATCAGATAGCAATGGTCAACCAGGGACATCAGGCAATGCAGTAACACAGGAAACTACTTGGTCATTTTCCCTAAGTGAGCTGCAAGACATTTGTAAGGATTACAGCCATCAGGAAGGTGAGCAAGTGATTCCTTGGCTGCTCCGATGCTGGGATGCTGAAGCTGATAGTTTGGACTTAGATGGTAGAGAAGCCAAGGGGCTAGCACCATTGGCTAGAGAATTGGGTATTAGCAGGGCTCTTGGAAGACCACCACAATCCCTCACCCTCTGGAGGCGACTCCTGTTACACATGAGGAGCAGGTATCCCTATAGGGACAATATCATGTACCAGCCATCCAAGTGGACAACTATTGAGAGAGGTGTTAAGAATCTGAGGGAAATAGCTGTGTGGGTGATGATTTTCAGCGATTTGGATGACCTGCAGACATCATTAGATCCAGATGCACTCAAAATTATTGGACCCATTTGACACAAGTGGGTACTGAGTGCACCAGCAGCATATGCTAGTGTATTGGCATTATTTTGCTGTAGAGACAATGAGGCACCAACAGTGGGTGATATGGATGCTCAAATGCAGCATTATGCAAATAATCTTCTTTCTGCCCCACAGGCCAGTGTCTCAGTGCTGAAGAAATCATTTGGCAAGGCCAATGTCTCAGCTGGGGACGCTTCCCTACTAAAGCTGGTCGAGAGAAGCAAAGCACACCACGACACATCCTGTGGTCTACCCTGCGTAATCAGGGAGAAAACATGAGGAACTGGGATGGAAAACCTACTTCAGCTTTACAGACGTGTACGTGAGTTGTGGAATAAAACACCCCCAGGAGGGGTTCTTCCAGGAGAAGTGCTGCTGCAGTTTCCAGGGAACAATCCCCTAGAAGGCAGAGATGGGCTTCGGAGCCTGATTTATGACACGCAATTGTCACAGATGGAAGTGGCAGGCCCTCTAGTTAAAAGTAGGGGAGGCCTGCCTCCAGCCAGGAGGAGGAGAGGGATAATCGAGTTTATTGGACTGTGTGGATTCGATGGCCTGGCACATCAGAACCACAAAAGTATAGGGCCTTGGTGGACACTGATGCACAGTGCACCCTAATGCCATCAAATCATAGAGGGGAAGAATCTGTCACTATTGCTGGAGTGACGGGGGGATCTCAAGACCTGACTGTATTGGAGGCCAAAGTGAGCCTAACTGGGAATAAATGGGAACAGTTCCCCATTGTGACTGGCCCGGATGCTCCGTGCATTCTTTGCATAGATTACCCCAGGAGAGGGTATTTTAAGGACCCAAAGGGATACCGGAGAGTTTGGTGTAGCAGTGGTGGAGACGGAGAAAGTTGTGCAACTGTCTACTTTGCCTGGCCTGTCAGAGGACCCTTCTATTGTAGGGCTGTTGAGGGCTGAGGAACAAAATGTGCCCATTGCTACTACAGCTGTGCATAGGCGACAATATCGCACTAATCGAGATTCTTTGCTCCCTATTCAGAAGTTGATTAGTCAGCTGGAAAGCCAAGGGGTGATGAGTAAGACTCGCTCACTCTTTAACAGTGCCATATGGCCAGTGTGAAAGCCTAATGGGGAATGGAGATTGACAGTAGACTATCGTTATAGTCTGTTATCAGCTGTAAAGAGCAGATATCACTTTAAGGATGATATCCAATGCCGTCCAAGGCAATGGACCAGCATAGAGAAAGGTATTAAGTACCTGAGAGAACTGGCTATTCGAGAAGTGATTTATGGCGATTGGCAAGTGACTATAGATCCTGATGAGATGCCATGTCAACGACCTTTGTTGAAAAAGTTTGTGCAGAGTGCACCATCAGTGTATTCCCACACTTTGTCAACAATGGTCTGGGGAGCATCTGATACTGATACACCAACTGTAAATGAGGTCGCTGACAGGGTACGACAGTATGAAGATAGTGTCTCTTGTCCCATCGGTGTTGCAGCAATAGAAAACCTGACTAAGGAAGTGGCTGAACAAACTGAGAAGATGGCTGAACAAAATAAGACACAGACTGAGGCAATAGAGAATATAAGCAAGACACAAACTAAGACAATGACTGAAACAATAGAGAATATAGCTAAGACACAGAATGAGACAATGGAGAAAATGACCAAGGCAATAGTTGAGCAAAACGAGACAATTTTTCACAAACTGCTTGAAAAACTTGCCGAGATTGGGAAAGAATCTTACTCCTACCCAGCTCAGACCCAAGTTGCAGCTCAGGCTCAAGTTCCTGCTCAGACCCAAGTTGCAGCTCGGGCTCAAGCTCCTGCTCAGACCCAAGTTGCAGTTAAGACCAGAGTTGCAGCCATTAAGAAAAAACGCCCTCCTATGAGACCAACCAAAGGGAAACAGGACTCGCTCCGAGGTTTCCTGTGGCTTTGCCTCTGCAATTATGGAGAGGACATGAGGAGATGGGATAAAAAACCTACTTCAGCCCTACAGTCACGAGTGCTTGAGTTGCAAGGTAAAGCAGACAGAAGAAAGGATTCTTTCATGAACATGGCTGCTCCAGTTCAGAGTATGCACTGCCCCTGTCCAGACAGGAACTCACCTTGGAATTGGAGATGCTGTCCTCAGCGTTAGGGTTGCCCTGCCTCCAGCCAGGAGGAGGAGAGGGATAACCGAGTTTATTGAACTGTGTGGATTCGATGGCCTGGCACATTAGAGCCACGAAAGTATAGAGCCCTGGTGGACACTGGTGCACAGTGTACCCTAATGCCATCAAATCATAAAGGGACAGAATCAGTCACTATTGCAGGAGTGACAGGAGGATCTCAAGAACTGACTGTACTGGAGGCCGAAGTGAGCTTGAATAAGAATAAATGGGAAAAGCATCCTATTGTGACTGGCCCAGATGCTCCGTGGATCCTTGGCATAGACTACCTCAAGAGAGGGTATTTCAAAGACCAGAAAGGGTATCAGTGGGCTTTTGGTATAGCAGCTGTAGAGACTGAGGACATTACACAGCTGTCTACCTTACCTGGCCTTTCAGATGACCCTTCTGTGGTAGGATTGCTGAAGGTTAAAGAACAGCAGGTGCCACTTGCTACTTCCACGGTGCATCGATGACAGTATCACACAAACCGGGACTCCCTGATTCCCATTCAGAACCTGATTCATTGGCTGGAGACCCAAGGAGTGATCAGCAAGACTCGCTCACCCTTTAACAGCCCGATATGGCCAGTGCGCAAGTCTGATGGTGACTGGCATCTAACAGTAGACTATCGTGGCCTGAATGAAGTCACACCACCACCGAGTGCTGCTCTACCAGATATGCTAGAACTGCAATATGAACTAGAGTCGAAGGCAGCCAAGTGTTATGCTACAGTTGACATTGCTAATGCCTTTTTCTCTATTCCTTTAGCAGCAGAGTGCAGGCCACAGTTTGCTTTCACCTGGAGGGGCGTCCAGTACACCTGGAATCGACTGCCCCAGGGGTGGAAACACAGCCCTACTATTTGCCATGGACTGATCCAGACTGCACTGGAGAAGGGTGGAGCTCCAGAACACCTACAATACATTGATGACATCATTGTGTGGGGTAATACAGCAAAGGAAGTTTTCAAGAAAGGTAAGAAAGTAATTGAGATTCTTCTGAAAGCAGGTTTTGCTGTGAAAAGAGGTAAGGTCAAGGGACCTGCACGAAACATCCAATTCTTGGGAATTAAGTGGCAAGATGGTTGTCGCCAGATCCCAATGGAGGTGATTAACAAAATAACAGCTATGTCCCCACCTACTAACAAAAAGGAAACACAAGCCTTCTTAGGCGTTGTGGGTTTCTGGAGAATGCATATTCCAGGTTATAGTCAGATTGTGAGACCTCTCTGAAGTGACTCGAAAGAAAAATGAGTTTGTGTGGGGTCCTGAGCAACGACAAGCCTTTGAACAAATTAAACAAGAGATTGTGCGTGCAGTAGCACTTGGACCAGTCCGAAAAGGACAGGACATTAAAAATGTGCTGTACACTGCAGCTGGAGATAATGGCCCTACCTGGAGCCTATGGCAGAAAGGACCAGGGGAGACTCGAGGTCGACCCCTGGGATTTTGGAGTCGAGGCTATAAAGGCTCCGAGGCCAACTATACTCCAACTGAGAAAGAAATCTTGGCAGCGTATGAAGGAGTTAGAGCTGCTTCAGAAGTAATTGGTACTGAAGCACAGCTCCTCCTGGTGCCCCGATTGCCAGTGTTGGGCTGGATGTTCAAAGGTAAAGTTCCTTCTACTCATCATGCCACCGATGCTACCTGGAGTAAGTGGGTTGCCTTAATCACACAGCGAGCTCGAATAGGCAATCCAAATCGTCCAGGAATTGTAGAAGTGATCACAAACTGGCCCGAAGGCGGAGATTTCACAATGCCACCAGAGGAGGTGGTAACACGTGCTGAGGAAGCCCCACCATATAATGAACTCTCAGATAATGAGAAACAGTATGTTTTGTTCACTGATGGATCTTGTCGTATTGTAGGAAAGCATCGAAGATGGAAAGCTGCTGTATGGAGTCCTACTCGACGAGTTGCAGAAGCTACTGAAGGCGAAGGTGAATCAAGTCAATTTGCAGAGGTAAAAGCTATCCAGCTGGCCCTAGACATTGCTGAACGAGAAAAGTGGCCAATGCTCTATCTCTATACTGACTCATGGATGGTGGCAAATGCTCTGTGGGGATGGTTAAAGCAATGGAAGCAGAGCAACTGGCAGCGCAAGGGTAAACCCATTTGGGCTGCTGAATTATGGCAAGATATTGCTGACCGGCTAGAGAAACTAGTCATGAAAGTACGCCATGTAGATGCCCACGTACCTATGAGTCGAGCCACTGAGGAACATCGAAACAATCAGCAAGTGGACCGAGCAGCTAAGATTTTCCAGACAGATTTAGACTGGGAACATAAAGGTGAATTGTTCTTAGCTCGATGGGCCCATGACACTTCAGGTCATCAAGGAAGAGATGCAACATACAAATGGGCTCATGACCGAGGGGTGGATTTAACCATGGACGCTATTGCTCAGGTTATCCACGATTGTGAAACATGCGCCGAAATCAAGCAAGCTAAAAGGTTAAAACCTTTGTGGCATGGAGGTCGGTGGTTGAAATACAAGTATGAGGAGGCTTGGCAAATCGACTATATCACACTCCCTCAAACCCGCCAGGGTAAGCATTACGTGCTTACAATGGTGGAAGGAAGCACCGGATGGTTGGAAACCTATGCCGTGCCCCATGCCACTGCCCAGAATACCATCCTGGGCCTTGAAAAGCAAGTCTTGTGGCGACATGGTACTCCAGAAAGAATTGAGTCAGAGAATGGGACTCATTTCAAAAACAGTCTTCTAAGTAGCTGGGCAAAAGAACATGGTATTGAGTAGATATATCATATTCCCTAACATGCACCAGCTTCTGGAAAAATTGAACGATACAATGGATTGTTAAAAACTACCCTGAAAGCCATGGGTGGTGGATCCTTTAAAAATTGGGACAAGCATTTAGCGCAAGCTACCTGGTTAGTTAATACCAGGGGATCCATCAATCGAGGTGGTCCTGCTCAATCAGACCTTTTACATATTGTAGAAGGGGATAAAGTCCCTGTGGTGCATGAAAGGAATATGCTAGGGAAAACTGTATGGGTTTTTCCTGCCTCGGGCAAAGGCAAACCCATTCGTGGGACTGTTTTTGCTCAAGGACCTGGATGTACTTGGTGGGTGATGCTGAAGAATGGAGAAGTTCAATGTGTACCTCAAGGGAATTTGACCCTGGGTGAGAAGACTTAATTCCGAGTATGATGTTAGTTGTTTATAATACTAACAGTGTTCTATAAGTGTTTTTCAGGATGACACTGCAATGATGAAACCTAGCCGGATTGATCAAGTGGCGTCTAGTAAAACTTCTCCGAGATGGACATGTTACTCATGGGCACGAACCACAATGAATTTCACACTGTCTTTCCTACCCTGAGAACCTGATCTGCTGTGAAATGGACTTAAGCTTTTGTATATAGAGATAAATTATAACTGAGTGACTTACATATATCTATCTATATATGTATGTGTGTATAGATTTTATAGATGATAGTATTTGTAATCTAAGCATGATGCAAGTGGTATGGAATAAGGGGTGGAATGTCCCGGTTTGAAGCAAAACTGAACCGGTTTTCTGTTCTGTGGCTTTGCATACTAGCTAGGCCTCCTCTAGCTCTCTGAAATTGGCGGCATATTGTGGAGAAAACTGCTCGTTCTCAGAATGATAAGACCAATGTTTGCGCTCCATGCCAAGGAATGGTATGCAGGGAGGCCCTTGCTTATACTTATTGCTATAACAACCAAGGTCAGCCAATTTCGTTATTTGCCCCCTTAAAGCGTCAGAAACGGAAAAAACATAGAGGGGTCACATTGGTGGGGAGGAGTGGACAGGACAGGTGACCCAAACCTGACCAACAGGGGTATTCCATCCCATCTGCCCCATGCTCAGTATAAAAGCTGAGGGATCAAAGAGTCAGTCCCCTTCCTGCGATGGCCGACGTCCGGAGAGGGCTCTGTCTGTTCATCTGCCTTTGATCCCGATCCGTGTGTTCCTGACTCCAGAGCTGGAATCCAGTTCCCATCCGTCGCTGAGTCCGGTCTGGGACTTCCCCAGTGCCTGCCAGTGACGTGACTGTCATCCTGGGAGCTTGATACGGTTTTGTATATATTGTATCTTTTTCATTATTTTCTTCTTTATTTTTATTTTAATATTAATTCTTCATTAAAGTAGTTTAGTTCATTCTAAACTTCTGAATCTCCTTATCTCTTTCTCTCCTCTCTCTCTCTTTTGGGGGGAGGGGGGGGGGAAGGGCCATTTGTCGGTCTGGTTTTGGTAAATTCGGCCGAAACCACGACAAAAGACTTTGCTAGTATCGAAAAAGACTGGCCCCATCCTCTTGACACCCACCCTTTAAGTATTTATAGGGTGGGTGTCAGGAGGATGGGGCCAGTTTTTTTTAGTGGTGCCCAGGGACAGGACAAGAGGTTACAGGCACAAACCTGAACATAGGAAGTTCCATCTAAACATGAGGAGGAACTTCTTTACTTTGAGAGTGGCAGAGCACTGGAACAGGCTACCCAGAGTGGTGGTGGAGTCTCCGTCTCTGGAGACATTCAAAACCCGCCTGGACGTGTTCCTGTGCAACCTGTTCTAGGTGGACCTGCTTTGGCAGGGGGGTTGGGCTAGATGATCTCCAGAGGTCCCTTCCAACCCCATATCATTCTGTGATTCTGTGAAAGCACAGAGCAGTGCTCACAGAGGAACCTCCCAGGTCTGCCCAGGCTGTAGCCATGGAGTGCCCATGGAGCGGGCACCCAGCAGTGCTCAGTGCCCATGGCCACCCAGGAGGGGCAATGGGGGCTGGTGTGGGGTCCTGCCAGAAGCCTGGGTCCACGGGAGGGCACTCTTGTTCCACACAAATTGAGCAGTGGGATTGTGGAGGAATGGCTGAGTGAAAAAGGGCATGACTTGATTACAATGAGCAACCCAGTCTTTGATAGGGATGAGAGCCTGGAGGAGGCTGTGAACTCTCCTTGAGAAATAGAAGTATGAAGAAGTAGCTACATGATAAGTAAGTGATAAGTGGTACTGCCTCCGGGAGATAGAGAAACATCTGCTGCGCGTGGACAAGAGGTCCGCACTAATTGTGTGAGCGCTCTAGGCGCGTGAACAGAGACTGTAAGCCAATCGTATAATTGTTGCTAGCGCGTGCTCTGCTTGTCTGTCTTTATATACTCTGTGTGAACTTGAATAAGGGGAGAACGACCATACTCATATTGAGACTCATCGTTACTCCGGGTCCGTCTCCCACTCCGACATCTGGTAGCAGAGGATGCACAGAGATCCATAGCTCAGCGGGACTGAGTTCTCCGAGTCTGCGGTAAGCAGCTAGAGGAGGGGAGTGGGAAACCACGGCTGGGAGAAGTGCTGCTCGGGCGCAAAGGTGGGAGCAGACAACGGTGCGAGGTGGCCTCTCGCCTCCCAGGCGCAGTGATGCAAGTAGAAGCTGCGGCCACGCTACTCGCTGGAATCCTCTCTAAGAGAGATAATGAAGTACCGGCGAAACTGTTGATAAAGTTAATTAAATTAGGACAGCGATGGGGTCATTTTTCTGACACACCTATGCTGTTTTCTGTTTCGGAATGGCAAGATTTTGGAGGGACGATGTGGCAAAAAACAATCGAGGGGGATGAAAAAGAGGAGAAAGAGATAAAAGCCGTCCGTGGGTTGTGGCATACTGTGCTAGAGACTTTAAAAGCGATGAAAGCGGAGCGGGAAGTAGCCTGTGCAGCTGCTCAAATGTTAGGTCCAGGAGCGGCCGCCTTAAAACCTGAAAGTAAGCCTGGACCTATTGCGCGGTTCTTCGGGCTGCCCGCGGTAAAGGGAATGACCGAGACTGTGTGTAAAACTGTTGCTGAAATTCGAGCTAATGAGGACTCTGACCCTCCTGAGAAAAGTAAAGACTTGCCGCTGAACCCCTTGCAAAACTCGGGAAAAGCGGAAGTGACCGATGCGAAACCAGAACAGAAAAGTAATGCAAATGCGGAAGCGTCTCCTCAGAAAACTCCGATAGGGGAGGGGCCTGAAACGTCTACTGATCTCATCAATTTGGGAGGAGCAGCGTGTCGGCCTCAGCCCACAGCACCGCCTCCAGCAACTCCGCCTGCCTTGTATCCACCGCTACCCCCCCTCCAGTGACTCGTCTGGTCCGCCAACTCCACCCCCGGACAAGAGTCGTAAACTGTCCACAGACAAACTGCTACAGACAGTTTTAAGGCGGCTCGACGAGTTAGATTTACGTGTGGCGAGGAAGGATGATAACATGCCTCCATGGCTAGTGAATCCCTCAACACCTCCGAGAACTGCACACTGGAATGGCATTATTAGAGACGCTATACTAGAAGGACAGTGGGGAACAGCCGCTATTTTGAGCGGAACTCCACTTCTCGCGTGTCCCGTCGTACATGTAAACAATACTGGCAAATGGGAACCACATGATTGGAAAATTTTACAACAAGCTCGCACCACCATCTCAACTTATGGAGTAAAATCTGAGGCTACCCGACAAATTGTCAGCTGGATTTTTTCTGCTGATCTGATGTGTCCATATGATTGTTGTAACCTAATGAGACTGTTGCTTACTCCAACACAATATTTGTTGTGGGAATCCTCCTGGCAACAACGAGCTATGAATGAAGCATCTCGAAGACAAGGGGAGGGAGACCCCCTCCGTGGAGTCACGGCAGAGATGTTCACAGGGCACGGAAAATTTAGTGACTTGCAAGTACAATTGACGTTTCCAGCAAACCTATTACAGTGATCGGCGCAACTTGCCCTAGAGGCGTTTCTCGGCCTCCCAGGATCTACTATTCCGTCATTTGGTACCATGATGCAGGGAACTACAGAAAAATATAGTAACTTTGTTGACCGACTGTGGGAAGCAATCATGAATCACCCTGATCTAGATGACAGCGGCAAACAACAGATGTTCAAAGTATTGGCTTTTGACAATGCCAATAAGACCACCAAGCAAATTCTAGCCAGTCTACCAAAAGGAGCAGGCGTTGAAGAAATGTTATTGAGAGTAGAAAGGACTGAAGCTCAAAAACAAAGCACCACGGTCTATCATAGACTCCAAGATTCAACCACAAAAAAACGAGCTTGCAACTCAATTGCGCACACTGACTGACGTCCAAACCCTGCTTGGAGACATTCAATGGGTGCGGAACTGTGTTGGCATCTCCAATACCGACATTGCACCCTTAACAGAATTATTGAGAAGCAATCATCCAGCCAACGGCGTTACTCTGACGGCGATGCAGCAAGCAGCACTACAACAAATTGCACAAAAACTGCAATCGACGTGGTCATCTCGATGCATTTTAATGTTGCCAGTGTCTCTGATAATATGTAATGGGAAAGATTCACCATATGCAGTCATTTCTCAGTGGCAAAACAAAAAGGGGGAACTTGCTACTCCCTTCTCCTTCTTTGGTGATGCCACTGACAAATGCGAAGGGAAGGTAACAAAAGAGAATGTGTTCAATGTCTTAGAATGGGTGTTCTTAAGTGTACAACCAAAAACGAGCATTCAAACGCGAACTGAAGCAGTAGGTGAATTGATACGAAAAGGAAGATCACGAATCATAGAAATCAGTGGTAAAGAACCAGAGGATATTAGCATACCTGTTAACGCTGTAGATTTAGAATGGTGGCTGCGCAATGACGCTGCCATGCAAGAAGCCTTGTTAGGCTACAGTGGGAGAGTGCATTCACAACAGCCACAAGGGAAATTATGGCAAGTTCTAAAAAGAAATCAGTGGCTAGAAAGACCCAAGGTACGGAGAGACCCATTGTCAGATGGTATCACTGTGTATACAGATGCAGGCAAACGCTTGCGGCGTGCAGCCTGTGTTTGGCAGGAAAAGGGTCAATGGTGTCAGCATATCATAGAGGGACAACCTCGAGATTCCCTTCAAACATTGGAACTAACCGCAGTAGTTTGGGCCTTGAACAATTAGCTAAGCGCTCCCTTGAATGTAGTAACAGACTCATTATATGTGGCTGGAATAGTGCCACGCCTGGAAGACGCTCTACTTAGAGAGACAGCTAATCCTAGGCTGGGGATTTTATTTATTCGGTTGCGATCTGTACTTGACCAAAGAACAGCTGCCTGTTGTGTTATCCATATTCGTAGTCATCAGCTAGACCTTGGATTAGGCCAGGGCAATCAACTTGCTGACAGCCTGGTTAGTTCAGTGTGTCATGTGCCTCCTATGGATAAATTTCAACAAGCTAGGCAGAGTCATGAGAATTTTCACCAAAATGCAAAAGGGCTAAAAAGACAATTTAATTTAACAGAAAATGAGGCTCGAGGCATTATCCAAGCCTGCCCGAAATGTGGGAGCCATGGCCCAGGAATAGGGTTAGGAGTGAACCCAAAAGGATTAAAAGCGTTAGAGTTGTGGCAGATGGATGTCACACATATCCCAGAGTTTGGTCGCTTGAAGTATGTACATGTGACCATTGATACATTTTCAAAAATGATCTGGGCAACCGCATTGCCTGGAGAAAAGGCACATCATGTATGTAAACGCTTGCTTGCTTTGCTGTATTAGGAGTGCCTGAATGCATTAAAACTGATAATGGGCCTGCTTATGTTAGTCAAAAGGTTAGAAAGTTCTTGTTAAGATGGGGAGTTGATCACACGACAGGGATCCCACATTCGCCTACGGGACAAGGATTAGTGGAACGCACTCATCAAGTATTGAAGGACTATCTAGGTAAACAAAAGGGAGTAGAGACAGATGCTCAGCAAAGGCTACATCGTGTGCTCTTTACGTTGAACTTTCTCTGTCTCATGGGTGATCGAGAGGAACCGCCAGTGATGATTCACCATCAAAACCTTAAGTTCAATAGTACAACAATACTCCCGCAACTCAAAGTGATGTATAAAGATCCAGTCTCTGGAATTTGGATGGGGCCTGTTCCTGTTATATTTAATGGTCGAGGTTATATGTGTGTCTCCACAGATCGTGGTCCAGTGTGGGTGCCCAGTCGAGCTGTAAAACCTGCTCTGACTCGACATGATCCGCCTGACAACCAAGATGTTCAAGATCCTGACCCTGGGGATATTGATTCCGGCGGTAATGACCCTCCACAAGATTGAACCTAGGGAAAACATGTGGGTTACCTGGGCGAATAAGACAGGACAACAAGCCTTTTGTCTATCGCTTGCTTCTGCTACAGAGCCTTTTCGGACATGCTTGATAGGAGTGCCTGGTTTTAAGGTAGAAGACTTTAGCAAGTATAGTAAGCAGAACTGTATTAATTCTCAGAGTGTTAGTAACTGTAGTGCCACGCTCCTTAATAGCCTGAATTTTACGCTGCCTTGGGACCCTCAAGAATTAGAACTGTTAGGATCAATGAGAATTGGAAATGTCTCCCAGAACTGGACTCAAACCTGCATATTTTTTGGAGGACCTGCCTTTACTGGCGTAAATTATTATCGATCATTTAATTGGACGGGGTGGACAAACGTCACTCCGAAAGCAAACTACTATGACTATAGATATAAAGGTGCATTTTGTGGCACAAATGACACATCAAAACAAGGATTGGGAGCCCTTGGGGTTGGAACAAAAGGGGAACAGCAAATTTGGAACAATGGCACCCCAAAAGCCTTGCCGCCAAACGTGTTTTTGATATGTGGTGACAGGGCATGGCAGGGAATTCCGAAAAATGCGATAGGTGGTCCATGTTATCTTGGCAAATTAACGTTGTTAGCCCCAAATCAAAACTGGTGGAAAAATGTGACCAAGGGAGAAAATGCCGCCCGTACGAAACGGGCGGTCACGGGTCTCCCACTAAATTGCAATGATGAAGTTACCTTACTCAATCCCACTGAGAGAGTGTTTTTATCCATGTTTGTACCTGGGGCAGCAGCAGGCAGAGCTTTGAAGGAGATAGGACGGTTAGCTTGTTGGGCTGAAAAACAAGCTAAAGTCACCACTGAGGTAATAGAAACTCTGTTAGGAGATCAAAATAGCTTACGCCACGCAATTTTGCAGAATAGAGCGGCAATTGACTTTTTGCTATTAGCTCAAGGTCATGGTTGCGAGGATTTTGAAGGCATGTGTTGTATGAATTTGTCCGATCACAGCGAATCAATTCATAAACAGTTGCAGTGGTTAAAAGAGCATGCAAACAAAATTCATCAAAACCATGGGTTTTTCGATGGGTGGCTGACTAACTTGTTTGGGAATATGCCACAATGGTTAGTAGGCTTGCTTGTTGAAGGCTTGCGCATTATAATAACTCTTGTGATTATAGGTCTGTGCTTATGTTTAGTGCTTAGTTGTATTAAGAGAGCTATGTTAAAAGTAGTAAACCAAGCCTGGATTGCTCAAAAACAAAAAGGGGGAATTGTGGAGGAATGGCTGAGTGAAAAAGGGCATGACTTGATTACAATGAGCAACCCAGTCTTTGATAGGGATGAGAGCCCGGAGGAGGCTGTGAACTCTCCTTGAGAAATAGAAGTATGAAGAAGTAGCTACATGATAAGTAAGTGATAAGTGGTACTGCCTCCGGGAGATAGAGAAACATCTGCTGCGCGTGGACAAGAGGTCCGCACTAATTGTGTGAGCGCTCTAGGCGCGTGAACAGAGACTGTAAGCCAATCATATAATTGTTGCTAGCGCGTGCTCTGCTTGTCTGTCTTTATATACTCTGTGTGAACTTGAATAAGGGGAGAACGACCATACTCATATTGAGACTCATCGTTACTCTGGGTCCGTCTCCCACTCCGACATGGGATCATTTATCTTTCTTTTAAAAAGGCATTTTAGCTATGACAGGTAATTTGGCATGTTTCTAGTTGAAATGTGCCAAATGATTTGGCAGGTATTTCACATACATCTGAAAATAGGAGCACCTCTTGCTGTCCTGCAGGGAGGCTGGGGATGGAGTAGGGATTTTATTAGTTGCTAATTACAGGCCCTGTAACAAAACTCTCATGTTTTATGCGCCAGACAGCCCTTTTGAGGCAAGGCCCATCCTCCCAAAGACATGCAGAGCCACTCATTTTAAAATCATTTTCTCCCAGGCACTGGTATCTTTTCAGCCATCTTGGGTGACTCCATCACCTTGTGATGATGAGGAGCATGACTGATTGACTGATCCTGTTTGTCAATCATACTGTGTGACTGTTTGCATGACTGAATTGTGATGTGGCAGATATAAGCGGATCTGATGCACTGGGGATAGAGGAGGATTATGAAAACTCTACCTCATGCTCCGGGAACGTCTCTTTCCTTTTTATGGACCCCCAAAGGATCTGCTAAAGTTTAATCTGAAGACAGAGAAAGATCCTTTCACTTCATTAAAATATGTATAGACAGAATACAAAGCGACTTATCAGAGGACTTAATTGTGAGCATACTAGGCTTCTGTAATTAAACCAGTTGATTTCCCAGGTTTCATCTTAGGCAAGATTTTTGGCCTAGGAAAACAACTACAGAGGTTTTGGTTGAAGATATAAATAAAAGTAACATGATGCCAAATATAAATTAAAATTATGCATTGAAATCTCTTTTTCCATGCCCATTTTCCTGATCAAGTAAGATTTTTGGTTTGAAAAATCTATTAAAAGTAGGACTTAATGCAGACATCAGTCTAGCCTACATGTGAATAAGCACTTTGGCAACCATAATCACATATATTGACAGAAAATAGTACTAGTGTCAGGCCAAACCCAGTACAGAATATGAATGCAATAACAGTTGACAGAGCAAGGCAGGGTTTGCTTCTTTCTTCCTGTCAACAAATCTAAACAATAGACAGGTGGCCAAAGCTGTATTATGTTTTTAATCTAATGTCCTGGTTCCGATGGGGATAGGGTTAATTTTCACAAGGAGCTGGGGCGGAACAGAGGTATTCGATTCCAGTATATAGCCTGAGGAGCTGGCCAGGGGAGGGGGCAGGAAATTGTGCTTGGGTGCAGGCTGGGGGCTTCCCGGGTTCCATCGGTGCGCAGTGGTACATTAATTGTGTTTTGTATATTCCTCTATCAGTATTATTGTTGTTGTTTTCCCCTTTCTTTCGCTGTTCTCTTAAACTGCCTCTATCTCAACCCGCGAGTTTTGTCTTTTTCTTCCAATTGTACCCCTATCCTGCAAGTGGGGGAGGGGGGGAGGGGAGTGAGAGAGCGGCCACGTGGTTCTTTGTTGCTGGCAGAGGCTAAACCACAACAGTCCTTTTTGGTGCCCAACATGGGGCAGAAAGGGTTGAGATAATGACAGATCCAACCAGAGCGTGTTAAAAAAAATTTGTTATATGCATTTATTATATTAGTTAAATAGTCGCCGGTCACAATGTTGCTTTGTTTGTCCGCATGGCTGTGTTATGTAAATTCTTACATGCTCTATGTACTCCCTGCAATGTTGTTTATCACCTCTGAGAGAGGGATCAGGATTATCATTTTGCTGTCCTGTGTAATATCAACTTATGATATGATAGCATCACTGTTCAGGCGGTTTTGTTGGAGTGTTTATGCAGCATTGCTGTCCTGCCCATACCTTGGGCGCCGTTTCTTGGAATTTATTCATAATCAGACCCAATCTACAAGGGAGACAGGGGGGATACTTTCTCCAGTTCTTTCATCTCCCTTTTCTCCTTCGGGGCCAGGTATGACAGCTTTTGAGGATTTTGAATACCCTTGGGATGTTCAAACCAGCATGGTCCTATTGCTATGTCTCCTGAATGTGTTCCAGGTCTTGTTTAGGGTCAAACAACTATTTAAGACTACCACCCAGAGATCTGCCCCGAGGCTGGAGAGTCATGGGTGGCATGGCATGTGGGAGAATATGGGCAGGTATCTAGAGAGCTTCTCACCTCCAATGGTTTGGGACTTCGCCTCTGAACAACTACAGGACCCTGATAAAGTGACAGAATATTTGAAAGGAAAATGCTGTGGCTATTCCAGGGAGGCACAACTCATGGCACTGTGCTGGGCCTTGGCCAGTATCTACCAAGCACTGCTCAATATTATGCAGCACCCTCAGGGGAAAGAGAGGGAAACCAGATTGATAGGCACTGCAGCTCCTCCAATCCCAGTGACAGGCATTGCAGCTGAACCAGAAAACCAACCCGTGCCCAAATCAGTCACCCCCATACAGAAGAAGAAATTAACAAAGAAATCAGTTTGCTTGGCAAGGGATGACAATGAACCAGGGCCATCATGAGAACAAGAGGAAGAGGCAGAACCAGAAATAATCACTTGATCCCTATCCCTGAGTGAGCTGCGAGATATGAGAAAAGATTTCATCCAACATCCAGGTGAGGACATTGTCACCTGGCTGCTCCGGTGCTGGGATAACGGAGCCAGTAGCTTGGAATTGGAGGGTAGGGAAGCCAGGCAGCTGGGATCTCTGTCTAGGGAAGGGAGCATTGACAAGGCGATGGGGAAAAAGACACAAGCCCTCAGCCTCTGGAGGCGACTCCTGTCAGGCGTGAGGGAAAGGTACCCCTTCAGTGAAGATGTTGTATGTCATCCAATCAAGTGGACCACCATGGAGAGAGGTATCCAGTACCTGAGAGAATTAGCCATGTGGGAGATGATTTATTATGACCCGGACAATGCACAGTTACCCACAGATCCTGATGAGGTCTAATGTAAAAGGTCCATGTGGCGGAAGTTTGTACGAAGCGCCCCATCGTCATATGCCAACTCATTGGCAGGAATGGAATGGAGAGGCAAAGAGGGACCAATGGTGGATAAGGTGGCTGGCCGACTCCGGCGATACAAAGAAAGTCTCTCTCCCCCCCTCATCTCAGCTGTGGAGAAACTGTCCTGGAAGGTCCAGCAACTTGAAGAGAATATGTCCTACTCCCCACCTGTACAGGCCAGTATCTCAGCTATTAGGAATAGGCGTTTCCCTACTCAAGAGAGAGAATATAGAGGACACACACCCATGGGGCACCCTGTGGTTTTACCTGGGTGACAATGGAGAGGACATGAGGAAGTGGGATGGACAACCTACCTCAATCCTACAGGCATGGGTACATGAGTTTGCAAGGAAGAACAATCACAAAAGGGGATCCCTCCAGGAAAAGTGCCACCTCAGTTTCCAGCGGGCAGTTCCCCAGTCAGAGTAGAATGCCTGATCTTACTTCTGATGCTCTTGAAGGGACTTCTAAGTCATTTCTTCAAGAAGTGAGTAACGGATACTATGACCAAGATTAGAGGAGCCCTGCCTCCATCCAGGTGGGGGAAAGGGACAACCGGGTTTATTGGAAGGTGTGGATCACAGGAGGATCACAGAGGATCACAGAATCTTCATGGTTGGAAGGGACCTTTGAGTCCAACCATACACACACAAAAAAAACAAAAACAACCCAACAATCTCGGCCACTAGAGCATGCCCTGAAGTGCCATGTCTACACGTTTCTTAAATACCTCCAGGGATGGCGACTCCACCACCTCCCTGGGCAGGCCGTTCCAGTGCCTGACCACTCTCTCAGTAAAGTAATTCTTCCTAATATCTAATCTAAACCACCCCTGCCGCAACTTCAGACCATTTCCTCTGGTCCTGTCATTATTCACTTGGGAGAAGAGGCCAACACCCACCTCTCCACAACCTCCTTTCAGGGAGTTGTAGAGGGCAATGAGGTCCCCCCTCAGCCTCCTCTTCTCCAAACTAAACATGCCCAGTTCCCTCAGCCTCTCCTCATATGACTTGTTCTCTAGACCCCTCACCAGCTTGGTGGCTCTCCTCTGGACATGCTCCAGCAGCTCAATGTCCTTCCTGTAGTGAGGGGCCCAGAACTGAACACAGTACTCAAGGTGAGGCCTCACCAGGGCCGAGTACAGAGGCACAATCACTTCCCTACTCCTGCTGGCCATGCTATTCCTGATACAGGCCAGGATGCCGTTGGCCTTCTTGGCCACCTGGGCACACTGCTGGCTCATGTTAAGCCGGCTGTCCACCAACACCCCCAGGTCCTTTTCTGCCGGGCAGCTTTCCAGCCACTCTTCCCCAAGACTGTAGCGCTGCATGGGGTTGTTGTGACCAAAATGCAGGACCCGGCACTTGGCCCTATTAAACCTCATCCCATTGGCCTTGGCCCATTGATCCAACCTGTCCAGGTCCCTCTGTAAAGCCTTCCGACCCTCAAGCAGATCAACACTCCCACCTAGTTTGGTGTCATCTGCAAACTTACTGAGGGTGCACTCAATCCCCTCATCCAGATCATCAATAAAGATATTAAACAAGACTGGCCCCAAAACTGAGCCCTGAGGGACACCACTGGTGACTGGCTGCCAACAAGATTTTACCCCATTAATCACAACTCTCTGGGCATGGCCATCCAGCCAGTTTTTTACCCAGTGAAGAGTACACTTGTCTATGCCATGATTCGCCAGCTTCTCCGGGAGAACGCTGTGGGGGACGGTGTCAAAGGCCTTACCAAAGTCCAGGTAGACAATGTCCACAGCCTTCCCCGCATCGAGAAGGCGGGTCACATGGTCATAGAAAGAGATCAAGTTGGTTAAGCAGGACCTCCCTTTCATAAACCCATGCTGGCTGGCCCTGATCCCTTGGCTGCCCTGCACTTGCCGTGAGAGGTCACTCAGGATGATCCTCTCCATGATCTTTCCTGGTACCGAGGTCAGGCTGACAGGCCTATAGTTCCCTGGATCCTCCTTCCAGCCCTTCTTGTAGATGGGCGTCACGTTGGCCACCCTCCAGTCATCTGGTACCTCTCCTGTTGACCAGGATTGTTGATAGATGATGGAGAGAGGCTTGGTGAGCTCTCCCGCCAGCTCCCTGAGTACCCTTGGGTGAATCCCATCTGGCCCCATAGACTTATGCATGTCTAGGTTTTAACTGAGCTAGGGCCGATATAAAAAACGCCAGGTTACTAGTGCCGATTCCGGGATATCAAAACCCAGCTCTTCCCTATTTTGTAAATGCTTTCCTACTTTTTCCCATTGTGAGCTATCAAAGGTACCCTCAGATGGAAACCAATTGCAATGTTCCTTTACTAGTAATAACAGTTGAGATAATTGCTTCTCACTAGTATTATAGCCAGCAGCGCACAAAATTTGTTGCAAAACCTTTAAGTATAATTTATGTTCATACAATGCATGTCCCATTTCTAACATAACCCCGTAACTTTCCTGTTCAACAGGCGTTACTGTTCCTTTTTACAAGGAATTGTGGCCACGAAAAAAATAAACTCTGTACTCACCCGTCGGGTTGTGTGTCGCCGAAGAAGACGAGCATCACACAGGGCACCAATTTGTGGTGATGATTGATCAGGATGCAATTGTATGCAATAAGCAGATGCAGAAGCAGCAGCAAAAGCAGAAGAATGAGCACTTTATTCACATACACAAAGCTATATATAGAGAGCTAGTTTCTGAGCTGTTTTGCCAAACAGGATGAGCACTCTCATTCTCATGGTATGCAACTGTCTTCAGCCACATCTTTCTACACACACTCCTCCAGGTGGTTTTCCAGCCTGACCTTCACAGACACACACAATGGTTTTTTCTTCTGTCCAGCCAGCTCAAAACAATCTTATTCTTAAAGCAATATAGTCTTATTTCTGATCAAGTTTTGCTTGCTTCTGCGACATGCTCAGAAGGGTTCCAAAATCAGTCTTAATCAATCTTCCAGATGTTCTGCATGGCCCCAACAATGCATGGAGTCCCAGGGGCACGAGTGGGTCTCTGCCCAGGTGGGGACAGGCTGGGCTGGCTCTGGGGCTGGTTTCTCACTCTCCTCCTCCTGGCCAAGTCGTGTGGCCCCAACATCTAGGTGCATAAGCAGATCATTAACTACTTCCTCCTGGATTATGGGGGGGTTGTTCTGCTCTCCATCCTTATCTTCCAGCCCAGGAGGCTGAACACCCTGGGGGTAGCTGGGCTGACTATTGAAGACAGAGGCAAAGAAGGCATTAAGCATCTCAGCCTTCTCCTCGTCCTTAGTTGCAATGTTCACCCCCACATCCAGTAAGGGATGGAGATTCTCCCTGACTCTTTTTGTTGATGCATTTATAAAAACTTTTTTTGTTGTCCCTTATATTAATGGCCAGGTTGAGTTCCAGCTGGGCTTTTGCCTTCCTAATTTTTTTTCTCTGTATAACCTAACAAGATCTCTGTACTCCTCCTGAGTTGCCTGTCCCTTCATCCAAAGGTGGTAAACCCTCCTTTTTTCCCTAAATCCCATCAAAAGCTCTTTGTTCAACCAGGCTGGCCATTTTCCCCGCCCTTTAATTTTGCACCTCATGGGGACAGCCTGCTCCTGGGCCTTTAGGATTTCCTTCCTGAAGGACGTCCAGCCTTCCTGGACCCCTTTTCCCCTCAGGACTATCTCCCAGGGGACCCTCCCAACCAGAGTTCTGAACAGGCTAAAGTCCACCCTCCGGAAGTCCAAGGCGGAGATTTTGCTAACCCCCCTCCTTACCTCACTAAGAATTGAAAACTTGACCAATTCATGATCGCTAAGCCCAAGACGGCGTCTGACCACCACATCTCCCACTAGTCCTTCTCTGTTTGTGAACAGTAGGTCTAGCGAGGCACCTCCCCTGGTAGGCTCACCTACCAGTTGTGTCAGGAAGTTATCTTCCATACACTCGAGGAACCTCCTAGACTGCCTGCTCTCTGCTGTGTTATATTTCCAGCAGATATCCGGTAGGTTGAAGTCCCCAACCAGAACAAGGGCTGGCGATTGTGAGACTTCAGCCAGCCGCTTATAGAATACTTCATCAACCTGCTCATCCTGGTTGGGTGGTCTATAGCAGACTCCCAGCACAAAATCCCCCTTGTTAGCCTTCCCCTTCATCCTTAACCATAAACACTCAACTTCGTTGTCACTGGAATCTAGCTCTATACAGTCAAAACACTCCCTAATGCACAGAGCCACACCCCCGCCTCTCCTTCCTTGCCTATTCCTTCTGAGGAGCTTATAGCCACTCATCGCAGCATTCCAGTCTTGACAGTCATCCCACCATGTTTCCGTGATGGCGACTACGTCATAGCTGTCCTGCTGCACAATGGCTTCCAGCTCATCCTGTTTGTTGCCCATGCTACGTGCATTAGTGTAGATGCACTTGAGCTGGGCTCTCGATTTCACCCCCATCCTTGGCCCTTTCCCTCAGGCTCATTACCAGTGGGCCTGGTTTTATCCCCTTCCCCCTTTGATTCTAGTTTAAAGCCCTGTCCATAAGCCTTGCTAACTCTTGTCCTAGTACCCTTTTCCCCTTTCGGGATAGGGTCTTCCCATCGTTCGCAAGCAGGCCCGGTGTCCTGTACATCAAGCTATGGTCAGAAAACCCAAAGCCCTGCTGGTAGCACCAGTTATGGAGCCAGATGTTGATCTGCCCGATCTTGTTTATCCATTCATCAGTCCCCAAAACTGGAGGGACAGAGGAGAACACGATTTGTGCTCCCGAACCCTTGACAAGCCATCCCAAAGCCCTGAAATCTTTCTTCATTGCCCTCAGACTTCTTCTCTCTAGCTCATCACTGTCTACCTGTAAGATCAAAAGGGGGTAATAATCTGAGGGCCATATCAGGCCAGGAAGCTTCCTGGATATATCTCTAACATGGGCCTCAGGGAGGCAGCAGACCTCCCTGTGGGAAGGGTCCGGCCTGCATATGGGACCCTCAGTTCCCCTCAGACTGGAACCACCTATAACTATTGCCCTCCTCTTGCTCCTCACAGAAGCAGTCTTAATGTGTGGAGCTGGCTGCTTCGACAACTCCCTGGATGGGGCTTTATCAGCATCCTCAATTCCCTCATCATCTATCTCCAGAGGCTTGTATCTGTTCTGTACAGGCATCTGGGTGGGCGGGGGAGGTCTGGAGGGGACTCTCCTGCTGCCCCAAGCAGGTACATGCTTCCATTCCCCTCCATCCTCTCCTAGTTCCCCTCCTTCTGCCTGGTGACAAGAGGGCAGGGGATCCTCTACCTCTCGTGGAGCCTTCACCTGCTCCTTTTTCCCTAAGGATGGCAGGGTGTGGCTCCACCAATCAATTTCCTTTTCACATTCCCAAATGGTCCTCACTCTTTCCACTTCCTCCTTAAGCTCAGCCACCAGGCTGAGCAGATCATTTACCTGCTCACAGCGCACACAAGCACTGTCTTTGCTGTCCTCCTGCAGGAGTGACAGACATTCCATGCAGCCCATCACCTGGACAGCTGCATGTCTCTGCAGCAGGTCAGTTTGGGTTGCTTTATTCCTTTGGACTGTGGCTACAGACCAAGTGGAGACCATCTTGGATGTTTTCTTTCTAGTCAGCCTAGCCTGCCTGCCTGCTCTCCCCTTGTTCCTCCCCTCGCACTCACCTGTCACGCGACACACGATAAACAGAGTTTATTTTTTTCATGGCCACAATTCCTTGTAAAAAGGAACAGTAACGCCTGTTGAACAGGAAAGTTACGGGGTTATGTTAGAAATGGGACATGCATTGTATGAACATAAATTATACTTAAAGGTTTTGCAACAAATTTTGTGCGCTGCTGGCTATAATACTAGTGAGAAGCAATTATCTCAACTGTTATTACTAGTAAAGGAACATTGCAATTGGTTTCCATCTGAGGGTACCTTTGATAGCTCACAATGGGAAAAAGTAGGAAAGCATTTACAAAATAGGGAAGAGCTGGGTTTTGATATCCCGGAATTGGCACTATCATGGAATCATGGAATTGTCAGAGTTGGAAGGGACCTCTAGAGATCATCTAGTCCAACTCCCCTGCTGAAGCAGGATTGCCTAGAGCACATTACTCAGGACTGCATCAAAGCGGGTCTTGAAAATCTCCAGAGAAGGGGATTCCACAACCTCCCTGGGCAGCCCATTCCAGTGCTCTGTCACCCTCACCGTAAAGAAGTTTTTCCTCCTATTTGAATGCAACTTCCTATGTTCCAGCTTGTGCTCGTTGCCCCTCGTCCTATTGCTGGAAACCACTGAAAAGAGTCCAGCCCCATCATCCTTCAACCCACCCTTTAGGTACTTGTAAACATAGATAAGGCCTCCCCTCAGCCTTCTCTTCTCCAGGCTAAGGAGTCCCAGCTCTCTCAGCCTTTCCTCATAAGGGAGATGCTCCAATCCCTTAACCATCTTTGTTGCCCTACATTGGACTCTTTCCAGTAGTTCCCTGTCTCTCTTGAACTGGGGAGCCCAGAACTGGACACAGTATTCCAGTTGTGGCCTCACCAGTGCAGAGGAGAGGGGGAGAATGACCTCCCTCGACCTACTGGCCACACTCTTCCCTATGCAGCCCAGGATCCCATCTTGGCCCTCTTGGCGACAAGGGCACATTGCCGGCTCATGGAAAGTTTACTATCCACCAGGACCCCCAGATCCTTCTCAGTAGTGCTTTCCAGAAGATCCACCCCCTAACCTATATTGGTGCCTGGGGTTCTTCCTCCCCAGGTGCAGGACCCTACACTTGCCCTTGTTGAACCTCATAAGGTTCTTCTCTGCCCAGCTCTCCAGCCTGTTCAGGTCACGCTGGATGGCAGCACAGCCCTCTGGAGTGTCGGCCAGCCCTCCCAGTTTGGTATCATCAGCAAACTTGCTGAGGATACACTCTGTCCCCTCGTCCAGGTCACTGATGAATATGTTGAACAGGACTGGGCTGAGTATTGACCCCAGGGGGACACCGCTGGTTACAGGCCTCCAACTCGACCCTGCTCCATTAATTACAACCCTCTGAGTTCTGTCACACAGCCAGCTCTCAATCCACCTCACTGCCCCCTCATCTAGCCCACACTTCCTTAATTTTCTAATGAGGATGTTATGGGAGACAGTGTCAAAAGCCTTGCTGAAGTCAAGGTAGATGACACCTGCTGCTCATCCAGCCATCCAGTTATAACGTCATAGAAGGCTATCAGATTGGTCAAGCATGATTTACCCTTGGTAAATCCGTGTTGACCACTCCCAATAGCTTCTTGATCTTCAATGTGTTTGGAGATGACATCCAGAATGAGTCGCTCCATTATTTTCCCAGGGACAGAGGTGAGACTAATTGGCCTGTAGTTCCCTGGGTCCTCCTTCTTTCCCTTTTTGAAGACTGGAGTGATATTTGCCTTCCTCCAGTCCTCAGGCACTTCACCTGTTCTCCAAGACCTCTCAAAAATGATGGAGAGTGGCTCAGCAATAACATCTGCCAGTTCTCTCAGCACTCGTGGGTGCATCCCATCAGGGCCCATGGACTTATGGATGTCTGATATTTTACTGTGATTGATTTAACCGCTTCTGCCTTTAGTATTCCTTTGGATTAAGACACCCAGCTTTTATTTGCCTTTATGTGGAAAGGACAACAATTAACCTGGACTTGTCTCCCACAAGGATTTGCAGCATCTCTTATAATTTTTTCCTTGAATGTGGCGATGGTTGATCAGTACGCAATTGTATGTAATAAGCAGATGCAGAAGCAGAAGCAGCAGCAAAAGCAGAAGCACAAGCATGAGCACTTTATTCACGTACACAAAGCTCTATATATAGAGCTAGTTTCTGAGCTGTTTTGCCAAACAGGGTGAGCACTCTCATTTTCACGGAATGCGACTGTCTTCAGCCACAGTGGTTTTCCAGCCTGACCTTCACAGACACACACAATGTTTTTTTTTTCCTCTGTCCGGCCAGCTCAAAACAATCTTATTCTTAAAGCAATATAGTCTTATTTCTGATCAAGTTTTGCTTGCTTCTGCAACATGCTCAGAAAGGTTCCAAAATCAGTCTTAATCAATCTTCCAGATGTTCTGCATGGCCCCAACAATGCGTGGGGTCCTAGGGGCACGAGTGGGTCTCTGCCCAGGTGGGGACAGGCTGGGCTGGCTTTGGGGCTGGTTTCTCACTCTCCTCCTGGCCAGGTCGTGTGGCCCCAACACTTGAATACTGAGAAATCATTTGAAAGATGTAGAACTACCGGGTGAATCAGCTCTTGTACAATATGTAGATTATTTGCTAACAGCAAGTAAAGACAAAGATGGTTGTATAAAAGATACTATACATCTATGTATTTTCTTAGCAGAGAAAGGTCATCATGTATCTCCATCCAAACTTCAACTGTGTCAGAAGGAAGTCAAATATTTAGGGTTCATCCTAAGGGAAGGGCAGCAAGATCCAGAAGGAATAGAGGCAATAGTAAAGCTTCCGTGTCTGATCACAAAGAAACAGTTGCGAGGGTTCCTTGGAGCTGTGGGATTTTTTCAGCCGTGGATTCCTGGATTAGGAGAATTAACAAAACCTCTGACAGAAGCAACAAGAAATGAGGAGGTAGAACCTATTGTCTGGGGTCTGGAAAGAAAGCGAGCTTTTAAAGTGATAAAAGGAGCTTTGGCATCAGCTCCTTCTCTTAGGCTCCCGGATTATGCAAAACCCTTCAATTTATATGTTCATGAACAAAAAGGACTGTTTTTCTGTTGGTCTCTTACACCAGTGGAGTGATAACAAATTAGGACCCCACCAGAGACTGGTTGCATACTGCTCTGAAACTAGATCCCGTTGCAGCAGGAGCACCAGCCTGCATTAAATTAGTGGCAGCAGCGGCCACAATATTAGAAAGAAGTCACCCCCTCATACTGGGACACCCTGTAACAGTTCACATCCCACACAAAGTGGAAATACTGTTGAAACAGTATGCAACCCAAGCCCTGTCACCACAACAGGCACACAGATATGAATTGATCCTTCTAATGACAGACAATGTAATTTTGAAAAGATGTAATACTTTGAATCCAGCAACCCTTGCCTGATGAGGGTGAAGAACATCACCAGTGTGAGCAGTGGATGAATGTTTCAAGTACGCTGTGAGCATATTTAACTGATGTTCTTTTGCAGAATCCAGATGTAACTCTGTTCACAGATGGCTCATCTTACTACCTGCATGGACAATGTCAGACTGGATATGCTGTGGTCAGCCAAGGGCAGGTAATAGAAGCTGAATCTCTCCCAGCAATGAGTGTACAAGGAGCAGAGCTGGTAGCTTTAACGTATGCAGCACATATAGGAAAAAGTAAACAAATTAATATTTATACAGATTCTCAATATGCCTTCGGGGTATGTCATGCAACTGGGATGTTATGGAAAGAACAAGGATGTTGTGGTTTAGGCCGGTGTCGTGGTTTAGCCTCAGACGGCAACAAAGGACCACGTGGCAACCGCTCGCTCAGATGGGGCCCTCCCCCCGCCAGCGCGGCCGGGAGGGGAGAATCGGAAGAAAAAGGCAAAAACTCGTGGGTTGAGACAAAGGCAATTTAACAGAACAGCAAGGAGAGCAAGAAACAACAACAATAATAACACCGACAGAGGAATACACAGCCACGAGTACGATACCACCGCTTGCCGATCGCACCCGGGACGCCCCCCGACCGCTCCGCTCCCCTGGGGGATGACTTCCTGCCCCTCCCCTTCCCCGGCTAGCTCCTGTTACCCCCTGGGCATGGCTCACATGGGATGGAATACCTGTGTCCCTGCTAGGTCCTGGGGAGAATTAACCCTATCCCCGCCAGACCCAGGACAGCCGGGTTGACAATAACAAGACAACAGATGCTCTCCCTCACCTCTCACTCCAAAGAGAGGAAGAAGAGAGATAAAGAGATTTACGAGTTTAGAAAAAACTAAACCACTTTAATGAAATATTAATAATAAAATTAAAAAGGAAATAATGAAATATATACTATATATAAAAATATACAAAATTGTATCAAGCTCCCAGGGAGATGTCACTGGCAGGCACTGGGAAAGTTCCGGACTGGTCTGTGACAAATGGGAACTAGATTATGGAACACACTGATGGGAATTGAAGGTAGACAAACTGACAAGGTCCTCCTCAGACATCAGTCATTGAAAAAAGAGAACCATTGAAGCCAAAGAAAAAGAGACCTCAAAGAAAAGCCAACCAGGAGGAGCCAACCTGACCCTCTTTGATCACTCCCTTTGATACTGAGCATGGCAGATGGGATGGAATATGCTATTGGTCAGTTTGGGTCACCTGACCTGTCCACACCTCCCCACAGGTGCAAACCTTCCACATGGTACATAACCAAGTCAGCTGACCATGATTGCTACACCAAGTATAAGCAAGAGCCTCTCTCCCTGAACAGAAAGTTGGTTCTGCTCCACCCCAAACCAGGACAGAGGATTTATCATGTCATCAGGAGAGAAAGGTATCTAATAGAGAAGAAATTCTTGCCTTGTTCGAATCAGTCCAGCTACCTACAGAAATTGCTATCATACACTGCCCAGCCTATACCAAGGGCTCCACAGAAATTAATAATGCTGATGTAGCTATGAAGGCTGCAGCCTGACAACCTCTGAGAGAATGCCCGGTTACTATTCCAGCAATGGACCAAGGCAAATGGCCTAATTTGCTAGACCCCAAAACCATGTATGAAAAAGACTGTTCAGCAGAAGAAAAGGATCAATGGAAAAAATGGGAAGCAAACCAAGATGATGATGGAATATGGACATTTGGAGGAAAACCAATACTACCAAAGAAATAAGTAGTGGCTAGATGGTTTCATGATAAAACCCATGGGGGACTGGAGGCGATAGCTAATCGGGTACAGAAAGTATGGACAACACCAGGAATTTATGCTACTACGAGAAGAATCACCAGTAGCTGCCTGACTTGTCAAAAGTTCTCAAGTACCAGGCTGAGCTCAGAATTGGGGGGGTGACTGTGGGCCTACTTCCCTTTTCAATGATTATGGGTGGATTATGCAGATATGCCCCCCACTTACAGATACAAACATTTGCTTGTAATAGTAGGTCAACTGTCCCAACTAGAAAAGCTGACACAGTGAGAGTAGCAAAAGCTTTATTGAAAGAAATTATACCGAGATATGGGGTTCCAGAATCAATTGAGTCAGATAGGGGTGCTCATTTTACAGCAAATATAATAAATCAACTGTACAAATCACTAAGACTAGAAAAAAGCCTGCATACTCCCTCATCACCCACAGTTTTGGGGAAAAGTAGAAAGGATGAATAGAACATTAAAAGAAAAGATAGCAGAAGTATGTGCACACGCTGGCTTGAAATGGCCAGAAGCATTAAACTTAGTCTTATGGGATGTTTGAAACTCTATGACAACCCGTAGGACTAAGACCAGCAGAGATTCTTTTTGGGAGGCACCCAGCTATACTAGGGACTTGCATTCCAGCTAAGACCTGCCTATTGGACGGAGATGAACGGTTGACCCAGTACATTTTATATATGCAAAAAGTATTTGAAGATAAAACAAAATATGCCTAGTGGTGCCAGCCCACACCACCTGAAATACAGGTACATGATATACAGCTGGGAGATGAGGTCTTAATTAAAGTGTTTTCCTGAAAATCAAAATTTGAACTCAAATGGGAGGGACCATACACTGTTTTGTTGTGTTCTTATTTTGCTGTTAAAGTTTTAGGGAAAGAAAATTGGATACACTATTCTCACATCAAGCAAGTGTTGGATAGCCAAACCAGCTGACAGACGACAGCTTCCTGAAAATCAACAAAGAATGAAGTGGAATATTTTGCTACTCCTGATACTGTTGACTCTGATGACTGCTACAGCATGGCTAAGTATGAAATTAAAAAGAATGGATGATCCAGAGTGGTGGAACAGCGATAAAATAGAAAAAGGAAAAAATCTACATGAAGTATGGAGGACCTGGGTTCCCAATTCATAAAGAATCTAAAGAAGGGACTTTTGTTTTATGTTGTGAATTGGATAAGGTGAAAGATCTAACGGTAACAGAGGTATTAAAAAAAAATTAAATCTCATTGTCTCAGTGACACCAGTTGCTGTTTAACACTTGATTACAGGTGTTGTGTGGTGGTTGATGGTGAAATTAGCCATGTAGAAATGAATGTATCCTGTCAAAGAATTAATTTGATACCAACAACAGCCCTGCTACCCACCACAATGAATCCAACTTCAACTCCGCTAATAAGAGAGGAGTTGATCCCACAAATATCTGAAGTTGGACCTTATGCTATTAAACATATAGGGCAACAACAAGTGATGTTTAACCCTTCATGGTCACTGAAACAGGTAGAACTGATGATACAAATCAACGTCCCCACAATTAAACCGACCTGCTCACCATTCCTAAGCACATCCTATGCTGGTTGGTTAGCATGGCTGCATGAGTGAACCTTTATCATTTCAAGGCGAACAAAAGGGATGCAACTGGTATCATAGGGACAGGATTGGGAGCCTTAAATAGCATAAATGCTGAAATGCTTGTAAACAGAGTTGTCCTGGTTTGAAGTAAAACAGAACCAATTTTCTGTTCTGTAATTTTACATTTTAGCTAGGCCTCTTCTAACTCTCTGAAATTAACGGCATATTGTGGAGAAAACTGCTCGTTCTCAGAATGATAAGACCAATGTTTGTGCTCCATGCCAAGGAATGGTATGGGAGGCCCTTGCTTATACTTATTGCTATAACAACCAAGGTCAGCCCATTTTCATTATTTGCCCCTTAGAGGGTCGGAAACGGAAAAACGTAGAGGGGTCACATTGGTGGGGAGGAGCGAACAAGACAGGTGACCGAAACCTGACCAACTGGGGTATTCCATCCCATCTGCCCCATGCTCAGTATAAAAGCTGAGGGATCAAAGGGTCAACTCTCTTCCTGCAATGGCTGACGTCCAGAGAGGACTCTGTCTGTTCATCTGCCTTTGATCCCGATCCGTGTGTTCCTGACTCCAGAGCTGGAATCCAGTTCCCATCCGTCGCTGAGTCCGGTCTGGGACTTCCCCAGTGCCTGCCGGTGCCGTGACTGTCATCCTGGGAGCTTGACACGGTTTTGTATATATTGTATCTTTTTCATTATTTTCTTCTTTATTTTTATTTTAATATTAATTCTTCATTAAAGTAGTTTAGTTCATTCTAAACTTCTAAATCTCCTTATCTCTTCCTCTCCTCTCTTTTTGGGGGGGGGGGGCATCTGTCAGTCTGGTTTTGGTAAATTCGGCCAAAACCATGACAGATTTATTGGCGCTCAACATGGGGCACGACTGTGGCACGACTGGAGCTCTGATAGATTGCCTGAATAGTTTGAATTCCAGCTTGCTCAGGGAGAACCGACAGCTTACATAATGTCGTACCTACAGAATATTTTATATGGTATTTTTAGAGAGCTTTGTATGAAGTTAATTGATGTAGTGGTGCTTAACTGGTCGAGCATATTGACTTTTTGTATTGAGATCAGTTTATATTGGTTCTGTGTTTGAATGCGGTGGCCCAGGCGTGCTTTGTTGGTGTGGGCTAGTGCTCAGGTGTATAATAGGAGATATGCAATTATTAGGATATCTGCGTGTCTTGGGCATCATATGATGGATCGTGTTGCTAATTACACTTTTGATTTTACCTGGGGAAAGTTTACTTTGCCTGTTAGTGATTATTTCAAAGTGATACCTACGGAATTAAGGGGTGAAAAAACTTTGGGTTGTTCAGACAATGATTGTGATGATTGTCTCTGTCATGTGATCCTGATTTTGATGTCGATGGTACTGAATGTGCTGCAGGGGTTAACTATTATTAGATATGAGGAGTATCAGAGTGAGCATTATGTGACATGCTGTATTGCTACTCAGACACGGGTGGAATCAGAGATAGCAGAAACTCAGACAACGGCCCCAGCGAAAGCCACAGCAGGGACACAAACAGTTGCTGCCCCAGCCCCAGCGAGAGTCTCAGGGCAGACACAAACAGAACCAGCCCCAGCTACGGCTCTGGCTCCAGCCCAAGCCCTGGCCCCGGCCCAAGCCAAGCCAGCGGCATCGGCCAAGGCCACGCCGACACCGGCCCCAGCGGCATCGGTTGCCCCCCCACCGGCTCCGGCACCGGCCAGGCCCGCACCTCCACCGACAAGGTGGGCGGCTTCGGCCCCGGCCCAAGCCGCGCCCCGGCCCGTCCCGGCCCCGGTCACTCAGCAGCCGGCGGTAAAAGTCACTCCGCCGCCCGCACCCCCCACATCTCCATCGCCAGCCCCTCCCACGCCCGCAGCTGCACCGGCTGCTCCAGCCGCGACAGCCAGCGCTGTCACCGCTCCAGCTCCCAGAACGAACACTGCTGCTACCCCAGCGCCAGCAGAACCGGCACAAGTTGCCCCGGTGACCAGGAAGCAGAAAAGGAAGTCAGCTCGTTCCCCTGCCCCTTACGACAAAGACCTGCCCAAGCCAGACAGCAAGGGAGCGGGTTCCTCTGATGAAGATCCAGGAGAGGGTCCTTCTAGTGGAGATAAAGGAAAGCACCCTCTTACAGCAGATCCTTCTCGGGTAGATAGGGGAGAGGGTCCTTCTCAGCCAGCTTCAATAGAGGATGATGGCTCAGATGTACATATAATTACTAACTCTTTCTCTATAAAGGATTTGCGAAATCTGAGGAAGGACTTTACTCATCATGATGGGGAGCCACTTCTCTCCTGGTTGCTCCGATGCTGGGACAGTGGAGCTAATTCCATAGACTTAGATGGTAGAGAGGCCAAACAGCTGGGAAACTTGGCCAAAGAGGGAGGTATTGATAAAGCAACTGGGAATAAGGCAGACACTCTCAGTCTCTGTAGATGACTGCTATCAGCCGTAAAGAGCAGATATCCTTTTAAGGATAATATCCAATGCCGTCCAAGCAAATGGACCAGCATGGAGAAAGGTATTAAGTACCTGAGAGAACTGGCTATTCGAGAGGTGATTTATAGCAATTGGCAAGTGATTATAGATCCTGATGAAATGCCACATCAACGACCTTTGTTGAAAAAGTTTGTGCAGAGTGCACCATCAGTGTATTCCCACACTTTGTCAACAATGGTCTGGGGAGCATCTGATACTGATACACCAACTGTAAATGAGGTCGCTGACAGGGTACGACAGTATGAAGATAGTGTCTCTTGTCCCATCGGTGTTGCAGCAATAGAAAACCTGACTAAGGAAGTGGCTGAACAAACTGAGAAGATGGCTGAACAAAATAAGACACAGACTGAGGCAATAGAGAATATAAGCAAGACACAAACTAAGACAATGACTGAAACAATAGAGAATATAGCTAAGACACAGAATGAGACAATGGAGAAAATGACCAAGGCAATAGTTGAGCAAAACGAGACAATTTTTCACAAACTGCTTGAAAAACTTGCTGAGATTGGGAAAGAATCCTACTCTTACCCAGCTCAGACCCAAGTTGCAGCTCAGACCCAAATTCCTGCTCAAACGCAGGTTGCAGCCATTAAGAAAAAACGCCCTCCTATGAGACCAACCAAAGGGAAACAGGACTCGCTCCGAGGTTTCCTGTGGCTTTGCCTCTGCAATAACAGTGAGGACATGAGGAGATGGGATAAAAAACCTACTTCGGCCCTACAGGCACGAGTGCTTGAGTTGCAAGGTAAAGCAGACAGAAGAAAGGATTCTTTCATGAACATGGCTGCTCCAGTTCAGAGTATGCACTGCCCCTGTCCAGACAGGAACTCACCTTGTGTTGCCTGTTGCAGGCGTGGCGACCTGGTTCAGGAACGGCACGGCGACCAACCCCAGGTTGCTCGGTCCATCAGCACGCAGACACCAATGTGGTGGACGGCAAAATGGCGTTTATTGATAGGTGGCATGGCATTATATAGCTTGGGTTTGCGACGTCACTTCCGTCCGCTTACGTCATGAACTAAACACTATTGGAGGAGGGGCCCTATCTTTCCGTACAGCACGATATCTTCCGGCCACCAGACCCTAACTACCCACATTTCCCCCCTCCCTATGCACGACCAAATGGGCCAAAGTACAGTATTCCCAAAAATTTTTCTTGTTTTAACTCCATATAACAGTCTTAGAAAATATACATTGTAAACTTAAATAAAACATGAGGTACTGTAAACAGATAGAAATTCGGGGAATAATGGGGTGTAACCTGAGGTAACTAGGGATAACCGGGAGTAAACAGAGTAAACACATTCTTAAAGCAGCTGTTGGTGTTCTACCAACATAACGTTAACCTTTTCTAGCCGGTTTGTGACAAACGACACGAGCCTGTTTAGTGTGCAGGGTCTCCCAGGCTTAGACAGGATGCTTGCTGGTTTGTCGACTTCTCTCACCACCGGGGCATATGGGTTACAGGGGTGTCCGTTGATCCGGTCCTGTAAACAGAAACTCACAGTTTTCGTTAGTTTTATTCTGAAGGTCCGGTTTTGTGGGAGAATGGCTAGCTGAGAAGGGTCACGTAGACATGATCCAGCTGGCCGAGCAAAATCTTGAGAAACATCGGATTCAGCCCCCGTAACTACTGGGCTGGCAAGGACACCTTGTCCTTGACTATAATTGTTGTATGATAACAGAGAGGTTGCAGCTGCTCAGGCATGGGAAAAGAGGATGAAAGTAACTGTAAAGAAGGAACCAAGGGCGGAGTTGATCTTTCTAAGAACTAACCAATCATGAGCTTAACTTTTGTAATATGTATGAGCTAATTATGTTAGAACATAAAAGGCCACTGTGTGAATCAATAAACGAAGCTTGCTGATCACTCATATTGAGTGGCCCTGTCTTCCCTCCGTCGCGACAAATGGCGCCCGAACAGGGACCCTACAGAGGGCTGAACCTGCGAGCCACGGTCAACGGAGTCTCAGTGCTGGTCCTGTAAGCAGCGCAGGAGGCGAAAGGGATTAAAGGAAAAGGTCCCCGCGCCCAAGAGCGAAAGGGATTAAAGGAAAAGGTCCCCGCGCCCTGGAGCACCTATAGAGAGTGTCCTGCCAGCTACGCGCCGCCGAAGTCTGAAAGGCTGCAACAGCGCGCTGACGAAGGTATGAATAGACAAGCGGCGTATGATTTGCTCAAATGCTTTTTAGAAAAGCGGAGCATAGAAGGTTTACATTGTAAAAAGGAATTACCAGAGTTATTAGCTTATGGGGTAGCTAGAGGATTCTTTGCCAATCCCGATACAGTTTTTGAGGAAGAGGAGTGGCGGAGATATGGGGATAAATTATTTGATGAAGTAATAAATGATGAGAAGTTAGCCAAGAAACTGATGAAGCCTTGGCGTGCAGTTACGAACGCTCTGGTGATGCATAAAGCAGAGCAGAGAGCTGCTGCTGCTGCGTCTGAAAGGTTAGGGGGATCAACTGGGACGGGTGCAACTGCCTCGCAACAAAAGCCAGCTCCCCCTCCCTCGGGTTGCCCGTTGCCTCCCTCGGTTCGCACTATAGTCGTCCCTGAAGGGGTAGCGGGAACGTGGGAGCACTCGGTCTTTGTTCCATCTCCTCCCGAGCCACCTGGAGATAGTGAGGACCCATCGGCCCCCCCAATGGAAACAGAAAAAGGAGAGAAGTCAGAAGAAAGTTATGCAGGGAAAGGAATGAGCCATAATCCCTCCACGGAGGGGCAGAGCATTACCACAGAAAGACAGAGGATGTGGCAGCAAATTGCAGAGGAGGCGATGGCCTCCGGAGATAGAGAATTTGCCTCGAGCATTGTACATGAGGCGTTCCCGGTAACTTACCAGCCAAATGACCAAGGGCGAATAACTGCCACAATTCAGAACCTAGATTGGAAGTTATTAACTCAGTTGCGATCCACGGTGAGTGACTCAGGGATCAAAGGAGAGCCCACAAGGCAAATGCTAGACTTTATCTGGGGCACCAATATATTACTCCCGGGGGATGTACGTAGTATTATGAAGTTGATTTTGACACAACACCAGCAGCTGTTGTTTAATGCGCATTGGCAGGCTGCTTGTCAGCAATCAGTTGCCACAGTAAGGCAACCGGGAGATCCGTTACACGAAGTCACCCTTGATGAGCTATTGGGGGTGGGACTGTATCTGCGGCCAGAAGCACAGGCACTTATGGGACCGGATAAAGTAAAAGAATCAATGACATTGGCAAGACAGGCTTTTGATCGTCTTAAGGAACCTGGAGGTGTGCCTTCATATATGGGTATTAAGCAGGGAAGGGAGGAACCATTTGGTCTATTTATCGATCGAGTAGCAGACGCCATACAGGCGGCCGGGGTGCCCGATTATCTCAGAGGCACTATACTAAAGCAGTGTGCTATACAAAATAGTAATCCGGCCACACGCAACATCTTGGCTACATTGCCAGGGACATGGACTATCGAGGAAGGACTAGAAAGGATGGCTCAGGTACCGGTAGGGCCACAGGCAATGTTAGTTGAGGCAGTAAAGGAACTAGGGAATAGTTTAAAGGAACACGCGCAGCCTACGCAGAGTCAAGTTCTTGCAGCCCTTGCTCCTTTGCAAGCCTCCGTTCAACGATTAAATGCTAGTGAATCATCTCGCCCACAATGCTACCGTTGCGGCGCTGCTGGACACATCAGACGGAACTGCAACGCCGGCTCAGTATGGTGCAGAAACTGCCGGTCGGACAACCACAATGAGACTGCATGTCGCGCTTCTAAACCGGGAAACGGACGATTCAGCGGGAAGAGCCGCCCCGCGCCGACACAAAAAGCAGCTGCATATCCGGCAGCACTCAATCCCTTCAGCTCAGACCAGCCACAAGCGGAAGCCTCGGCTTGGACCTGGCAACAGCAGTAGATTGTACCCTGTTGGACTCAAAGCCTGTCCGGATTGCTACCGGCACACAGGGACCAATCTGTATCAATGGACAAGCTGTCGGAGCACTACTTATAGGCCGTTCATCAGCCACCATGCTGGGACTTAATGTGTTGGTGGGACTGATTGATAAAGATTACCACGGTGAGATCCAGATCATGGCCCACACGTTATTCCCACCGCTCTTCATCTCTAAAGGCACCAAGGTGGCGCAATTAATTCCCCTACCACATCTTGCGGGAGCCCTTCCACCGCTGCAAGAGCAGCCACGAGGGCAAGGAGCCTTTGGATCTACGGGACAAATGGCCTTGCTAACTATCGGCCTGCGCCAACGGCCACGACGATCGGTTACGGTGGAGTACGGCGACCAAACCATCTCACTTGTCGCACTTTTGGATACTGGTGCCGATGTTTCTATAATCAGTACACGGAAATGGCCGGCTCAATGGCCAACATACCCAACCAATGCCACGGTCGCGGGAGTAGGAGGATTGACCCTTGCTCGCAAATCACCCCTTCTACGATGGACCATAGGGGACAAGGTACCATCTGGGTTCCCAGCCGTTGGGTAAGGCCCGCCATCGACCACCCTGAAGTCGCCGCTGAAGGTGACCCGACTAATCACCATAAACCAACGGACTGAGACCGCTGCGCCTGAGTGTGAACCATGAGGTCGCAAAGACAGAAATTAATTGTACAGTCTGTGGGGTCTGTAACCCCTAGGTATTATGTGCATGCTATTTGCTTAGAAGTTGAAACAGAGAAAATGGTTAATTTAGGTATAGAAAGCTTTATAGTAGTTGCCTTAGTTGTAAGCATAAGAGCCATCCCATATAGCGAGATGTTTGACCCACGAGAAAATGTGTGGATAACTTTAGCTCGGTCACTCAACACGACCAGCTTTTGTGCAAGCCTAGCAATACCCCGCTCCCCATTTACTACGTGCCTTATAGGGGTGCTCTTGGAGACTGGTTGGGTCTGTCCGGATGGCTGAGAAACCTTTTACAGACAGGATTGCTAGTCTTAATCATTGTACTAATAGCGTTGCTTTGTGTGAGTTGTGTGTTGTCTTGTATGAAAACCCTTGTGTTACAGATGTTTAACCAAGCCTATGTCATTCAAAATAAAAACGGGGGAATTGTGGGAGAATGGCTAGCTGAGAAGGGTCACGTAGACATGATCCAGCTGGCCGAGCAAAAGCTTGAGAAACATCGGATTCAGCCCCCGTAACTACTGGGCTGGCAAGGACACCTTGTCCTTGACTATAATTGTTGTATGATAACAGAGAGGTTGCAGCTGCTCAGGCATGGGAAAAGAGGATGAAAGTAACTGTAAAGAAGGAACCAAGGGCGGAGTTGATCTTTCTAAGAACTAACCAATCATGAGCTTAACTTTTGTAATATGTATGAGCTAATTATGTTAGAACATAAAAGGCCACTGTGTGAATCAATAAACGAAGCTTGCTGATCACTCATATTGAGTGGCCCTGTCTTCCCTCCGTCGCGACACGGTTTAATAGACTTAAGTGGACACCATTTGATTCTGCCATCTTTTCTGACCGCAGCATACCCTCGCCCTGTCAGAACTAATTTCCACCCTTGTTCCCAGTCTCCCAGCTCATTTCTAACTATGACCGACGGGCCTTCTTCTAGCGCTCGAGTGGCCCAGTGTTTTTGGGCCGGGCTATTCATCTCCTCTCCCCTGGGGAACTGGTTTAGTGCTAATAAGGCAGTTGCTAGCAAGCGCGCCTGGTCTCCTGAGGGAACAGTGTTGGTAAAGCCTTCTGTTTTTGCTAATACCTCCAATTTAGATTTCAGAGTTTGATTTGCTCGTTCGACTATGGCCTGTCCTGTGCTATTATACGGGATGCCGTGTATTAGAGTAATACCCCATTTCAGAGCAAATGCTTGGACTGATTTAGATACAAAATTCGGACCATTGTCCGTTTTGATCTGGTTAGGGACGCCGAGCCACGCCATGGCTGTCAGCCAATGTTGGATAGTTGCTTTGGAATCAGTCTTAAGGTGTTGTGTAGCTACGATCACCCCGCTATATGTGTCTACCGTTACCGCTAGCCACGCTCGAGGTTTCAGCAGCTGACAGAGTGTAAAATCCGTCTGCCACACCTCGGAGGCTTTGAGACCTCTGGGGTTGACTCCACTGGACCACAGCGGTGCTTTTTGACAGTGGGGACACGTAGCTACTATATGTTTCGCGTCAGTGGCTGAAACCCCACATCTCTTTGCCAGTGCTTTAGCTCCAATGTGGAGGGATTCGTGTAGTTGGCGGGCGTCTCTTAGTGTCCACAATCCTTTTGCAGCGGCGTCCGCTTTGTCGTTACTGGTTTGGAAAAACCCTTTAATTGGGTTGTGGCTGTTGACGTGGATGACTGATATGGTTCCTTTTCGGGAAAAAAGTGCTTCTTCTAGCATTAAGGCTGCTGTAGATGTTGACACACCGGGCCCTGACATGGCTAAGCAAAGCTTGGCCACAAACATTGAATCAGTTACTATGTTGAGATGTTCCGCTGGGAACAGTCCACACGCTAGTACTACGGCCGCTGCTTCCAGCTGTTGAACTGAAAGCGCACAATCGGTCATTTTAATTTAATGCAGTGCCATTCTCCTCCCGACTGCCATACTGCTGCCACGGTTGAGGTTGCTGAGGATGCGTCTGTGAAGACCGTTGGTCCCAACTGGGGCCGGTCCATGACCTTCTGTGGAAGGTCGATGTCGACAATTGTCAGCATTTGAGTCCAGGGGGGCTTTGTGGCATACTGGACTTCTCCACTAAATCCGACGAGGGCTATAGCTAGATACTCTGACATTGCCACTGATTGCGTCGGGAGTTGTTTGCGGAAGGGTAGGTATATTTTGGCAGGTTCAATGCCTACATGTCTTAAGGCGAGTTTTCTGCCTTTCATAATAAGGTTACCGAGGCACTCAACTCCTGGGGAGAATGCACGTGACGGTTTCCCTAGGACTATCCATTGTATTGGTTGAGCTTTTTCAGGGGGGCCCTGGGCCAGTGCCCCTACTCCCCCGCCTTTCATAAAATGTACGTACAGATCAAGTGGTACATTTGGGTTCCATCTGGCGAGTGAGCTTGACGACATCTGTTGCTCGATAAAGTCAAGAGAGTTCATTGCTTCTGTCGTTAGAGTTTTCTGTTCCCATGGTTTCTTTCCTTTTAAAAGATCATATAGAGGAGTCATGGTTTCTGGAGGAATCAGAACGATATTGCGTAGCCATTGCAGGGACCCTACTAACTGTTGCATATTGTGAAGTGTCTTGATGTTCCGACGGATTTTCATTTGGGGGGGGGTTATATAGGAGCCCATGATGTTCACTCCCAAAAAACTTACACATGGTCCTCTTTTAATTTTTGCGCTCGCGATTTCAAACCCGTTAGTTTTTAAAGTTTCTGAAACCGTTGACACCAGCTGGTCCACTTGACTCCCTGATGGTGCGGCGATCAAAATATCATCCATATATTGAATGATAGTCGCTGTCGGGTCACTACGTCGGACCGGTGTCAACGCCCAATCTACCGTAACTTGGCAGATAGTAGGTGAGTTAATCATTCCTTGGGGCAGCACTTTCCACTGGAAATGCAAGTTGGGGCGTTGGCTATTTGGGAACACGACGGAAAAGGCAAACCGTTCCTTATCCTCCTCATGCAGGGGTATCGAAAAGAAACAGTCTTTAATATCGAGGACAGCGTAAGGTTGCCCTTCTGGTATCATAGAGTTCATAGGCAACAGCGTTTGGACAGGACCCATTGGTTGAATTCTCTTGTTTACTTCACGTAAGTCATGGAGGAGGCGAAACCCCTCGCCTGTTCGCTTGGGTATTACAAAAATCGGGGTGTTCCATGGGCTGGTAGAAGGCTCTATGTGACCTCGTTGTAGCTCGCGGTCGACTAGCTCAAGAAGGGCATCCATTCGAGGCTTTGACAGGGGCCACTGCTCGACCCACACTGGGTCGGACGATTTCCACGTCAGTCTAATCGGTGGAAGCGGGTGTGCGGCAGTGGCCCTTAAGATAAATTTGTCACCCTGGCATTTAATAGGGCTAGAGCGTCCCTTCCCAGCAGGGGTGGGACTCCTGACATGACATATGGAAAAAGGTTGATGGTTTTCTCTGGTCCCTTTTCAGTGTAAAGCGTAATCGCTATCAATTGAGCGCTCTTCCGAGCTCGTGTTAATCCCCCGACTCCACCCACCATGGGGGTGTCTTCCAATTTCCAAAATGGGGGCCAGTGCATCTCAGGAAGAACTGTAACATCTGCTCCGGTGTCAATCAAAAATGGGACCTTAATGGTGGTGTCCCTGGGAGTATTATAGAGAGAACAGATCCCCCACACCACTGGCGGGTTGTCACACTTTATTGCCAGGGCCACCCTAGGGTCCCGCCCCCAAGGGGTGGTCCTTGCTGTTCCTGAGATAAGGGCTGACCCGGTTGGACTATCGGTTGAGCCATAAAGTTGGTCGCTCCTCGAGGGGGCAACGAGTTCGAAGGCTCCTCGCCCCATCTGGGGCTGGTATGGCTGGGCCGCCTCATATCCCAAGTGGGAGAAGGCTGTGCGCGGCCCAGGTGCCCTCTCCCCCTCCCGTTTCCCTGAATTTTAGTTCTGCATCCCTTAACGAAATGTCCTTTCTTTCCACAAGCCCAACACGGTCCTCTAGATCGATTCTGGCACGGGGGGAGCGCCGTTGGCGGGTCCCCCGACCGAGGGCAGTTTGCCACCACGTGGCCCGCCTGGCCACATTGAAAACATGCCATTACATTGGCTATTGCAGTGTGAACAGCCGCTTGAATCGGGGCTAGATGCTCTTCATTCGTGACATGCTTAATCATGTCCACGATATTTGACCCCGCTGGCAGAGATCGTAAGATTTCTTTGGTTTTCGAATTGCACTGCTGACGTAGGCAGTCTGCAACGACCGGGCCTTTTGCTTCCATGGGCAGGATCGAGGAGTCGACCGCTGCCTGGAGGCGATCTACAAATTGCGTAAAGCTTTCACTTTCATTTTGTTTTATTGTGGACCATGGCGATGGCTTGGCGACAACTCTAGAGGCTACACGAATAGCTTCTCTGGCCGCGCGAGTAGTTGTCATAACTTCATGGGCCCGCAAGCCCTGGGCTTGTGCATGGGGGGTAATCATCGTTGGGTCTGTACCCATTAGCCGCTGCAGGCTGGAGCCGTGTAGCGGATGGTCTGCCCCGGTTACTCGGGCTAGTTGTTTCGTGCAGTTGTCCTCCCATTCTTGTTTAAAAACAATCATCCCTGCCCCGTCAAAGATCAATCTACAAGTTTGTTTTATGTCAAACGGGAGCATGTCATCTCCCCCGAAAACCCCATCTATGAGGGTGGAAACCATGGCAGAGTTATGCCCTTTATCTGCGATTGCTTTAACAATTGCTTGTATATCTTTAGGATTTATAGGGGAGTGGACCCTTTGTCCTCCGTCCATCACTCGGACCGGGAACGCTAGTGTGGCCGATGGGGCCCAATCGGCGCACGCGATCTTTATTTTTCTCCAATCCGTGAGGGGAGTTTTTCCCCTTCGCGGTTCCTCTTCATTGTGAATGGGGATATTTCGGCTTTTGTGTCTGTTCGCCCTTATGTCCTCCTCCTCTGAGCTTGAATCGATTGCGAGCCACTCGTCCCAGGTAGTGTCTGACCCGGAGTCGGAACTCGACTGACCGGTTACTTCCGGGTTCCAGTGCTTTTTTGTTGGGCTCTGGCCCCGCCCACTTCCCTTGCGGGCAGACCGTTCCCTCCCTCTCAGCTCGCCCCGCCTTCCGCTCGGCAGGGTGTTCGCCCTATAAGGGCATTGTTTTAGACGGCCGCTCTGATTGGCTCTCCGCTCCTCGCTCACGCCCCCCTCTTCTCCCCGGTCGCCCCCACCGCTCTTCTTCTCGTTCTCCTCCCCCTCCTGTTTGCGCGCGCTTATTGAATTTGGCGCTTCCTGCCTGTTCCCGCCGGGGGCATCCTCACCCCGCCCCCACCTTTGTTGTTCGGCGCCGTGCTGGGGCGCATATGGCGGTGGTCTCGCCCAGACGTCCTCAGACTCTGATTTCACTGCGGCACCCCTGGCCTCCTCGGCTAATTTGCCCCAGAAGGATTTTGTTTGATTTTGTCCCTCCGTGAGCGGGACGGGGCTCGGGGACTGTGGGGGCGCATCGCCTTCCCACAAGTTCGCAGGCTCAGCAGGATCGCTGATGGCTTTCTGCAGAGCTTGCACGACTTTCCCCCATGATTTAAGATATTTCCCACTACCCGAAGACATCGTCTCCTCAGCTAGTGCTTTAGTGCATTCATCCCACACTTCTGGGTGGAGTATATCTACCGGCTGATCAATGACCCCAAGTTGTAAAAGCCTCGCAACGGCGAGAGTAAAATCCCTGGGCTTACAATCAATTCCCCACTGCTTATGTAATTGGGATACGACCTTCACAAGGGCTTCCATCCTCCTTGTTGGTCCTGGTCCGGGAGCGTCCTCCCGCGACCTCCCCGCCGGGCTGGTCCAGCCGCTCCGGCCGCCGTTCACCCGAATCCAGGCGACGATTCCCGGGTTTCGGCACCACTTGTTGCCTGTTGCAGGCGTGGCGACCTGGTTCAGGAACGGCACGGCGACCAACCCCAGGTTGCTCGGTCCATCAGCACGCAGACACCAATGTGGTGGACGGCAAAATGGCGTTTATTGATAGGTGGCATGGCATTATATAGCTTGGGTTTGCGACGTCACTTCCGTCCGCTTACGTCATGAACTAAACACTATTGGAGGAGGGGCCCTATCTTTCCGTACAGCGCGATATCTTCCAGCCGCCAGACCCTAACTACCCACAACCTTGGAATTGGAGATGCTGTCCTCAGCGTTAGGGTTGCCCTGCCTCCAGCCAGGAGGAGGAGAGGGATAACCGAGTTTATTGAACTGTGTGGATTCGATGGCCTGGCACATTAGAGCCACGAAAGTATAGAGCCCTGGTGGACACTGGTGCACAGTGTACCCTAATGCCATCGAATCATAAAGGGACAGAATCAGTCACTATTGCAGGAGTGACAGGAGGATCTCAAGAACTGACTGTACTGGAGGCCGAAGTGAGCTTGAATAAGAATAAATGGGAAAAGCATCCTATTGTGACTGGCCCAGATGCTCCGTGGATCCTTGGCATAGACTACCTCAAGAGAGGGTATTTCAAAGACCAGAAAGGGTATCAGTGGGCTTTTGGTATAGCAGCTGTAGAGACTGAGGACATTACACAGCTGTCTACCTTACCTGGCCTTTCAGATGACCCTTCTGTGGTAGGATTGCTGAAGGTTAAAGAACAGCAGGTGCCACTTGCTACTTCCACGGTGCATCGACGACAGTATCACACAAACCGGGACTCCCTGATTCCCATTCAGAACCTGATTCATTGGCTGGAGACCCAAGGAGTGATCAGCAAGACTCGCTCACCCTTTAACAGCCCGATATGGCCAGTGCGCAAGTCTGATGGTGACTGGCATCTAACAGTAGACTATCGTGGCCTGAATGAAGTCACACCACCACCGAGTGCTGCTCTACCAGATATGCTAGAACTGCAATATGAACTAGAGTCGAAGGCAGCCAAGTGTTATGCTACAGTTGACATTGCTAATGCCTTTTTCTCTATTCCTTTAGCAGCAGAGTGCAGGCCACAGTTTGCTTTCACCTGGAGGGGCGTCCAGTATACCTGGAATCGACTGCCCCAGGGGTGGAAACACAGCCCTACTATTTGCCATGGACTGATCCAGACTGCACTGGAGAAGGGTGGAGCTCCAGAACACCTACAATACATTGATGACATCATTGTGTGGGGTAATACAGCAAAGGAAGTTTTCAAGAAAGGTAAGAAAGTAATTGAGATTCTTCTGAAAGCAGGTTTTGCTGTGAAAAGAGGTAAGGTCAAGGGACCTGCACGAAACATCCAATTCTTGGGAATTAAGTGGCAAGATGGTTGTCGCCAGATCCCAATGGAGGTGATTAACAAAATAACAGCTATGTCCCCACCTACTAACAAAAAGGAAACACAAGCCTTCTTAGGCGTTGTGGGTTTCTGGAGAATGCATATTCCAGGTTATAGTCAGATTGTGAGACCTCTCTGAAGTGACTCGAAAGAAAAATGAGTTTGTGTGGGGTCCTGAGCAACGACAAGCCTTTGAACAAATTAAACAAGAGATTGTGCGTGCAGTAGCACTTGGACCAGTCCGAAAAGGACAGGACATTAAAAATGTGCTGTACACTGCAGCTGGAGATAATGGCCCTACCTGGAGCCTATGGCAGAAAGGACCAGGGGAGACTCGAGGTCGACCCCTGGGATTTTGGAGTCGAGGCTATAAAGGCTCCGAGGCCAACTATACTCCAACTGAGAAAGAAATCTTGGCAGCGTATGAAGGAGTTAGAGCTGCTTCAGAAGTAATTGGTACTGAAGCACAGCTCCTCCTGGTGCCCCGATTGCCAGTGTTGGGCTGGATGTTCAAAGGTAAAGTTCCTTCTACTCATCATGCCACCGATGCTACCTGGAGTAAGTGGGTTGCCTTAATCACACAGCGAGCTCGAATAGGCAATCCAAATCGTCCAGGAATTGTAGAAGTGATCACAAACTGGCCCGAAGGCGGAGATTTCACAATGCCACCAGAGGAGGTGGTAACACGTGCTGAGGAAGCCCCACCATATAATGAACTCTCAGATAATGAGAAACAGTATGTTTTGTTCACTGATGGATCTTGTCGTATTGTAGGAAAGCATCGAAGATGGAAAGCTGCTGTATGGAGTCCTACTCGACGAGTTGCAGAAGCTACTGAAGGCGAAGGTGAATCAAGTCAATTTGCAGAGGTAAAAGCTATCCAGCTGGCCCTAGACATTGCTGAACGAGAAAAGTGGCCAATGCTCTATCTCTATACTGACTCATGGATGGTGGCAAATGCTCTGTGGGGATGGTTAAAGCAATGGAAGCAGAGCAACTGGCAGCGCAAGGGTAAACCCATTTGGGCTGCTGAATTATGGCAAGATATTGCTGACCGGCTAGAGAAACTAGTCGTGAAAGTATGCCATGTAGATGCCCACGTACCTATGAGTCGAGCCACTGAGGAACATCGAAACAATCAGCAAGTGGACCGAGCAGCTAAGATTTTCCAGACAGATTTAGACTGGGAACATAAAGGTGAATTGTTCTTAGCTCGATGGGCCCATGACACTTCAGGTCATCAAGGAAGAGATGCAACATACAAATGGGCTCGTGACCGAGGGGTGGATTTAACCATGGACGCTATTGCTCAGGTTATCCACGATTGTGAAACATGCGCCGAAATCAAGCAAGCTAAAAGGTTAAAACCTTTGTGGCATGGAGGTCGGTGGTTGAAATACAAGTATGAGGAGGCTTGGCAAATCGACTATATCACACTCCCTCAAACCCGCCAGGGTAAGCGTTACGTGCTTACAATGGTGGAAGGAAGCACCGGATGGTTGGAAACCTATGCCGTGCCCCGTGCCACTGCCCAGAATACCATCCTGGGCCTTGAAAAGCAAGTCTTGTGGCGACATGGTACTCCAGAAAGAATTGAGTCAGAGAATGGGACTCATTTCAAAAACAGTCTTCTAAGTAGCTGGGCAAAAGAACATGGTATTGAGTAGATATATCATATTCCCTAACATGCACCAGCTTCTGGAAAAATTGAACGATACAATGGATTGTTAAAAACTACCCTGAAAGCCATGGGTGGTGGATCCTTTAAAAATTGGGACAAGCATTTAGCGCAAGCTACCTGGTTAGTTAATACCAGGGGATCCATCAATCGAGGTGGTCCTGCTCAATCAGACCTTTTACATATTGTAGAAGGGGATAAAGTCCCTGTGGTGCATGAAAGGAATATGCTAGGGAAAACTGTATGGGTTTTTCCTGCCTCGGGCAAAGGCAAACCCATTCGTGGGACTGTTTTTGCTCAAGGACCTGGATGTACTTGGTGGGTGATGCTGAAGAATGGAGAAGTTCAATGTGTACCTCAAGGGAATTTGACCCTGGGTGAGAAGACTTAATTCCGAGTATGATGTTAGTTGTTTATAATACTAACAGTGTTCTATAAGTGTTTTTCAGGATGACACTGCAATGATGAAACCTAGCCGGATTGATCAAGTGGCGTCTAGTAAAACTTCTCCGAGATGGACATGTTACCCATGGGCACGAACCACAATGAATTTCACACTGTCTTTCCTACCCTGAGAACCTGATCTGCTGTGAAATGGACTTAAGCTTTTGTATATAGAGATAAATTATAACTGAGTGACTTACATATATCTATCTATATATGTATGTGTGTATAGATTTTATAGATGATAGTATTTGTAATCTAAGCATGATGCAAGTGGTATGGAATAAGGGGTGGAATGTCCCGGTTTGAAGCAAAACTGAACCGGTTTTCTGTTCTGTGGCTTTGCATACTAGCTAGGCCTCCTCTAGCTCTCTGAAATTGGCGGCATATTGTGGAGAAAACTGCTCGTTCTCAGAATGATAAGACCAATGTTTGCGCTCCATGCCAAGGAATGGTATGCAGGGAGGCCCTTGCTTATACTTATTGCTATAACAACCAAGGTCAGCCAATTTCGTTATTTGCCCCCTTAAAGCGTCAGAAACGGAAAAAACATAGAGGGGTCACATTGGTGGGGAGGAGTGGACAGGACAGGTGACCCAAACCTGACCAACAGGGGTATTCCATCCCATCTGCCCCATGCTCAGTATAAAAGCTGAGGGATCAAAGGGTCAGTCCCCTTCCTGCGATGGCCGACGTCCGGAGAGGGCTCTGTCTGTTCATCTGCCTTTGATCCCGATCCGTGTGTTCCTGACTCCAGAGCTGGAATCCAGTTCCCATCCGTCGCTGAGTCCGGTCTGGGACTTCCCCAGTGCCTGCCAGTGACGTGACTGTCATCCTGGGAGCTTGATACGGTTTTGTACATTGTATCTATTTCATTATTTTCTTCTTTATTTTTATTTTAATATTAATTCTTCATTAAAGTAGTTTAGTTCATCCTTATCTCTTAATCTGAATCTCCTTATCTCTTTCTCTCCTCTCTCTCTCTTTTGGGGGGAGGGGGGGGGGAAGGGCCATCTGTCGGTCTGGTTTTGGTAAATTCGGCCGAAACCACGACAAACTCACAGTTGTGGATTAAAGAAATTCAATGGACCTTTTAGAGGAATAGTTCATAGCTTTAGAGGATTACATTCCTCTGTGTGTATATATATATTGGAAGACAAATATAATAGTAACTTGAGTGTAACACATATATAGTTTGAAATAAGGGGTGGAATGTCCTGGTTTGAGCGACACAGGACTGATTTCTCTAATGCTTGGGAAAACTGCACTTCTGGAAGACTTTAGTGTCTGAATTTATGAAAATATTTACTTTATAGCCAGCGTTACTTTATTGAGTGACACCTCACACTAGACCAGGTTGCTCAAAGACCCATCAAGCCTGGTCTTGAGCACTTTCAGGGAAGGGGCATTCAGCGTGCTAGCTTGCCTCCCCATTACTGGTCTTCCCAGCTTGCCTGGCTATTCAGTCTCTTTTTGTTGTGCTGTCTGCACCTGGTGCACTAACACTGTCTCACTTTGCCTCTGTCAGAAAAGCTGTTGTGCATCCTGACTCATTCCTAGTAACTGTGGTGGAAAGCAGCTGTTTATATCAATTAAATTTTGATTGGCATTTAGCATCTACCTGTCACTATTATGCAGTTTCCTCCAGTGTCCCCTTCAGCTATTTTCTATGATATTTTTTTCACCTGGTTTCCATGAGAACCATCTCACTACATGTCTATCCAGCCAGCCCTGCCATGTATTTGGTTGCTGTCAGGAAAGAACAAATAGAGAGCTTTTTACTCTCAGGAAACATTTTAATTTTAGGCTTCAACTGTTCCAGCAATGCTCAGAATATGGTGAGAGTCACCTCATCAAAATAAATCTGGGATTTTCTACATGTTGATATCCTTCTATACCATAACAAATGGAAGTCTACCCATAGCACACTGTCAGGCTACACCCAGCCTCTCCAGCTGAACAAAAGCTTTACAGATGTACCTTAAATCACCAACTGTAGCAGGGACAAAGAGAATGCTCTGGTATCTTTTTCCTTGGGACAACAGCCAGCTTCCTTGCAAATCATAGAATCATAGAATAGTTTGGGTTGGAAGGGACCTTGAAGATCATCTAGTTCCAACCCCCCTGCCATGGGCAGGGACACCTCCACTAGACCAGGTTGCTCAAAGAACCATCCAGGCTCAAAGAACCATTATTTTAATATTAATTCTTCATTAAAGTAGTTTAGTTCATTCTAAACTTCTGAATCTCCTTATCTCTTTCTCTCCTCTCTCTCTCTTTTGGGGGGGAAGGGCCATTTGTTGGTCTGGTTTTGGTAAATTCGGCCGAAACCACGACAAGAGTGCCACCGCAAATGACTTAAGCAAATTAGAACACCCATCGCGCTCCCGTCTATTAGCATTAGGGACTAGCCAATGACTTGAGTCTGATATACTACCTCAATGGGAAAAAATAATGAAAAAGATCATCAGTTAATTGTAGAAGCTCTTAGAAGAGTCCAGGGCAATGTTTCACTAGCCCTTAGTCGTATCCAAGCTCAACTGTGGGTACTGTATCTACAATAGCAGCAATAATAAGGGAAGGTGAAGAAGGCATTTTACCTGCGGAGATTTGAAAAGTAATTTGGGACAATGCGACTAAATTTCAAAGAGAATTCCAAACCTGGTGGTATTTAATCAATTTTCTTTATGACCCCTTCATCAATAGGGCCACTGCTTTTGTCTTAACAATACGCAGTTCTTTGGTGTACACCATATATCCAATCATTGTGTTGGGGTTAAATCACAATGGAACTGTACTCTATCCATTAGAACATAGAGTATGGGTCCAACAAATCAGGAATAAGTGGCAAACTGTTGATATAGGTGCATGTGTTGCACGAGACCAACAAGGATTTGTCTGTGAAAGTAACACCATCAAAGCCCAAGACATTTGTCTTGACACTGAACAAAAACTGCCATTTTGAGATAAGTCCCAATGAAAACCCTGAAACTGTAGTTGTATATACTGGTAAAGGTTGTGTCTGTATGAAAACACTTTGCAGCACTATATTTGTAGGTAACTTCATAGTAAATGTAAGTAAGTAATCACTCAAATATTTGTATTTGTAACTTTACAAAAATTATGGGGTTTGACTTTAATTATTCAGCTCCTATCATGTCCCACCAATTGCTCCAGTCTAACTATACAATATAGCAAAATTTGTTGCCCACTCCTATAGGAATGAATTTGACACTAGTACAAAAACTACTACAGCACAAGTATTAAAACATGTGAGAGATGATGGACAAAGGGTTCTAGTTACTGTACAACATGATGCAGAAGAAATTCACCATGTTCTTTAAAGGGGAAAAAGGGATGGAGAGCATCGATGGTGGGAAACCCTTTTTGATGGTCACCCACGGCAACAGGAATTTACAACCATATGCTACATCCTATAGTAGCCCTATTAAGTCTGGCCATGTTGTACTTGTGGTGGATAATCATCTTATATGTAAAATTGGAGAGAATGATCAGGCGACTTGAAAGGATTCACAAACTTTGTTTAGCATATTAGCAGGGAGGCTTAATAAAAACAAAGGAAGGAACTGTTGAGGGATATTGATTGTTTAGCATAAATAAGTTTTAATTAGAATAAATTACTTAGGATTATAATATGGCATGATTTGTGCTGTTTCCTTAGCTTTACTTAGCATGAGTAGCTAGATTTGCTGAAACCTGTAGACCATTATAGAGTTATTTTTCTTAGTAATTTTCCTAGAAGCTGGTACAGTGCTGTGTTTAGTCTTTTAGCATGGGGAAGATGTTGATATCACACTGATGTTTTAGTATTTTTTTTCCCAAGTCTGGGACTCTTCAGTCCGTGTTCTGCCAGCAAGTTCAGGTGCACAAGGAGTGTAAACCAGAAGATAAGGAGGCTCCAACTCTTGTCTGAAACTGCAAATCAACAAGATAAGTGCCTGCCTGCCTGGACACAGAAAAAGAATCCAATAAGATGTTAGAAGACCCCAGACCAAAAATCATTATTGGACTAAAAGACACATGGACAGCACATGAAGAGCGTGTGAGGGGCCAGTGTATAGATTACTCTCTTTGGAGGCACCCAGCCTGGGTTGTCCTTGCTGCTGTACCTTTCGATTAAATTAATTCTTTTATAAAATCTGGTGCCTGAGACTCTGCTGTGGGAAACCTAGGGTCAAGCCTGAAGAAGGAGGAAGCACGCCTGGAGTAAGTGTGTGTGTGTGACACCATGATGGTGTGTGACTGCTTGAGCAGCGGCTTCTCCTTTAACAGGCACACATAAGAAACATTAGTAAAACTCTTGATTGGGAGAGTCTATGCTGCTGATAAACACAATCTCATTCTTATTTCTTAAGAATAATAAGAGGACAAAATAAAACACTTTTCTTGTAGGAATAAAGAGTCTTTCTTCATTAGCCAGGTAACAAGAAAATATGACTCTTGTCTGAGCCTCAGAATGACTGAAATCTGGCGAGTTTCATAAAATTCAGTGGGTAAGGCTGCCTTGCATCCAGGTGATGGTAGACACTTCTGCATTGATTTTGTTCAGGTGTATTTTCCTAAATTTGGTCACCATATAAAGCTTTCTGCAGGCAGAACCTCTCTTTGCTCAGCCCTGGTGCATGTACCATTTGCTCCAAGTCAAAGGAGAGTGGATTGAGTTTGCTGTGGTAAAGGCCATGGTTAACACTTGTCCAGGGCCATTAAAGTGATCCCATTGCAGGCTTCCATGGCACACACACATTCTTCCACACCCTGAAACAAACTGCATCCAGCTCTCTGCCCTCTTCTACCTGCCCACTTTGTTGTCCCCTGTTTCCGCTATTAAAAATATGGTGGCTTTAGACCAGATGACATATAAGACCTTAACATCTCTTAGACAAAAAAACCCTGAAGTATCCCATTTGCCTAAATGGGTACACTCAATGTATTTATCCATTTGAAACAATAAATTTTGAGCAAAAAATGACCATGCAGACTGTGGGGTTCTTTTAGAAAAAAATACTAAATTTATATACTTTAGTGGAGCTGCACTGCAACTGTCAGTAATAATGGTTAATAGCCAGATTTATAGGTGTGACTTTTGAACTGCTCACTCCAAGTATAGAATTAAGGATCACAGGGACCCCACAACTTACCTTATGTTCCTGTCTTGGGCAAAATTTTCTTCCAGTACCAAGGAACTGTCCATTTCGTCTGCACAAGCACCTTGAGGCGGCCAGTCCATGAACTGTCATCTTCCTCCTGGTCACCTCCAGTCCAAGCAAGCTCAGAAAAATCTCAAGTCAAATGTCAACACTGTCAGTTCATAATTTGGCTTTGTCAGTTCAGCAACATGTGTCTTTCCAAATATAAATAAATGTTTTATAAAGTTTTGCTCTACAGTATTACATCTGTAATTTACCTTGCTTATAAACAATAGCTTGCTAATAGTCATGTATTGCTTGGAGAGTGGTCCAGGTGGTTAAATTTTCACCCAAACATGAATCAAAACCTCAGGCAAAACAAGAACTGTCTCTCATACATTTAACAGATTAACAAATAGTTCTTGCCCTGCTAATGCCATTCCTAATTGGACTACACTGTGAGGAGCAATTAAGACTAAATGGCAACTTGCTGAGAGCTGGTGAAACAGAAACTGCAGCTTGAGATATTAGCATTCTCCAAATAAAATGCAGTTGCCTTACTCTGGTGTTAAAGAAAGAAGCTTAATTTTTTTAATAAGGAATGATTCAATTCACAGCAGGGAAAATGGTTTGGGAGGGATTTTTTTTTTGCAAAACCACTTTGTAGATTTAAAGGCTCTTGACCTACAGCACTGGAGGTGGGACTCTCCCAACCCAGACATAAGCAGTGACAGCTACAGCTGCAATAACATGCCACCTTTCTGTACTGCCTCACCTGTAGCTTGCAGAAGCCATCCGAGCTCTAGAAATAGATTTTCCCATTTAGTCTGTGCCCTGCTAGTCTGTCAGATAAGTACTGGCTGAATGATGCAGCAATGTAAATGAAATCTAGGTAACTATTCACATATCTTGGGGAGGTTCAGACTTGACAATAGGAAACATTTATTTAAAGAGAGGGTGGTCAAACACTGGAACAGGCTTCCTAGAGAGGTGATCGATGCCCCATGCTTGTCATTGCTTAAGAGGCATTTGGACAACACTGTTAATAATATGCTTTAACTTGTGATCAGGCAGTTGGACTAGATGATCCTCGTAGATCCCTTCCAACTGAACTAAACTATTCTATTCTATTCTATTCTATTCTATTCTATTCTATTCTATCTTGAAATCATGTGTGACTAATCTGATAGCCTTCTATGATGGCATGACTGGATGGAGAGATGAGGGGAGGGCAGTGGATGTTGTTTACCTTAACTTCAGCAAGGCTTTTGACACAGTCTCCCACAACATCCTCATAGGTAAGCTTAGGAAGTGTGGATTAGATGAATGGACAGTGAGGTGGATTGAAAACTGGCTGAAAGACAGAGCTCAGACAGTTGTGATTAGGGGCACAGAATCTAGTTGGAGGTCTGTAACAAGTGGTGTTCCCCAGGGGTCAGTACTGGGTCCAGTCCTCTTCAATATATTCATCAATGACCTGGATGAAGGGACAGAGTGTACCCTCAGCAAGTTTGCTGATGACACAAAACTGGGAGGGGTGGCTGACACTCCAGAAGGCTGTGCCGCCATACAGCGAGACCTGGACAGGCTGGAGATCTGGGCAGAAAGGAACCTTATGAAATTCAATAAAGGCAAGCGTAGGGTGCTGCACCTGAGGAGGAAGAACCCCATGCACCAGTACAGGTTAGGGGCTGACCTGCTGGAGAGCAGCTCTGTGGAAAAGGACCTGGGAGTCCTGCTGGACAACAGGATGACCATGAGGCAGCAATGTGCCCTTGTGGCCAAGAAGGCCAATGGCATCCTGGGGTGCATCAGGAAGAGTGTGACCAGCAGGTCGAGGGAGGTTATCCTCCCCCTCTACTCTGCCCTGGTGAGGCCCCATCTGGAGTACTGTGTCCAGTTCTGGGCTCCCCAGTTCAAGAAGGACAGGGAACTGCTGGAGAGGGTGCAGCAGAGGACTACAAAGATGATTAGGGGCCTGGACCATCTCTCTCACGAGGAGAGGCTGAGGGACTTGGGTCTTTTTAGTCTGGAGAAGAGAAGGCTGAGGGGGGATCTGATCAATGCTTATAAATACTTAAAGGGAGGGTGTTAAGAGGATGGGGCCAGTTTTTTTTCAGTGGTACCCAGTGACAAGACAAGAGGTAATGGTCCCTTCCAACCCCATATCATTCTGTGATTCTGTGATCTTCTTAAATAATCCTGAAGGGCCTGTTAGCCTATGGAATGTCCTCCCTCTTCAGATATAGCCCAGTGTGAGCCATACCTGCTGCCTCTCCTCTAGGGTGATTAAAATAAGTGCCACCTGTAGTGAACTGCAACTATCTTGAGAAGGATCATAGGCCCTTATTTGAGAGAAAAGGTCACGCTCACTCTACTGACTGACAACAGAGGAAGGAATTTGCTGCAATTATAGCAGTGTATATATCCCAGAACATTTAAACCTGAGGAGGACCACTGTCCCTCACAGTTGGCAGTCTGCTGCCTTCCGTTCATGCTAAAGTTGGGATCCTGACAGAGTTTCCCAAATGCTTTCACCTTGTATTGGCTTTGTGTGGCAAGGTTTTAATAGCAGGAGGGCTACCAGGGGTGGCTTCTGTGAGAAGGTGCTAGAAGCTTCCCCTATGTCTGATAGAGCCAATGCCAGCCAGCTCCAAGATGGACCTGCTGCCAGGCAAGGCTGAGCCAATCAGCAAGCATGGTAGCGCCTCTGTGATAACATATTTAAGAAGAAAGGGAAAACTGTGCAACATCAGCAGCAGTCGGAAGAGAGAAGTGAGAATATGTGAGAGAAACAACTATGTGGACACCAAGGTCAGTGAAGAAGGGGGAGGAGGTGCTCCAGGAGCCAGAGCAGAGATTCCCCTGCAGCCCATGGTGAAGCAGGCTGTCACCCTGCAGCCCATGGAGGTCCATGGTGGAGCAGATATCCACTCTGCAGCCCATGGAGGACACCACACCAGAGCAGGTGGATGCGCTCGAAGAAGACTGTGACCCTGTGGGAAGCCTGCACTGGAGCAGGCTCCTGGCAGGACCTGTGGAGAGAGAGAAGCCCACACTGGAGCAGGTTTGCTGGCAGGACTTGTGACCCCGCGGGGGACCCATGCTGGAGCAGTCTGTTCATGAAGGACTGCACCTGGTGGAAAGGACCCATGCTGGAGCAGTTCATGACGAACTGCAGCCCTTGGGAAGGACTCACGTTGGAGAAGATCATGGAGGACTGTCTCCTGTGGGAGGGACCCTATGCTGGAGCAGGGGAAGAGTGTGAGGAGTCCTCCCCCTGAGGAGGAAGGGGCAGCAGAGACAATGTGTGATGAACTGACTACAACCCCCATTCCCCTGCGCCGCTCAGGGGGAGGAGGTAGAGAATTTGGGAATAAAGTTGAGCTCAGGAAGAAGGAGGGGTGGGGGGAAGGTGTTTTTAGATTTAGTTTTTATTTCTCACCTTACTCTGATTTGATTGGCAATAAATTAAATTAATTTTTTCAAATCGAGTCTGTTTTGCCTGTGATGGTAATTGGTGAGTGATCTCTCCCTGTCCTTATCTTGACCCACAAGCCTTTCGTTATATTTTCTCTCCTCCCTGTCCAGCTGAGGAGGGGACTGATAGAGCAGCTTTGGTGGGCACCTGGTGTCCAGCCAGGGTCAACCCCACCACACACCTTCTACCCCAGTCCCACCACTCCTGCTTGCATCCTCCCTGTGCTGATTCTAAGGCAGCTGTGTCTCACCCAGCTGCCCACATCCCTTAGGCGCTGCTGAAAAGACAGTTCCTGGTCACCTTGTCTGTGGTTTAGCCACCACAGGCCACAGCAGGGCCATCAGCTCTGCCTGAAAGGGTTTTCTCACCAGAAGCCTCCTGCAATCCTCTCTGACTGGGAACAAATCCCCTTGTCGGAGCCAGGCTCAGCAAAAACTGGCTGGACTAAGTTGAGGGAAGAGTGAGACAGCCTTTGGTCTCAGCTTCTTGGTCTAACCCCAGACAGAAAACCAGCTCAAGATGATATCCATTTTTCCAGGAGGGAAGCCTATATTTATAAAGGTAAGAGTATTTGACCAAGGTTTTGGCTGCAAATTCTACGTATGTTTCTAAACTCTGAATTGCAGGACTCCCCCACTGGCTCCAACAGAAGAGATCTGGTAGGTTTTCTAGGAAAGCCAATTGTTCTTCCAACAGATCCTTACTGAAATGAGGATTTCCCATTGCTTACATCAATTCCATACAGACTTTAAAAGCCTGAATTCCTAAGGATTTGTCTAAACTAGTTATATATCACACATCAGGAATTTTTAGTGTTTTTCTTTGCCGGAAACATTTGGGAATAGGAAACATATAATTTCACAATGTTATCTGTGGGTTCAGTTAAAGTTCACTCACACAGCTAAGATTTACGTGCATCTGGAGCAACAGTGTGTGCCAGTAGCGACCTTGAGAGCGGGGAGGATGAGAAACATAAGTTACACATCCTGAAGCTCATCCTGACAAAAAACAGAACACAGTCTGGGAACCGAAACTTGTCCTGGTAGCAGAGTACCTGTTATTGTGATAAGCTCAGTAGAAGGTAGAAAATATTTTTGTAAGTCCATGATTGGGCATTATGAGGGGAGTGGGTTTGTAGTCTTAGTGTATATAAGTTTCTCTGTGTAGCAATAAAGGAGGTCGGATTTGGATTCGCTTACTGCATGACCTACGAGTCCGTGATTTCTTCATATGCCGCAAATGGCGCCCAAACAGGGTTAAAGATTCAGCACAATGGTGATCAAGGACCAGTGGCGTACCCCCGTGAGCCGGACAGAAGACGTTAATCACCAAGGAGCTCCTATATACTCATTGCTGCACGATATAAGGTTAGCACAGCGAGGGGCCGGGGAAGGTATTATTATAATGGGGCAGTCTGCGATGAAAACGCAGCAGATACATAAAGCACTTTTAATGAAAATCGTTAAGGAACAAGGATTAAAGTTACAGCCTCTTAAGCTTGTACAGCTTTCAGTATGGATTCGGGATCATTGTCCGTGGTATCCCCCCAACAGGTCTTATGATCCTTCTGACTGGCAGAAAGTGGGAGAATGCTTGCAAGCACGACTAATTATTGATCATGATGTTAATCCTGATAATATCGTAACGTGGCGTGTCATATATACGGTGTTAAGAACATTTCTCCCTACCGATAAAGTGGTTTCTAACTCAGATTTTCCGCCTCCGCCGGCTGATTTATTAACTTTAGAGGATACAGCTCCGGCTAGTTCAGACCCTGACGCTGAGCCTGTCTGTGATTCAGCTCAGCAGCCGCAATTGCCGTTAGCTGCTACAGTAGAAGCAGCCAACGACTTAGACTCACAGATACCTGAGGATCCCTTCGATCCAGGTCCTGTTGACTCTGATCAAGAGCCTGATTTGTACCCGCCTTTAACTCTGGTTAAAGCTATGGTGGCTTCTGCACCAACCGCGGAACAGATCTTACAAAATGCTAAACGAATGACTGTTAGTCATGCCTCCGTTACACGCCCGCCGCCTTATGCTCCTTCTCTAGACATGCCTCCTAATGATTCTCACGATAAGGCAAGAAGGGAGTTTGTGGAAGAGTGTAGAAAAAGGGCTTTGCAAGAGGGTGATATTGAAATGCTTCAAGCTATGCCGGTCATCTATAGACCCCAACAGCTTCCTCACTATGAGACACTGACATATGAAGTTATCAGAGTTACAAAAATCCATTAAGGAAAATGGTTTACAAGCCTCCTTTACTATTAGTTTGCTGGAAGCGATATCGGAGTCGTATGTTATGGTTCCTGCAGATTGGAAAATGGTGTTAAAGTTGATGTTAACGGCAGGGCAATATTCCATCTGGTTAACAGAATATCGTGAGTTGATTGCTGCCCAAGCATTAGAAAATTTTACAGCTGGGCATCCTATTGGGACTGATCACTTGATGGGAGAAGGGCAATACGCGACTTCAGCAGCGCAAGTTCAAATGAATAGATTAGCTTTCCAACAAGTGGCTACACTCGCCTTACGGGCTTTAAAGCAAGTTCCCGATGGTAAACGTACAGAACTGTCATTTGCTAGTATCCGACAGGGAGTGCAAGAGCCTTACATAGAATTCATAGACCGCTTGCAAACAGCTGTTTCTCGACAGATTGAACTTCCAGCAGCTGCTGAACTTTTATTAATGCAATTAGCAGTGGAAAATGCTAACACTGAATGCCGCAGGGCTTTAGACCCTATACGTGGCAAGGCCACCCCTTTGAATGAACTTATTAAAGCGTGTCAGCATGTAGGAACGGAAGAGCGCAGGTTTGAGATGTTAGCGACAGCATTGGCTCAACAACTAACCGTGGCTCGTGCTGCTATTAAATGTTTTTTGTGTGGGCAGGATGGACACATGAGAAAGGATTGCCCAAAACAACGGGGAGAAAGGGATAAGACTCCGAATGAATTATGTCCTCGGTGCCAGAAAGGATATCATTGGAGCAATCAATGTCACTCTAAATATGATAAAAATGGTAATCCCTTACCCTCTCCATGGTCGGGAAATGCTAGGAGGGGCACGCGGTCCGGTGCCCCACGCAATCCCAACAGGGCCCAAGGGCAAATGCTGCAATTAGCACCACAGCAGGGGAATGGACAAGCAATGCAGGCATCATCCCCCGCCGTGCCACCCCCAGAAGTGCCGGGTTGGACGTGGCAACTGTCACCACAACAAATGTAAATGATACTTCAGTGCACCTGATATCGACGGGACTGCAAGGGCCGCTGCCTTTTAACGGACATGCTTTGTTATTGAGCTGGTCTTCTGCTACCGAGATGGGTTGGTTTGTTTTACCTGGGATTATTGATAGTGAATATCGGGGAGAAATTAAAATCATGGTATGGACTCCGAATCCTCCCTGTACCATACCAGCAGGTGAACGCATTGCTCAATTAATACCTCTCCCTAGTTTGTCTCCCTTAACAGACGACACTGCTGCATCAGCACCGATCCGTGGAGCTGGAGGTTTCAGGAGTGTACAGGAGCCCCACAGATTTATTGGACTCGGCAGATCACAACTCAACAACCCTTTCTTACTTGTCGACTTAATGGTAAAGTTTTTTCAGGGTTGGTAGATACTGGAGCAGATATTTCTATCATCCATAAGTCTGACTGGCCATCTGAATGGCCTGTTGTGGACACAGCTGCTTTAATTACTGGAGTTGGAGGAACTCAGCTTCCTCAACAATCGCTACAATCCCTGCTGGTTTAAGGACCGGATGGCAAAATAGCTAAACTGAAACCATACATTCTACTAGTACCCTGTACATTATGGGGCCGTGACTTGATTTCACAATGGGGTTTGCTTTTAACGACACATTTTTGACTGGGGTCGCTGATGTCCAACCATGGCTCAAACTTACATGGTTAACCGATTCCCCTGTTTGGGTTGATCAGTGGCCCCTCAGAGGTGAGCGGTTGGAGCGAGCGCGAGAGCCGGTTGCAGAACAATTGCAGTTAGGACATATTGTCCCTTCTACAAGCCCATGGAATACTCCAATTTTTGTAATACCTAAGAAATCGGGCAAATGGCGATTATTGCAGGATCTACGGGCAGTTAATGCTGTTATAGCTCCAATGGGTGCACTGCAACCAGGACTGCCGAATCCTGCAATGATACCGCAATCTTGGAATCTTCTTGTCATTGATTTAAAGGATTGTTTCTTTACAATTTTTCTACATTCTGATGATTGCCCACATTTTGCCTTTTCTATACCTTCTATTAACAATGAAGGGCCTATGGAGAGATATCATTGGGTGGTACTTCCTCAAGGCATGAAAAATAGTCCAACTATTTGTCAATTTGTTGTTTATTCTGCTTTGAAACCAGTGAAAACACAATTTCCTACCCTGCTGTTTTATCATTACATGGATGATATTTTAATTGCTGCGCCTGATGAGTTTCAGTTACAATCTGCGTTTGCTCAGGTGAAATTGGCCATGGAACGCTACGGACTTCGGATTGCACCTGAGAAGGTACAATCTATACCACCTTGGAAACATCTGGGTTGGCAAATCTTAGATAAAACCATTATTCCACAACCCATACGAATTGTCAATACAGTAACTACATTGAATGAGTTACAAAAATTATTGGGAACCATTAATTGGCTACGACCTCTGTTGGGGATTTCTACAGAATTATTATCTCCCCTGTTTGACCTTTTGAAAGGCGATTCTGATTTGTCATCCCCAGGATCGATTACCGGGGAAGCTTCACAAGCATTGCAGATTGTGGCAGACAGGGTTAATACAGCCTTTGCATCCAGGTATGATTTAAATTTACCTGTTTGTCTGTTTTTAATCCCTAATTCTTTCCAGCCGTATGCGCTTATTGGCCAATGGGATGAAAAGGAACAACAGCTAGTTGTACTAGAATGGATTTTCCTTCCTCATTCATTTTCAAAAACTGTAACTACTTTGCTTGAGATGTTTGTGAGATTCATTTCTACAGGTCGACTGCAATGCCAGCAACTTCGAGGAACTGATCCGGATTTCATTCATATGTACATCACGAAGGAAGATTTTACGGTAATGCTTCGTGAGATTTTATCTTTACAGGCGGCCTTTGCGGACTACCTTGGCAAAATACTTTATACTCTGCCGAAGCACCGTCTGCTTAACTCCCTAAAAGATGTTCCTCTACAGCCTCTTTTTTTACAGCAATCTTCGCCAATCCCTAATGCCCGAACGGCATTCATTGATGGCTCTGGAAGAATGGGCAAGGCTGCTGTTGTCTGGCAAGAGGCCACACGTGGGTGGCAACACTCTGTTGTTTTTCAGTCAGGTTCTCCTCAATTGGTTGAGCTTGCAGCTGCTATCCATGCATTCAGTTTATTTCCTGCTGAACCCCTTAATGTTGTCACTGACTCTGCCTATGTCTTCGGTATTATACGAAGATTAGAAAAATCCTTTTTAAAGGAAGTTGCAAATCAGGACTTGTTTGATCTCCTCTCCAGACTGTATAGACTGATTTCACGGAGAGCTCATTCTTATTTTGTGTCTCATTTAAGCTCTCACACTACATTGCCCTGGCCTATGGTTAAAGGTAATGCTGTTGCCGATTCTTTTACTATGACTGTTGCAGTACCTAAGAAATTTCAACAGGCTCAACTCTCCCATGAATTTTATCATCAGAACGCCAAGGCACTCTCCAAGGATTTCCAGCTCACACTGCAGCAGGCACGAGAAATTGTCTCTGCCTGTCCAGATTGCCAGCGTCTCCTGCTGCTTCCTACACAGACTGGATCTAATCCTCGTGGATTGCAGCCCAATGAACTATGGCAAACCGATGTTACTCATATTTCTGTTTGGAGTTTTTCACTTTGTACATGCGGTCGGCGAGGCAGCGGCAGCAGCACCGGCGACAAGGACTGAGGTGAGCACGCGGGGAGGGTTGGATCGCACTGTACGGAGGGGTTTCCGAGCTCAGGGACCCCCTACTCACAGCCCGAGCCCCAGCCGGAACCCGGAAGTCCGCGTCAGCCAATCAGGCACGGAGGGGGCGCAGCCACGGGGATTTAAACACGGTCAGAGCAGATACTCGGTCAGTCGGCGAGGCAGCGGCAGCCGACTGGTCTGGCAGGCGGCGCGCGACACACAGGAAAAAAAAAAAAGTCACTTGGCAGAAGAGATTTTTTGAATCATGGTTGGAACTCGGCCAAAGGCTATTAAAAAAACTGTGGGTACCCAAACTGAGGCCCCACACAAACATGCAGGCACCCAGGCAACTGGCTGCAGTGAGTGCTGGAACCTTGCAACAGAGGGTGGCAGAGACACCACCTGTGTTACGTGTGAGCAGATCAGCGATCTGCTTAACATGGTGGCTGAACTAAGGGAAGAAGTCAATAGACTAAGATCCATAAGGGAATGCGAACAAGAACTAGATGTGTGGTATCAGGCACTGCAGACCCCTGTAGCAGAGGGAGGTGACCCAAGGAAGAAGGAGGAATGGATACAAGTGCCTGTTAGAAGAGGCAAGGGAAAACCTTCACAGCCCCCCTCTTCTCTCCATTTACCCCTGCACAACAAGTATGGGGCGCTGGAGGTTGAGGGTGAGGCAAATGAGAAGGTAGAAGAAGCACCATCTGGGGAGTCACCTAAAGCAAATCAGTCTCCCCCTCGCATCAGAACCTCTACGCTACAAAAAAAGAGGAAGGTTATTGTTATTGGTGACTCCCTTCTGAAGGGAACAGAGGGCCCCATATGTCGTCCGGATCCTTCCCACAGGGAAGTCTGCTGCCTCCCTGGGGCCCGGGTCAGAGACGTTACCAGAAGGCTGCCAAGTCTGGTACAGCCCTCTGACTACTATCCGTTAGTAGTTATTCAGGTGGTTAGCGATGAAGTCAACACTGGAAATTCAAAAACAATCAAAAAGGACTTTAAGACACTGGTGAAGCTGGTTGATGGATCAGGGGCACAGATAATTTTCTCGTCAGTACCCTTAGTCGCAGGTAGGAATACCGAGAGGAATAAAAAAATATGCATGATTAACAAGTGGCTCAGAAACTGGCGCCACCAACAAAATTTTGGGTTTTTTAATCTTGGGGAACTTTATACGGCACCAGGTCTCCTAGCAATGGATGGAATACATCTGTCTCAGAGGGGGAAAAAGATACTGGCATGTGAGTTGGCAGGGCTTGTTGAAAGGGCTTTAAACTAGGCTCGAAGGGGGAAGGGGTTAAACACAAGTCCAGTAGAAATAAGCCTAAGGAGAGCCTTCAGCCTGCCATCTCACTTGAAGTGGGAGATGCTGTAAATACTGTAACAAAGGCATGGTCTTGCAGAGAGGGACCAAGATCCCCTGAGACAATAGGGGACAGAAGTGTATTTGGCACAAAACATGTTGGGGGATCAGTGGAGTGCCCCTCTAAGAAGGAGACACAGCCAGCAGACCGACTAAAGTGTCTCTACACCAATGCATGCAGCATGGGAAACAAACAGGAAGAGTTGGAAGCCATCCTGCTACAGGAAAGCTATGACATAGTAGCAATTACGGAAACTTGGTGGGACGAGTCCTATGACTGGAGTGTGGCCATTGATGGCTACAAACTGTTCAGAAGGGACAGGAGAGGAAGAAGGGGTGGAGGTGTTGCCCTCTATGTGAAGAAATGGCTAGAGTGTGAAGAGTTGTTGCTAAAGAATAGCCATGAGCAGTTAGAAAGCTTGTGGGCAGGAATTAGAGATCGGGACAACAAAGGGAACCTTGTGGTAGGAGTCTACTACAGGCCCCCTGACCAGGCAGAGCCTGTCGACGATATCTTCTTACTCTAGCTGGAAGAGGCATCACGATCACAGGCTCTCATCCTGCTGGGTGACTTTAACCACCCTGGCATCTGTTGGAAAAGCAACACGGCTGGCTGCAGGCACTCCAGGAAGCTTCTAGAGTGCCTAGACGACAACTTCTTGAGACAAGAAATCACCAGCCCTACTCGAAGAGATGCATTGTTGGACCTGTTGGTCACAAATGCAAGTGAGGTCATCAGGGATATCAAAGTTGAAGGCAGTCTGGGCTGCAGTGATCATGCTCTAGTGCAGTTCACTCTCTTAAGAAGTTTGAAGCCCAAGAGGAACACCGTCAGGATGCTAAATTTTAAGAAAGCGAACTTCCAGCTCTTCAAGGAGTTAGTAAATAGGACCCCATGGGAAACTGCCCTTAGGGACAAGGGAGCAGAACAAAGCTGGCAGATCTTTAAGGATGCTCTCCATAGAGCACAAAAGATCTCAATCCCAACATGTAGGAAATTGGGTAGGGAAGGCAAGAAACCACCATGGTTGAGCCGGGACCTGCTGGTCAAACTAAGGGGTAAGATGGGGCTATACAGGAAATGGAAGAAGGGACAGGCAACCTGGGAAGAGTATAGGGATGTTGTCCGGCTGTGTAGGAATGAGGTCAGGGAGGCCAAGGCACAGCTAGAATTGGACTTGGCAAGGGACATAAAGAAAAACAAGAAAGGCTTCTACAGGTACATTAATCAGAAAAGGAAGGTTAAGGAAAAGGTACCCCCCCTAATGAGCAGCAGTGGGGAACTTGTATCAACGGAGGAGGAGAAGGTGGAAGTTCTCAATAATTTTTTTTCCTCAGTCTTCACTGGCAACCCCTCTCCTCCTAGCTCTTGTGTTGATGGCCCACAAGTTGAGGATCCAGGTGACAAAGTCCATCCCACTATAACTGAAGACATGGTACGTGATCACCTAAGGAATCTAAAGATATACAAGTCCATGGGACCTGATGAAATCCATCCCAGAGTCCTGAAGGAACTGGCTGATGAAGTTGCAAAACCACTTTCCATGATATTCGAAAAGTCATGGCAGTCAGGTGAAGTCCCTGCAGACTGGAAGAGAGGAAACATCACACCCATTTTTAAAAAAGGTAGAAAGGAGGACCCTGGGAACTACCGACCTGTCAGCCTCACCTCTGTGCCTGGGAAGATCATGGAGCAGATCCTTCTGGACGCCATGCTTGGGCACATGGAGGACAGGGGGATGATTCAGGACAGCCAACATGGCTTTACTAGGGGCAAGTCCTGCCTGACTAACCTAGTGGCCTTCTATGATGAAGTGACTAGGTCAGTAGACAAGGGGTGACCTATGGATGTGATCTATCTGGACTTCTGTAAGGCCTTTGACACGGTTCCTCACAACATCCTGCTTGCCAAATTGGAGGGATACAGATTTGATGGGTGGACGGTTCGGTGGATAAGGAATTGGCTGAATGGTCGCACCCAGAGGGTGGTACTCAATGGCTTTAAGTCCAGATGGAGAGCAGTGACTAGTGGTGTCCCTCAAGGGTCCGTGCTGGGACCAGTACTGTTTAACATTTTTATCAAAGACATAGACAGAGGGATTGAGAGCACCATCAGCAAGTTTGCAGACGACACCAAGCTGTGTGGTGTTGTCAATACACCAGAGGGACGGGATGTCATTCAGAGGGACCTGGACAGGCTGGAGAGGTGGGCCCAGATGAACCTCATGAGGTTCAACAAAAGCAAGTACAGGATTCTGCACCTGGGAAGAAACAATCCTCAGTATAAATACAGACTGGGGGATGAGGTATTAGAAAGCAGCCCTGAGGAAAGGGACTTGGGGGGTGCTGATTGACGAGAAGCTGGACATGAGCAGGCAATGTGCTCTCGCAGCCCAGAAGGCCAATCACATCCTGGGCTGCATCAAAAGAAGTGTTGCCAGCAGATCCAGAGAGGTGATTCTGCCACTTTACTCTGCTCTGGTGAGACCTCACCTGGAGTACTGTGTGCAGGTCTGGAGCCCTCAATATAGAAAGGACATGGACCTGATGGAGCGGGTCCAGAGGAGGGCCACCAAAATGATCAGGGGGCTGGAGCACCTCTCCTATGAGGACAGACTGAGGGAGCTGGGGTTGTTTAGCTTGGAGAAAAGGAGGCTCCGGGGAGACCTCATAGTGGCCTTCCAGTACCTGAGGGGGGCCTACAGGAAGGCTGGGGAGGGTCTGTTTACAAAGGCCTGCAGCGACAGGACGAGGGGCAATGGCTTTAAGCTGGAGAAGGGGAGATTTAGATTGGATATTAGGAAAAAATTCTTTACCATGAGGGTGGTGGAACACTGGAACAGGTTGCCCAGGGAGGTGGTTGAGGCCCCTTCCCTGGAGATATTCAAGGTGAGGCTCGACGAGGCCCTGGGCAACCTGGTCTAGTTGGGGGTGTCCCTGCTGACTGCGGGGAGGTCGGACTAGATGACCTTTGGAGGTCCCTTCCGGCCTGGACCAATCTATGAATCTATGAATCTATGTTACTGTTGACACCTTTTCTGGGTTTATTGTTGCTTCTGCACACAGGGGCGAAAAGGCTAAAGATGTCTGTCGCCAGGCTTCGTGCGATTGCTGTTTTAGGGATTCCACAGAAAATTAAGACTGATAACGGGCCAGACTATGTCGCTAGACAGACAAAAACCTTTTTAGCTGAATGGGGGATCTTGCACGTTACAGGTATTCCCCATTCTCCGACTGGTCAAGCAATTATAGAGCGTTCTCATCTTACTCTGAAAAATATGCTTCATAAACAAAAAAGGGGGAATCCCCTGGGTATCACACCTCAGGAACAATTAGATAAAGATGTTCTAAATTTTTTTAATCTTGCGCGTGCTGACAATTATCGACTGCTAATCGACGGCGATATGGTTTGCCGGTTCAGACAAATGTGAAGCCTACTGTATTTTATAAAGACTTATAATCAGGACAATGGATGGGTCCAGTGCCCTTGTTGTCATGGGGACGTGGTTATAGTTGTGTTTCTTTATCCACAGGACCATACTGGTTACCTGCGAAAAATATCAAGCCTGCCAACACTATACAGAAAGACACAGAATCTGTTGAAGACGTCTCTCAAGGTGAAGATAAAGAGGAAGATTCTAATCTTCCTCAGGTTTTATCATGTCGCATGTGTTTCGCGTTATCATATGTATGTTATGTAGCTCAGCAACTAGAGCTTATGTCTATTGGGCGCATGTTTTAGACCTGCCTCTGTTCAGGCCTCTCACATGGTGGGATCTAGTGCCACCTTTAAGTAATAATGACACGAGATGGATGAGAGGAGTTTGACTACCACCATCTTGCGACGATCTTAACAATTCCTTTGAGACTAGCCAGATAGCTAATAGTGACTTACATATGTGTCACATGGGCCAATGTTACTAGGCCCGAGAATCAATCTCCTTATATAAATTTTACTACTCAGTTACATCTTATTGGATTAAAACTAAATGGCAAAACTAATTACACTATGGTCACTCTGCCAAGTCCAAGCAATACCGACGAGGAAGGTATTATCCCATATTTGTCTTCTTTCCCAGCATGCAACCTGCAAAATTGCAAGATCTACAGCAACTGGCTTGGAGACCATGTCTGAGGTTGTATCCTCAAAGACAAAATTTCTCATTTGGGTTTGTTATTGACTGGGGTCCGCATGACACCTTTTGGAATCAAAAATACAATTGTTTAGCATTATCTTTTAGTGAGGATAATGTGAGCCTAATTTGGCATGATGGGAAATGGCAGGACCTTTGATTCTAAGGACAATCATTCTAGCATTACAACAGATCTATGGAGATTAGTTTTGCCAGGTTTAACACGAACTGTATATCAGTTGTATATGCAGAAAAATACTGCCTTAATTACTCCAAGGGTTTTGCATTGTGCTAACATAACTGTGTGTACTACTCACCCATATGTATTCGCATTAGCTTGTAATCTTAATGCACCTTTAATGATAGTTTTTATTCATTAGAAGCACAATCCTTCTCTTTAAGAATTGTATTACACATGTTGATTTAGCATTAGGAAATTATATGACTATTATTCCTTTTAGAAAGCAACCAGAAGTATGGATACCTGTTAATTTTACACGTGAATGGGGCAAGATGGTATAGGTTATTTAGTTAGACTTCTTAAGGATGAAGTTGAAAATAACAAAAAGAGGGTTAAGTGCTTTCTTGAGTGATTAACTTTTCCTATAGTACATGATTACAGGCCCTTGAAGTTGCTTTGCTCTTTTAATTTTCTTTTTTTGGGGTTCCTAGGTTCAGTTATTAATCAGATGCGTGGTGTTCAGTGCCAGGTTATGATGACCCTTGCTTTGATTTCTATTCTAACTAATAAAGGAGGGGGAGATGTGGGTTCAGTTAAAGTTCACTCACACAGCTAAGATTTACGTGCATCTGGAGCAACAGTGTGTGCCAGTAGCGACCTTGAGAGCAGGGGAGGATGAGAAACATAAGTTACACATCCTGAAGTGTGGGAGACTGGCTAGCTGAGAAGGGTCTTGTAGACATGGTCCAGCTGGCTGAGCGGGAGCTTGGGAAACATCGGACTCAGCTCCTGTAACTGCTGAGCTGGCAAGGACACCCTGTCCTTGACTGTAACTGTTGTATGATAACAGGGAGATTGCAGCTGCTCAGGCATGGGAAAAGAGGATGAAAGTAACTGTAAAGAAGGAACTAAGGGCGGGGTTGAAGTTTGGAGGACAGGCCAATCAGAAAGATGTATTGCAGAATATGTATTAGCTAATTATAACGAAGCATAAAAGACGGCTGTACTATTCAATAAACGAAGCTTGCTGATCACTCATATTGAGTGTCTCTGTCTTCCCTCCGTCGCGACAAATGGCACCCAAAACAGGGACCCTAGAGAGGGCTGAACCTGCGATCCACGAGTTGACGGAGCCTGGGTACCGGTCCTGAAAGCAGCGCAGGAGGCGAAAGGGACTAATCCCCGCGCCCGGGAGCACCTACAGAGGGTCCCGCTGGCCACGCGCCACCGAGGTCTTGCAAAGGCTGCAACAGCGCTGACGAAGGTATGAATAGACAAGCAGCGTATGATTTGCTCAAATGCTTTTTAGAAAAGCAGAGCATTCAGGGTATAGATTGTAAAAGGGAGTTGCCTGGGTTATTAGCGTATGGAGTAGCGAGAGGTTACTTTGATAATCCAGATACGGTTTTTGAACACGAGGAATGGCGTAAATATGAGGATAAATTGTTTGACGAAGTTATATGCGATAATAAAACAGCCAAAAAGTTGATAAAGCCGTGGCGGGCAGTCGCTAACGCCCTGTTGCAACACCGAGCGGAGCAAAAAAAAAAAAAAAAAAAAAAAGGAGAGCCGCTGCCGCAGCCTCTGAAAGGTTGGGAGTGTCGACCGGGGTTACAGCTATCCCGCAGCAGGGGGACTCTGGCTCTCCCTCAGGCTGCCCATTGCCTCCCTCAGTGCGTACGCTAACGGTTCCACAGGGAGCGGCGGGGACATGGCACCACCCGCCTTTCCCGCCGCCCCCTCCGGAGCCCTCAGCCCCCCCGTTAGGGGATGAGGAGGCAGGCGAGGGAATAGAGTATAAAAATCCAGTGGAGAGTAGGGAAGGTACGAATCCCTTTATGGAGGGTCTGCAAGTCGCCCAAGAAAGGCAGAAAACGTGGCGGCAGATAGCAGAGAGTGCTATGCTTGAGGGTGACCGAGAGTTTGCCGCGAGTGTTATACATGAAGCCTTCCCGGCCACGTACTCGCAGCCAGATGCACGAGGGAACGTCACGGTTTCAATTACGAACTTGGATTGGAAACTATTAACTCAGCTGCGAGCCACGGTGAACGAGTCGGGACTGAAAGAGGAACCTACAAGGCAAATGTTGGACTATATTTGGGGTACTAATATCTTACTCCCGGGCGATATACGTAGTATAATGAGGCTGATCCTGACCCAACATCAGCAGCTATTATTTAACGCCCACTGGCAGGCTGCCTGTCAGGAGTCAGTAGCGGTGGTTAGAGCACCAGGGGACCCACTACACGGGGTCACTCTCCAGGAGTTGATGGGTCTAGGGCCTTATTTTCGAACAGAAGCACAAGCATTGATGGGGCCAGATAAGGCAAAGGAAGCAATGAAATTAGCTAGACAAGCTCTCGACCGCATAAGAGAGCCCGGAGGAATCCCTTCATATATGGGTATTAAGCAAGGAAGAGAGGAGCCATTTGGTTTGTTTATCGATCGAGTAGCAAACGCCATACAGGCGGCCGGGGTGCCCGATTATCTCAAAGGCACTATACTAAAGCAGTGTGCTATACAAAATAGTAATCCGGCCACGCGTAACATCTTGGCTACATTGCCAGGGACATGGACCATCGAGGAAGGACTAGAAAGAATGGCACAGGTACCGGTGGGGCCACAGGCAATGTTAGTTGAGGCAGTAAAGGAGCTAGGGAATAGTTTAAAGGAACACGCGCAGGCTACGCAGAGTCAGGTTTTAGCAGCCCTTGCTCCTTTGCAAACCTCCGCTGGGCGGTCAAATGCCCGCGGCACACCTCGTTTGCGGTGCTTCCGTTGCGGCGTCGCAGGACACGTGAGGTGGGACTGCAATGCCAGCTCCGTGTGGTGCAAGAACTGTCGATCAGACACTCACAACAAAGCTGCCTGTCGTCGAGCTGGATCGGGAAACAGACGACCCAGCGGGAAAAGCCGCCCCGCGCCGACACAAAAAGCGGCTGCTTACCCAGCAGCGCACAACCCCTTCCTCTCCGGCCAGCCACAAGCGGAAGCCTCAGACTGGACCTGGCAACAGCAGTAGATTGCACCCTACTGGACTCGAAACCTGTCAGAATTGCTACTGGCACACAGGGACCAATCTGGATTAATGGACAAGCGGTCGGAGCGCTACTTATAGGGCGTTCATCTGCCACTATGCTGGGACTTAATGTTTTGGTGGGACTGATTGATAAGGACTTTTACGGAGAGATTCAAATTATGGCTCAGACGCTGTTCCCACCACTTTTCGTAGCTAAAGGCACTAAGGTGGCACAGTTGATTCCCCTGCCACATCTTGCGGGGGCCCTTCAACCGCTGCAGGAGCAACCTCGTGGGCAAGGTGGTTTTGGATCTACGGGACAAATGGCCTTGCTAACTATCGGCCTGCGCCAACGGCCACGACGATCGGTTACGGTGCAATACGGCGACCAAACCATCTCACTTGTCGCACTTTTGGATACTGGTGCCGATGTTTCTATAATCAGTACACGGAAATGGCCGGCTCAATGGCCAACATACCCGACCAATGCCACAGTTGCGGGAGTAGGGGGATTGACTCTTGCTCGCAAGTCACCCCTTTTGCGATGGACTATAACGGACAAGGTGGTAAACTGCTGTGTTTCTATTATCCCATTGCCTGAAGGGGTGCACGCTCTGGTAGGACGTGATATCCTGGCGCAAATGGGAATGGTCCTTACTTCGGACCTCCCTTTTTAGGGACAGCCATTGCTTGGACTTTCCCGATCTCGCTCCGATGGAAATCGGAAGAACCAGTGTGGATAGAGCAGTGGCCGCTAAAAAGGGAAAGTCTGAAACAAGCACACGAACTGATTCGAGAACAATTCCGCCAGGGTCACCTGCGCCTGTCAACAAGCCCCTGGAATACCCCCATCTTTGTTATCAAGAAGAAGTCAGGAAAATATCGATTGCTTCACGACCTGCGAGCTGTGAACAAACAAATGTACGACATGGGGGCATTACAGCCTGGCCTACCCAACCCAGCTATGATACCGGAAGGGTGGCATCTACTTATTGTGGATTTGAAAGACTGCTTTTTCACTATTGCCTTGCATGAAGATGATAAGCAAAGATTTGCCTTTACCCTTCCCGCGATCAATCAAGAAGGGCCAGACCAGCGCTTTGAATGGACGGTCCTCCCGCAGGGAATGCGAAATTCACCCACTTTGTGTCAGATTTATGTTGATGCCGCCCTGCAGCCACTGCGACAAAACTGGGCCTGTATTCTAATCTATCATTATATGGACGATATTTTACTGGCCCAACCGACACCCTTTTCCGCACAACAAAAGCAGGAACTAACAATGCAGCTCAGACAGAGAGGTTTAGTAATTGCGCCGGAGAAAGTACAAGAGACGAGCCCCTGGAAGTACCTAGGATGGCGTATCACCGATACGACAATCCAACCTCAGAAATTATCCTTGCAGCTGGATATTCGGACTCTCCATGACGCCCAACGGTTGTTGGGTGACCTGCAGTGGCTTCGACCTGTTACAGGCATCCCCAATGAACTACTGAATCAACTGCGCCCCCTGCTGCGGGGAACGGATCCTGCAACACCAGTGCAGCTTACTGAGCAACAAAGACAAACGCTGCAACAAATAGCTTCCATGGTAACTACGCATTCCACGCATCGGCGTGTTGAAGGTCTGCCCATTGACTTGACTGTTTTATGTGGTGAGCAATATCTTATGGCAGCCTTAACTCAGCAAAAAATAAAAACAGGGGAGAAGCAGGGGTCCACCACTATCGTATTGGAATGGATAGCCCCTCCGCTACAACCAAGGCGGACAATACAGGAAAAAATTGCCACGCTAGCAGATCTGATCAGGAAGGGTTGGCGCCGTATCCTACAGGTGGATGGCACCCCGCCAAGCACAATATGGGTGCCAATAAAGCAAATTGACCTGGAATGGTACTTGCAGAATTCCGAGGAGCTACAAGCTGCACTGCTTAACGATGGAGCGGCGCTGGTAGCTAAGCCACTGCCGTCACCCATCCTGTCGTGGATGGAGAACCTGGGCTGGATAGTTAAGCCGATGCGGTCCAGCCAACCGATCCCGCAGGCTCTCACGGCCTTCACTGATGTGGGCCAATGTTCCAGGACTGCTGCCGTAACTTGGAAAGATGGACAGGGATGGCAGCATCAAATTTTGCAGGCACAGCAAGGGGACTCTCTACAGACGCTGGAACTTTTCGCTGTGGTCTGGGCATTCATCCGGTGGAGGAATGTCCCATTGAATATAGTCACTGATTCTCTCTATGTTGCAGGAATAGCTAATCGCATTGAAGATGCGAGTCTGCGAGAATTGAAGAATCAACGCTTAACAGAGCTATTAGTTAGCCTGCAGCTTGCGATTGCGCAAAGAAGCAACCCGTATGCCGTGATTCACATCCGGAGCCACCAATGGGAAGAAGGGCTCAGAGAAGGCAATGCTCGGGCCGACCGCCTAGTTGCGGTCGCAACTGAGCCCCCCCTGGCATCACATTGCCGGGCCCGAGAAGCTCACTCTATTTTTCACCAAAATGCGAAAGGACTGGCTCGAGCCTATAAGCTCTCTATAGCTGAAGCCCGAGCCATTGTCAAGGCCTGCCCTATATGTAGCTATCATAATTCGGGTCTAGGACTCGGATGCGGGGTCAACCCTAGGGGGCTAAAGTCCAATGAGGTCTGGCAAATGGATGTTACCCATGTGCCCGCGTTAGGTCGATTGAAGTATTTGCATGTGACCGTAGACACTTATAGCCATATGATATGGGCCACCCCACAGCCAGGGGAAAAGGTTCGGGACGTGCGTCAGCACCTGACTAGTTGCTTCGCCGTTTTAGGGGTGCCTGGCACGATCAAGACTGACAATGGCCCGGCCTACAGCAGTGGGCCACTGAAGCGCTTTATGCAATTATGGAACATCGTCCACCTTACTGGCATTCCCCATTCCCCAACCGGGCAGGCAGTAGTAGAAAGAGCCAATGGAACTCTAAAACGTTATTTGGAGAAGTTTAAGGACATTGTAGATGCAAGAGAAAGGGTCCAGAAGGCCCTCTTTGTGCTTAATCATTTATGTGTATTCGGGGACGGTAATGATCCGCCTATTGTAAGGCATCATGCAGGATCTGAAACTCTCAAGCCGCCACACATGAAAGTGCTGTATAAAGATGCAAAAACAGGACAATGGGTGGGTCCTGCAGAGGTGGTTTACGTAGGACGTGGTTATGTCTGTGTTTCTACTGCTACAGGTACCATCTGGGTTCCTAGCTGATGGGTGAGACCTGCTGTTGAGCATACCAGCGACCACACCTGAAGAGCTTTTGGAGGCCCCTGCTATCTGGGCCAACTAACACTGCTTGCTCCAGATATACATACCCTCAGAAATCATACTAGAAATAGACGATCTCTTTCTACCCTAGGTTCTTTATACTGATTTTGATAGCAGCACATGTAGTACTGGGATGTGTAGTTGGGAAAGTTGAACAAGTCACCGAAAAGGTATTGCTTGCCCAAAATAAAAACGGGGGAATTGTGGGAGACTGGCTAGCTGAGAAGGGTCTCGTAGACATGGTCCAGCTGGCTGAGCGGGAGCTTGGGAAACATCGGACTCAGCTCCTGTAACTGCTGAGCTGGCAAGGACACCCTGTCCTTGACTGTAACTGTTGTATGATAACAGGGAGATTGCAGCTGCTCAGGCATGGGAAAAGAGGATGAAAGTAACTGTAAAGAAGGAACTAAGGGCGGGGTTGAAGTTTGGAGGACAGGCCAATCAGAAAGATGTATTGCAGAATATGTATTAGCTAATTATAACGAAGCATAAAAGACGGCTGTACTATTCAATAAACGAAGCTTGCTGATCACTCATATTGAGTGTCTCTGTCTTCCCTCCGTTGCGACACTGAAGCTCATCCTGACAAAAACAGAACACAGTCTGGGAACCGAAACTTGTCCTGGTAGCAGAGTACCTGTTATTGTGATAAGCTCAGTAGAAGGTAGAAAATATTTTTGTAAGTCCATGATTGGGCATTACGAGGGGAGTGGGTTTGTGTCTTAGTGTATATAAGTTTCTCTGTGTAGCAATAAAGGAGGTCAGATTTGGATTCGCTTACTGCATGACCTACGAGTCCGTGATTTCTTCATACGCCACAGTTATCTATATGTGCATTTACATCCGTTTTACTTTCTATGTCAATTCTCTCCCTCCACAGAGACCATGATCTGAACTCCCTTTATCCACCATTGCAGGCAGTCTCAGTATCATTAGCATCATTTCATCCCAGTGTATCATCTATCTAGTGACTTAACCTGATGAGATGACACTAACAAACAAAGTATTTCATTTTTCCATTCCCAAAAAGATATTTCTTTTCAATTTAGCTACTACCTGACAAAAATATTGCTGAACACCTGCAAGAGATAAAACAACCTTAATTAAATTTCTTTTCACAGATGCTAAAGGACGTTTTTCTGCCACTCATGCAGCTTATAGCTCAGATTTCTGTACAATTTAAATGATAAGCAAATTGTTTGACTTGTTTGTGGGAGTGGTATAAACAAATGTAGTCTGACCTTCACTGATATTGTGTGCCTCAGAGAGCTCAGGGCTTACCTGAGGGAGGAGGGAGCACAAGTGTCTGGAAGAAGCCAGGTATAAATCAGTGGCAATGGAGAAAGGAGCTGCTTCATTGTGCGTTCCTCTGAAAGACTTGTGCATCTGAGCCAAGTCAAGGAAAATAAAAGGAACCAAAAAGAAAGCTACTTCTGACAGTAAATGATCCACACTGGAGCTAGACTTCAAAACAGACTCTATAATCTGCTGCTCTGACTCACAGACTAGATGTAGCTAATTGGCACAGCTCTTTAATTAGCACAGAGATGCCACCTCCACAGATGGTGGGAGAGGATGCGCAACATGCCAGCATGGAGCACAGCACACTATGAGCACCGACCAAGTGATGGGCAGGGTGGGGAGCCCTCTCCTCCCATAACAATGCCCTGGCTGAGTAAGCAGCAGGTTGCTCTCTGCTAAAGAGCAACACTGAAGGCCAGAGAGGGGAAACAATGAAAGCTATGGAGCTTCTTTAACATGCAGAGGATCGAGCAACTGAGCAGCCAAAACTTCTCTCTAGGACATACCCTAAGGAGGTTTCCCCTGGAAGGCTGAGAACAGGAAAGTTTTCATACAAGTGGTTGCTCAGACTTAATACCCCTTAATACAAAGGGAAGAGGCTGATGCTTCACTTAATGTGTTTTCATGTACATTCTCCATTTGCATTCAGTGGTGCAAACCATGCATGCCCTGGAACAGGTCAGTATTTTCACCTGTGGCCCACAGAGTTTGTTGGCACTTCAGTATTGCCATATGCAAACACAGACCAAACACCTTTGACTAAAGGTTTTCACTAAACAATTCATCAGGTAGTGAGCAACCTCTCCTAAGAATAACATAACACGATATAGGTAATGCAGAAATTGTTTCAAAGCTACCAAAGGAGCTTTAAGCAGGCAAATCAGCAATTTTTCTTTTTTTAAAATTTTAGGTTGAGGAGAAATTTCCTGAAAAGAATCCATCTTTTGTTTGCAGAACATTTCTGAGGTTATGTTTGCAGAAGCAGTTATGTATCTCAATATGTTCTGTTGTCCAAAAGGATCCATCCAAAGTGTCTTCTGTCACCCTCCCTTTTCATGCTCACTACTCAGCCTGCAGCTACTGAAGCTAAAGGGTCTCCTGATACTTATGGCAATGCATAAGGATGCAAAACAGCAATGCTCCTGGTATGACAGGACTTCAGGCTTCAGTTTGAGCCCAGTCATGCTGCGGAAAAGCCAGTGGGATAACTCTAGTCTAGTTAGGTTATCCCAGGTGTCTCTTCCTCTTACAAACAAGACACAGACACACACATAACACATATCTCACAGGCAAGATTATATTCTGTTACTAGTATCAAACTGGAATAACTGCAGTTAAGCCAGCCTTTGACATTTAATCACATCACTCCGCTGGGTTATTCTGGATTGATGTTGCTGCATGAGAATAGAACTTGACCCTTAATATAATGTATACTTTTATATAGAGGATGATAGATGTCAAAAATGTAAATTTATTTGCTGAAAAGAGAGCTGCACTGTCCTTGAATATGCTAATCCATCATCAATGGATTAGGAACTATGGCTGTGCCTGGGAATGGTCAGGTAGAAGTTAGGCCTTCCTACACCAAAAAGGTGGTGGGACCAGTAGCCCAGCTGTAGTGCTTTTACACTAATGCAAGCAGCATGGGCAACAAACAGGAGGAGCTGGAAGCCATTGTGCAGCAGGAAAGCTATGATGTAGTCGCCATCATGGAAACACGGTGGGATGACTCGCGTGACTAGAGTGCTGCAATGGATGGCTACAAACTCTTCAGAAGGGACAGGCGAGGAAGGAGAGGAAGTGGGGTGGCCCTGTATGTTAGGGAGGGTTACAAATGTCAAGAACTAATTGAGGGTAATAGTAGGGTTGAGTGCCTATGGGTAAGAATCAGGGGGAGGGCCAGCAAGGCTGATATCATGGTGCGAGTCTGTTACAGACCGCCCAATCAGGATGTAGAGGTAGATGAAATATTCTATAAGCAGCTGGGAGAGGTCTCAAGATCGCTTTCCCTTGTCCTGGTGGGAGACTTCAACCTACCAGATATCAGCTGGGCATACAATACAGCTGAGAGGGAACAGTCTAGGAGGTTCCTGGAGTGTGTGGAAGATAACTTCCTGACACAGCTGGTGAGGGAGCCGACTAGGGAAGGAGCTCTGCTGGATCTGCTGTTTGTGAACAGAAAAGGACTTGTGGGGGATGTGACGGTTGGAGGCCGTCTTGGGCACAGTGACCATGAAATGATAGAGTTCTCAATTCTCAGGGAAGCAAGGAGGGGAGCCATCAGGACTGCCATCATGGACTTCTGGAGGGCAGACTTTGGTCTTTTCAAGAGCCTGCTTAACAGAGTCCCCTGGGAGGCATCCCTGAAGGGCAAAGGAGTCCAGGAAGGCTGGACGTTTTTCAAAGAAGAAGTCTTAAAAGCGCAGGAGTAGGCCATCCCTGTGTGCTGTAAAGCAAGCCGTCGGGGGAAAAGACCGACCTGGCTGAACAAAGAGATATGGTCACAACTCAGGGAAAAAAAAGGAGAGTTTATGGCCTTTGGAAAAAGGGGCGGGCCACTCAGGAAGATTACAAAGGCGTTGCAAGGCTATGTAGGGAAAAGATTAGAAAGGCCAAAGCCCAGCTAGAACTTAACCTGGCCTTGGATGTTAAGAACAATAAAAAGAATTTCTATAAATATATTAATAACAAGAGGAGGACTCGGGAGAATCTCCATCCTCTATTGGATGTGGGAGGTAACATAGTGACAAAGGATGAGGAGAAGGCTGAGGTACTTAATGCCTTCTTTGCCTCAGTCTTTAGTAGTAGAGTTGGTTGTTCCCAGAGTACCCAGACCCCTGAGCTAGCAGATAGGGGCGGGGAGCAGAATGAAGCCCCCATAATCCAAAGGGAGGTGGTGAGGGACCTGCTCCAACACCTGGATATAAAAAAGTCTATGGGGCCAGATGGGATCCACCTGAGGGTACTGAGGGAGCTGGCGCAAGTGCTCACTGAGCCACTTTCCATCATTTACCAGCAGTCCTGGCAAACTGGGGAGGTCCCAGCTGACTGATGTCTAGCAAATGTGATGGTCATCCACAAGAAGGGCCAGCAGGATGATCCGGGGAACTACAGGCCTGTCAGTCTGACCTCGGTGCCTGGGAAGGTCATGGAACAGATCATCCTGAGTGCCATTATGCAGAGCATGAAGAACACCCAGGTGATCAGGCCCAGCCAGCACGGGTTCATGAGGGACAGGACCTGCTTGACAAACCTGATCTCCTTCTATGACAAAGTGACCCACTTGGTGGATGAGGGAAAGGTTGTGGATGTTGTTTACCTGGACTTTAGTAAGGCCTTTGATACAGTCTCCTACAGTATCCTCCTGGAGAAACTGGCTGCCCATGGCTTGGATGGGAGTACTCTTTGCTGGGTTAAAAACTGGCTGGAGGGCCGGGCCCAGAGAGTGGTGGTGAATGGAGTTAAATCCAGTTGGCGGCCAGTCACGAGTGGTGCCCCCCAGGGCTCAGTATTGGGGCTGGTTCTCTTTAACATCTTTATCAATGATCTGGACAAGAGGATCGAGTGCACCCTCAGTAAGTTTGCAGACAACACCAAGTTAGGTGGGAGTGTTGACCTGCTTGAGGGTAGAAAGGCTTTGCACAGGGATCTGGACAGGATGGATCGATGGGCCAAGGCCAATGGGATGAGGTTCAATAAGGCCAAGTGCCAGGTCCTGCACTTGGGTCACAACAACCCCATGCAGCGCTACAGGCTTGGGGAAGAGTGGCTGGAGAGCTGCCTGGCAGAAAAGGACCTGGGGGTTTTGGTCAACTATTGGCTGAACATGAGCCAGCAGTGTGCCCAGGTGGCCAAGAAGGCCAACAGCATCCCGGCCTGTATCAGGAACAGCGTGGTGAGTAGGACTTGGGAGGTGATCATCCCCCTGTACTGGTGAGGCCCCACCTCGAGTACTGTGTCCAGTTTTGGACCCCTTACCACAAAAAAGACATTGAGGTGCTGGAGCGGGTCCAGAGAAGGGCAACAAAGCTGGTGAGGGGTCTGGAGAACAAGTCCTATGAAGAAAGGCTGAGGGAGCTGGGGTTGTTCAGCCTAGAGAAAAGGAGGCTGAGGGGAGACCTTATTGCTCTCTACAATTACCTGAATAGGAGGTTGTAGAGAGGCGGGGGTTGGTCTCTTCTCCAAAGTCACAGGCAATAGGACAAGAGGAAATGGCCTCAAGTTGCACCAGGGGAGGTTCAGATTGGATATTAGGAAAAATTTTTACACTGAAAGGGTTATTAAGCATTGGAATGGGCTGCCCAGGGAAGTAGTTGAGGCACCATCCCTGGAGGTATTCAGAAGACGAGTTGACATAGTGCTTAGTGACATGGTTTAGAGATGTGTTTTTTTGTTTTTGTCAGAGTTAGGTTGATGGTTGGACTAGATGATCTTAAAGGTCCCTTCCAACCTAGACAATTCTATGATTCTATGATTCTATGCTAGGAAGACCCTAGAAAACCTTCAGGTTAAGGTAAAGTTTAAAATGAGATTTGACCTTCTCCCTCCTCCTGGGAAGAGTTACTACTTATAATTGCAGTTTCATGACCATGTTAGGCCCAAATATTTTCCAATATTTGCAAGTCTATGTGCCATCAGTGTAAAGAGACTTTTATAAATCAAATGCCGGTCTTTGTATCTTGTCCTGGCGTTTCTAAGATGAGACATACAGTTATGTTTCCCCAGCCTTTATCCAGAAGAGCTTATGCTACTAAGTTAACAATATGGCTGTGTGAGCTGACACAGGCAGGATGCAGGAACAACCACGGATGGAAGGCAAAGAACAAATTTAATCTTGATACCTTGTGGACTGGGGGATTGCCAAAGCAGCACCCGGGCAGAGGCACACAAGAGGGAGACACAGGCACCGTGGAGCAAGACAGTCCTTATTAGCAAGAGAGTTCTTGTTAGCGAGAGAGCGAGAGCTCAGACTTGCTGTTCTCACCTGTCTTTCAAGGCTTCAAGCAGGAGTAGTTTTCCACTGTGCTTTGATCTTCTTCAACCAAAGGGCAGGAATCTCAAACGTGTTAGGTAAGGTGTCCCTGAGTCCATCACAGATTTAGGTTAAGTGTGGATATTTTACTTGTGAGCGCATAAGGCTAAACAATGATTAGTGTGATATATGTGTTGTCTAGCACCCCAGGTGCGAGTCACTTGAGCATGTTTATAATCCTCCTCCTCAGTCTTCCATTACTTTCCCACAATGGCTCTATGTTTTTCATTAATTTTCCAGTGGACCTTGCCTTAGACAGCAATGTAGATCTGAAGTTCTAAATTTGCATGGAAAGGAAAAGCCTGTTAGAAAGTTAGCAATTAATGACATAGAGCAACACAGCTAGCATCATATTTTTAAGGCTGTAACATAATTACTGTAATTATGTGAGCTTTCTAGAAATATATATCATAGAATGATAGAATGGTTAGAGTTGGAAGAGACCTTAAAGATCATCTAGTTCCAACCCCCCTGCCATGGGCAGGGACACCTGATAGAGCGGCTTTGGTAGGCACCTGGTGTCCAGCCAGGGTCAACAGACCACACCATGCAATCTATACTGAGGGTCTCATTTCCCTCCCAGCGTCTGTGGAGAATTATATCTCATTTGCTCGCTCTTTCAGTGTCAGAGACACTGCTACAATTCTTGACGTGACAAGCAACCCTGGGATTTAACCACAGTCTTGGAGCCAAATGCTGCGTATTCTCTCCCAGATGCTTCCAAGGGACTTGCAGAGGCAGTAATCACATATCCCACAGCTTTTGTAAAAGAACAATGAAGAAGCTCAGATGATGGGAGTGAAAAATATTTGAGAAGAGATTCGTAAGCCTTTGAAAAATATTAAGGCAGAACCCATCTGGTAAATCTCCAGACTACTGAGTATTAAATTGGTATGTACTTTGTTTATCCTTTTACCTTGTATTGTATAGACCACCCTTTTCTGGATGCGTACAGAGGAAAACCACTCCACCACTTTGCAGTGATTTTCTTCTGGTTGTTTGTTGGGTTTTGACTAGTTTCTAAGCAGAAGTAAACCAGTGGAGCTATTTTGCAATGTTTATTTTAAAACATTCTGTTCTTGTACATAAAACAGTTGGGAATTACAGTAAATTTACATTACTTAAATGCTATCTTCACACTTCTCTCAAGACTGGTAAGTCTAAAATAGTCTACCTGAGTTGTTTCATGACATAGCTGTGGTAATTACCCAAGCATAAAGATGCACATATTTTTTTTTTGTCCAGGGATGACACTGTAAATGTATCTTTAGCTTATAGGGAAGCAAAAAGCACCCATTTGGTAAATAACTGTTTTTATACCTATCTTTCAGATGAATAAACTGAAAAATAAACTGATGCACAAATGGGTTCAGTGATGACAGAATTATTGAACAGTTAATCCACAGTGTGAATGAGACCAAAGCTGTAGATGGCATTGTCCCTCACTTATTTCAAAGTCATTCTGCTTGTTCACAGAATGATTTTCTCTAAAAGACCCTCTGATTTCTAATAACAAGCTAGCATATGTTAGCTAGTTCAAGGCAAACAAGAAGGAAAAAAAAGCCCTATCACATCAGTTTATATTTAAAATGCAATGTTATACATAAATATGTACATGTCATGGTTTGGGCTGGTTTGGCTACTAAAATGAAAGACAGATGCTCTCTTTTACTTCTCTCTCCTTCAGAGGAGGGACAGTATCTCCCTTCAGGGAGAGAAGGATGAGAGAGAAAAGAGACTTATGAGTTTAAAAAAGAAACTAAACTAATGAAAATATTAATAAAATAAAACCAAGAGAATAATGAAATATATACAATATATACAAAATCATATTGAGCTCCCAGGATGATGATCACGTCACCGGCAGGCACTGGGAAAGTCACAGACTGGACTCAGTGACGGACAGGAATTGGATTCCGGATCAAAGGCAGATGAACAGACAAGGTCCTCCTCGGACGCCGGCTATTGAAGAAAGAGCTCTGACCCTTTGATCCCTCAGCTTTTATACTGAACACAGGGCAGATGGGATGGAATACCCTAGTTGGTCACTTTTGGGTCACCTGTCCTGCCTGCTCCTCCCCACAGGTCAGACCCCTCTAACACTTTTCTGCTTCTGACCCTCCAATGGGGCATATAGCAAAGTTAGCTGACCTTGGTTGTTATAGCAATAAGTATAAGCAAGAGCCTCTCTGCATACCATTCCCTGGCATAAATTATAAACAATCACGTCTTATCACTCTGGAAGCAGACAGTGTCTGAACAATATGCTATTAATTTCAGAGAATTCACTTAGTTAGAAGAGGTTTAACTGAAAAGTAAAATTACTGAACAGAAAATTGGTTCTGTTTTACCTCAAACCAGGACAGTACAAAGCCAACAAAGTAGCTACATTTTATGCAAGAGAGATGAAGGAAGTTAGAGAACTGTTGTTCTGATGTACTCAATTTCTCAGTATCTTCAGAGTACTTTTCAAATGGATAGAGATATTTTCTTTAATTACTAAAATACTGTATGAATTTATCTAGTGCCCATCATTTTCGTGAATTGTCTTACTAAATTTAATGGGAACTGTGACAAATTTAAGATCCTAGTTTTAAAAAACTTCCAGAATATCATTACTTTTTAAAATAAACAGGATTTTAAAATCAAATTTATTTTTTCTCCTGACGTGTTATGTAGATTTTTGATGTGTCTACCGCCTGGCCGCTGAAAACAGCCCCGTCAGTCTCATGGCTGTGCCTGGAATTCTGATGCACCAGGAAATTGCTGCACAACTGGCAGTTGTATTTGTTTCTGCAAATCCCTTGCCTGAATACAAATCTAATTATTTGGAGTAAAATACACTATAGTGCTCCCTAAGTTCTATAGGGGGTCATTTTTCCAATTCTATGGCTTTTACGCTGGGATCATTGCTGCTTCTGGTATGCTAATAATGTAGCAGTAAACCTCATTATGGCTGTGCTAGTCTCCTGCAAGAAACAACAGAGCTCCTTCCAGTAATCACTGCCATTTGATGGCTGTAAAATGAAATGGCCTACATCAAGCTCCTAGCAAACAATTGTCCATCCCATATTGGTCAACAGTTTATGTCTAAAGGATTATTTATGCGCAATCAATCCTTTATATCACTTAGCTAAGATTTCAGAGTTGAGCATGCTATTAGTCACTTACCGAGGATCTGTTGCGGCAAGGAATCTCTCAGTTTTGAGAAGTAGACGTAATCTTGAGCTGGCATCCCTGCTCAAGGGGAGATCCTGGCGTACAGCCCACTGCCATTCAGGAGAGCCCAAAGGGCTCTTGGGCTATTCATTATTTATAGGGGTAAGATGATTGACCTATAGTCATATTTACATATTGACCACAGTACCAGATTTGCTCAAGTTAGTATTGCTCAAGTTAGCCCTTGGCTATTGTGTTGTTATCTGTCTCCCCGAAACTACATTGAGCCTGGTGCAGCCATCACGACTACATGCACCCATTGTGACCACCACGGGTGGTTATTGCTTGGGAAGAGTTACAGGAGATAAAGGTCAGGTTGGCACCTGGGGAGCACACCACCAAACTCCACCCCGTGACTATAGTCAATTCATCTTATTCTCACAAAGTGGTGGTACAGTCACCTCTTGCCTCTGTGCCATAAATAGTATATTGATAATTTATGTGCTTACAGGTCCACGGTAAGTAGATAATGAAACATTGCTATCTGCTATGTATTAGCCCATATGTTTTGGATGGTTGGAGTTCAGTTATTTGTTTCATCACGTACCAAACCTTCATATACAATATGATTATAAGCAAAAGAGACATTAATGTTAGAGTTAGAAAAATCACAACTGGGTGAAACATGAAATTAAAAACTCCCATTGCTGTCGGTGACTATTCAAGATAAGCTTCCCACCAATGTTGTTCTCCATCCTTCTTCACTCTTTCCAAGACACGGTGTATCTCTTCTATGTCATGCTGAACAGTGATTAGAGTTTTGTGTCCATTGTTTCAGACTCGTTCTAGCAGCTGACACAGGTCATCATGTTGTAGTAGTTTCTTCACCAATGTAAGATTCATTCCAATGGGGGTAGACAATAAATCTTCACTCAATGTATAATTAGATAGTGACACTTGATAAGATGTAACAGGAGCTGAATAATTGAAGTCACATCCCAGAACTTCAGTAAAGTTACAAACACAAGTATTTGAATGATTACTTGTATCTACAGTAATGTTATCTACGAATACAAAATCACAAAGGGTTCTCATACAAACATGTGCTTTTCCAATACATACAACTACAGTTTCAGGGCTTTCATCGAGATGTATTTCAAAATGAGAAACATTTTGTTCACTGTCAAGACAAATGTCTTGGGCTTTGATGGTGTTACTCTCACAAATAAATCCTTGTTGTTCCTGTACAACGCATGTATCAACAGTTTGCCATTTGTTTCCATTTTGTTGGGCCCATACTCTACGTTCTAACAGATATAGTTCCACTGTGATTTAATCCTAACACAATGATTTGGTATATGGTATGTATCAAAGCATTGTGCATTGTTAACACAAAAGCTGTAGCCTTATTGTTGATGGGATCATAAGTAAATACCACCAGGATGGGAATTCCCTTTCAAATTCAGTTACATTATTCCAGATTACCTTTCGAATTTCAGTGTTTAAGGTGCCCTCTTCACCTTTTCTTATAATTGCTGCTACCATAGATTGCATCCACAGCTGAGCTTGGATACAACTAAGAGCTAGAGAAACATTATTTGGGGCTGCACCAAGTGCATCCACAATTGATTGGTGGTCCCTTTCATTAATTCTTTCCCACTGAGGCAGTATATCTGATAAGAGCCATTGGTTAGTTCCCAATGCTAACAGAGAAGACCACAATGACAGGTGATAACTTCCTGCTCTTCTCATTCAGGACCAGCTCTGCCGGAGACTAAAGGTACTGATTATAGATGCACGTTCAGTTCTCTTTACAGCAACGATGCACAGCTGAGTGTTTGCCACAGGTCATGACCACACAGGAGGCAGCTCCCATGGGGCAGCAATTCAGCTAATGGGAACCCCACCAGCGGTCCTGTCACAGGCACAGAGCATCCAGGCAGAACCCTTTGGTTACTTTCCCATTCAAACAAACTTTCCACAGAAATTTTACTCAAAAACACTCTACAGCAGAACTGAGGAGACTATAATGATAATGGTAATTATCCAACTACAAACAGAAACTTTTAAAGCAGCATCTGGTGTGGTAGCTTTTTAGTTTAACAGCATATTCCAATTACTTAAATTTTGTGCTAGCGTGATTCCAGAAAACTTACACAAATTAGAGAATTTTTCCAAGCTGTGCTTCCTAAAAAGGTGAAGTAATTACACAAGCATCTAAGCTATATTTCTCCTCTTCACAACCTGAAAACACGTATAGGACATGGACCTTCTCTGGAGGGCAGAGAAATGAAAGAGGATGAAGTGCAGAAGACTTCTAGATAAATTAGGAGAATAGGAAGAGGAGTGATACAGGAAGGAGAAGCAGAGACCATAAGGGGAAAATGCAGAAGACCAGGAAGGACCTGAAGAGGGAAGGGGAGGAAGAGAAGTGAGAGGGAAGTCATGTCTTCCTTCATCTTTAAAAATTCCAGAAAAAATATTTCCTTGAAGAGAGTGTGAACTTAACCCGGGAGATCAAACCAGTTGCAGCAGGACAGTTTTAGATTTACAGGAAGAAGTGAATACCTGGTGTTCCTTTCCCCTAAAATCTCTGCACCTCATTAATTCAAGTGTCTCATATTGGCCGTGCTTGCGTTGCTCGCAGAGGATAAACGAGCTCTTTTTAAACGGACTACATAGCTTGGGTCTTACACTGTGCAGAGTATGATACCATTAATATTTATAAACCTGCTATGCAGAATATCCCCAAATCCTTTATGATAGGAGTCATTTCTAAAATAAGGTGGAGAAGTGCTGCTTCTGAGTTGGGCAGTGATAAACTAAAATACCTGTGCTTGACGTGTTCTTTTGTCACCGCTAACACCATTATAAAAGCCCTTTATCTGGCTACATCACCAGCCTTCCCCAAAACTGGTTGTGTGACAATTGGAGACCTTTGCCTACCCATTACCTTCTAAGCCTCCTTTTGTTTGTTTCACCTACCCCATTTGCTTTTGATTACGGTTATAAACTCTTTGGAGAAGGGACTGTCTTTCATTTTATATCTGCATGTTGCCCTCAGTCTGCTAGAAACCTGAAGACACTGTAAAGAAAGTGGCAGAAAAATTCTGTAGACATGGCACTTCAGGGCATGCTCTAATGCCCGAGACTGTTGGTTTGCGTCTGTTTGTGGGTGGGTGTGGTGTGGGGTTGTGGGTGTTTGTTTTGGTTTGGTTGGTGTTGTGTTTCGGGTTTTTTTGTGGTTTTTTTGGTTTTTTATGTGGTTGGACTCGATGATCTCAAAGGTCCCTTCCAACCAAGAAGATTCTGTGATTCTGTGATTCTGTAATTAAAAGCTCATCTACAGTAGCTGCTTATGAAGCTTGATATTCTCTTCAGTAGCGCTTCCTTCTAGAAGCCTTTGCCATTGAAGGTTTTCTTGTTGATATGAGGGAGATTTTTATTATTGCTTGCCTTGCAATATCAGTAACTGCATGATGAACAAACCACAAAAAAGTTTCTGCCCTGAAGACCTTACAGTCTATTCTGTAGCAATGCACAAGTGGCACATTATTGGCAGGGGAGGGCGCTGGGTTGGTTTGTTCAAGGGGTTTTGTGTGGGTTTGTATTTTACCTGGTTCACTGGTGAACTCAGACTAAGGGGCCTGTGAGACCTGAAGTCCCATGGCCAAACTGACCCGATGTACAGGTCTTCAGAAAGTCTGGGGAGGGACCTCAGATATCCAGAGCCTTTGTCTCTTGGTCTAATCCCAGGGATTTTTTTTCAGATTAAATATTTATCTGATTTCTCATTTTCCTCACTTCTTTATATTTTCCACTTGCTTGCATTGCTTCCACAAATAAAATCTTTTCACTTGAAGCAGTCTTCCTTCTCCCATATTTTGATAAGGAAGTGCGCTCCACATCCACGTAACATCATTATCTGTAATCAGTCCCACAGGTCTGATTCAGTCCCTCTGAATCCCCACAGTGAAAGCACCAGGCACTGTTCAACTAAATCTTCTTGCAACTCGTTTGGTTCTAAATTAGGTTTCCTCTCATTCTTTCTATCTTTTGTCTGTTGTCCTTCCTGCAATCCTTAATGGCAGTTAAGAGAAGCTATAACTCAGATTCAGCACAAAAAAGCTATCTTCCCATTTCTCTCCTGTTCTGGTGATCTGTTCTTGGAGAGGCCAGGTGACATCCACAGGTTTCATGGTGTGACTCTGGAGTAGCTCAGTCAATGTGTTGTGTTCTAAAATTATAGTAAAGTGAGAGACTGATCTGTGTCAAGCGTCACCTGTTAGATTTTATTCTGCTTACATTTCCCATCAGTTCTGTTGATATTCTTTCTTCAGTATCTTTATAGATTTTATCCAGTTGGGAGTTGTGCAAGAAAACATGGGGGAAAGTCTGCTCTCTCCTAAAGCAACGTAAGCCTGGTAAAATCTGGGGAGTTTTCCAAAGATAACTGAGAGCAGAGTTTTGACTGTTATTTGAAATGACAGAAGATAGACTTAGTCGTTACAAAGTAGCTATAGTGGTTAAACCTCAGACTGTCAACACTTCTTAAAGAAAGTATGACTACTTTTTCTTATGTGAGTTTTTAAATTTCACAATCAAGAAAAAGCAGTGACAGCCAAGCGTCCGCTGGTGACAACTGAGTACCTGTATATTTGTACCCTCAGGAATAATTAGAGTAAACTGGAACTGTAAACTTCAAGGATGGGGAGAGATGTAAAGAATTCCAGTTGGAAATCCTAAGAAAAAAAATCTACTTGTTACCGTGAAATAGATTTTTAATACCCTGAAGGCTTCATAACCACAGTGCCCATTTGAAGTGCCTGAAATACAAAAGAAACAAAAGTTTACATTTTAAAGTGCAAGAAAATAAGGTGAGGGAATAAGATATATAATCCTCAAGATGCACTGAGTCTCAAGGTTGAAAAACTGCATTAAGAAGTAGCAACTCCGCTCCGAGTTTCCTCCCCACAGGCTAGAACCGTGGCCCCACAGAGAAGTCGTCCTAGGAACACCCAGCGCAAGGGAGCATGGCTCACCACATGCAATGCTCTGTGCTGGAGGCACCACAACAGCTCATGGCATGGCTGGCAATTTTTTAATGCATTATATATTATTTTTAAGAATAAAAGTGAGGACTTCTTTTCTAGCCATCAGGAGAATGTTTGAGCAAAGGTTTTTGAAGGGCAGTGTTAAAAAAGAGAGGAGGAAGCTTTAAGCAAAACGTTGGCTTCTCCCATGCTGGAATGTCCTTTCACAGCATTTTTTTTTTAATTTCTCTGCCAATGGAGAAGTAGTTACAGCACTAATGCAAACAGTAACCAGAGTGGTAAGGGGAGAACAAACCTGACCTAATTAGGTATTATCCCCAAAATGTTAAACCCTAGAAAATCAGACAACCCACAGGTATAAAAGGGCTACATCTCCACAGCAAATCTCTACCAAACATGGTGTGTGCACACAGGATTAGCAAGTAGAAAAGGAAGGGAAAACTCCCAGCACTCCCAGTTGCAGAACTCAAGAGCAAAATCAGGAAGAAAGAGGAAAAAGAAGGCTAGAAAGGCACCAGCCACCATGTATCTCTGAGCATGTACTATAAGACCCTCCTGGCCCATCTCAGTTATTTGACTCAACATTTATTGGTGTCCAGAGACACCAAAAGGCTATTCTGTTTTTGATATAAGCGATAGTCTCTTCACCTCCAAAGACATGGCTGGTATGATGTTTGGGATGAAATACTAACAACAGCAAGCATGGCACTAGCTCTGTGGTGTGTGAGAGGAAATGTCTAATAACAATAACAGAGCATTGTCCATCAGCTTATACACCCTATAGACACAGTTCAGCTTCCAACTACTGATGTTTGTGTGCATTGCCTGACAGTCAGCTGCAGTTCTCTGCCCTTCAAAAAGGAGCCTTGGACTGTTATTCAGCAATGATGAACTAGAAATCCCAGAAATTATGAGAAAGAAGTGGGGACAAAACCAGAGGAATTCAGGTCGTCGCACAAGTGGCATTGTTTTTCTTGTGCGCTTAGTGAACATCAAATCTTAGTTTGAAGTGATCTCTATTTGAAGGTACATGTATTAATTTGGACTAATGAGCAGAAAACAGAATTTGTAAATAACATGACAGCAAAAGAAACAAATAGGGTTTTGGTTTTTTTCATGGAATCTTTAAAGGTAGAGTAAGATAATACCTATGTGCAGTAATCTTTTTCACTAATAGTGAAGGTGGGATTGTTTGTTACTGAGACACCGAAGGGTGTCAATAACAGACTGGTTTACATTGAGCTTCTAGTACATCCTGACAGTGACTACTTAATAATACTGCATGTTCATGAAGACAGGGGTCTTTTTAATATTAGTCCAACTTCTAGTTCTGATTGTTACCCATCACTCCCTATTTATATGCACATAACATGCAAAACTAGTCTCACTATTCTCAGTGACTATACTTTTCACGCTTTTTTGCTTGTAATGGTTGTCTAGGCAAACCATACATATTTAGCTCTATTCATCTTGCCTGAAAATCTCCACCACCCTTGCCTTTATTTCTTTGCTTCTCAGGTTAGCCCTAATGATTTAAACTATTTGAAAGCACATTTCTGGCTGTGGGAGTCCTAGTAATTTAAAACCTCTGTAGAGTCTCTGTTTCTACATTGCTTTCTGCAGATTGAGAGATATTCCTTTCAATATATTTCTTTATGTGTACCATGCAAAAATGGAGGCTGTAGTCTAGCTGAGGACTTGCCATTGCTCAACAGAAGGGAAGGATTGCTTTACACGCCTTGCATAGTCCTGGTTTTATACATCCCACCTTGAGATTCACTCTTTTACAGTATCATGACACTATTAATTTGTTTCGTGACCTGCTAAAGGCTGAAGATCCTTATCCATGGTACTGCTGCCTGTCTAATTGCCCCCCTCCTCACAGCACTACAGTTTATTTCTTCAGTCAATGGGTAGGGACCTTAAAGATCCCATGGCCAGGGACACCTTCCACCAGACCAGGTTATGCAAAGCCCCATCCAACTTGGTCTTGAACTATCTAATATCCTATCTCTACACTCCCTGATAAAGAGTCCCTCCCCATCTCTCCTGTAGGCCCCCTTGCAGGTACTGGAAGGCCTCTATAAGGTCTCCCTGGAGCCTTCTCTTCTCCAGGCTGAACAACCCCAACTCTCTCAGCCTGTCTTCATAGAAGAGGTGCTCCAGCCCTCTGATCATCTTTGTGGCCCTCCTCTGGACTTGTTCCAACAGGTTCATGTCCTTCTTATGTTGGAGGCTCCAGAGCTGGACACAGTACTCCAGGTGGGGTCTCACCAGAGCAGAGTAGAGGGAGAGAATCACCTCCCTTGACCTGCTGGTCACACTTCTTTTGATGCAGCCCAGGATGCAGTTGGCTTTCTGGGCTGCGAGCACACATTGCTGGCTCATGTTGAGCTTCTCATCCACCAACACCCCCAAGTCCTTCTTCTCCTCAGGGCTGCTCTCAATCCATTCTCCACCCAGCTTGTATTTGTGCTTGGGATTGCCGTCACCCAGGGGCAGGACCTTGCACTTGGCCTAGTTGAACTTCATGCGGTTTGCATGGGCCCACCTCTCAAGCCTGTCCAGGTCCCTGTGGATGGCATCCCTTCCCTCCAGTGTGTCGACTGCACCCCACAGCTTGATATCATCGGCAAATTTGCTGAGTATGCACTCAATCCCACTGTCCATGTCCCCGACAAGGATGTTAAACAATGCCCATCCCAATACTGACCCCCAAGGAACGCCACTGGTCTCCACTTGGACATAGAGCCGTTGACCACAACTCTTTGAGTGCAACTATCCAGTCAATTCCTTATCCACCGAGTGGTCCATCCATCAAAACCTTGCCTTTCCAATTTAGAGACCAGGATGTCATGAGGGTGATTCAGAGAATGAATGGTTAAAGGTTGTTAGTGTGGATTTAGTACAGCCTGGCAAAGAACAGAGCTCGGAGCCCAGGAGCCCAGCATTCCAAGATAAAGAAATGGCCTTGTGTATAAGATAGCGAGAACAGCCTGCATGCTAAGGAGGAACCTAACTGTCTGGGTAAAGTGTCCATCTGGTCAGGACCAGTTTCGCGGTTTGGGGTCCAGCCGACCCAGCATTCTAAGCCAAAGGTAAAAGTACACGGTGAAGAAGACTGCGAGCCTTCCTCCAGAAGACCCCGGCCCACGACCACCAGGCGACAGTATGCATGCGGCAAGGGGAGGAGACTTATGATAATCAGTTCCTAGAAATAATTAGAATAGTAACGCCTTTTCTTAGAATTAATTATAATAACCCAGCCCACATTAATGAATATGTATGCTTTTTATCATAAATAGATGCTTGTTTTACAAACCATTGTGCAAGTTTGGAGGAGTGATCCCCCTTGCACCCGGCGCTGCAATAAACATACCTGCTTTATAACTCTCTGCGAGTTGTAAGGTTTGTTTCCGCGCGTCAATTTGGCACCCCAGATGGGACCCCCTCTGTCCAGCTGTGGGACCTGCTGAGGACGGGACTCCTCTGGGCGCCCCCGAGATTTCTCGGGAGGACTCCCCCACTCATCCAGATCACCGCGGGGACAGACAAGGACCATCTGTTGCGGACCAGGTATGTTTAGGGTTTCTTAGGGGGGGGACCTGTAAGCCGTGAGGAGACGTCCTACGCGTGGTAAAGAGTCGGCGTACTCGCCCCGGGGTATGCTCAAGCTTGGGCTAATGGTTGGGTTATGCTTGTGTGGGATCCCTCGGTTTTGGTTTTTGTGTTAATGTGTGGAATTGTAATACTGTTGGTTACTTGTTGTATTTGTCATAAGGTACCACTACCGTGTTATTGTCTAATATAAGGTGGAAATTATTGTATGAGTGAAATGAGTGATTGAGACGCGGCACTGCTGCGGAGCGAGTGCGGAGTTCTGATCCGTGGTTCCGTGTTCTCCGCAAGGAGAGCGGCCAGAGACGAACGAAGCGTATGACAGACTGTAAAGAAACATTGTGTGCACCTAATATTGAGAATATTAAGTGGCAGTGTCTTGGACATTCGGATAACGTTTGTGATCCTATTTTTATCTTAAAGTGCTTTGCTTGTAATATGGAGGTTTGGGTAGATCAGGAGGATGATTTTTGGCATCCACAGTGTGGTAGCTGGACTGAGTGGGAAAAGATCGAGCGGGCGGGAGAGTTGAAACAAGTAATCTGTGGAGACATAGCCTACCCCTGGAGATAAAGGTAGCGACAGGGATATAGCTGTACCGTTTCCCGGGAGGGAAACAAGAATAACACCCAGGTGACACACGGAGATCAGGGTCACCTCTTAACCAAGGGGGTAAGGAGGACATAAAATGGGCAATAATCAAGGGGGCGAGATACTGAAAAAGAGTCCCCTAGGGTGTATTTTAGCACACTGGAAGGAGATCGGGGGCTCACCAGGTGGCAGCGTGGACAAGAAAACCTTAATTAAATATTGTAATCAGTGGTGGCCCCTTTACAAGTTAGATGATCAAGAGAAATGGCCCTTTAACGGGACCCTTAATTACAATACTATATTACAATTAATGCTATTCCTTAGAAGGGAAGGAAAGTCACATATGCAGACATGTTTTTCACCCTTCGGAACCACCCAGAGTACCAACGGGACTGCGGGCTATTACCTCCACAAGACCCGATGGTATTAGCCTTAGAGAAAGAAAAAAGGAAAGAAATGAAAGCAAATATAAAAAGATGTTGTTCGGCCTGTAGTATAGGGCAGAGATGCACAAAGCCTGGAAAGATTCGGGGTTTTAAAGAAGAGGATTTACTTGAAACTTACTTACCGCCGGTTAAGGTAATGGGAGACGAAAATATTTCCCAAGGAGACAGAGAAACTGATTCCAGAACCCCACCTGATAGCCCAGTATCGTCCCGTACCTGAAAGGGAACAGGGCGAGCATTGATTCAGGCACCCTTAAGGGAAGCCGTGGGTCCGGAAGGACCTCTATTGATAAGAGTCCCTTTTTCCTCATTTGATTTAGAAACCTGGAAAAATGTGGCGAAGAATTATCGGAATGATCCCGTAGGGGTCACTAAACATTTTCAGTTTCTGGTAAAGCAGCACAATCCTGACTGGGGTGATATCCAGTTATTATTAGATCACCTGACAGAAACTGAGAAACAACTGGTTTTGAAAGCTGCTCAAGATATAGCCACGGACCACCTGAGAGATTCAGGAAGAGACATTAAAGACTATTTCCCCTTGCAGGACCCTCACTGGGACCCAAATAGGAGCAGTCACTTGGAAGCATTACACGGTTATAGAGATTGGGTTATAAGAGGGATGGAGAGAGCTATCCCGAAAGCTATTAACTGGTCAGTGCTATATGCTGTAAGACAAGGGCCGAAGGAGACTCCCTCGGAGTTCTTGGATAAATTACGAGATGCAATGAGACGCTACACCCCCTTGGACCCTGGATCAGAGATAGGAATCCAGCAGTTAGTGTCTCTCTTTATAGGGCAGTCTGCTAGTGATATCCGGAGGAAGCTGCAAAAGCTAAGAACAACTGAAAGTAGAAATCTAGAGACTGCTAGATGAGGCATGGAGAGTATTTAACAACCGAGAAGAAGAGGATAGGAGAAAGGACAAACGGGCACTAGTAGCAGCACTACAAGGGGGAGGTGAAATAAGAAATGAGAACTTTAGGAAACCATTAGAAAGAGATCAATGTGCATGGTGTAAGCAGAAAGGACACTGGAAGAATGAGTGTCCAAAGAGACGAAAAGAAAAAAATTCAGGCCCATTTTAAAGGAGATTGACGGGACCTGGAGAATCCTAGCTAAATTGGTACCTGAATTGGCATGGTTTACCATCTTGGACCTAAAGGATGCCTTTTTCTGCTTGCCTCTGAGCCCAGAGAGCCAACTTTTATTTGCATTCGAATGGGAAAACCCAGAATCTGGAAGGAAAACACAGCTTACATGGACTGTGCTACCACAGGGCTTCAAAAATAGCCCGACACTTCTTGGAAATCAGCTAGCCAAAGATTTAGAACAGTGGAAACGCCCGCCTGGGTCAGGAGTGGTATTGCAGTATGTGGACGATATATTACTCGCCACTGACACCAGAGAGACATGCCTAGAATGGACTGTGAGCCTGCTAAATTTTCTTGGACTTAATGGCTATAAAGTTTCTCCACAGAAGGCACAGATAGCCCAGCAGCAAGTGACCTATCTGGGATATGAAATAACCGCAGGCCAACGGACACTAGGGAAGGAGAGGAAAGAAGCCATCTGCCAGACACCTCGACCACAGACGCCTAAGGAACTTCGGACCTTTCTAGGAATGACAGGATGGTGTCGTCTCTGGATATATAACTACGGACTCTTGGTAAAGCCGCTATACGAGTTATTAAAATCTAACTCAAAGAATATTGTGTGGAATAAGGAAGCGGACAGAGCCTTCCATCAGTTAAAAAAGAGGTTAATGGAAGCACCTGCCCTGGGATTACCCGATACTACTAAACCTTTCCGGTTGTTTTCCTATGAAAAGCAAGGAATGGCCTTAGGAGTCCTAGCTCAGAATCTGGGACCCTATCGAAGGGCGGTGGCATACTTCTCTAAACAGCTCGACGGAGTAAGTAAAGGGTGGCCTAGCTGTCTCCGAGCAGTGGCAGCAGTGGTAATAAACATCCAAGAGGCCCGTAAGTTCACCCTAGGCCAGAAAATCACAGTTATGGTATCACATACTGACTCAGCAGTACTGGAAGTAAAAGGGGGGCATTGGCTTTCGCCTCAGAGGTTTCTTAAGTACCAGGCTATCCTGATAGAGCAAGATGATGTAGAAATAACAGTAACTAATATTGTCAATCCAGCCTCTTTCCTCAGCGGAACAGAAGGAGAATCAGTGACCCATGACTGCTTGGAAACAATCGAGGCTGTGTACTCCAGTCGACCAGACCTGAAAGAAGAACCATTGGAAGAGGCAGAGGATTCCTGGTTCACCGACGGGAGCAGCTTCATTCAACAGGGGATACGCCAAGCTGGCTATGCGGTAACCACCACAGAGAAGGTAATAGAGTCCAAAGCCCTGGCCCCAAATACATCAGCCCAAAAGGCTGAGATAATAGCACTAACCCGAGCGCTGGAATTAGCCAAAGGAAAACGAATAAATATCTGGACAGACTCTAAATATGCTTTTGGGGTGGTGCATGCTCACGGGGCGGGTCTGGAGAGAAAGAGGACTCTTATCTACACAAGGGAAACACATAAAACATGCTGAAGAAATTCTCAAGCTCTTAGATGCAGTATTACTGCCTACCAAAGTGGCTATCATGCACTGCAAGGCTCACCAAAAAGGGAACACCGCTATGGAACTGGGCAACGCACTGGCAGACCGAGAAGCCAAAAGAGCAGCAGAGATGGGTAATGCAGAGGTACAATCCTTGGTCCCAGATGGTAAGATACAAATTGATGATGAACCTAGATATTCTAGGGACGATCACAAATTGATCAAAGAATTAATGGGAAAATTGAAGGGAAATGGGCCAGAACCCCACAGGGAAAAATAATAGTGCCTTTCTCGTTACTATGGGCTGTAGTCATGGCAGAACATAAGAAATGCCATTGGGGAACAGAGGCACTTTACAGATACCTGAGTAGGCTAATATGTGCTCGGAATCTATATGCCACTGACAAACAAGTCACTCAGCAGTGTGAGGTATGTTTACAGAACAACCCTAGGACAGGTCCCAGAGTCCAGTTTGGCCAAATAGGGAAGGGAAACTATCCGGGATAACAATGGCAAATTGATTTTTCAGAACTTCCAAGAAAAGGGGGGTTTCGATACCTATTGGTATTAACTGATACCTTTTCAGGATGGCCAGAGGCATTTCCCTGCCGAACCAATAAAACAAGAGAAGTGGTTAAAGCATTGTTGCAAGAAATTATACCAAGATTTGGGGTTCCCGCAGTGATTTCCTCGGACCGAGGATCTCATTTCACTGCAAAGGTTGTTTCAAAAGTAAGCAGATTATTGGGTATAGATTGGCAACTTCACACCCCATACAACCCACGATCGAGTGGTCAGGTAGAAAAGATGAATCACTTGATCAAAATGCAGATTGTGAAGCTAGGCCAGGAAGCTAACTTGGCCTGGCCTCAGTCATTACAGAATCACAGAATCACAGAATCTTAGTGGTTGGAAGGGACCTTTGAGATCATCGAGTCCAACCACATTAAAAAAAAAAAACAAAAACACACAAACAAACAAAAAAACACAACACAAAACCAAACAAACAACAACACCCCCCCCAAAAAAAAAAAAAAAAAAAAAAAAGCATCCATCAACTAAACCCCACACCCACAACCTCACACACAACACCCCACCACAAACCAACAATCCCGGGCACTAGAGCATGCCCTGAAGAGCCACGTCTACACATTTCTTAAATACCTCCAGGGATGGTGACTCCACCACCTCCCTGGGCAGGCTGTTCCAGTGCTTGACCACTCTCTCAGTAAAGTAATTCTTCCTAATATCTAATCTAAACCTCCCTTGCCGCAGCTTCATACCATTTCCTCTGGTCCTGTCGTTATTCCCTTGGGAGAAGAGGCCAACCCCCGCCTCTCTACAGTTTCCTTTCAGGTAGTTGTAGAGGGCAATGAGGTCTCCCCTCAGCCTCCTCTTCTCCAAACTAAACATGCCCAGTTCCCTCAGCCTCTCCTCATAGGACTTGTTCTCCAGACCCCTCACCAGCTTGGTGGCTCTCCTCTGGACACGCTCCAGCACTTCAATGTCTTTCCTGTAGTGAGGGGCCCAAAACTGAACACAGTACTCGAGGTGAGGCCTCACCAGTGCCGAGTACAGAGGCACGATGACTTCCCTGCTCCTGCTGGCCACGCTATTCCTGATACAGGCCAGGATGCCGTTGGCCTTCTTGGCTGCCTGGGCACACTGCTGGCTCATGTTAAGCCGGCTGTCCACTAACACTCCCAGGTCCTTTTCTGCCGGGCAGCTTTCCAGCCACTCTTCCCCAAGCCTGTAGCGTTGCTTGGGATTGTTGTGACCAAAATGCAGAACCCGGCACTTGGCCTTATTAAACCTCATCCCATTGGCCTTGGCCCATTGGTCCAACCTGTCCAGGTCCCTCTGTAGAGCCTGCCGACCCTCAAGCAGATCAACACTCCCACCTAGCTTGGTGTCATCCGCAAACTTACTGAGGGTGCACTCAATCCCCTTATCTAGATCATCAATGAAGATATTGAACAAGACTGGCCCCAAAACTGAGCCCTGAGGGACACCACTGATGACCAGCCGCCAACCAGATTTTGCTCCATTAATCACAACTCGCTGGGCACGGCCATCCAGCCAGTTTTTTATCCAGCGGAGGGTACACTTGTCTATGCCATGATTCTCCAGTTTCTCCAGGAGAATGCCGTGAGGGACGGTGTCGAAGGCCTTACCAAAGTCCAGGTAGACAACATCCACAGCCTTCCCCTCATCGAGAAAGCGGGTCACATGGTCATAGAAAGAGATCAAGTTGGTCAGGCAGGACCTCCCTCTCATAAACCCATGCTGGCTGGCCCTGATCCCTTGGCTGCCCTGCACGTGCCTTGAGAGCTCACTCAGGATGATCCTCTCCATGATCTTTCCCGGTACCGAGGTCAGGCTGACAGGCCTGTAGTTTCCAGGATCCTCCTTCCGGCCCTTCTTGTAGATGGGCGTCACATTGGCCACCCTCCAGTCATCTGGCACCTCTCCTGTTGACCAGGATTGTTGATAAATAATGGAGAGAGGCTTGGTGAGCTCTCTTGCCAGCTCCCTGAGAACCTTTGGGTGAATGCCATCTGGCCCCATAGACTTATGCGTGTCCAGGTGCATAAGCAAATCATTAACTACTTCCTCATGGATTACAGGGGAGTTGTTCTGTTCTCCATTCTTATCTTCCAGCCCAAGAAGCTGAACTCCCTGGGGGTAGCTGGTCTGACTATTAAAGACAGAGGTAAAGAAGGCATTAAGTATCTCAGTACCATTAGCCCTTCTCAGGATAAGAACAAAACCCAGAACCAAAGAAGGTTTGAGCCCCTTTGAAATACTCTATGGGAGACCATATAGTGTACAAGACGGGACATCCACAGAGTTGGGGAATGAAATATTGACAGATTACATGATAAATTTACAAAAACAGCTCCGAGGGGTAGAAAAACTGGTTCTGGGAACAAGAGCTCGTGGGCTGGATGGACCAGTACACGAGATCGAACCTGGGGATTATGTATATGTCAAGTCTTTTACAGATTCACCACTGAAGCCAAAGTGGGAAGGTCCCTTCCAGGTACTGCTGACCACTCATACGGCCATAAAGATTAAGGAACAAGCCGCTTGGATCCATTGGACTCGAGTCAAGAGAGCTCCAGAACCCCAATGGACATCAACGCAGGCCGGACCCCTGAAACTTCGCCTCCAACGAAAAGATGGACATTAATGACATTGATAGTCGTCAACATGCCAGGACTTTGTATTTCAGGGAGAGGGACATGGGATATGAATATATATTCAACAAAATCTGGAAACATTAGTAAGGGCTACTAATCTGTCAGATTGTTGGGTATGTACTACCCTACCCAAAGGAGAAATGAAATTGCCTCTATATGGGGTGGCAGCAAGCAATTGGAACTGTGCCAACAGAACCTGGCCCAAATTTTGGGCAAGAGGGGGAAATGAGTTGAACAGGTATTGTGAGTACGATGATAATATCTACCCCTTAGGACCCAGATTTGATTTACAAGTGTTGAAAGAAAAGCTTGTTGTGTTAATTAGCAGTAACAATTGTACCTGGGAACCTCGTGGTTACCTAACCTGGCTTGGCTTAAACAACTGTTTATCCTTCTAGTAGCAATACTTGTGTTAGGAATTTTAGTGTGTGCATTAACTAGATGTCTTATGTGTTGTACCAGGGGGGCCAAAGATGAATACATTCGATGGAAGAAGCATCAGCTCCGTGAACGAGCGGAGTCAGGGAAGTATTTTAGAAATCAGATGGAGAAGGAAAGTGTGTTATAGGCAATTGTAAAAGAATTTACAAAGGTGGAAGAAAAGGGGGGACTTGATTCAGAGAATGAATGGTTAAAGGTCGTTAGTGTGGATTTAGTACAGCCTGGCAAAGAACAGAGCTCGGAGCCCAGGAGCCCAGCATTCCAAGATAAGGAGCTGGCCTTGTGTATAAGATAGCGAGAACAGCCTGCATGCTAAGGAGGAACCTAACTGTCTGGGTAAAGTGTCCATCTGGTCAGGACCAGTTTCGCGGTTTGGGGTCCAGCCGGCCCAGCATTCTAAGCCAAAGGTAAAAGTACACGGTGAAGAAGACTGCGAGCCTTCCTCCAGAAGACCCCGGCCCACGACCACCAGGCGACAGTACGCATGCGGCAAGGGGAGGAGACTTATGATAATGAGTTCCTAGAAATGATTAGAATAGTAACGCCTTTTCTTAGAATTAATTATAATAACCCAGCCCACATTAATGAATATGTATGCTTTTCATCATAAATAGACGCTTGTTTTACAACCCGGTGTGCAAGTTTGGAGGAGTGATCCCCCTTGCACCCGGCGCCGCAATAAACATACCTGCTTTATAACTCTCTGCGAGTTGTAAGGTTTGTTTCCGCGCGTCAAGGGACAGTGTGAAATGCTTTGCACAAGTCCAGTCAGATGATGTCAGCTGCTCTTCCCTTTTCCACCAGCGCTGTAACACCATCATAGCTGGCCACCAAATTTGTCAAGATCAAGATATACCACATCTCTGTTTTCTCCCTTTAACACAAAGCCACTTATATTGGCATTGAAGGAAATTATACTGGTTTGCCATGATCTGTTCTTGACAAATCCATTTTGGCAGTTACTTACCATCTTGTGAACTTCTAAGCACTTACGTAGAGCATGTACATTAGCAAAATGCAGATTTGGCTGCATTTCAGTGGTAGCAAGTTGAGGGAGGACTTCCAGGATCCTTCTTTTTCCCTGCATTTATGTTCTCCATTAATATCACCACTCAAAAAACCCTTTGCTGCATCCCTCTTCTCTATTTGAAGAGCACCAGACAAAGTAGTGTGGCTGAAATTTGTACTGCAACTCCCTGCTTCTCTTAGCTGAATGTGCTTATCCACACCAGGGGTGCTTTTGCTGCTAAGGGCATCAGTATTCTATGTGGAGAGACCTTTGTATGTCACTGATTCAGAAAACTTGCAGCCCACACTCTGATCCTTTACGACGTTAATAGTTTGACTGACAACTTTATTTCACTTCATTTATGTTGTGATTGAACCAGCTGTGCAAATCCTTTACTGATGGCCCAGGGATACAGATGGGAATGAGGGAACATGAGGAGAAAGGACAGGGTAATAAAATGTTTAGGCACATGAATGAAACAGCAAAACACGTGGGTAATGTTGTGCACCATTAACAGAGATATCACAAATGCCTATGGAGTGCACGTGAGAAGATAAAAATGGCCAGATTTGTACGGAAATGAAGTGCAGTGACTACACACAGCTATAACTCTCACTCATATAGTCTGTTCAAAAAGAGTTGGCCCAAAATATCTGGCCTTTATCCTTCTGAAGAAAAGAGAAACAATTCCATCTGAACCCTTGTGGTCTTGTGCTTTAACTATAATGGCAGACAAACCAAAGCGGGTCTGTTGTTGCTTGATCTGCCTTCTTCATTAAACAGAGTTCTGATCCCGACAGCGTAAATGCCAATATGTCAATGATTTTACACCAGATTATATTTACGCTGCAACTAGTCAGTCAAAGGCCACGGGCACATCTTGTAGGGTTGTGAGCTTCTCAGGCACGCCTGGTGTCATCTTCCATCTGAGCACAGCACCAGAGCCACTGTGGGTACCAGCATACCGACAAGAATAAAACAGTATTGCCTCCTCCCCAGTCATTCCCCTCTCTAAAACTTACTCTTGAAAAAGGTTGTTCAAATGTGATCCTATTGCCTTAAATGAATATTCTGTCTCTTTGTTTTCATACCACAATGCTTTCAACTTCTTGCTATTGTTAAGCCATTTGAGTGAAATACTGAATGGATTCATGTGGCATTTTCCACTAAACTGTTTCAGGAAATGCTGCATCTTACCAGTGGGATGCTTTTGAATAATGTAATCTCTCTCTGACATTAGTAGCTTTTTTCCCTGGAGACACTCATCAAAACATCAGGTGTTCCTTCTAGTAGAACTGCAATCCTATAGTACAAACAAATATATTTATGCACCGTTCCTTGCAAGCAGGAGACCTTTGCCTCTGTTCTTTGTCACTTCATTTTTTAACATGATTAAATAGTGCATAAAATAATAAACAGTCTCTATGCACAGAATGAGAATATTTTAAAAAGCTTGAAGTAATTAGGTACCATAGGTAATAATAGTAAGAAGTCCTTGTTTTGTTTTACTGATGATTCCTTTCAAGTGTGACTCTTAAAATAAAGTTTAAATGCTTATTTACAAATGGAACAAATGATATGAAACAAAACATTTGCCTCCTCTAGACTTTTCAGGACACTTTTTTGCCTTAGAGAAAAAACATGGCTGGGGTGCCACCACCTGGAGAGCTGCAGCAATATTGTTTGCAGATTTCAAGTTTCTGAGAGTTGCTGGGCCTCCACAGATTTACAGCTGAGTCTTGGGCAAAACTCCAGTTTAAAAGGGTGGAAAATCAGTTCAAATTCTGTTTGAGAAATTCCATAGGTAGGGACATACATTTTAAAAATTGATCACATGTACTGTTACATTCACAAAAAAAAAAAAAAATCCTTACTATGTGCATCATACGCATAGCAGGTCAATGTATCCGTTATACAAAGAGCTTGCTCTCCTCTCTCACATCGCTGAGATGCTCTTAAAGCAAGGACTAGACTGTTGCTGCAACCCACAGTTCTGAGACACATGATTATAATAACCTGTCCTGAAATCAGAAAGTACCAGGTACAATGTAGGTTCACAACCATATTACTTTGCAGTTTGCCAGATTTTACAGAACCTATTTGAGATTGATTGCACTTTTTTATTTGCTTGTCTTAATTTAAATGAAATTCCAGCTAGAAGTTACAGTATCTGTTGAGGAAACTGAACAAATTCCAGCTAAAACACACATTACATATGTAGGATTGGCTTCTCGCCAGCATTTTATTATTATTTATAATTGCTCTTATTAAAGTTGGATGTGGTGTACTCTGTACACTGTTAGCTAGAGATAAAGATAGGACAGTTAAATATCTGTTGCTAATTAGCTTCCTCCTCCTAAACTGTCATATATGTCATTGAAGTTATTACAGGTGTGTGAGCCGATGAAGGTGGGACACAGGAATAACCACAAAATGAACCACGGATGAAAGGCAAAGAACAAGTTTCATCTCGATACCTCACAAATTGGAGAATCTCTGAAGCAACACCTGGGCAGAGGCGCACAAGCAGGAGACACAGGCACTGCGGAGCGAGCAAGAGTCCTTGTTAGCAAGGGAGTGAGAGAGCGAGAGAGCTCACACTTGCTCTTCTGGCCTGTATTTCAAGGATTCAGGCAGACATAGTTTTCTGCTGTGCTTTGATCTTCTTCAACAGCAGGGCAGGAATCTTGGGCATGTTCGATAAGGTGCCCCTGAGTCCATGCCTATGTTATTGAAGTGCAGATGTTCTACTTGTTGAGCACATAAGACTAAGCAACAATTAGTGTGATATATGTGTTTTCCAGCACCCCACATGCAAGTCACTTCAGCATGTTTACAGTCCTCCTTGCTGATCTTCCATAATTTTCCCACAATAGGAAACAGTGTATGCTTTTGCAATAAGCACAAGAAAATCAAAGCTTAATATTCTCCTATCTAACTTAGGCCATCTGGGACACAGGCATCTAGTCTAAGATAGTTGGGTAAGATCCCTCCATGATTGCTGGTGGCAGAGAGACAGTTATAGTTCTGGGATCCTTCCCCTCTGCAACAGTTTCCTAAACCTGGTACAACAAACTACCTTCTGGAAAAGCCCGTCCGTCCCCATCAACCCTAAAGACAGCCTGGACATCCAGCTCACAGTAGATAGCTCAACTTGTAGGTGGCCAAATGCCTGGGTGTTGTACCTCACCCTGTTTCTAACATCATAAAGGACTCATATAAGCGTAGTGAAAGTAACATCTGGTTTATATGTTGCTTAACAGAAACTAAATGAATGAGAGATATCAGCTATATCTTTGGAGGAAAACAGTTCTCCAACTAAATCCATAAACATGTTGCCTTTATCCCCAGTGGTGGCATTTACATACATATGTATTAGCCTGAACTACTCTGTACTTCCTGCAGCTAATCTTCCTTTTTACCACTTAATGCTCCTATGTTATAAGATCACCAGATACCAGGGGAATGAATGTCTGACAACACTGATTAGCTTAAAGCATAACATAACTTCATTAGTGTCTTGTAAGGATACTTGATGTTTAAACAGTCCCATTTCCTAGTTTAAAAACATTTAAAACCTAGCACATCAATGCCATACAAGGTTAATTGCTCTTACTAATCCACTAATGGAAACCTATTGCTTTTGTATATGATAGAAAACTACCATAAACTTATTTCTTTCATTTATTGGACCATTATCCCAAGTGTGCATAGTCCTCAATATGTTAAGAAAATTTTAAGCTGAGTCTCCTTAAACTCTGATTGCTCTTAGTTTGTCTATATCCATTATCTATTAAGACTAAAAGCCATAGCATTCAGCAGGCAGACAGCAATGCTGCCACTCAGTCATCCCAAGGCTACCTTTGAGAGACTGCACCACCAACATGCATGAGCTTGCTGTTTCCTGGGAAAGCCAAAATGGTCAAGGATCAGTTTGTTGGGGCTTTTTTCCCCCTTTCCCTATCTAGAAAATAAATTTCTGGGTTTTTAATTGCTTAGATAATCTCAAGGGTGTCCGTCACCACATCATGGTGTCTAAAGTGCCTATAGATGGGACAGTTCTGTGAGATGAGTTAATGTGGTTACGTCTGCATTCATAAGTACCACAAAACATCCCCAAAAGTGGAACATGGTCATCTGCACTGTTACAAGAGCCCCCGGTGCACTTCTGGTCTGGACCAGCCTGCACCCTCCTAGAGGGCTCCTGGACAGGTTCAGGAGCCAGGGCTGTTCTCCCTCAGCCACCACTCTGAGACCCTCAACTGCTCCTGCCCACCCGCACCTGAGCCAGACCAGGGAGCCAGTACTGTCTTGGGCATCACTGCTCCACACCTCTTCCCATACAGAGTGTATGGGGTATCTGGGCTGGCATGGTCCCTCAGGACCAGCCAACCCAACCTACCACAAGCAGGTCATGAGAGAACAGCCAAAGTGGAGCAGTCTGTCAAATGCAGATAAAGGCAGAAAGAAAGGCTCTTAATAGTGATTCTTTTCACTACTCAGCTTCATCAGACGACTAACTTAATCACTTGATAGAATTTTCTTTAGCTGTAAAATGAGAGTAACAGTGTCATACACAGCTCACGCGGAGAGCTGAGATGATTAAATAGTGGACATTTGTAAAGGTATGGTACAGAAATGATGAATCTGAACTCTGGGGTAGGAAACTAGTTAAGTGGAACATTTCCCTTTTTTTGTGTTTCTGCAGTTTGGCAATAGTTGCCGGCAACATTACTCTGTAGCAGGAAGCTTCAAAATCCCCTGTTGCCCTTTAACATAAAATGAGTCTTAAATTTAGAAAAGCCCAAAATAACAACATCACTGTCACTCCAATTCATAAGGATGTCACTGAATGTGGTGACTTAACTGTGGAAAAAAGCCATTTGCAGTGTGTATGAATGGAAAATATTAATCATCTGCAATAGTTACAACACTTTCTCCAGCAGAAGAAAACTGCTTGTTAAAGATATCTCTATCATACTAATGGGTATGTGGTAGAGTTTGTAACAGTTGATCTTGTCTATTTTCTTACAGGAACTGTGCACAAGTTACTAGACTTCTCAGTAGGTCACAAGTACAGTCTCACAGTATGTGAAAGAAATTCTCGAATCGCAAAAAAAAAATATAAAAAGATCTAGACAGATGAAAGACATACCAAAATAAATTAATAATACTTAATTTAATAAACAGAGAGTGTATAACAAAATCGCATCAAGCCCCCAGGAAGATGTCACCAGCAGGCACTGGGAAAGTTCCAGACTCATCTCAGTGACAAATGGGAATTGGATTCCAGAACACACTAATAGAGACACTAAAGGTTGACAAACTGACAGGGTCTTCCTCAAGCATCAGTCATCAAAGAAAAAAACCATTAAAGCAGAGCCCTTACAGAATAGCCAACCAAACTCCTTTCATCCCTCAGCTTTTATACTGAGCATGGCAGATGGAATGGAATACCCTATTGGTCAGTTTGGGTCACCTGACCTGTCCACTCCTCCCCACAGGTGCAACCCCTCCACAGGGTAAACAACCAAGTCAGCTGACCCTGGTTGCCATAGCAACAAGTATAAGCAAGAGCCTCTCACACTGAACAGAATGTTGGCTCTGCTCCACCCCAAACCTAGACAAGCAGTCTGTGAAGAACTATAGTTTATGGGAACAACCCATGTTGGAGAAGTTTGTAGAGGACTGTCTCCTGGGGGAGGGATCCTATGCTGGAGCAGGGGATGAGTGTGAGGAGGAAGGAGTGTGCCATGGTTTTGACCAGATTAACCAATCAGAGCGACAGATGGCCCCTCCCTCCCCCTCTAAGGAAAAGAGAGGAGAGGAAGAGATAAAAGAGATTTATGAGTTTAGAAAAAACTAAACTACTTTAATGAAAATATTAATAAATAATGAAATAATAAATAATAAAAAAAAAGGAAAAAAAAAAAATACAGTATATACAAAACCGTATCAAGCTCCCAGGGTGATGATCACGTCACCAGCAGGCACAGGGGAAAGTCCCAGGCTGGACTTGGTGATGGACAGGAGCTGGATTCCGGATCTGGAGTCAGGATTGCTCGAATCGGGATCAAAGGCAGACGAACAGACAGGGTCCTTGACGCGCGGAAACAAACCCTACAACTCGAATAGAGTTATAAAGCAGGTATGTTTATTGCGGCGCCGGGTGCAAGGGGGATTTCTCCTCCTAACTTGCACACCGGCTCGTAAAACAAGCATCTATTTATGATAAAACAGCATACATATTCATTAATGTGGGCTGGGTTATTATAATTAATTCTAAGAAAAGGCGTTACTATTCTAATCATTTCTAGGAACTCATTATCATAAGTCTCCTCCCCTTGCCGCATGCGTACTGTCGCCTGGTGGTCGTGGGCCGGGGTCTTCTGGAGGAAGGCTCGCAGTCTTCTTCACCGTGTACTTTTACCTTTGGCTTAGAATGCTGGGCCGGCTGGACCCCAAACCGCGAAACTGGTCCTGACCAGATGGACACTTTACCCAGACAGTTAGGTTCCTCCTTAGCATGCAGGCTGTTCTCGCTATCTTATACACAAGGCCAGCTCCTTATCTTGGAATGCTGGGCTCCTGGGCTCCGAGCTCTGTTCTTTGCCAGGCTGTACTAAATCCACACTAACGACCTTTAACCATTCATTCTCTGAATCAAGTCCCCCCTTTTCTTCCACCTTTGTAAATTCTTTTACAATTGCCTATAACACACTTTCCTTCTCCATCTGATTTCTAAAATACTTCCCTGACTCCGCTCGTTCACGGAGCTGATGCTTCTTCCATCGAATGTATTCATCTTTGGCCCCCCTGGTACAACACATAAGACATCTAGTTAATGCACACACTAAAATTCCTAACACAAGTATTGCTACTAGAAGGATAAACAGTTGTTTAAGCCAAGCCAGGTTAGGTAACCACGAGGTTCCCAGGTACAATTGTTACTGCTAATTAACACAACAAGCTTTTCTTTCAACACTTGTAAATCAAATCTGGGTCCTAAGGGGTAGATATTATCATCGTACTCACAATACCTGTTCAACTCATTTCCCCCTCTTGCCCAAAATTTGGGCCAGGTTCTGTTGGCACAGTTCCAATTGCTTGCTGCCACCCCATATAGAGGCAATTTCATTTCTCCTTTGGGTAGGGTAGTACATACCCAACAATCTGACAGATTAGTAGCCCTTACTAATGTTTCCAGATTTTGTTGAATATGTATTCATATCCCATGTCCCTCTCCCTGAAATACAAAGTCCTGGCATGTTGACGACTATCAATGTCATTAATGTCCATCTTTTCGTTGGAGGCGAAGTTTCAGGGGTCCGGCCTGCGTTGATGTCCATTGGGGTTCTGGAGCTCTCTTGACTCGAGTCCAATGGATCCAAGCGGCTTGTTCCTTAATCTTTATGGCCGTATGAGTGGTCAGCAGTACCTGGAAGGGACCTTCCCACTTTGGCTTCAGTGGTGAATCTGTAAAAGACTTGACATATACATAATCCCCAGGTTCGATCTCGTGTACTGGTCCATCCAGCCCACGAGCTCTTGTTCCCAGAACCAGTTTTTCTACCCCTCGGAGCTGTTTTTGTAAATTTATCATGTAATCTGTCAATATTTCATTCCCCAACTCTGTGGATGTCCCGTCTTGTACACTATATGGTCTCCCATAGAGTATTTCAAAGGGGCTCAAACCTTCTTTGGTTCTGGGTTTTGTTCTTATCCTGAGAAGGGCTAATGGTACTGAGATACTTAATGCCTTCTTTACCTCTGTCTTTAATAGTCAGACCAGCTACCCCCAGGGAGTTCAGCTTCTTGGGCTGGAAGATAAGAATGGAGAACAGAACAACTCCCCTGTAATCCATGAGGAAGTAGTTAATGATTTGCTTATGCACCTGGACACGCATAAGTCTATGGGGCCAGATGGCATTCACCCAAAGGTTCTCAGGGAGCTGGCAAGAGAGCTCACCAAGCCTCTCTCCATTATTTATCAACAATCCTGGTCAACAGGAGAGGTGCCAGATGACTGGAGGGTGGCCAATGTGACGCCCATCTACAAGAAGGGCCGGAAGGAGGATCCTGGAAACTACAGGCCTGTCAGCCTGACCTCGGTACCGGGAAAGATCATGGAGAGGATCATCCTGAGTGAGCTCTCAAGGCACGTGCAGGGCAGCCAAGGGATCAGGGCCAGCCAGCATGGGTTTATGAGAGGGAGGTCCTGCCTGACCAACTTGATCTCTTTCTATGACCATGTGACCCGCTTTCTCGATGAGGGGAAGGCTGTGGATGTTGTCTACCTGGACTTTGGTAAGGCCTTCGACACCGTCCCTCACGGCATTCTCCTGGAGAAACTGGAGAATCATGGCATAGACAAGTGTACCCTCCGCTGGATAAAAAACTGGCTGGATGGCCGTGCCCAGCGAGTTGTGATTAATGGAGCAAAATCTGGTTGGCGGCTGGTCATCAGTGGTGTCCCTCAGGGCTCAGTTTTGGGGCCAGTCTTGTTCAATATCTTCATTGATGATCTAGATAAGGGGATTGAGTGCACCCTCAGTAAGTTTGCGGATGACACCAAGCTAGGTGGGAGTGTTGATCTGCTTGAGGGTCGGCAGGCTCTACAGAGGGACCTGGACAGGTTGGACCAATGGGCCAAGGCCAATGGGATGAGGTTTAATAAGGCCAAGTGCCGGGTTCTGCATTTTGGTCACAACAATCCCAAGCAACGCTACAGGCTTGGGGAAGAGTGGCTGGAAAGCTGCCCGGCAGAAAAGGACCTGGGAGTGTTAGTGGACAGCCGGCTTAACATGAGCCAGCAGTGTGCCCAGGCAGCCAAGAAGGCCAACGGCATCCTGGCCTGTATCAGGAATAGCGTGGCCAGCAGGAGCAGGGAAGTCATCGTGCCTCTGTACTCGGCACTGGTGAGGCCTCACCTCGAGTACTGTGTTCAGTTTTGGGCCCCTCACTACAGGAAAGACATTGAAGTGCTGGAGCGTGTCCAGAGGAGAGCCACCAAGCTGGTGAGGGGTCTGGAGAACAAGTCCTATGAGGAGAGGCTGAGGGAACTGGGCATGTTTAGTTTGGAGAAGAGGAGGCTGAGGGGAGACCTCATTGCCCTCTACAACTACCTGAAAGGAAACTGTAGAGAGGCGGGGGTTGGCCTCTTCTCCCAAGGGAATAACGACAGGACCAGAGGAAATGGTATGAAGCTGCGGCAAGGGAGGTTTAGATTAGATATTAGGAAGAATTACTTTACTGAGAGAGTGGTCAAGCACTGGAACAGCCTGCCCAGGGAGGTGGTGGAGTCACCATCCCTGGAGGTATTTAAGAAATGTGTAGACGTGGCTCTTCAGGGCATGCTCTAGTGCCCGGGATTGTTGGTTTGTGGTGGGGTGTTGTGTGTGAGGTTGTGGGTGTGGGGTTTAGTTGATGGATGCTTTTTTTTTTTTTTTTTTTTTTTTTTGGGGGGGTGTTGTTGTTTGTTTGGTTTTGTGTTGTGTTTTTTTGTTTGTTTGTGTGTTTTTGTTTTTTTTTTTTAATGTGGTTGGACTCGATGATCTCAAAGGTCCCTTCCAACCACTAAGATTCTGTGATTCTGTGATTCTGTAATGACTGAGGCCAGGCCAAGTTAGCTTCCTGGCCTAGCTTCACAATCTGCATTTTGATCAAGTGATTCATCTTTTCTACCTGACCACTCGATCGTGGGTTGTATGGGGTGTGAAGTTGCCAATCTATACCCAATAATCTGCTTACTTTTGAAACAACCTTTGCAGTGAAATGAGATCCTCGGTCCGAGGAAATCACTGCGGGAACCCCAAATCTTGGTATAATTTCTTGCAACAATGCTTTAACCACTTCTCTTGTTTTATTGGTTCGGCAGGGAAATGCCTCTGGCCATCCTGAAAAGGTATCAGTTAATACCAATAGGTATCGAAACCCCCCTTTTCTTGGAAGTTCTGAAAAATCAATTTGCCATTGTTATCCCGGATAGTTTCCCTTCCCTATTTGGCCAAACTGGACTCTGGGACCTGTCCTAGGGTTGTTCTGTAAACATACCTCACACTGCTGAGTGACTTGTTTGTCAGTGGCATATAGATTCCGAGCACATATTAGCCTACTCAGGTATCTGTAAAGTGCCTCTGTTCCCCAATGGCATTTCTTATGTTCTGCCATGACTACAGCCCATAGTAACGAGAAAGGCACTATTATTTTTCCCTGTGGGGTTCTGGCCCATTTCCCTTCAATTTTCCCATTAATTCTTTGATCAATTTGTGATCGTCCCTAGAATATCTAGGTTCATCATCAATTTGTATCTTACCATCTGGGACCAAGGATTGTACCTCTGCATTACCCATCTCTGCTGCTCTTTTGGCTTCTCGGTCTGCCAGTGCGTTGCCCAGTTCCATAGCGGTGTTCCCTTTTTGGTGAGCCTTGCAGTGCATGATAGCCACTTTGGTAGGCAGTAATACTGCATCTAAGAGCTTGAGAATTTCTTCAGCATGTTTTATGTGTTTCCCTTGTGTAGATAAGAGTCCTCTTTCTCTCCAGACCCGCCCCGTGAGCATGCACCACCCCAAAAGCATATTTAGAGTCTGTCCAGATATTTATTCGTTTTCCTTTGGCTAATTCCAGCGCTCGGGTTAGTGCTATTATCTCAGCCTTTTGGGCTGATGTATTTGGGGCCAGGGCTTTGGACTCTATTACCTTCTCTGTGGTGGTTACCGCATAGCCAGCTTGGCGTATCCCCTGTTGAATGAAGCTGCTCCCGTCGGTGAACCAGGAATCCTCTGCCTCTTCCAATGGTTCTTCTTTCAGGTCTGGTCGACTGGAGTACACAGCCTCGATTGTTTCCAAGCAGTCATGGGTCACTGATTCTCCTTCTGTTCCGCTGAGGAAAGAGGCTGGATTGACAATATTAGTTACTGTTATTTCTACATCATCTTGCTCTATCAGGATAGCCTGGTACTTAAGAAACCTCTGAGGCGAAAGCCAATGCCCCCCTTTTACTTCCAGTACTGCTGAGTCGGTATGTGATACCATAACTGTGATTTTCTGGCCTAGGGTGAACTTACGGGCCTCTTGGATGTTTATTACCACTGCTGCCACTGCTCGGAGACAGCTAGGCCACCCTTTACTTACTCCGTCGAGCTGTTTAGAGAAGTATGCCACCGCCCTTCGATAGGGTCCCAGATTCTGAGCTAGGACTCCTAAGGCCATTCCTTGCTTTTCATAGGAAAACAACCGGAAAGGTTTAGTAGTATCGGGTAATCCCAGGGCAGGTGCTTCCATTAACCTCTTTTTTAACTGATGGAAGGCTCTGTCCGCTTCCTTATTCCACACAATATTCTTTGAGTTAGATTTTAATAACTCGTATAGCGGCTTTACCAAGAGTCCGTAGTTATATATCCAGAGACGACACCATCCTGTCATTCCTAGAAAGGTCCGAAGTTCCTTAGGCGTCTGTGGTCGAGGTGTCTGGCAGATGGCTTCTTTCCTCTCCTTCCCTAGTGTCCGTTGGCCTGCGGTTATTTCATATCCCAGATAGGTCACTTGCTGCTGGGCTATCTGTGCCTTCTGTGGAGAAACTTTATAGCCATTAAGTCCAAGAAAATTTAGCAGGCTCACAGTCCATTCTAGGCATGTCTCTCTGGTGTCAGTGGCGAGTAATATATCGTCCACATACTGCAATACCACTCCTGACCCAGGCGGGCGTTTCCACTGTTCTAAATCTTTGGCTAGCTGATTTCCAAGAAGTGTCGGGCTATTTTTGAAGCCCTGTGGTAGCACAGTCCATGTAAGCTGTGTTTTCCTTCCAGATTCTGGGTTTTCCCATTCGAATGCAAATAAAAGTTGGCTCTCTGGGCTCAGAGGCAAGCAGAAAAAGGCATCCTTTAGGTCCAAGATGGTAAACCATGCCAATTCAGGTACCAATTTAGTTAGCAGAGTGTATGGATTTGCTACTACCGGATGTAAATCCTCAACAATTTTGTTGATAGCCCTGAGATCCTGTACTATGTGATAGCTACCGTCCGGCTTTTTGACAGGTAATATTGGAGTGTTACACTCTGATTCACATTCTTTCAGCAGCCCATACTCGATGAACTGGTCTATAGTTTGTCGGATCCCCTTCCTATCCTCTATCCTGAGGGGATACTGTTTGACTCTCGCCAGTCGTGCTCCTTGTTTGGGTTTTATCACTATAGGGGAAGCACTTTTTGCTCTCCCTGGCACTCCCGAGGCCCATACCCCCGGATAAATTTGGTCTCTAATCTCCTCAGGCACTCCTGGAGTAATGGGAGTTCCTATCAGGGCCAAACTTAGTACTTCAATTAGTTGATCTTCTCTTATCCGAAGTTCAATTTTTCCTTTTTTGAATTTAATTTCTGCTCCCAATTGTTCTAATAAATCTCGCCCTAGCAGGGGTGTCGTGGTTTTGACCAGATTAACCAATCAGAGCGACAGATGGCCCCTCCCCCCCCCTAAGGAAAAGAGAGGAGAGGAAGAGATAAAAGAGATTTATGAGTTTAGAAAAAACTAAACTACTTTAATGAAAATATTAATAAATAATGAAATAATAAATAATAAAAAAAAAGAAAAAAAAATAGAAAAAAAAATATACAGTATATACAAAACTGTATCAAGCTCCCAGGGTGATGATCACGTCACCAGCAGGCACAGGGGAAAGTCCCAGGCTGGACTCGGTGATGGACAGGAGCTGGATTCCGGATCTGGAGTCAGGATTGCTCGGATCGGGATCAAAGGCAGACGAACAGACAGGGTCCTCCTCAGATGTCGGCCATTGAAGGAAGAGAGATGACCCTTTGATCCCTCAGCTTTTATACTGAGCATGATGCAGATGGGATGGAATACCCTGTTGGTCAGTTTTGGGTCACCTGTCCTGTCCGCTCCTCCCTACAGGTGTGACCCCTCTATGCTTTTCCGCTTCCGACCCTCCAACGGGGCAAATAACAAATTTACCTGACCTTGGTTGTTATAGCAATAAGTATAAGCAAGGGCCTCTCTGCATACCATTCCTTGGTATTATCAGGTCTTATCACTATGAGAGCGAGCAGTTTCTGAACAATATGCCGTTAATTTCAGAGTTTAGTTAGTTAGAAGAGGCCCAGCTAAAAAGGAAAAATTACTGAACAGAAAATTAGTTCTGTTTTACCTCAAACCAGGACAGAGTGGTAGAGACAATATGTGATGAACTCACTCCAACCCCCATTCCCTGTTCCCTCTGTGCCTCTCGGGGGTAGATAAATCAGAAGTGAAGTTGAGCCCAAGAAAAATGGAGGGGTGGGGGGAAGGTGTTTTAAGATTTGTTCTTATTTCTTATTACCCTATTCTGATTTGATTGGTAATAAATTAAATTAATTTTTTCAAGTCAAGTCTGTTTTGCCTGTGATGGTAATTGCTGAGTGATCTTCCTGTCCTTATCTCAACCCACAAGCCTTTCGTCATATTTTTCTCCCCCTGTGCAGTTGAGAAGGGGGAGTGATAGAGCAGCTTGGTGGGCACATGGCATTCAGCCAGGGTCAACTCACCGCACTGGTCAAATCCCTCTCCCCATCATGTCACCCACCAGTTGCTTGGTCCGCCTGGACCCTGTTCTCCCTGCCCTCAGCTGCTCTCTCTCAGTCTGGGTCACCCACACAATTGGACTTTCACCTGTGCTTAATCATTGCTCAAAATCCTTTAATTTTAACTGTTTTCCCCTTGCACTGCCAAACATAGATTTACCTGGGTATGTTCAACACCAGGAAGTTGGGCTCCTGCACTGGGTGCAGGCAGGGCTGCTTGCCTGCCTCTGTTTAAGTCAGTATTTGCCTTTATGTGCATGCAACATTTTCCATGTGCTGCTGTATCCTCCCCAGGGAGGCTTGCAGTCTTCCCGTGATATTAGGTTCTGCCTAAAGCTGGTGGTATGGTTTAGGTTTGGCAAACCAAGGTGTAGAGGGATTAACTTGCCCAGGTTCCTACATGGAGTCTGCAGCAGAGCTAGTAATCAGTGTTCTCAAGGGTTTTTCAGGGCTTTAATCAGTTTTTCTTCCTCCCCTCATTAACTGGCTAATTTCCACATTTTGAAAATAACACCTAGAGATTATTTTTCTTTCCTCCAGTTTCAAACTTTATAACCTTAAGTTTTTTCATTTTCAGTTGAGACTTGAAAACACAGAGTTGGAAAGCTTCATCTGAACAGCACCTCCCTGACATGATATTATCTTGAAACAGCCTCTGACAAGTGACAATGAGCAAGCAATGTGCTCTTGTGGCCAGGAAGGCCAATGGAATCCTGGGCTGCATAGGGAAAAGTGTGGCTAGTAGGTCGAGGGAAGTCATTCTCCCCCTCTCCTCTGCACTGGTGAGGCCACAACTGGAATACTGCATCCAGTTCTGGGCTCCCCAATTCAAGAGGGATAGGGAACTACTGGAAAGAGTCCAGCGAAGGGCAACGAGGATGATTCAAGGATTGGAGCATCTCCCTTATGAAGAAAGGCTGAGAGAGCTGGGACTCTTTAGCCTGGAGAAGAGAAGGCTGAGGGGAGACCTTATCAAAGCTTATAACTATCTGAAGGGTGGGTTGAAGGAGGATGGAGCCAGACTCTTTTCAGTGGTTGCCAGTGAGAGGACAAGGGGCAACAGGTACAAGCTGGAACATAGGAGGTTCCACTCAAATATGAGGAAAAACTTCTTTACGGTGAGGGTGACAGAGCCCTGGAACAGGCTGCCCAGGGAGATTGTGGAGTCCCCTTCTCTGGAGATTTTCAAGACCCGCCTGGATGCAGTTCTGAGTAACATGCTCTGGGCAATCCTGCTTCGGCAGGGGAGTTGGACTAGATGATCTTTATGGTCCCTTCCAACTCTAAAAATTCAGTGAAATTCAGTGAAGTGAACCCTCTCATTGAAATCATGTGAGGAATTTTATTACTCAACTCTGAAGATCTTCTGGGGGAAAAGAGATTGCAAACTATTAACTTTGTGGTCTTCATTTCAAGTTGGCACATAAAATGTTCTTATGTATTGAGGCAGTCATGTGTTCCACAGCAAACAAAGCTGGTGAAGGGTCTAGAGAACATGTCTTATGAGGAAAGGCTGAGGGAGCTGGGGTTGTTTAGTCTGGAGAAAAGGAGGCTGAGGGGAGACCTTATCGCTCTCTACAACTACCTGAAAGGAGGTTGTAGCAAGGTGGGGGTCGGTCTCTTTTCCCAAGTAACAAGCAATAGGACAAGAGCAAACTGCCTCAAATTGCACCAGAGGAGGTTTAGATTGGATATTAGGAAAAAATTCTTCAGTGAAAGTGTTATCAAGCCTTGGAACGGGCTGCCCAGGGAAGTGGTTGAGTCACTTTTCAATACCTGGGAGGTATTGAAAAGACGGGTAGGCATGGCACTTCGGGACATGGTTTAGTGGTGGACTTGGTAGTGTGAGGTTAACAGTTGTACTTGATGATCTTAAGGGTCCTTTCCAACCTAAGTTATTCTATGATTCTATTCTATGATTCTATGATTATGCTTCTTTAAGGAATCCTGCCTGAAGAGCCACAATGCAGCTCTTCATGCCCTGCTGCTGGTGGTGGGATTACAGACAGCTCTTTATTATTGGTGACTCACATCATGATGGGCTAATTGTACAAATGAAGCCAATGTATTGTGCAGCACATGTGGATTCAGCTCAACACTCCTTTGTTCTGTGCTGCCAGGGCTGTTGTCCCATCTCTTGGGTGGTCAGCACTGCATACAAATACCTTGCTTTTTGCCACAAACTCTGCAGCTGAATTGCTAAATGAGAGTGCTGAAATCCCAGTTTCCTACAAGTCAATAGGGGTTTTGTTACTGATTTCAATGGGGTCAGGTGCTTGTGCACTGCTGGATGCTTGTTCCCTATCGGGCAACAGTAGATGTATAACTGTTGCTGTTTGTCAGCTGTCATTTTCTGGAGGTATCAGTCTTTGTACTTATATAACTGTTATTATCACCTTAAGCATCATTTCTCTATTTCAGAGATCTGCAGGTTGGTCCCTGAGATTTCAGAGCATTTCAGAAAACAGGAATGGTTTTTTACCAGCAGCAGAACACCTGAGGGGCTTGGGAAGGGAAACATGATCAGAGGGAATGGGAACAGACTTAATTGGTAATGTGCTTTGCCCACTGCTTGGTGGCCTGTAACAGAGTCCCTGGAGTCACAGACAGCCCCTGGAGTAAGTTATTTTTTTAAAAAGGCACTGTTTATTTTCAGTAAATATACAAAAAGTTGCTGTAGGGCATCTGGGGCTCTCTTTCCCAGTGACAGTAGTGATGCTGTCCAATAAAAGTGGGCAAGTAGGGCACTTAAGAGAAATTTTAGGGCCCTTTTTCACAAATTATTATATGCCCATGTTAAAGCTGAGTCTTTTTACTTTCAAAATAAGCATATGCTTTATATATATAAAGCTTCTGCATCCCGCTGCAGACATTGGCCCATCCCCAGGGAGATGCCCAATGCACAGGGTGGGGGCTGCCCTGCTGCTCCCAGTCCTGCTCAGCTTCCTAGCTGGGGGGTGGGACAGCCCTGGACGTGAGGTCCTGCCCTGCTGCCCTGGGGACTCCCCCGCAGTCCTGTCCCCAAGGGAGCTGCCGGCCCCTGCAGTGCCCTGCCACATGCAGAGCGTGAGAAACCAAACTATCCCAATAACCAGCCGTCCATCATCAACCCATGTCCAGCAACTCTGGAGCAGCTTTCTAGCAGCTGAAATATGACAAGGCCCAGGTGCAGCCCAGTGAGGCCAGGCAAAGCACACTGAAAGGAGAGGAGAGCTCACTGCTCCGAAATGGCCAACGTACTATGCAAAACATCATGTTCCCAGCACTGCTGCTCGCTCCTGAAGGGCAACTGGATCCTCAATAAATCAAAGCAGGAAACGGGCACCAGGGAAATGTCACTCAGGAAACAGCAAAAAGGGTTGGAGGCACCTCCCATCTGAGACAGGAGGTGGAATATGCCCTTGTATTGGTGGTGTTCGAACCCACACACACAGAGCTACCTCATTACCAGTCCAGGGACAACAGCAGGATCCCAGCCATAGGCTGGTGGCATGCTTAAAGAGGGATGGCTGGGGGCAGCCTTCCCAGATCAGCAGAGCTGTCCAGAGAAGTACCAGGGAGCCGGGGTGGGGAGAGCCCTTCGGCTCCAGCCCCTGTGCAGGGCAGGAGCTGCACTGTCCTTCACGTGTGCTTGTCCAGCCCCTTCTCTAAGGAGATTTCACAGCACCCAAAGATAGCCCGTGTTGGTGTTTCACTGCCATGCATGATGATCTGCAATGGATTATCTAGTGCCAGGTGGTATTTACAGATGAATTAAAAAAAAATATGGGTTAATTAAACCACCTTACTCATCTCTTGTCTTTCTCCTTCCATAACTTAGATAACAAGTGAATGGAAAAGAATTACTCTTGGTCCTTTATTATCGCTTATCTTGAGCAGAGCCTTTTGCAAAGGATTCAGAGGGACACCCACACATCTTTCAGATGTAAGACTATTGAACAATATTGTCCAATTTAATTTCACATGTTTTCAACCTTGTTTTAAATGGTGGTAGCACTCTGACAAAGCTTCTGTGAATGCTATAAAATATGGATTTGTTAGAGACAGGGAAATAAAATATTTAGCATTCCTTTCTCTTTACTAACAAATCACAGCAAGAAGGAAAAAGTAAGCATTTCACAGTCTTATATTCTCAGAACTCAGACAGAAATAAACCTTCATGAGAAAAATCTCAGAAAACTTCACAAAGATTCCACTCAGGGCATTAAAAAACCTGACATAACCTACAGGGAGTTGCAATGCACATTTTGGTTTTCTGCTTCTGAAGAATACCTGTTGTTTAAGTTTTTATCAAGGGACTAGACCCCTCTCAAAGGAATGGACAATCTCTGAAGTAGTGTTATACAGCACACCAGAAAGGCTAGGGCCTGACATCAGTACAGAGGAGTAAAAGGAGACTGATTCCAGTTGCTGGCTCCTCAAGCCTTACGTCTTACAGTATGACAATTTACCACTTGCAAAATAACAGAGGACCTCATTATGGCTTTTCATATGGAATCGGGATTGGGGAGTGATGTAGGGGAACATCCTTCTCACTCAGCCATTTTTTTCTCCACTGATGACAGTTCAAGGAAAGCATGTGTGGTCTATCCTACAGCTGCTGAACTCTGGTGATGACCAGTAGTGATAAAGTATGGCCCTCCTCTTGCATCTTTCTTTATTAGGAAGTAGACAATAGCACTCATAGGCAATGCTGTCCTGCCATTTCATGTAACTGTTTTTGGACCCTCACAAGAAGGCATAGCCAAACAGGCAGAGCTTTCCTCCCCAGATCCCCCCAACCCAAAGACCGCTTCAGTTAGGGAAAAGACTTAAACTGACTACAGTGAGTGTTGAATCACATGCAGGTGTGCTCAGACCCTAGAACTTCATCTATTCTGGCTAGGGCTGAGGGGAAGGGATGAATCTGGGAAAGGTAATCTGGACATCAGCCTTTCTTAGTGACTGATTCTCTCCCAGCTGACATACAGAACAACCTAGCAGCCTCACACTGTTACTGCCAACAGAGGGAATACAGCAATAAACTGGGAAGGAATGAGTTAAATCTTTTTTCCACATAGGACTAAAAAGCCAAGTGGTAAACTCTTAGCTTAATCCTCTCTCTACCACAAAACTAGTCTGTCAGCCACTGTTTTGGAGTCTTTTTACCTTTGTGATTAAATGGGAGTTGTTTTTATTGGCTTTTGCCTTTGCCAAAAAGATATTGCTATCCTCTGCCCCCTCTTCAGAAATGAAGTCTTCATTTACAGCAAAAAGACTGACTGTGCTTGTGATAATAAATGGGGTTTTCTGTGTCATTAATGTCTCCTTCTAATGGAACGCTTCAACTACCAGGTGACAGCTCAGGCCAGGAGAGGCAACAGTAATGCTCATATAGATTAAGATTACTTCTTCATTCTGTTATTCTTATTCATGATTGTGGGTTTTTTCCATATTAATCCCAAATCTGTACATGTTTTCTATTGAACTTTGTCAAAAAAAGGCAGTGCAACAGGAAAAGAGAATAAAAGACATAAGCAAATAATCAGTTTCATTAAAAAATAAAAAGAGAACTGAGGCAAGCTGGAAATAAAATTGTGTGCTGGACCATATTATTTTAAAAATCTTAAGAGAGCAAAAACTTAATTTGGCAGCAAATCTCAGTGAATCCAAACAGTAAATAAACGTCAGATAACACTAATTGCAAAGATGCTTCAAATGCTACTGCTGCAGCTGCCAAAATACCTTCTATAGCTCTATTCTGTGACATTTTTATCAAGCATTTGAAACGAATAGCATCATTTCAACAGGCTGACTTCAATGTTCATGTGGCTATATTTAAACAGATTTTGTCAAGCTTCATTTCTATAAAGGTCAAGAATACTACAGACTTCTGAGTTAAAAAATGGAATGCATAACAAAAATCATAATCGCAGTGGAAAATAAAGACATTATTATTAAAAGATACTTGGTCAACAAAGATCCACTGAGATATGAGCACATAGGCATATTTTTGTAATTTTTGGCCTAAAGAATATATATGCCAGGTTAAAATATTCTACCTGAATGCACATGAAACAGAAAGGTCATTATAAAAATCTGTCTGGGCAACCGGACGCAATTCTATACTCCATCCATCCAGAGGTTAAATCATCTCTTTATGCAGGTGCTTAACAGCAAAGCATGCATGCAAATCGGTACTTAGAATTTAATGCCCACTCTTTTTCTTGCCATGTACCAGATGATTCAGAAATCACATGTATCAAGAACAATGAAAGTGAATTCCAAGTTCTTCCTGTATCATCAGTATTTCAACAGCTGGAGGAACATCCTACTTCCTTTGTGCACAAGTTTTGAAGGTTTTAGATATGATATTTTTAAATAATAAAATAGCAATTCCAAAGTTGAAAGTGTTAAAGTAGCATTTTTCAAAAAATGAATGATCAGAAGTTATGCATTACTGACACTAATCTGTCACTGTAATTTCTTTCACTAAGCAGTTACTTGCATCAAAACACATTGGAATAACTCAGTGGCCTCTACCATTTACTACATGGACTCCTGTCATGGTCTAAAGAGAATACTCTCACCCCAAAAGGCTCCTGAATAATGGCAGCACATCCACAAGTCTCTCTTTTTTCCAACCACTCATTCCTGGATGTTTCAAAATCTATGAACTGACATTGTGCAACTGCTAATTAGCTCTGACAAGGGTAAATATTATGTGTTTTTTTCATATCTTGCAAAAAGACTGGGTTTTGACTAATATTAGACCTGTTGTAACATAGGAAAAACAACTCAACCACAGTGACATTTTTATTAGACTGATACTTGGTTTGGGTATTTTTTTCACTTACTATGAATTTGCTGTGCCCACTGAGTTGTTATCTATGGAGCTTTAGAAAAGAAGGGATGGGGAAGCTTTCAAATTGTTCTTCCTCTTTTTTTAAAGGCTCCTTGTTCATTTTTCCTTGTTTACTCTAAGCGAAGACAGTAATCATAGAATCATATCTCAAGTTGGAAGGGACCCATAAAGATCATCAAGCCCAACTCCCTGCTCCTCGCAGGGCTACCTAAAACTAAACCATATGACTAAGAGCGTCATCCAGATGCTCCTTGAACTCTGACAGGTTTGGTGCCATGACCACTTTCGTGGGGAGGCTGTTCCGGTGACCGACCACCCTCTCAATGAAGAACCTTTTCCTAATGTCCAATCTGAACTTCCGCTGATGTGGCTTCATACCATTACCTTGTGTCCTGTCACTGGTCACCAGAGAAAGGAGATCAGCATCTCAAGAAAAGCAATCAAGCTTATAAAAAAGCTCATTATTATACCTAAACAAAACAATTTCTGGAATGTAGATTCATGGTATATTGGGGAGCTAGTTATTTAACCACAAGTTTTATTAATTTTTATGAGACAGCTAACCAAGGGCAGAAAGCAGGAAATGGAACTTTCCAGACTTCACTTTGAAGATTTTTCTCCTAATATTGTACAAAACAAATTAGCTTCATTCTAACAGAAACAGAAATAGACTCTTGGGTATAGCAACCTCATTGTGCTGAGCTTTCAGGGAAGCTTGTCAGCAGCTATCTGATTAACTCTGATCTTACTTCCCTCTGTAAACATCAAAGATGTTTTTTGTGGCTTTCCATAAAAATGTGTCAGACTCCAGCATGGACTCTTTTTGGTTCTTGTCTTCTGGGGACAACAAACTGCAGAAATGCTGTCTGTGGAAGTCCTAGAAGAGATCCAAACAGTTTCTGCAGTTTCTGTTTACCCTGTTCCAACAACTCTTCTTTGCCCCTTTTGTTACTCTTACTCAAGTTGTACCATTTAGTCTTTTACGCAGGCAAATTTATCTCAAAACTTGTATAGTGGCTTGAGTATCAAAGTCGAAAAGTTTAATATAAGACACATCAGCATCACTCCACCTTTGTTTTTACATACACTAGATCAGATCTTCAACAGACCCCAACAATGTAATGGTTCTATTGATTTTGTGTCAAATTCTGTACTCAGTTACACTGGTAATGTTCATGATGTTAATCCATCAACATTACAGAGTAAGGTTTGCGCTGATGAGAACAGAATACTTTCCACAACAAAACACCATTTTTAGAATTTCTGAAAGCCTCACATCTTCCTTGAGCTTCTCTTTAGCAAAGAATAATTTTACTCCTATGCTTGATTTAAGCAATAGTCCCAATCCTCACTGTTGGCACTTGATTAAGCTCCCAGAGAAGTCAATTAGAAACCTTCTAGCTACAGTAGAATCATATCTCTGTTGAAAGGTCTATCTGCAAATAATTGACTAGGATGTGACTTGCCCTCTCTGCAGGCACTGAGTACATTACCTATGTGCAGAACCTTTAGAACAATATATAATTAAATATCATTAGGTTGTTCTCAAAGTAATAGAAAAGCTTTCAGCATCACAGAACATCAAAAGCTTTTTTAAAAGATTAATGCTATGTGCACTCCAAAGACCTGCTCCAAACATATTAAAGGCCAGTAAAAAGGAATTTAAGAAGGGATTATCCTTTTTTTTTTAATGTGAACTTCTGTGTAATCGATCTATTATTGCAATATAATTGTCACATTGATTAAAGAATCACATTCTGTGCTGAACAAATGAAATATTATATATTATATATTTTTGTGCTAATTTGTTGAAAAAATTGTGACTAGCACTTGACTGGTGAGTTGTGACAGTGGCATACAAATATGAGTGCCTTTTACACACACAGTGAGTTTGCTAAGTTCATTTGTATTCTTATAAAACATTTAAAATTAAGATACATAACTAAATGGCATACATTTTAGGTACTAGTGAGCATAAAGATCTTTAAAATAGACAGAATTCGCACGTCAAGTGGAAAGACTACTCAGTGCAGGTTTCAGTGGATTAAAAGTCAATACATCTTTTGATACTGTGATCATTTTAGATAAAGTGATCCAGATACTCATGATGTCCCAAAAATGTAGATGCTCTGAGGGATCCTATGAATAAGTGTCTCTGTAAAAAAGCTTGCATTAAGACCAATCTTGCACTGCAGTGAGGGAATGTTTAAATATACTCCCTCTGTCCTGAACAGGATGGCTGTGAACTGGGATCACTGCTAAACCCCAGAACAAGGGGGTGCTCTCTGGCATGCCTGCCAGAAACACCACTAGCATAACCACCTAGCCCAGGAGGTGGTGGGTTTATATTCTGTCCTGAGCTGGAAACCTTGTGATTGACTTTCTGAGGTAGACAGGTGTCCTGGGTTGAGAGACACAGGACTAACTTTTCTTCTAATGCTGGGAAAATTGCACTTTTAGAAGACTCTAGTGTCTGAATTTGTGAAAATATTTACTTTATAGCCAGCCAGGCTCCGTGGGATTCAAGGTCTCAGTGTTTTCGAGCCTTGCCAGGTGCAGGGACAAGGAGGAGCAAGGCCTGAGCATTTGACCCAGGCTGGCCAACAGGAGTATTTCATACCCTGAACGTCACATCCATTATAAATTAGAAAAGTTTGCTGCGTAGAGGGCTCTCTCCCTGATAGCGGTGGTCCAGACAACTCCTTGCACCAGTGCCGGAGCCCTGAGGCCTTCCCTTCCTCCTGAAGCCATTGCACTCGCAGTGTCCGATACTTGCTGTCCACTGCTGGGAGTGCACAGCTTCCTACTGATATAGTTGGCTGAGTATAATTCCTGTATATCTTATATCAGTATTGGGATTAATAATGGTTCTTTAGTATTATTGTTAATTATTTAGTCTTAGTCTATTAAATCTATTTATATTTCAACCCTTGTGTTTCTTTGTGTTCCCCTATTCCCCTTTCCGGGTGGGGAGGGGTCATCGGGTGATAGAATAATTGTCTAACGACAATAGATCGTTATGGGTTCTCTCAAACCATAACAACAGGAAAAATGGGTGCCTAGCATAGAGGTCTAGGTGTCACTGTTGGGCCAAGTCCCTCAAAGACTGATATGACAATGACTAATTTCCAGGCACCAAAAATTAGCCTTGTATATGCATGCCATGCTGAAAGAAGTGGAGCTAAGAGCCAAGAAGTCACATGTACTGAATCTCTGATTGCTTACTTTCATCTGTTAGAAACATATTGTTAATCTCTGTATTTTCCGGTTTTACTACTGGTATTCGATAGATCATTTGTTCCCCTGTCCAATACCAGTGGTTTTGTAAGGGTTGATAAATGTTTGCACTGTACTTTGGATACTTATGGTCCTATAAAAATACTAAGTACTAGTATAAATATAAAACCAGGGAAGCAACATGTGTTATTTTAAAATTATTTTTCCTTTAAATATGTAAGTACAGGAAATGAGTTTATAGGGGAAATCCTATATATGATAGCAGTCACAATAAAAAAAGAAAAAAAAAAGGGGAAAAAGTTGACAGCCCTGAAGTTATTGATTTACTTTTTAAATTGTTTCAACAGAAAACATAAAGAAAGATGTGAGGACAAAGACAGAGTTACTTTAAAACTGTTTCAGAACATTTCCTAGAAAAGGATACAGTCCATTTTAGGAATAAACCAGGTGCATATAAAGACTGAGTAGTGGCAAAGATAATACGTTTTTGATAATTCCCTTCTTTTTTGTTGGGAAAAAAACCTAATCTTGTGATTATTTATTCTTCACATGACAATAGCTTCTTCTGTTATCTTCCCTGTAGTGCTCTTATGTACTTCCGTGCAATTTCCTCAGTGATTTTTACAAATCTGAGTCAGTTGTGTAGGTAAGTTCCTGTCCTTTTAATGCCTCCTGTTGTGTTAGTAACTGAAATATGGGGTAAAGGAGAGGTTTGTAGAGGAAGGCCAGAGAGCTTCTTTCAAGGGAGGAGTTAGTTACATTTTTTTTCTACCAGGTTGAAATCTACATTTTCTACAGAAAAGTGCCATCACTCAAATGAGGATCAAGCTAAAGGTTTATATCCACAAAGAGACTAAGAAAGAATGTCAGAAAATGCAATTTGTCTGACAGAAAACCATTTATCAGAGAAATCTTTGAAATGTTGACAGAATTTCAACCAAAAGGAAGGATCCTGTCTTACCTAAATGATATAATATGGCAATGCTCAGAACGAACTGCTGATCTTTGAAAGCGGAATCTCTTGATAAGGAAAAGATAGAAAATGGGAAAAACCTCTCAGGTAATAAACCACAGCCTTGAACCAACAGAGGTACTACATTAATCAACTGGGACTAGTGAAATTCCTTAGTAAAACACAAGACTATGATATGTGATTATTTATCTCAACAAACAGTGCTGCACTGTACTATTTCTATTACTGACTATGTAACAATAGCAGGTTATATTGTCACTAGGATGATCAGAGTCTTGAACATGCAACTTTATATGTAACAACACTTCTACACCAAAGGACATATCAACTGGTAGATTAATTTCTATGGATGCTCAGTCCTTGGGACAAACCTGCATAGCATAAGGAATATGTGAAATGCTGGCCTTCTGCAAGTGCTCGTGTTTTCTTCTTATTTGATATATTTAGATTGGAGGACTCCTCATGCCTCAGTTTTCCTGGGATACAAGAAACAAATTTGAATCACAGAAAGAATTTTGATAATTAGCTTCATTTTTCCAAAGGGCCAGTTTAGATTAGAAAGTCAATTTTCTCCCAGCAGAAACAGGACAGCAGAGATAACAGCAGCATTAAGGGTATTGTGTTGTCTGGCTCCATGGAGGTCTGTTGAATGCTGATCTTCTAGTTGGGGCCATAACTCTGCACAGTCTTGATGTCCTAACACCAGTTAGGATCACTAGTCCAAGCGTCATCAGTCTAAGTAAAAATCAACTCGTAGAGGATGCCTTAATTTTATATTTTATCCGGGCTCAGTGAGCACTCTTTCCATACAGCAACAATGATTTCTATTTAACTAGGCATATCTACCAGGCAGCTTCCTGCATCTGGTGGTGCTGAGCCATCCTCTTGGTACAACTTGCTTCAAGCTGCCATTTTTGTTACTCATTGGAAATAAGCTTTTCCCATAGTCCTATACTGTCTGTTATTATCACAGTCCTCCACTGTGGCAGGTATCTTGCAGAGACCCAAGTTTTCTTTACAAATTATTCTGTTGCCAGTGCTTTATGTTTGTACGTGCAGTGACAGGTCATTATAAGGAATTATTACAAATACAGTATATATGTGTGAATACACTGAAACTTCATGCAAAAAATCTGTATGTTATTGTTGACCATGGGTCTGCTAACTGCCATCATCATCCAGTCATTCTCTTTGCCCCTTGTTACTGGGACACTGGTAACACAATGAAATTATGCGGTGATTTTTTAACTCTGGGGCACATTAAATATCTAACTACAACCCCTCATTCTCAGAGTGCTGAGTGCCCACAGTCACCTTTGTTAGACCTCTAAGGATTAAATATTTCAAAGACATTTTTTCTTTTTTTTAAGCAGGATTTTTTAATAGGTAAACACAGCTGAGAACAAAAAGTTACAGTCCCTGTAAGCTAACACCTGGGAATTAAACACCATTCTCTAAAATGTGTGGCAACTTCATGGGTTGTAACCTGCAGAGCGTAAGCACTTATGTCCCCCATTTCACTATTTCTCAGTATGTTGGGTTTTTTCACTAATTCTTTCTTCTCTGAGGATGAACAATTTGCAAAAAACTTCACCTCCTTGTGTAAACCTCTTTTAGGAGGAGGTTAATATAAAGAATTTATAAGTTATGAAGGGAGGAAAGTTACAGGATAGGATTTTATTCTCGTCATAACCGAGTCCTGTTGTTTCCCTATGTGCTTTGTATCAATAGCTGTCATCCTGCGAGGAAGAGAAAACAACTTGTTAGGAAAGTTTCTGATACAGATGTACATATACCACATATCCCGGAATTGCCTGGGTTTTCCTGGGTTTGTCTGCCATTTCTCATTTCCTTAGTTGAGGTTATAACCTCAGAATTAGAAATGAAAAATGATAGCGGCTGTAACAACCTCAATACCTAAGTAACAACTTAAGTAACTTCATTTTAATGCCCCTGAAGGATACTTCAGTGGTTTTGTATATAATTATTCATAGAAAAAGCCATCTCTTCTGCCAACATAAAGGCAGGGATTCTTTCTTCAGATGCCTTAGTATAGGCACACCTAGATTATCAGGTAAATCATATGGGTGGTGGTTGAACACAGCAGTATTAAACTCACTGCTAAAATTAGAACAGCCATGAAGTTCAAATGAAATCTGTTAATCCAGGTGGGGGAGAGTGTTTAGACTGGAGGAAAAGAATTTGTCATACATAAAACAGAAATGTAAGGCTGCGAGAATCTGAAAGAGGTCATCTAGTCAATCCACCTGCTCAGAGATAGGGTATATACCATCTCTGAGAGATATTAAATATCTTCTTGAATCACCTTCACCAGAGAATTATGGCAAATTCCCTGTATAATCTGATCCAGTGCTTAACTATGCTTAAACTGTGCTTAAACAGAAAGTTTTTCTCCTTTAATGCACCCTGAACTGATTACTTCTTGTCCAGATCTTCACAGACAGGCAGCAATCTCAACTGCTACCTCAAGCCTTTCACATCATACAGGAAGATCATTAGGCTATCCAGTCTTTCTGGACTGAACGAATGGGGATTGCAGTCAGTTCATCACATGTTGTCTCTACTGCTCCTTCCTTCCTCCCTCTCTTCCCCTGCTCTTTCGTGGGGTCCCTCCCATGGGAGACAGTCCTCCATGAATGTCTCCAACGTGAGTCCTTCCCACAGGCTGCAGCTCTTTACAAACTGCTCCAGCATGGGTCTGTTCCACGGGGTACAGTCTTTCAAGAACAGAATGCTCCAGCATAGGTCACCCATGTGGTCACAAGTCCTGCCAGCAAACCTGCTCCAGTGTGGGCTTCTCTCTCCACAGGGTCACAGGTCCTGCCAGGAGCCTGCTCCAGCACAGGCTCTCCACAGGGTCACAGTCTCCTTTGGATCCATCCACCTGCTCCAGCATGAGGTCCTCCATGGGCTGCAGGTGAATATCTACTTTATTAACCTCCATGGGCTGCAGGGGCACAGCCTGCCTCACCATGGTCTTCATCATGGGCTGCAGGGGAATCTCTGCTCTGACTCCTGGACCACCTCCTCCCCTTCCTTCTTAACTGACCTTGTGTGACGAAACGGGAAAAAAGACTTCACTGAGAGGTTCAAATTAACAATTTATTTGGACTTCACTCACAGGTCCAATACGTCACTATTGCGAGTTCTATGTGTACAATGGCGATTACACTATTGCAATTTAAAAGCAATTCGCAGAATACACTATTGCAACCTACAAGTGATCCCGAAAAGTAACAACACAAACCACAAGCGCGCTAGATATTAATACCTTAAAAGAGTGCACAAATCACGATCTTAATAGCATGCCATATACCATACGTATGTTTCTTAATCACTTACCCTCTCTCTCAGGTAAGGTCGCTCAATCCCTGGGAAGTTACCCTGTACAGCTTCCTGGACAAGGGAGGGGGACGAATCTCCTACAGGCCAGCTGTATCGCTGGAAGATTCCCCATTTTTCTCCTCAAACCTTGCAGTTTATATTTCCCGATTCGGTGGGGGTGCAGGATTATGCCTGAGTGGATTACACTATCTGGGATGTTTACCTCTGGTGGTGTGATGGCTCCTAAGTCTCTGTTGCCAATTTTGTGATGTCTAGCACTCAAAGTCATGGGACTAGTGGTGGGATGGGACTCAGGGCATTTTATTTGTTAAGGGAGTTAAGGCTCCATTCGGTTTCGGTTCTTATTGTGATGCAATCTTGAGACAACCCCGGGCTGAGCCGTTTTTGCAGCTCCCCCCAAGTTATCTCTGCATAGACAAGGCAAGGTGGAGATGAAGCTGAGTCAGATGACAACTCCCTGCATCTCACCTATTGTGCTCTGAAACCGGTTTGGCTGGGTGCTCCCATACACCTTGGTGTCTGCAGAGTTGTTTCTCTCACATATTCTCACTTCACTCTTATGGCTGCAGTTGTGCAGCAGTTTTTTCCCCTTCTTAAATACGCTTTCACAGAAGCACCACCACCATTGCTGATTGTTTCATCTTTGGCCAGCGGCGAGTCCATCTTATAGCCAGCTGGCACTGGCTCTATTGGACATAAGGGAAGCTTCTAGCAGCTTTTCACAGAAGGCACCCCTGTAGCACCCCACTCCCCCAAAATCTTTCCACGCAAACCCAATACATGTATGTTGAGGAATGGGCATATTCAGGACTGAGTTCCGTGTCCTCTGGGTGTACTGACAAACCCAGCACCTGTTTGGCTGTTGCCATAGCATTATGCAATGTAGTTCTAGTTAATTACACAGAGGTTACACTGGATTTATGAAAGAGCATTAAAAAGGGGTAAAATCATAAAATAACATGTTAACAATCTACATGAATTCAAATTTCAACACAAAAATGTGCTAAACATTGTGTGTGTACTTCAGTTATGAATTTCTGGATTTTCTAATAGTGTGATAATGACAGAAATACATAGAAAGCCATAGGATAACTTCTAAGAACAAGTACAGAAACCATTTCATTTTTAAAAGGCAGAATAGGTCTACGTGACTTGCTGCAGAATCCTTACTGGTGGGGCAAAGACGGGATGTAACTATTAGATTAAGCTACAAGGCTTTATTTGTCTAGGCTGGGCTTTAGGGCCTGTTTTGGGATTATTCTGCAAACATACCTCACACTGCTGTGTTACTTGCCTAATAGTGGTATACAGGTTTTGGGCGAATATTAGCTGGTTCAAGTATTTATACAGAGCCTCTGTTCCCCAATGGGATTTTCTATGCTCTGCCATGACTACGGCCCACAACAATGCAAATGGCATTATTATTTTTCCCTGTGGAGCTTTAGCCCATTTACCTTTTTCTATTTTCCCACTTAAGTCTTCAATTAGTTTCTGATCTTCTTTAGAATACCTGGGTTCACAATCAATTTGTATTTTACCGTCTGGGACCAGAGACTGCACCTCCAAATCACCTTTCTCCGCCACTCTTCTGGCCTCACGGTCCGCCATGGCGTTGCCCAATTCCCGAGCAGTGTTCCCTTTCTGATGAGCTTTACAACGCATAATAGCCACTTTCTTGGGTAACTGCACTGCTTCCAGAAGCTTAAGAATTTCTTCGGCATGTTTTATATGTTTCCCTTGGGTAGAGAGGAGTCCTCTTTCCCTCCATACAGCTCCATGAGTATGGACTACCCTGAAAGCATATTTGGAGTCCATCCAAATGTTGATTTTCTTGTCTTTGGCTAGTTCCAATGCCCGAGTTAGGGCTATTATTTCCGCTTTCTGTGCCGAGGTGTTTGGGGCAAGGGCTTTGGATTCTATTACCTGGTCTGCAGTGGTTACTGCGTATTCCGCCTTGTGGATGCCTTGTCGAACAAAGCTGCTTCCATCAGTATACCAGGAATCTTCAGCGTCTTTCAGCGGCTCCTCTTTTAGGTCAGGTCGGCTGGAATAGACTGCTTCGATTGTTTCCAGACAGTCATGCGATACCGGTTCTCCCGTAGCCCCGCTAAGAAAAGATGCTGGACTGACAATGTTAGTAACCACTATTTCCACATCATCCTGTTCCATTAAGACAGCTTGGTATTTAAGGAACCTTTGTGGTGAGAGCCAGTGTCCTCCCTTTACCTCTAATACCGCTGATACAGTATGAGACACTATTACAGTAATCTTTTGGCCCAGTGTAAACTTATGTGCTTCTTGAATATTTAGCACCACTGCTGCTACTGCCCTCAAGAAGCTAGGCCAGCCCTTGCTTACCTCATCAAGCTGTTTAGGGAAGTATGCCACTGCCCTTCGGTATGGTCCCAGGTTTTGGGCTAGGACTCCTAGGGCTATTCCCTGTTTCTCGTGAGAGAACAGCCAGAAGGGTTTAGTAGTGTCTGGTAACCCCAAAGCAGGGGCGTCCATTAACTTTTTCTTTAGCTGACTGAATGCTCTTTCTGCTTCCCCATTCCAGATGAGGTCTTTTGGGTTAGATTTTAGCAGTTCATAGAGCGGTTTTACCATGAGTCCATAGGCGACACCATCCCGTCATTCCTAGGAACGTGCGGAGCTCTTTAGCTGTCTGCCGTCGAGGGGTCTGACAGCCTCCTTTCTCGCTGTCCCTAGGGTCCGTTGGCCCGCAGTTATCTCATATCCGAGGTAAGTCGCTTGCTGTTGAGCTACTTGGGCTTTCTGTGGAGAGACTCGATAACCATTAAGTCCGAGGAAATTTAGCAGACTAATTGTCCATACTATACACAGTTCTTTTGTCTCGGTGGCTATCAATAGATCATCTACATACTATAAAATTACTCCAGCTCCATGTGGCCGCTCCCATTGTTCCAGGTCTTTGGCTAATTGATTTCTGAAAAGATTGGGGCTATTCTTAAACCCTTGTGGTAACACAGTCCATGTTAGTTGTGTCTTTCTTCCAGAGTCTGGGTTTTCCCACTCAAATGCAAACAGCAGCTGGCTTTCTGGGCTCAAAGGTAGGCAAAAGAAGGCATCTTTCAGGTCCAATATGGTAAACCAAGCCAATTCAGGTACTAATTTAGTTAATAATGTGTATGGGTTTGCCACGACAGGGTGCAGATCTTCAACAATTTTATTAATAGCTCTGAGGTCCTGTACTATTCAATAACTGCCATCCGGCTTCTTGACCAGTAGAATAGGAGTGTTGTATTCCGATTCACACTCCTTTAACAGCCCATACTTAATGAACCGGTCGATTACTGGTCGGATTCCTTCCCTATCCTCCATTCTAAGGGGATATTGTCTAATCCTTACAGGCCGCGCTCCCTGTCTGAGTTTGACTATTATTGGAGAGGCATTTTTCACCTTTCCCAGCATCTCCAAGGCCCATACTCCCGGATACACTTGGTTCAGAACTTCCTCAGGTACTCCCGAGCCAACAGGAGTATTTATGAGGACCAAACTCAAAATTTCGATTAGCTGGTTATTTCCCACTCGAAGTTCCACTTTCCCTTTTTTCAAATTTTATTTCTGATAAAAATTTATGTATCACCAATTGTTTTCCTAATTTGAATTTAAGAGGTTTTAGAAAATACGCCTTTTCACTCTGGCCAGTAGCTCCCCTTACCGTTACAAAGTCATCATCTACAGGTGTCAAAGCTTGATTTAAGACTGAAAACGTTGCCCTGGTGTCAACTAGAAACTCCACGCTCCGTTGTTTTTTTCCCTAGCTTTAATGTAACCAGTAGATCCGCTAGGGTAGATCCCCCAGGTCACCATCAGTCCCCCTTTGCATGGGCCTGTATCCTTCCCTTCCCTCTCCATCTCTCTGGACACTCGTTTCATATACCTCCAAATCCTTTACTCTCTTGTAGCGCCGCTACCGACTCCCGCTTATCTCTCCTTCTGTCTTAACACTCTCCATGCTTCTCTGCTTTCCGCCGGCCTCAACTTTCTCCGGATATCACTTGCTGCAACATCTCTTCACCTTTCCTTTTCCTTCTTTCTTATTCTCCTTTTCTAAAGCTAACACCATTGGGTCCTGCAGGACCGTCAATCCACAGTCTGTTCGGTACTCGGGATGATTTCAGAGGGTAAAGAACGTCTGCATACGAGACCTCATCCCACTTCCCCTCTCTCCTCAAAACCAACATCAAATGCAATAAAGTATTATAATTCAATGTTCCGTTCAAGGGCTATTTCTCCCCATCATCTAATTTATACAAGGGCCACCATTGATTACAATATTTTATTAGGGTTTTCTTATCCACACTCCCACCTGGTGGTCCTCCTATGTCCTTCCAATGAGCCAAAATACAGCCTAAAGGACTCTTCTTCAATACTCCACCACTTTGTCCGTTTCCCATGATGTCTGCCGATCTTTCAACCAAGAAATATGACCTGATTATATCGACAACAACAAAACCTAACCCAGGGTAAACCGTATAAGGGTGTGCTTATCCCGCAACGGATACACCTAAACTCTAAACAATCACTAACATTCCTCCAAAAGAAATAATATACTTGCAACAACTTAAACACTTAACGTGAACAAACAGACAATAATGCTTACAGAGCGGACAGATGCTAGTCCGTGCTCCGTCCGAAGGGCTTTTTATAACTCCCCTTTCTACACTCCCCCCCTACAATATTTAGACAACTCTATGGCTACACCCTCGCTGCACAAATTCTACTGATTCTTAATACTCCCTAAATTCCCACAGATTACCCGTTTTAGTTTGCCTGAACACTCAATTTTATCCCAGTCAGACCAGTTCCCCTGGCACTGAGTGCACCAAAATTTGTCTCCAAATTGTACCCAAACGTCCTGTTCACAACTGAAGCACTTGAAAACAAAGATTGGATTGCAGGAGAAATCCCTCATCCCATGTATGGGACACTGGGGGTAAACATAGGGTTCTAGCGCTGTCATACGCTTCGTTTGTCTCCGGCCGCTCTCCTCGCAGAGAATATGGAACCGTGGATCAGAACTCCACACTCGCTTCGCAGCTGTGTTGCGTCTCACTTCATACAGTGCAGACACTCACTCACGCAGAGGGGCCCGTTACGTTTCTCATTCATACCACAGAATGTTTAGATTAGAACACTAATCAACCGTAAGACGTAAATCGTAAACCATTAACCGTTTGCCACAGGTCCACACCGACCAGCATAAATTAGATCATAATACACAGTGCCGGATTTTTACAATGGATAGATACAACAGATGACAATGATTATGGCAATGCCGCATGCAACTCCCGTCACCAAGACTAGGAGACCCAGGATACCATTCCACAGGGTGCAGCACTCACCCTGCTACTACTTTATGGGGACTCAAACCCCACCATCCCAGGGGCGAGCACCAATGCTCTTTACCTCGCATAGGACATCTCCTCACGACTTACAGGTATCCCCTTACCCAATTATAACATACCTGGTCTGCCGATGATGGTTCTTGTCTGTCCCCGCGGTGATCTGGATGAGTGGGGGAGTCCTCCTGAGAAATCTCGGGGGCGCCCAGAGGAGTCCCATCCTCAGCAGGTCCCGCAGCCAGACAGAGAGTGTCCCATCTGGGGTGCCAAATTGAGGCATGTAAACAGACTCTACAACTCCCGAAGAGTTATAAAGCAGGCATGTTTATTGTGGCACCGGGTGCAAGGGGGATCGCTCCTCCAAACTTGCACACTGAGTTGTAAAACAAGCGTCTATTTATGATAAAAAGCATACATATTCATTAATGTGGGCTGGGTTATTATAATTAATTCTAAGAAAAGGCGTTACTATTCTAATTATTTCTAGGAACTCATTATCATAAGTCTCCTCCCCTTGCCGTATGCGTACTGTCGCCCCGTGGTCGTGGGCCAGGGTCTTCTGGAGGAAGGCTCATAGTCTTCTTCACCGGGTACTTTTACCTTTGACTTAGAATGCTGAGCTGGCTGGACCCCAAACCACGAAACTGGTCCCGACCAGATGGACACTTCACCCAGACAATCGGGTTCCTCCTTAGCGTGCAGGCTGTTCCTACTATCTTATACATTGTGCTTACAACACAAGGCCAGTTCCTTATCTTGGAATGCTGGGCTCTGAGCTCTGTTCTTTGTCAAGCTGCACTAAATCTATACTATGTTTAACCATTCATTTTCTGAATCAGATGCATTAATGTTAAAATTATTTTCACAGGTAATATGACACAGGATATTTCCTTCTGACAGAAGAGTTACAATGGATAGCAGAAGGATGTAGGAAATGTGTATTTATCCCTCAGTTGAAAAGCCCACCTGGAACACTGTTTTACCACAAATGCTCTGAGATTTGCCTTGAAGATTTGGAGAGGGGAGAGAAGGGAGAAAGGAAGGAAGGAAGAGGAGGATGAAGACTAAATATAAATATCCACAGTATAGTTGTTCTGGGCTTACCTGTAGGCAGCAAGAGGCTTGGACAGAGATATAGGTTCACCTGCTTTTGCTCATTTCTTCTGAAGCAGTTTGCTATCTAGCAGGAATTCTGCCTGTTTCATACAATCAGTAGGAAAGCATAATGAAATATGACCCCAGATACACAGCTGCCTTGGGCCAGACACTCAGCAGCGGCATATGGAATGAATAAGAATACATAACACAAGCATTTTCTGACCATTGCTGACTTGCTCTATGAAAGCCTCAGTGTGTGCTTTATGACAATAACAAAAAACTCAGCTGTCAGTGTACAACAAAATAATAATTTTGGGCCTTATTTTCAAGAGTCAAAAGTTTAGAACATTTCTAAGACTCACATTCTTTACCTCTGTGAGATGACTTGTGTGTAAAACTAAACATCTATTTCTGCAGCGATGGGACCCAAATAATTTTCCAGAAAATTATATGTAATTTACCTCTCAAATTTTTCAGTTTATGGCATAGAGCAAATAGTATGAAAAATAATTTATCATTTCTTATTTAACTATTTCTAATGAGATGCTTTTCAATTACTCTGCATCTAATCTTAGAATCTGAATATTTTTATTTTTACATTACATAAAAACATCAGAAAAGGTTTAATCAAATTGATCATAAATACAACAGTTAAACAGAGACCAAACAATGGCTATCCAAGTCTGACATAGTACTTCTTCAAAACAAAGCTGAATTATAAAAGGTATGTCTATGTGGTAGACTTTGTGTAAAAAAAAAAGATTATAAAATGTTCAGTCCAAATCATTGAAATCCTGTGGAATTATAGTGGGTATGTGCAGAAAATCCCGTAGCCAGAGGTCGATGGTCACAAAGGAGACAGAGGAGTCCTGGAAAGACTTTATTCGAATAAAGGGAGAGTCCAATGGGGCATTCCCCTGTGGGGTCTCTCAATTTTCCGGAGGATGCAGCCTCCATTTTATCCTAATTCCCCGGCCGCGTGTAACCCTCTTCCTTTCCCCATTGGCTGAGGTACTTGGAAGGTACAGACTTCTCAATCCGCCTATTACATAAAAGTTTAACTTTTGCAGTTTTAGAATCGTCTAACTTTTGCATTTTCAGTTAATTCCCCTATTTTTCAGTTATCTCAGTCCTGCAGCTTCAATTAACTCTCCTATTCTTTTGGCTATCTCACTGCGGCAGTTTCAGTTAACTTCCCTGTTTGTGGAGACAATCTTATCCCTATCTTAACAGGTAGAAGAAACGTTTTTTAAAAAATTCAGAGTTAGTCCCTGCATAATTTTTATTTCAGTCTAAAACATTTGGTGCATTTTGGTTTAATTTCAGAAACACCTATAGGTTAAAAAGAGCATAACTTTAACTCTGTTATAATTAGAAGAGGCTTTCTTAAAGGCACTGGACTCGTTGTGGTATTACTTGCATCAGATCTTTTTCAAAGAGATATTTCTTCCCAGTGTTTGTCAATAGTCTAAATTAAATAGACAGTGACTAAACTAGAAAGCCAAACTAGTTTTGCTGGACATATCTTGATCCCTTTAATATCATAATTCTACCATAACCATATGTCCTGGTTCCAGCAGGGATAGAGTTAATTCTCCCCAGGATCTAGCAGGGACACAGGTATCCCATCCCACGTGAGCCATGCCCAGGGGTTAGCCGGGAGCTGGCCGGGGGAGGGAGCAGGAAGTCGCCACGGTGGAGCGGGTGGGGAGGTCCCGGGTGCGGTCGGCAAGCAGTGGTGTCGTACTCGTGGTTGTATATTCCTCCCTCAGTGTTATTGTTGTTGTTTTCTTGTTCCCTTTGCTGTTCTGTTAAACTGCCTTTGTCTCAACCCATGAGTTTTGCCTTTTTCTTCCGATTTTCCCCTCACGGCTTGGGGGCGGGGAGCAGTCCGAGAGAGCGGCTGCCACGTGGTTCTTTGTTGCCGTCTGAGGCCAAACCACGACACCATAGTAAGGCACGCCTTCATGAAGATGTGATTCAGACCTAAATTTCTCACGTAAAAAATGAAGCTGGGCGAGGATAAGAGAGTAAGACCCAGTTTTTAAAACTAAAAAAAGTGTTAACCTTTCATTCTTCTTTTAATTTTTCCTTAGCAGTTCATCAAAAGGGTGATTTACACCAGTTAGAGCCAATATAAGTACCAACTCAGTTGTACAAGATAGTTGTTACTGTTTGTTTTAACTTTTTGTCATTTCCTCTTCTGGCTCTTGTGTGTGTGTATAGAATCATAGAATGATTTGTGTTGGAAGGGACCTTAAAGATCATCGAGTTCCAACACCCCTGCCATGGGCAGGGACACCTCCCACTAGACCAGGTTGCTCAAAGCCCCATCCAGCCTGATCTTGAACACTTCCAGGGATGGGGCATCCACAACTTCCCTGGGCAACCTGTTCCAGTGCCTCACCACCATCACAGTAAAGAATTTCTTTCTAGTGTCTAATCTAAATCTCTCCTCTTTCAGTTTAAAACCATTACCCCTCCTCCTATCACTACATTCCCTGATAAAGAGTCCCTCCCCATCTCTCCTGTAGGCCCCTTTCAGGTATTGGAAGGCTGTTATAAGGTATCTCTGTTGCCTTCTCTTCTCCAGGCTGAACAACCCCAACTCTCTCAGCCTGTCCTCAGAGGAGAGGTGCTACAGCCCTCTGATCATCTTCGTGGCCCTCCTCTGGACTCACTCCAACAGGTCCGTGACCTTCTTATGCTGGGGGCTCCAGAGCTGGACACAGTATTCCAGGTGGGGTCTCACCAGAGCAGAGTAGAGGGGGAGAATCACCTCCCTTGACCTGCTGGCCACACTTCTTTTGATGCAGCTCAGGATACGGCTCGCTTTCTGGGCTGTGAGCACACAATGTCAGCTCATCTCCAGCTTTTCATCCACCAGTACCCCCCAAGTCCTTCTCTGCAGGGCTGCTCTCTCTATATATGCATATATATAGATAGAGAAAGCCTGTAGGAATTGAGAGCCATAATTTCTTGACTCTGACTTGCTGTGTATCATACTGATTTCAGTATGAAACTGAAAGTGAAGGTGAATTAAGGAATAGGGCTGAGTATGGCTTGAAGGCTTGCTTGACATAACTAAGCCACTCTTAGCATAAGCATGAGTTAGCAAATACTGTGAGTGTTTTGTTTTTTAGGCACTATGCATGTAGCCATTGTATAGGTCAGCACAAATGTAACTTCGTAAGAGGAAATTATCCATGAGAGCAGGATGTTATAGGACAGTGTAACCTTGTAGAAAGAACTTATCTCTGAGAACAGTGGGCCCCAAGACCAATGAGACGTATAGAACCAATCACGATAACAATGAATTCTTAGAAATATAATGAATATGTTAATTAGTTATTGGAAATCGCATAAATATGTATGTATAGTGTGTATATATGTTGTGAAACTAACTCTGCCTGGCACGCACATTTGGAGGAGCGATCCCCTGTGTGTCCAGCGCTGCAATAAAAAATACCTGCTTAATAGTCATCCCGACTATTGAGTCCTGATTTCGGTCTTTCACGGCATCAATACTGGCACCCCAGATGGGACCCTCTCTGCTCGGCTGCATGATCCGCTGAGAACAGGACGCCCTGGGGCGCCCCCGGGATTTCCTGGAGGGACTCCTCGCCTCATTCAGCTCACTGCAGGAGCAGGCAAGGACCATCTAAGAAAAAAGGTATTCTTTTAGATTTTTCTTGTTTTGGAATTGGGACCGGTCATTAAGAAAGTTCCCGTAAGTCGTAGGAGACGTCCTACGCAGGGCACTGTATGCCAGGCTACTAGTGTCTGAGGGCATACTGTGTACGTGGGTGCGGGCACATGTTGTGCTGCGTACTTTTGTAATTCGTACACTTGGTTTGTGGGTGCAAGCACGGGTTGTGCTTCATACTTTTGTAATTCATACACTTGGTTTTGGTACGGGTGCGGATAAAGCTATGTACTTTTGCATTAACGTACTTTGTGGAGGCAATGACTTACTTATTGGTATTGAAATCGGAACTTTTTAAAGGAACTGTTTATTGAAAAGCTGATCTGGATTTGGCAAAAGGTGTGTGAATGAGTTGAGCTAGCTCTTGTACGTATGATTTAAGTGACTGAGACGTGGCATAGCTGCGAAGCGAGTGCGGAGTTCCAACCCACAGTTCCGTTATCCCACGAAGGGTGCAGCCGGAGAAGAACAAAGTGAGCGTGAAGTTTAAATGATTGTTGCAACTGTGGTAACTGTTGTTATAATTGTATGTTTGCTTATTGTAATTCTTGTATGCCTAAGTAACTGGTGTTGTCAAGGAAACTTGTGCGACTGGGTTATTCCATGTGTATGATATGAGTAGTCCTGGATGGTATTGTCTGCTTCATTTTGATAACTCGCGTATGCCAATTTTTGTGTTAGAGTGTATGAGGTGTGGTAACAAAGCGTGGGTAAAATCTGGTGAGGACTTTTATTGTCGTCCTTGTGACGTATGGGCAGATTGGAATAAAGTAGAAAAGTCTGTATTAAGTAGAAGTCAGCTTGAGGATTAGCAAAATGGGAGGAAGCCAGAGGCGTGTTGAAAAAAAGCCCCTTAGGATGTATTTTAGCACATTGGAAAGGTATAGGGGGGCCACCAGGTGGGAAGGTGGACAAGAAAACTTGAATAAAATATTGTAACCAATGGTGGCCCTTATATAAATTAGAAGATGGAGAAAAGTGGCCCTTCAATGGGACTCTAAACTATAATACTATATTACAGTTGATGTTATTCTTATAAGGAGAAGGAAAAGGAAAATAGGATCAAGTTGTGTATGCAGATATGTTTTTCACTTTGTGAAACCATCCGGAATGGCAGAAGGATTGCAGATTTAATATAGCACCGCAAGTCCCTCTAGTTTTGTCCCTAGAAAAAGAACAGAAAGATAAAAGAAAGGGGCAGGAGAAAATGAAGGTGTTGCTTGGCATGTAGTATTGGATAAAGGTGTTTGAAAGCAACAGAAGCCAGAAAGAGGAGAGAAGAAACAGAGGATCAGATTGAGGATTTGGGAATGCCTCCTCCTCCATACTGATTGCTGCTCACTGAGACAGAGGGTGGTGGCAGTAGTGAGGAAGAAGGGGAGGCGGCAAGTACTTTTATTCCAGTTACCGCACGAACCAAGAGTAAAACTCAGAAGGCTCCGAAACTCCTGGCCCCATTACAGGAAGTAAAAGGACCAGGGGGGCCAGCTAGAGTTAAGATCCCGTTTTCCACCACTGATCTATATGCTTGGAAAGAAGCAGCCAGAGGGTATCGAGACGATCCCTCTAAGGTGGCAAAGCAATTTGAATTGATGGTTAGAAATCAGGATCCAGATTGGAGAGATGTAGTCTTCTCACAGAATCACCATCTTCTCACAGAATCACATGGGGTTGGAAGGGAGATCATCTAGTCCACTCCCCCTGCCAAAGCAGGTCCACCTAGAGCAGGTTGCACAGGAATGTGTCCAGGCGAGTTTTGAATGTCTCCAGAGAAGGAGACTCCACCACCTCCCTGGGCAGCCTATTCCAGTGCTCTGGCACCCTCAAAGTAAAGACGTTCCTCCTCATGTTTAGATGGAACTTCTTATGTTCAAGTTTGTGCCCATTTCCTCTTGTCCTGTCACTGGGCACCACTGAAAAAGGACCAGCCCCATCCTCTTGACACCCACCCTTTAAGTATTTATAAGCATTGATCAGATCCCCCCTCAGCCTTCTCTTCTCCAGACTAAAAAGACCCAAGTCCCTCAGCCTTTCCTCAGAAGAGAGATGCTCCAGGCCCCTAATCATCTTTGTAGTCCTCTGTTGTACCCTCTCCAGCAGTTCCCTGTCCTTCTGGAACTAGGGAGCCCAGAACTGGACACAGTACTCCAGATGGGGCCTCACCAGGGCAGAGTAGAGGGGGAGGACAACCTCCCTCAACCTGCTGGTCACACTCTTCCTGATGCACCCCAGGATGCCATTGGCCTTCTTGGCCACAAGGGCACATTGCCGCCTCATGGTCATCCTATTATCCACCAGGACTCCCAGGTCTTTCTCCTCAGAGGCGCTCTTCATCAAGTCAGCCCCTAACCTGTACTGGTGCATGGGGTTATTTCTCCCCAGGTGCAGCACCCTACACTTGCCTTTGTTGAATTTCATAAGGTTCCTCTCTGCCCAACTCTTCAGCCTGTCCAGGTCTCGCTGTATGGCAGCGAGAACCAGGAATAAGGGATTTAGAGAAAGTACTTGATTTAGATCTCAAGAAATCACTTGAAGAAGCCTGGAGAGTTTTTAGACATCGAGAAGATGTAGATAGAGGAAAGCTGACAAAAAGCGATGGCCACAGCCACCATGGCAGCATTAGAACAGAGGAGAGTAGTGAATGGTAGGGGAAGAGCTCCTTCCACTCCTCGTGGAAGAGGAAGGCCTTTTGGGAATAGAGGAAGACTAGGGAATTCAGCAAGAGGTAGAGGTGTTAATGTTGTGAATGTATTGGAAAGGAATCATTGTGCATATTGCTGGAATAAAGGACACTGGAAAAATGAATGCCCTGAGTTTAAAGGTACCCCACCAGCCCTGATAGCTGAAACAGAGACTGATTGACAGGGACCTGGGGCATCTACCCTAGCGAATCCACTGGTTAAAATAAAGCTAGGGAAACAAGAGAAAGAGGTTGAATTTTTAATAGATACGGGTGCCTCTTTCTCCGTTTTAAATCAAGAATTGATACCCGTAAAGTAGAAACTTTGTGAATGGAATAGGAGCTACTGGCCAACAGAAGAAGGCATTCTTTTTGAAACCCCTGAAATTTAAGTATAGGAAAGCAGATTGGGATACATCAATTTCTATACTTGCCAAATTCCCCCAAATCACTATTAGGTCAAGATTTATTAGAGCAATTAGGGGCAGTGATAGTTTTTAAGCAAGGAGCCATGGAATTAAAAGTAAAAGAAGATCAATTAATTGAAATTTTGAGTCTAGCCCTAACACACTCTGAAAGGTCCATTGCACCAACACCTGAAATAGAAGAAACATCAATCAATCCAGGAGTTTGGGCTGCAGGGACTCCAGGGAGGGTGAAAAACACCACCCCCATAACAATAGAACTTTAAGAAGGGGCAAACCCAATACACCAAAGACAGTATCCTTTGAGATTAGAAGATCGTAAAGGAATAGAAAACCCAATTAATAATTTTCTACAGCATGAACTGTTAGTGGAATGTGAATCAGAATGTAACACCCCCATAATACCGGTAAAGAAACTGGATGGGACTTATCGAGTAGTACAAGATCCGAGAGCAATAAATAAAATAGTTAAAGGTTTGCACCCTGTAGTGGACAATCCCTATACCTTGCTTACCAAATTGAAAAAATGTCAGGTATGGTTTACAGTACTAGACCTAAAAGATGGGTTCTTTTGTCTGCCTTTGGCCAAAGAAAGTCAAAAGCTGTTTGCATTTGAGTGGGAGAGCCCTACCACTAGTAGGAAAACCCAGCTTACCTGGACAGTGTTACCCCAAGGTTTAAAAAAACAATCCGACAATTTTTGGAAATGAGTTAGCACATGGCATGGAAGGCATGGAAGCCTCCTTCAAAAAATGGAACCCTTTTACAATATATGGATGATCTATTGATAGCAACCGAAACAAAACATGACTGTACCCGGTGGACTGTTAGCTTGTTAAACTTATTGGGATTAAATGAATATTGAGTTTCTCAACAGAAAGCTCAGATCGTGCAGAGGCAAGTAACCTACATGGGATATGAGTTGTCTGGAGGACAACGGGAACTGGGAATGGAACGAAAAGAAGCCATCTGCAGAACCACTCTCCCTCAGATGGTAAAAAAACTCAGAACCTTTTAGGGAATGACAGGTTGGTGTCGATTATGGATTTACAACTATGGGATGATAGTAAAACCTTTATATGAACTTTTGAAAAATAATCCTACTCACAGAATCTTCATGGTTGGAAGGGACCTTTGAGATCATCGAATCCAACCATACACACACACACACAAAAAAAACACCACACACAAAACACCCAACCGAACAATCTGGGACTCTAGAGCATGCCCTGAAGTGCCACGTCTACACATTTCTTAAATACCTCCAGGGATGGCGACTCCACCACCTCCCTGGGCAGGCTGTTCCAGTGCCTGACCACTCTCTCAGTAAAGTAATTCTTCCTAATATCTAATCTAAACCTCCCCTGCCGCAACTTCATACCATTTCCTCTGGTCCTGTCATTATTCACTTGGGAGAAGAGGCCAACACCCACCTCTCCACAACCTCCTTTCAGGTAGTTGTAGAGGGCAATGAGGTCCCCCCTCAGCCTCCTCTTCTCCAAACTAAACATGCCCAGTTCCCTCAGCCTCTCCTCATATGACTTGTTCTCTAGACCCCTCACCAGCTTGGTGGCTCTCCTCTGGACATGCTCCAGCACTTCAATGTCCTTCCTGTAGTGAGGGGCCCAGAACTGAACACAGTACTCAAGGTGAGGCCTCACCAGGGCCGAGTACAGAGGCACAATCACTTCCCTACTCCTGCTGGCCATGCTATTCCTGATACAGGCCAGGATGCTGTTGGCCTTCTTGGCCACCTGGGCACACTGCTGGCTCATGTTAAGCCGGCTGTCCACCAACACCCCCAGGTCCTTTTCTGCTGGGCAGCTTTCCAGCCACTCTTCCCCAAGCCTGTAGCGCTGCATGGGGTTGTTGTGACCGAAATGCAGGACCCGGCACTTGGCCTTATTAAACCTCATCCCATTGGCCTTGGCCCATTGATCCAACCTGTCCAGGTCCCTCTGTAGAGCCTTCCGACCATCAAGCAGATCAACACTCCCACCTAGTTTGGTGTTGTCTGCAAACTTACTGAGGGTGCACTCAATCCCCTCATCCAGATCATCAATAAAGATATTAAACAAGACTGGCCCCAAAACTGAGCCCTGAGGGACACCACTGGTGACTGGCTGCCAACAAGATTTCACCCCATTAATCACAACTCTCTGGGCCCAGCCATCCAGCCAGTTTTTTACCCAGTGAAGAGTACACTTGTCTATGGCATGATTCGCCAGCTTCTCCAGGAGAACGCTGTGGGGGACGGTGTCAAAGGCCTTACCAAAGTCCAGGTAGACAACATCCACAGCCTTCCCCGCATCGAGAAGGCGGGTCACATGGTCATAGAAAGAGATCAAGTTGGTTAAGCAAGACCTCCCTTTCATAAACCCATGCTGGCTGGCCCTGATCCCTCGGCTGCCCTGCACTTGCCGTGAGAGGTCACTCAGGATGATCCTCTCCATGATCTTTCCCAGTACCGAGGTCAGACTGACAGGCCTGTAGTTCCCCGGATCCTCCTTCCAGCCCTTCTTGTAGATGGGCGTCACATTGGCCACCCTCCAGTCATCTGGTACCTCTCCTGTTGACCAGGATTGTTGATAGATAATGGAGAGAGGCTTGGTGAGCTCTCCCGCCAGCTCCCTGAGTACCCTTGGGTGAATCCCATCTGGCCCCATAGACTTATGCATGTCCAGGTGCAGAAGCAGATCATTAACTTCTTCCTCCTGGATTACGGGGGGGTTGTTCTGCTCTCCATCCTTATCTTCCAGCCCAGGAGGCTGAACACCCTTGGGGTAGCTGGGCTGACTATTGAAGACAGAGGCAAAGGCAGCATTAAGGATCTCAGCCTTCTCCTCGTCCTTGGTCGCAGTGTTCCCCCCAGCATCCAGTAAGGGATGGAGATTCTCCCTGACTCTTTTTGTTGATGCATTTATAAAAACTTTTTTTGTTGTCCCTTATATTAATGGCCAGGTTGAGTTCCAGCTGGGCTTTTGCCTTCCTAATTTTTTTTCTCTGTATAACCTAACAAGATCTCTGTACTCCTCCTGAGTTGCCTGTCCCTTCATCCAAAGGTGGTAAACCCTCCTTTTTTCCCTAAATCCCATCAAAAGCTCTTTGTTCAACCAGGCTGGCCATTTTCCCCGCCCTTTAATTTTGCACCTCATGGGGACAGCCTGCTCCTGGGCCTTTAGGATTTCCTTCCTGAAGGACGTCCAGCCTTCCTGGACCCCTTTTCCCCTCAGGACTATCTCCCAGGGGACCCTCCCAACCAGAGTTCTGAACAGGCTAAAGTCCACCCTCCGGAAGTCCAAGGCGGAGATTTTGCTAACCCCCCTCCTTACCTCACTAAGAATTGAAAACTTGACCAATTCATGATCGCTAAGCCCAAGACGGCGTCTGACCACCACATCTCCCACTAGTCCTTCTCTGTTTGTGAAAAGTAGGTCTAGCGAGGCACCTCCCCTGGTAGGCTCACCTACCAGTTGTGTCAGGAAGTTATCTTCCATACACTCGAGGAACCTCCTAGACTGCCTGCTCTCTGCTGTGTTATATTTCCAGCAGATATCCGGTAGGTTGAAGTCCCCAACCAGAACAAGGGCTGGCGATTGTGAGACTTCAGCCAGCCGCTTATAGAATACTTCATCAACCTGCTCATCCTGGTTGGGTGGTCTATAGCAGACTCCCAGCACAAAATCACCCTTGTTAGCCTTCCCCTTCATCCTTAACCATAAACACTCAACTTCGTTGTCACTGGAATCTAGCTCTATACAGTCAAAACACTCCCTAATGCACAGAGCCACACCCCCGCCTCTCCTTCCTTGCCTATTCCTTCTGAGGAGCTTATAGCCACTCATCGCAGCATTCCAGTCTTGACAGTCATCCCACCATGTTTCCGTGATGGCGACTACGTCATAGCTGTCCTGCTGCACAATGGCTTCCAGCTCATCCTGTTTGTTGCCCATGCTACGTGCATTAGTGTAGATGCACTTGAGCTGGGCTCTCGATTTCACCCCCATCCTTGGCCCTTTCCCTCAGGCTCATTACCAGTGGGCCTGGTTTTATCCCCTTCCCCCTTTGATTCTAGTTTAAAGCCCTGTCCTGTGTCCTGTTAGCCTTGCTAACTCTTGTCCTAGTACCCTTTTCCCCTTTCGGGATAGGGTCTTCCCATCGTTCGCAAGCAGGCCCGGTGTCCTGTACATCAAGCTATGGTCAGAAAACCCAAAGCCCTGCTGGTAGCACCAGTTATGGAGCCAGATGTTGATCTGCCCGATCTTGTTTATCCATTCATCAGTCCCCAAAACTGGAGGGACAGAGGAGAACACGATTTGTGCTCCCGAACCCTTGACAAGCCATCCCAAAGCCCTGAAATCTTTCTTCATTGCCCTCAGACTTCTTCTCTCTAGCTCATCACTGTCTACCTGTAAGATCAAAAGGGGGTAATAATCTGAGGGCCATATCAGGCCAGGAAGCTTCCTGGATATATCTCTAACATGGGCCTCAGGGAGGCAGCAGACCTCCCTGTGGGAAGGGTCCGGCCTGCATATGGGACCCTCAGTTCCCCTCAGACTGGAACCACCTATAACTATTGCCCTCCTCTTGCTCCTCACAGAAGCAGTCTTAATGTGTGGAGCTGGCTGCTTCGACAACTCCCTGGATGGGGCTTTATCAGCATCCTCAATTCCCTCATCATCTATCTCCAGAGGCTTGTATCTGTTCTGTACAGGCATCTGGGTGGGCGGGGGAGGTCTGGAGGGGACTCTCCTGCTGCCCCAAGCAGGTACATGCTTCCATTCCCCTCCATCCTCTCCTAGTTCCCCTCCTTCTGCCTGGTGACAAGAGGGCAGGGGATCCTCTACCTCTCATGGAGCCTTCACCTGCTCCTTTTTCCCTAAGGATGGCAGGGTGTGGCTCCACCAATCAATTTCCTTTTCACATTCCCAAATGGTCCTCACTCTTTCCACTTCCTCCTTAAGCTCAGCCACCAGGCTGAGCAGATCATTTACCTGCTCACAGCGCACACAAGCACTGTCTTTGCTGTCCTCCTGCAGGAGTGACAGACATTCCATGCAGCCCATCACCTGGACAGCTGCATGTCTCTGCAGCAGGTCAGTTTGGGTTGCTTTATTCCTTTGGACTGTGGCTACAGACCAAGTGGAGACCATCTTGGATGTTTTCTTTCTAGCCTGCCTGCTCTCCCCTTGTTCCTCCCCTCGCACTCGCCTGTCACACACTACACTCTACAGAGGCTAGCCTCACCAACCAACTGAGGGTCTGCTCATACCACATTTGAATCTCCTGGCCACGCCCCCTCCACACCTGATTGGTTGCCGCAGGCTTCCTGGTTCCCACTGGGGCTCAGGCTGTGAGTGGGGGGTCCCTGAGCTCGGAAACCCCTCTGTACAGAAAAATCCAACCCTCACCTCGGGCTTACCTCAGTTCTTGTCGCCGGTGCTGCCGCCGCCTCGCCGACCGACTCTCAATTGATATGGACCAAAGAAGCCCAGAACGCACTTGAAATACTCAAAAAAGAACTCATGAGAGCCCCGGCTTTGGGCTTGCCTGATATAACCAACCTTTTTTGGCTCTTTTCTCATGAGAAACAAGGAATAGCTCTAGGAGTTCTAGCTCAGTGGCTGGGACCCTACAAAAGAGCCATAGCTTACTTCTCTAAAGAATTAGATGAAGTAAGTAAAGGATGGCCAGGATGTTTACGAGCAGTAGCGGCCGTAATACTAAATATTGAGGAAGCCCGGAAATTTACTTTGGGCCAGGAGATGACAGTATTGGTTTCACATACGGTATCCGCTGTATTAGAACAGGAAGGGAATCACTGACTTTCCCCATCCAGGTTCTTGAAATACCAGGCCATCCTCGTTGAATCGGATGACGTTAAAATTGAGGTGACTAATGCTGTGAACCCAGCTTCTTTCCTTAGTGGGGCAACAACTGAACCACTGACACATGACTGTTTGGAAACAATAGAGACCGTGTACTCCAGCAGACCAGATCTGAAAGAAGAACCCCTGGAGGACGCACAGGACTCCTGGTTTATGGATGGAAGTAGCTTTGTCTGACAAGGTATCCGTAAAGCTGGATATGCAGTGACCACAACAAATAAGGTAATTGAATCCCAACCATTGCCTGCCGGGACATCAGCTCAAAAGGCCGAGATTATTGCCTTGGCTAGGGCTTTGGAATTGGCAAAAGGGAAAAAAATAAATATATGGACAGACTCTAAATATGCCTTTGGAGTTGTTCATGCCCATGGAGCAGTCTGGAAGGAACGAGGATTGCTTACCGCGCAAGGAAAACAGATCAAACATGCAGAAGAAATACTTTGCCTATTGGAGGCAGTACAGTTACCAGCTAGAGTCGCCATCATGTATTGTCGAGGACATCTGAGGGGTAACACTGACCAGGAAAGAGGTAACAGATTGGCTGACTATGAGGCTAAACAGGCAGCAGAAAGAACACAGAAAGAACAAATTTTAGCCTTAATTCCAGACAATAGAGATAAAGACCTGGATGACCAGGAGGGCACTGAATATTCTAGATCAGATCAGGAGCTCATACAAGAATTAGGAGGACAAGGTTCCCTCCAGGGGATGGGCTCATTTGAGTGACGGTAGAATTATCATACCTGCCAAACTAGTGTGGGGACTTGTTAAAGATGAACACGATAAGACACATTGGGGAGCAGATTCATTATATAAATTTTTGAGTCAGAAATGGATAGGAAAGAATTTATATACCACTGTTCAACAAGTGACTCAGCAGTGTGAAATATGTTTAAGAAACAACCCCAACACAGGTAATCGAGTACAGTTAGGAACTATTGGGAAAGGAAACGTACCAGGAGACCATTGGCAAATTGATTTTTCCAAACTCCCAAGAAAAGGGGGTTACAAGTACTTATTGGTACTTACAGATACCTTTTCTGGATGGCCAGAGGCTTTTCCCTGTAGAACAAACAAGGAGAGAGAAGTGACTAAAGTGTTATTGAACGAGATAATACCTCGATTCGGGGTACCTACAGTCATCTCATCAGATAGAGGTACTCACTTCTGTGCACAAGTAGTGCAACAAGTTAGCAAACTATTGGGAATTGATTGGCAATTACACACCCCATATAGGCCGCAGGCCAGTGGGCAAGTAGAAAAAATTAATCACATGATAAAACAACAGATAGCCCAAATATGTCAAGAAGCGAATTTGTATTGGTATCAAGCATTACCCATAGTTTTGCTCAGACTATGTGTAAAGCCAAGAGCTAAAAAAAACCTAAACCCTTTGAAATATTAAATGGGTGACTGTACCAGATAGAATATAAAGGAGAAGATTTAAACCAGTTGGGAAATTCCTATTTACAAAAATATGTTATTTCTTTGGGAAAACAATTAGAGAAAATCAATAAGAGTGTCCTAGGAACCAGAGTTAAGGAATTGGACCATCCTATCCATCCCTTTACTCCTGGAAATTTGGTTTATATTGAGAATTTTTCAGGTGATCCACTAGAAGAGAAGTGGAACAGACCATTTCAAGTCCTACTGACCACCTTCACTGCAATCAAAGTAAAAGAACAGCCAGCCTGGATCCACTACTCCCGAGTGAAAAAGGCTCCAGATAAGCAGTGGACTTCTGAACCTTTAGGACCTTTAAAACGAAGATTACAAATACATTAACAATGGAAGGCTCCAAAGCGTGAGGAAGATCCCCTACTTGAGCAGAAATGGACCTCCGAATGTACTGGACCAGCAAAACTGTGATTCCGGAAATCATTGTGATCTTCTACATCACAGCTGGACAGACAGAGAACTGCATCACCCATCAAGATCTAGATGATGTCCCTGACCCTGAAGACTGGACCAGGAGTGGATACTTGGGTAATGTAGGTCTGAATATCACAGATGAAGAAACTAAGGTATACACAGTTTTAAAAATTGATGGCCAGATTAGGAGAGACTGGGGAGATTCAGAACAAATACCATCTTTTAAAATAAGAGAAAACAGCTCAGTTGATATAGCATGTAAATTTGATGTGAAGCAAGTATACCTAACCACTGTAATAATGGTTGGCATTTATGTATACAATTTAGAGGAGCCGCAACAATGCATATTCTCGGCAGTATGTACGTTTTATCGAGAATACTGTCGGGCGAAGGTTCGGCCTAAGCTAGTTCAATGATGGAAGGAGAATGACGAAATCATACCAACAAGCGGCTTTAATTTCAATCCCAATAGATATGACCACCACATATAGTACAGATAAAGCTCAAACCACTGAATCGATTACTCTCTCTCCCCAACTCATCCCCTCTCCAAAAGTGAGACGTTCAGTGGGAAAAGAAGATGAGCTATCAAATACTATTCTCAATTATAATGTACCAACAGTATATAAAAAATATGTAATATATGGGGAAAATGTAGCATGCAAAAAGGAGATAAAAGCTTTCACCTAACCATTTACCTTTAGGAGTATGGTTACTTGTACCGTATCTGAAAAGGCTGAAAAAGTCACTGTAAATATAAAATACAGTAGCACTGAAAAAGGGAAATAATGGTGAAGCACTTTATAAACTAAAAGCACTATGGAGCCTAGAAAGCCTTTCAGGAACATTTACTCCAAGTCCAATCACCATCCCTCCATTTGAACCAGCTGACTGTGCTGTAAAATACCACAACCTCTCATTCACAGACCCTTATGTGGTGAGACAATCCAATGAGCAGAAATTATTTCTGGACCCCACATATTCTTTAAAGAAGGTACAGGTAAAAGTACAAGCTGATATATCTCAGATAAAATCAGAATGCTTACCTTTTATCTCACAAAGTCTTAAAGGATGGAGGGCATGGTTACATTCCAGAGCTCACTACTCAAGGAAACAGAGAGATTTAACAGGATGGTTTGGATCTGGGGTAGGAGTTTTAAACTCCATTGATCAAGAGGTACTGATTAATAAACTGAGCACAGTCACCTCTGATTTAGGAAGGCTAGAAGTACCATTAAGGTCATCCCTAATTACTCTTGCTGAATCTCAGCAATTAACTGCTGATTTCATTTCCTTACTATCCAGTCATACTAACGAGGATTTCCAAGCAGTAGCAACTTTTGTAAAAGGACTACAGGGAAATGTCTCTATTGCTATTCAATGTGTACAGACACAGCTCTGGATACAATATGTGGTTTCTGATATAATCACGGAAGGGATGTCAGGAAACTTACCACAAGAGATTAGAGAAATTATTGCTAAGAACGATACTACCACCCCATTCAAATTAAAACATCAGGCTTGGTGGCAACTAGTTAATTTCACTTACGATGACACAAAGGAACAAATTGAAGCCTAGGTACTCACAATTCAAAAAGCAGAGGTGTGGGATATTTTCCCTATTTTAGCATTAGGGGCAATCCATCAAGATGTAGTAGTCAAACCAATAGGACACAATGTTTGGGCAAAATATAGCAATAATATAGGGAAATGGTGGACCATTAGTACTGAAGCCTGCATCCCAAAGGAACAACTTGGATATGTTTGTGAAAATGCGGTAATTGAAAACAAAGATCTGTGCTTAGACACAGGACAGTACATGTACTTTCGAGATGCTTCCCTTGGGGCATGCTCAATCACAGGTATCTTATGTAGGGAAAGGATGTGCCTGTATAAGGACTAGTTGTGCTAATGTTAGTATTGATACTTGTGAAGAAGAAACTAACTTTTGTGTTTGTAATTTTACCAAGATACAAGGTTGTGATTTTAACTATTCTGTTCTTATAACCACCTCTCAGTTGATCTCTGACGGTTACATGTGATTCAGAAAACGAACGGTTACAGGTTGTTAGTGCGGATGTATTACAGTCTGGGAAAGAACAAAAGCTCGGGGCCCCAGCATTCCAAGATAAAGAAATGGCCTTGTGTATAAGATAGCGGGAGCAGCTGCATGCTAAGGAGGTGCTGAGGAGGAACCTAACTGTCTGGGAAAGGTGTCCATCTGGTCAGGACAGGGGAGGAGATTTTTGATAATGAGTTCTTAGAAATAATTAGAATAGTAACGCCTTTAATTATAATAACCTGCCCACCTTAATGAATATGTATGCTTTTCACCATAAATGGATGCTTGCTTCACAAACCAGTGTGCAAGTTTGGTGGAGAAATCCCCCTTGCACCCAGCGCTGCAATAAACATACCTGCTTTATAACTCTCTGCGAGTTGTAAGGTTTGTTTCCGCGCGTCAATTTGGCAACCCAGATGGGACCCCCTCTGTCCGGTTGCGGGACCTGCTGAGGACGGGACTCCTCTGGGCGCCCCCGAGATTTCTCGGAAGGACTCCCCAACTCATCCAGATCACTGCGGAGACAGACAAGGACCATCTCCTGCAGACCAGGTATGTTCAGGGTTTCTTAGGGGGGGGACCTGTAAGCCGTGAGGAGACGTCCTACGCGTGGTAAAGAGTCGGTGTACTCGCCCTGGGGTATGCTCAAGCTTGGGCTAATGGTGTGGGATCCCTGGGTTTTGGGTTTTGTGTTAGTGTGTGGAATTGTAATATTGTTGATTATTTGTTGTATTTGTCATAAGGTACCCCTACCGTGTTATTGTCTGTAATTGTTGTATGAGTGAACTGAGTGATTGAGACGCGGCATAGCTGCGGAGCGAGTGCGGAGTTCCGATCCGTGGTTCCGTGTTCTCCGTGAGGAGAGCGGCCGGAGACGAACGAAGCGTATGACAGACTGTACAGAAGCATTGTGTGAATCTAATATTGAGAATATTAAGTGGCAGTGTCTTGGACATTCGGATAACGTTTGTGATCCTATTTTTGTCTTAAAGTGCTTTGCTTGTAATACGGAGGTTTGGGTAGATCAGGAGGACGATTTTTGGTGTCCACAGTGTGGTAGCTGGACTGAGTGGGAAAAGATCGAGCGGGTGGGAGAGTTGAAACAAGTAATCTGTGGAGACATAGCCTACCCCTGGAGATAAAGGTAGCGGCAGCGGGGGGGTAACACCTAAGTGACACACGGAGATCAGGATCGCCTCTGAACTAAGGGGGTAAGGGAACATAAAATGGGCAATAATCAAGGAAGTGAGATACTGAAAAGGAGTCCCCTAGGGTGTATTTTAGCACACTGGAAGGAGATCGGGGGCTCACCAGGTGGCAGCGTGAACAAGAAAACCTTAATTAAATATTGTAATCAGTGGTGGCCCCTTTACAAATTAGATGATCAAGAGAAATGGCCCCTTAATGGGACTCTTAATTACAATACTATACTACAATTAATGCTGTTCCTTAGAAGGGAAGGAAAGTGGGATGAAGTCATATATGCGGATATGTTTTTCACCCTTTGGAACCACCCAGAGTACCAACGGGACTGCGGGCTATTACCTCCACAAGACCCGATGGTACTAGCCTTAGAGAAAGAAAGAAGAAATGAAAGGTAATATAAAAAGATGTTGTTCAGCCTGTAGCATAGGGCAGAGATGCATAAAGCCTGAAAAGATTCAGGATCCTAAAGAAGACGATTTTCTTGACAATTACTTACCACCGGTTAGGGGAATAGAAGACCGTTGGGAGGGGGTAAAGGTTCCTCAAGAAGATAGGGAAACTGAAGCTGATTCCAAAACTGAATCCAAAACCCCACCTGACAGCCCTGTATCGTCCCGTACTCGGAAAAGGACAGAGCAAGCATTGATTCAGGCACCCTTAAGGGAAGCCGTGGGTCCGGACGGACTACCTGTAATGATAAAAGTCCCTTTTTCCTCATTTGATTTAGAAACCTGGAAAAGCGTGGCAAAGAACTATCGGAATGATCCCGTAGGGGTTACTAGACATTTTCAGTTTCTGGTAAAGCAGCATAACCCTGACTGGAGTGATATCCAGTTATTATTAGATCACCTAACAGAAACTGAGAAACAACTGGTTTTAAAAACTGCTCACAATATAGCCACGGACCAACTGAAAGATTCAGGAAGGGACATTAAAGAACACTTCCCTTTGCAGAACCCTCACTGGAACCCAAACAGGACCACTCACTCAGAGGCGCTAGAAACTTACAGAGATTGGATTATAACAGGGATGGAGAGGGCTATCCCGAAAGCCATTAACTGGTCAATGCTGTATGCTGTAAGACAAGGGCCGAAGGAGAGTCCCTCAGAGTTTCTGGATAAATTACGAGATGCAATGAGACGCTACACCCCCTTGGACCCGGGATCAGAGATAGGAATCCAGCAGTTAGTGTCTCTCTTTTTAGGGCAGTCTGCCAATGATATCCGGAGGAAGCTGCAAAAACTGAGAACAACCGACAGCAGGAATCTAGAGACTCTGTTAGATGAGGCATGGAGAGTGTTTAACAACCGGGAGGAGGAGGATAAGAAAAGGGACAGACGGGCACTGGTGGTAGCAATACATGGGAGGGGGGAAACGAAAGCAGGGAATTTTAGGAAACCATTGGAAAGAGATCAATGTGCATGGTGTAAGCAGAGAGGGCACTGGAAGAATGAGTGCCCAAAAAGACGAAAAGAAAAAAAATTCAAGCCCATTATAAAGATGATTGACGGGGACCGGGGGAATCTACCCTAGCGGATCCACTGGTTACCCTAAGGCTAGGGAAAAAGCAACAAGAAATAGAATTTTTGGTGGATACAGGAGCAACGTATTCGGTTTTAAATCAAGCTCTGACCCCTATTGATACTGATTTTATAACAGTAACAGGAGCCACTGGCTGGAGTGAAAAGGCATATTTTCTCAAACCTCTTAAGTTCAAATTGGGAAAACAATTGGGGATACACAAATTTTTATATCTGCCAAATTCACCGAAACCCCTGTTAGGGCGAGATTTATTAGAGCAATTGGGAGCAGAAATTAAATTCAAAAAAGGGAAAATGGAACTCCGGATAAGGGAAGATCAACTAATTGAAATACTAAGTTTGGCCCTAATAGGAACTCCCATTTCTACAGGAGTGCCTGAGGAGATTAAAGCCCAAATTTATCCGGGGGTATGGGCCTCGGGAGTGCCGGGGAGAGCAAAAAATGCTTCCCCAATAGTGATAAAGCCTCAACAAGGAGCACGACCGGTGAGAGTTAAATAGTATCCCCTTAGAATAGAGGACAGGGAGGGGATCCGACCAACTATAGATCGGTTTATTGAGTATGGGCTGCTGAAAGAATGTGAATCAGAGTATAACACTCCAATATTACCTGTTAAGAAGCCGGATGGTAGCTATCGCATAGTGCAGGACCTCAGAGCTATCAACAGACTTGTTGAGGATTTGCATCCGGTAGTGGCAAATCCATACATTCTTCTAACTAAACTGGTACCTGAATTGGCATGGTTTACCGTTTTGGACCTAAAGGATGCCTTTTTCTTCATGCCTTTGAGCCCAGAGAGCCAGCTTTTATTTGCATTCAAATGGGAAAACCCAGAATCTGGGAGGAAAACACAGCTTACATGGACTGTGCTACCGCAGGGCTTCAAAAATAGCCCGACACTTCTTGGAAATCAGCTAGCTAAAGACTTGGAACAGTGGAAACGCCCGCTTGGGTCAGGAGTGGTTTTGCAGTATGTGGACGATATATTACTCGCCACTGACACCAGAGAAACATGCATAAAATGGACTGTGAGCCTGTTAAATTTTCTTGGACTTAATGGCTATAAAGTTTCTTCACAGAAAGCACAGATAGCCCAGCAGCAAGTGACCTATCTGGGATATGAAATAACCGCAGGCCAACGGACACTGGGGAAGGAGAGGAAGGAGGCCATCTGCCAGACACCTCGACCACAGACGCCTAAGGAACTTCGAACCTTCCTAGGCATGACAGGATGGTGTCGTCTCTGGATATATAACTACGGACTTTTGGTAAAGCCTTTATACGAGTTATTAAAATCTGACTCAAAGAATATTATGTGAAATAGAGAGGCAGACAAAGCCTTCCATCAATTAAAAAAGAGGTTAATGGAAGCACCTGCCCTGGGATTACCTGACACTACTAAACCTTTCTGGTTGTTTTCCTATGAAAAGCAAGGAATGGCCTTAGGAGTCCTAGCTCAGAATCTGGGACCCTATCGAAGGGCGGTGGCATACTTCTCCAAACAGCTTGACGAAGTAAGTAAAGGGTGGCCCAGCTGTCTCCGAGCGGTGGCAGCAGTGGTAATAAACATCCAAGAGGCCCGTAAGTTCACCCTAGGCCAGAAAATCACAGTTATGGTATCACATACCATCTCAGCAGTACTGGAAGTAAAAGGGGGGCATTGGCTTTCGCCTCAGAGGTTTCTTAAGTACCAGGCTATCCTGATAGAGCAAGATGATGTAGAAATAACAGTAACTAATATTGTCAACCCAGCCTCTTTCCTCAGCGGAACCGAAGGAGAATCAGTGACCCATGACTGCTTGGAAACAATCGAGGCGGTGTACTCCAGCCGACCAGACCTGAAAGAAGAACCATTAGAGGATGCAGAGGATTCCTGGTTCACCGACGGGAGCAGCTTCATTCAACAGGGGATACGCAAAGCTGGCTATGCGGTAACCACCACAGAGAAGGTAATAGAATCCAAGGCCCTGGCCCCAAATACATCAGCTCAAAAGGCTGAGATTATAGCACTAACCCGAGCCCTGGAATTGGCCAAAGGGAAACGGATAAATATCTGGACAGACTCTAAATATGCTTTTGGGGTGGTGCATGCTCACGGGGCGGTCTGGAGAGAAAGAGGACTCTTATCTACACAAGGGAAACACATAAAACATGCTGAAGAAATTCTCAAACTCTTGGATGCAGTATTACTGCCTACCAAAGTGGTTATCATGCACTGCAAGGCTCACCAAAAAGGGAACACCGCTGTGGAACTGGGTAACGCACTGGCAGACCGAGAAGCCAAAAGGGCAGCAGAAATGGGTAATGCAGAAATACAATCCTTGGTCCCAGATGGTAAGATACAAATTGACGACGAACCTAAATATTCTAGGGATGATCACAAATTGATCAAAGAATTAATGGGAAAATTGAAGGGAAATGGGCCAAAACCCCACAGGGAAAAATAATAGTGCCTTTTTCGTTATTATGGGCAGTGGTCATGGCAGAACATAGAAAATCCCATTGGGGAACAGAGGCACTTTACAGATACCTGAGTAGGCTAATATGTGCTCGAAATCTATATGCCACTGTCAAACAAGTCACTCAGCAGTGTGAGGTATGTTTACAGAACAACCCTAGGACAGGCCCCAGAGTCCAATTTGGCCAGATAGGGAAGGGAAACTATCCGGGACAACAATGGCAAATTGATTTTTCAGAACTTCCAAGAAAAGGGGGGTTTCGATACCTATTGGTGTTAACTGATACCTTTTCAGGATGGCCAGAGGCATTTCCCTGTCGAACCAACAAAACAAGAGAAGTGGTCAAAGCATTATTGCATGAAATTATACCAAGGTTCGGGGTTCCCGCAGTAATTTCCTCGGACCGAGGATCTCATTTCACTGCAAGGGTTGCTTCGAAAGTAAGCAGATTATTGGGTATAGACTGGCAACTTCACACCCCATACAACCCACGATCGAGTGGTCAAGTAGAAAAGATGAATCACTTGATCAAAATGCAAATTGTGAAGCTAGGCCAGGAAGCTAACTTGGCCTGGCCTCAATCACTACCATTAGCCCTTCTCAGGATAAGAACAAAACCCAGAACCAAAGAAGGTTTGAGCCCCTTTGAAATACTCTATGGGAGACCATATAGTGTACAAGACGGAATATCCACAGAGCTGGGGAATGAAATACTAACAGATTACCTGATAAATTTACAAAAGCAGCTCCGAGAGGTAGAAAAACTGGTTCTGGGAACAAGAGCTCGTGGGCTGGATGGACCAGTACACGAGATCGAACCTGGGGATTATGTATATGTTAAGTCTTTTACAGATTCACCACTGAAGCCAAAGTGGGAAGGTCCCTTCCAGGTACTGCTGACCACTCACACGGCCATAAAGATCAAGGAACAAGCCGCTTGGATCCATTGGACTCGCGTCAAGAGGGCTCCAGAACCCCAATGGACATCAACACAGACTGAACCCCTGAAGCTTCGCCTCCAACGAAAAGATGGACATTAGTAACATTGATAATCGTCAACATGCCGGGACTTTGTATTTCGGGGGGAGGGACATGGGATGTGAATACGTATATACGAAGTCTGGAAACATTGGTAAATGCTACTAATCTGTCAGATTGTTGGGTATGTACTACCCTACCCAAAGGAGAAATGAAATTACCTCTATATGGGGTGGCAGCAAGCAATTGGAACAATGCCAACGGAACCTGGCCTAAATTTTGGGCAAAAGGGGGAGATGAGTCGAATGGGTATTGTGAGTATGATGATAATATTTACCCCTTAGGACCCAGATTTGATTTACAAGTGTTGAAAGAAAAGCTTGTTGTGTTAATTAGCAGTAACAATTGTACCTGGGAACCTCGTGGTTACCTTACTTGGCTTGGCTTAAACAACTGTTTATCTTTCTAGTAGCAATACTTGTGTTAGGAATTTTAGTGTGTGCATTAACTAGATGTCTTATGTGTTGTACCGGGGGGGCCAAAGATGAATACATTCAATGGAAGAAGCATCAGCTCCGTGAACGAGTGGAATCTGGGAAGTATTTTAGAAATCAGATGGAGAGGGGGAATGTGTTATAGGTGATTGTAAAAGAATTTACAAAGTTGAAAGAAAAGGGGGGACTTGATTCAGAAAACGAACGGTTACAGGTTGTTAGTGCGGATGTATTACAGTCTGGGAAAGAACAAAAGCTCGGGGCCCCAGCATTCCAAGATAAAGAAATGGCCTTGTGTATAAGATAGCGGGAGCAGCTGCATGCTAAGGAGGTGCTGAGGAGGAACCTAACTGTCTGGGAAAGGTGTCCATCTGGTCAGGACAGGGGAGGAGATTTTTGATAATGAGTTCTTAGAAATAATTAGAATAGTAACGCCTTTAATTATAATAACCTGCCCACCTTAATGAATATGTATGCTTTTCACCATAAATGGACGCTTGCTTCACAAACCAGTGTGCAAGTTTGGTGGAGAAATCCCCCTTGCACCCAGCGCTGCAATAAACATACCTGCTTTATAACTCTCTGCGAGTTGTAAGGTTTGTTTCCGCGCGTCACATGCTATACAATGATGTACCTAAAGTACAGATTGGAATGGACATTAATGTCCTTAGGAAAATGCTTTCCCACCCAGACATTAAATCACTGCTAGAGAAAGTGAAAGAAACTTCTAAACGAACATTATGGCAAGTCCAGCACGATACTCTGGAAATAAGGAACATCATTACAACCATCGAGAAAACCGGGGAACACCATTGGTGGGACATTTTTCTAAATACCTCATTAAAATCTCCAACTGCAGCACAGTTTTTCAACTTCCTAGTGCATCCTGTACTGGTGCTGATCTTTGTAGCCCTACTGTTGACTACTCTCAACCTTTGGATGTGGTGGAAAATACGGACTGTTGCTCAACAAGTACATGTATTATGGACTGTAAACAAGCAAAAGAATTTGCTATAGCTTGAAGAAAAGGGGGGATTGAATTAAGGAATAGGGCTGAGTATGGCTTGAAGGTTTGCTTGACACAACTAAGCCATTCTTAGCATAAACAATGAGTTAGCAAATACTGTGAGTCTTTGTTTTTCTACCTTGGCTAAATGCAAACAGGGGCCTAAGCACATATGCAACTAGCCATTGTATAGGTCAGCACCTTGTTATCTTTCAAGAGGAACTTATCTCTGAGTACAGGATGTGTCAAGACCTCCAAAGCATGACCAGCCTAAACCAGCCTTGCAGCTTTGTCAGCAAGAATAGAGAAGTAGATGACTGCAGTTCACCAAAAGGACACAGTGATGAAAAGGAACGGATGAAGTAAACGACCACCAGAGGTCTTTGAAGACCACCAAGAGACTGAAATACGCATGCGGGAGTGGGTGGCAAAGTATGATAGAGTTCTTGGAAGAATAATGAATATGTATGTTTAACTTGTATATAAGCTGTGTAACTAATCGCTTTCGGCGTGCACATTTGGAGGAGCGATCCCCTGTGCGTCCAACACTGCAATAAAGAATACCTGCTTAATAGTCATCCCGACTATTGAGTCCTGATTTGGGCTTTTCACGGCATCAAAACCCAAGGGACAATGTTTAATGAAGTGGCTTGCCTGAGATACAGGTATCATTATAGGGAAATAAGGAACATGAAGTGTGTTTTGGTTTTTATTTAAGTTGTATAAAGGCATTCATGAGGTGAGGGTGGATGGATGCTGGGGAACGAGTACAAAGCATGCTTCTAAGCTGCTCTACTTGGCACACAGGAGCCTTATGAGCAGATACTAGGTAGATAAAGCTATTACATTAAAATTTCAAGGCAGCTCAGTCACCATCTGGTGCCAAATAGGCGCATGTGTTTGTTAGTAAGTCGGGGACAGGGCCAAGAGAAGAGGCTCGCACAGGCGGCCCACAGCTGGGATGAGCCTCTCCCGAGCCCAGGCCCGAGCGAGCGGGGAGGCGGCCCCAGGGAACTATCTTGTGCCAGCCCCGCCGAGGTGCCGCGGAGGACGAGGACGACCGCAGTAGCGCTTCTGCCCCCGCCTCCCCCGTGAGCCAGTCCTGCCGTGACGCCGCGGCTAGCCGCACAGGCGCAGCAGCTCCCAGCGCCTGTAGTATCCGGCCGGCGCCTTTTTTCTCTTCCCCCCTCCTCCCTCTCCTCGTCCTTCCTTCCTTCCTTCCTTCCTTCCTTCCTTCCTTCCTTCCTTCCTTCCTTCCTTCCTTCCTTCCTTCCTTCCTTCCTCCCGCCCTCCCGGAGCTGCTGCTGCTGCGCGCGCTCTCCCTGCCCCCTGTGCGCCCGACCGGCAGCGCCTCCGATCTCCCTGGCTGCCCCATGAAGCCATGGCAGCGGCCAACTTTGGCAAGATCCAGATAGGGATCTACGTGGAGATCAAGCGCAGCGATGGTCAGTGGGGCAGAGGCGGCGGGAGGGGCGGGGCCGGCCCGGTGGAGCGGCCGCAGTCCCTGGCCGGGCGCCGCCGCCTCCCCGGTGCGCGGCGCGGGGGGGCGGGGAGGGGACTTCACGCGAGGCCCATTGTGTGCGCGGGGCCTATTGTGTGCGCGGGGCCGGGGAGTGGCCGGGCCTGGCGCGCACTGCGGTTGTCAGGGGAGCGCTCGGGCTTGGCAGCGGAGGGCGGTTGCGTGCGGCGACGGTGGCCGCCGCTGGGGACGGGGAGGCTGCAGCAGGGCGGGGAGGAGCGACGGCGGGGTGGAGGGCTGTAGTGGGGAGAGAAGGACGAGGTGGGTGCGAGGGGGATAAAGCAGGGATGGGTTCATGGGGGAGGGGAAAACGGGAGAAGTGTGGGGTAAGCAATGAGACGTGCGGGGTGGCTGGGGATGGGATTGATGAGGTGATTTGTTGAGGGAGAGGGGCATGGGTGGGGAGGAAAACCTGTGGAGGTTTTGGCGGGGAGGTGGGAGGGCCTTAGAGGAGGGGATGAGGTGATGGAAGGAGGAAAGGCCTTCAATGCAAAGTAATAACTTCTTGTTTGCTCTGGTGTATGAGCCGTGTTCTGAAAAAATGACACAACAGTATGCTTTGACAGAAGTGCCTTTGGATACTTCCATCATTTGACAAAAAAGCTTGATGTTATTATTTCAGATGTTCCTTATGATTAAAATATAAGAAGAGTGCTTGCTATTTATGCCCATGAGTTGTTATTTCTCCACTGGGGATCCAGTGTTAGGGTACTAACTTCATATTTGTCTGGAAGGAGAGAACTGAAATGAGAAGTTTGCTGACTGAATCAATGTCAAGTCACTCATGACTTCAATTTGAGTGGGAAAATGTCATCTGTTCTCAGCCTTTGTGAGATCACAGAATCACATGGGGTTGGAAGGGACCTCTGGAGATCACCTAGTCCAACCCCCCTGCCAAAGCAGGTCCACCTAGAGCAGGTTGCACAGGAATGTGTCCAGGCGGGTTTTGAATGTCTCCAGAGAAGGAGACTCCACCACCTCCCTGGGCAGCCTATTCCAGTGCTCTGGCACCCTCAAAGTAAAGAAGTTCCTCCTCGTGTTTAGGTGGAACTTCTTATATTCAAGTTTGTGCCTGTTTCCTCCTGTCCTGTCCCTGGGTACCACTGAAAAAAGACTGGCCCCATCCTCTTGACACCCACCCTTTAAGTATTTATAGGTGTTGATCAGATCCCCCCTCAGTCTTCTCTTTTCTAGACTAAAAAGACCCAAGTCCCTCAGCCTTTCCTCATACGAGAGATGCTCCAGGCCCCTAATCATCTTTGTAGCCCTCTGTTGTACCCTCTCCAGCAGTCTATGAAGCATATGTGCAGCATCTCTGCAGCTGTACCCTCTCCAGCAGTCTATGAAGCATATATGCAGCATCTATGCAGCTGTACCCTCTCCAGCATCTATGAAGCCTACTAAACAGGGGTGGGGTTCTGCTATGATTTTTTGGAAAGTCTTTTATTTGTTTTTTTTTTTTTCTCCAGGGTTCAGGAACTTACTAAAGCTTGACTCCAGCTTTGGAGTCCTCAACACAGGAAGGACATGGACCTGTTGGAACAGGTCCAGAGGAGGGCCACGAAAATGATCAGAGGGATGGAGCACCTCTCCTATGAAGAGAGGCTGAGAGAGTTGGGGTGATTTAGTCTGAAGAAGAGGAGGCTCCGGGGAGACCTTATAGGAGCCTTACAGTACCTAAAGGGGGCCTACAGGAGGGATGGGGAAGGACTCTTTATCAGGGAATGTAGTGATAGGACGAGGGATAATGGTTTTAAATTGAAAGAGGGGAGATTTAGATTAGATATTAGGAGGAAATTCTTTACTGTGAGGGTGGTGACGCACTGGAACAGGTTGCCCAGGGAAGTTGTGGATGCCTCATCCCTGGAGGTGTTCAAGGCCAGGCTGGATGGGGCTTTGAGCAACCTGGTCGAGTGGGAGGTGTCCCTGCCCATGGCAGGGGGGTTGGAACTCGATGATCTTTAAGGTCCCTTCCAACTCTAACCATTCTATGATTCTATAAAGAATAATCAGATGTTTTTAAGGAAAGAATGACCTGGAGGTCAAAGGGACTGAAGTTAGCGTGGTTTTGTCATGAGGCAGGAAACAAGTGGCCAACAAGCTTTATGTAGCTTGTATTCTCATGTCTCATACTGCAGTTCAACCCTACAATAAAATAATGGTCGGTGTTGGCTGGACACTTTATTAAACCTAACAACTCAATTTGTGCTTAATGGCTTGTGTGTCACGTGAAGAATCTGATAGGTCTGGCAGTTATTTGCATAACTCCTGCAGATCTCTTTCTGAGGTTTCAGAAAACCTCACTAGCAACTTGTAAAACTTTTTTCTGAGGCCTGTGTGACCTTCTAATAAATGTTACTGTTTGTTTTGTATGTCTTTAGGCAAAAAGGCATGAGAATGCTTGAATGCTTTGCTTCTCCCTCCCCCCCCCCCCCCCCCCGGTTCTGTTCACTTCTAATGTCAGAAGTGAGGACAGTAAGTCTTGAACATAACAATACTTATTTTCATTACTGTTAATGGTTTACATATTTTTCTGTGTCACTTACATATGTGATGCAGCACATTAAATATATTACACATCAGTAATATACTAGGGGGATGCCTTCACAGCAGTTGCTCAAGCTATAGGGTTTTGAGAATTTGTGTTAGCTTGATCCTTGTGTGAGCAACCACACTGCAGTGTCATACCAATTAATGGGTCCTGATTATTGTGAGGTTTGCTTGTTTTTCTTTGGGACTGGAGAAGATGCCCCATTATGACTCAGGCTACTGCAGTGTTCTGTCATTCTCTTCCCAGTAAACTGTAGGGGGAACTGTCCTAGGTGTGTGGAAGGGAGCATTTTGAGAAAGGTATGGTAGAACAGCCAGCACTAGATTGCATTTAGATTGTATTGCCTTTCAGAAGGTAGGTTTCCAACCTGAGCTGTGGTTGCACAGGCAATTGAGATTGATCTAGCTGCTTCTAACAAGGGGAGGTCTTGCTGCCTGTGTCTGTCAGCTGTGTTGTTCCTACAAAATCTCTCCCATCCAGTGTGGCCAATGATTTTTTTTTCTCTGTTGATTTAATACATTAATTGATGATTTGATTCACTAAACACAGTAGAAAACTTTTGAATGTGCTAGTTTTCTGCAGGATTAGTGAGTTCAAATGACTCGGAGGGGTCTGTGACCCCAACAGTATCAGTATATAGGAAATGCATGGCCAGGATGAAGTGAAGGTGAGAAGTATGATCTTCTGGTTCAGTAACAGTGAGCTACTTGGATCTGCTCTACCCAGAACTATATCCTAGGTAGAATTGGTTGTGTATCATAACAGCTACACTAAGCTGAAAGCATGATTAAAACTGTTTAAGAAACTTTTGGAGAAAGCGGTGTGTTGGTCTGGGCTTTTTTTTACATGTTGTCTTGTCTGTAGTAAGTCCTTTTTTAAAACTAAATATTGTTTTGAGAGGTAAGTATAATAATTCTTTAAACTTTCCTTATTTGCCTGTTTTTTCTGCTGAATCCAGAGAAGAATAAAGTTTCAGTTTGTTAATCAGGTCATTTGAAAAAGTATGCATTTTTTCCCATCTGTCCACCAGTTATGTTAAACACTTTTCTGAATATGGAGCTTTATTAATTCCAGATAACTCTATTTTTCTTTAAAAAAATATATATTTTTGGTGAAACATCAGTCATATTTGTTCATTACAACAAAATTGCAAAGACACGTAGAACACAATAAATGTGAGAATGTGACCATTCCATTTTGGAATGAACTTACATATTCTGTCATTTTGACAAGTTCTAATTAGGATTAAGTGTTTCATGAGAGATTTCTTATAGGACTAAATAGAAAATAGACTTTGTACAAATGAAAGGCGTTATTAGAACTCATGGCCAGAACCACACAAAAAACAGTGTTTGGATAAAACCCAACATTATCAAGGACTGATGCTGCAGAGCTGCTTGCTGTGTATCTGTTTTTTCTCAATGGGTAAACATTGGTATAAATGTCTAGAGTTGCAGATAATTCCAGTTATAATTGGAATAACTAGTTATGTTCATGTAATATAAGAGCGTATTAAGTCAGCTAGTTTAGGTTTTTATCATCATTTCTGATACTGAAATTTACTACTTATTTCAGTATAGTTTATTTATGTTGCTTGAGGTATGCCTTGGTAATCTATCTTGGAAATGGGAAATAACTTGTTCATTTTAGATTGTGAATTGCTAAGAATGGACTGCATTTCTGGTCTTAAAAAATGTACCTTATCACACAGAAGCTTAGGGAAGTAGAGAGGCGGCCAGAAGGTACCTGTGAGACCTGCTGTAATGGTGTTTCCTCCTGTCAAGAAGATGCTCCTTGTTGAGGTCTAAATATGGGCATTTGTCTCTTGATTAATTCCCTTTACTCAAAGAATAATGGCCCACTGCTTTACATGTGAATTTACACCTGTATCTCCACTTCTTGTGCATTATCCAGTTAATGATGACAAAGACCTATATAACTACTTGGAGAAAGACTCTCTCACTTTTTTTTTCCCATAAATTCAGTCTTTTGGTGAAATAGGATAAATCTCTTATGCCCTGCAGCCCTTTAGTAGGCTGATTAGTGTTTTTCCTTTACTTTTTCAGCCCTTAGGCTGTTCTTATTCTCTCTGTCTTTGCAGTTCTGAAATACTACCTAGAAGGACAGAAATTAATTATATATTTGCTTATTTGGAAAGTGTGGGGGGGGATGCAGTTCTGGTCTCACTGTGTCAGAAATAATGTTACAGGCATGAGGAGAAGGGATGTTCTTGTAATTGGAAGAGTGACTGAAGATTTGACAGAACTTCCAGGAAGGGAAAAATGGTGAATTTTTAGGGATTAATGATCAAATAGTGTAAAAAAGAAAGATTGTGCCTTTTTTTTTCATACAAGAACAGGAGAGCTGTCAGTGTTTGAAAGAGAAAACTTAAAACTGATAAAGGAGAATAAACTACATACAGTTATCACATGGAGCTTGTTACCAGAGGAAATAGAGGCTAGAAGCATAGCAGAATTTTAAGAAGGATGTTGATGTGGATGGTAGGAATATCCAGTTTTATGTGGCATATGAGGAAATCACAGACTCGCTGATTGTGCAGTAAGCGAATCTACTTTATTGCTACACAGAGAAACTTATATACACTGGAACACAAAGCCCACTCCCCTAGTAATGCCCAATCATGGGCTTACAAATAATTTTTACATTCTACTGATCTTATCACAGTAACAGGTACTCTGCTACCAAGACAAGTTTCAGTTCTCAGTCTTTGTTCTGTTTTTTGTCAGGATGTGCTTCAGGATGTGAAACTCGTGTTTCTCGTTCCTCCCCTGCTCTCAAGGTCACTTAATGTTTTACTGGCACACACTGTTGCTCCAGATGCTGCGCGTAGTGCACTTACATCTTAGCTGTGTGAGTGAACTTTAACTGAACCTACATCTCCCCCTCCTTTATTAGTTAAAATAGAAGTCAAAGCGAGGGTCATCATAACCTGGCGCTGAACACCACACATCTGGTTAATAACTGAACCCAGGAACCCAAAAAGAAAGAGAATTAAGCAAAAGAGCAAAGCACCCACTCCAATGAAAACCCACATTCGCAGATTTAAACCGCTAAACCAATTTTTAGGATTTATCCAGGACAAATAATTTTATAACGAATCAAAAATACCTTTTTCTGTCAACTTATGTAAATGACGAATCTGATCTGTCAGCTGCTCATGTAAAGAATGAATATTGTTGTGTAATGATAAATCAAATGCACCATGTGTTTTTTCACCTGTTCCCACTCATGTTCTGTACTGTTCCATTGCAGAGATGTTACACAAAGGGAGTTATAAATGACTACCTAAGAAAGCGCTTAACCCTCTTTTTGTTATTTTCAACTTCATCCTTAAGAAGTCTAGCTAAATGTCCTATACCATCTTGCCCTTCCCATTCACGTGTAAGATTAACAGGTATCCATACTTCTGGTCGTCTTCTAAAGGGGATAATAGTTGTATCATTTCCTAATGCTAAATCAACATGTGTAATACAATTCTTAAAGAGAAGGACTGTGCTTCTAATGAATACAAACTATCATTAAAGGTTACATTAAGATTACGAGCCAATGTGAATACATATGGGTGAGTAGTACACACAGTTATGTTAGCACAATGCAAAACCGTTAGATTAGCTAAGGTAGTATTTTTCTGCATATACAACTGATATACAGTTCATGTTAGACCTGGCAAAACTAATCTCCATCGATCTGTTTTAACGCTAGAATGATTGTTATTATGAACATATTGAATCAAAGGTCCTGCCATTCCTCCATCATGCCAAATGAGGCTTGCATTATCCTCACTAAAAGATAATGCCAAATAATCATATTTTTGATTCCAAAAGGTGCCATGCGGACCCCAGTCAATAACAAACCCAAATGACAAATTTTGTCTTTGAGGGTACAGCCTCGGACACGGTCTCCAAGCCAATTGTTGTAAATCTTGCAATTTTTGCAGATTGCATGCTGGAAAATAGGACGAATATGGGATAATACCCTCCTCGTCAGTATTGCTTGGACTTGGCAGAGTGACCACAGTGTAATTAGTTTTTCCATTTAGTTTTGATCCAATAAGATGTAACTGAGTAGCAGAGTGACCACAGTGTAATTAGTTTTTCCATTTAGTTTTGATCCAATAAGATGTAACTGAGTAGTAAAATTTATACAAGGGGATTGATTCTCGTGCCCAGCAACACTGGCCCATGTGACACACATTGGTGGTAAGTCACTATAAAATGTCTGGTTAGTCTCAAAGGAACTGTTGAGGTCATTGTAAGATGGTGGTAACCAAATTCTTCCCATCCATCTCGTGTCATTATTACTTAAAGGTGGCACTAGATCCCACCATGTGAGAGGCCTAAATGCAGGTGGGTCTAAAACATGTGCCCAATAGACATAAGCTCTAATTACTGAGCTACACAACATACATATGATAATGCGAGACACATGCAACATGATAAAACCTGAGGAAGATTAGAATCTTCCTTTTTATCTTCGCCTTGAAAGATGTCTTCAACAGATTCTGTGTCTTTCTGTATAGTGTTGGCAGGCTTGATATTTCTCACAGATAACCAATATGGTCCTGTGGATAAAGAAACACAACCATAACCACGTCCCCATGACAACAAGGGTACTGGACCCATCCATTGTCCTGATTTTAGGTCTTTATAAAATACAGTAGGCTTCACATTTGTCTGATCCGGCAAACCATATCGCCGTCGATAATTGTCAGCACGCGCAAGATTCAAAAAATTTAGAACATAAGTGGCTTTATCTAATTGTTCCTGAAGTGTGGTACCCAGGGGATTCCCCCTTTTTTGTTTATGAAGCATATTTTTCAGAGTAAGATGAGAACGCTCTATAATTGCTTGACCAGCTGGAGAATGGGGAATACCTGTAACATGCAAGATCCCCCATTCAGCTAAAAAGGTTTTTGTCTGTCTAGCGACATAGTCTGGCCCGTTATCAGTCTTAATTTTCTGTGGAATCCCTAAAACAGCAATTGCACGAAGCCAATGGCGACAGACATCTTTAGCCTTTTCGCCCCTGTGTGCAGAAGCAACGATAAACCCAGAAAAGGTGTCAACAGTAACATGTACAAAGCGAAAAACTCCAAACGCAGAAATATGAGTAACATCGGTTTGCCATAGTTCATTGGGCTGCAATCCACGAGGATTGGATCCAGTCTGTGTAGGAAGCGGCAGGAGACGCTGGCAATCTGACAGGCAGAGACAATTTCTCGTGCCTGCTGCAGTGTGAGCTGGAAATCCTTGGAGAGTGCCTTGGCGTTCTGATGATAAAATTCATGGGAGAGTTGAGCCTGTTGAAATTTCTTAGGTACTGCAACAGTCATAGTAAAAGAATCGGCAACAGCATTACCTTTAACCATAGGCCCAGGCAATGTAGTGTGAGAGCTTAAATGAGACACAAAATAAAAGTGAGCTCTCCGTGAAATCAGTATATACAGTCTGGAGAGGAGATCAAACAAGTCCTGATTTGCAACTTCCTTTAAAAAGGATTTTTCTAATCTTCGTATAATACCGAAGACATAGGCAGAGTCAGTGACAACATTAAGGGGTTCAGCAGGAAATAAACTGAATGCATGGATAGCAGCTGCAAGCTCAACCAATTGAGGAGAACCTGACTGAAAAACAACAGAGTGTTGCCACCCACGTGTGGCGTCTTGCCAGACAACAGCAGCCTTGCCCATTCTTCCAGAGCCATCAATGAATGCCGTTCGGGCATTAGGGATTGGTGAAGATTGCTGTAAAAAAAGAGGCTGTAGAGGAACATCTTTTAGGGAGTTAAGCAGACGGTGCTTCGGCAGAGTATAAAGTATTTTGCCAAGGTAGTCCGCAAAGGCCGCCTGTAAAGATAAACTCTCACAAAGCATTACCGTAAAATCTTCCTTCGTGATGTACATATGAATGAAATCCGGATCAGTTCCTCGAAGTTGCTGGCATTGCAGTCGACCTGTAGAAATGAATCTCACAAACATCTCAAGCAAAGTAGTTACAGTTTTTGAAAATGAATGAGGAAGGAAAATCCATTCTAGTACAACTAGCTGTTGTTCCTTTTCATCCCATTGGCCAATAAGCGCATACGGCTGGAAAGAATTAGGGATTAAAAACAGACAAACAGGTAAATTTAAATCATACCTGGATGCAAAGGCTGTATTAACCCTGTCTGCCACAATCTGCAATGCTTGTGAAGCTTCCCCGGTAATCGATCCTGGGGATGACAAATCAGAATCGCCTTTCAAAAGGTCAAACAGGGGAGATAATAATTCTGTAGAAATCCCCAACAGAGGTCGTAGCCAATTAATGGTTCCCAAAAATTTTTGTAACTCATTCAATGTAGTTACTGTATTGACAATTCGTATGGTGTCGGAGTGGGAGACGGACCCGGAGTAACGATGAGTCTCAATATGAGTATGGTCGTTCTCACTTTATTCAAGTTCACACAGAGTATATAAAGACAGACAAGCAGAGCACGCGCTAGCAACAATTATACGATTGGCTTACAGTCTCTGTTCACGCGCCTAGAGCGCTCACACAATTAGTGCAGACCTCTTGTCCACGCGCAGCAGATGTTTCTCTATCTCCCGGAGGCAGTACCGCTTATCACTTACTTATCATGTAGCTACTTCTTCATACTTCTGTTTCTCAAGGACAGTTCACAGCCTCCTCCGGGCTCTCATCCCTATCAAAGACTGGGTTGCTCATTGTAATCAAGTCATGCCCTTTTTCACTCAGCCATTCCTCCACAATTCCCCCTTTTTGTTTTTGAGCAATCCAGGCTTGGTTTACTACTTTTAACATAGCTCTCTTAATACAACTAAGCACTAAACATAAGCATAGACCTATAATCACAAGAGTTATTATAATGCGCAAGCCTTCAACAAGCAAGCCTACTAACCATTGTGGCATATTCCCAAACAAGTTAGTCAGCCACCCATCTAAAAACCCATGGTTTTGATGAATTTTGTTTGCATGCTCTTTTAACCACTGCAACTGTTTATGAATTGATTTGCTGTGATCGGACAAATTCATACAGCATATGCCTTCAAAATCCTCGCAACCATGACCTTGAGCTAATAGCAAAAAGTCAATTGCCGCTCTATTCTGCAAAATTGCGTGGCGTAAGCTATTTTGATCTCCTAACAGAGTTTCTATTACCTCAGTGGTGACTTTAGCTTGTTTTTCAGCCCAAGCAGCTAACCGTCCTATCTCCTTCAAAGCTCTGCCTGCTGCTGCCCCAGGTACAAACATGGATAAAAACACTCTCTCAGTGGGATTGAGTAAGGTAACTTCATCATTGCAATTTGGTGGGAGACCCGTGACCGCCCGTTTTGTACGTGTGGCATTTTCTCCCTTGGTCACATTTTTCCACCAGTTTTGATTTGGGGCTAACAACGTTAGTTTGCCAAGATAACATGGACCACCTATCGCATTTTTCGGAATTCCCTGCCATGCCCTGTCACCACATATCAAAAACACGTCTGGCGGCAAGGCTTTTGGGGTGCCATTGTTCCAAATTTGCTGTCCCCCTTTTGTTCCAACCCCAAGGGCTCCCAGTCCTTGTTTTGATGTGTCATTTGTGCCACAAAATGCACCTTTATATCTATAGTCATAGTAGTTTGCTTTCGGAGTGACATTTGTCCACCCTATCCAATTAAATGATCGATAATAATTTATGCCAGTAAAGGCAGGTCCTCCAAAAAATATGCAGGTTTGAGTCCAGTTCTGGGAGACATTTCCAATTCTCATTGATCCTAACAATTCTAACTCTTGAGGGTCCCAAGGCAGCGTAACATTCAGGCTATTAAGGAGCGTGGCACTACAGTTACTAACACACTGAGAATTAATACAGTTCTGCTTACTATACTTGCTAAAGTCTTCTACCTTAAAACCAGGCACTCCTATCAAACATGTCAGAAAAGGCTCTGTAGCAGAGGCAAGCGATAGACAAAAGGCTTGTTGTCCTGTCTTATTCGCCCAGGTGACCCACATGTTTTCCCTAGGTTCAATCTTGCGGAGGGTCATTACCGCCGGGATCAATATCCCCAGGGTCAGGATCTTGAACATCTTGGTTGTCAGGCGGATCATGTCGAGTCAGAGCAGGTTTTACAGCTCGACTAGGCACCTACACTGGACCGCAATCTGTGGAGACACACGTATAACCTCGACCATTAAATATACCAGGAACAGGTCCCATCCAAATTCCAGAGACTGGATCTTTATACATCACTTTGAGTTGCGGGAGTATTGTTGTACTATTGAACTTAAGGTTTTGATGGTGAATCATCACTGGCGGTTCCTCTCGATCACCCATGAGACAGAGAAAGTTCAACGTAAAGAGCACACGATGTAGCCTTTGCTGGGCATCTGTCTCTACTCCCTTTTGTTTACCTAGATAGTCCTTCAATACTTGATGAGTGCGTTCCACTAATCCTTGTCCCGTAGGCGAATGTGGGATCCCTGTCGTGTGATCGACTCCCCATCTTAGCAAGAACTTTCTAACCTTTTGACTAACATAAGCAGGCCCATTATCAGTTTTAATGCATTCAGGCACTCCTAATACAGCAAAGCAAGCAAGCAAGCGTTTACATACATGATGTGCCTTTTCTCCGGGCAATGCGGTTGCCCAGATCATTTTTGAAAATGTATCAATGGTCACATGTACATACTTCAAGCGACCAAACTCTGGGATATGTGTGACATCCATCTGCCACAACTCTAACGCTTTTAATCCTTTTGGGTTCACTCCTAACCCTATTCCTGGGCCATGGCTCCCACATTTCGGGCAGGCTTGGATAATGCCTCGAGCCTCATTTTCTGTTAAATTAAATTGTCTTTTTAGCCCTTTTGCATTTTGGTGAAAATTCTCATGACTCTGCCTAGCTTGTTGAAATTTATCCATAGGAGGCACATGACACACTGAGCTAACCAGGCTGTCAGCAAGTTGATTGTCCTGGCCTAATCCAAGGTCTAGCTAATGACTACGAATATGGATAACACAACAGGCAGCTGTTCTTTGGTCAAGTACAGATCGCAACCGAATAAATAAACTCCCCAGCCTAGGATTAGCTGTCTCTCTAAGTAGAGCGTCTTCCAGGCATGGCACTATTCCAGCCACATATAATGAGTCTGTTACTACATTCAAGGGAGTGCTTAGCCAATTGTTCAAGGCCCATACTACTGCAGTTAGTTCCAATGTTTGAAGGGAATCTCGAGGTTGTCCCTCTATGATATGCTGACACCATTGACCCTTTTCCTGCCAAACACAGGCTGCACGCCGCAAGCGTTTGCCTGCATCTGTATACACAGTGATACCATCTGACAATGGGTCTTTCTGTACCTTGGGTCTTTCTAGCCACTGATTTCTTTTTAGAACTTGCCACAGTTTCCCTTGTGGCTGTTGTGAATGCACTCTCCCACTGTAGCCTAACAAGGCTTCTTGCATGGCAGCGTCATTGCGCAGCCACCATTCTAAATCTACAGCGTTAACAGGTATGCTAATATCCTCTGGTTCTTTACCATTGATTTCTATGATTCGTGATCTTCCTTTTCGTATCAATTCACCTACTGCTTCAGTTCGCGTTTGAATGCTCGTTTTTGGTTGTACACTTAAGAATACCCATTCTAAGACATTGAACACATTCTCTTTTGTTACCTTCCCTTCGCATTTGTCAGTGGCATCACCAAAGAAGGAAAAGAGAGTAGCAAGTTCCCCCTTTTTGTTTTGCCACTGACAAATGACTGCGTATGGTGAATCTTTCCCATTACATATTATCAGAGACACTGGCAACATTAAAATGCGTCGAGATGACCACGTCGATTGCAGTTTTTGTGCAATTTGTTGTAGTGCTGCTTGCTGCGTCACCGTCAGAGTAACGCCGTCGGCTGGATGATTGCTTCTCAATAATTCTGTTAAGGGTGCAATGTCAGTATTGGAGATGCCAACACAGTTCCGCACCCATTGAATGTCTCCAAGCAGGGTTTGGACATCAGTCAGTGTGCGCAATTGAGTTGCAAGCTCGGTTTTTTTGTGGTTGAATCTTGGAGTCTATGATGGACCGTGGTGCTTTGTTTTTGAGCTTCAGCCCTTTCTACTCTCAATAACATTTCTTCAACGCCTGCTCCTTTTGGTAGACTGGCTAGAATTTGCTTGGTGGTCTTATTGGCATTGTCAAAAGCCAATACTTTGAACATCTGTTGTTTACCGCTGTCATCTAAATCAGGGTGATTCATGATTGCTTCCCACAGTCGGTCAACAAAGTTACTATATTTTTCTGTAGTTCCTTGCATCATGGTACCAAATGACGGAATAGTAGATCCTGGGAGGCCGAGAAATGCCTCTAGGGCAAGTTGCGCCGATCGCTGTAATAGGTTTGCTGGAAACGTCAATTGTACTTCCAAGTCACTAAATTTTCCGTGCCCTGTGAACATCTCTGCCGTGACTCCACGGAGGGGGTCTCCCTCCCCTTGTCTTTGAGATGCTTCATTCATAGCTCGTTGTTGCCAGGAGGATTCCCACAATAAATATTGTGTTGGTGTAAGCAACAGTCTCATTAGGTTACGACAATCATATGGACACATCAGATCAGCAGAAAAAATCCAGCTGACAATTTGTCGGGTAGCCTCAGATTTTACTCCATAAGTTGAGATGGTGGTGCGAGCTTGTAAAATTTTCCAATCATGTGGCTCCCATTTGCCAGTATTGTTTACATGTACAACGGGACACGCGAGAGGTGGAGTTCCGCCCAAACTAGCGGCTGCTCCCCACTGTCCTTCTAGTATAGCGTCTCTAATAATGCCATTCCAGCGTGCAGTTCTCGGAGGTGTTGAGGGATTCACTAGCCATGGAGGCATGTTATCATCCTTCCTCGCCACACGTAAATCTAACTCGTCGAGCCGCCTTAAAACTGTCTGTAGCACTTTGTCTGTGGACAGTTTACGACTCTTGTCCGGGGGTGGAGTTGGCGGACCAGACGAATCACTGGAGGGGGGTAGCGGTGGATACAAGAGAGGCGGAGTTGCTGGAGGCGGTGCTGTGGGCGGAGGGCAACACGCTGCTCCTCCCAAATCGATGAGATCAGTAGACGTTTCAGGCCCCTCCCCTATCGGAGTTTTCTGGGGAGACGCTTCCGCATTTGCATTACTTTTCTGTTCTGGTTTCGCATCGGTCACTTCTGCTTTTCCCGAGTTTTGCAAGGGGTTCAGCGGCAAGTGTTTACTTTTCTCAGGAGGGTCAGAGTCCTCATTAGCTCGAATTTCAGCAACAGTTTTACACACAGTCCCGGTCATTCCCTTTACCGCGGGCAGCCCAAAGAACCGCGCAATAGGTCCAGGCTTACTTTCAGGTTTTAAGGCGGCCGCTCCTGGACCTAACATTTGAGCAGCTGCACAGGCTACTTCCCGCTCTGCTTTCATCGCTTCTAAAGTCTCTAGCACAGTATGCCACAACCCACGGACGGCTTTTATCTCTTTCTCCTCTTTTTCATCCCCCTCGATTGTTTTTTGCCACATCGTCCCTCCAAAATCTCGCCATTCCGAAACAGAAAACAGCATAGGTGTGTCAGAAAAATGACCCCATCGCTGTCCTAATTTAATTAACTTGATCAACAGTTTCGCCGGTACTTCATTATCTCTCTTAGAGAGGATTCCAGCGAGTAGCATGGAACTTATCAACAGTTTCGCCGGTATTTCACTCCCTCTCTTAGAGAGGATTCCAGCGAGTAGCGTGGCCGCAGCTTCTACTTGCATCACTGCGCCTGGGAGGCGAGAGGCCACCTCGCACCGTTGTCTGCTCCCACCTTTGCGCCCGAGCAGCACTTCTCCCAGCCGTGGTTTCCCACTCCCCTCCTCTAGCTGCTTACCGCAGACTCGGAGAACTCAGTCCCGCTGAGCTATGGATCTCTGTGCATCCTCTGCTACCAGATGTCGGAGTGGGAGACGGACCCGGAGTAACGATGAGTCTCAATATGAGTATGGTTGTTCTCCCTTTATTCAAGTTCACACAGAGTATATAAAGACAGACAAGCAGAGCACGCGCTAGCAACAATTATACGATTGGCTTACAGTCTCTGTTCACGCGCCTAGAGCGCTCACACAATTAGTGCAGACCTCTTGTCCACGCGCAGCAGATGTTTCTCTATCTCCCAGAGGCAGTACCGCTTATCACTTACTTATCATGTAGCTACTTCTTCATACTTCTGTTTCTCAAGGACAGTTCACAGCCTCCTCCAGGCTTTCATCCCTATCAAAGACTGGGTTGCTCATTGTAATCAAGTCATGCCCTTTTTCACTCAGCCATTCCTCCACAGTATGGGTTGTGGAATAATGGTTTTATCTAAGATTTGCCAACCCAGATGTTTCCAAGGTGGTATAGACTGTACCTTCTCAGGTGCAATCCGAAGTCCGTAGCGTTCCATGGCCAATTTCACCTGAGCAAACGCAGATTGTAACTGAAACTCATCAGGTGCAGGAATTAAAATATCATCCATGTAATGATAAAACAGCAGGGTAGGAAATTGTGTTTTCAGGATGATAGAAACGTCCGCTCCAGTATCTACCAACCCTGAGAAGTCTTTACCATTAAGTCGACAAGTAAGAAAGGGTTGTTGGGTCGTGATCTGCTGAGTCCAATAAATCTGTGGGGCTCCTGTACTCCTGAAACCTCCAGCTCCACGGATCGGTGCCGATGCAGCAGTGTCGTCTGTTAAGGGAGACAAACTAGGGAGAGGTATTAACTGAGCAATGTGTTCACCTGCTGGTATGGTACAGGGAGGATTCGGAGTCCATACCATGATTTTAATTTCTCCCCGATATTCACTATCAATAATCCCAGGTAAAACAAACCAACCCATCTTTGTAGTGGAAGACCAGCCCAGTAACAAAGCATGTCCGTTAAAAGGCAGCGGCCCATGCAGTCCCGTGGATATCAGGTGCACAGAAGTATCATTTACGTTTGTTGTGGGGGTAGTTGCCACATCCAACCTGGCACTTCTGGGGGTGGCACGGCGGGGGATGATGCCTGCATTGCTTGTTCATTCCCCTGCTGTGGTGCTAATTGCAGCATCTGCCCTTGGGCCCTGTTGGGATTGTGTGGGGCACTGGACCGCGTGCCCCTCCTAGCATTTCCCGACCACGGAGAGGGTAAGGGATTACCATTTTTATCATATTTAGAGTGACATTGATTGCTCCAACGATATCCTTTCTGGCACCGAGGACATAATTCATTCGGAGTCTTAGCCTTTTCTCCCCTTTGTTTTGGGCAATCCTTTCTCGTGTGTCCATCCTGCCCACACGAAAAACATTTAATAGCAGCACGAGCCACGGTTAGTTGTTGAGCCAATGCCGTCGCTAACATCTCAAACCTGTGCTCTTCCGTTCCTACATGCTGACACGCTTTAATAAGTTCATTCAAAGGGGTGGCCTTGCCACGTATAGGGTCTAAAGCCCTGCGGCATTCAGTGTTAGCATTTTCCACTGCTAATTGCATTAATAAAAGTTCAGCAGCTGCTGGAAGTTCAATCTGTTGAGAAACAGCTGTTTGCAAGCGGTCTATGAATTCTATGTAAGGCTCTTGCACTCCCTGTCGGATACTAGCAAATGACAGTTCTGTACGTTTACCATCGGGAACTCGCTTTAAAGCCCGTAAGGCGAGTGTAGCTGCCTGTTGGAAAGCTAATCTATTCATTTGAACTTGCGCTGCTGAAGTCGCGTATTGCCCTTCTCCCATCAAGTGATCAGTCCCAATAGGATGCCCAGCTGTAAAATTTTCTAATGCTTGGGCAGCAATCAACTCACGATATTCTGTTAACCAGATGGAATATTGCCCTGCCGTTAACATCAACTTTAACATCATTTTCCAATCTGCAGGAACCATAACATACGACTCCGATATCGCTTCCAGCAAACTAATAGTAAAGGAGGCTTGTAAACCATTTTCCTTAATGGATTTTCATAACTCTTTGATAACTTCCTGTGTCAGTGTCTCATAGTGAGGAAGCTGTTGGGGTCTATAGATGACCAGCATAGCTTGAAGCATTTCAATATCACCCTCTTGCAAAGCCCTTTTTCTACACTCTTCCACAAACTCCCTTCTTGCCTTATCATGAGAATCATTAGGAGACATGTCTAGAGAAGGAGCATAAGGCGGCGGGCGTGTAACGGAGGCATGACTAACAGTCATTCGTTTAGCATTTTGTAAGATCTGTTCCGCGGTTGGTGCAGAAGCCACCATAGCTTTAACCAGAGTTAAAGGCGGGTACAAATCATCAGGTATCAGTGGGTCTGAGTCGTCGGCTGCTTCTACTGTAGCAGCTAATGGCAATTGCGGCTGCTGAGCTGAATCACAGACAGGCTCAGCATCAGGGTTTGAACTAGCAGGAGCTGTGTCCTCTAAAGTTAATAAATCAGCCGACGGAGGCGGAAAATCTGAGTTAGAAACCACTTTATCGGTAGGGAGGAATGTTCTTAACGCCATATATATGACACGTCATGTTACGATATTATCGGGGTTAACATCATGATCAGTAATTAGTCGTGCTTGCAAGCATTCTCCCACTTTCTGCCAGTCAGAAGGATCATAAGACCTGTTGGGGGGATACCACGGACAATGATCCCGAATCCATACTAAAAGCTGTACAAGCTTAAGAGGCTGTAACTTTAATCCTTGTTCCTTAATGATTTTCATTAAAAGTGCTTTATGTATCTGCTGCATTTTCGTCGCAGACTGCCCCATTATAATAATACCTTCCCCGGCCCCTCGCTGTGCTAACCTTATATCGTGCAGCGATGAGTATAGGAGCTCCTTGGTGATCAACGTCTTCTGTCCGGCTCACGGGGGTACGCCACTGGTCCTTGATCACCATCGTGCTGAGTCTTTAACCCTGTTCGGGCGCCATTTGTGGCATATGAGGAAATCACAGACTCGCTGATTGTGCAGTAAGCGAATCTACTTTATTGCTACACAGAGAAACTTATATACACTGGGACACAAAGCCCACTCCCCTAGTAATGCCTAATCATGGACTTACAAATAATTTTTACATTCTACTGATCTTATCACAATAACAGGTACTCTGCTACCAAGACAAGTTTCAGTTCTCAGTCTTTGTTCTGTTTTTTGTCAGGATGTGCTTCAGGATGTGAAACTCGTGTTTCTCGTTCCTCCCCTGCTCTCAAGGTCACTTAATGTTTTACTGGCACATACTGTTGCTCCAGATGCTGCGCGTAGTGCACTTACATCTTAGCTGTGCGAGTGAACTTTAACTGAACCCACAGTTTTACACTAAAAATTAAAAAAATACACCAGCAACTGTAAAAGGTAGTTTCTGTTCTACCTGAGTCTGTAGTTTAAATAACCTAACTGATGGGAGGTAGGAAGAAATCTTGCCTTTGGCTGTGTTATTTTGTAATTGCCTACTTAAGAATTTTCTTAACTTGTCTCTGAAGCAGCTGGAACTGGTCATGGTTAAAGATAATCCATCTAGTCCAAAAACCTAGTGGCAGCTCCTCTCTCCTTAGGCTTGCCAAAACATGATTGTAACTGTTTTGCCTTCAAACATAAATGAGACTAAATTTTTGTAAAAATAAGGGCTGTGATTTTTTTTCTTTAAAGCCCAACTTCCATGAAATGGGTGTTTCTCAGAGCTGAGAGGTCTCTACCATCCTCTGTCTTCTGGGTAATCCTGTATGATGATGATCTTTACGTACAGCTCCCAAAGCAACAATGATTTTATAGCAAGGTAGAAAGTATAAGGATGCTATAAAAATTCTGTTCTGGTTTGGGTAGTCACCCTATTTTACAAGCTCTTGAGGGTAGATTTAAATGGTAATGTGCTTTTACTCTTTCCTTTTGTGACATATATCTATTTCTTACCTATGATTAAGACTTTTTTTTGTTACCACATTTAAATCATTTGACTCAATTACTATGCAAGCCATATGAACACAATGTGTCTTTGTCCTTCCATAGTGGCCAGATCACATGCAGGGTTTCACGTCTACTATTGCTTGTCGAGCTAATGGGTCCAACCCATGGTTTACTTATCCAGTATAGGTTCTCATATTGTTACATACAGAGTTTCTGGGGATTGTTGGTAAATGCAGAAGTGTTGACCAGGAGGATGTCTTAAATTTACTGTGTCCTTCTTCAAATCACTTTTTAAGTGTTCAGCTTTTGTTATGCAGTAAGTGTATTTTTACTTTAACTTGCAGATTCTCAGATATTTATGTAGGCTTTCTGTATTTTGTATAAATAGCTTCTGAATTGAAGTCCTGATCTTCAGAGAATCTCATCTTTGTTCCATAGGCTTGTTTAATACAGCATTACATACTGGCAATAAAGTCTTTAGAGCTGTATATGGCTATTAGGATTACACAGCTTTTATTGAATGTTTTTTTCCCTCTCATCATGTTATAGGGAAATCTATCCTTTATTTCTGTTTGGTAGGTTAAAGTTATTGCTCTTTCCACCCACTTTCTATAATGGCCTGTTGCCTGGGCTCAGTTTTACTGATGTTTTCTTATTATGGCTTTATGAACTGAAGACTACGCTTGGCAGCATAGCACCAAGCATGGCTTCCCACCTTGCTGTGGTGGGAAGAGCCAATAAATTGTTGGGAAGATGTCATGCCTGACTTGAAGAGTAATGTCATTGCAAAAGTATCTCTTTCTATTTGCTCTAGAAGATAAAATAGCCTTTTGAGTTCTTTTAATACATATACTTATTGTAGGACAATGTAGAGAAATGAGTGAACAGTATGAAGTATTTAGCAGGTGAGCTCCTTTACTGGAGCACAAAATCTGTAGCATTTTTGTTGGCTTGACCTGTGGAATGTGCCACTGATTTTTTTTGTTCTTGAGAAATAGGTAACGAGTAAATTCACTTCATTGTGCTGTTCTTGTTTAAGCTCTTCCTTTGTAAACATTTACTGCTTATAAAGTTTGATTTTTCTTTATAAACTTTTCCATCTTATTGTTTGTTGGGTTATCTTGTCTTCCTCACCATACTGTATGGCTGGACTCTTGGGATCAGGAAGAGAATGCTGTGGTCAACCCATTGTGAACACTAAAATATGGCGTTCACTATAAATATTCACAATATGTTTAGTCATAGAGGAAAAGAATTCAATGACTTCTGATAAATTAAAGGTTTATGTTAACTTTTCAGAGTTGAGTTAAGTTAAATTTCTAACGTAATGCAAAAAGTCACAGTAAGGACTTCCAAGCAGTCTTAACTTTGTCCAGTAGTGAGAATGTGCAGTAAACAAAATATATGGTCAAGCATGATGGTGTTTGTAATTTAAAATTAAAGAGTTTTTAAAAAGACATTGGCTTTTAATAATCAATTTCTCATAATGCCTCGGTATCATAGTTAGAGTTATTTGGAAGCCTAGATGCTTTCAGTGTGTATTTCCAGATGGAGGGTAGAAGGTTTTTATGGAGCTGTAATACATTTTTTGTTATTTCTGTTCATCTATTTCAAAAACATGAACAAGCTTTCAGGTATATGAGCAATTCTTTTTGTTTGCTTGAAAGCTTATCTGTTTTCCAGTTTTACCACTTGTGTCTTTTCAGAAGTGAATGCTTCCTTGCATTTCTTTTTAGCTTTTTGGAGGGAATAGTTACGGTTCCTAATGTAATTTTCTTAAACTTGCTTGCAGTTGTATATTCCTGTTATGGTTTGAGAAACCCATAACAATTTATTGTCATTAAGACAATTATTCTATCACCCGATTACCCCTCCACACCCAGGAAGGGGAATCAGGGAAAGCAAGGAAACACAAGGGTTGAAATATAAATAGATTTAATAGGATAAGACTAAATAATTAACAACAATAATAAAGAACCAGTATTGATCCCGATACTAATATAAGATATACAAGGATTATACTCAGCCAATTATATCAGTAGGAAGCTGTGCACTCCCAGCAGTGGACAACAAATGTCGGACACTGCAAGCGCTACGGCTTCGGGAAGAAGGGAAAGCCTCAGGGGTCCGGCACCGGGGCAAGAAGTTCTCTGGACTGCCACCAGTTCTCTGGAGCGAGAGAACTATGCAGCAAACTTTTCTAATTTATATTGAATGTGACGTTCATGGTATGAAATAATCCCATTGGCCAGCCTGGGTCAAGTGCCCAGGTCTTGCTCCTCCTCATCCTTGCACCTGGCAAGGCTCGAAAACAGTGAGACCTTGAATCCCATGGAGCCTGGCTGGCTATAAAGTAAATATTTTCACAAATTCAGACACTAGAGTCTTCTAAAAGTGCAGTTTTCTCCAGCATTAGAAAATAAATTAGTCCTGTGTCACTCAAACCAGGACAGTTCTAAACCTTCGGGTTTTATTGTGATGCAGTGTTGTGGTTTAGCCTCAGCTGGCAACAAAAAAACCACACAACCGCTCTCTCACCCCCCCAACACTGGTGGGGGAGAATCAGAAGAAAAAGGCAAAACTCGTGGGTTGAGACAAAGGCAGTTTAACAGAACAGCAAAGGGAAGAGGAAAACAACAACAATAACACTGATAGCGGAATGTACAAACTCGATTACTTTACCACCGCTCAGGTGTCACATGGTATGGAATACCTGTGTCCTATGCCAGATCCTTGTGAAAATTAACCCTATCCCTGCTGGAACCAGGACACATGGTATTTGGGGTTTTATTTAAATTGTTCTCAATACTGAACTGAACATAGACACTAAAAGAAATGTTCCTAGCTGCAGTGTTTGGATCAGTTTTTCCTGGATTTTGGTAGAGATTTTGATACTTTCTTAAGACTGTTAGAAACTCATCATAATTAAGTTAGCTAAAGTTAATTTTAAATATTGGTGTGGTTCTACAGCTGTTTAAGATGTCTAACTCTGGGCTGCTTTTGTCTGTCCACTGCATCAGTGTTAGTTTTTAGTTAAATATGTTGGAGGGAAGGGAAGGAGGGTAGGGAACTAAAACTATGGTAATTCACATGTAGATTGTCTTAAACTGCTGTTAGTTATATCCATGAACCTGTTCATATTGTATATGTACAGGTACACACACTGTTTCTTCTTTTTCTGTCCTCATTTCTCTCCTTAAAGTGTTCACAGTTGTTATACTGCTGTTTGAGTACTACTTTTTTACTTTCACTTGAATTAAAAAGCCTATATCTCTCTCTAATGTTCCCAACAGAGACAGGTGGTTGACGTGATTTTCCTACAACTTTGACCTCTATAAAGGGACATTTTGAATTCTGTAGTAAGTGTTTAGCTATGAGACAGTACTGACTGCCCGATACCCTGGAAATGCGTTTTGTGCATATCCCCAGAAAATATCGTGATAAACAGGTATGTTGTGGCTTAGAACATCCATAAACCATTGATTTACTAGAAGATGGTGAAGTACCCTGCCATGTTAAATGCACCAGGGGAGGTTTATATTGGATATTAGGAAAAAATTTCTTCACCAAAAGGATTATCAAGCATTGGAACAGGCTGCCCAGGGAAGTGGTTGAGTCACCATCCCTGGAGGTATTTAAAAGATGTGTAGTCATAGTGCTTAGGGATATAGTTTAGTGGTGGTTTTGGCAGTGTTAGGTTAATGGTTGGACTTGATGATCTTAATGGTCTTTTCCAACCTAAATGATTCTATAATTCTATGATTCTAGTTAGTAAGGTCCCCTGGGAATCTGCTTTTGAAGGTATTGGGGTCCATGACTGCTGGTCACTTTTTCAGAGCCATCTCTTAAGAGCACAGGAGCAGGCAATTCCAAAGCGTCAGCAGTCAAGCAAGCCAGGCAGAAGGCCATCTTGGCTGAGCAGGGATCTTCTTCTAGAAGTTAGGTGAAAAAGGAAAGTATATGAACATTAGAAGCAAGGACAGACACCACAGGAGGACTAGAGAGATGCTGTTCACCATTTTAGGCAGAAAATTTGTATGGCCAAAGCTTGATTAGAGTTCAAGCTGGCCAGCACTGTGAAGGACAACAAAAAGGGCTTTTAAAAATACGTTAACGGCAAAAGGAGGATCAGAGATAACATTGGTCCGTTACTTGATGAGGTCAGTCACCTCACAAATAGGGATGTAGACAAAGCAGAGACATTTAATGCCTTCTTCGCCTCTGTCTTCAACACTGATGATGGGCCCTCGGACCCCCAAAGCCCTTTGTTAGAAGACCGTGACTGGGAAGATGATAAACTCCCAGCTGACTTTGAACTTGTTTGAGACTTGCTGCTCCAGCTGGATGCACATAAGTCTATGGGGCCTGATGGGATCCATCCCAGGGTACTGAAAGAGCTGGCTGATGTCATCGCAGGACCTCTCTCCATTATTTTTCAGTTATCTTGGGAGCCTGGACAGGTCCCAGTCGACCGGAAGCTGGCAAATGTCCCAATTTTCAAGAAGGGTAAGAAGGAAAACCTTGGTAATTACAGGCCTGTCAGTCTCACTTCAGTCCCTGGTAAAATTATGGAGAAGGTTATCCTGGGAGTTATTGAAAAACACTAGGAGACAATGCAGCCGTTAGTCATAGCCAACATGGGTTCACGAGGGGAAAGTCCTGCTTAACTAACTTAATTTCCTTTTATGACAAAGTCACCCATCTAGTTGACCAAGGGAAGCCAGTAGATATGGTTGGGTTTTTTTAATTTAGCAAAGCTTTTGATACTGTCTCTGACAGTATCCTTCTGGACAAAATGTCCAGGACACAGCTAGACAAGTCCATAATACGTTGGGCTAGCAATTGGTTGACGGGTCTGGCTCAAAGAGTTATAGTAAATGGGGTTACATCAAGCTGGCAGTCAGTCACTAGTGAGGTTCCGCAGACCTCAATTTTAGGGCCAGTGCCCTTTAATGTTTTTATAAATGATCTGGATGCAGGAGTCAAATGTACATTAAGTAAGTTTGCTGATGATACTAAACTAGGAGGAGCTGTGGACTCCCTCGAGGGTAGAGAGGCCTTACAGAGAGATCTGGATAAACTAGGGAGCTGGGCATCACCAACCATATGAAATTTAACAAGAGCAAGATTCTCTACTTGGGATGGGGTAATCCTGGTTATACATACAAATTGGGGAATGAGAGGCTGAAGAGCAGCCCCGCAGAAAGAGATCTGGGGGTTTGGGTTGATGGCAAGTTGAGTATGAGTCAACAGTGTGCCCTGGCAGCCAAAAGGGCCAACTGGGTTCTGGGGCACATCAAGCACAGCATAGCTAGCCGGTCAAGGGAGGTGATTGTCCCAGTCTACACTGCACTGGTGTGGCCCCACCTTGAGTACTGTGTGCAGTTTGGGGCACCTCAATATAAGAAGGACATCAAACTATTAGAGTGTGTCCAGAGGAGGGTGACCAACATGGTGAAAGGTCTCAAGGGCAAGCTGAGATCACTTGGCTTGTTCAGCTTGGAGAAGGCTGAGGGGTGACCTCATCACAGTCTACAACTTCCTCAAGGGGGGCAGTGGAGGGGGAGGTGCTGATCTCCTCTCTCTGGTGACCAGTGATAGGACACAAGGAAATGGTATGAAGCTGCGTCAGGGGAAGTTCAGATTGGACATTAGGAAAAGGTTCTTCACTGAGGGGGTGGTCAGTCACTGGAACAGCCTCCCCAGGGAAGTGATCACAGCACCAAACCTGTCAGAGTTCAAGGAGCATCTGGATGATGCTCTTAGTCATATAGTTTAGTTTTTAGACACTGCCTTGTCAGTGTCTGCAGTTTCATGCCTTTGTTTTCCCTCAGTATCCAGAATTATATTTTGGATATTAGAAGTAGAACTCTGCCTAGTCCTATTAAATATTCATTTATAGACCTATTGTCTGTGAATTTATTGAATACCTTTCTGACTGTGGGAAAATAATGGAAGATTCGTGAGGATTGTAAACACTATTAAATGACTTGCAGCTGGAGTGTCAAAAACATATATCACACTAATTGTTGTTTAGTCAAGTAGATGTAGCGTGTTCGACAAGTAGAACATCTGTGTTTAGATAACATAGGCCTGTGATAGACTTAGAGGCACCCTATCAAACATGCTTGAGATTCCTGCCCTGCTGTCAGAAAGATCAGAGCACAGTGGTAAACTATGCCTGCACGAATCCCTGATATACAGGTGAAAACAGCAAGTTCGGTGATCCTCTAGCACGGACCAAGATCTGCGGTGCCTGTATCACTGCTTGTATGCCTCTGCCCGGGTGCTGCTTTGGAGATCCCCCCGGGTTGCGAGATACTAAGATTAAATTTACTGTTTGCATTTTATCCATGGTTTTGTGGTTGTTCCTGCGTCCTGCCTGTGCCGGCTCACACACTGACCCAACTTACATTGTCTGCCTCCAAAAACTTCTTGTGGAAGCAAGATTGGGAAGTTCCCTGCTTGCTGCATAGAGAAGTATATTACTACTTTTATCTGCCTGAAACCAATCTGCCTTAAAACACTGTTCCTAGTTTTAGTGGTGCAGGATTTTGTGAATAACAGTTTCCACTCATTTTGTTCTTTATGGTTGTAAAGCTCAACCAAATCCACCTGCAGCCTTTTCATTAAAAGTGAGTAATCTCACCTGCCTTAGTCTCTACTTGCTTAATTCTCTTTGTCTTCTTCATTATCCTTCTCTTTACCTCCTCTGATTCTGCTACATCTTTTTTGAGGTGTGAAGACTAGTGCACAGAGTACTCGAAATCTGAGGGCACCAAAGTTTTATTTATAGTTTAAAAATGGCACTTGCTTTTATTCTCTAGGTTCCTGATGATGGCCAGTGTTTCATTGGGTCTTTTGTTGCAGCTGCATATTGAGTTGGTGATTCTAGAGAACTGTGTTAATTTAAGGATCTGTTACTTGAGTTGTAACTTCTAGTTCCAGTTTCAATATTGTGTACCCATAAATTAGATTATTTTTCTCTGGTTGCCTTTTGTCTATGTTGAAGCTCTTCTGCCACCTTTTTGTTGTACTCCCTTGTTTTTGAGAGGCCCTTTTGAAGTTCTTCATGATTGTCATGGCGTCTGACTACCGAAAAAGCTGTCTTGCCAAAGGATCAGATCCAAAACCTGGTGTTATTCAGAGTGTAACTGAACATCAGGCTGGAAGATGATGCATAAGTTTCTAGCTAATGTTTTGAAAGGCTTACATCATTAAAGAAAACAGTACTTCACTTTCCCAATCCCCTCCTTCATTAGCACTTGTTTGCATGTAATTTCTTGTAGAGAGAATTCAAGTATTTCATGGTTTGGACTGTTCTGATTGTGAATTTATCTTGTACCTCATTTTAGTCTAGTGTCCTGGTATCATGATCATTCTCATTGCACATGTGCTAGTTCACTTCCAGGCTCCCATCTGGAGTGAACCAGATGACCTACCTTCTATAGGAAACCTAAACTTCCTTGACTGGTTGATGAGAAGAGACCTGAACTGCATTGTTTTGGCTATCACTTCTCGGACAGTCCTGCATCTTAGTAGGCATCGCACTTTCAAATTCTCTTGCACATCCCAGGACATGCAGCACATGCTTGTGTTTGTGCTCTAAAAGCATCGTAGTGGGAGGCTGCAATGTAGTTTTCTCACTTTTGCATAGGTCTTACTGCTCTAAGCATGTCTCTTGGGACCACAGGGGTGCACCTGTACAAGCATTTCAGTTCAGATCAAGAATGGACTTTGGACACGTACCTTCTGATCATCCCTTACGTCCCTCATGTTATGCTTTAGTTTGCTTTGAAAGTGGCATCAGAGCATGCTAAATTCCTTTTGGATGAAATTTAGCTGGAGGGTGCGCTCCAGAAATGTATGTGATGCGCTCCAAGGGGTGTTCAGTCTGTGGCACTAGACCCCCCCCAGTCCCCTCCAAAACATGCAGTGTGAATGTCGGATCCTCAGCACCACCTGCTTCGCTCTGCAAATTTGCTCCTGTTGCAGTATGCTACTTGCTACCATAGGCACAGCTGAGGGACCTGGACTGTGAGCACCAAGTGCTGTACTGGTGAGCAAAGTGCCATGAAAAGTGCTGTCCCAGGGGTGTTGGGAACATGAGCCAGCTTGTACCAGTTGTCCTAGGGGTTCTGTCCCTGGTGTGGTCTGGAAAAAAGGCACAGAGGTGATCTCCAGTACTTGAGGTTTTTCTATTACAACCTAGTACTACCTGCTGCAAGAGAATGAGAAAGTTGGTCATGAGTTATGCCATGTTTCGGTAAAAGCATGACACAATCTAATTTGACAGCAAATGATAGATCCTCGTATGAGTTGCCTCCCCTCCCCATCAAAAAAAAGACTGTTGCGGTACCCCAGTGACAAAACCAGCATAACTGAATAAAAGAATTTTAGGTAATGGAGCAATCAGCTATCACATTAACATCAGTTTTGGATGTGGTTTTAGCTCATCTGGGTTTTTTTTTTTTTTTGCAGTAAAACGGAGAAGGGGGAATTACAAATCTCAATGAGGCATTCTAGGAACTTAAGTGACTCAACTAAAAGTAGTAGCAAAGTGGAGGACAGATGCTGAAGTGCTTCTAGTCTCTGTGTCCCAAACTAGCATCTTAGAGGTGGAGTGGGTAAATGCAGTGCTGAATCCTGGAGCTGAGTGCAGGATGACATCACCTGAGCTTGGCCCTGCCAGTGCATCAGTATGGGAGAGGCTTTGTGCAGCATTACTGGTATCAACCCATTAAGAAGGTCAGTCATAAGTTTCTCTGAATTCCAGTAAAATGTTTTGTAGAGCACTGAAAATTATTCAGATGAAGTTTAATACAAGAACGGTAATATATTTAAGAAAGGTGATGATAGTGTATCTAATAATTTCTACCTAATAGTGTGCCTTCTGGGATCAATTTTGGGACTGGCTGGCTGTTTTTTTCCATCCATTGTAGTTATTCATTCCTGGTCATAACACAGAAAGTAACATTGTTCTCAGGAAACTATGGGATAAAACATGGCACAAAGTAAATGTGCTTTTTCTTTAAATTGGGAGATCATAAACTGTAAATGACAAGAGAAAATTCTTGATATTCTGTTGTCGTGGTTTGGGCCAGACAGGCCAATGACCAATGACAGATGCTCTCCCACACCCCTCGCTCCAAGGAGAAGAGGAGGAGAGATAAAGAGATTTACAAGTTTAGAAGGAACTAAACTACTTTAATGCAATATTAATAATAAAATAAAAAGAAAATAATGAAATAGATACAATATATACAAAACCGTATCAAGCTCCCAGGATGACGTCACCGGCAGGCACTGGGGAAGTCCCAGACTGGACTCAGTGATGGATGGGAACTGGATTCCAGCTCTGGAGTCAGGAACACATGGATCGGGATCAAAGGCAGATGAACAGACAGGGTCCTCCTTGGACGTCGGCCATCGAAGAAAGAGAGCTGACCCTTTGATCCCTCAGCTTTTATACTGAGCATGGGGCAGATGGGATTGAACACCCTGTTGGTCAGGTTTGGGTCACCTGTCCTGTCCACTCCTCCCTGCAGGTATGAACCCCTCTACACTTTTCCATTTCTGACTCTTCAACGGGGCATATAGCAAAGTTAGCTGACCTTGGTTGTTATAGCAATAAGTATAAGCAAGAGCCTCTCTGCATACCATTCCTTGACATTAACTATAAACACTGGTCTTATCACTCTGAGAATGAGCAGTTTTCTGCACAATATGCTGTTAATTTCAGAGAGTTAGAAGAGGCTTAACTAAGAAGTAAAATTACTGAACAGAAAGTTGGTTCTGTTCTACCTCAAACCAGGACATCTAGTTAACCACAAAATAAGTGTGAACTACCAGGGTGAAGTGACAAGGGGAAAAGTGAGTACAATTTTAGAGTTACTGTAATTTGGCAGTGAGTGTTCCTGTGGAAAGCAATCTGGAGCCCAAGTGGGATATTGCACCTCGTCCTCATTGCCAGTGTTGGAAAAGGAGTTACTCAGACTGAAACAAGTACAGATAGGCTTACTGTTCTTGTACAGGTGTCTTCATACAAGCCATAAAAGAAAGTACAGAGTACTAAATGACTGTGAACACATGTAATCTGGAAAAAAAATTGTATATGTTGACAGTGAGGTGCTAGTGCAACTGTCTGGGGTGAATAGCAGAGGCAGACCACAATAACAAAAAGGTGAAATGTGTTCAGTTTATAGGGGGCTTATGGTAGTATGTATTAGATATGACTGGACAGGTGCTTCCTTCCAAATATCTTTTTCTGTGGCTAAGTTATATGTGGAAAACTTCTCTGCTCTTAAAAATGATAGGTTCACTGGCATGGTACAGCTGAAATAACTTGCTGATAAATATCTAAATATCAGCGCGTCTGTTGGCCATTGTGATGTGATATTTATGATTGAGCTGCTTTAGAAACAAGCCTCCTCTCTCACTTTGACACTGACACCTACAGAAGCAATACTTAGTTGTAGCTTCCGAATGCTACAGTGGTGAGATACTCTTAACATTTTGTGAAGCCAGTGGGCTGACTGCCATTGATTTCACTGGCAATTGAAGCTTCTGAAACCAAATAAAGGGAAGATGTTTTAGGAGGAACTCACTAATATGAAATAATGCACTTTGAAATGCGCTTAAAAGAGTATTATCTCCCCACCACCAAAAGAAACTGGACCTACGTTGAAGGGAAGTAAAAAACAGTGTTTTTCTAACTGGGGAAACTGCAGGAAACTTGTTTTGAATGTAAAGGGAAATTTTAGAGATCAGCTTGGAAAATGAAAGGTCAGCAGAAAAAAAAGCAGTGAATTGAAATTTGAAAAGATTGTAGATTTAACAATTATTAGAGAAGCAAAACCTGACAGCAGCACTGGGGTTGCATCTCTAGATGCATCTCACCTAGAGAAGGTACATCAGTATAGACAGCTAACAAGTTCAGCTAGACTGAGCACATCGAATTATAATTTAGTGGTTTGGGGCAGGAGTTAGAGGCTGGTGTTGGTGTTGAATGCAAGGAGGACCAAAAAATTACTTGTATCCTGTTTGCTGTACAAAGGACATTAAATGTTCTCTTTGTATTTTGAAGCTAAATATTATACACAGTTCATTGGCATGTGTGAGCTTCCCCCCCACTCCCATTTGTTAGTGGATTGTCAGTAAGATCTGTGAACTTTGTTTTTCTAAAGCACTATATTTGATTGTTTTTTGCACAGAAATTAGATACATATCTTGGATGGGGAGTGTTCTGAGTTTGGTAGCTTTCTAGATGGGGGCAAGAGTAGATTAAGTTGGATTTTAATTCAAAGCTGAAATATACAGGCAGATATGGGAAACTTGATTTGGTTAATGTTAGTTTCTGTTCTCAACATTCCTGTCTCTTACACTGTAGAGGTTTATAGAGATCATAAAATGCAGTTGTAACAAGTTTGTCCTTTGAAAGACTTGGGTGTTGCTGTGATAATTTAGAGAATAAAACAAAATGAGTTGGTAGCTAGGGATTCACAAAATTAGATATTAAAATATATCTTTAATTAAAATTATATGGAATTTTAAAAAATATTTAAGAACTTGCTTTAGAAATACAGCAGGTACTGTGTATGTTTAGTGACCCATTTGACAGTGTGACAACACTATAACTAAGGCAAGAGACAAGACAATAAGGAAGGGTGGCATGGCAAAAATGAAATAAAGAAACAAATCTATATGATGAAGTAAAACAAAGCTAAAGCATAACTGTGGTAGATAGATACAAAGAAAATAAAAGGCTAGTTGTTTATGGATAAAAGAAACTTTGAAACAAAATAAAATTAAGCATCTTTAGTGAGTGCTGTGGAGAAAAACTAAGTGCTCGGCTGACCAGACCACTGCCTGAGCTGATATAACACATTATATATCATTATATCACATTATAATGATATGTTATATCATTATAACACGATTTGCCGAGGAAATCAGCTGTAGTTGGAGGTAAGCGGCACTGCGGGAAGGGATCGCGGCAAAAAAAACCCCTACAAGAACCGGCAAGGAGCTCTTTTTGAGGGCTTTTGTAGCCGGCAAAAGCGACCGGTCCCTGCCGGAACCCGGCAGCTTGTGGGCGGGCTGCGGAGGCGGCGTGGGCGGAACCACTCTCCCCCCGGCTAAAAGAGTCCCATCAGGAGCACAGCGGCTGGTCGCTGCGCACCGGGAAAGCACGTAAGGGGCGTGGCGTGGCGTGGCGTGGCGTGGCGTGGCGTGGCGTGGCGTGGCGTGGCGTGGCGTGGCGTGGCGAAGGGCACGCACAGAGGAACCCGGAGCTCTGTCGGCTAAAGACGTGAGTCCTCCTGGTGATCATCACCCCCCCTCGGCAGGAGTTTAGCCATGGTCTCCACCTGGAGGAAGGTCATGTGCTCGACCCTAAACAGAATGGATGTGGGAACTCAGACAGCTCCCACAGAAACATGTGGCCGTCCAGGTCACAGGATGCAGGGAGTGCCAGGACCTTTTACTGGTAACAGGTGATAGCTGTGAGACCTGCTGTATAAGATGTGAACAGATCAGTGATCTGCTTAGCATGGTGGCAGAATTGAAAGAAGAAGTTGAAAGGTTGAGGGGTAACAGGGAGAAAGGCAGCAAGGGTCCAGGAGCCCCTGCAGGCACCCTTGGTCAGGCTGAAGGTGAAAGCATAAATGAAAAGAGTGAGTGGAAGCAGGTTCCTGGTCGTGGCACCAGGCAACCTCCCACCTTACCTACCTCGTCCTGTGAAGTACCTCTGAGGAACAGATATGAGGTTCTGCTTGAGAATGGCCAGTTGAGTGAGGAAGTAGGTAAGGAGCACCCTATAACACAGATGCCTCCTAAGCCAAAAAAGCATATACCCCGCATCACCACCACACCCTCTAAGAAAAAACAAAGGGTTATAGTTGTTGGGGACTCCTTCCTGGGGGGGACAGAGGGCCCAATGTGCCGGGTGGACCCTCCTCAGAGGGAAGTCTGCTCTCTTCCTGGAGCCTGGGTGAAGGACGTCACCAGGAAACTTCCTAGTTTAGTACGGTCCTCAGATTGTTATCCACTACTGATATTCCATGTAGGTGCAGAGGAGACAGCGACTCGAAGCTCAAGAGCTATAAAGAGAGACTTCAGGGAGTTGGGAGGCTTAGTAAAGGAATCTGGGGTGCAGGTGATTTTTTTTCATCACTCCCTCCAGTGGCAGGCAATGATGCTGGGAGGAGCAGACGGATCAAATCAGTCAATACATGGCTCTGTGGCTGGTGTTGCCACTGTAACTTTGGGTACTTTGATAGTGGGTTGGCCTATATGGCACCGGGCTCGTTGACAGGAAATGGAAGATGCCTCTCTCAAAGGGGGAAGAATATTCTGGCCCAAGAGATTGCAGGGTTGATTGACAGGTCTTTAAACTAGATGTGAAGGGGGAGGGGGGTGATAACATCAGGCCTGTCCTTGAGGCTCCTGAGGCAAAAGGAATCTGGGAAACACAGATAAAGCACCACAAAGGAAGGCCACCTGAAGAGCTACACAAAGGAAATGCACCCACTCCAGCCAGTAAGTCAGCCCCATTGGGCGCCCAGCTGAAGTGCCTTTACACAAATGCACGCAGCATGGGGAACAAGCAAGAGGAGTTAGAGACGTACGCACGCCTCCAGGGCTACGATCTTATTGGCATTACCGAGATGTGGTGGGATGGCTCTTATGACTGGAGTGTTGGAATGGAGGGTTACAGACTCTTCAGGAAGGACAGGCTGGGCAGATGGGGTGGGGGTGTTGCCCTCTATGTCAATGACCAGCTGGAGTGTGTGGAGCTCCACCTGGGGATGGATGAAGACCCAATGGAGAGCTTATGGGTCAGGATTAAAGGGAGAACAGGGGCAGGTGATGTTACAGTAGGGGTCTGCTACAGACCACCAGATCAGAGTGACAGGGAGGATGAGGCCCTCTATAGGCAGATAAAAGCAACATCGTGCTCGCACACCCTGGTCCTCATGGGGGATTTCAACCACCCCGATATCTGTTGGAAGGACAACACAGCAGGGCACATGAAATCCAGGAAGTTCTTGGAATGCGTTAATGATAACTTTCTTTTTCAAATGATCGAGGAGCCAATGAGGAAAGGAGCCGTGCTGGACCTTGTCCTTACCAACAAGGAGGGGCTGGTGGGGAATGTCAAGTTCAAGGGTAGCCTTGGCTGCAGTGACCACGAAATGGTAGAATTCAAGATTCATAGGGCAGCGAGGAGGGTGTGCAGCAAGCTCGCTACCCTGAACTTCAGAAGAGCAGACTTTGGTCTCCTGAGAGATCTGATTGGCAGGGTAGCATGGGAGAAAGAACTGGAGGGGAGAGGGGCCCAAGAAAGCTGGTTGGCATTCAAGGATTGCCTCCTCCAATCTCAAGAGAGGTGCATCCCAAAAAAGAAGTAGTCAGGCAAAATAGCCAGCAGGCCTGCGTGGATGAACAAGGAACTGCTGGACAAGCTCAGGACCAAAAAGGAGGCCTATAGAGGGTGGAAGCAGGGACGGGTAGAATGGGCAGAATATAAAGAAACTGTCCGAGTGGCCAGGAACCAGATCAGGCAAGCGAAAGCCCAGGCAGAACTAAAGCCCAGGCAGAACTAAATCTAGCCAGGGACATCAAAGACGATAAGAATAACTTCTACAGATATGTCAGGGACAAAGGCAAGACTAGGGAAGTTGTGGGCCCTCTCTGGAAGGAAACGGGAGACCTGGCCTCCCAGGATATGGATAAGGCTGAGCTACTGAACAACTTTTTTGCCTCAGTCTTCACCAGCAAGGGCTCTAACCACACTGCCCAAGTCACGGAAGGCAAAAACAAGGGCTCTGCAAATGAAGAATTGCCCACAGTAGGAGAAGATCAGGTTCGAGACCTCTTAAGGAACCTGAAGGTGCATAAGTCCATGGGACCTGAAGAAATCCACCCACGGGTCCTGAGGGAGCTGGTGGACGAAGTTGCTAAGCCGCTTTCCATCATATTTGAGAAATCGTGGCAATCTGGTGAAGTTCCTGCTGACTGGAAAAAGGGGAACATAACCCCGATATTCAAAAAAGGAAAAAAGGAAGACCCAGGGAACTATAGGCCAGTCAGCCTCACCTCTGTGCCTGGCAAGATCATGGAGCAGATCCTCCTGGAATCTCTGCTAAGGCACATGGAAAATAAGGAGGTGATTGGAGACAGCCAACATGGCTTCACCAAGGGCAAATCGTGCCTGACAAGTTTGGTGGCTTTTTACAATACTGCCACAGGCTTGGTGGACAAGGGCAGAGCAACAGACATCATCTACCTGGACTTATGCAAAGCGTTTGACACTGTCCCGCATGACACCCTGGTCTCAAAATTGGAAAGTCATGGGTTCGATGGATGGACCACTCGGTGGATAAGGAACTGGCTGAATGGCCGCACTCAAAGGGTTGTGGTCAATGGTTCAATGTCCAAGTGGCAGCCAGTGATGAGTGGTGTTCCTCAGGGGTCGGTACTGGGACCAGTGCTGTTCAACATCTTTGTCGGAGACATGGACAGTGGGATAGAGTGCACCCTCGGCAAGTTTGCTGATGACACCAATCTGTGTGGCGCGGTCGACACACTGGAGGGAATGGATGCCATCCAGAGGGACCTGGACAGGCTTGAGAGGTGGGCCTGTGCAAACCTCATGAAGTTCAACCAGGCCAAGTGCAGGGTCCTGCACCTGGGACGTGGCAATCCCAGGCACAAATACAGGTTGGGTGGAGAATGGCTGGAGAGCAGCCCTGAGGAGAAGGACTTGGGGGTGTTGGTGGATGAGAAGCTCAACATGAGCCGGCAATGTGCACTGGCAGCCCAGAAAGCCAACCGCATCCTGGGCTGCATCAAGAGAAGTGTGACCAGCAGGTCGCGGGAGGTGATTCTACCCCTCTATTCTGCTCTGGTGAGACCCCACCTGGAGTACTGTGTCCAGCTCTGGAGTCCTCAACAGAGGAAGGATATGGACCTGTTGGAACAGGTCCAGCAGAGGGCCACGAAGATGATCAGAGGGCTGAATCACTTCCCCTATGAAGACAGGCTGAGAGAGTTGGGATTGTTCAGCCTGGAGAAGAGAAGGCTCCGGGGAGACCTCATAGCAGCCTTCCAATATCTGAAGGGAGCCTACAGGAGAGCTGGAGAGGGACTCTTTGTCAGGAAGCGTAGTGACAGGACAAGGGGTAATGGTTTTAAACTGAAAGAGGGGAGATTTAGACTAGATATTAGGAGGAAATTCTTTACCGTGAGGGTGGTGAAGCACTGGAACAGGTTGCCCAGGGAAGTTGTGGATGCCCCATCCCTGGAAGTGTTCAAGACCAGGCTGGATGGGGCTTTGAGCAACCTGGTCTAGTGGAGGTGTCCCTGCCCACGGCAGGGGGGTTGGAGCTCGATGATCTTTAAGGTCCCTTCCAACTCTAACCATTCTATGATTCTATGATTTGTGCTCCTAAAGAAGTGGCAAGTTCAGAGGATTTAACATAAGCTATGAGTTTCCTTTACTGAATGTTGGGTCCATTAATATTGCCATAGCCTGGCCCTGCTAAAAATAATTGCCTGGGTTTGATCTGACAAAATTCAACTTTATGATGAGTTGATCACCATCAACTGTATGATGGTGATTGGTTAATGCTGCCAGGCAGAGTCCTGCTGCTGTTTTTGGGGGAGGAATGAGAGGGTCATAGTGGAAATTATTATGAACCTTTCTTTTCTATAGCCTGATCCAGAGCCTGTGTGTAAATTTTTAATTATTACGGCTCAAAGATATTTCTAAGACTTAACAAAACTTTTGCACGAGAAACGTGAGTACAGTGTCTTTTGGGGCTAGTGCACTTTATTTAGGAGGGCAGGGAGGGTTGTGGTCTTTTTCCAGCCTTTTAACTTAGGAGAGTGAAAAGCGGTTTTCATCGCGTCAGCTAATGCTTTAGCCCTGACTGTAATTTAAAAACCACCAACCCATATTTAACACCAAAAAGTATTAGGAAGATGAAAGGGCTGTGGTTTTACAGAATCACAGAATCTTCATGGTTGGGAGGGACCTTTGAGATCGAGTCCAACCATACACACACACACAAAAAAACCCAAACAAACAAAAAAAAACCCCCAAAAAACCTAACCAAAAAGCAAACAAAAAAACCCAACCAAAAAAACCCCCAAAACAAACAAAAAATACCAAGCCAACAGTCTCGGGCACTAGAGCATGCCCTGAAGTGCCACGTCTACACATTTCTTAAATACCTCCAGGGATGGTGACTCCACCACCTCCCTGGGCAGGCTGTTCCAGTGCTTGACCACTCTTTCAGTAAAGTAATTCTTCCTAATATCTAATCTAAACCTCCCTTGCCGCAGCTTCATACCATTTCCTCTGGTCCTGTCGTTATTCCCTTGGGAGAAGAGGCCAACCCCTGCCTCTCTACAGTTTCCTTTCAGGTAGCTGTAGAGGGCAATGAGGTCTCCCCTCAGCCTCCTCTTCTCCAAACTAAACATGCCCAGTTCCCTCAGCCTCTCCTCATAGGACTTGTTCTCCAGACCCCTCACCAGCTTGGTGGCTCTCCTCTGGACACACTCCAGCACTTCAGTACTGTTTTAGTACTGCCATCAATCACTGCTACAAAATTGTGGTAGTTTTGAGAAGTTTTTCAGATAGAAAATGTTCAGTTTGCTTAGAGGTAAGGATCTAAGTACAGCTTGGTATTTCTATCAGTTGTCATTGCTGCTTAGGTTGAGGGTTAGTCAAAATGTTTGATTTAGCCCTGGTTATTTGCTTTTGCTACTGCTTTCTAAACCTTTTTTCTGTACCAATAGCTAGCTTAGGAATTTTTATAATAGAGGGGATTTATCTGCTATTTCTGCAGATGTTTATGCTTGCTTTCTTCTGTTTGTCAAATTTTCTTAAGATTACTAGGAAGAGAGGGAGTGGAGAGTTTCTATTCTTCACTTGTATTGATGGGGGTGAGAATATAATAATGTATGTGTATTTAAGGTAATTGTAAAGTGGTGGCTTCACATACATTTGTATTGTCTTACTGCAGTAATATTTTCTGCATGCTCTAGTCAGTAGGAAATAAGCCAGATGCAATGCACTGTATGACAGAACTTATTTACACAAATAATAGCCTTTTCAAACTTCTCCACTAGTTTTGAGTTCTATAGCAATGGACCAGCTTCTCAGAAAAAGTTTTGCCTGTGAATTCTAATCATGTGAGGAGAGGCAATAAAAATTAAGGAAATGCCAAGTGAAGAATTGGTGTATCAGCATTATGCCTCTATTTTCTTCTTTTGTTTTTGAGATGTGTGTGAAGATAGTCTTTCTTGAATCACTTGTTCCTTTTTCAGTTTGTCATAATGCACATTGATGTTTACATGAACATTATTTACATTTCAGATTTTGATACCAGAAAACTCCGGAAATTTTGATACTCCAAAAAACGCACCCAAAATCAGGGACATTGCCTTCAACCACTCTCTGCAGACTGATTTGGCTCTTATGCTTTAGTATTTGCAGCTTGGTCTTGCTTTATATGCTAGACGAGGTTTATGCCAGCCTAACTGGTTGCTGGCATTCCTGAATTTCACAACTGCTGTATTCAGCTGTGTACTAGAAAAATGTAATGGGATACTGTTTGTGGAGAGCACGAGGCAATTATAAAGATGTATATGTGCTTTCTGACAGTTCAATAGCATGTAAACTTTTAGTAACACAAAGAATTTTGAGGAACAAATCATATGGGTATATTGCCAGTTTAAACATGGTATAAATTTTCTATTTAAACTGAGAATATTTGGAAGATGGACATAACTTTTATTTTTGTTAGTGTTTTTTTTTTTTTTTTTATTCAATCCTGACTTTCTTGGCCAGAGAGCAGATAAAGTCTGGCACAGAGATGGAAGGTTTATTGTGATTCTTTTGTTACAGCATGCTGACTTATTGTGTTTGTGAGAGGATTCAGTATTTTCTATTCATTAATCAGCCTGATTTGATCTCCTTTCACTTGTTAAGGCAAAGATTAAACCTTTTTTAAATTATTCGTTCTCTGTCAAAAGTAATAGAGCACAGGAGCAGGTAATAGGACTTAAATGATGGCTCTGTGACTAATACAGTGTCACAGGCTGTGAATAATGTTTTTCTTCAAAATTTATAAAATCTGTTAACATGCAAAAGATTATTATAGTATTGTATAATGTATGTTTCTCTAAATTTACATTTTTCATATATAAATTTTCTCTTGATTCTGGATTGACAGCTGGACCAAGCGTCAAAACAGTAGCATAAGATCATACCAATGTAAGCTTGAAGAGGCTTCCACTTCCCACAGTGCTGAAAAGCTTGTATCCTTGTGTCCCAGCGTGCTGTTTGTAGAAGTGGCAGAAGTGGCACTGCTACAGGAAGAAAGTGGCTTCTGTTGGTACTTTGCTAACAGACCAGATAGCTAAATGAAACAGTTCTACGACACAGTGTTCTTGCACCAAAATAAGTCACTAGAGGTTATTAAATGCAGAAAAAATAATGGAGAGGTGTATTGAGGACCTTGCACAAAGAAAACTTACACAAAAATGCTTGTCCAAGAAAATGAGATGTGGGAACTATCATGCTCAGTGAGTCTGCTTCAGCCCAGCCACCAGCAGAATTTGGGCATGGTCCCAAGGGCAGGATGTATGCCTGCACAATGTCATTTGGATGAGGGGAAATGGAGGAACGCTTGTGTGCAGAGGGGAGGCCATGGCTGTGATCCCTGCCTGCATACGTCCTGCTCTCAGTGCCTCAGTGAGGAATCCAGACTGTCCCTGCAGTGCACACAGCTGGGGCATCTGGGAGAATGATGCTCAGGAGGCATAAATGGAAGGGTTTATTCAGACAAAATACAGGACGGGGAAATAAAAACTAGCAAATGCTAGAGGAAAGGAACCAAATGAAGCAAAGGGAGAAATTTGGTTTCGGTTTTGTTTTTTTTTAAGTAAAAAGACTTAATCTACTTCAGTGGTGGACTGAATCTTATGCTTTAGGCAAGGTGGTGTGGAGGTTAGAAATGTGTATGTAATGTAATGTTGCCAGTGAGGAAAGCACCTGTCCTGGGTCTGGCGGGGATAGGGTTAATTCTCCCCAGGACCTAGCAGGGACACAGGTATTCCATCCCATGTGAGCCATGCCCAGGGGGTAACAGGAGCTAGCCGGGGAAGGGGAGGGGCAGGAAGTCGGGGGTGCAGAGAGAGGAAGTCATCCCCCCCAGGGGAGCGGAGCGGTCGGGGGGGGGGGGGGCGGCTTCCCAGGTGTGGTCGGCAAGCGGTGGTATCGTACTTGTGGTTGTATATTCCTCTGTCAGTGTTATTATTGTTGTTGTTTCTTGCTCCCCTTGCTGTTCTGTTAAATTGCCTTTGTCTCAACCCACGAGTTTTTGCCTTTTTCTTGCGATTCTCCCCTCCCGGCCACGCTGGCGGGGGGAGGGCCCGATCTGAGCAAGCGGCTGCCACGTGGTCCTTTGTTGCCGTCTGAGGCTAAACCACGACAGTCCTTATTGGTGCCCAATGTGGGGCACTCGGAGGGTTGAGATAAAGACAGATCTGACCAGAGCATGTTAAAAGGAATTTGTTATCGGTATTTATTGTATTATTTACTGGGCACAATGTTGCTTCGTTTGTTTTCATGGCTGTGTTATGTAAACTCTTACAGGGTCTATGTACTCCCCATGATGATCTTTATTGCTTCTGGGAGAGGGGTCAGGATTATGATTTTGCTGTCCTGTGTGATATCAACTTATGATATGATAGCATCGCTGTTCAGATGGTTATGTTGGGGCGTTTATTTGGCACTGTTTTCCTGCCCATATCTCGGGGAATTTATTAATAAACACACTGAGTCTATGGGGGAAGCAGGGGGGGATGCTTTCCCCAGTTCTTTCACCTCCCTTTTATCTTTCGTGCTGGGTATGCTAGTTTTTGAGAATTTTGAATACTCTTGGGACACGCAGACCAGCTTGGTCCTATTGCTAGGTCTCCTGAATGTTTTTCAGTTTTTGTTTAGGGTTAAGCAACTACTTAAGACTACCACCCCGAGATCTGCCCCGAGGCTGGAGAGTCATGGATGGCATGGCATGTGGGAGAACATGGGCAGATATCTAGAGAGTTTTTCACCTCCAATGGTCTGGGATTTCACCACCGAACAATTACAGGACCCTGATAAAGTGATAGAATATTTGAAAGGAAAATGCTGTGGCTATTCCAGAGAGGCACAACTCACTGCATTGTGCTGGGCCCTGGCCAGTATCTACCAAGCACTGCTCAATGTTGCGCAGCATCCTCAGGAGGAAGAGATGGAAACCAGGCCGACAGGCACTGCGGCTGCTCCAACCCCAGTGGCAGGCACTGTAACTGAACCAGAAAACCAACCTGTGCCCGTATCAGTTGCCCCTATCCAGAAGAAGAAATACACCAAGAAATCAGTTCGCTCAGCGAAGGATGACGATGATCCAGGGTTGTCACGAGAACAGGAGGAAGAGGCAGAACCAGAGATAATCACTCGATCCCTGTCCCTGAGTGAGCTATGGGACATGAGAAAAGATTTCAGTCGACTTCCAGGTGAGGACATTGTCACCTGGCTGCTCCGGTGCTGGGACAACGGAGCCGGTAGCTTGGAACTGGAGGGTAGGGAAGCCAGGCAGCTGGGATCTCTGTCTAGAGAGGGGGGTATTGACAAAGCAATTGGGAAAAAGACACAAGCTCTCAGCCTCTGAAGGCGACTCCTGTCAGGCGTGAGGGAAAGGCACCCCTTCAGTGAAGATGTTGTATGTCATCCAAGCAAGTGGACCACCATGGAAAGAGGTATTCAGTACCTGAGAGAATTAGCCGTGCGGGAGATGATTTATTATGACCTGGACAATGCCCAGTTACCCACAGATCCTGATGAGATCCAATGCACAAGGTCCATGTGGCGGAAGTTTGTACGGAGCGCACCATCGTCATATGCCAACTCATTAGCAGTGATGGAATGGAAAGGCGAAGAGGGACCAACAGTGGATGAGGTGGCTGCCCGACTTCGGCAATATGAAGAAAATCTCTCTTCTCCCCTTGTCTCAGCTGTGGAGAAACTGTCCCGGAAGGTCCAGCAACTTGAAGAGAATATGTCCTCCCCACCTGTACGAGCCAGTATCTCAGCTGTTAGGAACAGACGTTTTTCCACTCAAGATAGAGAATACAGGGGGTACACCCCGCGAAGCACCCTGTGGTTCTGCTTGCGTGACCACGGAGAGGACGTGAGGAAGTGGGATGGACAACCTACTTCAATCCTACGGGCACGGGTACAGGAATTGCAAGGAAGAACAACCACAAAAGGGGATCTCCCCAGGAAAAGTGCTGCCCCGGTTTCCAATGTGCAGTTCCCCAGACAGAATAGAAGGCCTGAGCCTACTTCTGATCCCCTTGAAGGAACTTCCAGATCATTTCTGCAAGAGGCAAGTAACGGATACTATGACCAGTATTAGAGGGGCCCTGCCTCCAGCCAGGTGGGGCAAAGGGACAACCAGGTTTATTGGACAATGCGGATTCGATGGCCTGGCACATCAGACCCACAGGAGTATAAGGATCTAGTGGACACAGGTGCACAGTGTACCCTAATACCATCAAGCTATAGAGGGACAGAAGCCATTTGTATTTCTGGAGTGACAGGGGGATCCCAAGAGTTGACTGTACTGGAGGCTGAAGTGAGCCTAACTGGGAATGAGTGGCAAAAGCATCCCATAGTGACTGGCCCAGACGCTCCATGCATCCTTGGTATAGATTATCTCAGGAGAGGGTATTTTAAGGACCCAAAAGGGTACCAATGAGCTTTTGGCATAGCTGCCTTGGAGGCGGAGGAAGTTAAACAGTTGTCTCCCTTGCCTGGTCTCTCAGAGGACCCTTCTGTTGTGGGGTTGTTGAGGGTCGAAGAACAACAGGTGCCAATCGCTACCACAACAGTTCATCGGCGGCAGTATCGAACTAACCGAGATTCTCTGATCCCCATCCACAAGCTGATTCGTCAACTAGAGATTCAAGGAGTGATCAGCAAGACTCGCTCGCCCTTTAACAGTCCCATATGGCCGGTGCAGAAATCTAATGGAGAGTGGAGGCTAACTGTGGACTATCGTGGCCTGAATGAAGTCACTCCACCGCTGAGTGCTGCCGTGCCGGACATGTTAGAACTTCAATACGAACTGGAGTCCAAGGCAGCCAAGTGGTATGCCACAATTGATATCGCTAATGCGTTTTTCTCAATCCCTCTGGCAGCAGAGTGCAGGTCACAGTTTGCTTTCACTTGGAGGGGTGTCCAGTACACCTGGAACCAACTGCCCCAGGGGTGGAAACATAGCCCCACCATTTGCCATGGACTGATCCAGACTGCACTGGAACAGGGTGAAGCTCCGGAACATCTGCAGTACATTGACGACATCATCGTATGGGGCAACACAGCAGAAGAAGTTTTTGAGAAGGGGAATAAAATAATTCAAATCCTTCTGAAAGCTGGTTTTGCCATAAGACGAAGTAAGGTCAAGGGACCTGCACAGGAGATACATTTTTTAGGAGTAAAATGGCAAGATGGAGGCCGTCAGATCCCAATGGACGTGATCAATAAAATCGCAGCTATGTCTCCACCAACTAGTAAAAAGGAAGCACAAGCTTTCCTGGGCATTGTGGGTTTTTGGAGGATGCATATCCCAGATTACAGTCTGATTGTGAGCCCTCTGTATCAAGTAACCCGGAAGAAGAACGATTTTAAATGGGGTCCTGAGCAGCGACAAGCTTTTGAACAAATTAAACAGGAAATAGTCCATGTAGTAGCTCTGGGGCCAGTCCGGGCAGGACAAGATGTTAAAAACGTGCTCTACACAGCAGCTGGGGAGAACGGCCCTACCTGGAGACTCTGGCAGAAAGCGCCAGGGGAGACAGGCGGTCGACCCCTAGGGTTTTGGAGTCGGGCATACAGAGGATCCGAAGCCCGCTATACTCCAACAGAAAAGGAGATACTGGCAGTGTATGAAGGGGTTCGAGCTGCTTTGGAAGTAGTTGGTACAGAAGCACAGCTCCTCTTGGCACCTCGGCTGCCGGTGCTGGGTTGGATGTTCAAAGAAAGGGTCCCTGCTACACATCATGCAACGGATGCTACATGGAGTAAGTGGATTGCACTGACCACGCAGCGAACTTGAATGGGAAACCCCAGTCGCCCAGGAATTCTGGAGGTGATTATGGACTGGCTAGAAGGCAAGGATTTTGGAATGTCACCGGAGGAGGAGGTGATGTGTGCGGAAGAGGCTCCACCGTATAATGAACTACCAGAAAATGAGAAGAGATATGCCCTGTTCACTGATGGGTCCTGCCGGATTGTGGGAAAGCATAGAAAGTGGAAGGCTGTTGTGTGGAGTCCTACAAGACGAGTTGCAGAAGCCACTGAAGGAGAAGATGAATCAAGCCAGTTTGCAGAGGTGAAAGCAATTCAGCTGGCTTTGGACATTGCCGAGCGGGAAAAATGGCCGGTACTTTATCTCTACACCGATTCATGGATGGTGGCAAATGCCTTGTGGGGGTGGTTACGGCAGTGGAAGCAGAGCAATTGGCAGCGCAGAGGCAAACCTATCTGGGCTGCTGAATTGTGGCAAGATATTGCTGCCCGGGTAGAGAATCTGGTTGTGAAAGTGCGTCATGTAGATGCCCATGTACCCAAGAGCCGGGCCACTGAGGAACATCAGAACAACCAGCAAGTGGATCAGGCTGCTAAGATTGAAGTGGCCGAGGTGGATCTGGACTGGCAACATAAGGGTGAACTATTCAGAGCTCGATGGGCCCATGACTCCTCAGGCCATCAAGGAAGAGATGCCACATATAGATGGGCTCGTGAGCGAGGGGTGGATTTGACCATGGACACTATTGCACAGGTCATCCACGAGTGTGAGACATGCGCTGCAATCAAGCAAGCCAAGCGATTAAAGCCTCTTTGGTATGGAGGACGATGGCTGAAATACAAATATGGGGAGGCCTGGCAGACTGATTATATTACACTCCCACAAACCCGTCAAGGCAAGCGCCATGTGCTCACAATGGTGGAAGCAACCACAGGATGGCTGGAAACATACCCTGTGCCCCATGCCACCGCCCGGAACACCATCCTGGGCCTTGAAAAACAAGTCCTGTGGCGACATGGCACCCCAGAGAGAATTGAGTCGGACAACGGGACTCATTTCCGAAACAGCCTCATTGACACCTGGGCCAAAGAGCATGGTATTGAATGGGTCTATCACATCCCTTATCATGCACCAGCCTCTGGGAAGATAGAACGGTACAATGGACTGTTAAAAACTGCACTGAGAGCAATGGGTGGTGGGACTTTAAAAAATTGGGATACACATTTAGCAAAAGCTACCTGGCTAGTTAACACCAGGGGGTCTACCAACCGAGCTGGCCCTGCCCAATCAAAACCTCCACGTACTGTGGAGGGAGATAAAGTCCCCGTAGTGCACATGAAGAATATGTTAGGGAAGACAGTCTGGGTTAGTCCTGCCTCAGGCAAAGGCAAACCCGTCCATGGGATTGCCTTTGCTCAAGGACCTGGGTGCACTTGGTGGGTGATGCAGAAGGATGGGGAAGTTCGATGTGTACCACACGGGGACCTGATTTTGGGCGAGAATAGCCAATGAATGAAACTGTATGATGTTAATTGCTAAATGACCCTGCCACTGTACATCTCATTTCTGTAACTGCTATTGGTTGTACTATAGTAAGAATCACCCAAACTAATGACAAATGGACTCTGATGAAAAACCAAGTAAAGTGCAGCAGCGAAGGGACCAGAACTGACCTCAGCAGCTGGCGTCCAGCAACTTAATTGAGATCAACATCTTCAGCCCATGGACATGAGCCGCACCGGATACATCAGCCACAAGCCCCAAGAATACAGCATGCGACAGTCCAGTTCCACACACGCCATCTTGCATGCCCTGAGGGACTGTTCCAACAGATGGAGCTCGAAGTCATGGACTAAATGAACTTAACGGACATTTTAGAGGGATGGCCCACAGACTAAGGACATTACGCCTGTATGGAGATATACATATGTGTGTATATATGTGTCAGGGGAAACTGATAGTATTTAATTGGAAACTGTAGGATCTGGGCATGGCATGAAATGGTATGGAATAAGGGGTGGATGATGTCCTGGGTCTGGCGGGGATAGGGTTAATTCTCCCCAGGACCTAGCAGGGACACAGGTATTCCATCCCATGTGAGCCATGCCCAGGGGGTAACAGGAGCTAGCCGGGGAAGGGGAGGGGCAGGAAGTCGGGGGTGCAGAGAGAGGAAGTCATCCCCCCCAGGGGAGCGGAGCGGTCGGGGGGGGGGGCGGCTTCCCAGGTGCGGTCGGCAAGCGGTGGTATCGTACTTGTGGTTGTATATTCCTCTGTCGGTGTTATTGTTGTTGTTGTTTCTTGCTCCCCTTGCTGTTCTGTTAAATTGCCTTTGTCTCAACCCACGAGTTTTTGCCTTTTTCTTGCGATTCTCCCCTCCTGGCCGCGCTGGCCGGGGGGGGGGCCGATCTGAGCAAGTGGCTGCCACGTGGTCCTTTGTTGCCGTCTGAGGCTAAACCACGACAGCACCGCAGATGCGAAAGCAGTGCTGCCCAGGGGTGCTGACAGCTCTGCGAGTTCCCCCATGTGCTCTGCTTTGCCCAAGTTTCAGTTAGTCTCTTCCTTTGCATGTTATATATATGTTTTGCCCCTAAGTGGGTGCCCACTAGCAGCAATGTATGCATGGACTCCTCCAAGACAATTGGTTTGGGCTTTTGGAGCTGGACATGGCCCTTGGGCTCCTGGGGGGTGGCTCAGGGGCAGCAGGCAGGTGGGATATGCTGGCATTGGAGGAGTGGATTTGTTTGATGGTGCTGTTGGAGGAGGTGCACACTGTAGTGTGTGGATGTGAGAATTAACAGACTGCGCTCATCTTGCAGAGCTGCTGGGAAGCTGTGTTGGTGCATGGGTGTGCACACAGGTGAAATTGGTAGGACTGAGGGTGGCTTGGTAGAGACACCTGCAGGGGCCACCATGGGTGTGTGTGGGCTGCAGCCTGCAAGCTACAAACAAGTTAAAATTGTGTGGCTTTCAGGGAGTTCAACAAAACAGGTTTTTATAAATACATCAACAATAAAAAGAGAGCCAGGGAGAATCTCCATCCCTTACTGGATGCTGGTGGGGGAACATGGCAACCAAGGACGAGGAGAAGGCTGAGATCCTTAATGCCTTCTTTGCCTCTATCTTTAATAGTCAGCCCAGCTACCCCAAGGGTGTTCAGCCTCCTGGGCTGGAAGATAAGGATAGAGAGCAGAACAACCCCCCCATAATCCAGGAGGAAGAAGTTAATGATCTGCTTCTGCACCTGGACATGCATAAGTCTATGGGGCCAGATGGGATTCACCCAAGGGTACTCAGGGAGCTGGCGGGAGAGCTCACCAAGCCTCTCTCCATTATCTATCAACAATCCTGGTCAACAGGAGAGGTACCAGATGACTGGAGGGTGGCCAATGTGACGCCCATCTACAAGAAGGGCTGGAAGGAGGATCTGGGGAACTACAGGCCTGTCAGTCTGACCTCAGTACCGGGAAAGATCATGGAGAGGATCATCTTGAGTGAGCTCTCACAGCAAGTGCAGGGCAGCCGAGGGATCAGGGCCAGCCAGCATGGGTTTATGAAAGGGAGGTCCTGCTTAACCAACTTGATCTCTTTCTATGACCATGTGACCCGTCCTCTCGATGCGGGGAAGGCTGTGGACGTTGTCTACCTGGACTTTGGTAATGCCTTTGACACCGTCCCCCACAGCGTTCTCCTGGAGAAGCTGGCAAATCGTGGCATAGACAAGTGTATGCCAGCAGGAGCAGGGAAGTCATCGTGCCTCTGTACTCGGCACTGGTGAGGCCTCACCTTGAGTACTGTGTTCAGTTTTGGGCCCCTCACTACAGGAAAGACATTGAAGTGCTGGAGCGTGTCCAGAGGAGAGCCACCAAGCTGGTGAGGGGTCTGGAGAACAAGTCCTATGAGGAGAGGCTGAGGGAACTGGGCATGTTTAGTTTGGAGAAGAGGAGGCTGAGGGGAGACCTCATTGCCCTCTACAGCTACCTGAAAGGAAACTGTAGAGAGGCAGGGGTTGGCCTCTTCTCCCAAGGGAATAACGACAGGACCAGAGGAAATGGTATGAAGCTGCGGCAAGGGAGGTTTAGATTAGATATTAGGAAGAATTACTTTACTGAAAGAGTGGTCAAGCACTGGAACAGCCTGCCCAGGGAGGTGGTGGAGTCACCATCCCTGGAGGTATTTAAGAAATGTGTAGACATGGCTCTTCAGGGCATGCTCTAGTGCCCGGGATTGTTGGTTTGTGGTGGGGTCTTGTGTGTGAGATTGTGGGTGTGGGGTTTAGTTGGTGGGTGCTTTTTTTTTTTTTGTTTTGTTTTGTTTGTTTTTGTGTGTTGTGGGGTTTTTTTTTGTTTGTTTGTTTTTAATGTGGTTGGACTCGATGATCTCAAAGGTCCCTTCCAACCACTAAGATTCTGTGATTTTGTACTCTTCACTGGGTAAAAAACTGGCTGGATGGCCGTGCCCAGAGAGTTGTGATTAATGGGGTGAAATCTTGTTGGTGGCTGGTCACCAGTGGTGTCCCTCAGGGCTCAGTTTTGGGGCCAGTCTTTATTGATGATCTGGATGAGGGGATTGAGTGCACCCTCAGTAAGTTTGCAGATGACACCAAACTAGGTGGGAGTGTTGATCTGCTTGAGGGTTGGAAGGCTCTACAGAGGGACCTGGACAGGTTGGACCAATGGGCCAAGGCCAATGGCATGAGGTTTAATAAGGCCAAGTTCTGGGTCCTGCATTTCGGTCACAACGACCCCAGGCAATGCTATAGGCTTGGGGAAGAGTGGCTGGAAAGATGATTAGGGGCCTGGAGCATCTCTCGTATGAGGAGAGGCTGAGGGACTTGGGTCTTTTTAGTCTAGAAAAGAGTAGACTGAGGGGGGATCTGATCAATGCTTATAAATACTTAAAGGGAGGGTGTCAAGAGGATGGAGACGGTCTTTTTTCAGTGGTGCCCAGGGACAGGAGAAGAGGAAATGGGCACAAACTTGAATATAAGAAGTTCCACCTAAACACGAGGAGGAACTTCTTTACTTTGAGGGTGGCAGAGCACTGGAATAGGCTGCCCAGGGAGGTGGTGGAGTCTCCTTCTCTGGAGACATTCAGACCCCGCCTGGATATGTTCCTGTGCAACCTGCTCTAGGTGGACCTGCTTTGGCAGGGAGGTTGGACTAGGTGATCTCCAGAGGTCCCTTCCAACCCCATGTGATTATGTGAAGAGTGGCTGGAAAGCTGCCCAGCAGAAAAGGACCTCGGGGTGATGTTTATAAGCATTGATAAGATCCCCTCTCCGTCTTCTCTTCTCCAGGCTAAACAGACCCAGGTGTCTCAGCCTTTCCTCATAAGAGTGGTGCTCCATTCCCTTGATCATCTTCGTAGCCTTCCACTGGACTCTTTCCAGTAGTTCCCTGTCCTTCTTGAACTGGGGAGCCCAGAACTGGACACAGTACTCCAGATGCAGCCTTACCAGGGCAGAATAGAGGGGGAGGATAGCCTCTCTCGACCTGCTGGCCATGCTCTTCTTAATGCAGCCCAGGAGACCACTGGCCTTCTTGGCCACAAGAGCATGTTGCTGCCTCATGGTCAACTTGATGTCCACCAGGACTCCCAGGTCCCTCTCTGCAGAGCTGCTTTCCAGCAGGTCAGTCCCTAACCTGTACTGGTGCATGGGATTATTCCTCCCTAGGTGCAGGACCCTACACTTGCCTTTGTTGAACTTCATTAGGTTCCTCACTGCCTAACTCGAGCCTGTCCAGGTCTCACTGAATGGCAGCACAGCCTTCTGGTGTGTCAGCCACCCCTCCCAGTTTTGTGTCATCAGCAAACTTGCTGAGGGTACACTGTCCCTTCATCCAGGTCATTGATGAATATATTGAAGAGGACTGGACCCATTACTGACCCCTGAGGAACACCACTAGTTACAGGCCTCCAACTAGGCTTTGCTCCACTGATCACAACCCTCTGAGCTCTGTCTTTCAGCCAGTTTTCAATCCACCTCACTGTCCATTCATCTAACCCATACTTCCTAAGCTTACCTATGAGGATGCTGGGGGAAGCTGTGTCAAAAGCCTTGCTGAAGTCAAGGTAGACAATATCCACTGCTCTCCCCTCATCAACCCAGCAAGTCATGCCATCATAGAAGGCTATCAGATAGGTCAGGCATGATTTCCCCTTCATGATTCCATGTTGACCACTCCCGATAACCTTCTTTTCCTTCTACATGCTTAGAGATGACATCCAGGATGAGCTGTTCCATCACCTTTGCAGGGATGGAGGTGAGGCTGACTAGCCTGTAGTTTCCTGGATCCTCCATCTTGCTGTTTTTGAAGACTGCTGTGACATTAACTTTCCTCCAGTCCTCAGGCACCTCTCCTGTTCTCCATGGCCTTTCAAAGATGATGGAGAGAGGCTTCGCAATAACATCTGTCACCTCCCTCAGCACTTGTGGGTGCATCCCATCAGGGCCCATGGATCTGTGCATGTCAAGTTTGCGTAAATCATCTCTAACCTGATCCTCAACCAAGTGAAAGTCTTCTTTTTCCAGGCTGTTATGGTTTGAGAGAACCCATAACAATCTATTGTCGTTAGACAATTACTCTATCACGCAATGACCCCTCCCCACCTGGAAAGGGGAATAGGGGAACACAAAGAAACACAAGGGTTGAAATGTAAATAGATTTAATAGACTAAGACTAAATAATTAACATTAATACTAAAGAACCAGTATTAATCCCAATACTGATATAAGATATACAGGAATTATACTCAGCCAACTATATCAGTAGGAAGCTGTGCACTCCCAGCAGTGGACAGCAAGTATCGGACACTGCGAGCGCAATGGCTTCAGGAGGAAGGGAAGGCCTCAGGGTTCTGGCATCGGGGCAATGAGTTGTCTGGACCACTGCCATCAGGGAGAGAGCCCGCTACGCAGCAAACTTTTCTAATTTATATTGAATGTGACGTTCATGGTATGAAATAATCCTGTTGGCCAGCCTGGGTCAAATGCCCAGGCCTTGCTCCTCCTTGTCCCTGCCCCTGGCAAGGCTCAAAAACACTAACCTTGAATCCCACGGAGCCTGGCTGGCTATAAAATAAATATTTTCACAAATTCAGACACTAGAGTCTTCTAAAAGTGCAATTTTCCCCAGCATTAGAAGAAAAGTTAGTCCTGTGTCTCTCAACCCAGGACACAGGCTCTCTCTCTTACCTCCGGGGTCTAGGGTTTCTGACGGCCGGCCTTAGCAGTAAAAACTGAAGCAAAGAAGGCATTCAGTAGCTCTGCCTTCTCTGCATCCTCCGTCACCAGGGCACCCACCTCATTCAGCAGTGGGCCCACATTTTCCTTAGTCTTCCTTATGCTGCTGATATACTTGAAGAAGCCCTTCTTATTGTCCTTGGCATCCCTTGCCAGGTTTAATTCCAAGTGGGCCCTAGCCTTCCTTGTTGCATCCCTGCATAGTCTGATAATGTTCCTGACCCCTGAGTGGCCAGTCCCTTTTTCCACATTCTGTAAACTTCCTTCTTCCATCTGAGTTTTTCCAGAAGCTCCCTGCTCATCCATGCAGGTTTCCTGCCTCCTTTGCCTGATTTCTTGCTCCTAGGGATGCACTGGTCTTGAGCTTGGAGGAAGTGGTTCTTGAATATTAACCAGCTCTCTTGCACCCCACTTCCTTCTAGAGCCTTAGCCCATGGGATTCCTCCAAGTAGGTCTTTGAAGAGGCCAAATTCAGCTCTCCTGAAGTCCAGGGTTGTAATGCTCTTTATTGCCCTGCTTCTTCCATGCAGGATCCTGAACTCCACCATCTTGTGGTCACTGCAACTGAGACTGCCCCCAACCTTCACATCCCCAACCAGTCCTTCTTTTGTTCGTCAGCACAAGGTCCAGCAGAGCACCTCTCCTCGTTGCTTCCTCCACCACCTCTGTCAAGAAGTTATCATCAATGCTCTGCAGAAACCTCTGGGACTGTGCGTGCGTGCCTGGCTGTGTTGCCTTTCCAGCAAATGCCAGGGTAGTTGAAGTCCCCCATGAGAACTAGGGCCTGTGACTGTGAGACTATTTCCAGTTGTCTGTAGAAAGCCTCATCGACTTCCTCTTCCTGATCAGGTGGCCTGTAAAATGATGATTTGTGTTAAATACCAGGCAATTAATTTTAGGTGAATTACCAATTGATTGAATGCCCACAAGAAATGGATATCAGAATACAATTTCAGGGGGCTTCCCTCATTGTTTGGGACATTTAATGTTGTATCAGCCTAGAAGGGAGACAAACAAGCCTTTGTGGAATGCACCTCAGGAAACATTCCCACCCATGGGAGACTCTCAGAAGAGTCTTAGTGTGGCTTTTACATGGTATTTTTTTTTACTTACCACTCAGTTTTCTGTTCATTTTTCACTTGTACACTGACTGTCCCGTTAGAGCATCCGCTAGTGGATCAAATCTGAGCCAGTTTACAGTTTATGGCCAGGAATCATATTCTATTTATCACTTTTTTTTTTTTTTTAAACCCTTTTCTTCCTACCTCTATCTGCATTTCTCAGTGCAGGGATTAAAATAACTTCGGGAAATTTTTTCCATCTGTTAATTGATCGTTTATGTTTCCTTTTTAGGCCGCATTCACCAAGCTATGGTAACATCCCTAAATGGAGATAATGAAAGCGTAACTGTTGAATGGATTGAAAATGGAGATACTAAAGGGAAAGAGGTAAACCTAGTTATTTTAGAACATTTCTCTTTTAAAAAATGTGTATTCTACGTGAATATTACTTTGGAATTTGCACTGGAAACAAAGAAAAAATATCAGGTCCCATGGGAGCTAATGAAATCCATCCACGGGTCCTGAGGAAACTGGCGGATGAAGTTGCTAAGCAGCTTTCCATTATATTTGAAAAGTCATGGCAGTCTGGTGAAGTTCCTGCTGACTGTATGTCGTGGTTTTGACCAGATTGACCAATCAGAGCGACAGATGGCCCCTCCCTCCCCCTTCTAAGGAAAAGAGAGGAGAGGAAGAGATAAAAGAGATTTATGAGTTTAGAAAAAACTAAACTACTTTAATAAAAACATTAATAAATAATGAAATAATAAATAATTTTTAAAAAAGGGGGGAAAAAAAAAGTATACAGTATATACAAAACTGTATCAAGCTCCCAGGATGATGATCACGTCACCAGCAGGCACAGGGGAAAGTCCCAGGCTGGACTCGGTGATGGACAGGAGCTGGATTCCGGATCTGGAGTCAGGATTGCTCGGATCGGGATCAAAGGCAGACGAACAGACAGGGTCCTCCTCAGACGTCGGCCATTGAAGGAAGAGAGATGACCCTTTGATCCCTCAGCTTTTATACTGAGCATGATGTAGATGGGATGGAATACCCTGTTGGTCAGTTTTGGGTCACCTGTCCTGTCCGCTCCTCCCTACAGGTGTGACCCCTCTACGCTTTTCCGCTTCCAACCCTCCAATGGGGCAAATAACAAATTTACCTGACCTTGGTTGTTATAGCAATAAGTATAAGCAAGGGCCTCTCTGCATACCATTCCTTGGTATTATCAGGTCTTATCACTGAGAGCGAGCAGATTCTGAACAATATGCTGTTAATTTCAGAGTTCAGTTAGTTAGAAGAGGCCCAGCTAAAAAGGTAAAATTACTGAACAGGAAATTAGTTCTGTTTTACCTCAAACCAGGACACTGTAGAAGGGGAAACATAACCCCCATTTTCAAAAAGGGAAAAAAGGAAGACCTGGGGAACTACAGGCCGGTCAGTCTCACCTCTGTGCCCGGCAAGATCATGGAGCAGATCCTCCTGGAATCTCTGCTAAGGCACATGGAAAATAAGGAGGTGATTTGTGACAGCCAACATGGCTTCACCAAGGGCAAGACATGCCTGACAAATTTGGTTACCTTCTACAATGGGGTTACAGTGTTGGTAGATAAGGGGAGAGAACAGACGTCATTTACCTGGACTTATGCAAAGTGTTTGACACTGTCCCGCATGACATCCTGGTCTCTAAATTGGAAAGTCATGGGTTCGATGGATGGACCACTCGGTGGATAAGGAACTGGCTAGATAGATAGCTGCACTCAAAGGGTTGCAGTCAACAGCTCAATGTCCAAGTGGAAACCAGTGATGAGTGGCATTCCTTAGGGATTGGTACTGGGACCGGTACTCATTAATATCCGTGTTGGAGACATGGACAGTGGGATTGAGTGCACCCTCGGCAAGTTGTGGAACCAAGCAGTGTGGAGTGGTTGACATGCTGGAGGGAAGGGATCCCATCCAGAGGGACCGGGACAGGCTTGAGAGGTCTGCCCATGCAAACCTCATGAAGTTCAACGAGGCCAAGTGCAAGGTCCTGCCCCTGGGTGATGGCAATCCCAAGCACAAATACAGGTTGGGAGGAGAATGGCTAGAGAGCAGCCCTGAGGAGAAGGACTTGGGAGTATTGGTTGATGAAAAGCTCAACATGAGCTGGCGATGTATGCTTGCAGCCCAGAAAGCCAACTGCATCCTGGGCTGCATCAAAAGAAGCATAGCCAGCAGGTCAATGGAGGTGATTCTGCCCCTCTATTCTGCTCTGGTGAGACCCCACCTGGAGTACTGCATCCAGCTCTGGAGCCCTCAGCACAGGAAGGATATGGACCTGTTGGAGCAGGTCCAGCGGAGGGCCACGAAGATGATCAGAGGGCTGGAGCACCTCTCCTCTGAGGACAGGCTGAGAGAGTTGGGGTTGTTCATCCTGGAGAAGAAAAAGGCTCCAGGGAGACCTTATAGCAGCCTTCCAGTACCTGAAGGGGACTCTTTATTAGGGAGTTTAGCGATAGGAAAAAACAACAACAATACACCAGACAAGGGAAGCCCCAGCCCCCTTTCTGCCCCCTCCCCCGGCCCGTTCATGGCTACAGATTGGGCGTGTCACATGGTATGGAATACCTGTGTCCCCTGCCAGATCCTGGGGAAAACTAACCCTATCCCCACCGGAACTAGGACATTACCCACCCCTTATTCTATACCATCTACGTCATGCACAGATCTTACACTTTCCAATTAATTGCCAACAGTTTTCCCTGTCTTTGATATATGTATATATATGTGTGTACATATATATTTATACAGATATAATGTCCTTAGTCTGTGGGCCATCACTCTAAAAATGTCCCTTGAGTTCATTTAATCCGTGGCTTTGGGCTCCATCTGTTAGAGCAGTCTCTCAGGTCAGGCAAGATGGTGTGTGATGCTGGATTGTTGCATGCTGTATTTTTGGAGCTTGCGGCTGGTGTATCCGGTGCGGCTCATGCCCACGGTCCATGGTTGGAGACGTTGATCTCGATGCAGTTGCTGGGCACCAGCTGCTGGGGTCAGTTCTGATCCCATCACCGCTGCACTCTACTCGGTTTTTCATCAAAGTCCATCTATCATTAGTTTGGGTGATGCTTACTGCAGTACAACTGATAGCAGTTATAGTAGTGAGGACATACAGTGGCAGGGTCATTTAGCAATTAACATCATACAGTTTCATTCATTGGCTATTCTCACCCAAAATCAGATCCCCATGAGGTACACATGGGACTTCCCCATGCTTCCGCATCACCCACCAAGTGCACCCAGGTCCTTGAGCAAAAGCAATCCCACGGACGGGTTTGCCTTTGCCTGAGGCAGGACTAACCCAGACTGTCTTCCCTAACATATTCTTCATGTGCACTATGGAGACTTTGTCCACTTCTACAGTACGTGGAAGTTTTGATTGGGCAGGGCCAGCTCGGTTGGTAGATCCCCTGGTGTTAACTAGCCGGGTAGCTTTTGCTAAATGTCTATCCCAATGTTTTAAGGTTCCACCACCCATTGCTCTCAGTGCAGTTTTTAACAGTCCATTGTACCGTTCTATCTTCCTAGAGGCTGGTGCGTGATAGGGAATGTGATATATCCACTCAATGCCATGCTCTTTGGCCCAGGTGTCAATGAGGTTGTTTCAGAAATGAGTCCCGTTGTCCGACTCAATTCTCTCTGGGGTGCCATGTCGCCACAGGACTTGTTTTTCAAGGCCCAGGATGGTGTTCCGGGCGGTGGCATGGGGCACAGGGTATGTTTCTAAGCCATCCCGTGGTTGCTTCCACCATTGTGAGCACATGGCGCTTGCCTTGACGGGTTTGTGGGAGTGTGATATAATCAGTCTGCCAGACCTCCCCATATTTGTATTTCAGCCATCGTCCTCCATACCAAAGAGGCTTTAATCGCTTGGCTTGCTTGATTGCAGCACATGTCTCATATTCATGGATGACCTGTGCAATAGTGTCCATGGTCAAATCCACCCCTCGCTCACGAGCCCATCTATATGTGGCATCTCTTCCTTGATGGCCTGAGGAGTCATGGGCCCATCGAGCTCTGAATAGTTCACCCTTATGTTGCCAGTCCAGATCCACCTCGGCCACTTCAATCTTAGCAGCCTGATCCACTTGCTGGTTGTTCTGATGTTCCTCAGTGGCCTGGCTCTTGGGTACATGGGCATCTACATGATGTACTTTCACAACTAGATTCTCTATTGAGGCAGCAATATTTTGGCACAATGGGGCAGCCCAGATAGGTTTGCCTCTGCACTGCCAATTGCTCTGCTTCCACTGCTGTAGCCACCCCTGCAGAGTATTTGCCACCATCCATGAATCAGTATAGATGTAAAGTACTGGCCATTTTTCTCACTTGGCAATGTCTAAGGCCAGCTGGATGGCTTTCACCTCTGCAAACTGGTTCAATTCGCCTTGTCCTTCAGCAGCTTCTGCAACTTGCCTTGTAGTACTGCTGTGTAGTACTCCATACATCAGCCTTCCACTTTCGATGCTTTCCCACAATCCGGCAGGACCCATCAGTGAACAGGGCATATCTCTTCTCATTTTCTGGTAGTTTATTATACGGTGGAGCCTCTTTCACACACTTCACCTCCTCCTCTGGCAATATTCTGAAATCCTTGCCTTCTGGCCAGTCCATGATCACTTCCAGAATTCCTGGGCGACTGGGGTTTCCCATTCGAGTCTGCTATGTGATCAGTGCAGTCCACTTACTCCATGTAGCATCAGTTGCATGATGTGTGGCAGGGACACTTTCTTTGAACATCTAGCCCAGCCCCGGCAGTAGAGGTGCTAAGAAGAGCTGTGCTTCTGTACCAACCACTTCTGAAGCAGCTTGAACCCCTTCGTATATTGCCAATGTGTCTTTACCAGTTGCAATATAGAGGGCTTTGGATCCTCTGTATCCCCGACTCCAAAACCCTAGGGGTGGACCTGAAGGCATCCATCTTGCCATTTGATTCTTAAAAACTGGAGCTCCTGCACAGGTCCCTTGACCTTACTTCATTTTATGGCAAAACCAGCTTTCAGAAGGATTCGAACTATTTTCTTCCCTTTCTCAAAAACTTCCCCTTCTGTGGTGCCCCAGTACGACAATGTTGTCAATGTATTGCAGATGTTCTGGAGCTTCACTCTGTTCCAGTGCAGTCTGGATCAGTCCATGGCAAATAGTAGGGCTGTGTTTCCACCCCTGGGGCAGTTGATTCCAGGTGTATTGGACTCTGCTCGAAGGGAAAGCTAACTGTGGCCTGCACTCTGCTGCCAATGGAATAGAGAAGAATGCATTAGCAATATCAGTTGTGGCATATGACTTGGCTGCCTTTGACGCCAGTTCGTATTGAAGTTCTAGCATGACTGGCACAGCAGCGCTCAGCAGTGGCATGACTTCATTCAGGCCACGATAGTCCACAGTTAGCCTCCATTACATTTTCGCAGTGGCGAAATGGGACTGTTAAAGGGTGAGCGAATCTTGCTGATCAGTCCTTGAATCTCTAATTGACAAATCAGCTTATGGATGAGAATCAGAGAGTCTCAGTTAGGGAGGTATTGCCACCGATGCACCGTTGTGGTAGCGATCGGCACCTGTTGTTCTTCAACCCTCAACAACCCCACAACAGAAGGGTCCTCCAAGAGACCAGGCAAGGGAGACAACTGTTTAGCTTCTTCCGCCTCCAAGGCAGCTATGCCAAAAGCCCACTGGTACCCTTTTGGGTCCTTAAAATACCCTCTCCTGAGATAATCTATACCAAGGATGCATGGAGCATCTGGGCCAGTCACAATGGGATGCTTTTGCCACTCATTCCCAGTTAAGCTCACTTCAGCTTCCAGTATAGTCGGCTCTTGGGATCCCCCTGTCACTCCAGAAATACAAATGGCTTCTGTCCCTCTATAGCTTGATGGTATTAGGGTACACTGTGCACCTGTGTCCACTGGATCCTTATACTCCTGTGGGTCTGATGTGCCAGGCCATCGAATCCACACTGTCCAATAAACCCGGTTGTCCCTTTCCCCCACCTGGCTGGAGGCAGGGCCCTCTAATCCTGGTCATAGTATCCGTTACACACATCTTGCAGAAATGACTTGGAAGTTCCTTCAAGAGGATCAGAAGTAAGATCAGGCCTTCTATTCTGTCTGGGGAACTGCCCGCTGGAAACTATGGCAGCACTTTTCCTGGGGAGATCCGCTTTTGTGGTTGTTCTTCCTTGGAATTCCTGTACCCGTGCCCGTAGGATTGAAGTAGGTTGTCCATCCCACTTCCTCATGTCTTCTCTGTGGTCATGCAAGTAGAACCACAGGGTGCCTCGTGGTGTCTACCCTCTGTATTCTGTCTGTTGAGTAGAGAGACGCCTGCTCCTAATAGCTGAGATACTGGCCCGTACAGTTGGGGAGTAGGACATATTCTCTTCAAGTTGCTGGACTTTCTGGGACAGTTTCTCCACAGCTGAGATGAGGGGGGAAGAGAGACTTTCTTCATATTGCCGGAGTCGGGCAGCCACCTCTTCCATCGTTGGTCCCTTTTCGCCTTTCCGTTCCATTCCTGCCAATGAGTTGGCATATGACAATGGTGTGCTCTGTACAAACTTCTGCCACATGGGCCTTGTACATTGGACCTCATCAGGATCTGCGGGTAACTGTGCGCTGTCCAGGTCATAATAAATCAGATCCAGCAGATCCAGAGAGGTGATTCTGCCACTTTACTCTGCTCTGGTGAGACCTCACCTGGAGTACTGTGTGCAGGTCTGGAGCCCTCAATATAGAAAGGACATGGACCTGATGGAGCGGGTCCAGAGGAGGGCCACCAAAATGATCAGGGGGCTGGAGCACCTCTGCTATGAGGACAGGCTGAGGGAGCTGGGGTTGTTTAGCTTGGAGAAAAGGAGGCTCCGGGGAGACCTAATAGCGGCCTTCCAGTACCTGAAAGGGGCCTACAGGAAGGCTGGGGAGAGTCTGTTTACAAAGGCCTGCAGTGACAGGACGAGGGGCAATGGTTTTAAGTTGGAGAAGGGGAGATTTAGATTGGATATTAGGAAAAAGTTCTTTACCATGAGGGTGGTAGAACACTGGAACAGGTTGCCCAGGGAGGTGGTTGAGGCCCCTTCCCTGGAGATATTCAAGGTGAAGCCTGACAAGGCCCCGGGCAACCCGGTCTAGTTGGGGGTGTCCCTGCTGACTGTGGGAAGGTCGGACTAGATGACCTTTGGAGGTCCCTTCCGGCCTGGACCAATCTATTAATCTCCCGCACGGCTAATTCTCTTAGGTATTGGGTACCTCTTTCCATGGTTGTCCACTTGCTCAGATGACATACAACATCTTCACTGAAGGGGTGCCTTTCCCTCACGCCTGACAGGAGTCGCCTCCAGAGGCTGAGGGTTTGTGTCTTTTTTCCAATCGCCTTGTCAATGCCCCCTTCCCTAGACAGGGATCCCAGCTGCCTGGCTTCCCTACCCTCCTGTTCCAAGCTACTGGCCCCATTATCCCAGCATTGGAGTATCCAGGTGATGATGTGCTCATCTGGAAGTTGGCTGAAATCCTTTGTCATATCCCGCAGCTCGCTCAGGGATAGGGATTGGGTCATTATCTCTGCTTCTGCCTCTTCTTTCTGTTCTCGTGATGGCCCTGGTTCATTGTCATCCCTTACCAAGCGAACTGATTTCTTGGTATATTTCTTCCTCTGTATAGGGGCAACTGATACGGGCACGGGTTGGTTTTCTGGTCCAGCTGCAGTGCTTGCCACCGGGGTTGGAGTAGCGTCTGTTGGCCTGCTTTCCATCTCTTTCCCCTGAGTGTGCTGCATAATATGGAGCAGTGTCTAGTAGATACTGGCCAAGGCCCAGCACAGTGCAGTGAGTTGTGCCTCTCTGAAATAGCCACAGCATTTTCCTTTCAAATCTTCTATCACTTTATCAGGGTCCTGTAGTTGTTCGGAGGCGAAGTCCCAAACCATTGGAGGTGAGAAGCTCTCTAGATACCTGCCCATATTCTCCCACATGCCATGCCATCCATGACTCTCCAGCCTCGGGGCAGATCTCTGGGTGGTAGTCTTAAATAGTTGTTTGACCCTAAACAAGACCTGGAACACATTCAGGAGACCTAACAATAGGACCAGGCTGGTCTGAGCATCCCAGAGGTATTCAAAATTCTCAGAAGCTGTCATACCTCACCTGAAGGAGAAAATGGAGGTAACAGAGCTGGGGAAAGTATCCCCCCGTTTCCCCCATAGATTGGGTGTGATTATTAATAATTTCTGAGAGATGGCACCCGAGGTATGGGCAGGACAGCAGTACCACATAAACACCCCTCATAACTGCCTGAACAGTGATGCTATCATATCATAAGTTGATATTACACAGGACAGCAAAATTATAATCCTGATCCCTCTCCCAGAGGTGATAAACAGTATTGCAGGGAGTATATAAACCATATAGGAATTTACATAACACAGCCCCTAGAACAAACAAAGCAACATTGTGACCAGCAAGTATTTAACTAATATAATAAATGCACACAAAAAAATTATTTTAACAAGCTCTGGTTGGATTTTTCGTTATCTCCACCCTGCGAGCCCCACATTGGGCGCCTAAAAGGACTATCGTGGTTTAGCCTCAGACCCAGCCACTCTCTCAGCACCCCCTCCCCCGCCCCACCCTGAGCCATGGGGGAGAATCAGAAGAAAAAGGCAAAACTTGTGGGTTCTGACAAAGGCAGTTTAAGAGAACAGCAAAGGGAACAGAAAAACAACAACACTGATACAGGAATGTTTGAACACCGTTGTGGTATCTCCGCTCACCAGCTGGACCCCGGGGAGCCCCAGTCCAATCCAAGCTAGCTGCAAGCTGACTTCCTGCTCCCATCCCCACCAGTTCCCTGGCTCTAGACTGGGCCTGGCCTCACATGGTATGGAATAGCTGTGTTCTGTCCCAGATCCTTTGGAAAATTAACCCTATCCCCACCGAAACCAGGACAACGGGAGATTTAGATTAGATGTTAGGAAGAAATTCTTTACTGTGAGGGTGGTGAGGCACTGGAACAGGTTGCCCAGAGAAGTTGTGGATGCCCCATCCCTGGAAGTATTCAAGGCCAGGCTGGATGGGGCTTTGAGTAACCTGGACTAGTGGGAGGTGTCCCTGCCCACGGCATGGGTGTTGGAACTTGATGATCTTTAAGGTCCCTTCCAACTCAAACTATTCTATGATTCTTTAAATCTTAATTCACTTGATGGTTCTTTGGTTACAGGCTGTTTTGAATGGGAATTATTGGGCAAATGCTGGTTTCTGTTGTATTAAATTTGACTTCCTGAGCTCTGTGTCATAGCTTTTTAATAGTGCTTTTCATCTTTTGATTTTGAACCAGATTACAAAGGCTGACCTTGTTACCCCTTTTTACAAGTGGGAAAATCAAATTTTTGAGAAGGATAATCACTTGCAATCCAGACAGGAAACTAGTGGGAGAGCTGGATTAGAATCTTTTTGTGTTTGTATTATTGAGGGATTGAACTGCTAGTTTGTTTTTTTTATTTGTTTATTTTTGTTAATAAGTTTCCAGCCTTGCTTTCTTTAAGAAACCGTGTCTCTGTGTGTCCCGGTTATGCTTTGCTGTCCCCTCTTTCTGTGAATTTTAGACCACATTAGCCAGTTTCGGCTGAGATGTGGCAAAGCAGCTCAGAAATAATTACACTTCACCAGTTTTCAGAAAACACAGGAAAAAGGAAAAAAAAAGTTATGAGAATATCCTGGTGATCTCATCAGTTCTCATACCTCTGGGCACACAGAATCTGTACAGTAATGAGGACTTTAAAAGGTCCAGCCAGAGGATTTTTAGGAAACCAAGTTTCAATAGATATGAAGCCAGCTATTTTTAAGATCCTGCCCCTCCCCCCTTACATTTTACGGCATTTTGAATGAGAAACACTTACAAGGAAAAAAAAAAAAACGTGATAAATTTAAACATGGTTTCAACCGCGCTTTTATTTTTTGGGTGGTTTTAATTCGTCTGTTTCTTTTGTACTGTCTGGGAAATTTCAAATATTTAAGATATTTTTCTTTTTATGTTACAGAATGTCTTTCATATTCTGTAGTAATTGTCAAATTACTACAGTAATGCTAGCTACTTCTGTTTTAATTTAATCACTTTACAAAATTATGAATATCTATTGGTCATTTTTAATTAATCCCTTTTCTGAAGCATATGTTTTCAACTAATATGAAGACCAAAGCATACATTGTTTTTAGTGAACATAAAATAAGGTCATTCAGGTTATAAAATTAACAAATTGTGGGGTAAAACCACTAAACATATTTATTGTTTAGTCTCAAACATAACAGGAGTAATGAGAGTTGTTCTAAGACTCATAAATGTGTTTTATATTCTTTTACACAGATTGACTTGGAGAGCATATTTTCACTTAACCCTGATCTTGCACCTGATGAAGATATTGAACCTGGTCCAGAGACACCACCACCACCTACTCCAGCAGCCAAAGTAAACAAAATCATGAAGGTCGGTAATACCTGTGCAATATGTTCGTATTAAACTTGCAGTACTCCTATACATGTTGTTATGCTTGAATTTTTAAATCTAGCTTTTGTGTCTGTGGAGCTACTTGATAACTGTGTTCCTTTTTTTTCCTATGGTGAATAGGGGTTTATAAAAATTTTCTAAGAACAGGTTTGGCAGAGAGGGAGTTGGGGACTTACTTATATTTATATAACTAAATATATCTCAAGGAAAAAGATGGAAAAGGTTTTAGAGGTTGTTTTGAAACAGTATGTATACTTCAAGCAGTCTTCACCCTAAGCTCTTCAGGGAAGGATTTGACAGCAATCACCTCTCTGTATTGCTGATGTTGTGTTATTTTTATTTATTGGAAAGAAGCAGAGGTGGGGCTGCAGTTTATGTTTTCAATAATAAGGTGATCAAATAACAGAGATTTCTTTCTTTATAGAGTCGACGAACCATAGCACCTATTAAGAATGACACTTCTGCCAGAGATAACAGAGGTAAATGTTATCTGTTTCCATTTCAATGAAGTAAAAAATATGGGAACATTTTAATCTCCTGCTCATCTAACATTCCTTAATATTTCTGCATTTCTATTTCAGTATATATGCATGGGACATGTAAAAGACATGGTACATCATTCCTAGAATTACTCCTATGTATATTTAGGAATGCATGCCATATGAATAGTATTTATATGCAAGTTTAAGCAATACAGCATTAGGAAAGTTGAGCTGAATGAACTGAAGGTGCAAAAATTTGAAGTTAATTAATTATGCTATATGAAATCATGTGTGGACTTTTCCAAGTTAAAGCATCCTCAGTTTGCTTCAGCTTAACTGAGTGTTTCAAAATGCATTAAGTAGTGCACTTAAAATTCTTACGCTTTCAATTTTTTAGCTTTGTTTTCTAACAGTCTTTGTGTAAACATTCATTCAAAGAGTACTTAAACCCTACAGGCTATTTCTCTCTCTACGCTTAATAGCAAAAAATATACAAAAGTGCTGAAATATCAGGAGGATAGGTGAAAAGTGTGTATTGGATGAATACAGATGCAATGCATCTAATAACATGAGAAATAGTTACTGCTTATTGTTTTCATTTTCTTTCCTGCATTAAAGTTAACTTGTACTAATGATTGTGATGATTCTTCTTCCAAACTTTAATCTACCATCATTAATTCAGACTAGATTCCATTCCATCTGTTTAAACTTGAAAAACAAGTAGGCTTGCATATCTTTGCAAGTGTTCAGACTCTTCTGGTAGATGACTGGGATCGCTTTCTCCCTTCTGCCATTTGCCTCTGGGGGTATTAAATCAGAAATCTCATGAGGAGGGGATAATTTTTTTCAAACTAACATGGTTTAAATTTGAGACATCTTATTGATGGGCTCTCCTCACATCCATACACGTTGCCATTTGTAGCAAATGATGAGTAAATGATGACGCCCAGAACGAGCCGTTCCATAATCTTTCCCTGGAAAGATGATGGAATGGCTCGTTCTGGGTGTCATCTCAAAGCATATGGAGGAAAAGAAAGCTATCAGAAGTAGTCAACACGGATTCACCAAGGGGAAATCATGTCTGACTAACCTGATAGCCTTCTACGATGGCATGACTGGATGGATAGATGAGGGGAGGGCGGTGGATGTTGTCTACCTTGACTTCAGCAAGACTTTTGACACAGTCTCCCACAGCATCCTCATAGGTAAGCTTAGGAAGTATGGGTTAGATGAATGGACAGTGAGGTGGATTGAAAACTGGCTGAAAGACAGAGCTCAGAGGGTTGTTATTAGTGGCCCAGAATCTAGTTGGAGGTCCGTAACAAGTGGTGTTCCCCAGGGGTCAGTATTGGGTCTAGTCCTCTTCAATATATTCATCTATGACCTGGATGAAGGGATGGAATGTACCCTCAGCAAGTTTGCTGATGACACAAAACTGGGAGGGGTGGCTGACACACCAGAAGGCTGTGCTGCCATACAGCAAGAGTTGGGCAGAGAGGAACCTGATGAAATTCAACAAGGGCAAGTGTAGGGTGCTGCACCTAGGGAGGAATAACCCCATGCACCAGTACAGGTTGGGGGCTGACCTGCTGGAGAACACCTCTGAGGAGAAAGACCTGGGAGTCCTGGTGGACAACAGGCTGACCATGAGGCAGCAATGTGCCCTTGTGGCCAAGGCAGCCAATGGCATCCTGGGGTGCATCAGGAAGAGTGTGACCAGCAGGTCGAGGGAGCTTATTCTCCCCCTCTACTCTGCTCTGGCGAGGCCCCATCTGGAGTACTGTGTCCAGTTCTGGGCTCCCCAGTTCGAGAAGGACAGGGAACTACTGGAGAGGGTACAGCAGAGGGCTACAAAGATGATTAGGGGACTAGAACATCTCTCTTCTGAGGAAAGGCTGAGGGACTTGGGTCTGTTTAGCCTGGAGAAGAGAAGGCTGAGGGGGGAATCTGATCAATGCTTATCAATATCTAAAGGGCAGGTGTCAAGAGGATGGGGCCAGTCTTTTTTCAGTGGTGCCCAGGGACAGGAGAAGAGGAAATGGGCACAAACTTGAACATAAGAAGTTCCATCTAAACATGAGGGGGAACTTCTTTACTTTGAGGGCGGCAGAGCCCTGGAACAGGCTGCCCAGGGAGGTGGTAGAGTCTCCGTCTCCGGAGACATTCAAAACCCGCACGGACACATTCCTGTGCAACCTGCTCTAGGTGGACCTGCTTTGGCAGGGGGTTGGACTAGATGATCTCCAGAATTCCCTTCCAACCCCATACCATTCTGTGATTCTGTGATGTTTGGTATGGAATAACCCTGTGTCGTGGTTTAGGCCGAATTGGCCAATCCAAATGACAGATGGCCCTTCCCCCCAAAAAATGAGAGGAGAGAAAGAGATAAAGAGATTTAGAAGTTTAGAAGGAACTAAACTACTTTAATGAAGTATTAATATTAAAATAAAAAAAGGAATAATGAAATAGATACAATATATACAAAACCGTATCAAGCTCCCGGGATTATGTCACTGGCAGGCACTGGGGAAGTCCCAGGCTGGACTCAGTGATGGATGGGAACTGGGTTCCAGCTCTGGAGTCAGGAACACACGGATCGGGATCAAAGGCAGATGAACAGAGTCCTCTTCGGATGTGGGCCATTGAAGAAAGAGAGCTGACCTTTTGATCCCTCAGCTTTTATACTGAGCATGGGGGGGCAGATGAGATGGAATACCCCTATTGGTCAGGTTTGGGTCACTTGTCTTGTCCGCTTCTCCCCACAGGTGGAACCTCTGTAGATTTTTTCCATTTCCGACCCTCCAATTGGGCAAATAACAAAATTAGCTGACCTTGGTTGTTATAGCAATAAGTATAAGCAAGACCCTCTGTGCATACTGTTCCTTGGCATGAAGTACAAACATTGGTCTTATCACCCTGAGAACGAGCAGTTTTCTCCACAATATGCTGTTAATTTCAGACAGTTAGAAGAGGCCTAGCTAAGATGTAAAATTACTGAACAGAAAGTTGGTTCTGTTTTACCTCAAAGCAGGACACCCTGTAGCTTGTATATTAATAGGTCCTGTGCATCTTACTATTCACAGTTGGCCTAAATATTTGTCCTTTTTGGCCTTCTAACTACACTTTTCTCAGTACATTGTCTTGTTTAGTGTAGGTAATTTGTGCTATAAACTAGATCTCCTATCATATTTAAAATGATCTGGGGATTTGTCTTGTCTATCCCATTTGATACCTGTTTCCATAGTTGTATCCATGTTGCAAAGTGTGCTGGCCTTCATTTAGAATTGGAATGTCACCTCTAAGCTACTAATCAAAGTTGTTACCTTCACTTTCGTACTCTTCTGGCAGACCTTGTTAGGAACATATACAGGAAACTGGCCAGCTGAAGCATATCTGCTTTGAAGAACTCTTTGAAAAACAACTTAAAACATTCAGCTCTACCAAAAAGACTTGCATGCATGCCACTCCCACTACATTCACTGGGAACAGACATCGCTCTGCTTCTTTAGAAACTAGCATCCTTATCACATATCGAATCAATAAGTTTAGGTAGACTTCTTGAAACCAGAAGCAGTTTAGAGAGGAGATGTTGCTTTATTCGAGGTCGGGTGCTAGGTGGAAATCACAGAATCACAGAATCTCCTTGGTTGGAAGGGACCTTTGAGATCATCGACAGATCTAGCACACCTTATGGGGACATTCACCCATTATTTATACACAAAAGATTCTCATAATTCCGCCTACCTAATACATAACTCCACCTAGGCTTACATATTCATTAGGATGACCGAATAGCCCTTTTGCACATGCATACTAAATTTTGCAGCGTCGGCAAAACACTTCTGCGCAGGCATGAGTTCCTCGGTAGTTGTTTGGGTAAGGATACCCTTCCTCACATTATCCTTTCAAGGTACTGAGTCATCTCAGGACAGTAAAAGTTTACTGTGTTTGCCAGCTTCTTGAGGATGATAAGGTTGTCCTTTGAAGTAGCCACAGCTCTGTCCTAATTGGTATAGGAGTACATACTTTGACATATGAGAGAACCTTGAGGTGATTAACTACTTCTTGCTATCCCATCCTTATCACTATCAGCTCGGTGGCCAACTATTTTCTCACACAGTAAGAAGCTCCATAATTAACTATTTTCTCACACAGTAAGAAGGTTAGTAGGAAGCAAGCAACATTTTAGTTAGCATATGGTTATAAACAAAGCAGAGGCCTATATTTGGTAACAAACAATTGAGCTAGCAGATAGGGGCAGGGAGCAGAATGAAGCCCCCATAATCCAAAGGGAGGTGGTGAGGGACCTGCTCCAACACCTAGACATACACAAGTCTATGGGGCCAGATGGGATCCACCTGAGGGTACTGAGGGAGCTGACGCAAGTGCTCACTGAGCCACTTTCCATCATTTACCAGCAGTCCTGGCAAACTGGGGAGGTCCCAGCTGACTGGAGGCTAGCAAATGTGATTCCCATCCACAAGAAGGGTCGGTAGGATGATCCAGAAAACTACAGGCCTGTCAGTCTGACCTCGGTGCCTGGGAAGGTCATGGAACAGATCATCCTGAGTGCCATTATGCAGCACATGAAGGACACCCAGGTGATCAGGCCCAGTTCATGAGGGGCAGGTCCTGCTTGACAACCTGATCTCCTTCTATGACAAAGTGACCCGCTTGGTGGATGAGGGAAAGGCTGTGGATGTTGTTTACCTGGACTTTAGTAAGGCCTTTGACATGGTTTCCCACGGCGTTCTCCTGGAGAAACTGGCTGCCCGTGGCTTGGATGGGAGTACTCTCCGCTGAATTAAAAACTGTCTGGAGGGCCAGGCCCAGAGAGTGGTGGTGAATGGAGTTAAATCCAGTTGGCAGCCAGTCACGAGTGGTGTCCCGCAGGGCTTGGTATTGGGGCTGGTTCTCTTTAACATCTTTATCAATGATCTGGACAAGAGGATCGAGTGCACCCTCAGTAAGTTTGCAGACAACACCAAGTTGGGTGGGAGCGTCGACCTGCCTGAGGGTAGAAAGGCTTTGCAGAGGGATCTGGACAGGATGGATTGATGGGCTGAGGCCAATGGGATGAGGTTCAATAAGGCCAAGTGCCGGGTCCTGCACTTGGGTCACAACAGCCCCATGCAGCGCTACAGTCTTGGGGAAGAGTGGCTGGAGAGCTGCCTGGCAGAAAAGGACCTGGGGGTGTTGGTCAACTGTTGGCTGAACATGAGCCAGCAGTGTGCCCAGGTGGCCAAGAAGGCCAACAGCATCCCGGCCTGTATCAGGAACAGTGTGGTGAGTAGGACTTGGGAGGTGATTGTCCTGCTGTACTCGGCACTGTTGAGGCCCCACCTCGAGTACTGTGTCCAGTTTTGGGCCCCTTACCACAAAAAAGACATTGAGGTGCTGGAGCGGGTCCAGAGAAGGGCAACGAAGCTGGTGAGGGGTCTGGAGAACAAGTCATATGAGGAGAGGCTGAGGGAGCTGGGGTTGTTCAGCCTAGAGAAAAGGAGGCTGAAGGGAGACCTTATTGCTCTCTACAACTACCTGAAAAGGAGGTTGTAGGGAGGTGGGGGTCAATCCCTTCTCCCAAGTCACAGGCAATAGGACAAGAGGAAATGGCCTCAGGTTGCACCAGGGGAGGTTCAGATCGGATATTAGGAAAAATTTTTACACTGAAAGGGTTATCAAGCATTGGAATGGGCTGCCCAGGGAAGTGGTTGAGGCACCATCCCTGGATGTTTTCAAAAGACGGGTTGACATAGAGCTTAGAGACATAGTTTAGTAATGTGGGGTTTTTGGTTTTTTTTATCAGTTAGGTTGATAGTTGGACTAGATGATCTTAAAGGTCCCTTCCAACATAGGCGATTCTATGATTGAGCTGCACTTTGCTGCCTTTCATTTGTATCCCTCTACTCGTCCACAGATTGTAGGTTCAGTGGGGTGGGACCATTTTGTAATACCTAGAGAATGTGAAACATTGGGTCCTTTTTTCTTACTGGGGTTTTGGGCAGAATTATAATATAAATAAAATTTCAACACTTTAAACTTCAAAACGGCTTATCTCCAAGTACATTCTATGCACATAATAAGTTCTACTAATTCTGTAGCGGAGTATTTAAAAATATGCATGTGCAGCATTGATACTTAATCATTGTTTTGTGTTGGTGTGTAACACTAGGATAAAAAAAGCTGCATACCGAATGTCTTTATTAATAGGCTTTCTACATGGTATGGCTCCCCCTCGCCTCTAATAAATTGTTGTGTCTTGAAAGGGGCCTTGTTTTATGTTGTTAGAATAAAGTATTTCAGAATGGGATAGAAATGTTACTCTTCTGTACCTAGATGAGCTTTGTGCTTTTCTTTTGCAGTGGTTGGTTCTGCACGCGTACGGCCTACTCAGCTTCCTGAACAGTCTTCCTCCTCACAACAGAATGGTAGTGTTTCAGATATATCTCCAGTTCAAGCTGCAAAAAAGGAATTTGGACCCCCTTGTATGTAAACTGCGTATCAAGGATTCATTCATTCTGGGCATTACATGTACATTCTCTTGGACTGAGTTGTTGTCCATAAATGACAAATGGTCTATATGTGTAGTTGCCTGTAGGCTTCCTCAAGAAGCTTTTTTAGAGTGCTGTGGCTAAACAAATGTTCACTTTTGTCATAGTTGTTTTAGTATTTGGAATTTGTTTTTCCTTTATCTTTTTTTAACCATGATGTTGTTGTTTTGTTTTTTTTTTAATTTACCTGGGCTTTCTTTTAATTCAAACCAAGAGATCACATGTATCCAAATATCATCACATGGATATCGTGATGATATCACATGTATCCAAATATCATCACACATCCAAATATTTTTTGAGGGTCATTGTCCTTATATTTTCGGTTGTGTAGTTATTCTCCTGTTCCCATGATTTTTTCTAATTCATTTATTCTATAAATTTTAGAAATTAAATTCCCATAATTATTCTGTACTGATACTGATTTGCTTGAAAGGATAATTGATATAAATAAATGCATTCTAATTATTCATAAAATAGTAGAATTGAAATGTTATAGTGTAAATACTAAATTCATGCAACAAAATATTTTTAAATTCTGTCATTTTCTTTAAGCACGTAGAAAATCTAATTGTGTAAAAGAGGTTGAAAAATTGCAAGAGAAACGTGAAAAGAGAAGGTTACAGCAGCAGGAACTTAGAGAAAAAAGAGCTCAGGTTAGTATTTTTAGCTCAGATGAAAAATATATTTCAGGAAGAGAAGATGTTTCCAAAATTATTGTGCTTTTTTCAGTCTTCAATATTTTTTATGATCTGTAATAGTCTTGAAATTAAATGTTTTCATCCTGTATACAATTTTGATAAATATTTTGGTGCATGGTTGCATTGCTCTGATAACTATTTCTTTAGAGAGTTTTCCTCCTCTTTTTCTTCCTACAGAAATAATTGCTTACAATTGCTTATCTTTCTGTGTGTTATTTAAAAATCAAGTACTGATGATAGCTATTTCTTAGGCAAAATATATCGATGAAAATAATAAAATCTTTGGCTTTTAGATAGGGCTGTTATTCTACAGGAGGTATCACAACATTATGATAAATTGTTCTTTATGATCTTTTATGTTTCATAGGAGATCTACTTGAGGCTCAAGTTTGAACAGTGATTCTTTTTTTTCCTTTACACCTGTCTATGCATTTATAATTTAACTTTGCATCATGCAAACAGCTTGGCAGCAAGTTGTTAGAAACTTGTGTGAAAGAAATGAAGTTGTTAATCCTTTGAGAAAATCTCTTAATATTAAATGAGTTCCTGTCACAGTAGTGTAAAAGCTTTAGTTTTCGATTCTCAGAGAAGCAAGGAGGGGGGTCAGCAGAACTGCCACCATGGACTTCCAGAGGGCAGACTTTGGTCTTTTCAGGAACCTGCTTGACAGAGTCCCTTGGGAGGCAGTTCTGAAGGGCAAAGGTGTCCAGGAAGGCTGGACATTTTTCAAGAAGGAAGCCTTAAAGGTGCAGGAGCAGGCTGTCCCCATGCGCTGAAAAATGAGCCGTCAGGGAAAAAGACCGACCTGGCTCAACAGAGATATGGTCACAACTCAGAAAAAAAAGGAGAGTTTATGGCCTTTGAAAGAAGGGGCAGGCCGCTCAGGAAGGCTACAACGATGTTGTGAGGCTATGTAGGGAGAAAATTAGAAGGGCCACAGCCCAACTAGAACTCAGCCTGGCTTTGGATGTTAAGAACAATAAAAAGAGTTTCTATAAATATATCAGTAACAAAAGGAGGGCTAAAGAGAATCTCCATCCTTTTTCAGATGAAGGCGGTAACATAGTGACAAAGGCTGAGGAAAAGGCTGAGGTACTTAATGCCTTCTTTGCCTCAGTCTTTAGTAGTAGAATCGGTTGTTCCCTGAGTACCCAGCCCCCTGAGCTGGAAGACAGGGATGGGGAGCAGAATGAAGCCCCCATAATCCAAAGGGAGGTGGTGAGGGACCTGCTCCAACACCTAGACATACACAAGTCTATGAGGCCGGATGGGATCCACCTGAGGGTACTGAGGGAGCTGACGCAAGTGCTCACTGAGCCACTTTCCATCATTTACCAGCAGTCCTGGCAAACTGGGGAGGTCCCAGCTGACTGGAGGCTAGCAAATGTGATTCCCATCCACAAGAAGGGTCGGTAGGATGATCCAGAAAACTACAGGCCTGTCAGTCTGACCTCGGTGCCTGGGAAGGTCATGGAACAGATCATCCTGAGTGCCATTTTGCAGCACATGAAGGACACCCAGGTGATTAGGCCCAGTAAGCATGGGTTTATGAAAGGCAGATCCTACTTGACAAACCTGATCTCCTTTTATGACAAGGTGACCCGCTTGGTGGATGAGGGAAAGGCTGTGGATGTTGTTTACCTGGACTTTAGTAAGGCCTTTGACATGGTTTCCCACGGCATTCTCCTGGAGAAACTGGCTGCACATGGGTTGGATGGGAGTACTCTTTGCTGGGTTAAAAATTGGCTGGAAGGCTGGGCCCAGGGAGTGGTGGTGAATGGAGTTAAATCCAGTTGGAGGCTTGTCACGAGTGGTGTTCCCCAGGGCTTGGTACGAGGCCGGTGGTATGAGGTTCAACAAGGCCAAGTGCTGGGTTCTGCACTTGGGTCAAAACAACCCCATGCAGCGCTACAAGCTTGGGGAAGAGTGGCTGGAAAGCTGCCTGGCAGAAAAGGATGTGAGGGTGTTGGTCGACTGTTGGCTGAACATGAGCCAGCAGTGTGCCCAGGTGGCCAAGAAGGCCAACAGCATCCCGGCCTGTATCAGGAACAGTGTGGTGAGTAGGACTCGGGAGGTGATCGTCCCCCTGTACTCGGCACTGTTGAGGCCCCACCTCGAGTACTGTGTCCAGTTTGGGGCCTCTTACCACAAAAAAGACATTGAGGTGCTGGAGCGGGTCCAGAGAAGGGCAACGAAGCTGGTGAGGGGTCTGGAGAACAAGTCATATGAGGAGAGGCTGAGGGAGCTGGGGTTGTTCAGCCTAGAGAAAAGGAGGCTGAGGGGAGACCTTATTGCTCTCTACAACTACCTGAAAAGGAGGTTGTAGGGAGGTGGGGGTCAATCCCTTCTCCCAAGTCACAGGCAATAGGACAAGAGGAAATGGCCTCAGGTTGCACCAGGGGAGGTTCAGATCGGATATTAGGAAAAATTTTTACACTGAAAGGGTTATCAAGCATTGGAATGGGCTGCCCAGGGAAGTGGTTGAGGTACCATCCCTGGAGGTATTTAAAAGACAGGTAGACACAGTGCTTAGAGATGTGGTTTAGTGATGTTTTTTGTCAGTGTTAGGTTGACGGTTGGACTCAATGATCTGAAAGGTCCCTTCCAACCTAGGCAAGTCTATGATTCTATGAAATGCAGCAATAGTTATCTAAGCACTGGCTTCTGGTGGGCAAGACCTTTAAACAGGGTTTGAAGAATATTAGGCAAATACCTTTTCCATAATAAGCAATACCCCTTTCTGAATGTTTCAGCAGGAATACATTTTGTATGGACTTATTGTAAGTAGTTTTTATTTCACTGTAGTCAGGGTGAATAACTTAAAGGTACAGTCAACTTCTGATTACCAGGGCACAGTTTTGTCTGAGGTGTGGATCAGCTGTCACATGTGTGTAGATATGAGCTGGCTCCACTTGAGCTTATTAACCCCAATGCAGTGCTTTCTGAAAGTGTCTATGCTATTTCCACAGCCAGATGTGATCTAGAAGGAATTTTAGCTCATTTGTGGAAAGCCATGCAAAGCATAATAACGTCTGAGCACCAGAGCTGGCTGTGCATGGTATCAGCAGCATGTCCTGAAATGGGGTAAAATCTGACAGTCACAGGGAGAAGTGACAGGAAGGATATTTGAGCAATTCTGCAGAGAAACAACTCAGTTCACAGTAGGTTCAGTAGCTCAGGCTTCACAAAGTTTAGAGGGGTTCTGTGCATGGCCTCTTACATGTCCATTCACCCTGATACTGATGGTTCCAGGTTTAGGGACAGGAGGTCTTGGGAGCCTGGATGTAGCCTATTGTGTATCATCGGGATTGCCTCTGCTTTTTGGGGGGTTCTAGAAGTGTTAGAAGAGTTTCCAATGCATGCAAGTAACTAGGATTTAACTCAGGACCGGCAAGTAGGATCAACCTCCTTTAACCAACTCGGATCCAGCAGGGTTGTCTTTAGAGCAGCTGGGACACCTACACTGTCCTCTGCAGTGTATTTTGTACCTGTATAATAGAGTGTATCCATTTGTCTGTTGGACATATTTATCTCGGATTAAGAAGTGTTGACTGTATATGCTATCTGTTGTGCAATTGTTCAGCTGTGTTTCTTTAATGTGACGATTCTGGCAAAAGGCAGGAGTCATTTCTTTATTAAGACTTTTAGTGAGTCCTCAATTAAAAAGTATTTTCTATTACATGCTAATCAAAAATATTAAATAGAAGGCATATAATTGTTTTGCTTTACGATCAGTAAATTAGCTATATCAGAACGGAAAATGGCATTAAACTTGCAGTCAAGATATGTATGGCAATTTGGAGAAAAATTAACATTTCAGTTAATATGTATTTTTTTTACAAGTAAATTTAGAAGATATTGAAATTTGTTCATTTCAGGAAAAAAAAAGTATATTAGAAATTCTGTTGCTTACTTTCCTAGGATGTTGATGCTACAAACCCAAATTATGAAATTATGTGTATGATCAGAGATTTCAGGGGAAGTTTGGATTATAGACCACTGACAACTGCAGATCCTGTAAGTACCCCAGTGATGTGGAAATTTTTTATCCTTCTGAATTTTTCTCTGTTTCCAATTTTCTAAATGTATGAATATACTTCTGTCTGTAAACATAAAAAATAAGTTAATATATAATACTACTTTTTTATAACATGGGGTTATTTTTTTGGTCATTTTTTAATGTCATTTAAATATCTTTTGACTATAAAATAATACCAATGTACTAAGTAGTCAGTCAGCCTCTATATTGTAGATTTTCCTGGGATGCTAAGAGATGTGCAAACAAAACCATTAAGCTTCTCTAAAAAACCCTGTTGAGTATAAAGATTAATATTTGATCTTTGAAGGTGATGAGGGCTTTTGATTTGAAGAGAAGACAGAGGAGCAGAATCCTTAAATGCTGAAGGTTATCAGATCTCTGTGGAAATCATGGAATCATAGAATGGTTTGGGTTGGAAGGGACCTTAAAGATTATCTAGTTCCAACCCCCCTGCCATGGGCAGGGACACCTCCCACTAGACCAGGTTGCTCAAAGCCCCATCCAGCCTGGTCTTGAACACCTCCAGGGAAGGGGAATCCACAACTTCTCTGGGCAACCTCTTCCAGTGTCTTACCACCCTCACAGTAAAGAATTTCTTTCTAGTATCTAATCTAAATCTCTCCTCTTTCAGTTTAAAACCATTACCACTCATCACTACACTTCCTGATAACGAGTCCCTCCCCATCTTTTCTGTAGGCCCCCTTTCAGGTATTGGAAGGCTGCTATAAGGTCTCCCTGGAGCCTTTTCTCCAGGCTGAACAACCCCAACTCTCTCAGCCTGTCTTCATAGGAGAGGTGCTCCATCCCCCTGATTGATGATCCTTGTGGCCCTCCTCTGGACCCGCTCAAGCAGGTCCATGTCCTTCTTATGCTGGGGGCCCCAGAGCTGGATGCAGTACTCTCAGTCGGGTCTCACCAGAGCAGAGTAGATGGGCAGAATCACCTCCCTCAACCTGCTGGCCACACTTCTTTTGATGGCTTTCTGGACTGCGAGTGCACATTGCCGGCTTGTATTCAGTTTTTCAGCCACCAATACCCCCAAGTATTTCTCCACAGGACTGCTCTCAACCACCTATCGCCCAGCCTGTATCCCCATGTATGGGATTGCACTGACCCAGGTGCATGAATTTGCACTTGGCCTGGTTGAACTTCATGAGGTTCACATGGGCCCACCTCTCTAGCCTGTCCAGGTCCCTCTGGATGGTATTCTTTCCCTCTAGAGTATCAGCCACACCACTCAGCTTGGTATCATCCGCAAACTTGCCAAGGGTGCCCTCAATCCCACTGTCCATGTCCCCAACAAAGATGTTAAATAATACTGGTCCCAATATGGATCCCTGAGGGATACCACTCGTCACTAGTCTCCACCTGGAAATCGAGTTGTTGACTGCAACTCTTTGAGTGCGACCATCCAGCCAGTTCTTTATCCACCTGTGGTCCACCCGTCAAATCTATGTCTCTCCATTTTAGAGACAAGGATGTTGTGCGGGACAGCATCAAATGCTTTGCACGAGTCTAGGTAGATAACGTCAGTTGTTCTTCCCTTATCTATCAGTGCTGTAACCCTGTCATAGAAGGCCACGAAGTTTGTCAGGCACGGTTTGCCCTTAGTGAAGCCATGTTGGCTGTGACCAGTCACCTCCTTATTTTCCATGTGCCTTAGCAGAGATTCCAGGAGGATCTGCTCCATGATCTTGCCGGGCACAGAGGTGAGACTGGCCTGTAGTTCCCCAGGTCTTTCTTTTTTCCCTTTTTAAAAATGGGGGTTTTGTTTCCCCTTTTCCAGTCAGTGGAAACTTCACCAGTCTGCCACAACTTCTCAAATATGATGGATAGTGGCTTGGCAACTTCATCTGCCAGCTCCCTCAAGACCCTTGGATGCATCTCATCAGGTTCCATGGACATGTTGATTACCTCAGCCTTCTCCATGTCGTTTGTAACCAGGTCTCCTGTTTTGCTCATTGTGGGCGGATACAGTTTCTTTCATCTTCCTTTGTTGTCCTATGTGCCTGAAGAAACCCTTTTTTAATATCTCTAACCTAGTTCAGCTCCAGCTGTGCCTTGGCTTTCCTGATCCCCTCCCTACATTCCTGGACCATATCCCTATAATCTCCCCAGGATGTGTATCCCCGCCTCCACTGCCTATGCGTTTTGGTTTTGTGTTTTAGTTTGGCTAAAAGGTCTTGACTCGGCCAAGCTGGCCTCCTGCCTCCCCTCCTCGACTTCTTGCACATCGTGATTGAGAGCTCTTGCGCCCTAAGAAAAATGACTTTTACGTATCTTTCACCTCTCATTCACACTTTTATCTCTGAGGGCAGTTTCCCAAGGGATCCCACACACTAGTGCCCTAAACAGCTGAAAGTTTGCCTTTCTGAGGTTTAGGATCCTGACTCTACTTTTTACCTGTCCTGTACCCCTCAAGATTGAGAATTCTACCATGGCATCATCAAAGAGATTGTGATAGTTTCTGTCAATAGTGTTACACAGCTGGATTTGCTTGCAGTGTTTCAAGATGTACCTGATACTCTGCAGGATCAGATCACTGTCTGCAGGGAGTTTTATTAATGTATGGTTCTCCCTTTTGGGTTCTTGGTTATTGTACAGACACAAGGGGCATTTACACGTTCAGATGACTCACTGTCTTGGAAATTTGTCTTTGTTTAAATGATTGGTTAATTAAGTCAAGAGTAGAAGTAAAATATCATAGAACTGGAATTGGGGTATAGTTCACTGAAAGATTGTTTCCTTTGTAGATTGATGAGCACAGGATATGTGTTTGTGTACGAAAACGACCACTCAATAAAAAAGGTATGGCCATTGAACATTTTGCAGAATTTTTTCTCTGAAAAGCTGCTTCTGATAGTAATATTATTTGTATTAAAGAGATCTAGAAATACTGATCAAAGGTGAAACTGTTATACTAGACAATATGTGTGAGGGGACCCAGAAAATTCATAAACTTATCATAACCTGGATAAAGACAGGTAGAAAACTAGTTTAACTGTCACCATTTTATGGACTGGGAGCTGAGGCACAGAGAGACTGTAATTTTTTCCCAAGGTCATCTAGGATGCATTTACTTGGTCTGGGAATTATTTCTACTGTAATTTCTTCAGTATTCTTACATTGTGTTAGGATCACCATTCTTTTAAACTATCCTTTAAATGATTTCCTGATCAGTGAGCTACCCAATGAAAACTTTTCTACACTTTTTAAAAATACATGTATATTTATACTTTCAAATGGTCTTGAATCAGACATCAAAGGGAACACTTCAGGTGCCTGAATGTTGGTGTCTTCTGACATGTAAGGTGCCCAAGGGTGTCCAAGACATCCTCACAGGGCTCTAGTGGATTACAGACAAACTGGAGACTTGTATCTCCTGGAGTTGCTGCTCAGGGCTGGGCAGGATACCCTAGGGCATATGAAATGGCACTAAACAAGTATTTTTAGGTGCTGGAATCACTCCCTAGTGACTTCTTTTTATGTACGATTAGTATTACAACTTTTTTTCTTACTGCCTGCTGATCAGACTGGAGTCTGTATTCAAAAAAAAAAACTGTTTAGGTTTTCAACTCCAGTTAAATCCCAGTCTTTCTATGAAATTCTTTACTTTCAGCGGGAAATTAAGAACCACAAATGCTGGATTGCAGCCTGTCTGAATCCAGCACTGAAGTAAGCTGACTTTCATTTTGAAAGATGTTTCTTTCCTTCTCTTTTTGTTATATTTTGTTTAGCTAAAGGACTCAAAGAACATCGCTTTGACTCTGAAACAACATGGGATGCATTTATTATTTTTGTACTGTCAGAACTACACGTTGAGGATTATCTGGAGCATATACAGAGGAAAATGGGAGAAGTGTATGGGAAAGGGAAAGGGAAAACATATGTTGATGTCAGTATATAGTTAGTTTTCTTTTGTCTTATTTTTTCCCTCCACGTTGCTACTTCCCCTACCTTTTTTTTTCTTGATTTTTGCTTTTACTGTTTTCTTATTCCCTGTATTTTTTCTTTTACTGATCTGAAAGGAATGCATAATCTCAAAAATTGGTTGATTGGAACTATTTTGCACACCTATGTAATAAGGGCATTCAATATACAAGTCTGGTAGCAGTTCAATTTCTGTTTTAGCATTGGAGGTTATCTTTAATAAAATATAACTTAGAAATGTGATACATTTGGGGGGAATGTTACCTTCTACCTGCACTGAAGGTGGACAAAGTGAAATTACAGTAAATGACAGCAAGTTGTCATGAGGCATGAGTTGGGATTCAGAAGTGGGATTTGATTCTGTGCAAGTTGCATATCTTGGGTATTAGTGGTTTGGAGTGATTAAAAATAGTTCTGAGGTGTTGGTAGGAAGATGAGTGTCGAAGTAAAAATGAGGTTGGCGCAAAAGTTATTTTGCAATTTTAAGAATAAGCTATAATAAAAAGGTATTAATGAAATAATCTACGCTGGGGAGGAACCATAGAGATAATCTAGTACCCACATAATACAGTCTTCTGAGAACATGCACTTCAATTTTGAAAGTTCATAAGAAACAGTATTTCTCATGCCACATTTTAAAATTATATAAAATTATATAAAGTATAAAGGAATCAAAGATATAAGTTTGTAATACCCTGAAGAGAAAAAATGTAAATAGCTTTTCCTTTATTATTGCAATAACATGTCAAAAATATTACTTTCCCTTTTCATGTTCTGTATTTTGAAATTCTGTAAGATGTTCAAATAATTTAATAGAAATCAAGTGTACAAATCAATTTCTGTCAGTCTCGCAAACACAGAATTATCACTAAAGTCTTCAGGTGTTCTCAGTTCTGTGGATTGACTTTGCAGGAACCAGGTCTTCAGATTGACATTTTAAGATTTTATTTCCATGGCATATATTTATAATTGAGAAATTATATATATAATTGTATGGTGGGTTTCAGAGACACTTCAAATTTTCATCAGCAAGGAATACAGAATGTCATAACAAATAGCTGGGAGCAGGTAAATGTCTTACTCCAAACAATCCTTCAAGAAAAAACAGCTTTTGACTGCTTTAACTAAAAAGCTTTTGCTGCAAAGAATTGACCTTTATATATATCTTTTCACCACTATTCCTTATTTCTTCTCTGTGATTACTGCAGAATAACTGCATTTCATTTTATTGCAGTGCAGTTGAAAAATTCATTATATAGTGATTTGAATGCATATTTCTGTTGGTGTGTAATGTCATACAATGGTAACCATTGTATTGTTTGATCAGTATGTTAACTGATGAAAAGATTTCTATCTGTTTGTATAAAGCCACATCAAATTCTTGAACTGCATGCCTTAAGAAATTTTACATAGAAATGGAAGTAGGACACATTAGTGATCCTGACTGTACACAGAAATGATCTTTATTTTTGTGCATTTCATGAATCGCTGGGTTCTCTGTTTTGCCAAGTCATATCTCATACAACAATTAGCAATAAATTGTAGTGCTATGTAGTAATTATAACCTGGGAACTCACTATTAAAATTGCATCTAGATGGCTTTTGTTCATTCTCAGTGATAGGAAGCATCATTAGCATTTTCAGCTTTTTCTGCTTACAAGATAATTTTTAGAAAGGATTTTACTTTAGAGAAATTCTATATTAAAGATGTATACTTTAGATTCCAGGAGGAATACACAAATGAAAATGTCTGTGTAGAATGAAAATATTTTTTTTCTTTTTGAAAGCTGTGAACATATGACTATAACTTTAAGGATTTAGGGAACATAAGAAGACAAAATTTTAAAATGAAGTTATAATGATAGGGCTATCATTAATGAGCTTAGTTTTTCTAATCAACTTTGTGCAACTTCACTTTCTAGAACTTGGCAGGATAGGATGACTAGACTTCCAAAATGAAATCTCTTACTTAGCAGATTACTATATAAGTATCAGAAGCCCAAGTCCATTGCAGTGTTGTTACTTGGAGGAGCTGTGTTATCTGAGATGTTATAATAGTGTAAACAATGAAAAAATGTAAAAAATAGTTATGTGTTGCTACTTAAATATATATTTAATTTTTTTTATAGAAACTTTAATGAAAGACCTTGATGTAATAACAATTCCTAGTAAAGATGTTGTGATGGTACATGAACCAAAACAAAAGGTGGATTTAACAAAGTACCTAGAAAACCAAACTTTTCGTTTTGATTATGCCTTTGATGATATGGCTCCTAATGAAATGGTTTACAGGTATGTGTATATGCTCTTTTTTTGTGAATCTTTTTTCTCGTGTATTTCCCATGTCAACAACTGTGGGCTTACCTTGGTCATGGACTTGAATTCTGTTCTCTGTGTTATCAGATATCTATATTGCTACCTCCATTCTTTTGCCTGTTTACTTTTGTTTTAGCTCTGTTTATCCTGAATTTTTCATCTGCAATATCTCCACTTCTGTTAAGCTCAGTCCTGCTCTCCTCCAAGCCATGCCTTTCCAGGCTCTAGTTTGTATTGCCTCCTCAGGAGGCAAACAAATCAGGAGAGGGTGGGGAAAGAGTAGAAAGAGGTGGCGGGGGAAGTTATATTTGCTCTCTTGCTGAGATACCCGAGCGAGTTTGGCTGTTGGAAGTAATCTAGCTGATGTAACATGGATTTACATAGAGATAATTTAGCTTGCTCAAAATGCTGAATCTTTCCGATTTAAAAAACAACAGCAACAAGGACACATGCCCTCAGCCCCAAGGTATTTGGATCTCCATTTTCTCCTTTATTCTTCTGTTTCACTTCCACAGTTGGAACAGAATAATGCACACAGTGCTTTTAAAAACTTGTTTAGAAGTAGCTGTTTACCTTGAACAAGTCGCTAAATGGATTAGATACAGTAGCAGGCAAGGTTAGACACCATGACAGGTCATAATTTTGGTACGCAGTCTAAATATTGTGAAGATTTTTGCAAGGAATATTGATATTAGAAAGGAATTTGATGAAGATAATTTTCCTTATGCTTAGAAAGTACTTCCCATAGCCTTAAAGAGTAGTGACAGAGAAATAGCTTAATTCTTGTTTTTAATCCAAGAACTAGGAAGTGAAAGTTGGCATCGTATCCTGATTGATGTTAGATGCTAACATCCTCTCAGTGGATAAGAGAAAATTCATAGTAAAAGAATTATTAAAAAGCTTTGAAAATGAAAACTTATGTCTTATGCTTCATATAAGTAAGAGGAGAAGGGTAGCAAAAGTAAAATCTTTTTAGTCTGTTAGCTTACACTAATGAAAGACTTCTAAACAGCAAAGATGTGCCCTTGGGAATTTTTGTCTGTAATGATTGTCTGCTGGTAACATCTTTTCTTTCTTGATACTGAAAAGCTGTGGGAGAGTGATCTAGCTCGTGAGATGTGCCTCTTGCAATAGTTTTCCTCCTTAACAACCAGTTTTTGTAATCTCCCTCCTTCCTGTTATTTGTATTTGTGAGCATAGTGTTTAAATGTGAGGGCTGGTTTTGACATACAGTGTTATGGTTTTGGGCTGAGTTTCTTCTGGACAATTTTTATTAGTTACATAATAAATTAATATGGGAAATATGGGAAAATATTGAAAGATGCTTGTATTCATACTGAAACAGTAAATCTCTAGTCTGTGTAGCAGTACAGGCTTTTTCCTTCTCCCTCATATCACACAATAATGATTATTAAGTGAAGCATAATCTGCTTCAAGGTCTCCTGTAATAACACAATTAAGAGGAAGATAGGTATCGTCTGCTCTCATCAGAACTATCAGGATCACAGTGGGGAAAAAAAAAAGTATGACAAGTTCCTCCAATTTTCTTCAGTATGCTAAAATTAGTCACTATATTTCTGTACTGAAAAACATTCTTGAGAAATGTACTACTCTTATTTTTTTATTATTATTTTGCTTAAGCTGTATTTTAAGTATTTTTGAATCCATGAGACACAATACTGAGTTGCAAGTTTTATTTACTATTAAAAAACATACACTAGTGTGAATGGGTATGCCTTTTGAATTTTAGAGGAGAATCAGAGTTTATATTTCTGAAGGATCAAGATTGCAAATAAAGGTTCTACTAGAAGGAAAGTTGGACTGTTTTGGCATGGTACCATTTGGAGTTGTATAATGCTTTACAAAAACTTTTCTAGATATGTTTGTATTTTGCCTTATTTTAAAATACATATAATTAAGCCCCTTTTTTATAAATCAGCAAAATAATCCCAAACTTGGTTAAACAGAGATAATGGAACGTGCTGCTTAGGTGGATAGGTTTCTTGAAATTTATATTTTAAATATAAAAAGAACAAAGAAATATGGGAATATCCTCTTGAGGATAAAAGAAGTATATGTTTGGAGAAAGCAAAAAAGAAAGACTAAGGTATCATCTGGTAAATTTTGATAAAAATTGATGATACAATTAAACTTAAATTTTTGCATAATCCTTGGTTGCTGAATGGGTTGGTCTTACCCATATTTTTGTAAGTGATCTTGTGTTTGTTCCAAAGTGCAATGAAAGGAGGTTGTAACACCTCGGTGTTTCTGTAAACAATTTTTTTGTTTCTGTCACTAAACATACATTATGTGTAAACACCTGGTAAAAGTTTAGAGAGAGAGATTGTTGCAGAGAGACTCTTACCTCCATCATCTAGTGGAGGCAACCCTTTGTAAGGTTACCCTTTGCTTTTGGAGTTTTTAATGAAGTAATGGTGATAAGTAGCTGAAATAGGAGCAATAACTCTACATTTTTTAAAGTAAAAATTCTATAAAATAGAAAAAATGATACTTTGGAGAATAATTTTGACACATCAAATAATACTTAAAGGAATAACTGGATTGGAGCTCCAAACTCCATGTAGTAAGCTGTGCTGTGTTGCATCATTAAAACAAGGAAATTTTTTTTCTCAGGGTTTGAAGGAGGATAATATTGTTGTAAAGTAAATGGGAGACACCTTGTAGCTTTTGTTTAATTGTTTAGGATATTTTAATGCCTTAGAACTGGTAGCCTCTTTAGTTCAGGAATTAATGTGGAGATGTCCTTTGGCCTCTCAAAGTACAGAACCAGTTTTGTTACTTCTGGCCTTAAAATTTATAGTGTCCTTGCGGTAGTATGACATCTTAAAGTAATTATGTTTTTTAAGTACTGTTGTTTTTTGCATTTAAGGTTTACAGCTCGACCATTAGTGGAAACCATATTTGAAAGGGGAATGGCCACTTGTTTTGCATATGGACAAACAGGCAGTGGAAAAACCCATGTAAGTATTTCTTCTACATGTCAGCAATGCACTTCTTTTTATGTACAATACACTTCGATAAATTCTAATAAGTAACAAATATATAAGTTACAGTTCTGTGATCTTTATAGTGTATTTTTGGTCTTTTTTGTTTTTTTTTTTTTTTAATTTAGACTATGGGTGGTGACTTTTCAGGAAAGAACCAAGATTGTTCTAAAGGAATATATGCACTTGCAGGTGAGACTTTATCGTTCTGTTGGCTTTTTGCAAATTAGTTGACATCAATATATTTCTACTCCCTGTCATACAAACATAAGGATCTATATATTTTGGATTACAGTGGAGCTTTGGTAACATAAAAAATAGTTCCTAGGTGTGTAGTCTTCACACAGTAAAGTAAATATATATATAGATAACTTCAAAAATGTAAGAAATATAACTGATGATTACTTGAGTTTACCATTTTGGAGTCTTCTGCATCTTCCAATGTAATGTGGCAGATTAAACTGCAGTGTTTTTTACTTAATTGACTGACCCTATCTGTTACACTTGCAAAATATGAGAGATGCCATAAAATAGACTGTTATGCATTAATGAGTCTTATGATACCTTATGAAAATGCATAACTAGATTTCTTTTTGTTTTGGAAATGTATTCACAGCTCGAGATGTCTTTTTAATGCTAAAGAAGCCAAACTATAAGAAGTTAGAACTTCAAGTATATGCAACATTTTTTGAGATCTACAGTGGTAAGGTAAGTACCTGATCTTTTTCTGAGGAAGGTGGAATTTCTCTTTCACAAACAAGATTGTGAGCTTGTCACATAAAATATTTTTTTCCTTTTTGTACTGAAGGCTTTATTTCATTTAATTCTTTACACATCCCTTCCAATCATGTTTGTGCATGGAATGCTTTGCATATTTTGATATGAGATTTGAAGCAAAAATGTCTTTTAAACCTCCTCTTTAACTGTTCTGTTCCCCCCCCCCCCCCAAGGTTTTTGACTTGTTGAACAGGAAGACAAAATTAAGAGTGTTAGAAGATGGTAAACAGCAAGTCCAGGTGGTGGGATTACAGGAACGGGAAGTCAAATGTGTTGAAGATGTTCTTAAGCTTATTGAAATAGGCAACAGCTGCAGGTATCTCCCATGGCTTCCACCAATTTTTCATTGTAAATTAAAGAATTGGAACAAGATTTTTTTTGTGTCTCTTCATAGTGATGGCTTTTTAATATGCAGTGGTATTTTTGATAATGTTGGCTGCAAGTTAGGAATCTGCCTATCTTTTGAATAAATGTAGCTTAGAGTTTCTCTCCTAGGGAGAAATACAAACTGATTTTTCTACAGGATGTGAATTGCATGTATTATATAACCAGTTTACTGACTTAACTTCATGTAATTTATAATTTGGAATACTGCCAGATTCTTCAGTTCTAAAAGGCCTCGATATGTAGTGACAGAAGTATAAAATTTTTATTTTTTGTTAAGATCCAACTTTATTGTTTTTAAAATTAGCCTTGTGAATAGACTGCTGTCTGATCAGATAAAAATGCCACATGCGGCATTTTGCATGTAAGCTCTCTGATAGTCTGAAATCTTTGGAGATCTGATTATTCTTGCTTTTAAGAGGGAAGTAAAATGTTACTAATCTTCCATTTCTGTTTGAAGAATTGGAAAAATAGGTATAATTATACTATATACATCAAATTATTAGGGTAAATACAGGACTCGGCCCTGAAAAAACTAATGTTCTGATGGTAGTACGATTAACATGTATGGTCCTTTGCCTGTTCATATGTCCTTCCTTTCTTTCCTTTTGTTAAAGGACATCTGGCCAGACATCTGCAAATGCACACTCATCTCGAAGCCATGCAGTGTTTCAGATTATTCTCAGAAGGAAAGGGAAATTGCATGGTAAATTTTCTCTGATTGATTTGGCTGGCAATGAAAGAGGAGCAGATACTTCCAGTGCAGATAGGCAGACGCGACTGGAAGGTGCAGAAATTAACAAGAGCCTTTTAGCACTCAAGGTAACTGAAATGTTTCCATTGCCTTTGAGTAGGTGGAAGCCTTCTACATATAATAGCAATGACTATTAAAATGAGTGTTTTGCAGGCTTTGCTTGTCTACATTGTCTACTGCTGTGACGGGTAAAATAACGTATTGATTTTTCCTTTAAATGCCTGAAGAAACACTTGGTAATTACCAAGTAGAAACATTGCAGAAATATTGTGCTGTCAATTTTCATGTAGTTTAAAAAAAACCCACAAAATTCCCAGTAGTTGAATTTGAACACTTTTCTGATAAACACCTAAAATGGGAGGAGAGATGACTGACTTTGATACTCAGGGTCTGAAATACTAATTGGAAATATTCTTACTGATCTCAGTATATTTATTTTTTTAAGAAAAGATAAAAAATAGTTACCTATATGACAGATTTGTTTACCACTGTTAATTAATTAGCTAAAGAAGAAAACACAACAGTGCTATACCCTGAAAGAATTAACAAATCAATTAAAATAACCCTTGAAAGTTGGAATCCATTTTTAATGGCTCTTTATAGCAAATTGTCTGATACAGTTACTTTGCATTTTCATACATTAATCCAGAACACATCAAGAGAGCTAAGAAATATTATTTACATGTTCAAATGCTTTTTTTGTTTGTTGTATAACGCCTGGAAGAGGTTCAGTCTAAATAGGGAAAGTAATTTTTTGGTCTCAGTTGGGGAAACAGTAGTTTTGAACAGCCCAGAACTTATCTCTGTTGTTGGTTAGCTTTGCTTACTTTTACTACTCTCTGCACCAGCATCATGGTTTTATATAAAGAACCTAAACCCGAAAATCAGTGTTTACATTTTTATCCCAGTATAAACTTGGGAAAAGACTTGTATCAGACTCTAAGCAGATCTCACAAAACACCACAAAACTGTAACGTATTATTACAAAATTGTATGTCATGTTAAAAAATTGGAAGCAGCAGTTCCAAAATTGTGGCCTGTTTTGATTTAGTATCAAAATAAATAATGCAAACAACATTGTATTAACATTATCACTTGTTTCCAAATGTAATTGAATAAAGCTGTTCTGGTTTTGTTTTTTTTAGTTTACTTGCTGATTTTGTACTGACTAGTGCCTTCAGTGCAATACCCATACAACATACTTAGTTCATTTTCATACAGCTTGTCTGTGAAAGGGTCTGCTGCTGCTGTACTGGTGGTTGTGATCTAAATTATACGGGAAAGGGGAAATAAAAATAAGTGGTCTTGAGAGGTCTAAACAGTGGTACAATAAGATATAAATGTTTCTCAATGATATGTTAGTTTTCCATTTTTCATCTATCCCCAAGAACATCACACAGGTATTTCCATTTGTATTCAAGACCCTTGAAGTTATTGTCAAGTTTGAATTAAACTAGTAAGTTCTGAGGAGTGTTTTTTGGTGCTAATACAAAAACCTTGCAATTTGCATGTCCTGTCTTAATCTGTTCAGATATTTGGTGAAAAGCAAAAGTAGTTAAAAACTCCATTAATTTAGAAGCTAGCAGTGTCCTCCTGTAATCCTTTTACTATTAAGGAGACAATCCAATTCTAATGTTTCAAGAGTGAGCAAACTAAAAATCATTATAGTAAATTAAAATCATAGAATCATAGAATAGTTTGGGTTGGAAGGGACCTTTTGAAGGGCATCTAGTCCAACCCCCTGCAATGAGCAGGGACATCTTCAATTAAATTAGGTTGCTCAGAGCCCTGTCCAACCTGACCTTGAATGTTTCCAGGGATGGGACCTCTCTGGGCAACCTGTTCCACTGTTTTACCACCCTCAGAGTAAAGAATTTCTTCCTTTTGTCTAGTCTAAATCTACCATCTTTTAGTTTAAAGCCATTACCCCTTGTCCTATTGCAACAGGCCCTGCTAAATAGTTTGTCCCCACCTTTCCTGTAGGCCCACTTTAAGTACTGAAAGGCTGTTATAAGGTGTCCCCGGAGCCTTCTCTTCTCCAGGCTGAACAACCCCAACTCTCTCAGCCTGTCCTCATAGGAGAGGTGCTTCAGCCCTTTGATAATTTTTGTGGCCCTCCGATCATTTTTGTGGCCCTCCTCTAGACCCACTCCAACAGGTCCATGTCTTTCCTGTGCTGAGGACTCCAGAGCTGGATGCAGTACTCCAGGTGGGGTCTCACCAGAGCAGAGTAGAGGGGGAGAATCAACTCCCTTGATCTGCTGGCCACACTTCTTTTGATGCAGCCCAGGATATGGTTGGCTTTCCAGGCTGCGAGTGCATGTCCGCTCATGTCCAGCTTTTCATCTACCAGTACCTCCAAGTCCTTCTCAGCAGGGATGCTCTCAATCCCTTCATGCTCCAGACTATACTGGTACTGGGGGTTGCCCCAACCCAGGTGCAGGACCCTGCACTTAGCCTTGTTGAACCTCATGATGTTCACATTGGCCCACTTCTCAAGCCTGTCCAGGTCCCTCTGGATGGGATCTTGTCCCTCAGGCGTGTCAACTGCCCCACTCAGCTTGGTGTCATCTGGAAACTTGCTGAGGGTGCACTCGATCCCACTATGTCATTGATGAAGATATTGAACAGTACTGGTCCCAATACGGACCCCTGAGGCACACCACTCCTCACTGATCTCCATCTGGACATTTATCTGTTGACCACTACCCTCTGGATGTGACCATCCAACATCCTCATCCACCGAATAGTCCACCCATCAAATCCAAATCTCTCCAATTTCGTGAGAAGGATGTTGTGGGGGACTGTGTCAAAAGCCAGATAGATGACATCTGTAGCTCTTCCCTTGTCCACTGATGCAGTCACTCCATCATAGAAGGCCACTAGGTTGGTCAGGCAGGACTTGCCCTTCGTGAAGCCATGCTGGCTGTCTCAAATCACCTCCCTGTCCTCCATGTGCCTTAGCATAGCTTCTAGGAGGGTCTGTTCCATGATCTTCCCAGGCACAGAGGTGAGGCTGACAGGTCAGTAGTTCCCAGGGTCCTCCTTTCTACCTTTTTTAAAAATGGGTGCAATGTTTCCCCTTTTTCCAGGGACTTCTTCACCTGAGTGGCTTGGCAACTACATCAGCCAATTCCCTCAGGACTCTGGGATGCATCTCCTCAGGTCCCATAGACTTCTGTATGTTCAGGTTCCTCAGGTGGTCACAAACCTGATCTTCTCCTACAGTTGGAGGGACTTTGTTCCCCCAGTCCCTGTCTTGCAGTCCATCCACTCAAGAAGTGTGGGGAGAGAGGTTGCCAGGGAAGACTGAGGCAAAAAGGTTGTTGAGTACCTCAGCCTTCTTGTCTATTGTTAGCAATTTGCCGGTCTTGTTGTCCCAAAGCGGGGTCGTTTACCCATTGTGCAGACGCCAATATACACACAGAGTAGAGGTATTATCTATTTATTTCATTTCTGCAGAGATGAGTGCTAGGTGGTAATCCACAAAGCTAGCACACTGGCCTAAAAACTCTTAGGAATATTTATACGGTTCAAAACACAGAAATACACACCCTTAATTATAATTATTGGTTAGTACCTTATCTTAACAATTTCTATTGGTTAGTACAGTCTCTCGCTTTCATTTAAAGTTACAAGGTCCTTTAATTGATGTGCACATGCTCCAGTACCATGGGGGAGGTAGTCCAATTCAGCCTCCAATTGAGTTGGTGGTTGCAATCTCCCCCTGCCGCCTTTACCTTTCCCCCAGTTACCGCAATTTTTTGTTGACTTCATGCCTTATCCAGAAGCTGTCTGGTTTTTAGCTGGTTTCAGCACCTCCTGTTGTGGGACGTTCCTTATTATCAGCCTTCTGTTCTTCTTCAAGGGTATATTCATTAGCAAGGCATTTATTGTTTATACCAAGTGTCTGGTTTCACAGGGCTTTGTGACCTTTTTGCAGCTCTTTATTCTTACCTAGTGAGAGATTCTACCTTCTAAAATATATTTTACCCTTTTAAAAGTATATTCTACATTCTTAAAGTACATCAGTCTTGCTCATCAGGCGGGTTATGCTTTCTTTGACCTTCCTTTTCTGCCTGACATACCTGTAGAAGCCCTTCTTATTAGTCTTTGTGTCCCTCACCAAGTTCAGCTCCATCTGCGCCTTGGCCTTCCTGACCCCATCCCTGCACAAAACCAGGCAGCGTCCCTATACTCTTTCCAGGAAACCTGTCCCTGCTTCCACTGCCTGGGCATTTCTTTCTTGCCCTTTAGTTTGAGCATCAGGTCTCGACTTAGCCATGCTGGTCTCTTGCCTTCCTTTCCTGGTTTCTTACACGTGGGGATCAAGAGCTCTTGTGCTTTAAAGAAAGCGTCCTTAAAGATCTGCCAGCTCATTCTTAAAATATCTTAGTATCTCTCTTAAAATATCCTAATTAAACTTGTTGGTTGCCATATCAGTAATTCAACATACCCATTTCTTACTGTTTTTAGTTTGTTATGTCACTTGTTTAAAATCTGTTGCTCCTCTGTCTAATCTGCTTTTCTGTTTATATAAGTATAGTAATAATGTACAAACAAATTAAAAAAAATTCAAAGAATGCACTGCCTTGCTCACCTGTAAGTATTGGGTCCTTTTTAGCATTTGCATGTGAATTTCACATTCAACAAGCTTCAGTCTTTCTGTTTATCTGAGCTGTGTCCATTCTATAAAATTCAACTGGTGTGTTTTTAAATAAACACTTTAGTTAAAGCCAGCTTGCCCTTGTGTTTGTTCTGTTCTGTGTCAGGGAAGTTTTATTCTGAATCTGTTTAGTTCTGTTTTATGCTGTTTCACAGTTGCAATGCTTTCTTGGATTATCATCCCACAGTTTCTAGCCTGGCTTTTGGAAGAAGCTGTTTCTAGGAAATTTCAAAAGGCCACGAGGATATGGCTGCAGCTGGAGGATTGGCTGAACTACTATAGAACTATTCATGTAACACAAAAGCCATTCCATCTGTTAGTCTTGCTAAAAGTAAAGCTATAATATGTAAAGATTTTGATGTACTGTTGTTTGAAGAAGTTCTGTATGTAAATGTGTTAAAGCCCTGAATCTGAAGAGATGCCTGTACACAAAGTATTACAGCAAAGCCAGAAACTGGAATTAATGATCAAAATATGACAACATCAAAACAGAAATTTAAATTTTAAATTTCTTTCTAAGAAGTAATTTATTAGCTTATGTTAGAACTCTAAGTGGGCAGAAGTGATATTTAGATTAGTGCGATCTTGGTTTGCACTGTTGTACTTAGTTGCTGCTGTAACTTCTATAGTAATTTCTTAATATTTACTTCTGTACAGTATTTCTCTCTGGAACTCTCCAACCAATTGTGTATGTTAGTTTAGCCCCATACTCTTTTTGTGAGTGAAAGGGGAGACGTCATCCCTGTTTTTTTCACATGAAGAATATTTTAAAAGAGGGAATGACTTACATTTTCAAGTGTCTTCCAATACTGAGTACATCAGTACAGAACTATAGTTACTAGGTTTGTGACCTGTGGAAGCTTTCAGAAAGTTTGGGCACCAGTGTTTTCTTCTGAGCTGTAAAGAAAGTCAGTGGTAGAGCCAGAATCAAAGCTACTGCTTTTAAATGATAGAGTTAATGGGAGTCACTGTCTGTGCTGCTTCTGCTGGCAGAGGCTGTAGATTATTCAGGCTTTTGCAGCTCATAATCAGAAATAATTGTTAGTCTGGAGATTTAACATCAATATTGAATTTTTTGTTGTTGTTGTTGGATACAATATATGTAAACGTTTTGGATAAGATTCAGAAAGTTTTTAGGCTCCTAAGTCTTTTATAAGTTCCTACCTCTCTAAATGAGAGGTAAAAGCCTAACGCTTCTTGAATTTAAGTTTTAATAGTAAATTTTAATGATATCTTAGAGGACAGCGACATAACTAAGGCATATATTTTCTGATTTTGAATTGTACTCCTATTATGTATTTTTCTTTAACATGGATTGAATAAATATAAACCTGTTTGTTCTTTCAGGAGTGCATTAGAGCCTTAGGCCGAAATAAACCTCATACACCATTCAGAGCAAGTAAACTTACTCAGGTGCTAAGAGATTCATTCATAGGAGAAAACTCCCGTACCTGTATGGTAAGTTTGTTTATTTAACTGTATGTTTTAACAATTACAAAGAGAAAAGAAGCTGGGAATTTAGAATCTTATGTTTAGAACTGGTCACTTGCTCCTGGCAATGTGTTAGACTTAAGTTTATACATTAACTGACACTATATTTGGAGTGAGTCTTTCAGCAGAGCCATTTCAGATAACTTGCTCCCTTCTCACTTTTTATTGGCTTTTCTTATTGCTTCTAGTTTTCTAGCTAGGCACATAGCTAGAAACACTTCTAGCTTGAGGGTTTTTTTTTGTTTGATTGTTTGTTTTTAATAATGTCTTAATTATATGAGAGTATTGTTTGTTGAATCAGAATTTTGGAAAAGGTGGTGTAGACTGTAAGTATAGTGGTGAGTTATGATCTTTAAATGACAGGCAAATTTAGAATTGGTATCAAAGGCATCAGAATATGCTTTAGGCTGTTGAGGGGAGAAGTAGTTGGGATAGATGGGATGAATAGTTGTGTACTATATAAATGTGCATTTGCATCAATCTGAAAAACAGAATTCTTCTGGTAGATGATGGAAAGGACAGATAAAAGCACAGATGTCCAGTGGTTTTATTTGTGCATCCTTAATGTTTCTCCTTATGGAAATGCAAACTCTCTGCAGTGGACACCGACTGTTAGGCTTGTTTGCTATGGTGGGTTGACCTTGGCTGGATGCCAGGTGCCTACCAAGCTGCTCTATCACTCTTCTCCTCATCAGGACGGGGGGAGGAGAAAATAAGATGGAGAAGAACTTATGGGTCAAGATAAAGGCAGTTTAATAAAGCAAAAGCAAAGGTGTGCATGGAAGCAAAGGAAAACAAAAGATTTATTCTCTGCTTCCCATCAGTAGGTGATGTCCAGCCACTTCCCAGGAAATAGGGCTTCAGTATGTGTAGCAGTTGCTCCAGAAGACAAATATCAAAAATGAATGCCTTCCCCCCCCTTTCTCTTAGCTTTTATTGCTGAGCACACATCATATGGTATGGAATATCCCTTTGGTCAGTTTGGGTCAGCTGTCCTGGCTATGTCCCCTCCCAAGATCTTGCCCATCCTCAGTCTACTGGCGAGGAGGGGTATGTTGGAGAGACAGCCTTGATTCTGTGAGAGCGCTGCTCAGCAGTAGCCAAAACACTGGTGTGTTATCTCAGGATTGTAGGGGTTGGAAGGGACCTTTAGAGATCATCTAGTCCAACCCCCTGCCAAAGCAGGTTCACCTAGAGCAGGTTGCACAGAAATGGATCCAGGCGGGTTTTGAATATCTCCAGAGAAGGAGACTCCACAACCTCTCTGGGCAGCCTATAAGTATCAACACCTTTCTAGCTACCAATATAAAGCACAGCACTATGAGGGCTGCTATGGGGAAAATTAACTCCATCTCAGCCAGACCCAATACATTTGCTTTGGTTACTTTTCACAGGCTCATTGGAATTAGTCTAGAGGCCACAGAAGTCTGCAGACCACAACATGAAAACCATGGTGTTAGGGCAGCCTAGTCTTCTCTTTAGATATTAGGTATGGTTCTAATTTGAAAATGGTGATAAAATAGCATTTTTGATTAATCTTTTATTCTTCAGTTTTCTAATGAAAAAACAGGATTGTTTTTTTCCACTGAGACATAACTTCATAAATCCTATTCAGGAACAGAAAGCTAAACTGTACATCTCTAGCCAATGTATCCATACTGCTGAAGAAGGTTTGGAAAGTTAGCCTGTTGGGAATTGCTCTCTGTATGTAGAAGGATTAACATTTGTGAATGTTTCATGAAGTTCCCACCATCACCCTTACCACTCTTTTAAGTGCTAACAAGCTGTCTTTGTTTTGGTGAAGCTTTTTTATTTATTACTCTTCTCATAGAGTTGATGTAACATTTTTTCCTGTTTAAATGCGTGAGAATGCCATCGAGAATAATCTGTGATCTATAAATGTTTAATTTCTGATAAAACTTGCATTCCTTCTTTTTATATTCAATATAGTTCTAAATTAAGGAAAAAATCCCCTCTGAAAGTGAGTGGAAATATGCTTGAATTATTTTTTATTTTCTTATTCACATAACTACAGTCGCTTTATAATTAAGAGTTAGAAAACCCTTTCATGATGAGATACTGCTTTCAAACTCATTTCTTCCTGTTACTTTTTCATGTAGTTTCTCAGTACTAGGACCATTTGTGACATTCTAGTTGTAGCGTTTGTTTACATGTAATTTTTATCAAGAATTTAATCAGCAATGTTTTTTCTTAAAATACTGATGTGGAAAGAAGAACGCCTGGGTGGTTATGACTTACTCTGCATTACAGTTGAAAGGAAGGAGGGAAAGAAAAGAAACCTACAGTGCATGTTTACGATTGTTTGAATTGAGCTCTCACATTTGCAGCGCTTGTTCCTGTGATAATTAGATGGATGCATAAAAAAAGTGCCTAGTCTAAAAATCTGACAGGTTTCTGAACAGCGTATATTGAATTGAGGGAGGTGTAGAAGATACCTTAGCCTGGAATTACCTCCAGTCCTCCCCAGTTCCCTGGAAAGAGGAGATTTGTACTCCAGTGGCCAAGTAGTGAGAAGAGTGGATAATGATCTGCAGCTTTACCAGTCTTCTGGGTCTTCCTTTGCTTCTTTTATCAAGAAAATATATTCAGCCTTCCAGTGTGGTATTTACATGTGGCTCTTCGGCAGGGTGTGCCCGGTTTGTAAGCATGTTCACGTTTAGGTTTTATATCATATACTGGCAAAATTTTACTTATTAAATATACAGGAAAAGAAAAGGGCAAGTCATTATGGTTTATAATAGCTGAAGTTGAACAGTATTTTATTAAATTAAAAGAGTACTTATCCTCCAGGTACACTGACTGTTTGTTTGCATCAGAGCCATGTGGCGCTTTGAACTTGTAAAAATTAATGCAAAAATAGTTTAATAATGAGTACTTTCATTTCAGATTTCTGCGGCTGACTGCAGAGAGATCACTGCTATGTTCTCTAGAAGAGTGCCTACTTTATGTGAAGTAAATTAAATCATAGAAGAACTTTTTAGGTTCAATACTGTTATATACTGTGGTGGTGGGTTGATCCTGGCTGGACACCAGGTGCTCATGAAGCTGCTCTATCACTCCCCTCTGTACAGGGGAGAGAAAATAATGATGAAAGGCTTGTGAGTCGAGATAAGGACAGGGAGATCACTCAGCAATTCATGTCACGGGCAAAACATACTTGACTTGGGGAAATTAATTTATTACCAATCAAATGAGACTAGGGTAATGAGAAAATAAAAACTAAATTGTAAAACATCTTCCCCCCAATCCCCCTTCTTCCCGGGCTCAACTTCACTCCCGATTTCTCTACCTCCTTCCTCAGAGTGGCATAGGGGGATGGGAATGGGGGTTGCGGTCAGTTTATCACTCATTGTTTCTGCCACTCCTTCCTCCTCAGGGGGAGGACTCCTCACACTCTTCCCCTGCTCCAGCATGGGGTCCCTCCCACGGGAGACAGCCCTTCACAAACTTCTCCGGCATGGGTCCTTCCCATGGGCTGCAGTTCGTCATGAACTGCTCCAGCATGGGTCCTTTCCACAGGGTCACATGTCCTGCCAGAAAACCTGCTCCAGCATGGGCTCTTCTCTACAGAGCCAAAGGTCTTGCCAGGAGCCTGCTCCAGTGCGGGCTACCCACAGGGTCACAGCCTCCTTCAGGCGCATCCACCTGCTCTGGCATGGGGTCCTCCATGGGCTTCAGGTGGATATCTGTTCCACCGTTGACCTCCATGGGCTGCAGGGGGACAGTCTGCCTCACCATGGTCTTCAGTGTGGGCTGCAGGGGAATCTCTGCTCCAGCACCTGTAGCACTTCCTCCCCCTCCTTCTTCACTGACCTTAGTGTCTGCAGAGTTGTTTCTCTCACATATTCTCACTCCTCTCTCTGCTGCTGTTGTTTCCCCATTTTTTTCCCCTTCTTAAATATGCTATCACAGAGGTGCTACCACCATCGCTGATTGGCTCAGCCTTGGCCAGAGACAGGTCCGTCTTGAAGCCATCTGGCATTGGCTCCTATGGACATGGGGGAAGCTTTTGACAGCTTCTCACAGAAGCCAACCCTGTAGCTCCACCCCCCACCCCCCCAAACCTTGCTACGCAAACCCAATTCAGCTGTACAATACTGTTATAACAAGTTAACATGTAGATGATGATAGCATTTCCTACAAAATATTTTAGCCTGTTACAGACAAAATAAATTAAAGAGATTGCAACATAGAAGTATTATTTATTTTGAGAATATTGTTTCTTAAACATGTAAGATAATTCATCAAAATTTGACCTCTTTTAAGATGCTAGGTTTGCTTGTCAGTGAGGAGGCAATTCCTCAACAATACAAAGATATGATCCAATGTTCTAATGTGCTATTAGAGAGTAAGACACTTTGCAAATATGTGATACTTTTTAATATGGAAAACATATAAAAAGATGTATTAAAAACTAGTGATTTTAACTTTCTGAGAGTTTCCTGAAATGTCCTGATATTAATTAAGTACCTACTGGGCTTTTTCCACTTCCTTTTGGATATACAAATCTTTAAATGGTATGTTTGAATCAATTTTTTTTTTTAAATTTCTACACTTAATTTTTATTTGACTTTGCCTTTTATCATTTATGGAATTTCTTGTTCCAGTTTTAAAAGTTATGTCTTTAAGAATGGAGCACCTCTTCTGTATATAAGGTTAAAATATGTTTCGGAAACTTATTGTCAAATCTCAAAAAAATTTCAAAAAATTATTTTGAAAATAACTTCCTTGGGGACAGATATGACTAGGATCTGTGTCATTCTAAAGAAATCTAGAGATATACAATTAGCATAAATATTTTTTTAAACTGTATTAGTTGTCACAATTTTAATGAAGTTCTTGTCCTTAAATAGTTTCCAAAACCATTTCATAGAATCATTTATGTTGGAAAAGACCCATAAGATCATCAAGTCCAACCGTTAACATAGCACTGCCAAGTCCACCACTAAACCATGCCCCTAAGCACCACATCTACCCATCTTTTAAATACCTTCAGGGATGGTTACTCAACCACTTCCCTGGGCAGCCTGTTCCAATGCTTGATAACCCTTTCGGTGAAGAAATTTTTCCTAATATCCAATCTAAACCTCCCCTGGTGCAACTTGAGGCTGTTTCATCTCCTCCTATCACTTGGTACTTGGGAAAAGAGACCAACCCACACCTTGCTACAACCTCCTTTCAGGTAGTTGTAGAGAGCAATAAGGTCTCCCCTCAGCCTCCTTTTCTCTAGGCTAAACAAGCCCAGCTCCCTCAGCCACTCCTCATAAGACTTGTTCTCTAGACCCTTCACCAACTTTGTTGCTGCTCTTTGGATGCGCTCCAGCACCTCAATATCTTTCTTGTAGCGAGGGGCCCAAAACTGAACACAGTATTTCAACTTGTTTTTGAAGAGTTATATAGTAGGATAATATAATTTGATGTTTGCAAGATAGCTACATAGAATAATCTAATTTTTTAACCAGTACTGCATCTTTGACATGCTGCATCCTTGACATGCTGCAGTCATAGCTAAAGTGCCAGACCCCTCAGTTCTCCAGGGAGTGAGTAGGAACTTGGTGACTCCGATGTCCCAAAAGGGCCATTGATCCCACTGTGATGGCTTATAAGCAATATAGACACATTCAGAATGATAATTACAGGTCTTAAGGATATTTCTATCCATAAATAGTGCTGCTTTTTCCATCCTCATTTAGAATTACGAATGAGGAAGTGAGTGACAGAGAGGTGGGAGTCTTCCTGTCCTGCCTGGACTGAACTTGTTGAGGCATGAGGATATATGATGTGGTGCATGTTTCTATTCAACAGACTGAGTCTTATGCATGGGTTCTTGTGCCCTGAAGGGGGCATCGGCACAGCTGACAGCACCTACAGTGGCACTTCCCTGTACCATATACACTTCAAAAAGTTGGAGCAGTCCTCTGGCATTATGACGTTGTGTATGATGTACTTTGAACATTAAACTGATGGAAGAGATGCATGCATCTTTCATGTAAATTACTTTGGCAGGATTTTAGGAACTTGTAGGTTTTTGTTAATTAGCACCCAGAATGCTTTATAGAGACATGCAATCATATGATCTTTTTAAATCTACACTTCTTGTTTCCATTAGTAACTGATGCGTACCAGTATTAGAGGTTTAAACTTAAGTCTATGTGGTAGCAGGCTCTTTAGAATTTCTAACCCCCTCCCCACTGCATATTTTTCCTTTCTTCCCAGTAGGAGAAATTCCTCTCAGGATGACTACCTGTGCTTTTGTACAGTAATGTCAGCAGCAGGATGAAAGAGAAGACCAGGGTTATCTAATCTTCATCAGTTTCAGTCTCCTGATGCTGTGCTGCCAGAAAAAAATGTTAGTGTGTAGGATCATAGAGGTGTTTGTCCTGGGTAGTGCCTTTATGGCTCTCCTGAAAGGAGCACAGATGAAAAAAATGGACTACTGAGAGAAGCTAGGACAAATAATGATGCCGCTGTTGCCCAATCACAGTTATTATTTTTGCTGAGTGCTGAAAAGAAGGTGAGATCTTCAGGGTATTGTATTTAATTGGAAAAGGAAACACTTATAGATTCCAGATATGTTTGATAATAAGTTAGCTATCAAGTAGTATTTACAGATAACATCCAGTTCAGAAAAAAAATATAAATCTTTACTTAGGAAAATAGTTAAACACATGCTTATCTTTAATATTATTAAGTACAGTTTTGAACTGTGGCCAAAATAGATCTCTCAATTATACAGTCTGCTTGAATGGAGAACAGTCTAAAAAGATATATATATAAATAATCTGATAATTGTTTGCAGGATCATTGTTTGCAGTTAATTTGAATTCATCTACCCTTTCATCTGTACAAAGTGATTTATTAATGCATGGCTTGTTTTCTCCAGATCGCTACAATTTCTCCAGGGATGGCATCATGTGAAAACAGTCTAAATACATTGAGATATGCAAATAGGTATGGAAAATGTTATTGCTTATAGCTATACTGGCTTTTGATCACTGATGTTTGGAATACTGTTGTTCCATGTTGTATAATTATTTTAACTACTTGAATAATTTTAGCACACTTGCATTTCTTAATAAGATTAAAACCAAAATACTGATTACTGATTCAGGCTCACATTTAATTTAATTTGTCACTTTTTAAAACCATTACGAGAGAATCAATAGAAACTGCATTTAAGCCATTATCCAGAGATGGATATCGTGTGGATTGCAAGGAATCTGGGAGGTGCCCCTATTAGTTTTGTCCCTGCTCTGGAGGCATCATCTCTTGCATTAGGGGTAGTCGGTTTTCATGATGATTCCCTGGAGTGTTAGCTGAAATACCTTTCTGCAATGGGATTTTTGATCCCCTTGGTGGAATTGCATTCAGTTGCCAGCCTGTTTCTTTTATATATATGATAAAGCATATCATATCATATATAGATCTATCTCAACTAGTTTATTCTTATGAAAATTCTGCATTTGCTCTGGCCCAAATTTTATACTTACCAACTTCAGGCAAATATCTGAGACCCCTAAGTAAAGAGTCAGTTAATCCAACAGTGACTTTATAATCAGTGTAGAGAAATTAGTGCCTCCAGAGGCTGATGCAGCACCTCCGAGACCTGTATTGCTCTCTGAAAGTGTTTGCCTCTTCAGTGAGTGTGAAAGGAGCCTTCCCCAGCTGCAGTTCTCCTTAGTTTAATGTCTGTGGAGATGGCGTCCTGCATGTGCCTGCAGTCAGACCTGCGACCCAGACACCAGCCCTCCGCTTTGCTGCAAAGAACAAAGGAGGCGAATAAGCTTCTGTGTCATCAGAAATCCCGGTTTTGCCAGAAGAGGCTATCACCTAGTGGCCTGTTACCTCAGTCGCTAATTGGGCACAAAGTGCTGCTAGGGAAGCTTACCGATCAGTATAGGAATGTCTTTGTGTTTGGATCAAGGGATTTAGTAGCAAATCTGCCTGGCTTGGACCAGTCTATGTGATTTCCTTCCTGGTCCCCTGCTTCTACTCCCCATCTGCTCCCCTGCTTACAGTAACATAACGAAGGATGCTGCTCATACATCAAGTCTCATTGGATCTTTCTATCCCTTATAGAATATGCATTGCTGAAGTGACTCCAGAAAAAGACACTGCAAAACAAATTAAATACCTATTTCTAGTATACTAAATTGTTGTGCTGAAATTGTTTCTTCCCCTTGGTGTTAAATTTGTATGTTGTTATGGAGTAAATGACTATCGCTGTAAAGTTGCTTCATGTGTTTTGTGTAGTGTTTCAATTTTTTCTAGCAATATATCATTTTCATAGTACGATTAGTTTTTAGGTGCCGAACACCAGTGTCTGCACAGTGTAAGACAGGGGGCAGTATAGAATTTAAAGTATTGTAGTGGTTTGATATGTTAAAAGGAGCAGTTTAATGGAATATTGAATGCAGAGCAAATTTTATTAACTGCACGAACTGAAATCTGGAATTACTCTTCTGAAAACATTGCTATTATAGTCTCCTGCAAATTAGCAGCACTGGTTTTGTTCAGTTTTGTTAGTGATCTGTAACTCTATTTGCGGAAGGTTTAAATATATTGACACTCTTACTTGTGATTTAATATAAAAATAATTTTATTGTTAAACTATTAAAGAAGGATGCTAAACAAAGAGTTGTCATTTTAACTGTGTTTATGAGAACATTTTCTTTTAATTTGCTGCTGTATTTTGCTGCTGCAGAGTAAAGGAATTTGGAATTAGTCCTTCGGACATTCCCTTCTCACAGGGTAGTGGCAGTCGCTCTGATCTCTCTCCTTCCTATGAGTATGACGACTTTTCTCCTTCAGTCACCAGGTCTACTTCATTCTATACATGGAATCTTTATTTTTAAGTTTTCTTTTTGGCAATGTATTTTTACAGACCAACCTTTCATTAGTCCCCTTACCTTGAGTCACGCATACCTTGTTTTTATTTTGTTTGGCAGATGATGGTTCTGCATGATCTGCAATCATCTTGCCACTATTTTGTTCACCCTCCTTAAATATCCACACCCCACACTGTATCCAGGCTTGCTAGTTTCCTTCATATATTTAAAAAAAAATGGTGATGTCACCTTTGTACATTTAGTGGACCAAATCTGACAAGTTTGTGTTTAGGGTAATTTGAATATGTCTACTTAAAGAAAACAATTTTAATACATATATATTTTTAAAACTTTTCATCACTCCGAAGGTGAATGAAATAGTTTCCATTGTAGTAAATATGTGCTACTTGAAAAAAAAAATTCCCTTTAAAAAATGAAGAATTTTTTCTAAAACTTGCATACTTGCAGACTTCGATGTGTCTGTTTCATAAACGTTCTTTTAAATAGGCTTTTTTGGGACAGAATCATTATCAATCTTTTAAACTATTTTCATGCTGAAAGAGCCTAACATTTTTATAAGATATTTTCACCTTTGAAATTATTTTAATTAAAGGATCTATTCTGGGATACTTGGTTGCATATTATTTTTTTCTTCAGAATTCTTGGTGGATTTGCTTATAACAGCTAGTGGGGTACTGATTGACTAATTTTTTGAAAGCACAATTGTGTGCACAGAAAAAGAAAGATGGTCAGGTTTAGGGTGCTGAATGAACTTTTCTTTCAAATATTATTCATTGTTAAGGAGTTAATATTGAGGGTTTGGAGATTTTTGCCCTCAACAGTTAATGAGTAGTAAGATTTCAATCAAAAAATGCCTCTTGCTTGAAGATGGACTGTAAAACACCTGCAAGTAGTTGAAATTCAATGGTTCATTCTTTTTAGGAGTTGGACTAACATCTTTTTGTCACTGAAAGTACATTAAATTTGTGAAGCTGACATCATCATCCTTATTAAATTAATTAAAGTGCACATAAACCCATAGAGCTTTAATTTTGGTTGTGACTCTTTTGCACAGGAAGTTACTAATTTACAAATTAAATATTTTCTGATTGTAGGGTGAAGGAGCTAATGGTTGATCCTAGTGCTGCAGGAGATATCCGTCCCATTATACACCATGCTCCTAATCAGATTGATGACTTAGAGACACAGTGGGGTATGGGGAGCTCTCCTCAGAGAGATGATCTCAAACTTCTTTGTGAACAAAACGTGAGTGGTTTACAGCATTACATGAAAAGAGATGATGATAAATACAGTGGCAGAACAAATCCAGAGTAATGTGTATTTATAGCCTATTAGCAATATCATTAAGTAGATACAGCATGCCCCTTCACCTTTTCACTTTATGGTATTATGTTCATTCCCATACACACAAAAAAAGGTTCCTTGCTGATTAGGCCTTTTAATGTCTAGGCAGGGTCTGCTCTAGGCTCTTGCGTTTTTTAATGTGCATTTTTTCCAGTATAGTGTCATCTCTTGCTAGGTAGGTAGAAGTAGCCTGGGAAATGCATTCATTTTATTTAACACTCCTGTGGTTTTGACCATTACTTTCCCTGCATGCAACACCTGTTTCAAGTGAGTTTGCCTTTCTCTGCATTTAGAAATCTGGCTACCCATCATTCCTCTTCCCAACATCTTGATTTTCATGGAGTGAAACCCCAGAGCAATGTTTGGGAGAGTACCACATCATGTTCCCAGGATGTCTCCCTGGGCTGCATGAGTGGAGAGCTGGGACTGATAGGCATCTAAAGGGCATTTTTCCCTCATTGCTGATTATCAGCTCTTGCCCTGGTTCTTTAAATGTTCAACAGGGATTAAAACTTGGTTTGTGAAAATGCTGATGAAAGATAAAAAAGAAAAATTCTTACTACCCTAACTTATTTTTCTCAAGACGCTGCCTTCTCAAACACCTTTTCATGGTGTTTGCTGTATTTCTCATTTTAGTAACTGGCTCTTCTTCCAGGACTCTATTTCATAAGAACGTGCTAGTGATTCCTAGAGCTTCCCACTGGCCAGTCCTTCCAGCCAGATATCCTTTCATATCATAATTTTTCGTTGTTCATGTGGAATTCAATTAAGTTTTACAGTGTGTTTTTAAAAAGATTTTAAAGGCATGGTATAAGGAACCATACTGTTTTGCCAAAACATTAATTGCAGCCTACCTAGCCCTTTCCCCTTTGATTGTTAACTATTTATGTCTGAAGAAGTCCTGTTTGTCCCAGTTTGTAAATCCATGTTGTGCATTCTTCTAATGTATTAATCACTACATACTTTTTACATTTTTCACTTTACATTTATTCCATTTTTTTTTGCCAAATGATTAATTTAATTTTGATTTCCTGAAATGTATTGAATGTAATTGCTGTTCTCTTTTTTGAAAATTGTTGTCTGTCTATTGCAGTATGCACAACAAAATACCCTGATGGAAAACAAGCTTTCTGTAGGTGTTAAAACCTACTAGAAATTAGCATTCTTCCCTTGTGACTTCCTCCTCCCACTATTTTAACTTGTGGGTTTTTTTTCATGCGGAATATTCTGTTTTCCAGTATTCACTAGGACTAGTGGCTGGAAATTTTTAATAAATATGAATTAAATTTAACTCTGTGAACATTTTGAATTTATTGCCCTCTCCACTCATTTCTGGAGGTTTTCTTGTTAGAAGTATTAAGTTCTATTTTTGATAGGTTCTGCTTTCTGCATATTTCTTTTCATGTTCTGTGATGGGATGGATCACATTCAATATATTTCCTGTAGCCACAATTCTTTCCAGGCTAACAAGTTTAACTGTTGTTTCTAGGAAGAGGAAGTTTCTCCACAGTTGTTTACTTTCCATGAAGCTGTGTCTCAAATGGTAGAAATGGAAGAGCAAGTAGTAGAAGATCACAGGGCTGTCTTCCAGGTAAAAAAGGGAGCTCTACTTTGTTTTATCTTAATCCAGGAATTTAAGTTTTCCCAATGAAAGTGCATACTCTTGAAGATGTAGGATATCATCTAGTCATTCTGCTGCTGTCAGAGATTTCTAAATTGTTTTATTACGCTAAGCCCATTGTAGAAAACAAGTAGGAAGAGATGTTTAGATCCCATAACCATTAATCTTTGTCCCCATGATGAAAGAGAAGCATATTTTTCTACCATCCCAGAAATTTAGTAAAATTTTACTTTTCTTCTCAACAAACATTCCTCAATAGACATTGTAAGAAAAATTGCTATTTTCTTTTTACTATTTTAACTATTTACTATATTTTCTTTGTTAGTCCTTTTCCAGCATTAGTGACTGTTTTTTCTAGTTGCAGGGAGCTTACTCAGATTGGTCTTGAAATTTTCAATTTCATTGTCTAATCTATGCCAATATTCCTATGTCAAAGCTGGCAATTAATAGTAATGTCTCTATATAACAATGTCTCTATTGGCGTCATTTCTGTTTGATCATCTCCCTCTAAGATACTGCTATATTCCATCCAAGTATCTCCTCTAAATATCCTTCTGTGACATCTTTGCCTGAGATATTGCGATCCAACTGTCTGTTTGCTTCCTTTTTACAGATACATAAAGGTTTTCACTTGCTATTAGTCAGGGTCTTTGGAAGGAATACTGCCCGCACATTGTAATGCTTGTCAGTGCCACAGAGCCTTTTACATTCACAAAATAAATTGTAATAATAAATATGAGTTACTAGTTTTCAGAAGGAAATATGAGTTGCTTCTGTTCATAGCCTTAGAGTCTTTAGGCAGGCTGTCCATTTGGTGCATCTGCTGCAAGAAAACAGCAAAACATTAAACCTGTAGGGAATACACACATCTTCTCAATTTAGGTATCTAACTTAGTGGAACATTGATAAGTGTTCATGTAATACAGTAGGATGCTAAATAACACATTTTACAACAGATGTAGAGATTTAGTTGTTATGAAACATTACCCCTGAAGTAAAACATGCAGAAGTGTGAAAGTGTTATGCCATATGCCGTAGCTGTGTCCTAATGCTTGCGACTTCTGGAGAGACAAGCTGCATTAGTTTAAGATGTTACTGCCTCTGTGTGTCCACCTGGCCTTATGCTGGAGATTATTGCTCCTCACAGCAGTCATTAGAAGGAAATGTGTCCAAGCCTCAGCTCCCATTGTTTGCAGCATGGCTTGTTAGTTTATGCCGTGGGTGGAGATGGGCTGCACCAATACAAAATCTACAAGCTGTAACATGCAGAAGTTTTCTTCTGTCAGCTTTCTCCTGGAAGCTGTTGATTCTGGGATACAAAGCATCCTATCCTAACAAAAATGTCTAAAATAGATCAACTGAGTAATCATGCTCTAGAGGTGTTGGTCTTCCTTTGTTTCTTGGATATATGAGTTTACATTAGATGAGATGAATCCTATCCCAATGTGAGCTCCATCTGTCCTGAAAGCCAACAAAACATACATGGGGTTTGGACTATGCTTTCAATATTATTTGGACTACTGAACACAGAGGGAAAGACTTAATTTTAGTATTTCAGACCCAGCATGCCTAGAACTGTCAGATGTTTGCTTTTTTTTTTTAAATCAAAGCATTTTCAATGGGATCAGTTCTCCTGATAACAGCTTTGCATGTTTCTGTAAGCTTTAAGCTCCTGGTTGCATTCTTCTTTGCAGCAAGACTTTCCCCCCCCCTTTTTTTTGGGGTAATATTTGGAGTGCAAAGATGCCTAAGAGCTGCTTTAACCAACTTTTACAGTACTCTTATCTGTGGGGAGTTAGCTCATGCAATAGAGAGCTTAAAATAGCTCTTTTTTATACAGCTTCTCTCAAAACTGGTTTTGAGTATGGACAAAACTATCTTGACTCCTTGACTGTAGTAATGACACTGTGATTGTAGTCAGTGGCAACCAGCTCATACTTAAAATTGAAGCCTGGCTTCAAAGTTTCATACCTGCTTAAGTGGACATAACCATGGCATAAAGTTCTGAGTTTCTTAGCTTTACAACCACCTGATGTTCTGAATTTGAAGAAAACTGGGGTTGCTGGGGTTTTAGAAAACATACATTTTTGCTGAATTGGGAATAAGGATTCATTTTAGGACTCAAATCTGTTATAGTGAGATGACTAGACAGTAAAAGTGTGGTCATCTTGAGAAAAGGAGTAATTCAGCTCTTTGTCTTGAAACTTGTCTTGAAACTTTGCTAATGTATTTAATTGGGTTTTTTTTTTAAACTTTTATCTAGGAATCTATTAGATGGCTGGAAGATGAAAAAGCTCTTCTTGAGATGACAGAAGAAGTAGACTATGATGTGGATTCTTACGCTACCCAACTTGAAGCAATTCTAGAGCAAAAAATTGATATTCTGACCGAACTTAGAGGTAGATTGCTTTTAATCACTTTTGTGTGCATTTTCATATGCCGTGGAGACTTGCAGTAATAATGAGGAGAGAAAAAAGAGTGTGGTTATGTTTAGGGTCTTTTTTCAACTTATGCTGTCCTGTAATGTTCTGTGAAAGGAACATTTATTCTGTGGCCTAAGAACAAGATAACATCTGTGTTCAGCTCATCCTAGTTTAAAGGAAGAGTCTCTGCTTTACCTCCAGGAGGTATAAACTTGATCCTGCACTTTTATTCATTTTTTTTTAATTTGTTCCAAAACAATAAAGGAAGGAAATGAAAATCCAAAAGAACTGTACGAAAAAAGAAGGTAATGCAATGAGGAAAAAGTAGTAGGAACTCCTAGTTTTTGCTCTATTGCACTCTGTAGCGTAGCTGGGAGCCTTCTGTTGTTTTTCAGTCTGTGCTTAAGAGTAGCGTCAAGCGCTGAGTAGCTTGGCTGTTGGCCTACTTTTTTCCTCAGTGGCCTTTCTGTTGGAATTTTGTCAGCCTCTCTTTGTTGAAAAACAAACTGCAGATAATTCTTAGTTCCCAAAATTGACTCTTGCACTTATCTTCTATAATCAGCATGTAAGCTTGGTATTCAATATATATATATTGAATATATATATATTCATTCAATATATATATAGAATGAAAAATTCATGGAGATGAATTTTTCATTTCAGTTTCTGTATCTATTTGGATTCCAGCAGACATGCTATACTGGTAAAAATTCAAGGATGGGTTTGCTGGTTTTTTTTAATCTGTTAGAAAACTCCTTATAAGACAAAATCTTACTTTTTACTCAGTCTGAGTATCTGCTGTAAGTTAGAAGAATACATCAAGCAAATCAGATGTGGCCTGCTTGCCTTGTAAGCATGTATTGGCACCAGTATACTTTAGCAAAGTATTAATATACATTCTTTTGCTTCTTATGGATGATGGCTTCCTCTTCAGAAAAAGACAATTTGAGACACCAGCAGTGAAAAAACAGTTTCAGTGACTCCCTGTTCTTCCAAAACTTATTAGATACTGCTTTTGAAACAAGATACTGGAGGTAAAAAGGATATCTAAGAGATCCTTGCATCTTTACAGGCAGAATGATACATGTATAGCTTTACAGGAGGGAAGAACTGTTAAGTCAAAGATTCTTTCTTCCAGTAACTTCTGTGTTATACTCATGGCACATAATAGTCACTGAATATTTCAACTTTTATTCCTGTCAGTTTAGGACTGACTTTTTTTATGCTATCATTTTGGTTTCCTTCTTCCCATTCTTGGGCATATTACTGGGGAATGGGGAGGAGGGGAGAGGAATAGAAATATGAAAGGATGCCATACTTCCTTTTTCAGGTTTCTCTCATTCTTCTGCTAGTTATGATGAAACAAATGAATGATGCATTTAACTATTTACTTACAAAATTTTATCATAAATGCTATTCACATTCATAGAAAAGTTGTCCCACACAACACCCTTGTCTCTAAAATGGAGAAACATGGATTTGATGGGTGGACCTCTCAGTGGATAAAGAATAGGGTGGATGGTCACACTCAAAGAGTTGCAGTCAACGGTTCGATGTCCAGGTGGAGACCAGTGATGAGTGGTGTCCCTCAGGGGTCTATATTGGGACCGGTATTATTTAACATCTTTGTCGGAGACATGGACAGGAGGACTGAGTGCACCCACAGCAATTTTGTGGATGACACCAAGCTGAGTGGTGTGGTTGATGATACTCTAGAGGGAAGGAATGCCATCCAGAAGGACCTGGACAGGCTAGAGAGGTGGGCCCGTGTGACCCTGCAGCGATGATTGATCAGGATTCAATTGTATGCAGTAAGCAGACGCAGAAGAAGAGGCAGAAGCAGTGGCAGAAGCAGCAGAAGCAGCAAAAGCAGAAGCACGAGCACAAGCAGCACTTTATTCGCATACACAAAGCTCCATATATAGAGCTAGTTTCTGAGCTGTTTTGCCAAACAGGATGAGCACTCTCATTCTCACGGTATGCAACTGTCTTCAGCCACATCTTTCTACACACACTCCTCCAGGCAGTTTTCCAGCCTGACCTTCACAGACACACACAATGTTTTTCTCTTCTGTCTGGCCAGCTCGAAACAATCTTGTTCTTAAAGCAATATAGTCTTATTTCTGATCAAGTTTTGCTTGCTTCTATGACATGCTCAGAAGGGTTCCAAAATCAGTCTTAATCGATCTTCCAGATGTTCTGCATGGCCCCAACAATGCATAGAGTCCCAGGGACACCAGTGGGTCCCTGCCCGGGTGGGGACAGGCTTGGCTGGCTCTGGGGCTGGTTTCTCACTTTCCTCCTGGCCAGGTCGTGTGGCCCCAACATGAGCCTCATGAAGTTCAACAATCGTAGAATCATAGAATGGTTAGAGTTGGAAAGGACCATAAAGATCATCGAGTTCCAACCCCCCTGCCATGGGCAGGGACACCTCCCACTAGTCCAGGTTGCTCAAAGCCCCATCCAGCCTGGTCTTGAACACTTCCAGGGATGGGGCATCCACAGCTTCTCTGGGAGACCTGTTCCAGTGCCTCACCACCCTCACAGTAAAGAATTTCCTCCTAATATCTAATCTAAATCTCCCCTTTTTCAATTTAAAACCATTACCCCTTCTCCTATCACTTCCTGACAAAGAGTCCCTCCCCATCTCTCCTGTAGGCCCCCTTCAGGTACTGGAAGGCCGTTATAAGGTCTCCCCGGAGCCTCCTCTTCTTCAGACTAAACCACCCCAACTCTCTCAGCCTCTCTTCATAGGAGAGGTGCTCCAGCCCTCTGATCATCTTCGTGGCCCTCTGCTGGACCCGTTCCAACAGGTCCATGTCCTTCCTGTGTTGAGGACTCCAAAGCTGGACACAGTACTCCAGGTGGGGTCTCACGAGCGCAGAGTAGAGGGGCAGAATCACCTCCCTCGACCTGCTGGCCACACTTCTTTTGATGCAGCCCAGGATGCGGTTAGCTTTCTGGGCTGCCAGTGCGCACTGCCGGCTCATGTTGAGCTTCTCATCCACAAGCAATCCCAAGTCCTTCTCCTCAGGGCTGCTCTCCAGCCATTCTCCACCCAACCTGTATTTGTGCCTGGGATTGCCATGTCCCAGGGGCAGGACCTTGCACTTGGCCTGGTTGAACTTCATGAGGTTTGCACGAGCCCACCTCTCAAGCCTGTCCAGGTCCCTCTGGATGGCATCCCTTCCCTCCAGTGTGTCAACCGCACCACCAAGCTTGGTGTCGTCGGCAAACTTGCTGAGGGTGCACTCTATCCCACTGTCCATGTCTCCAACAAAGATGTTAAATAGCACTGGTCCCAGTACCGACCCCTGCAGAACACCACTCGTCACTGGCTTCCACTTGGACATTGAGCCGTTGACTGCAACCCTTTGAATGCGGCCATCTAGCCAGTTCCTTATCCACTGAGTGGTCCATCCATCAGACCCATGACTTTCCAATTTTGAGACCAGGTTATACTGTGTTTGATGCACCCCAGGATGCAGTTTGCCCTCTTGGCTGTCAGGGCATGCTGCTGACTCATATTGAGCCTCCTGTCAACCAGCACCCCCAGATCCTTTTCTGCAGGGCTGCTTTCCAGCCACTCCTCTCCCAATTTATACTTGTGTCTGGCGTTTCTCCGTCCCAGGTGCAGAATCTGTCATTTTGACTTGTTAAATTTCATCCCATTAATCATAGCCCAATGCTGCAGTCCATCTAGATCCCTCTGCAAGGCTTCTTGTTCCTCAAGAGAATCAACAGCACCTCCCAGTTGGATATCATCAGCAAACTTGCTAATGGTGCATTCAACTCCTGCACTCAGATCGTTGATAAATATTTTGAACAGAACTGGCCCTAAGATTGAGACCTGAGGAAAACCACTGGTGACTGGTTGCCAGCCAGATGTAGCCCCATTCACTACAACCCTTTGAGCCCTGCCGTTCAGCCAGTTATTCACCCAGTGCACCATGTACCTGCTCATCATCCCTCGGTGCTGGGGAAGGTTATGGAGCAGATCATCTTGAGTGCCATCGCACGGCACATACAGGACAACCAGGTGATCGGGCCCAGACAGCATGGGTTTATGAAAGGCAGGTCCTGCTTGACTGACCTGATATCCTTTTATGACAAGGTGACCCACTTACTGGATGAGGGAAAGGCTGTGGATGTTGTTTACCTGGACTTTAGTAAAGCTTTTGACACAGTTTCCCACAGCATTCTCCTGGAGAAACGGGCTGCTCATGGCTTGGACAGGAGTACTCTTCGCTGGGTAAATATCTGGCTGGATGGCTGGACCCAAAGAGTTAAATCCAGTTGGCGGCTTGTCACAAGTGGTGTTCCCCAGGGCTCAGTATTGGGGCCAGTTCTGTTTAATATCTTTATGAATGATCTGGACAAGGGGATTGAGTGCATCCTCAGTAAGTTTGCAGATGACACCAAGTTGGGTGGGAGTGTGGACCTGCTTGAGGGTAGGATGGCTCTACAGAGGCATCTCGACAGGCTGGATCGATGGGCCGAGGCCAGCGGGATGAGGTTCAACAAGGCCAAGTGCCAGGTCCTGCACTTGGGTCACAACAAGCCCATGTAGCTCTACAAGCTTGGGGAAGAGTGTCTGGAGAGCTGCCTGGCAGAAAAGGACCTGGTTAACATCCAGCTGAGTATGAGCTGGCAGTGTGCCAAGGTGACCAAGAAGGCCAATAGCATCCTGGCCTGTATCAGGAACAATGTGACCAGCAGGACGAGGGAAATGATCATCCCCCTGTACTCGGCACTGGTGAGGCCCCACCTCGAGTACTGTGTCCAGTTTTGGGCTCTTCACTACAAGAAAGACATTGAGGTGCTGGAGTGTGTCCAGAGAAGGGCAACGAAGCTGGTGAGGGGTCTAGAGCACAAGTCTTATGAGTGGCTGAGGAAACTGGGGATATTCAGCCTAGAGAAAAGGAGGCTGAGGGGAGACCTTATTGCTCTCTACAACTACCTGCAAGGAGGTTGTAGTGAGGCGAATATTGGTCCTTTCTCCCAAGTAACAGGTGATAGGACAAGAGGAAATGGTCTGAAGTTGCGGCAGGGGAGGTTAAGATTGGATATTAGGAAAAATTTCTTCACTGAAAGGGTTATCAGGCATTGGAACAGGCTGCCCAGGGAAGTGGTTGAGTCACCATCCCTGGAGGCATTTAAAAGACATGAAGGTGTGGCACTTAGGGACATAGTTTAGTGGTGTTTTCGGCAGTGTTAGGTTAATGGTTGGGCTTGATGTTCTTAAGGGTCTTTTCCAACCTAAATGATTCTGTGATTCTATTCTGTGATCTCACAGTTGTACAACTTGTTCAGAAAGATTCTGTGCGGGACAGTACCAAAAGCCTTACTAAAAATCCAGAAAAACTACTTCCACCGCCTTCCCTTCATCCACTAGGTGGGTGACCTTATCAGAGAAGGTCTTATCAAATTAATTAAACAGGACTTTCCCTTTGTGAACCGATGTTACTGTGCCTGATGATTGCATTGTTCTTTATATGCCTTTAAATAGCACCCAATATAATCTTGTCCACAATTTTTCCAGGAAATGAGGTTAGACTAACAGGTCTGTAGTTTCCTTGTCACCAGGCAGAAGGAGGGGAACTAGGAGAGGATGGGGGGGAATGGAAGCAGGTACCTGCTCGGGGCAGCAGGAAAGTCCCCTCCAGACCTCCCCTGCCTTCCCAGGTGCCTGTACAGAACAGATATGGGCCTCTGGAGATAGACGATGAGGGAATTGAGGATGCTGATAAAGCCCCATCCAGGGAGTTGCTGAAGCAGCCAGCTCCACACATTAAGACTGCTTCTGTGAGGAGCAAGAGGAGGGCAATAGTTATAGGTGGTTCCAGTCTGAGGGGAACTGAGGGTCCCATATGCAGGCTGGACCCTTCCCACAGGGAGGTCTGCTGCCTCCCTGAGGCCCATGTTAGAGATATATCCAGGAAGCTTCCTGGCCTGATATGGCCCTCAGATTATTACCCCCTTTTGATCTTACAGGTAGACAGTGATGAGCTAGAGAGAAGAAGTCTGAGGGCAATGAAGAAAGATTTCAGGGCTTTGGGATGGCTTGTCAAGGGTTCGGGAGCACAAATCGTGTTCTCCTCTGTCCCTCCAGTTTTGGGGACTGATGAATGGATAAACAAGAAGATCAGGCAGATCAACGTCTGGCTCCATAACTGGTGCTACCAGCAGGGCTTTGGGTTTTCTGACCATAGCTTGATGTACAGGACACCGGGCCTGCTCGCAAAGGATGGAAAAACCCTATCCCGAAAGGGGAAAAGGGTACTAGGACAAGAGTTAGCAAGGCTTATGGGCAGGGCTTTAAACTAGAATCAAAGGGGGAAGGGGATAAAACCAGGCCCACTAGTAATGAGACTAGGGGTAAAGGGCCAATGATGGCAACTACAAAAGGGCCTGAGCACGGTCAGGTGGGAATTAGGGCTCATCCCCCCCAAAAAAGTGGCAGGACAATTAGCCCAGCTGAAGTGCCTCTACATGAATGCACGCAGCATGGGCAACAAACAGGAGGAGCTGGAGGCCATTGTACAGCAGGAAAACTATGATATAGTTGCCATCACAGAAACGTGGTGGGAAGACTCGCACAACTGGAGTGCTGCGATCGATGGCTGCCAACTCTTCAGAAGGGATAGACAAGGAAGGAGAGGTGGTGGGGTGGCCCTCTATGTTAGGGACGGATTTGAATGCCTAGAACTTAATAATGGGAATGACAGTGTAGAATGTTTATGGGTAAGAATCAAGGGAAAGGCCAATAAGGCAGACATCATGGTAGGAGTTTGTTACAGACCCCCAAACCAGGACGTAGAGGCTGATGAGATATTCTATAAGCAGCTGGCAGAGGTCTCGCGATCGCTCGCCCTTGTTCTTGTGGGGGACTTCAACTACCCAGATGTCTGCTGGAAATATAACACAGCAGAGGGAACAGTCCCGGAGGTTCCTGGAGTGTGTGGAAGACAACTTCCTAACACAGCTGGTGAGAGAGCCAACCAGGGAAAGCGCCCTACTGGACCTGCTGCTTGTTAACAGAGAAGGTCTGGTGGGGGATGTAAAGGTTGGAGGTCGTCTTGGGCAGAGTGATCATGAAATCGTAGAGTTTTCAATTCTTGGAGAAGCAAGGTGGGGAGCCAGCAGAACTGCCACCTTGGGCTTCCGAAGGGCAGACTTTGGCCTGTTCAGGAGCATGGTTGAGAGTGTCCCTTGGAGACAGTCCTGAAGGGCATAGGTGCCCAGGAAGGCTGGTCATGCTTCAAGGAGGAACTCTCAAAAGCACAGGAGAAGGCCATCCCCAGGTCCCATAAAGCGAGCCGACAGGGAAGAAGACCAGCCTGGCTAAATAGAGATCTTTTGCTGGACCTCGGGAATAAAAGGAAAGTTTACGATCTCTGGAAAAGGGAGTTGGTAACTTATGAACAATACCAAGATGTAGTGAAGCTATGCAGGGGGAAAATTAGAAGGGTCAAAGCTCAAGCAGAACTCAACTTGGCCACTACAGTTAAAGAGAACAAGAAGTGATTCCGTGATTCCTGGGTCTTCCCTCACACCCTTCTTGTATATTGGAATAACATTGGCTAGCTTCCAGTCAGCAGGTACCTCCCCAGATTCCCAAGACCTTTAGTAGCTGATCAAGAGGGGTCCTGCCATAACATCTGCTAGCTCCTTCATTACTCTGGGATGAATCCCATAAGGCCCCATGGACTTGTGAACATTCAGCTGATACAGCTGGTTCCTTACAATTTCACTGTCCACAAATGGAAAGTCACTGTTCCTGCACCCATGGTTTTCTGGCTCAGGGAACTGGGCAGCTCAAGGTCTGTCAGTATTATTAAAGAATGAGACAAAACCCGCATTAAATACCTCCCCACTTTTTCTTCATCCCTATTAGTCAGATGACCATTTTCAACAAGTATCGGTCCAATGTTTTCTTTAAACCTCCTCTTGCTATTAACATACTTAAAAAAGCCCTTCTTGTTGTCTGACACAACACTGGCCAGTTTCAACTCTAATTGAGCTTTGGCCTTTCGTGTCTTCTCCCTGCATATACGAACCACAGTTCTAATCTTCCTGTGAAGCCTGACCTTGCTTCCAGAGATCATACAATTTCTTTTTCCTCTTGAGCTGCACAATGCAATTGTGCAGGTTCCTAAATTATCCTGCCTTGAGACAGGAGTGGCATCTAAGTAGAGACTAAGTTGCTAAGCAACTTGTTTGTATGGTGAGTATTGAATTTAAACTTATCTCAATCCTCATGTAGTTTGTAGCATCAACTATTTTTGTGGAGAAATGTTCTTTGTTGTGCATTAGGGCCAGGATGTGGAGCATCAGGGCTTAGTTTCGAGGTCTGTGTTGAGCACAGGCACATCAGTACTCACTCTCTCTTTTTCATTAAAGATAAAGTGAAATCTTTCCGGGCAGCTCTGCAAGAGGAGGAACAGGCCAGTAAACAGATCAACCCGAAAAGACCACGTGCCCTTTGAAATGGGCCTCTGCTGCTAAAGGAATCCATATACCCATACTGCTGTAGCACACATTTGTTACAAAACCCAGTGGCCGTAAGAACTCAACTACTTGAAGGTGTAAAAACATTAGAAATTTCTGTGGAAATGTCCTGTTTCTTATTCACCTGAATGACATTTTCAGTTTTGTGTGAAATGCTCCTATGATGTCTACTAAATGCTTCTAGACCAGACAGTACAACCATGCAGGGTTCAGATCTGCGAAGCACTTTGAAATATTTCATTTATTCAAATTGTGAATGTTATGTTTGGAAATATTTGCCATGTTTTTAATAATGAAGTAAAACTGTGGCCATTAAAAAGTCACAGTATTTCCTTTTAACTATGTTCAGTTTTGTTACAAAGACCAGCTGTGCAGTTTTAAATTGTGTTTGTGTGCATGCATACCTCACTAGTGGTTTTACATAACTTATCTTCTACAGACAGCTGTGCTTACCTCTTCCCGTTCTGTGCCTTGATGAAGGCTACTTAACCCTAAACATCCTCTTTCTGAAGCACAGCCTTAATGAACAACATTCCTTATTTGTCAATATAAATTACTTTTAGCGTGTGTACATTTTTAATGTGTTTTGAGACTTTTTTGGTTTTGGTGGCTAGTGCATTTCACAGCATGTGCCATATCCTTTGAACAAGAACTGTAAGAGCTGTTAGAGTGGACAAACAGCTGGACATTCCGTCCTCCTTGTAAAAAATCTGGAATCTAGGTTTATTTGAATACCATAAAGAATAGTTATAGAATTCCAACATTTTCTCTACAATAAAAAAAAACACAACAAAACCCCCAAAAATACAAATTAGTTGATGTATAATAAAGGGTAATGTTTAAGTACTGAGGAGAGTTTTATCTTAGGATAATGCAGATATACAGTATGTGGTACAGTGTCAGAATAAAGGTATGATCCGACCTCTGCATATGGATAGACTAACTGTCAAAATTCAGAGATACGGCTAAAGAAATACATATTGGACTTTCACATATTGTTAAAAGTTGGCTTTTGATGCATGACAAGCTTACATGTACATTAACTGTACTTTGCAGATAGTTTAAATAGCTCTGATGCTTTCATAAAAGTAGCTAATACCTATTTTTCCCTTTGTATAGTGCCAGCAGCTGAAAAGTGAGGTGAAATTGCATCATTTGAGGATTTGCACAATACCTCTACCTAGCGCTAATAGAAATCCCACAAGTACCTGAATTCTCACAAATGGGGCCATGTGTATCAGCACTTTTTAGGTGGTGGCACTCAAGTTATTTTTACAAGTCAGTATCCAAAAAAGATTGACCTTTAATGTAAGAACTTCTTGTCAAATGAAGAATTGTAGACCTCTCTAGGAGTTCTCCCTGTTTCCAGGAGTTCATATCAGCAGCCTTTCCCTTGGAACTGTTTAAAAATTACTTTTGTAATACAAGACTCTGTTTGGGCCAAGCCTGGAAGAAAATAAAGGGAAGGCAATGAAAAGAGAGTTAAATGAGCCAGGAATTCTCGTAGTGTTTAATATTTGTATCTCCCATAGGAAGGTAGGCTATGGGAAGCTCTTGTTGCATCATGATTAAAAAATAAAAAAAAGTCCTCCTGTGTGTAAACATGAAAAATGAAACAACAATGTAGATTTTACATACTGTGTTTAATAAATTAAGCTATTAAATGAACTACAAATGAGAATTTACTTCTATGAAAGTTCTGTTCTGCTTTGGAACGGGTTTCATTTTGTAAACACACCTGAGTTACGCTTTTCAAAAGGCCTCTGATTTCAGAATGAATATTTACTTCTGGAACTGACTATTCTGTACAAATTTGTCATATAGGAAGAAGTTCCCCAGAGGACTGTCCTGACAAGTTTTGCAACAGGTCTTAAAAGAAACATCACACATCTTTCTGAACATTTAAGAATGTCTTCCATCACATTTAAAAGAAAAAAAAAAAACAATGGTGAAATAGAAGGCAGCAGTTTTTGTTAGTAGGTGATAGTACAGGTTATTGTATAATACCAGAGGGTTTCTTTGAAGTTGCTCTAGAGAAATCTTACTTTCTAAAAAGCCTCTGAAGATTGGGACATCCTACATGAGAAACAGTGGCTTCCCTACTATTTCTCCATGCAAGTCTAGAGCCATAAGCAGGATGGGGTTTATAGGGGTACCAAACAGGACAGGAAGGACAGAGGCAGTTAGATTTCAGCACCTTTTAATAAGCCTTGTAAATGACATGTCCTGTCAGGTAGCAGATGTGAGTTGTAATTGTAATTTCATCAACTCTGTGTGTGTGGAGAATGTTAAAAGACAGCCTTCGCAATAGAGCCTGCTGTAAAGATCAGATCTACAGTGATACTGAATCAGTGAGAATCAAGATTAAAAAACCTGATACAGCTGGTTACAGCACTTGAATTCCTGTATCCCATTGCTATGATGTACTGAAATTACTTGAATAGGACTCAGACAAGCTTATCTTGATTCCTGTCCTGTAAAACAAAAGCATTTAAGACGTGATACAAATCTCCAACACTTGTTCCTTCTGTATTGGTCTGTGCATATTGCTGTGGCTACTTATACTCACTCATAAATTGGTTCTATATGCAGTGAAGCAGCACTAGAATCATTAAATTTTAAAATAAATGAGCAATTAATTTTTTCCAAGACACAATCTCAGGATGCCTGCAAATTCAAGTACATGTTTCTGTACTTTTTTTTTTTCCCAATGAGTTTTCAAATACTGACATTGGATGTGTATAAAATGAAGTTATATCTTAGAGGAGTTTTTACTAATTTGCCTCTTCTCCACTTACTGTGGTCTGATGGAAAGAGATATTCTATACATGAAAAAATGACTTATGGTAGTTAATACATAGAGTCAGGCCTTCCTTCACCCCGACATGATGCTACAGAGTTAACAGTTACTGTTTTCCTGAATCAGCCCAATGGGGATTTTTCTTTTGATAGCTGCTATGCAGAGTTAATGCAAACTTGAGAAAAAATTCTGTCCTTAATAACAAATATGTATAATCCAAACTGTATTAAGACACTTCAGTAAGTCTTTTGTTCTGGTTTCAGCTGGGATAGAGTTAATTTTCTTCCTCTGCTCTTCTGCTATGTTTTGGATTTTGTATGAGAATAATGTTGATAACATTGTTTTAGTTGTTGCCAAGTAATGCTTATATTAAGTCAAGGACTTTTTCAGCTTCCCATAGAAGCTGAGAGGGAGCATAAACAGGACAAGCTGGCCAAAGGAATATTCCATACCACAGACATCATGCTTGGTATATAAATGGGGGTTGGCCAGGGGGCAGGAATCCATGATCGCTGCTTGGGATGGGATGGGCAACCGATCACTGAGTGGGGAGCAATTGTATTGCATCACATTTTTTTATATTCTTTTACCATTATTATTATTTTCTCTTCTATTACTGTTCTGTTAAACTGTCTTTATCTCAACCCACAAGGGTTGGGTTTTTTTTCCTTTTTATCCCCCTTCTCCCTATCCTGCTAAGAGAGGGGAGGGGAGTGAGTGAATGGCTGCATGGTCCTAGTTGCCAGCTGAGGTTAAACCACAACAGTCCCTTTTGGCACCCAAAGTGGGGCTCGAAGGGTTCAAGATAATGACAGATTTGATTGGAATGTGCTAGATCGAATCTATAGCTCTTATTGCTGTTTAGCTACTAATTGACAGGCTCCTGTGCTTTCCATGGGGCTTGCTTGCCTTACTGTATATTAGAGCCTAGTGCTCGTTAGTGGCTGCTTTTTGCTTTCACTGCTTGCTGTAGTGCTATACTGCTTATCATCTTACTCTGCTGTGCCCGGGAATACTTTGGTAACAGCTGCGGCGATGCACCTGGGCTGGCAGATGGCTGTGGCATCGCTGCTGTTTCTGGGCTGCTGTACTGGACAGGCTGGAACTCCAGTGAGAACTCAAATCAAAACAACTCTGCAGACACCAAGGTCAGTGAAGAAGGAGGGGGAGGAGGTGCTCCAGGTGCCGGAGCAGAGATTCCCCTGCAGCCCTCAATGAAGACCATGGTGAGGCAGGCTGTTCCCCTGCAGCCAACAGAGGTTGACAGTGGAGCAGATATCCACCTGCAGCCCATCAAGGACTCCACACCGGAACAGGTGGATGTGCCAAAGGACTGCACCCTGTGGAAAAGCCCCATGCTGGAGCAGTTTGTGAAGAACTGCAGCCCATGGGAAGGATGCATGTTGGAGACATTCATGGAGGACTGTCCCCTGTGGGAAGGACCCTATGCTGGAGCAGGGGAAGAGCTTGAGGATTCCTCCCCCTGAGGAGGAAGGAGTGGCAGAAACAACATGTGATGAACAGACTACAACCCCCATTCCCTGTCCCCCTGCACTGCTTGGCAGAGGGGAAGAAGTAGAGAATTCAGTAGTAAAGTTAAACCCAAGACTTGAGTTGCATGTTATGGGAATTACTATAGCAGGAACCCCTTGTTGCTAGCCAGGCTAGGAGCAAGGGGAAGAGTTCATTGCAATGTTAAACCCAATGGTCTGGTCCAAAGGGACCAGGGGTGGAGATTGTAATACCTTTAAATTGTTGTAACCCATGATTTTGAGTTGCATGTTGTGGGAATTACTACAGCAGGAACCACCTGAACCAATGGAGGACAAGCCTTACAAGAAGCAGCACAAGTGCAGCAGTGACCCAACCTGAGCTGGCTTTGGTGCCCAATAACTCCATGCAACACACTACCTCTTCTGTCCTGAGTGATCACCGTAACAGATGGCGCCCAAAGTCATGGAATAGGTGAACTCTACGGACATTTCATGAACATTTTACGGGCATTTTACAGACACTGATCATCAGGTGGTGAGCAATTGTATTGCAACACTTCTTATGTATATTCTTTTACTGTTATTATTATTTTCTCTGCTATTAGTGTTGTCCCAAAGTGGGGTCATTTACCCAGTGTTCAAGATGCCAATATACACACAGAGTAGAGGTATTATCTATTTATTTCATTTCTGCAGAGATGAGTGCTAGGTGGTAATCCACAAAGCTAGCACACTGGCCTAAAAACTCTTAGGAATATTTATATGGTTCAAAACACAGAAATACACACCCTTAATTATAATTATTGGTTAGTACCTTATCTTAACAATTTCTATTGGTTAGTACAGTCTCTCGCTTTCATTTAAAGTTACAAGGTCCTTTAATTGATGTGCACATGCTCCAGTACCATGGGGGAGGTAGTCCAATTCAGCCTCCAATTGAGTTGGTGGTTGCAATCTCCCCCTGCCGCCTTTACCTTTCCCCCAGTTACCGCAAATTTTTGTTGACTTCATGCCTTATCCAGAAGCTGTCTGGTTTTTAGCTGGTTTCAGCACCTCCTGTTGTGGGACGTTCCTTATTATCAGCCTTCTGTTCTTCTTCAAGGGTATATTCATTAGCAAGGCATTTATTGTTTATACAAAGTGTCCAGTTTCAGGAGGCCTTGTAACCTTTTTACAGCTCTTTGCTCTTGCTTAGTGAGAGATTCTACCTTTCAAAAGTACATTCTACATTTTCAAGCACATCATTAGTGTTCTGTCAAACTGTCTTTATCTCAACCCACAAGGGTGGTTGTTTTTATTTTTTTCCTTTTTCTCTCTATCCTACTGGGGGGGGGGGAAGTGAGTGAACGGCTGTGTGACCCTAATTGCCAGCTGGGGTTAAACAACCCCATCTTTATGTCAGGACACAGGCATGAATTGCTCTAAGACTCACTGAAAGCTCTGATCTATGCTAAAACTCCTTGTTGCCTTGAAGGGCAAAGTAGTTTTCTTATAAACATAGCTGCCTGAATTTACAGTTGACAAAAAACCACCAACAAAGTGTTTAAATATACTTTAAGAAAACAAACACAACCAAACAAATGGAATGACTACAAATCTGTTTTTGTTGCCCGGACCAGACTTATGGGTTGTACTGTTGAGTATTATGCAAGAATATATGGAGATGAAGTCCATGATCAGAGAATATAGATTTCAATTATGGCAGCATCAATCCATATGTCATTTGGTATTTTTAAAAATATGCTGTCATATGAAAATCTAGGACCTCACTTCAGTCCCCCCAAAATTTAATGCTTTTAAAATACAGAGCAGCAGCTTCTTGCCTATTATCTGTGGTAAAATTGTATGTTCTCTGTAAGAACCAGAGTGTGTACGCTGTATTCCATTCATTGCTTTTGCGAGAAGAGCTTGTCCCATTGCAGTCATTCTGGTTTAGGTAAGACTTAGGTGACAAAATACAGAACAACTTTCATTCTTCCAGTAGAATCTATGAGAAATGGATGCCTTCTGAATTGAAGCCATGCAGCAGTCTGAAAAAGTGAAATATTCATGTTACAATTTCTACTAATTTATATTTCAGATTAAGTCATTTCCAAGACATGCTGGCTGGCAAACATATGAAAATAGCATGAAAGCAGCCATCATTGTTCAACTGCCATAAAGAATTATTAAAAATTTTACACTAGAAGTTATTAGCAAATTTGCTGGTATAGAGATGCAGGTATATTTCCAGTGCAGTTATTTATACTGCATCCTACCAGGTTTACTATGTTTATTTAAAGAGCAGTAGCTGCGTTAATTGTTACTCTGAGAAGCAACTATGAAGTTTTATCTTAAATTAGGAGAGGATTCCTCTTGCCACTTAAATTAACTGAGCAGAAGTAAGAGCAGAATATAGCAGTTAATTACTAAAATTTCCAAATTATGCTATAGATTAAGATAGATCCTCAAGACAGACAGGGAAGGGCTGTGTAAGTCTCCAGGGAAATTATAATATCCAATTATGTTATTAGAGCCATTTTTAGAGGAGACATAGAAAGATCAAGTACACAAACACCAGAAGTAGGGATCTTTAGCTAGTTGCCCAGTGAAGTGGTGGAATCGTCATCCCTGGAGGCATTTAAAAGACATAGTGCTTAGAGATGTGGTTCAGTGATGGTTTTCATCAGTGTTAGGTTGATGGTTGGACTCAGTGATCTGAAAGGTCCCTTCCAACCTAGGCAATTCTGTGATTCTATGATTCTCAATACTGTAAGCAGCAGTTAAAATATATATTATAAATTATATTATTATAAATATAAAAATTATATAGAGTCTACAGTATAGTTTAGTTCCTGGTTTTGCAACCAAACAAAGTGCAAATTCCCTTTGAAACGTAAGTATTGCACACCCAAAAATAATAGAAATGAGAAAAGGAATTTGAAGTCTAATCACCTTTTAAGTCAAAAGCCAACTAAGAGACTTGGAAAACACAGGCCTTCCCTCAGCACATAGAAGCAATAGAAGTCTGTCATAAACACACTCTGCCTTAATTATCTCAGAGTGCATTAAAAAACCAAAACACCACAGAACTTGGTGAAACCATCTAAATCTCCTTAAAGCTACAATAGAATTTGAGTCTGTATACTGTTAAATAGATGAAGATCAAAAAGGCAGGGGCTAGTCTCAGTTTTGTGCATGACTGTAACAAATCATTTTGAATAATTCTATGATGAGTCCTTCAAACCCAAACTCTCTAGCTCCAAAAATTGACCAGTAATGTCACCAACATTAGCGCTTCAGTGAGGGAAATCAAAAACTGCTGACATATTGAACGACACACAGAAGTACTTAAGGCAGTTATATTTTTAGACCAGACAACAGGAAATGGCTTGGCTTCAATCCTACCCTTACTACCCTTCCTTCCTAAGGTAGGAAGGCATTTGAAATGTTACAATGCCCTGCTTATCCTTGGAATAACAATTAGATATAATACTACTGCAAACAGGTGCAACTCCTGTTTTCATCAGCTGGACAATCACCAATGTCAAGACTAAATTTTCTCCTTGTGCTCAATACGTTGACATAAACTAATGTCCAGGCACTGGCAGTTTTCATATTATAGAAAAATGTTGGTGCAGCTCTGATCCACCAAACTGATATTTTAAGAACAAAAAAAAAAAAAAGTTTTGAGGAATATTTTTTAAACTATGTTTATAATAACATTAGTATAACTTCTGGGAAATTATCATTTTTAAAAAAATTAATTTTGCCATGTTGTTTAGCCCATACCTGGTAGGGCAAATTAGCTACGCATGCATCAAAAAATGGTAAGTCTGTTTTCAAGATATCTCCAACCTTGATTTCAAGTTTGTTTGCCAGACACCTAGGGGAAAATGCACTTCAGAGAAGCTTTGGCAAAAACTTCAGTAACATGCAACTCCACTGCTTTAAGTGCTTGCTATTTCCACAGTTGATACTTATGTGCCCTGGACTCTCTTCTGAAGTTCACCAACCAGTCAAGGGTCAATTTCACAAGCAATAACCTGAAAACAAAGTATATATTTGCAACTTTATATAACTCCTCCTAACTGGGATTAAAATTCAAATTGTAAAAACCTGTAACTATTGCTAAAGTATTAAATAATTCTTAAATATTTCCTATTATGCTACGCACCTCCCACCCCCAAACATGCAAGATCTCACATAAATGGATAACAGCAATATAGTTTGATAAAACCATACAAGATTTACACGAGCAGCTAAAAACTCATTGGAATTATGCAAATATTAAGAAAAATATCCATAGAGTAATTCTACTTATTTGAACCAGATAGCTGAAGATCCTTCCATTTGCCATAGTTTAAGCCACAATGTAGTTTGAGCTTGGAGGGGGGAAATTCACACATACTTTTTAAGCTTTCTTTAACATCTTTACTGCTAGGTTACCGGTTCCCGGGCCTACTTCCAGAATGACATCTGTACACCATAAGGCAGCTTAAGAACAAACAGCATTTCAGTATTTTCCTGGAACTGATTTCAAGCAATCATTTAATTTTAAAATTAAAGGTACATGCAGCTCAATAAAAAGCAGAAATCAGCTAGCTAACAGAGGAGTGTGAATGTCATTTAGAAAGGGATGGGAGGGAAATGGTGAAAATGAATTTATGAGAGATCCTTGGTTGAGTATAAAAAAGCAAGCAAGCACCCAGCTCAACCCTGAGAGCAGCTATGGTCAATCATCTTCTTCACCTGGTCCCCTAATGGAATATTCAAAAAAACTCCCCAGCCCTAGGGGTGGCAGCTGTTGGGCACCACAGGCATGGAGGGTGCAAGCTTTTCCCTGTCCATAGGGAACCCACGTTAGCCTGTCTGAACCCCTCAGTGCTATTTTCTAAGCTCAAAGTCTGCTGTCAGGCAACACAGACTGAAAAGACTAACCCTTTGGGTTCTTCAGCGCAAATGCTGGATGCTTGACTGTAAACATGCCTAGCGAGTATATGAAATGAGCTGTTCCTGAAGCTTTAAGTCACAGTTGAGACTACAGAGGAGTGTTTACTCTAAAACCAAAGTGCAGAATCATCCTGCTCTGTGGCCGTGGTCCATTGGGCAGCCATCACCCACCTTCTCGATGATGCTATTGACAATGAGGTTTTTCAAGATGCCAGAGCAACAAAGTTACTTGAAATGAAAACATATCCCGTGGAAACACAACAAGAAACCTTTACTTAAGAAGGTCTTTATCTGCAGCAGCCATTCACACTTCTTTCAGATCAAACCACATTCCCCGCCGGGAGCGCCCCTCCGCTGAGCCTCCTACAGGGCCACTTCAAGCACTAAAGCATCTCCTGATCAAAGGCGGCGGCGGGAGGAGGGGGAAGAGCGCAGGCCGCGCCCGTCTCCGCTCAGCACGGCCCGCGTTCACCAGTAGTGTAGCCCTCCCTACGGTCTTGCCGCGACCGCTTCCCCACCCGCATCTTGGGCGTGGTGGCATTCGCGCTGTGCGGAGACTACAAGTAACGCCGAGCACCGCGACTATGCTGGTGTGCGTCACGGGAGGCGAGTGGGGTGCCGCGGGGAACACTGCCTGCCTAGTTCAGCGAGATGTCAGGGCTGCCTCCGCTGTGGTTGAGTCCTCCCGCACAGGGTAGGTCGCTCACGGCGAGATCACGTGGCAGCTGCGTCGGGCGCTCTCGCTGCTGCTTCGGGTTCTGCTGGTAGATTTAGCTTAAGAATTGCGGTTTTTACGAGCAGAGCATGATCTTCCCTACAAAAGCAAGGCTTCTGCGCCCAAAACAAGCTTCTGCAGAAGCTGTAAGTGTGCTTTGCAGCAGCATTAGCCCATTCAGTTAAAAAAAAAGCTCAGCTGCAGGGCTACAAATACAGCACGTAACATGAAAACTCTTTTATTCTAAATTGTCTGGAGAATAGACTCTTCAGGAGTTGTTACTAGGAAGAGCACCTAAATGTGGGAATATACACAGTCCTAATGTTATAAAGAATGAGAGCATGTTTTCCTAGCCAAATACATGTTATTTAATAAACAGTAAGTGGAAAGTCAATTGCATTGGCTATTTAGGCTTTATTTTATTGCCAAGTGGTGAGAGGTGATACTGAGAGGTAAGTAACCCAGAATAATACCCATTCCAGGTAACTGTGGATGAGTAGAAGGCAGGAAAAACCTGAGGAAGAACAGATAACAAGGGGAAAAAAAAAAAAGAAATGTTTTTTTTAAATTTCTCTGGGTCAGAATATTCAGTGTTATGCTGTTGTATATAAACAGCTAGAATTATTTCTTATTTTATCAGTCCTGGAGGGATCTCCCCTGTTCCAGTACCTACTATCTAATGCAAACCTTATGTTTGAACCTTGAAAAAAATTATTTAAAAGGTGATTCTCAGTAATTTCTGGTGATAAAGCAACAAGATGCTTCAACTCTCTAACTCCATATGACATAAATGGTCTATCAGTTTATAATCTTAAACTATGGTTTATAATTAAATAATCCTCTATTGTTGATACACAGTATGGGTGGGCACTTCATTGTTGCTGTTACAGAGTCCAAGTGCTGTTACACAGGAGGAAATAGACTAAGTTGGGGGGCTACACTTGCACACTAACTCTTTATCCAGTTACACAGAAATATCTGAGGCTCCAGCCTATGGATTTCATCAGGTACTTTTTCAATACTGTCCACCACAGCCCCTTCACACCATTCTTCCCCATCATTACAACTATTCAGAATAATCACACAATACATAACTAAAACTGTCAAAAGTTTAAGTTTTCTTCAATTATTTTCAATCATTTACACAACAAACTCACCAGGAGAAAGCCATTATCCTGATTGATGAAGCAGCGAACGGCTGTGAGGGAAGCCCAATAGTCCTATTATTTTAAAATAGGGAATTGCAATTAATTCAGCCACAGTTTCACAATCCGCGCTGCACCGAAGTGGTGCAGCAGCAATCCAGGTTTGCAGGCCACTTCCCTGCGAGAAGCCAGTAACATCTCCTGAGACGAACGGTACTGGCGTACCCCATAAGCCGTTATTTGGCAGCCATGAACCCCAGCCCACTGTACCGTGGGTTTAAGCTCGCTCCTCCAGGACGGCTGAACAGCAGAGCTGGCCCTAACGGAAATAAAGAGACACTAGGTGCAGAACTCTATCTATCCTAAAGACCGGTAGCAGCCCCACCACTCCACTCGTCGAAGCCACTGACGTCAGGCGGCGGCGCCACGCACAAGGCACACCACCTCGAGTGCCCGCCTCCAGCAGTGAGAAGCGTACATTAGAGGGTGCGTCGCCTACCGTCCGATAGCATCTACACGCACAGTGGGGAGAGCCGGTCATGCGTCGCTGGATGATGATGTTAACAGCGGCGCACCAGGGGAGGTGGGGTGCTGCAGTAACAGCAGCTGGTGGTGCGAGCTTTGGGACAGGTAGGGCCGCGCGCGCTAGGCCTGATCCGCGCACAGCGCCGCTAGCCGTTATGGTGAGCTGTGTTCGTGGGGCTGCCGCCGCCCAGGATCTTTCCTACTTTCGCTGGATGCCTTTTTAGGACTGAGGGGGTAGCGGCGGTACAGGGCCGGGAGCGGGTGGCTGCGAGTTGCCGCCCTCGCGTGGCGGGTGGGCGGCCTCCCATGTCCTTTGGCAGGGCGGGCAGCAGCGCGACGTGGAGCCGGTCGGTGCTGGGTTTGGGCGGGCGCCGTGCCGTGCAGTGCAGTGTAGTGTAGGTGGGCAGTAGGCTGGGGAGAGGGAAAGGGAGGGAAAAATGGGTTCGGCTTAGAGCAAGACACAGCGTGGAGGAAGGAGCCCTAAAGTTGGAGTGCACCAAGTGATGCTCTTCCTGGCTGCTCTTCACCTGTGTATGTAGGCTGTTTGTTTACATCTTCTGTATCTTTATTTGAGCTACTAGGTGCTGTTCTGTGCTAGTGCAGCATTGCTTTTATGTTGTGTGTCACTTTCTACGTTGACTTCTGTTGACTGCCAAGGATAAGAATAACTATCACTTAATTCCAAGGCACTATTTCCTGTTCTAAATTGAAACAATTTTTAGTCTGGGTAGAATCAATGGGAAAGCATCAGAAGAATATGAAGAATTAAGCTGTGTGGTTTGTTGACAGAAGTTGGTTTTTTTGTAGGAAAGGGTAATATTTGTCTTTTGCTAAAGATGGTTATTTTCTTCCTACAGGTTTTTGAAGAACAGCAGTTGAAATCTTACTGGAAAACAGATTCTTCTCTAAATCAAAGGTAGGGTCAGTGCAGTAGTGGTGAGTTACTTCTCTAGTTTATGTTACTTCAGAAGACAACATGTGTAAAAAATGTAAGAATGTAGCCCTGCATCCAGCACTGATATTGCTTCCAACTTCTGCTACTACGTGCCTTGCTTTACTTGTCTCATAGGTCAAGTGGCGTTGGTAATGTGTTTGCTGTGGCTTTCAAATTGGCATTGTCACCCAACACTAAGGGGACAGACAGGTTCTTTTAGGGATCCTTGGCAGAATGATGATGGCATTAAATTGCAGTTAAAATTAAAGCTTTATTTTTTTAACAGGATACTATAATTACTATAGCACAGAAATTATGATTAGAATGGCACAGGATTTCTACAAGCAGACTCAATATAGTACAATCTGTAAGTAGCATAATACAGAACTTTATAATACAACTTAATTCATGTTTTCTAATCACCTGGACCCTCTGCTGATTAGGTCAAATCTTAATACATGATTTGCTGTATCAATATAACAATCATAATCTAGACTCAAAAATCATATAAAAGAATATGAGTCAGTTCTTGGAGGAAGCAGACAACAGGGGAGGCCCTGGTTTTCCCCCTGTACTCAGCACTGGTGAGGCCCCACCTCGAGTACTGTGTCCAGTTTTGGACCCCTTACCACAAAAAAGACATTGAGGTGCTGGAGTGGGTCCAGAGAAGGGCAACAAAGCTGGTGAGGGGTCTGGAGAACAAGTCTTATGAGGAGAGGCTGAGGGAGCTGGGGTTGTTCAGCCTAGAGAAAAGGAGGCTGAGGGGAGACCTTATTGCTCTCTACAACTACCTGAAAGGAGGTTGTAGAGAGGCGGGGGTTGGTCTCTTCTCCCAAGTCACAGGCAATAGGACAAGAGGAAATGGCCTCAAGTTGCACCAGGGGAGGTTCAGATCGGATATTAGGAAAAAGTTTTACACTGAAAGGGTTATCAAGCATTGGAATGGGCTGCCCAGGGAAGTGGTTGAGTAACCATCCCTGGAGGTATTTAAAAGATGGGTTGACACAGTGCTTAGGGACTTGGTTTAGTAATGGTTTTTAATCAGAGTTAGGTTGATGGCTGGACTAGATGATCTTAAAGGTCCCTTCCAACCTAGACAATTCTATGATTCTGTGAGGCGTTTCTGGCAACGGCGGGGTGTGTGTGTCATGGGTCTCGCTGTCCAGCAGTAGTTCCAGTCCAAGTTCCCCACTTAGGACTTGTAACTATTTGATTTGATAGACAGTGCTCCGTGTGCTGTTATACTTCCCTGTTCTGTGATGAGGTCATCAACAACACCTGGGTGGCCAGGTGTCTGGGACCTTCAAGGCTGGTAAGGAAGAGAAGAATCAGCCTGGTGCCCAGGAATCTTTAGGCTGGTAGGGAGGGGAAGAAGAAATCTGTTTGGTTTGTCTACTTGGTTCGCAGGTTCATTCAGGACCTGATAATGAGGGAAAGGGAACAAATATGTGACCTGCTTGATCACAGAGAATGGCTGCTTGCCTCATAAAATGGTGTTAGTTACACCAGGGGTTATATTACCAGGGGTTGGGAGCAGGGCGTACCAGTCACAGGCATTCATAATATGGGAGAACTACCTCAGTCTTTCAAAATAGCATGTACCTTAGGGGTTTTGACTTCTTGAAACTCCTTTTTAACACTAGGCTTTTTCATTGCCATCTTCTTTTACTCTCTTACTCTTTCATTGTATCATTCTGCAGAAGGGCATTTAGTACCATATATATAAATGACATAGTAGAGGTTTTTGTTGCCCAAGCTTTACATATAAAACTTTTAAAACTGTATCATCAAAAGCGGGTTTTAACTGTGGTAAAAGTAAAATGGTTTAAAGCAGTCTAAGAGCATGAGGGCTGACTGAAACCTGAATTTCTATTTCAGCTGTTGCACAATAATTTGTGTTCTGTCCTATCTTGACAGAATGGTAGGGGTTGGAAGGGACCTTTGGAGATCATCTAGTCCAACCCCCCTGCCAAAGCAGGTTCACCTAGAGCAGGTTGCACAGGAATGCATCCAGGAGGGTTTTGAATATCTCCAGAGAAGGAGACTCTACCACCTCTCTGGGCAGCCTGTTCCAGTGCTCTGGCACCCTCAAAGTAAAGAAGTTCCTCCTCATGTCGAGACGAAATTTCCTGTGTTCCAGAATGTGTCCATTGTCTCTTGTACTCTCACTGGGCACCACTGAAAAAAGACTGGCCCCATCCTCTTGACACCCGTCCTTTAGATATTTATAAGCATTAGTGAGATCCCCTCTCAGTCTTCTCTTCTCCAGGCTAAACAGACCCAGGTGTCTCAGCCTTTCCTCATAAGAGAGGCGCTCCATTCCCTTGATCATCTTCGTAGCCCTCTGCTGGACTCTCTCCAGCAGTTCCCTGTCCTCCTTGAACTGGGGAGCCCAGAACTGGACACAGTACTGCAGATGTGGCCTCACCAGTGCAGAGTAGAGGGGGATGATGACCTCCCTTGACCTGCTGGCCAGCCATGCTCTTCTTAATGCAGCCCAGGAGACCATTGGCCTTCTTGGCCACAAGAGCATGTTGCTGCCTCATGGTCAACTCGATGTCCACCAGGACTCCCAGGTCCCTCTCAGCAGAGCTGCTTTCCAGCGTGTCAACCCCCAACCTGTACTGGTGCATGGGGCTGTTCCTCCCTAGGTGCAGGACCCTACACTTGCCTTTATTGAAGTTCATCAGATTACTCACCGCCCAACTTTCTAGCCTGTCCAGGTCTCGTTAAATGGCAGCACAGCCTTCTGGTGTGTCAGCCACTCCTCCCAGTTTTGTGTCATCAGCAAACTTGCTGAGGGTACACTGTCCCTTCATCCAGGTGGTTGATGAATATATTTAACAAGACTGGACCCATTACTGACCCCTGGGGAACACCACTAGTTACAGGTGTCCAACTGGGCTCTGCTCTGCTGATGGCAGAGCTCAGAGGGTTGTCATTCAGCCAGTTCTCAATCCACCTCACTGTCCATTCATCTAACCCACACTTCCTAAGCTTACCTATGAGGATGTTGTGGGAGACTGTCAAAAGCCTTGCTGAGGTTGAGGTAGATAACATCCGCTGCTCTCCCCTCATCCACCCAGCCAGTCATGCCATCATAGAAGGTTATCAGATTGGTCAAGCATGGTTTCCCCTTGGTGAATCCATGCTGACCACTCCCAGTGACTGTTTGTTTCTTCCACATGCTTAGAGATGACATCCAGGATGAGCTCTTCCATAACCTTTCCAGGGATGGAGGTGAGGCTGACCGGCCTGTAGTTTCCTGGGACCTCCTTCTTGCCCTTTTCCAAGACTGGCATGACATTAGCTTTCATCCAGTCCTCAGTCATCTCTCCTGTCCTCCATGGCCTTTCAAAGATGATGGAGAGTGGCTTCATAATATCATCTGCCAGTTCCCTTAGCACTCGCGGGTGCATCCCATCAGGGCCCATGGATTTGTGGGTGTCAAGTTTTGTTTAAATGATCTCTGACCCAATCCTCAACCAAAGGAAAGTTTTCTTTTTCCAGGCTCTCTCTCTTACCTCCAGGGTCTGGGATTCCTGAGGGCCAGCCTTAGCAGTAAAGACTGAAGCAAAGAAGACATCCAGTAGCTCTGCTTTCTCTGCATCCTTCGTCACCAGGGCACCCACCTCATTCAGCAGTGGGCCCACATTTTCCCTGGTCTTCCTTTTACTGCTGATGTACTTCAAAAAGCCCTTCTTATTGTCCTTGACATCCCTTGCCAGTTTTAATTCCAAGTGGGCCCTAGCCTTCCTTGTTGCATCCCTGCATAGTCTGACAGTGTTTCTATACTTCTCCCAAGTGGCCAGTCCCTTTTTCCACATTCTGTAAATTTCTCTGTTCCATTTGAGCTTTTCCAGAAGTTCATCCACGCAGGTCTCCTGCCTCCTTTGCCTGACTTCTTGCTCCTAGGGATGCACTGATCTTGAGCTTGAAGGAAGTGGCCCTTGAATATTAACCAGCTCTCTTGCACCCCACTTCCTTCTAGAGCCTTAGCCCATGGGATTCCTCCAAGTAGGTCTTTGAAGAGGCCAAATTCAGCTCTCCTGAAGTCCAGGGCTGCCATTCTTTTGAAATCTCTTTGACAATCAGTTAAATTGAGTGTCGTTGTTTGGGGCAGAGTAGCCAATGATGATTTGACGGATGTTCTCTCCCACCCCTCTCTCCAAGGAGAGGAGGAGGAGAGACAGAGAGATTTATAATTTAGAAGGAACTAAACTATTTTTATGACGTATTGAAAATAAAACAAAACAATCATAGAATCATAGAATGGTTTGGGTTGGAAGGGACCTTAAAGATCGAGTTCCAACCCTCCTGCCATGGCAGGGACAATTTCCATTAGACCAGGTTGCTCAAAGCCCCATCCAGCCTGGCCTTGAACACCTCTAGGGATGGGGCATCCACAGCGTCTCTTGGCAACCTGTTTTAGTGTGTCACCATCCTCAGTAAAGAATGTCTTCCTAATATCTAGTATAAATCTCCCCTCTTTCAGTTTAAAACTGTTACCCCTCATCCTATTGCTCCACTCACTAATAAATAGTCCCTCCCCATCTTTCTTGTAGGCTCCCTTCAGGTAGTGGAAGGCTGCCGTAAGGTCTCCCCGGAGCCTTCTCTTCTCCAGGCTGAACAACCCCAACTCTCTCAGCCTGTCGTCATAGGAGAGGTGCTCCAGCCCTCTGATTGTCTTTGTGGCCCTCCTGGACCCGTTCCAACAGGTCCATGTCCTTCCTGTGCTGAGGACTCCAAAGCTGGATGTAGTACTCCAGGTGGGGTCTCACCAGAATGGAGTAGAGGGGTAGAATCACCTCCCTCAACCTGCTAGCTACACTTCTTAAAAAGAAGATAATGAAAAAGGTACAATATATACAAAACTGTATCAAGCTCACATCACTGGCAGGCACTGGCTGAAGTCCCAGACTGGACTCAGCGACGGATGGGAACTAAACTCTGTGTCTGGAGTCAGGAATGCACGGATTGGGATCAGAAGTATATTAACAGACCAAGTCCTCTTTGGACAGTGACCATTGAAGAAAGAGGCCTGACTCTTTGATCCCTCAGCTTTTATACTGAGCATGAGGCAGATGGGATGGAATACCCTGTTGGTGACTTTTGGGTCACCTGTTTTCCGGATTTGAGGTAAAACAGAACCAACTTTCTGTTCAGTAATTTTACATCTTAGTGAAGCCTTTTCTAACTCTCTGAAATTAACAGCATACTGTGCAGAAACTGTTTGTTCTCAGAGTGATAAGACCAGTGTTTATACTTCCTGCCAAGGAATGGTATGCAGAGAGGCCCTTGCTTATACTTATTGCTATAACAACCAAGGTCAGCTAACCTTATTATTTGTCCTGTTGGAGGGTCTGAAATGGGAAAGTGTAGTGAGGTCCCACCTGCAGGGAGGAGCAGACAGGACAGGTGACCCAAACCTGACCAACAGGGTGTTAATCCCATCTGCATCATGCTCAGTATAAAAGCTGAGGGATCAAAGGGTCAGCTCTCTTTCTTCAATGGCTGACGTCCGAAGAGGACCCTGTCTGTTTGTCTGCTATTGATTCTGATCCGTGTGTTTGTGACTCCAGATCTGTAATCCAGTTCCCATTCGTCACTGAGTCCAGTCTGGGACTTCCCTGGTGCCTGCTGGTGACATCCTGGGAGCTTGACATGGTTTTGTATATGTTGTATCTATTTCATTATTTCCTTTTTATTTTATTATTAGTATTTCATTGAAGTAGTTTAGTTCCTTCTAAACTGGTAAATCTTTTCTCCTTCTCTCCTGGGAGGGAGATGTGGAGGGAGAGCATCTGTTGCCATCATAGGCCTGTTTGGCTTAAACTACATCACCTGTCCTGCCTGCTTCTCCCCGCAGGTGCGACCTCTATGCCTTTCTGCTTCCAACCCTCCAACGGGGTGTATAACAACCAAGGTCAGCTAACTTTGTTATAGCAATAAGTATAAGCAGGAGCCTCTCTGCATACTATTCCTTGGTATAAATTATAAGCAGCACTCCTAGAAGCTTACAGTGTTTGTACAATATGCTGTTAATTTCAGAGAGTTCAGTTAGAAGAGGCTTAGCTGAAAAGCAAAATTACTGGACAGAAAGTTGGTTCTGTTTTACTGCAAACTAGGACAATGAGGTGAAATAGGAAGAAGTCAAAGGAACAAGATCGGTCTTGTGAAGCTGGTCATCATATAAGCATACTATTAAACATTGAAAATATTCTTCTGTTTTCTTTGTGTATTCCTTTAGCTTTTTCTAGGTTGGCAATACTGAACCTTATGATAAGAGTTGCTTCTGAGCTGTCTCCCAGCAAATTACTTGGGGTAGTCTCACTGTTGTGTTTTTTTTTTTTTTTTACTGCTTGTTGTTTGTTAGGAGTTTTTGGTCAGTTTGGTGCTTTTCATTTAACCTGAAAGGCTATTGTTCTTGTCCTCAATATTTTATAATGTAATCTGAGTTTCTTCCCTAAGTACTATTGTTGATGTTGCTCACTGCTGTCCTATGTTCCTTTTTTCTTCTTTCTTAGTCTTTGTTCTTTTATTCATTGTGTCTTCTGCATGCTGATTTTCTTTCGGACCTAGGTTTTAGTTTGTGTTGCATTTTTTGTAAAAAAAAAAATAAAAAAAAAATATTAAATTGTAGAAGTTCTATTCCTCTCTTTTTTTTTTTTTTTTGTCAGTAGCAGTATGGAAAAAAAAAAACCACAAACCCATAAGTTTCCTGCTTGACATTTGTCTTCTGTACTATGGCTTAAATTGGGCAAAGTATAGACAAACTTTTTCATTTATGTAAAGAAAAATTAATCTATTGTTTTTTTAAATCTCAGTAATGACTAATATTAGTCATTGCAGTGGTTTTCATCATTAGTGCAGTTAGTGGTTTTAGGAGAACCTTGAATAGCCAAGATACTGGTAGGTTTTGTTTTTTTGCTGCTCAGTAGAAATGCTAACATATGACATGATTGATATAGATGTTATAATGTTAGGAAAGAGATTCACAGGAAAGTTTATAGAAGGCTGGAGAGGGGCTAGTATAACTACCAGCTGTTCCTGAAATTGACAGTATCCTTAAAAGCAGTGCTAGTGTGTCATCTGGATATCACTACGAATGCTAGCATTCGTGTTACTTGTTTCTTCAGAAGGTGACCCCATAAATGGTTCTTGTGGCTTTTCAGAATGGAAACTTTGTTTGCCTTTTTCCCCCAGCACATTTGTTTCAAGAAAATCTTAAGTTTCTACTTGAACCTCCCAAACCGAAGCTTGTAGTTTTTGCCCTAGTCGTATAATCTGCTGACAAGAAGTGTTTGGTTCTGTTCTCCTTGTAAGTGTGCTTCAGGTAGTTAGTTGTAGGTGTCTACGAAGTCTTCCCTTAGCTTTCATTTTCCCACACTAAACAAGTCTTCAATGCCTCTTCATAGGTCATTTGCTTTAGACCCTAGACCATCTTAGTAGCTCTGGCCTCTCTTGGGTTTCTATGCTTTTTTTCTTGAACTGGGGAAAGGGAGAGCAACGATGACAAAATTGTAGAGGGTATTCTACAAGTGGTCTTGGCTACTGCTGAGTAAAGGGGAATAATAACATCCCTAGGGCCACTTGCCCCATTCCTCTTAAAGTAGCACATTATGTAGTTTGCATTATTATCAGTGAGAATGCACTATGTTGGGTGATATATTTACCACTCTCCCTCCTTCTAATTCCAGAGAATCTTAACTGATTCTGTTCTTGCACCTCGTTACAGTGGAAAAGAATTTATTGAATGCTTAACAAAAGATAACAAAAATTTTATAGAACTAATTGCCTTGATATGAGTTGTTATACTGCATTCTTTAAAGTTTAACAGGGATACCTCCCACTAGACCAGGTTGCTCAAAGCCCCATCCAGCCTGGTCTTGAACACTTCCAGGGATGGGGCATCCACAGCTTCTCTGGGCAACCTGTTCCAATGCCTCACCACCCTCACAGTAAAGAATTTCTTTCTAGTATCTAATCTAAAACTCCCCTCTTTCAGTTTAAAACCATTACCCCTCGTCCTATTGCTCCACTCCCTGATAAAGAGTCCCTCCCCATCTCTCCTGTAGGCCCCCTTCAGGTATTAGAAGGATGCAATAAGGTCTCCCCGGGGCCTTCTCTTCTCCAGGCTGAACAACCCCAACTCTCTCAGCCTGTCCTCATAGGAGAGGTGCTCCAGCCCTCTGATCATCTTCGTGGCCCTCTGCTGGACCTGTTCCAACAGGTCCATGTCCTTCCTGTGTTGAGGACTCCAGAGCTGGACACAGTACTCCAGGTGGGGTCTCACCAGAGCGGAGTAGAGGGGCAGAATCACCTCCCTTGACCTGCTGGCCACACTTCTTTTGATGCAGCCCAGGATGCGGTTAGCTTTCTGGGCTGCCAGTGCACACTGTTGGCTCGTGTTGAGCTTCTCATCCACCAACACTCCCAAGTCTTTCTCCTCAGGGCTCCTCTCAATCCATTCTCCGGCCAACCTGTGCCCGGGATTGCCATAACCCATGTGCAGGACCTTGTATTTGGCCTGGTTGAACTTCATGCGGTTTGCATGGGCCCACCTCTCAAGCCTGTCCAGGCCCCTCTGGATGGCATCCCTTCCCTCCAGCATGTCAACCGCTCCACACGGTTTAGTGTTGTTGGCAAACTTGCTGAGGGTGCACTCTATCCCACTGTCTATGTCTCCGACAAAGATGTTAAACAGCACTGGTCCCAGTACTGACCCCTGAGCAATTCCACTTGGATGTTGAGCCATTGACTGCAACCCTTTGAGTGTGGCCATCTAGCCAGTTCCTGATCTACTGAGTGGTACATCTGTCAAATCTGTGTCTCTCCAATTTATAGACCAGGATGTCATATGGGTCAGTGTCAAATGCTTTGCATAAGTCTGGGTAGATGACATCTGTTGCTATTCCCTTCAGTGGGGTCTTGGAGAGTAGCTTTTCCTTGTTGTGTGTGATTAAGCTCTTTTCCCTCATACAAGCAGAAATTCTGGCATGGTCATAGAGCCATGCTTGGGTTATTAATTAGAAGATGTTCAACACAGTAAGCTGAAGGGGTTTATTCCCCCCTCCTTCATGCTACTTAGTTCATAACCATTGCTACCATAACTACAGAAAAGCATCAGAAACAAGCAGCATTTCTGAAATTGCTCAGTATTTATTGTGAAGACACACTCAGATTAGTAAGTAAAGATGGAAAATGCTAACTCTACCCAATGATCAAACTTGGAAATTCTGGTTGTTATGACTTGAAATGCAGACCCTGCCTTTCTTCTAAGAAAATTTTGCTTATAATGTTGATAGACTCTACCAGCATTTCTGTGCACGTATCCCAGGAACTTGTGGTTTTGCTTTTAGGTATTAGTTTTACTTGAGAGTTCACCAGTTAAGAGTGCTTGAAGCTATCTTGAAGGCATGCTATAGTTTTGTTTTTCTGAATCTGGTAATTGTTTTTACTTTTTTTTTTAAGATTAAGAAAAAATTGCTTTCCTATCTAGTGTTAAGATTTTTGTGAGAAAAGAGAGGTTGCTAATACAACAGCGTTCTGCTTCACTGGGAAGGGAGATCCTTAAATGTGGCTACTCATTCACTCCTACAGTACTGGTAAGCACCCTAGTATGAAGTCATGAATCTCCCAATAGTTGTCCATGTTTGTTAAAACTGCATTTAGGTGAACACCTTAAGCTGACGTAAACCAGCACTGCTGCTGAAGCAGCAGTGCATCTGTTGCACAGTGCAGAAGCTGCTTGTGTCTGTTCCGCTAGCTTTTTTATGCTTAGCGCATTTACCTGTGTAGCAGTGTGGTGTAGAAATGATTGGGCAGCTTGATCCAAACAAACCTGTGTATTTTACCCACTCCCTCTAGCTTCAGGTATTTAAGGGGTGCAGGGACAAGCAAAGGACAGTATTATTGATTTTGGTGACCATACCTGTTTATATCAACTTAATTTATTTTTAGTTTTTTAGCTTAAACTGCAAATTTGAGTTTTGCACATTGGTTTGAAATAAGGTTGGTTTTTTTATATTAAAAAAAAAGACGATAATTGTAAAAACCTGACTCTAATGATTTATCAGAAGAAAGCAGAAACAGCTTAGAGGAATTTCTTAAATGTAAAAGCAATGGGCAGCTTATTGTTCTGTTCTGTATGGGTTCTGATGAAAATCCCAGCCATAATGAAACATTATTGCCATTTGTGCATATTGCCCTCTGTGTATCAGATGGTTTTTTTTCTAGTTAATTTTTTGCCATCTAAATCATATAGAATATGCTGCTTCCTTAGATATTTTACATTGTTTATAAACTTTATCTAAAGATTGCCCCATCTTCAGGGAGGCTATTCCTTTTATCTTCAGTTTTGTTATTTTGCTCGTGACTGCCTCATCCAATGTTGTATGAGGACTGTTGTTTACCTGGGGTCAAAAAGGAGCTGTACAAATTCATGGAAGACTAAATCTCTTGAGGGCTATTAAATTTAAATTCCTTGCTTCTTACTAGGAAGTCCTTGAACCATTCTGGAGAATGGGAGAGTATTCTTTGGAAATATTGCTAGAAGGTTGTGCTGTTCTGACCTGGGCATGGGCATCTTCTGTGGTTAGAGACAGAATACTGGATTAAATGAAAGTTGTGGGTTGGGGTTTTTTTGGGGTTTTGTTTTGGTTTTGAGAAGCAGTGGCTGCTCTATTTGTATTTTCATTGAAAAAAAAAAAAAACAAACCAAACTTTTCCAAGTATGAAAAACATTAATAAGAAGCTTTGAGAGTTATCTTATTTTTTTTATTATTATTTTTTTAATCTTTAGATCTGCCAGCTAATTATTTTGAAATAAGAAAATGAAATACAGCCTCATGGCTTTTGTGTTTGTATTGTACTAACTTCAATGAGTCATCTGATGAGAACTGTTCTAGGTGAAGTATATAAATTTTTAGTAGCAGCACCGTTCCCTGGGGAAAAACCCCTCCTTTTCTGCATCAAGTTTGAAGTAGCTGAGAAATAACTTTATTTAGCTGACATGATCTTAGTTTTGTAGTGCAAAATCAATTGTTACATAAATGCTCCATAATCCATTTTTTACCCCCTCAAACGAACATGTCCTTGCAATGGATCTTTAGCAAGTATCTGCATATGCTGCAGATTCACTGTTGCTACACATGCAGTTTTCCTGTGGCAGCTCGTTATTTGAAGAACACTGTTCTGCAGAAGGCCTAAAACCAACTCTGAAGAAGTTATTTACCATTTTGTTTACACACACATGTACTGCCAGCTTACTAACTTTCAGGAGTTCTCTCTTCTTGATTTTCATCTAATAATCAGACTGGTCTGCTATTTTTTTAGTTGATTAGATGCTTCAGAATTATACTTTATCAGGTCTTGGTTGATCATGTAAGATAAGAATATATTTCTTTAGAAATACAGTAATTCCAGTTTTGAGTGGAAACAAAGGAAATCGTAACATGACGTGTAGTTTTGATCTTGCAGGAATTGAGCTATGATTTCTTCCATAGTGCAAACTCTACACCTACTTCTGTTATGTTTTTTCCTGTAGCCTCCTTTTCCTTTCTCCCTTTCCTTCACTATCATTTTTAGGTACTCTGAAATTGTTAGCTATGCTACACTTCAGTACTGCAGTGTTTATACCAGAAAAATCTGAATATATCTTTTATTACTACTTTTCTTGTGTGTGGTTATTTTACTCAAATTCTGTGTATTGTGAATACTGAATTCCTATTGTGATTCTTACAAGTTAACCCATTGTTTTTCAGTGTTGTCATTACATTGTTGCTTCCTGGCCAATTTTGGCTGAGCAATGATGCAGACAGCCTAAGGTACTCAACATGTCAAAATATCTGCAGGAAGGAAAAAGTTAAAGATATTGCACCTAAATACCTATTTTTACTGCCTGTCCTGTCAACAACATTACTCACACATTTATTATTTCATGACTATTTTTATTGTAAAACTGAAGCTAGCAGGACTTCTAGTGTAACATCAGTCTTGCCTTGATATCGATTCTTTGTGCTGGGCACTATTACACATATGGTAAACCAGTCCCAAATGGATTTTATAGTCTAAATAAGGGTCTTGGTTCCCAGGAAATTAGTGGTCTGCTGAGAATTTGAATGTTTAAAATTGTTATGCAAAGGTTGCATTAATAACAGGAAATTTTTAGAGAATCTGCAAGTTGATAAAGATTAAAATGACTGATATGAGACGATACAAAGAAATAAAAGGTAGATCAATTTTGCAGGGCAGATAAAGCAGAGAGAAAAAGGTGCATCACATGGGTAGTATAAAATGGGTTGAGTTACTTGTTCTGTTCAATTATTGCTGTAAAGAGATGATTTTGTACGTAGTAGTTTTGAAAGTATACTTTTTTTTTTAAACTTAGGATATTGAATTTTTAGTCTGTTTTCTTGAGGATGATTGGAGATTTACATATTGTGGGTTCTTAATTTTTTTTATTTTTTTTTTAATTGTGCAGGACTATTACTGGTATAAAGATCTTTAATCTTGTTGCTTGTTTTGTTGTTAGGGTGGTTTTTTTTCAAAAAAATTAAAATTTTAAGCCTGTGTCAGAATAAGATTTAATTTCTCTGGCTTTATTACCATTACCCTAACAATTTTACACCTTCCCCCCCCCCCCCCCCCAGGTTGGAAAGATAAACTTTTTTAGTGTTAAAAGCAAATCCTCAAGCCTGTTTGTAGAAGAGAAACAACCAAGCACAGTTTATTTAGAAAACTTTAATCCAGAAATATTTTAACATATATCTATATTATGAAAAGTTTACATAGGTTATAAATGGAAGATCTTATAGACAGAAAACCAATTTTAATTGTCAGACTTCACAGTTGGTTTTATATATGTTTCTCTTTAATTTGTTGTAATGCTGTTTCTGCAGTCATTATCAATGTAATCTGTTTGTCATCTGGTGAGCAATGTTTTGTTTTCTTTTATAGAGTACAAGACTTTATATTGGAAAACAAGCAATTGGCATTCTCAGTTCAGCTGATGAGCATTTTGTATGCTAAATAGATAATGAAGGAATATAAATATTGAGGAAAATTCAGTTTCATTTAGGACTGTGAAATTCTACAATTCATCCTCTTTTTAAATCAATATGTCTAGATAGATTTGAATTGTAGAGTTTCACTATCTGAAATGAGTCAGTTTCTCTTTTGGGGGAAAAACTAAAGAAAGTTAATACTCTGCATCTTTGCCTCTTTCAGATAGCCTCATGGTTTGCTCTGCCTGCAGCTGAAGTTATTGCTACTTGCGGTTTTGTTCTTAGTTTGCTGTGCCTCACAGGAGAGGTAACTAGTTTAAAATCAATATATTTTCTGTAATTCCTCAAATCTTATAAATCTGCTTGTAATGATAGAGTTAACGCTTGCTTTTTCTGCTGAGAAACTTCTGAAAGCAAAATAGTTTAATTGCCGTACCTTGACACGGCCTGTGAGTGAATGTAATACTATCTTATACAGTGTAGTCTAATGAAAAATTAGTGTGGGGTGTTCAGATAATATGAATGGAAAATACCTGTCTATATTTGCTGTCTTTTTTTTTCTTAAGTGTTTTTCCTCCTTTTAAAATGTTCTCAGATTTTCATGGATCTCAATAGTGCTAGTACTATTGTTTTGCAAGTCTTGACCCAGGCCACTAGTCAAGATACTGCAGTGTTGAAACCAGCTGAAGAACAACTGAAGCAGTGGGAGACACAGCCAGGCTTCTATTCAGTCTTGTTGGTAAGATACAGTGGAAAAGTGCTATTATGTGAATTTTGAGTAGTTTTGAATGTGGCTTTCTAGAATACTGTTGAACCATGACCTCTGGCTTAGAGAAGCTTTGAGCTTGTATATACCAAGGCAGTAATCATCTTTTCTTTATCGTGGAGGTGATGCATTCTGGCAGGTTTTAAAAAAAAAAAAAAAAAAGTTTCTTTGTGCTTTTTAGTCTACTAAGTTTGATACACAGCTGGGATTGCTTTTCTTGTAAGCAGAGAGAGACTCCCAGGGAGATTAGCTGACATGGCTGGTAGTAAGTAAGGTTCCTGGAATAGGAAAGGTCGAATACTTCTAAAGGTACTACTACTGTTGATGAAATAGATGCAATAATATGGTGCAAGGTGATGAAAACCTAGTCAAAGGAGGAGACTCAATGGTTTCAGAGAAGACACTTGCGAGTTAAGTGTTATTATACTCTGATTCCTATGTGTTTATAATATAATAGTCTTAAAAAAAAACCATACAAATAAACTGTTCTTCCTACAAACATCTGTCTTTAGTGCACAGGATGAATGATTCAGAACTGTGGAGTGACATGTTCTGTTCTCTGTAGACCTTCTGTTTGATTTGTTTGAAAAGTTGAAGGTGAGATGGGATTTAGGGAAAGGGGGAAAAAAAAAATCTGACTTCTGAGCTAATTGTGTTTTACCCACTGCCTTTGTCATAGTGTTTCTGTGGTGATAAACAGTCTTGACATAAAACAGCGGAAATAGTCATGGACCAGGCGTTCTTTATGTTCTGGATGTTTGCAGTGAGACCTTACAGCTCAGGTTGTAGACAAGTTAAGCACTCACAGCTGTAACTGAAGTTGATGTGACTTAGTTTGAAATTTAAGGGCTAAAAATGCAGGGTTTAAAAGGATCAAATGATGTTAATTCTATTAATGTGGTTAAGTAGACCTGTTTGGGGACACATCAGCCTTTCTCCAAGTGTGAAATATAAACAGTAATCTTCCAAACTAAATAGAAGTAGAGTATCTCTGCTTTTTTGTTTAACTTGATTATTACAGGCAGACTGCCTGGGAGAGCAGATAGTTGGCACATTCTTGGTGGAGCAGAAAAGGGTGGGGGGAAGCAGACTGGTGGGTTGACCCTGGCTAGATAGCAGGTGCCTGCCAAAAGCTGCTCTATCACTCCCCTCCTCACCTGGACAGGGGAGAGAAAATATAATGAAAGGCTCATGGGTAGAGATAAGGACAGGGAGAGATCACTCACCAATTACTGTCAGGGGCAAAACAGACTTGACTTGGGGAAATTAACTTCTTAATTTATTGTCAATTCAAATCAGAGTAAGGTAAGGAGAAATAAAAATTAAATCTTAAAACACCTTCCCTCCACTCCTCCTTTTTTCCCAGGCTCAACCTTACTCCCAAAATCTCTACCTCCTCCCCCTGAGCGGTGCAGGGGTATGGGGAATGGGGGTTGGGGTCAGTTCATCACACGTCTCTGCTGCTTTTTCCTCCTCACACTCATCCCCTGCTCCAGTGTGGGGTCCTTCCCACAGGAGACAGTTCTCCATGAACATCTCCAGTGTGGGCCCTTTCCATGGGGTGCAGTGCTTCAGGAACAGAATGTTCCAGTGTGGGTCCCCCATGGGGTCATGTCGTGGTTTTGACCAGATTGACCAATCAGAGGGACAGATGGCCCCTCCCCCCCCCCAAGGAAAAGAGAGGAGAGGAAGAGATAAGAGAGATTTATGAGTTTAGAAAAAACTAAACTACTTTAATGAAAACATTAATAAATAATGAAATAATAAATAATAAATAATAAAAAAAGGGAAAAAAAATATATATACAGTATATACAAAACCGTATCAAGCTCCCAGGGTGATGATCACGTCACCAGCAGGCACAGGGGAAAGTCCCAGGCTGGACTCGGTGATGGACAGGAGCTGGATTCCGGATCTGGAGTCAGGATTGCTCGGATCGGGATCAAAGGCAGATAAACAGACAGGGTCCTCCTCAGATGTCGGCCATTGAAGGAAGAGAGATGACCCTTTGATCCCTCAGCTTTTATGTCGCGACGGAGGGAAGACAGGGCCACTCAATATGAGTGATCAGCAAGCTTCGTTTATTGATTCACACAGTGGCCTTTTATGTTCTAACATAATTAGCTCATACATATTACAAAAGTTAAGCTCATGATTGGTTAGTTCTTAGAAAGATCAACTCCACCCTTGGTTCCTTCTTTACAGTTACTTTCATCCTCTTTTCCCATGCCTGAGCAGCTGCAACCTCTCTGTTATCTTACAACAATTATAGTCAAGGACGAGGTGTCTTTACCAGCCCAGTAGTTACGGGGGCTGAATCCGATGTTTCTCAAGCTTTTGCTCGGCCAGCTGGATCATGTCTACGTAACCCTTCTCAGCTAGCCATTCTCCCACAATTCCCCCGTTTTTATTTTGAATGACATAGGCTTGGTTAAACATCCGTAACACAAGGGTTTTCATACAAGACAACACACAACTCACACAAAGCAACGCTATTAGTACAATGATTAAGACTAGCAATCCCGTCTGTAAAAGGTTTCTCAGCCATCCGGACAGACCCAACCAGTCTCCAAGAGCACCCAGGCCAAAGAATCCTGAATCTTGTTGTATCTTTTGAGTATGTGTCATTAGGTATTGAATTTCTTTATGGATAGATCTTGAGTGATCCTCCAGATCCATACAACACATTCCATCGAAATCCTCACAGCCATGTCCGTGGGCTAGCAAAAGGAAATCTATCGCGGCTCTATTCTGTAATACTGCATGTTGCACTGTGGATAAATCATCTGCAAGTTCGGACAGGACTCTGCTTGTTGCGTTGGCTTGCTTTGCCACCCAACATGCTATACTATTCAAATTTCTATGTGCTCGTGCTGCGGCAATACCTGGCGTAAAAAGGGATGCGAAGATAACTTCCCATTTATTCCAGAGGCTAATTTGGTCGGAACAATCGCTAGTCAGGCTGTGGGAAGTGTCTCTTGTAAATCGATATCGGTGAGTGCTGTTAGGGTGCATTAGTGGTGCAGCTAGACTAAGTTGGCCTATAGTACATGGTCCTCCCTGAGGGTTTGAAGGGATTCCTGACCATGCTCGGTTGCCGCAGATTAAAAAGAATCCTTTTGGAAGGTGCCTGGGCAGTACAGTGCCAGGAGCTGGAGAACTCTCACTACGGGCCATTCTTTGACACCAGGTTTTCCTCCAACTAGTATGGTTTTCTATTGGAGAGAGGATTGTAGGGGCCATCTCCCTGACCATGCGTCCCTCCTTTTGCTCCCCGGTCCAACTCTCAGTGCCAATATATATGCAATAACTGGCGTTGAGGGAGTCCGCTAGATCAATCTCCTGTGGTTCGGGACCTACAGGGAGCTTATCATCCCAAATGTCATACTTTTCAAACATTTCCGCAATGTCATTCCACATGAATTGGATTTTGCTTGTCACCTTATACTGTTGTCTTAATACTGAGAGGGATTCATAAAATACCTTAAAGGTGACACTGGTCAAGGGCACCCCTATAAGGCACGTAGTAAATGGGGAGCGGGGTGTTGCTAGGCTTGCACAAAAGCTGGTCGTGTTGAGTGATCGAGCTAAAGTTATCCACACATTTTCTCGTGGGTCAAACATCTCGCTATATGGGATGGCTCTTATGCTTACAACTAAGGCAACTACTATAAAGCTTTCTATACCTAAATTAACCATTTTCTCTGTTTCAACTTCTAAGCAAATAGCATGCACATAATACCTAGGGGTTACAGACCCCACAGACTGTACAATTAATTTCTGTCTTTGCGACCTCATGGTTCACACTCAGGCGCAGCGGTCTCAGTCCGTTGGTTTATGGTGATTAGTCGGGTCACCTTCAGCGGCGACTTCAGGGTGGTCGATGGCGGGTCTTACCCAACGGCTGGGAACCCAGATGATACCTTGTCCCCTATGGTCCATCGTAGAAGGGGTGATTTGCGAGCAAGGGTCAATCCTCCTACTCCCGCGACCGTGGCGCTGCTCGCGTAGGTCGGCCATTGAGCCGGCCACTTATGCGTGCTGATTATGGAGATGTCAGCGCCAGTGTCTAGAAGAGCAACAAGTGATATAGTTAGGTTGGCGTATTGCACAGCAACCGGGCGTTGTGGCCTTTGGCGCAAGCCGACAGTTAGTAGGGCCATTTGTCCTGTAGATCCAAAGGCTCCTTGCCCTCGTGGCTGCTCTTGCAGCGGTGGAAGGGCTCCCGCAAGATGTGGTAGGGGAATTAATTGCGCCACCTTGGTGCCTTTAGCGATGAAGAGCGGTGGGAATAACGTGTGGGCCATGATCTGGATCTCACCGTGGTAATCTTTATCAATCAGTCCCACCAACACATTAAGTCCCAGCATGGTGGCCGATGAACGGCCTATAAGTAGTGCTCCGACAGCTTGTCCATTGATACAGATTGGTCCCTGTGTGCTGGTAGCAATGCTGACAGGCTTTGAGTCCAACAGGGTACAATCTACTGCTGTTGCCAGGTCCAAGCCGAGGCTTCCGCTTGTGGCTGGTCTGAGCTGAAGGGATTGAGTGCTGCCGGATATGCAGCCGCTTTTTGTGTCGGCGCGGGGCGGCTCTTCCCGCTGAATCGTCCGTTTCCCGGTTTAGAAGCGCGACATGCAGTCTCATTGTGGTTGTCCGACCGGCAGTTTCTGCACCATACTGAGCCGGCCTTGCAGTTCCGTCTGATGCGTCCAGCAGCGCCGCAACGGTAGCATCGTGGGCGAGATGATTCACTAGCATTTAATCGTTGAACGGAGGCTTGCAAAGGAGCAAGGGCTGCAAGAACTTGACTCTGCGTAGCCTGCGCGTGTTCCTTTAAACTATTCCCTAGTTCCTTTACTGCCTCAACTAACATTGCCTGTGGCCCTACCGGTACCTGAGCCATCCTTTCTAGTCCTTCCTCGATAGTCCATGTCCCTGGCAATGTAGCTAAGATGTTGCGTGTGGCCGGATTACTATTTTGTATAGCACACTGCTTTAGTATAGTGCCTCTGAGATAATCGGGCACCCCGGCCGCCTGTATGGCGTCTGCTACTCGATCTATAAATAGACCAAATGGTTCCTCTCTTCCTTGCTTAATACCCATATATGAAGGGATTCCTTTTTTTTTTTTTTTTTTTTTTTTTTTTTTTCCTCAGCTCGGTTTGCAACGGGGCGTTAGCGACTGCCCGCCATGGCTTTATCAACTTTTTGGCTGATTTATTATCGCATATAACTTCGTCAAACAATTTATCCCCATATTTACGCCATTCCTCGTGTTCAAAAACCGTATCTGGATTATCAAAGCAACCTCTCGCTACTCCATACGCTGATAACCCAGGCAACTCCCTTTTACAATCTATACCCTGAATGCTCTGCTTTTCTAAAAAGCATTTGAGCAAATCGTACACCGCTTGTCTATTCATACCTTCGTTATCTATACCCTAAATGCTCCGCTTTTCTAAAAAGCATTTGAGCAAATCATACGCCGCTTGTCTATTCATACCTTCGTCAGCGCGCTGTTGCAGCCTTCCAGACTTCGGCGGCGCGTAGCCGGCAGGACACTCTCTATAGGTGCTCCAGGGCGCGGGGACCTTTTCCTTTAATCCCTTTCGCTCTCGGGCGCGGGGACCTTTTCCTTTAATCCCTTTCGCCTCCTGCGCTGCTTACAGGACCAGCACTGAGACTCCGTTGACCGTGGCTCGCAGGTTCAGCCCTCTGTAGGGTCCCTGTTTCGGGCGCCATTTGTCGCGACGGAGGGAAGACAGGGCCACTCAATATGAGTGATCAGCAAGCTTCGTTTATTGATTCACACAGTGGCCTTTTATGTTCTAACATAATTAGCTCATACATATTACAAAAGTTAAGCTCATGATTGGTTAGTTCTTAGAAAGATCAACTCCGCCCTTGGTTCCTTCTTTACAGTTACTTTCATCCTCTTTTCCCATGCCTGAGCAGCTGCAACCTCTCTGTTATCTTACAACAATTATAGTCAAGGACGAGGTGTCTTTACCAGCCCAGTAGTTACGGGGGCTGAATCCGATGTTTCTCAAGCTTTTGCTCGGCCAGCTGGATCATGTCTACGTAACCCTTCTCAGCTAGCCATTCTCCCACACTTTTATACTGAGCATGATGCAGATGGGATGGAATACCCTGTTGGTCAGTTTTGGGTCACCTGTCCTGTCCGCTTCTCCCTACAGGTGTGACCCCTCTACGCTTTTCCGCTTCCGACCCTCCAATGGGGCAAATAACAAATTTACCTGACCTTGGTTGTTATAGCAATAAGTATAAGCAAGGGCCTCTCTGCATACCATTCCTTGGTATAATCAGGTCTTATCACTATGAGAGCGAGCAGTTTCTGAACAATATGCCGTTAATTTCAGAGTTTAGTTAGTTAGAAGAGGCCCAGCTAACAAGGAAAAATTACTGAACAGAAAATTAGTTCTGTTTTACCTCAAACCAGGACGTTCCACCCCTTATTCCATACCATTTGCATTGTGCTCTGATTATCATTACATCTTATCCATCAAATACATACAAATATATATACAGAAGTCCCTTATTTATGATTTATCTTTATACACAAAAGTTCACTGAGTTCTTTTAGTCCATAATTGCAGGTTTTTGTCATAGCAGACTCTCAGGGCAGAAAAGATGATATGAAATTCATTGTGGTCCATATCCACAGGTAGCATGTCCCTCTTGAAGAGTTTGCTGGACATCACTTGGAGAAGCTAGCTCAGGTTTCACCACCACTATTTATCCTGAAAAACACTTATTAGATAATGTTAGTATTATATAACAGTTAATATCATACAGCTCAGAATTGAGTATTCTCACCTAGGGTTAAATTTCCTTGAGGTACACATTGACTTTCTCCATTCTCCAGCATCACCCACCAAGTACATCCAGGTCCTTGGGCAAAAACAGTCCCACGAATGGGTTTGCCATTGCCTGAAGGAGGGAAAACCCAAACAGTTCTTCCCAACATATTCGTGTCATGCACCACAGGGACTCTATCCCCTTCTACATTATGTAAAATGTCTGATTGAGCAGGACCAGCTCGATTGATGGATCCCCTGGTGTTAACTAACCAGGTAGCTTGTGCTAGATGCTTGTCCCAATTTTTAAAGGTTCCACCCCCCATTGCTTTCAGGGTGGTTTTCAGCAATCCATTGTATCTCTCAATTTTGCCAGAAGCTGGTGCATGATAGGGGATATGATATACCCACTCGACGCCGTGTTCTTTTGCCCAAGTACTTATAAGATTGTTTTTGAAATGAGTCCCATTGTCTGACTCAATTCTTTCTGGAGTACCATGTCGCCACAAGACTTGCTTTTCAAGGCCCAAGATGGTATTCCAGGCAGTGGCATGGGGTACAGCATAGGTTTCCAACCATCCGGTGCTTCCTTCCACCATTGTAAGCACGTTAACGCTTACCCTGGCGGGTTTGAGGGAGTGTGATGTAGTCTATTTGCCAAGCCTCTCCGTACTTATATTTTAACCATCGTCCCCCATACCACAAAGGTTTTAACCTTTTAGCTTGCTTGATTTCGGCGCATGTTTCACAATCGTGGATAACCTGCGCAAGAGCGTCCATGGTTAAATCCACCCCTCGGTCCCAGGCCCATTTGTATGTTGCATCCCTTCCTTGATGACCTGAAGTGTCATGGGTCCACCGAGCTAAAAACAGTTCACCTTTATGTTCCCAGTCCAAATCTGTCTGGAAAATCTTAGCAGCCTGGTCCACTCGCTGATTGTTTTGATGTTCCTCAGTGGCTCGACTCATGGGTACATGAGCATCTACATGACGTACCTTTATAACTAGTTTCTCTATCCGTTCAGCAATATTTTGCCACAATTCAGCAGCCCAGATGGGTTTACCCTTGCGCTGCCAGTTGCTCTGCTTCCACTGTTTTAACCATCCCCACAGAGCATTTGCCACCATCCATGAGTCAGTATAGAGATAGAGCATTGGCCATTTTTCTCGTTCAGCAATGTCTAGGGCCAGCTGGATAGCTTTTACCTCTGCAAATTGACTTGATTCACCTTCTCCTTCAGTTGCTTCTGCAACTCGTCGTGTGGGACTCCATACAGCAGCTTTCCACTTTCGATGTTTTCCTACAATATGACAAGATCCATCAGTGAACAAAACATACTGTTTCTCATTATCTGAGAGTTCATTATATGGTGGGGCCTCCTCAGCACGTGTTACCACCTCCTCTGGTGGCATTGTGAAGTCTCTGCCTTCGGGCCAGTTTGTGATCACTTCTACAATTCCTGGACGATTTGGATTGCCTATTCGAGCTCGCTGTGTGATTAAGGCAACCCACTTACTCCAGGTAGCATCGGTGGCATGATGAGTAGAAGGAACTTTACCTTTGAACATCCAGCCCAACACTGGTAATCGGGGCGCCAGGAGGAGCTGTACTTCAGTACCAATTACCTCTGAAGCAGCTCTAACTCCTTCATATGCTGCCAATATTTCTTTCTCAGTTGGAGTATAGTTGGCTTCAGATCCTCTGTATCCCCGACTCCAAAATCCTAGGGGTCGACCTCGAGTTTCCCCTGGTGCTTTCTGCCAGAGGCTCCAGGTAGGGCCATTATCTCCGGCTGCAGTGTAGAGCACATTTTCAATGTCCTGTCCTTTTCGGACTGGTCCAAGTGCTACTGCACGCACAATCTCTTGTTTAATTTGCTCAAAAGCTTGTCGTTGCTCAGGACCCCACGTAAACTCATTTTTCTTTCGAGTCACTTCATAGAGAGGTTTCACAATCTGACTATAACCTGGAATATGCATTCTCCAGAATCCCACAACGCCTAAGAAGGCTTGTGTTTCCTTTTTGTTAGTAGGTGGGGACATAGATGTTATTTTGTTAATCACCTCCATTGGGATCTGCCGACGACCATCTTGCCATTTAATTCCTAAGAACTGGATCTCTCGTGCAGGTCCCTTGACCTTACCTCTTTTCACAGCAAAACCTGCTTTCAGAAGAATCTCAATTACTTTCTTACCTTTCTTGAAAACTTCTTCTGCTGTGTTACCCCACACAATGATGTCATCAATGTATTGCAGGTGTTCTGGAGATCCACCCTTTTCCAGTGCAGTCTGGATCAGTCCATGGCAAATAGTAGGGCTGTGTTTCCACCCCTGGGGCAGTCGATTCCAGGTGTACTGGACACCCCTCCAGGTGAAAGCAAACTGTGGCCTGCGCTCTGCTGCTAAAGGAATAGAGAAAAAGGCATTAGCAATGTCAATTGTAGCATACCACTTGGCTGCCTTTGACTCCAGTTCATATTGCAGTTCTAGCATGTCTGGCACAGCAGCACTCAGTGGTGGTGTGACTTCATTCAGGCCACGGTAGTCTATTGTTAGACGCCAGTCCCCGTCAGACTTTCGCACTGGCCATATTGGACTGTTAAAGGGTGAGCGAGTCTTGCTGATCACTCCTTGAGTCTCCAGCCGACGAATCAGGTTCTGAATGGGAATCAGGGAGTCTCGGTTTGTGCGATACTGTCGTCGATGCACTGTGGCAGTAGCAGTTGGCACCTGCTGCTCTTTAACCCTCAGCAATCCCACAACAGAAGGGTCATCTGAAAGGCCAGGTAAGGTAGACAGCTGTGTAATGTCCTCAGTCTCTACAGCTGCTACACCAAAAGCCCATCGATACCCTTTTGGGTCTTTGAAATACCCTCTTTTGAGAAAGTCTATGCCGAGGATGCACGGAGCATCTGGGCCAGTGATAATGGGGTGCTTCTCCCATTCATTCCCAGTTAGGCTCACTTCAGCCTCCAGTACAGTCAGTTCTTGAGACCCACCAGTCACACCAGAAATAGTGACAGATTCTGTCCCTCTATGATTCGATGGCATTAGGGTACACTGTGCACCTGTGTCCACCAGGGCTTTATACTTTTGTGGCTCTAATGTGCCAGGCCATCGAATCCACACAGTCCAATAAACTCGGTTATCCCTCTCTTCCTCCTGGCTGGAGGCAGGGCACCTCTAATGTCTATAATTGGCAGATGAGTTTCTGCGTGGACCGGAGAACCGCCCCCTACGAACTGGAGCAGCAGTCCTCCTGGAATGATTCTGTCTTCTATCTGCTTTACCTTGCAACTCACTTACTCGTGCCTGTAGGGCCGAGGTAGGTTTTTTATCCCACTTACTCATGTCCTCTCCATAGTCACAGAGGCAAAACCACAGGATATTTCGTAGTGTGTTCTGTCTCCTCTGAGTCGGTCTCATAGGAGGGTGTCTTCTCCTGACAGCTGCAACATTGGTCCATGGAGGGGAAGAATAGGATCTTTCCTCCATCCTAGACAGTTTATCAAACAGTTTCTCATTTTTCTCAATCATTTTCTCAGTTTTATCAGTCAATTTTTCTACAGCTGCTACAGTTAGGGGACGAGAGAGACTGTCATCATACTGTCGCATTCTGCTAGCCACTTCACTTACAGTTAATGATGAATCATCATCAACTCCTGCCCAAATCAGTACCGACAAAGTGTGAGAATATATTGGTGGTGCACTCCGTGAAAACTTCTGCAACATAGGTTGTCTGCATGGCATCTCATCAGGATTTACAGTTTTATCCCAGTCACCATAAATCACCTCTTTCACAGCCATTTCTCTCAGGTACTTAATACCTTTCTCTATGTTGGTCCATTTACTTGGGGAGCATTCAATATCATCCTTAAAGGGGTATCTGTCCTTTACAGCTGATAAGAGTCGTCTCCAGAGACTGAGAGTCTGTGACTTTTCCCCAAGAGCTTTATCTATACCGGCCTCTTTGGACAGGTTTCCTAACTGCTTAGCTTCTGCACCGTCTAATTCCATGCAACCAGCTCCATTATCCCAGCATTGGAGCAACCAGGAGACAAGTGTCTCACCATCATTACGGCTAAAATCCTTTCTTATATTTCACAAATCCTTCATAGAGAAGGATTTAATGATTATCTCTGTGTCTGAGTCCTCCTCCCTTGCTGGCACAGGAGCCTCTCCCTTATCAGCCCTAGAAGAACCCTCCTCTGCATCTCCGTCAGAAAAGTCCTCTCCCCTGCTGTCTGGCCTTACTTGCTGTTTGTCACTAGGGACAGAGGGCTGAGCTGACCTCCTCCGTTTCCTTCTGGTCACCGGAGCAACTTGTACCGGTGCGGATGGAGTCCGAGTAAGGTCAGTGTCAGTGCATATCGCAATTCTGCGCCAAGATTTAAAGAGAAACCACCCCTGCAGCCCATGCAGCAAAATTGACACTAAAATAATGATTTTAAAAATGCAGCTGTCATTTACGCTATCCAAAGGGGCTGCATCCTCTGTCTCTGATGATGACATATTCGCATAAGCAGTAAAGGGTGAAGTAAACATTCCCAAGGTAAAATTCGAAGTATAATTAGCAACAGAATTCAGTACAAAATGCCCGAGGAATCTAGGTAAAGAAACCAGCCATTCAATCACGGTATGGATCAGGATCAAACACAATACCAGAATACCACGTTTGAACCACCGCATACAGACACAAAGAGCAAGTAAATTATACAACACATAAGGCAAATTATACAGTGCCGAATCAAGTAATCTGGACGAAATCCCCATCAAGATATGATACAATATCCTGTCTAAAAACATGATGTGAGCTGTCTGTTTTAATCCCGGAGAAAGCTGGAATTCAAACTATTTAGACAATCTACCAGAGCTCTAGTCGTACCACAGTTGTGCCCCACGTTGGGCGCCAATACATCTGTCGTGGTTTTGACCAGATTAACCAATCAGAGCGACAGATGGCCCCTCCCCCCCCCCCCCCCCCCCCCCCCAAGGAAAAGACAGGAGAGGAAGAGATAAAAGAGATTTATGAGTTTAGAAAAAAAACTAAACTACTTTAATGAAAATATTAATAAATAATGAAATAATAAATAATTAAAAAAAAGGGAAAAAAAAAATGTATATATACAGTATATACAAAACCGTATCAAGCTCCCAGGGTGATGATCACGTCACCAGCAGGCACAGGGGAAAGTCCCAGGCTGGACTAGGTGATGGACAGGAGCTGGATTCCGGATCTGGAGTCAGGATTGCTCGGATCGGGATCAAAGGCAGACGAACAGACAGGGTCCTCCTCAGATGTCGGCCATTGAAGGAAGAAAAAATTGACCCTTTGATCCCTCAGCTTTTATACTGAGCATGATGCAGATGGGATGGAATACCCTGTTGGTCAGTTTTGGGTCACCTGTCCTGTCCGCTTCTCCCTACAGGTGTGACCCCTCTACGCTTTTCCGCTTCCGACCCTCCAACGGGGCAAATAACAAATTTACCTGACCTTGGTTGTTATAGCAATAAGTATAAGCAAGGGCCTCTCTGCATACCATTCCTTGGTATAATCAGGTCTTATCACTATGAGAGCGAGCAGTTTCTGAACAATATGCTGTTAATTTCAGAGTTTAGTTAGTTAGAAGAGGCCCAGCTAAAAAGGAAAAATTACTGAACAGGAAATTAGTTCTGTTTTACCTCAAACCAGGACAGGTCACAAGTCCTGCCAGCAAACCAGTGTGGGCTCTTCTCTGCATGGGGCCACGGGTCCTGCCAGGAGCCTGCTCCAGCATGGGCTCTCCACAGTGTCACAGTCTCCTTCGGGTGCATCCACCTGCTCTGGTGTGGAGCCCTCCATGGGCTGCAGGTGGATATTTGCTCCACCGTGTACCGCCATGGGCTGCAGGGGGATAGCCTGCCTCACCATGGTCTTCAGTGCGGGCTGCAGGGGAATCTCTGCTCCAGCACCTGGAACACCTCCTCCCTCTCCTTCTTTGCCACACACAGTGGGAGGGACTTTTATCCCCCAGTCCCTGTCTTGCGGTCTATCCACTCAAGAGGTGTGGGAAGAGAGATTGTCAGTGAAGACTGTCCTGGCTTGAGGTAAAATAAAATCAATTTTCTTTTCAGTAATTTTACTTTTCAGCTAAGCCTCTTCTAACTCTCTGAAATTAACAGCATATTTTTCAGACAGTGTCTGCTTCTAGCAGAGAAGGTCTGACGTTTATAGTTAATGCCAAGGAATGGTTTGTAAAGAGGCTCCTGCTTATACTTATTACTGTAACAACCAAGGTCAGGTAAATTGGTTATGTACTAAGTTGGAGGGACAGAAGCAGAAGAGCATAGAGGTGTCACACCTGTGGGGAGGAGCAGACAGGACAGGTGACCCGAAACCTGACCACCTGAGGAACCTGAACATACAGAAGTCTATGGGACCTAACAAGATGCATCCCAGAGTCCTGAGGGAATTGACTTCACCAAGGGCAAGTCCTGCTTGACCAACCTAGTGGCCTTCTGTGATGGAGTGACTACATCAGTGGACAAGGGAAGAGCTACAGATGTCATCTATCTGGGCTTCTGTAAGGCCTCTGACATGGTTCCCCACAGAATTTTCTCTAAATTGGAGAGATATATGGATTTGATGGGTGGACTGTTAGATAGATAGGGAAGTAGCTAGATGGCTGCATCCAGAGAGTAGTGTTCCATGGCTCAATGTCCAGATGGAGATTGGTGATGAGACCCTCAGGGGTCTGTATTGGGACCAGTACTGGTCAATATCTTCGTTAATGACATAGTGCGATCTAGTGCACCATCAGCAAATGAGCTCACCACACTTGAGCGTGTTTTACAATCCTCCTTGATAGTCTTCCTTTATTTTCCCACAAGTTCATGTGTGGATACAGAACATAGAGAGAGATTTTGCCGGTTCTTGTGTAGATACCTTGGTGTATTGGGTTTGTGTGGTAACATTTTGGTAGTGGGGGTGGGCTTCTGTGAGAAGCTGCTATGTCTGTAAGAGCCAGTGCCAGCCAGCTCTTAGATGGACCTGCTGCTGGCCAAGGCTGAGCCAATCAGGGAAGATGGTAGCGCGTCTGTGATAACATATTTAAAAAGGGGAAAAAACTTGCTGTGCAACTGCAGCCAGAAGAGAGGAGTGAGAATATGTGAGAGAAAACTCTGCAGACACCAAGGTCAGTGAAGAAGGAGGGGGAGGAGGTGCTCCAGGTGCTGGAGCAGAGATTCCCATGAAGATCATGGTGAGGCAGGCTGTCCCCCTGCAGCCCATGGAGGTTAGTGGTGGAGCAGATATCCACCTGCAGCCTGTGGAGGATCCCATGCCAGAGCAGGTGGATGCACCCGAAGGAAGCTGTGACCCTGTGGAAAGCCTGCACTGGAGCAGGCTCCTGGTAGGACCTGTGGAGAGAGAGGAGCCCATGCTGGAGCAGGTTTTCTGTCAGGACTTGTGACCCCATGGGGGGCCCACACTGGAGCATTCTGTTCTTGAATGACTGTACCCCATGGAAAGGACCCATGCTGGAGCAGTTTGTGAAGAACTGCAGCCCATGGGAAGGACCCACATTGTATAAGTTCATGGAGGACTGTCTCCCATGGGAGGGATCCCAGCTGGAACAGGGGAAGAGTGTGAGGAGGAAGGAGCAGTAGAGATGATGTGATGAACTGACCACGTGGAGAGCGGCAGCGGTGAGTGATGCGGATTTAAATTTGAACTAGATTGAGATGCAGAGGGGGCTTCCCAGAGGCGAAGAAGCCGAGGGAGAGTGGAGAGGCCCGAAACGAGTCGGGAATCTCGCGAGGGAGCCGAGAGGCTGACATGGCTGGGGGCGGGCCGGGCGAGCCGTGGCAAATTTAAAAGCAGTTATAGCCACAGCAGAGGAAGAGCGCGTGCTGGGCACACGTGCGTGAGCGCAAGGGCAGGAGTATCAGCGCGCAGGCGCACGTGCGCAGAGCTTGTGGGAAGCAGCCAACAGTGGCTGGTCCCCTCCTGGTGCTAGACAAGAACATGGCCCCAACACGTGCAAAGTGCGCTACAAGGAAGAATGTGGGAACTCAGACTGAGCTCCCGCAAAAACACATGACTCTGCAGGTCTCTGGCTGCAGTGAATGCTTAAACCTGGCACTTGTTCCCAAGGGAGCCAGAGACACTGCCTGTGTGCGCTGTGATCAAATAAACTACCTACTCAGGCAGGTGGTGGAACTGAAGGAAGAGGTAGAAAGACTTAGAAGCATCAGAGAAAGTGAAATAGATTGGTGGAGCCATACCCTGAGGCATAGGCATGGGGCAGAGGCTCTACAGGAAGTGGATGATCTCCTTTCCGCCTGTCACCAGGCAGAAGGGAGGGACTTAAGGGACAATGGAGAACGGAGGCAGGTCCCTCCTCGGAGGGGCAAGCAAAACCCCTCCCGGCCCCCCCTCACCTTCCCAGTTGCACTTGCAAAATAGGTATGGGGCTTTGGATATCGAGGGGCAGGTAAATGAGGATGGAGAGGAAGACCCATTCAGTGAGTTGCCCAGAGCTAGCCACCCACCCCCACGCCTTAGGACTTCCTCAACAAAGAAAAAAAGGAAGGTAATTGTGGTGGGTGACTCCCTTCTGCAGGGAACAGAAGGCCCCATTTGCAGACTGGATCCATCCCACAGAGAAGTCAGCTGCCTCCCTGGGGCCAGGATTAAGGATATACAGAAAAATCTCCCTACCCTGGTCCGGCCCTCGGATTACTATCCATTACTAGTATTTCAAGTAGGCGGCAATGAGGTAGCTACCAGTAGTCCAAGGGCACTGAAGAGAGAGACTTTAGGGCCCTTGGACGGCTGGTTAAGGGATCAGGAGCACAAGTTGTGTTCTCCTCTATCCCACCACTTGCAGGGATTGATGGGGGGATTACCAGGAAGAGCCAGCAGATTAACTCCTGGCTCCGAGGCTGGTGTAACCGGCAGGACTTTGGTTTCTTTGATCATGGGATGATCTACAGGACACCAGGCCTGCTGGCAATTGGTGGGGCAAGCCATACCCAAAGGGGAAGAAGAATACTGGGGCAAGAATTAGCAGGGCTCATTAAAAGGGCTTTAAACTAGGTTTGAAGGGGGATGGGGATGAATCCAGGATTACTAAAGAGGAGCCTGGGAGCAGATTACCAGTGCTGGTGGGTAAAAGCACGAGCAAGGTCTTGTGGCCTGTTGTCTCAGTAGAGGTGGGGGATGGTAACCCATGTGGTGATGACATCAGGGATAGTGATAGGCTGGCAACCACAGAAGGGTCTGAGCATGGTCAGGGGGGTGTTGGGGCTCGGCCCCCCATAAAAGTGGCAGGAAAATCAGCCCAGCTAAAGTGCATCTACACAAATGCATGCAGTTTGGGCAACAAACAGGAGGAGCTGGAGGCCATTGTTCAGCAGGAAAACTATGATATAGTTGCCATCACAGAAACGTGGTGGGAAGACTCGCACAACTGGAGCGCTGCGATCGATGGCTGCCAACTCTTCAGAAGGGATAGACAAAGAAGGAGAGGTGGTGGGGTGGCTCTCTATGTTAGAGACAGGTTTGAATGCCTAGAACTTAATAATGGGAATGACAGTGTAGAATGTTTATGGGTTAGAATCAAAGGGAAGGCCAACAAGGCAGACATCATGGTGGGAGTTTATTACAGACCCCCAAACCAGGTCGTAGAAATCGATGACATATTCTATCAGCAACTGGCAGAGCTCTCGCAATCACTCACCCTTGTTCTTGTGGGGGACTTCAACTTCCCAGATGTCTGCTGGAAAGACACAGCAGAGAGGGAACAGTCCCGGAGGTTCCTGGAGTGTGTGGAAGACAACTTCCTAACACAACTGGTGAGAGAGCCAACCAGGGAAAGCGCCCTACTGGACCTGCTGCTTGTTAACAGAGAAGGTCTTGTGGGGGATGTAAAGGCAGAAGGTGGTCTTGGGCAGAGTGATCATGAAATCGTAGAGTTTTCAATTCTTGCAGAAGCAAGACAGGGAGCCAGCAGAACTGCCACCTTGGACTTCCAAAGAGCAGACTTTGGCCTGTTTAGGAGCATGGTTGAGAGTGTCCCTTGGGAGACAGTCCTGAAGGGCATAGGTGCCCAGGAAGGCTGGTCATGCTTCAAGGAGGAACTCTCAAAAGCACAGGAGAAGGCCATCCCCAGGTCCCATAAAACGAGCCGACGGGGAAGAAGACTGGCCTGGCTGAATAGAGAGCTTTGGCTGGACCTCAGGAATAAAAGGAAAGTTTACGATCTCTGGAAAAGGGGGTTGGCAACTTATGAGCAATATCAAGGTGTAGTGAAGCTATGCAGGGGGAAAATTAGAAGGGCAAAAGCTCAAGCAGAACTTGGCTACCGCAGTTAAAGATAACAAGAAGAGTTTTTTTCAGTATATCAATAAAAAAAGGAAGGCTAGGGAAAATGTAGGCCCACTGAAGAATGAGGTGGGCACCTTAGTGGTGGAAGACACAGAGAAGGCGGAGTTGCTGAATGCCTTCTTTGCTTCAGTCTTCACTGCCAAAGCTGTCCCTCATGAATCCCAGACCCTGCAGGCAAGGGGGAAGGTCTGGAGAGAGGAAGACTTTCCCTCTGTTGGGGAGGACTGGGTTAGAGACCACTTGGCCAAACTAGACATCCACAAGTCCATGGGCCCTGATGGGATGCACCCACAAGTGCCGAGAGAACTGGCAGATGTTATTGCTGAGCCACTCTCACAGAATCACAGAATCTTAGTGGTTGGAAGGGACCTTTGAGATCATCGAGTCCAACCACATTAAAAAAAAAAACAAAAACACACAAACAAACAAAAAAACACAACACAAAACCAAACAAACAACAACACCCCCCCCCAAAAAAAAAAAAAAAAAAAAAGCAGCATCCATCAACTAAACCCCACACCCACAACCTCACACACAACACCCCACCACAAACCAACAATCCCGGGCACTAGAGCATGCCCTGAAGAGCCACGTCTACACGTTTCTTAAATACCTCCAGGGATGGTGACTCCACCACCTCCCTGGGCAGGCTGTTCCAGTGCTTGACCACTCTTTCAGTAAAGTAATTCTTCCTAATATCTAATCTAAACCTCCCTTGCCGCAGCTTCATACCATTTCCTCTGGTCCTGTCGTTATTCCCTTGGGAGAAGAGGCCAACCCCCGCCTCTCTACAGTTTCCTTTCAGGTAGTTGTAGAGGGCAATGAGGTCTCCCCTCAGCCTCCTCTTCTCCAAACTAAACATGCCCAGTTCCCTCAGCCTCTCCTCATAGGACTTGTTCTCCAGACCCCTCACCAGCTTGGTGGCTCTCCTCTGGACACGCTCCAGCACTTCAATGTCCTTCCTGTAGTGAGGGGCCCAAAACTGAACACAGTACTCGAGGTGAGGCCTCACCAGTGCCGAGTACAGAGGCACGATGACTTCCCTGCTCCTGCTGGCCACGCTATTCCTGATACAGGCCAGGATGCCGTTGGCCTTCTTGGCTGCCTGGGCACACTGCTGGCTCATGTTAAGCTGGCTGTCCACTAACACTCCCAGGTCCTTTTCTGCCGGGCAGCTTTCCAGCCACTCTTCCCCAAGCCTGTAGCGTTGCTTGGGGTTGTTGTGGCCGAAATGCAGAACCCGGCACTTGGCCTTATTAAACCTCATCCCATTGGCCTTGGCCCATTGGTCCAACCTGTCCAGGTCCCTCTGTAGAGCCTGCCGACCCTCAAGCAGATCAACACTCCCACCTAGCTTGGTGTCATCCGCAAACTTACTGAGGGTGCACTCAATCCCCTTATCTAGATCATCAATGAAGATATTGAACAAGACTGGCCCCAAAACTGAGCCCTGAGGGACACCACTGATGACCGGCCGCCAACCAGATTTTGCTCCATTAATCACAACTCGCTGGGCACGGCCATCCAGCCAGTTTTTTATCCAGCGGAGGGTACACTTGTCTATGCCATGATTCTCCAGTTTCTCCAGGAGAATGCCGTGAGGGACGGTGTCGAAGGCCTTACCAAAGTCCAGGTAGACAACATCCACAGCCTTCCCCTCATCGAGAAAGCGGGTCACATGGTCATAGAAAGAGATCAAGTTGGTCAGGCAGGACCTCCCTCTCATAAACCCATGCTGGCTGGCCCTGATCCCTTGGCTGCCCTGCACGTGCCTTGAGAGCTCACTCAGGATGATCCTCTCCATGATCTTTCCCGGTACCGAGGTCAGGCTGACAGGCCTGTAGTTTCCAGGATCCTCCTTCCGGCCCTTCTTGTAGATGGGCGTCACATTGGCCACCCTCCAGTCATCTGGTACCTCTCCTGTTGACCAGGATTGTTGATAAATAATGGAGAGAGGCTTGGTGAGCTCTCTTGCCAGCTCCCTGAGAACCTTTGGGTGAATGCCATCCGGCCCCATAGACTTATGCGTGTCCAGGTGCATAAGCAAATCATTAACTACTTCCTCATGGATTACAGGGGAGTTGTTCTGTTCTCCATTCTTATCTTCCAGCCCAAGAAGCTGAACTCCCTGGGGGTAGCTGGTCTGACTATTAAAGACAGAGGTAAAGAAGGCATTAAGTATCTCAGCCTTCTCCTCATCCTTGGTTGCAAGGTTTCCCCCCGCATCCAGTAAGGGATGGACATTCTCTGTCACTCTCTTTTTGTTGATGTATTTATAGAAACTTTTTTTGTTGTCCCTTATATTAATGGCCAGGTTGAGTTCTAGCTGGGCTTTTGCCTTCCTGATTTTTTCTCTGTATGACCTAACACAATCTCTGTACTCCTCCCGAGTTGCCTGTCCCCTCTTCCAAAGGTGGTAAACCTTCCTTTTTTCCTTAAGTCCCATCAAGAGCTCTTTGTTCATCCAGGCCGGCCATTTTCCCCACCCTTTAATTTTGCGCCTCATGGGGACAGCCTGCTCCTGGGCCTTTAGGATTTCCCTCTTGAAGAGCGTCCAGCCTTCCTGGGCTCCTTTGTCTCTCAGGACTACCTCCCACGGGACTCTCCCAACCAGGGTTCTGAACAGGTTAAAGTCTGCCCACCGGAAGTCCAAGATGGAGGTTTTGTTAATCCCCTTCCTTACCTCACTATGAATGGAAAACTTAACCATTTCATGATCACTAAGCCCAAGGCGGTCTCCGACCTCCACGTCCCCAACTAGCCCTTCTTTATTTGTGAACAGTAGGTCTAGCAAGGCACCTCCCCTGGTAGGCTTACCTACCATTTGTGTCAGGAAGTTATCCTCCATACACTCGAGGAACCTCCTAGCCTGCCTGCTCTCTGCTGTGTTATATTTCCAGCAGATGTCTGGTAAGTTGAAGTCCCCAACTAGAACAAGGGCTGGCGTTTTCGAGACTGCAGCCAGCCGCTTATAGAATACCTCATCAACCTGCTCATCCTGGTTGGGTGGTCTATAGCAGACTCCCAGCACAAAATCACCTTTGTTAGCCTTCCCTTTCACCCTTACCCATAAACACTCCACTTCTTCATCACTGGAGTCTATCTCTATAGAGTCAAACAACTCCCTAATGTACAGAGCCACACCCCCCCCCCCTCCTTCCTTGCCTATTCCTTCTGAAGAGCTTATAGCCACTTATTGCAGCATTCCAGTCATGACCATCGTCCCACCACGTTTCCGTGATGGCAACTATGTCATAGTTGTCCTGCCGCACCATGGCTTCCAGCTCATCCTGTTTGTTGCCCATGCTACGTGCATTAGCGTAGATGCACTTGACCTGGGCTACTGATTTCACCCCCATCTTTGGCCCTTGACACTCAGGTTCATTACCAGCAGGCCTGGTTTTATCCCTATCCCCCTTAACTTTCGGCTTAAAGCTCTGTCCGTGAGCTTTGTTAACTCTTAGCCTAGTACCCTTTTCCCCTTCTAGGAAAGGGTTTTCCCATTGATGACCTCTCCATCATTTTTGAGAGGTCATGGAGAACAGGTGAAGTGCCTGAGGACCGGAGGAAGGCAAACATCACTCCAGTCTACAAAAAGGGCAAGAAGGAGGACCCAGGGAACTACAGGCCAATTAGTCTCACCTCTGTCCCTGGGAAAATAATGGAGCGACTCGTTCTGGATGTCATCTCCAAACGCATTGAAGATCAAGAAGTTATTGGGAGTGGTCAACACGGATTTACCAAGGGTAAATCATGCTTGACCAATCTGATAGCCTTCTATGATGTTATAACTGATTGGCTGGATGAGGGGAGGGCAGCAGGTGTCATCTACCTTGACTTCAGCAAGGCTTTTGACACAGTCTCCCATAACATCCTCATTAGGAAACTGAGGAAGTGTGGGCTAGATGAGGGGGCAGTGAGGTGGATTGAGAGCTGGCTGTGTGACAGAACTCAGAGGGTTGTAATTAATGGAGCAGGGTCGAGTTGGAGGCCTGTAACCAGCGGTGTCCCCCTGGGGTCAATACTCGGCCCAGTCCTGTTCAACATATTCATCAGTGACCTGGACGAGGGGACAGTGTATCCTCAGCAAATTTGCTGATGATACCAAACTGGGAGGGCTGGCTGACACTCCAGAGGGCTGTGCCGCCATCCAGCGTGACCTGAACAGGCTGGAGAGCTGGGCAGAGAAGAACCTTATGAGGTTCAACAAGGGCAAGTGTAGGGTCCTGCACCTGGGGAGGAAGAATGCCAGGCACCAATATAGGTTAGGGGTGGATCTTCTGGAAAGCACTACTGAGGAGAAGGATCTGGGAGTCCTGGTAGATAGTAAATTATCCATGAGACAGCAATGTGCCCTTGTCGCCAAGAGGGCCAATGGAATCCTGGGCTGCATAGGGAAGAGTGTGGCCAGTAGGTCGAGGGAGGTCATTCTCCCCCTCTCCTCTGCACCGGTGAAGCCACAACTGGAATACTGCATCCAGTTCTGGGCTCCCCAGTTCAAGGGAGACAGGGAACTACTGGAGGGAGTCCAACGTAGGGCAACAAAGACAGTTAAGGGATTGGAGCATCTCCCTTATGAGGAAAGGCTGAGAGAGCTGGGACTCTTTAGCCTGGAGAAGAGAAGGCTGAGGGGAGGCCTTATCTATGTTTACAAGTACCTAAAGGGTGGGTTGAAGGATGATGGGGCTGGACTCTTTTCAGTGGTTTTCATAGGACAAGGGGCAACGGGCACAAGCTGGAACATAGGAAGTTCCATTCAAATATGAGGAGAAAGTTCTTTACGGTGAGGGTGACAGAGCACTGGAATGGGCTGCCCAGGGAGGTTGTGGAGTCCCCTTCTCTGGAGATCTTCAAGACCCGCCTGGATGCAGTCCTGAGTAATGTGCTCTAGGCAATCCTGCTTTAGCAGGGGAGTTGGACTAGATGATCTCTAGAGGTCCCTTCCAACTCTGACAATTCCGTGATTCCATAACTGACTACAACCCCCATTTCCTATCCCCCTGTGCTGCTCGGGGTGGGGAGTACATAGAGAAATCGGGAGTGAAGTTGAGCTCAGGAAGAAGGGGAGGGGTGGGGGGAAGGTTGTTTGAGATCTGATTTCTTATTATTCTACTGAGATTTTATTGGCAATGAACTAAATTTTCTCAAGTTGAGTTTGTTTTGCCCATGGAAGGAACTGGTGAGAGATCTCCTTGTCCTTATCTCGACCCACAAACCTTTCATCATTTTTTCTCTCCACTGTCCAGTGTTATAGGGGGAGTTATAGAGCGACTTGGTGGTGGGCACCTGGCGTTCAGCCAAGGTCAGCCCACCATGCTTAGTTTTTTTCTGCATTTCTTATTCTGGCCCAGTCTAGTTTTACGGTATTTTGATCTGTGGAAGCTTTGCTTCTGATGAATATTTTAGCAAGGAAGGGAATGGTAATTTGAAGGTTCAGTGTGCATTTCAGAACAAGTAGTTTTTGTTTTCCATGTTTCATTTGTTTTGCAGTGCTTTGTGTGGATGTGAGACTAAAGTGGTGTGACAGTATTTGAAGTTTCCTCTTCGTATTGTAAAATGCTTAAGTTGCTTTTGGGAAAGGTCAAATGTTCCGAAGATTCAGTCTGTTTTCCTAAACTATCTTTGAGAAAGGAAGATGTATTATATAAAGATCCTTTTTATGTTGTGTGGTGTTTATTGATGGGCTACAACCTTTTTGATGTTTTTCTAAAGGTTGCTAGTTTTGAGTCAATAGCTTTGTTGGTGTTTATGTCTTCATTTGGTTTGCAGTGTTTGTAGTCTGTGAGGGTTTTTTTTTGTGTGTTGTGCATTATATCTAAGAAGCTGTTGCTATTATAGAAATAGAGTTTGAGAGAAGGTTAAGCTTCGAATTTATAGTGAAAATGCTTGATGAGGTCCCAGGTTTCTTTAGTGCTGACTTCTTTGAAGGGTTTATTTATAGTTTCTTCAAACATGGCACCCAAAAGGAGTAGATGCTCTTGACCTGAATCCCTGTGTTTTTCATGTCCCTTTTTTGTGGGCTTCTAAAAGCAACTGATACAAGTGGTGCACTCTCTTTCTGCAGTGCACTGTAGAATAAGACCACTGAACTCACACCTGTTTGCTCCATAAAAGAGGGAGTAATGTCTCGCCTCCCTCGAGAAGGATCCATCTGATGCAGTCATCCTCCATGTGGAAAGCAGGAGGAGAGCTACTGTCCAGAGTAATAATTATATTCAGGTTCAGTAGCCTACCTTTTATTTTAGTTTTTCTTGATTGGTTAATTTTACAGTAGTACTATATAAAATAATCCCTGTGTGTGTATATTTATACATATGTCCATGAAACTAATTTTCTAGAATAAGCATAGGCAAATTTGTGAATTGCTATCCTGCCAGATCACTGTTTTGCAGTCAACATTGGTAGTCAGGACAGTTCTTGACATGTCAAGAAAATGAAGAAACCTCCTGAAAGATCTCGGAAGTCTGTGGCACCACACAATAAAGAATAACTTCTTACTCTAGTCAGAATCCAGCTATATCATTAAAGAGTGTAATAACTGACTGGTGCTAGTATTTATTATCCTTTTATTCCCTGCTCAGCCAGACAAGATTAGAAATGCGTTTGCCCTTTATGTTGGGTTTATTTTTTACAAATCAAGTATTAGGGCTAGTGATAAGCATTTTTGTAATCTTTTAAAATTAATGTTTAACACATAGTTTCACTTGTATGTCAAACGCTAATACATTTTTTTTTTTATATACACCTGTACATAGAAGTGGGTGTATTTATACATATGCCAGTGCATGTATTGATACAACTTCTGTCCTGTCTGTGGTATGTTGAGCAGTTTTTTACTTAATCTTTTTTGTTATCAGAATATTTTTACAAATCATGCCCTGGATGTGAATGTAAGATGGTTAGCTGTGCTCTACTTTAAAAATGGAATTGATCGCTACTGGAGACGGGTCGCACCACAGTAAGTTCTAATTTTCTTCCACTTAACCTTCTACAGTAGGTTTTGTTACATATGCTAAATCGCAAAACAGCGTATTCCTTGATTGATATAAGTTATTTTAGAATTTATGGTGAAATTGATAAAATGTTTCAGCATTAGGACTCATTAATGAACCAGTCTGTTTTCATAGTACTTCCTACAACTCTGTGTTTTAAGTAAAACCTGAGTTAGAAGTCTTTTTCATGGATACTAGATTTTGAAGTGATGTGATAAGCTTGATAAAGTTAACACCTGGTCTTTCTGATAGTGGCATATGTGAAATGTAGGAAGTCTCTTGAAGAGATTATTAAGGAGACATTTCTTTTAAGTTGATTCAGAATTTATATTGAATATATATGTGAGAGGCAGTAGCTATCACAATAGGAAGTTCTGATAATTTTTTGTTGTTGTTGTTCTGATAACGCATGACAAAGTTCTCCAAAGAAGCTAAAAATCTAGCTAGTATTCTCCAGTGCCAAATAATTTACTTACTTTAATATTTACTTAACAAACAGTTCCATTATAATTTGTGATCCCTATAGAACTATATACTTTTCAGTGTTCTGCATGAAGTTTGGGGTTTTTCTTTAAAAAAAGTACGTATAACTTCAAAATGGGTTTCAGTTTTCCTTCACTGTTGTCAGGAACGAAGACAGACCTAAAATCTAGCTAGTCCAGCCCTAGACTACCATCTCTTAGATGCTAATAATATAAATAGGTGGGGTATCGTCAGGTTGTGTAGGGCGAAAATTAGAATTTCAGGTCCAGTTTTTATGGATCATGATGCTAAGCTAGTTCAGAAAGCATGGTATGATTTTCATTGTGGTGTTTGAGATTTGCTTACAATGTAAGGAAAAATACATTAAGCTTTTTTGAAGATCTGCTGAATTTATGTGGCAAAAAGGGAAAAGTGATTAAATTCTGCATCTACAGGGCATTTCAAATAGTGTAATACTCCATTATTATGTGAAGCACTGGAATTTTTGTGTACATGGATTAGTATACGATTTCAAAACATCTGCAAGCATTCATACTCCTTTGCAAAAGGAAAATACCATCTTGTGCATGGAGGATGGCATATATCTTAGATGTTTCTGGTTGAAGTTATGAGATAATGCTGTTTGCATTACTGGTACTTAGCAAGCATTAGTTGAAGCAATTAAAATACATTATTCCATTTTGTTAATTTTTTTAGATAAATATTAGTAGCATTTCAGGTGGAAAAAAAATCCATGCTTTATTTCCTGCAGAAGTAATGGCTACAATTTTATTGTTTGAACCAAGGTAAAAATTGAATATCAGACTTTCAATGTACTTTTCCTGTTACAAATTTTAATGTGATTTTAAAAAAAAATAAAGAAAATTGGCTAGTATTAAAGATTTCATGGGGAAATCTACATCAAACTTCCACTACAAGTCCTGTTTTTCATAATTTCTAATTTTTCTAGCACAAATTTCATGCGATTAAAATATGAAATTTTTTAAAAAATCATTGGCTGCTGTTAGATTCCATGGGGTAAATCTGTATTAAATTTTCACTCTATGTCCCATTTTTTTCCTCCCCATTTCTAATTATCTTCTACATTTCTCATATGTGACATCTTGTCAGTATTTTGCACTCACCCAGATCACTTTTCTCGTAATCGAATATGTTGAGGCTGTTTTGAGAAATGCTGCTTTTAAGCCATTATGTGAGTCAGTTGTGTCTTGGATACTATGATTTTTTTGAAGGTTACATTGTACAGGCTATATTTTTGTTGTCACTGCAAAGTTCTTGTCTTCCACTTCATCTCATCTCTCACATCAGCAGCTGTCCCACATCCATCCATGGTAGTACCTCAAAGCTTGTTCTGATCTACACAGTCTGTTTGGTGGTGCAGATGTTGGATTTGGAGGTGACTAGTTTCTGCTGCATCTTGAAGGAAAGGAGTGATTTTATAACTGTCCTTTTTCTCAGTGGGATGTAAACTCGGATTGATCTGCTTTACTCAGCTGTTGATTTTCACAAAGTTAAGGAAAAATCATACAACTGACATTTCTGCTCTTTGCCACATTTTGTTGAAATTTGACAGGTAGTTTGAAAAATTATGAGAATTGGAGGAGAGCTATTGCAGACAGATGTTCATACAGCCTTGTAGACATATGTATAGCCTTAATTAATTAGTAAATAAGAGGTAAAAATGGTTTCTTTTAAAACTATTTGTCTTGAATGCTTATGTACTTGTGGAGAACTTTAAATCTCCAAGAAATTTCCGAATAAGTTAAATGCCTCTGTTGTACAAATGTGCTGAAGTTAATTTCAGTTGAACCAAGCAGGGCTAGCTTTACCCTTCTGCTGAGCATTTGTGGTTTCTCAGCTGCTGATACTACTACAAAGCAGGAAAATGTTGAAATCATGAATTCCTTAGACAGTACAGTAGTTGTGTGTTTCATTCTTGTAAAATACATAGCTACAGAACAGTGAATACAAACAACTGTTGTGGGGTTTTTTCTGCAGAAAGTGATCCTTGTGAAATACTTTGCTTTTTGCACACATTCACCAATGTTGCCTGTCCAATTCATGCTACGTTTTCTCTACCTGTCTCGGACTTTAAAGTAACATTTTCCAGTGTGAGTGATTTTTAGATCGTCCTACGAACTTTCTCTCCTGTTTTCTCAGGCAGCTTTCCAGATTGCTGTGGAGAAGAATCTAGGGTTGTCATAGCCTCTTTTCAGGCACGGTTTGGCCTATTTTTATTTTACTTTTTTTTTTTAATTATCAGCCTCCTCAAAAGGTGGTCTCACTTTATGATTTTGCATGTCTTCTTGGTTTCTTCAGAAATGACTTCTTTAGAATGAGTGCTATTAAGAATTCTTTTTCCTGAACATGTTTTCTTATTTTATAAAGAATTCCTGTTAATGCCTGTTTTTTGTGGACTTTGATTTGATTACTGTGTTAGCAACTTTAAAAATACTTCTCAAGTCCGTGTGTATATTTATAACTACACATAACTCTTCATATTTGGATTTCTGGTTTATAAAACAGTAGCTTAAGAAAAAAAAAAAGGTCCAAAAGAACTTTTAAAACCTCGGGATATGTGTTTCCCCATACCACAAAAACAGAAATAGATCAGAAACTTTGAAATTGCAAATTGTGAAAGACTGCAATAGAAAGACGACTTCTATAGAATAAATTGTTTCAAATTTTTATTTGGTGTAATTGAGTGCTGAAGAGAAAAAAATTACTGAATTATATGCATTCTTCCTAACTTTTGATCTGGCTATAACTTTTATATGCAGTTGTGAGCCTTGGAATGTATTAAAGGAGGGTAAAGATAGTATTGTCTGTGGCTATGAATTCTGGAGTGGGTAAGTATGTAGCTGAAGATTTGGTGTCCAGTAGATGTCACTGTTGCATTATCTAAACAGTATATTTCTCCATCCTCTGGTGAATGGTTAGAGATTTTTCAATATATGTACCATAAATGCAGTATACCACTTGCATCCTCATTAATGTTTTAACTTTTTTTTTTCATTATTCTTTGATAACTTTGTTTATCATCACAGAATGGTAGGGGTTGGAAGGGACCTCTGGAGATCATCTAGATCAACCCCCCTGCCAAAGCAGGTTCACCTAGAACAGGTTGCACAGGAATGCATCCAGGAGGGTTTTGAATATCTCCAGAGAAGGAGACTCCACCACCTCTCTGGGCAGCCTGTTCCAGTGCTCTGGCACCCTCAAAGTAAAGAAGTTCCTCCTCATGTCGAGATGAAATTTCCTGTGTTCCAGAATGTGTCCATTGTCTCTTGTACTCTCACTGGGCACCACTGAAAAAAGACTGGCCCCATCCTCTTGACACCCGTCCTTTAGATATTTATAAGCATTAGTGAGATCCCCTCTCAGTCTTCTCTTCTCCAGGCTAAACAGACCCAGGTGTCTCAGCCTTTCCTCATAAGAGAGGCGCTCCATTCCCTTGATCATCTTCGTAGCCCTCTGCTGGACTCTCTCCAGCAGTTCCCTGTCCTTCTTGAACTGGGGAGCCCAGAACTGGACACAGTACTGCAGATGTGGCCTCACCAGTGCAGAGTAGAGGGGGATGATGACCTCCCTTGACCTGCTGGCCAGCCATGCTCTTCTTAATGCAGCCCAGGAGACCATTGGCCTTCTTGGCCACAAGAGCATGTTGCTGCCTCATGGTCAACTCGATGTCCACCAGGACTCCCAGGTCCCTCTCAGCAGAGCTGCTTTCCAGCGTGTCAACCCCCAACCTGTACTGGTGCATGGGGCTATTCCTCCCTAGGTGCAGGACCCTACACTTGCCTTTGTTGAATTTCATCAGGTTCCTCTCCACCCAACTTTATTTCAGATTGGTCAAGTATTACTTCCCCTTGGTGAATCCATGCTGACCGTTCCAGATGACCTTTTTGTCTTCTACATGCTTAGAGATGACATTCAGGATGAGCTGTTCCATCACCTTTCCAGGGACGGAGGTGAGGCTGACTGGCCTGTAGTTTCCTGGGTCCTCCTTCTTGCCCTTTTCCAAGACTGGCGTGACATTAGCTTTCCTCTAGTCCTCAGTCATCTCTCCTGTCCTCCATGGCCTTTCAAAGATGATGGAGAGTGACTTCATAATATCATCTGCCAGTTCCCTTAGCACTCGCGGGTGCATCCCATCAGGGCCCATGGATTTGTGGGTGTCAAGTTTTGTTTAAATGATCTCTAGCCCGATCCCCTTTGATAAAGGGATATTCTTCCCTATTTCAGTCTCTCTCTTTTACCTCCAGGGTCTGGGATTCCTGAGGGCCGGCCTTAGTAGTAAGGACTAAAGCAGAGAAGACATCCAGTAGCTCTGCCTTCTCTGCATCCTCCATCATGAGGGCACCCATCTCATTCAGCAGTGGGCCCCCATTTTCCCTAGTCTTCCTTTTACTGCTGATGTACTTGAAGCCCTTCTTATTGTCCTTGACATCTCTTGCCAGTTTTAATTCCAAGTGGGCCCTAGCCTTCCTTGTTGCATCCCTGCATAGTCTGACAGTGTTTCTATACTTCTCCCAAGTGGCCAGTCCCTTTTTACACATTCTGTAAGCTTCCTTCTTCCGTCTGAGTTCTTCCAGAAGCTCCTTGCTCATCCATGCAGGTCTCCTGCCTCCTTTGCCTCATTTCTTGCTCCTAGGGATGTACTGATCTTGAGCTTGAAGGAAGTGGCCCTTGAATACTAACCAGCTCTCTTGCACCCCACTTCCTTCTAGAGACTTAGCCTGTGGTGTATGAAGAAATCACGGACTTGCAGATCGTGCAGTAAGTGAATCCACTGTATTGCTACACAGAGAAACTTATATATGCTAAGACACAAACCCAGTCCCCTCATAATGCCCAACCATGGACTTAAAAAAAATATATTTTTTTTTTACCTTCTACTGATCTTATCACAATAACAGGTACTCTGCTACCAGGACAAGTTTCGGTTCCCAGACTGTGTTCTGTTTTTTGTTCAGGATGTGAAACTTGTGTTTCTCATTCCTCCCCTGCTCTCAAGGTTGCTACTGGCACACACTGGTTGCTCCAGATGCACGTAAATCTTTAGCTGTGTGAGTGAACTTTAACTGAACCCACATCTCCCCCTCCTTTATTAGTTACAATAGAAATCAAAGCAAGGGTCATCATAACCTGGCACTGAACACCACGCATCTGATTAATAACTGAACCTAGGAACCAAAAAAAAAAAAGAAAATTAAGCAAAAGAGCAAAGCAGCTTCAAGGGCCTGTAATCGTGTACTACAGCAAAAGTTAATCACTCAAGAAAGCACTTAACCCTCTTTTTGTTATTTTCAACTTCATCCTTAAGAAGTCTAACTAAATAACCTATACCATCTTGCCCCATTCATGTGTAAAATTAACAGGTATCCATACTTCTGGTTGCCTTCTAAAAGGAATAATAGTCATATAATTTCCTAATGCCTAAATCAGCATGTGTAATACAATTCTTAAAGAGAAGGACTGTGCTTCTAATGAATACAAACTATCATTAAAGGTTACATTAAGATTACGAGCCAATGCGAATACATATGGGTGAGTAGTACACACAGTTATGTTAGCACAATGCAAAACCATTAGATTAAGGCAGTATTTTTCTGCATATACAACTGATATACAGTTCGTGTTAAACCTGGCAAAACTAATCTCCATCGATCTGTTTTAACGCTAGAATGATTGTCATTATGAACATATTGAATCAAAGGTCCTGCCATTCCTCCATCATGCCAAATGAGGCTTGCATTATCCTCATTAAAAGATAATGGCAAATAATTATATTTTTTGATTCCAAAAGGTGCCATGCGGACCCCAGTCAATAACAAACCCAAATGACAAATTTTGTCTTTGAGGATACAACCTCAGACATGGTCTCCAAGCCAATTGTTGTAAATCTTGCAATTTTTGCAGATTGCATGCTGTAAAATGGGACAAATATGGGATAATACCCTCCTCGTCAGTATTGCTTGGACTTGGCAGAGTGACCACAGTGTAATTAGTTTTTCCATTTAGTTTTAATCCAATAAGATGTAACTGAGTAGTAGATTGATTCTCGGGCCTAGTGACATTGGCCCATGTGTGGCACACATTGGTGGTAAGTCACTATAAAATATCTGGCTAGTCTCAAAGGAATTGTTAAGATCATGGTAAGATGGTGGTAATCAAATTCCTCTCATCCATCTCGTGTCATTATTACTTAAAGGTGGCACTAGATCCCACCATGTGAGAGGCCTAAATGCAGGTGGGTCTAAAACACATGCCCAATAGACATAAGCTCTAATTACTGAGCTACACAACATACATATGATAATGCGAGACACATGCAACATGATAAAACCTGAGGAAGATTAGAATCTTCCTTTTTATCTTCGCCTTGAAAGATGTCTTCAACAGATTCTGTGTCTTTCTGTATAGTGTTGGCAGGCTTGATATTTCTCACAGATAACCAATATGGTCCTGTGGATAAAGAAACACAACCATAACCACGTCCCCATGATAACAAGGGTACTGGACCCATCCATTGTCCTGATTGTAGGTCTTTATAAAATACAGTAGGCTTCATATTTGTCTGATCTGGCAAACCATATCGCCGTCGATTAGCAGTCGATAATTGTCAGCACGCGCAAGATTCAAAAAATTTAGAACATAAGTGGCTTTATCTAATTGTTCCTGAGGTGTGGTACCCAGGGGATTCCCCCTTTTTTGTTTATAAAGCATGTTTTTCAGAGTAAGATGAGAACGCTCTATAATTGCTTGACCAGTCGGAGAATGGGGAATACCTGTAACGTGCAAGATCCCCCATTCAGCTAAAAAGGTTTTTGTCTGTCTAGCGACATAGTCTGGCCCGTTATCAGTCTTAATTTTCTGTGGAATCCCTAAAACAGCAATTGCACGAAGCCAATGGCGACAGACATCTTTAGCCTTTTCGCCCCTGTGTGCAGAAGCAACGATAAACCCAGAAAAGGTGTCAACAGTAACATGTACAAAGCGAAAAACTCCAAACGCAGAAATATGAGTAACATCGGTTTGCCATAGTTCATTGGGCTGCAATCCACGACGATTGGATCCAGTCTGTGTAGGAAGCAGCAGGAGACGCTGGCAATCTGACAGGCAGAGACAATTTCTCGTGCCTGCTGCAGTGTGAGCTGGAAATCCTTGGAGAGTGCCTTGGCGTTCTGATGATAAAATTCATGGGAGAGTTGAGCCTGTTGAAGTTTCTTAGGTACTGCAACAGTCATAGTAAAAGAATCGGCAACAGCATTACCTTTAACCATAGGCCAGGGCAATGTAGTGTGAGAGCTTAAATGAGACACAAAATAAGAATGAGCTCTCCGTGAAATCAGTATATACAGTCTGGAGAGGAGATCAAACAAGTCCTGATTTGCAACTTCCTTTAAAAAGGATTTTTCTAATCTTCGTATAATACCGAAGACATAGGCAGAGTCAGTGACAACATTAAGGGGTTCAGCAGGAAATAAACTGAATGCATGGATAGCAGCTGCAAGCTCAACCAATTGAGGAGAACCTGACTGAAAAACAACAGAGTGTTGCCACCCACGTGTGGCGTCTTGCCAGACAACAGCAGCCTTGCCCATTCTTCCAGAGCCATCAATGAATGCCGTTCGGGCATTAGGGATTGGTGAAGATTGCTGTAAAAAAAGAGGCTGTAGAGGAACATCTTTTAGGGAGTTAAGCAGACAGTGCTTCGGCAGAGTATAAAGTATTTTGCCAAGGTAGTCCGCAAAGGCCGCCTGTAAAGATAAACTCTCACAAAGCATTACCGTAAAATCTTCCTTCGTGATGTACATATGAATGAAATCCGGATCAGTTCCTCGAAGTTGCTGGCATTGCAGTCGACCTGTAGAAATGAATCTCACAAACATCTCAAGCAAAGTAGTTACAGTTTTTGAAAATGAATGAGGAAGGAAAATCCATTCTAGTACAACTAGCTGTTGTTCCTTTTCATCCCATTGGCCAATAAGCGCATACGGCTGGAAAGAATTAGGGATTAAAAACAGACAAACAGGTAAATTTAAATCATACCTGGATGCAAAGGCTGTATTAACCCTGTCTGCCACAATCTGCAATGCTTGTGAAGCTTCCCCGGTAATCGATCCTGGGGATGACAAATCAGAATCGCCTTTCAAAAGGTCAAACAGGGGAGATAATAATTCTGTAGAAATCCCCAACAGAGGTCGTAGCCAATTAATGGTTCCCAATAATTTTTGTAACTCATTCAATGTAGTTACTGTATTGACAATTCGTATGGGTTGTGGAATAATGGTTTTATCTAAGATTTGCCAACCCAGATGTTTCCAAGGTGGTATAGATTGTACCTTCTCAGGTGCAATCCGAAGTCCGTAGCGTTCCATGGCCAATTTCACCTGAGCAAACGCAGATTGTAACTGAAACTCATCAGGCGCAGCAATTAAAATATCATCCATGTAATGATAAAACAGCAGGGTAGGAAATTGTGTTTTCACTGGTTTCAAAGCAGAATAAACAACAAATTGACAAATAGTTGGACTATTTTTCATGCCTTGAGGAAGTACCACCCAATGATATCTCTCCATAGGCCCTTCATTGTTAATAGAAGGTATAGAAAAGGCAAAATGTGGGCAATCATCAGAATGTAGAAAAATTGTAAAGAAACAATCCTTTAAATCAATGACAAGAAGATTCCAAGATTGCGGTATCATTGCAGGATTCGGCAGTCCTGGTTGCAGTGCACCCATTGGAGCTATAACAGCATTAACTGCCCGTAGATCCTGCAATAATCGCCATTTGCCCGATTTCTTAGGTATTACAAAAATTGGAGTATTCCATGGGCTTGTAGAAGGGACAATATGTCCTAACTGCAATTGTTCTGCAACCGGCTCTCGCGCTCGCTCCAACCGCTCACCTCTGAGGGGCCACTGATCAACCCAAACAGGGGAATCGGTTAACCATGTAAGTTTGAGCCATGGTTGGACATCAGCGACCCCAGTCAAAAATGTGTCGTTAAAAGCAAACCCCATTGTGAAATCAAGTCACGGCCCCATAATGTACAGGGTACTAGTAGAATGTATGGTTTCAGTTTAGCTATTTTCCCATCCGGTCCTTCAACCAGCAGGGATTGTAGCGATTGTTGAGGAAGCTGAGTTCCTCCAACTCCAGTAATTAAAGCAGCTGTGTCCACAACAGGCCATTCAGATGGCCAGTCAGACTTATGGATGATAGAAATATCCGCTCCAGTATCTACCAACCCTGAAAAATCTTTACCATTAAGTCGACAAGTAAGAAAGGGTTGTTGAGTTGTGATCTGCCGAGTCCAATAAATCTGTGGGGCTCCTGTACACTCCTGAAACCTCCAGCTCCACGGATCGGTGCCGATGCAGCAGTGTCGTCTGTTAAGGGAGACAAACTAGGGAGAGGTATTAATTGAGCAATGCGTTCACCTGGTGGTATGGTACAGGGAGGATTCGGAGTCCATACCATGATTTTAATTTCTCCCCGATAGTCACTATCAATAATCCCAGGTAAAACAAACAAACCCATCTTTGTAGTAGAAGACCAGCCCAGTAACAAAGCATGTCCCTTAAAAGGCAGCGGCCCATGCAGTCCCGTGGATATCAGGTGCACAGAAGTATCATTTACGTTTGTTGTGGCGACAGTTGCCATATCGAACGTGGCACTCCCGGGGGGTGGCACGGCAGGGGGTGATGCCTGCATTGCTTGTCCATTCCCCTGCTGTGGTGCTAATTGCAGCATTTGCCCTTGGGCCCTGTTGGGATTGCGTGGGGCACCGGACCACGCGCCCCTCTTAGCGTTTCCTGGCTGCGGAGAGGGTAAGGGATTACCATTTTTATCATATTTAGAGCGACATTGATTGCTCCAATGATATCCTTTCTGGCACCGAGGACATAATTCATTCGGAGTCTTATCCCTTTCTCCCCGTTGTTTTGGGCAATCCTTTCTCATGTGTCCATCCTGCCCACATGAAAAACATTTAATAGCAGCACGAGCCACGGTTAGTTGTTGAGCCAATGCTGTCGCTAACATCTCAAACCTGCGCTCTTCCGTTCCTACATGCTGACACGCTTTAATAAGTTCATTCAAAGGGGTGGCCTTGCCACGTATAGGGTCTAAAGCCCTGCGGCATTCAGTGTTAGCATTTTCCACTGCTAATTGCATTAATAAAAGTTCAGCAGCTGCTGGAAGTTCAATCTGTCGAGAAACAGCTGTTTGCAAGCGGTCTATGAATTCTATGTAAGGCTCTTGCACTCCCTGTCGGATACTAGCAAATGACAGTTCTGTACGTTTACCATCGGGAACTCGCTTTAAAGCCCGTAAGGCGAGTGTAGCTGCCTGTTGGAAAGCTAATCTGTTCATTTGAACTTGAGCCGCTGTAGTCGCGTATTGCCCTTCTCCCATCAAGTGATCAGTCCCAACAGCTGTCAAATTTTCCATTGCTTGGGCAGTGACCAAGTCACAATATTCTGTTAACCAGATGGAATCTTGTCCTACTGTTAACATTAACACCATTTTCCAATCTGCAGGAACCATAACATACGACTCCGATATCGCTTCCAGCAAACTAATAGTAAAGGAGGCTTGTAAACCATTTTCCTTAATGGATTTTCATAACTCTTTGATAACTTCCTGTGTCAGCGTCTCATACTGAGGAGCCTCTTGGGGTCTATAGATGACCGGCATAGCTTGAAGCATTTCAATATCACCCTCTTGCAAAGCCCTTTTTCTACACTCTTCCACAAACTCCCTTCTTGCCTTATCGTGAGAATCATTAGGAGGCATGTCTAGAGAAGGAGCATAAGGCGGCGGGCACGTAACGGAGGCACAACTAATAGTCATTCGTCTAGAAGATCTGTTCCGCGGTTGGCGCAGAAGCCACCATAGCTTTAACCAGAGTTAAAGGCGGGTACAAATCAGGCTCTTGATCAAAGTCAATAGGACCTGGATCGAAGGGATCCTCAGGTATCAGTGGGTCTGAGTCGTCGGCTGCTTCTACTGTAGCAGCTAACGGCAATTGCGGCTGCTGAGCTGAATCACAGACAGGCTCAGCATTAGGGTCTGAACTAGCAGAAACTGTATCCTCTAAAGTTAATAAATCAGCCAGCGGAGGCAGAAAATCTGAGTTAGAAACCACTTTATCGGTAGGGAGGAATGTTCTTAACGCCGTATATATGACGCCACGTTACGATATTATCGGGATTAACATCATGATCAGTAATTAGTTGCACTTGCAAGCATTCTCCCACTTTCTGCCAGTCAGAATGATCATAATACCCGTTGGGAGGGTACCACGGACAATGATCCTGAATCCATACTAACAGCTGTACAAGTTTAAGAGGCTGTAACTTTAATCCTTGTTCCTTAATGATTTTCATTAAAAGCGCTTTATGTATCTGCTGCGTTTTCGTCGCAGACTGCCCCATTATAATAATACCTTCCCCGGCCCCTCGCTGTGCTAACCTTATATCGTGCAGCAATGAGTATAGGAGCTCCTTGGTGATCAACGTCTTCTGTCCGGCTCACGGGGGTACACCACCGATCCTTGATCACCATTGTGCTGAGTCTTTAACCCTGTTTGGGCTCCATTTGTGGCGTATGAAGAAATCACAGACTCGCAGATCGTGCAGTAAGTGAATCCACTTTATTGCTACACAGAGAAACTTATATACACTAAGACACAAACCCACTCCCCTTGTAATGCCCAACCATGGACTTAAAAAAAATTTTTTTTACCATCTACTGATCTTATCACAATAACAGGTACTCTGCTACCAGGACAAGTTTCGGTTCCCAGACTGTGTTCTGTTTTTTGTCAGGATGTGCTTCAGGATGTGAAACTTGTGTTTCTCATTCCTCCCCTGCTCTCAAGGTTGCTACTGGCATACACTGTTGCTCCAGATGCACGTAAATCTTTAGCTGTGTGAGTGAACTTTAACTGAACCCACATCAGCCCATGGGATTCCTCCAGGTAGGTCTTTGAAGAGGCCAAAGCCAGCTCTCCTGAAGTTTAGGGTTGTGATTCTACTTTTAGCCGTGCTTCTTCCATGAAGGATCCTGAACTCCACCATCTCATGATCACAGCAGCCAAGGCTACCCCCGACCTTCACATCCCCAACCAGACCTTCTTTGTTTGTCAGCGCAAGGTCCAGCAGCACACCTCTCCCTGTTGGCTCCTTCACCACCTGTGTCAGAAAGTTATCATCAGTGCTCTGCAGAAACCACTGGGACCATGCATGCTCACTGTGTTGTCTTTTCAGCAAATGTCAGGGTAGTTGAATTCCCCCATGAGAACCAGGGCCTGTGATCGTGAGGCTACTTCCAGCTTTCTGTAGAAGGCCTCGTTGACTTCATCTTCCTGATCCAGTGGTCTGTAGTAAACACCCACAACAGTGTCTCCCATATTAGCCTGCTCCTTAATTTTTGCCCATACATTCTCAACACATTCTTTGTCTACTCCTACACAGAGCTCAGTAAATTCCATTTGCGCTCTCACATACAGAGCAACTCCACCACCATGCCTGGCTGATCTGTCTTTCCTAAAAAGGATGTAGCCATCCATGACAGCATTTCAGTCATGCGAGCTATCCCACCATGTCCCTGTAATTGCAATGAGACCATGGCCCTGCGACTGCACACAGATATCTAGTTCTTCTTGTTTATTTCCCATGCTGTGTGTGTTGGTGTACAGGCATTTCAGAGAGGTAGTTGAGCGTGAGGGTTTCCCTGGAGGGGAGCAAGAGGATCCACAACAGCCATCCACACCCTTGAGGTGGTTGGCCTTCTGGATCTCATCTTGGGAGTAAGCTAAGGAACATTTATCACTGCTGTGGATGGCCTGGCTTCTTCTCCAGTTGGATAAGTTGGCTTGAGCATTGCCACCCATGACCCCACCCCCGAAGTCCTTCAGTTTAAAGCCTGCTTCACCAAGTTGGTTAGCCTGCTGCCAAAGATTCCCTTGCCCCTTTTGGACAGGTGGATCCCATCCCTCTTTAACAGGCCATAATCATCAAAGAATGTTTCATTGTCATAAAAACCAAAATCCTCACAATGGCACCAGCCACGTAGTCAGGAGGTGATATGCATTATCCATCCATAATCTGTATTTGAGGGCTTCATCCTCACAAGTCTGTTTTCTTTTTCTTCTTTTGTTTTGTTTGTAATGTCAAAAGCTTAATTAGAACATTTTTATTTATAGTTCAGTGTTTGCTGTTCTTGGAATATGTATATTATATGACTGAGGGAAAATATAATTAAGGGAAGGGCCCTCATGAGCTCTCAATGTAAATGAAGTTGAGTGGTAAATGGAGTTGAGGGCTACAAAAGTGATGAGGGGCCTAGAACATCTCTCATGAGGAAAGGCTGAGGGACTTGGGTCTCTTTAGTCTGGAGAAGAGAAGACTGAGAGGGAATCTGATCAATGCCTATAAATACTTTAATGGTGGGTGTCAAGAGGACAGGGCCAGTCTTTTTTCAGTGGTGCCCAGTGACAGGATGAGACAACGGATGCATTCTGGAACACAGGAAATTCCATCTCAACATGAGGAAAAATTTCTTTACTTTGAGGGTGCCAGAGCACTGGAACAGGCTGCCCAGAGAGGTTGTGGAGTCTCCTTCTCTGGAGATACTCAAAACCCTCCTGGATGTATTCCTGTCAACCTGCTCTAGGTGGACCTGCTTTGGCAGGGGGGGTTGGACTAGATGATCTCCAGAGGTCACTTCCAACCCTATATCATTCTGTGACTATGATTTTCTAAAATAACATAGTTGAATAGGTTTTTTTCTTTACAAAACAGGTTTTTAGGTGCTTTCTGTTATCTCTGAAAGTTATTGTACAAGCTACATGTAATTGATATTAGATTTCTTAATAATAGCTTGCAAGTTTTAGGAATGATTCAGAGTATGCTTTTTACATCTGAAAATTATATACTGCATTTGTGTATTTAAAAAAGTCAGGTATCATAGAAATTTATTTTCTTAAAATGTCATATAGTGGCTTCAGATTAATAACTGAAATAGTTCCCTGCGGAAAAACTTTTACTATTGCAGAAAGTTTTATACACTTTACCCAAAAATGTTTTTAGGCATAATTTAATTTCACGTAAAAATATCTTGGAGCCTAAATTTTGGTAAAAAGTCTTTCAGATTTAGTTCCTGAATGCTGTAAATTATCTTTGAAAACAAGACTTAGCGTGCAGTTCTAAATCACTGCTGAAACAATAAATCATCCCCCTTGTGTACTGTACTTAACATAATAAATCTTTGATTTGGGATATAGTGAGTACTTTCCCCCCCCATATAACACAAGTAAAAACTAGGAAACTGTTGCAAATTTTTGATCTTAGTATAAATCCTACCTCTGCTTTTTTATTATTTTAGGATGAATATTTATTATTTGTCTAGATAAGTATAAAAGCTGTGTTATAGAGAACTTTAAGCATTATTTGAAATCTCATTATATATCAGACAACAGGAAGTGGTTGTGTTAGTGTGTTTATTCTTAATTCCCAGCTACTAGATGTAATCTGAGATGTGATGATTGCATGCATGCTTCTAAATCATTGCAGTGTTAGGTGAAACAGTTTCATCTAAACAACCTTGAGTGATAATTTAAGTCTTTGTAGGTGCTACCAGTAAATGAAAGTGTTTGGGTTTTTTTCCTCATTATTTATAGATTATACACCAACAAAGCATTTTTAAAAGCAGATAATTATGTTTCCTGTCCAGAACTTCAAAGAAATGAACATGGGTCATATAAAGTCTGAAGTAGTACAGGAGTGATATCATGCTGTAACTTGTAGTTTTAAACTGATAGAGATCACTTAAAAGGAAGTGTAAACATAGCGTAAAGCTTCGCTTGAATGAAAATTAGCCTTTATGGCTTAGAACGTATCCTTCTTGTTACTTTTCCTTGCATTTTTTGAAGACTATCAATATATTTTTCACTCAAAGGTATAATTTTTAAAGGAAGGGAACCTTTAAGTGTAGCTATATGAGTTTTTTAGTAAGCAGAAAAAGATTATTGCCTTTGCAAAAAGAGCTATCATTTGATACCATAATTGCCTTATACTGGGCACCTTTTTGTCATTATCCATTAGTGTATGTATAAGCAAAGTCAAGCTCGAGTCAGCAATTGTCATGGTAATAACTGTATAATCACGGAATTGTCAGAGTTGGAAGGGACCTCTAGAGATCATCTAGTCCAACTCCCCTGCTAAAGCAGGATTGCCTAGAGCACATTACTCAGGACTGCATCCAGGCGGTCTTGAAGATCTCCAGAGAAGGGGACTCCACAACCTCCCTGGGCAGCCTGTTCCAGTGCTCTGTCACCATAAAGAAGTTTTTCCTCCTATTTGAATGCAACTTCCTATGTTCCAGCTTGTGCCCCTCATCCTGTCGCTGGGAACCACTGAAAAGAGTCCGGCTCCATCCTCCTTCAACCCACCCTTTAGGTAATTGTAAACATAGATAAGGTCTCCCCTCAGCCTTCTCTTCTCCAGGCTAAAGAGTCCCAGCTCTCTCAGCCTTTCCTCATAAGGGAGATGCTCTAATCCCTTAACCGTCTTTGTTGCCCTACGTTGGACTCCCTCCAGTAGTTCCCTGTCTCTCTTGAACTGGGGAGCCCAGAACTGGATGCAGTATTCCAGTTGTGGCCTCACCAGTGCAGAGGAGAGGGGGAGAATGACCTCCCTCGACCTACTGGCCACACTCTTCCCTATGCAGCCCAGGATTCCATTGGCCCTCTTGGCGACAAGGGCACATTGCTGTCTCATGGATAATTTACTATCTACCAGGACTCCCAGATTCTTCTCCTCAGTAGTGCTTTCCAGCAGGTCCACCCCTAACCTATATTGGTGCCTGGCATTCTTCCTCCCCAGGTGCAGGACCCTACATTTGCCCTTGTTGAACCTCATTAGGTTCTTCTCTGCCCAGCTCTCCAGCCTGTTCAGGTCACGCTGGATGGCGGCACAGCCCTCTGGAGTGTCAGCCAGCCCTCCCAGTTTGGTATCATCAGCAAATTTGCTGAGGATACACTGTGTCCCCTTGTCCAGGTCACTGATGAATATGTTGAACAAGACTGGACCGAGTATTGACCCCTGGGGGACACCGCTGGTTACAGGCCTCCAACTCGACCCTGCTCCATTAATCACAACCCTCTGAGTTCTGTCACACAGCCAGCTCTCAATCCACCTCACTGCCCCTTCATCTAGCCCACACTTCCTTAATTTTCTAATGAGGATGTTATGGGAGACAGTGTCAAAAGCCTTGCTGAAGTCAAGGTAGATGACACCTGCTGCCCTCCCCTCATCCAGCCAATCAGTTATAACATCATAGAAGGCTATCAGATTGGTCAAGCATGATTTACCCTTGGTAAATCCGTGTTGACCACTCGCAATAGCTTCTTGATCTTCAATGCGTTTGGAGATGACATCCAGAATGAGTCGCTCCATTATTTTCCCAGGGACAAAGGTGAGACTAATTGGCCTGTAGTTCCCTGGGTCCTCCTTCTTGCCCTTTTTGTAGACTGGAGTGATGTTTGCCTTCCTCCAGTCCTCAGGCACTTCACCTGTTCTCCATGACCTCTCAAAGATGATGGAGAGTGGCCCAGCAATAACATCTGCCACTTCTCTCAGCACTTGTGGGTGCATCCCATCAGGGCCCATGGACTTGTGGATGTCTAGTTTGGCCAAGTGGTCTCTAACCCAGTCCTCCCCAACAGAGGGAAAGTCTTCCTCTCTCCAGACCTTCCCCCTTGCCTGCAGGGTCTGGGATTCATGAGGGACAGCTTTGGCAGTGAAGACTGAAGCAAAGAAGGCATTCAGCAACTCCACCTTCTCTGTGTCTTCCACCACTAAGGTGCCCACCTCATTCTTCAGTGGGCCTACATTTTCCCTAGTCTTCCTTTTTCTGTTGATATACTGAAAGAACCTCTTCTTATTGTATTTAACTGTAGTGGCCAAGTTGAGTTCTGCTTGAGCTTTTGCCCTTCTAATTTTCCCCCTTCATAGCTTCACTACATCTTGGTATTGTTCATAAGTTGCCAACCCCCTTTTCCAGGGATTGTAGACTTTCCTTTTATTCCTGAGGTCCAGCCAAAGCTCTCTGTTTAGCCAGGCCGGTCTTCTTCCCCGTCAGCTCGCTTTATGGGACCTGGGGATGGCCTTCTCCTGTGCTTTTGAGAGTTCCTCCTTGAAGCATGACCAGCCTTCCTGGGCACCTATGCCCTTCAGGACTGTCTCCCAAGGGACACTCTCAACCATGCTCCTAAACAGGCCAAAGTCTGCCTTTCAGAAGTCCAAGGTGGCAGTTCTGCTGGCTCCCTGTCTTGCTTCTGCAAGAATTGAAAACTCTATAATTTCATGATCACTCTGCCCAAGACGACCTCCAACCTTTACATCCCCCACAAGACCTTCTGTCCCGGTTTGAAGTAAAACCGAACCAATTTTCTGTTCTGTAACTTTACATCCTAGCTAGGCCTCCTCTAACTCTCTGAAATTAACAGCATATTGTGGAGAAAACTGCTCGTTCTCAGAATGATAAGACCAATGTTTGTGCTCCATGCCAAGGAATGGTATGCAGGGAGGCCCTTGCTTATACTTATTGCTATAACAACCAAGGTCAGGTAAATTTGTTATTTGCCCCCTTAGAGGGTCGGAAATGGAAAAAACGTAGAGGGGTCACATGAGTGGGGAGGAGTGGACAGGACAGGTGACCCAAACCTGACCAACTGGGGTATTCCATCCCACCTGCCCCATGCTCAGTATAAAGGCTGAGGGATGAAAGGGTCAGCCCCCTTCCTGCGATGGCCGACGTCCAGAGAGGACTCTGTCTGTTCATCTGCCTTTGATCCCGATCCGTGTGTTCCTGACTCCAGAGCTGGAATCCAGTTCCCATTCATCACTGAGTCCAGTCTGGGACTTCCCCAGTGCCTGCCGGTGATGTAACTGACATCCTGGGAGCTTGATACCGTTTTGTATATATTGTATCTATTTCATTATTTTCTTCTTTATTTTTATTTTAATATTAATTCTTCATTAAAGTAGTTTAGTTCATTCTAAACTTCTGAATCTCCTTTATCTCTTTCTCCTCCTCTCTCCTCTTTTTGTGGGGGGAGAAGGGGGGGGAAGGGCCATCTGTCGGTCCGGTTTTGGTAAATTCGGCCGAAACCACGACACCTTCTCTGTTAACTAGCAGCAGGTCCAGTAGGGCGCTTTCCCTGGTTGGCTCTCTCACCAGCTGTGTTAGGAAGTTGTCTTCCACACACTCCAGGAACCTCCGGGACTGTTCCCTCTGCTGTGTTATATTTCCAGCAGACATCGGGGTAGTTGAAGTCCCCCACAAGAACAAGGGCGAGCGATCGCGAGACCTCTGCCAGCTGCTTATAGAATATCTCATCAGCCTCTACGTCCTGGTTTGGGGGTCTGTAACAAACTCCCACCATGATGTCTGCCTTATTGGCCTTTCCCTTGATTCTTACCCATAAACACTCTACACTGTCATTCCCATTATTAAGTTCTAGGCATTCAAATCCGTCCCTAACATAGAGGGCCACCCCACCACCTCTCCTTTCTTGCCTATCCCTTCTGAAGAGTTGGCAGCCATCGATCGCAGCACTCCAGTTGTGCGAGTCTTCCCACCACGTTTCTGTGATGGCAACTATATCATAGTTTTCCTGCTGTACAATGGCCTCCAGCTCCTCCTGTTTGTTGCCCATGCTGCGTGCATTCATGTAGAGGCACTTCAGCTGGGCTAATTGTCCTGCCACTTTTTTTGGGGGGACGAGCCCTAATTCCCCCCTGACCCTTCTCAGACCCTTCTGTGGTTGCCAACCTATCACTATCCCCTCGTGTCTTTGCAACTACATGGATCGCCATCGCCTGCCTCCACTGAGACAATGGACTGCAAGACCATGCTAGCACTTTTACCCACAAGCATGCTGTTCCCAGGCTCCACTTCAGTAATCCCGGTTTCATCCCCATCCCCCTTCAAACCTAGTTTAAAGCCCTTTTAATGAGCCCTGCTAACTCTTGTCCCAGGATCCTTCTTCCCCTTCTGGTTAGGCTTTCCCCACCTGTTGCCAGCAGGCCTGGTGCCCTGTAGATCAACCCATGATCAAAGGAACCAAAGTTCTGCAGGTTGCACCAGTCTCAGAGCCAGGAGTTAATCTGCTGGCTCTTCCTGGTAATCCCCCCATCAATCCCTGCAAGTGGTGGGATAGAGGAGAACGCTACTTGTGCTCCTGATCCCTTAACCAGCCATCCCAGGGCCCTAAAGTCTCTCTCTTCATTGCCCTTAGACTTCTGGTAGCTACCTCATCACCGCCTACTTGAAATATCAGTAATGGGTAGTAATCCGAGGGCTGAACCAGGGTAGGGAGATTTCTCTGTATATCCTTAATCCTGGCCCCAGGGAGGCAGCTGACTTCCCTGTGGGATGGGTCTGGTTGACAAATGGGGCCCTCTGTTCCCCTCAGAAGGGAGTCACCCACCACAATTACCTTCCTTTTTTTCTTAATTGAGGAAGTCCTAAGGCATAGGGGTGAGTGTCTAGCCCTGGGCGCCTCACTGGATGGATCTTCATCTCTATCCTCATTTACCTGGCCCTCAGTTTCCAAAGCCCCATACCTATTGTGCAAGGGCAACTGGGAAATTGAGGAGGGCCGGGAGGGGTTTTGCTTGCCCCTCCGAGGAGGGACCTGTCTCCATTCCACCCTGTCCCTTAAGTCCCTTCCTTCTGCCTGGTGACAGGAGGGAAGGGGATCAAATCATCCACTTCATGTAGAGCCTCTACTGGCTGCCTTTGCCTCAGGGTATGGCTCCACCAATCTATTTCACTCTCGCATTCTCTGATGCTTCTTAACTTTTGTACCTCTTCCTTCAGTTCCACCACCTGCCTAAGCAGATAGTTTATTTGATCACACCGCACACAGGCAAGTGTCTCTGGCTCCCTTGGTACCAGTGCCAGGCTCAGGCATTCGCTGCAGCCCGAGACCTGCACAGCCATGTGTTTGCGCAGGAGCTCGGTCTGAGTTCACACATTCTTGCAGTGGATTTTGGCAGTGCGGTGGCCATGTTCTTCTCTAGCGCCGGGAGGGGACCAATCACTGCTGGCTGCTTCCCACATGCCCTGCGCACGTGCGACTGTATGCTGATGTTCCTCTCCTTGCGCTCACCATGCGCGCCCAGCCCGCGCTGCACCGCTGAGTAGGCTGGCCGCTTTTAAATTTGCCCCGGCACGCCCCCAGCCACGTCAGCCTCACGGCTCCCTCGATTGGGGCCTCTCGGCTCTCCCTCGGCTTCCCCGTCTCAATCTAGCTCAATTTTAAAGACGCAGCACTCACCGCTGTCGCTCCACGTGTGGTCTGAGCCTGATATCAATAAGTTTATAATTTGTATAGGTTTCCCTTATTTTCATAATTTATCTGTGTACCTTATCTTGTCTGTGAACTTTTTCTTTTGCCATTTGTGCTTACAAAGGTCACATCAAAGCCTGATGTTAAAAGGCCTCAAATGTTTCTCTGTTTCACTCTTCCCTCTCTTCAAATATCTTAGAGGTAGTGGAAAAACAAGGGATGTTCTCTTGTTAGTCTATCAAACTAAAATACATTAGTTTCAAGAAAATGGTGTGTAAAATTCATCCAGTCAAACACAGATGGAAATTATCATTTAACATCCAAGGCCAGGCTGGATGGGGCTTTGAGCAACCTGGTCTAGTGGGAGGTGCCCCTGCCCATTGCAGGGGGGTTGGAACTAGATGATTTTTAAGGTCCCTTCCAACCCAAACCATTCTGTGATTCTATGAACTTTTGTCTCTAGTAGTAGTTGCAAAATAATTCTAAATATGAATTAATAGTTGGGTTTTATTGAAAATTAAGTGATATTCTAATAAATGTATCCTGACAGTGCTCTTACTGAAGAAGAAAAAATGACATTGCGTGCTGGACTTATCACCAACTTTAATGAGCCAGTGAATCAGGTTAGTGATGAATGATTAATTATTACTCTCCTAGCAGATGCTTCTATTGGTATATCATTTGATTTCTCTGTTTAGAAAGTGTTTAATAATAATAATAATAATAAAGTTGACAAGTTGCAATTTACATTTTGCCTTTGGAACAGTTCTTTATGTTGAAGTGAGATCTGGTCTTGCAATCCTTTTCCATAGATCATAATTCAGCATGTTTTGTCTCTTCAGTTTGTTTTTTGTTGCAGTGGCAGTTTATGTTGTCTCTTGCTGTTTTGCTACCATTTAGTGAAATGTTTCAGGGAATGGATATAGCTAAAAAATAATCTCTCATCTCCTCCTGAGTGATTTTCGTTTTTCAGCTATGTCTGTTCTCTGAGCTGACTCTCAGTCCATACAAGGAAGCGTGGTGGTGGGTGGTAGTGGTGTAGCAGGAATGAGCTGTTGAGAATGCTGCTGCATAAACCCCCCTAAATCAGTATTGCTGTCCATTGTCTAATCACAGCATTAATGAATTTAAATAGGCATAATAAAACTTCAGTATGATAGCGTCTTGTCTTAATATATTTAAAGTAACTAATTTTAAGCTACTGTTTTTTGATTAGAACAAGGGTTTATTGTTAAATTGAGTTTAGAGCTAATGTTAGGGGCTTAGACTATGCATATGCTAGATGAATCAGTCTTCCTTCTACTAACTTCTTGCCCATGTAAGTATGAGATTCTGAAATGAATTATTTGCTAATATTTTAAGCTAGGTCTTAAAGAACTTTGAAGAAAACATAGAAATGATTTGCATAAGGTATTCTATACCATTTGCGCTGTGCTCAGATCACTACTACTTTATTTTCAAATATATACAAATATATATGTACACAGATCACTAATTTATGATTTATCTTTATACACAAAAGTTCGTTAAGTTCATTTAGTTCATAATTGCAGACTCTCAGGGCAGGAAATTTGGTATGAAATTCATCATGGTTCATACCCACATGTCCGCCTCGAAGAGTTTGCTGGAAGCCACTTGATGAAGCTAGCTCAGATTCCATCACCACTATGCTATCCTGAAAAACACTTATTGAATGCTGTTATGATGTTAATTGTTATATAGTATTAAGGCTCAAAAATGAGTATTCTCACCCAGGGTTAAATTTCCTTGAGGTACACATCCTTCAGCATCACATCCAGGTCCTTGAGCAAAAACAGTCCCATGAATGGGCTTGCCTTTGGGAAAAACCCAAACAGTTTTCCCCGACATATTCCTTTCATGCACCACAGGGACTCTATCCCCTTCTAGAATATGTAAAAGGTCTGATTGAGCAGGACCAGCTCTTAACGGCTGTGGCATGGGTCCATGCAGGGGAAGAGTGAGATCTTTCCTCCACCCTGGACGGTTTATCAAACAATTTCTCATTTTTCTTAGCCATGTTCTCATTTTGCTCATCCATTTTCTTGGTCATTTTCTCAGTTTTCTCAGGTATTTTCTCGGATTTCTCAGCCAGTTCTTCCATGGCTGCCACATTGAGCGGACGAGAAAGACTCTTCATACTGTCATACTCTGTTAGCCACTTCATTTACAGTTGGTGTGTCGGTATCAGATCCTCCCCAGACCATTGTTAACAATGTGTGGGAATTGTGACTGGCATTGATGGTGCACTCTGCACAAGCTTCCTCAACAAAGATCATTTGCATGGCTTTTCATCAGGGTCTACATTGACTTGCCAGTCACCATAAATCATCTCTCACACAGCCAGTTCTCTCAGGTACTTAATATCTTTCTCTGTCGTAGTCCATTTGCTGTGACTGCATTTGATATCTGTAAAGGGATACTTGCCCTTTATGGCTGACACTAGTCATCTCCAGAGACTGAAAGTTTGGGACTTTCTCCCAGTTGCTTTATGGATACCTCCGTCTCTGATGAGGTTTCCCAGCTGCCTGGCTTCTCTACTTTCTAAGTCTATGGTATCGACCCCATTATCCCAGCACCAGACCAGCCAGGAGATTAGACGTCGTGAAGGTGAGACACTCTAAGTCCTTCCTCATATTTTGTAAGTCCTTCATAGAGAAGATTGTAACGATTACCTCTGCGTCTGATTCCTCCTCCTGTGCTGACTCTGCTCAAGGACCCTCTCCTTGATCTTCCTCAGAAGAATCCTCTCCTGTGCTATCTGGCTTTATCTGGCCTTTGTTATAAGGGGCAGGGGAAGGAGCTTCCCGGTTACTGGAGCAACTTGTACCGCTACTGATGAAGTTTTAGTAGCAGAGGTACTCATTGTCAGAGCAGCTGGAGTAATGACGGTGCTCGTTGTCGAGGCTGGAATAGTAGTAGTGGTCATTGTTGGAACAGCTGGATTAATGATGGTGCTTGTTATCAAGGCTGGAATAGTGGCAGTGCTCATTGTCAAAGCAGCTGCAATAGTGGCAGTGGTCATTGTCACAGTTGAAGTAGTGGAGGTATTCATTGTCGAAGCTGGAGTGGCTTGTGCCAGCGCGGGCAGTGGAGTGGCTGGTGGGATTTCAGTAGAAGCAGCATATGTCATATAATACCTACTCCTACATGGATATTTAATAAGAAACCACCCCTGCAACACGTGCAGGAAAAATGACAATAAAATCATGATTTTAAGTAAGTAACATTAATTTTCTAAACAGCCCAAAAGGTTACCATCCCCTAGCTCTGATGGTGTCTGTGTGAGCCAATGCAGGCAGGATGCAGGAACAGCCACAAAACCACAGATGAAAGGCAAAGAACAAGTTTAATCTCAATACCTCATGGATCGGGGAATCTTCAAAGCAGCACCTGGGCAGAGGCATGCAAGCAGGGAACGCAGGCACCATGGAGGGAAAGAGGGTCCTTATTAGCAAGAGTCCTTGTTAGCAAGGGAGTGAGAGAGCGAGAGAGCTCACACTTGCTGTTTGGGCCTGTATTTCAAGGATTCAGGCAGGCAGAGTTTTCCGCTGTGCTTTGATCTTCTTCAACAGCAGGGCAGGAATCTTGGGCATGTCGATAAGGTGCCCCTGAGTCCATCCCAGGCCTACGTTATCTAAGTGCAGATGTTCTACTTGTTGAGCACACAAAACTAAACAACAATTAGTGTGATATATGTGTTTTCCAGCACCCCACGTGTGAGTCACTTGAGCGTGTTTACAGTCCTCCTTGCTAATCTTCCATTACTTTGCCTCAGTGTCACTTTGGCATAAGCATTAAAGGGCGAAGTAAACTTTCCCAAGGTAAAACTGAAAGTGTAATTAGTAACAGAATCCATTATGACATGCCCGAGATATGCAGGTAAAACCCTTATCCAATTTATGATATTATAGATCTGTATCCCAAACTACAGCAGAATAGCATGTTTAAATCGCCTCATTGAAATAGAAAGACCAAACAAACTATGCAACACATTCATGTCATGCTTCTGGTGTGGATAGGATTAATTTTCCCTGGGCTCTGGCAGGGGGGACAGGTAGAAGTCGCTTACCATGAAGTCGCTGCTTGGGAGCTTGTTTGTAGTGTTTGTACATTACTACATTACAGTGTTATTGTTGTTGTTTTGCTGTTCTGTTAAACTGCCTTTGTCTTAACCCATGAGTTTTGCCTTTTTCTTCCAATTCTCCCCACCATGGTGGGGGGTTGAGAGAGCAGCCTCATGTTTCTTTGTTGCCATCTGAGGCTAAACCACGACAGTCCTTTTGGCACCCAAAGTTGGGCTTGAAGGGTGGAGATAATAACAGATCTAACCAGAGTGTGTTAAAATGAATGTTATATGCATTTATTATATTAGTTAAATTGGTTAAACTGGTCACAATGTTGCTTCGTTTGTTCTCATGACTGCGCTATGTAAATGCTTATACGCTCAATGTATTCCTTCTGATGCTGTTTATCATCTCTGGGAGAGGGATCAGGATTATCATTTTGCTGTCCTGTGTGATATCAATTTACGATATGATGGCATCACTGTTCAGATGGTTATGTTGGGGTGTTTATGCGGTATTGTTGTCCTGCCCATACCTCAGGTGCCGTCTTTTGGAATTTATTAATAATCACGCCCAATCTATGGGAGAAACGGGGGAATACTTTCCCCAGCTCTTTCACCTACCTTCTCTCTTTTGGGCCATGTATGACAGCTTTTGAGAATTTTGAATGCTCTTGGGACATGCAATCCAGCATGGTCCTAATGGTCCTATTGCTATGTCTCCTGAATGTGTTTCAGTTCTTGTTTAGGGTTAAGTGACTATTTAAGACTACCACCTAGAGATCTGCCCCGAGGCTGGAGAGTCATGGGTGGCATGGCATGTGGGAGAACATGGGCAGATATCTAGAGAGTTTCTCACCTCCAGTGGTCCGGGACTTCACCCCCGAATAACTACAGGACCCTGATAAAGTGACAGAATATTTGAAAGGAAAATGCTGTGGCTATTCCAGAGAGGCACAACTCACTGCACTGTGCTGGGCATTGGCCAGTATCTACCAAGCACTGCTCCATATTATGCAGCACCCTCAGGAGAAAGAGATGGAAACCAGGCCGACAGACATTGTGCCTGCTCCAACCCCGGTGACAGGCACTGCAGCTGAACCAGAAATCCAACCCATGCCTGTATCAGTTGCCCCTATACAGAAGAAGAAATACATCAAGAAATACACGAACCAGGGCCATCATGAGAACAAGAGGAAGAGGCAGAATCAGAGATAATCACTCGATCCCTATCCCTGAGTGAGCTGTGGGATATGAGAAAAGATTGCAGCTGACTTCCAGGCAAGCATATTGTCACCTGGCTGCTCCGATGCTAGGATAATGGGACCAGTAGCCTGGAATTAGAGAGTAGGGAAGCCAGGCAGCTGGGATCCCTGTCTAGGGAAGGGGGCATTGACAAGGGAATTGATTGGGAAAAAGACACAAACCCTCAGCCTCTGGAGGCATCTCCTGTCAGGACTGAGGGAAAGGTACCCCTTCAGTGAAGACGTTCTATGTCACCCAAGCAAGTGGACCACCATGGAAAGAGATATCCAGTACCTGAGAGAATTAGCCATGCGGGAGATGATTTATTATGACCTGGACAATGCACAGTTACCCACAGATCCTGATGAGGTCCAATGCACAAGGTCCATGTGGCGGAAGTTTGTACAGAGCGCACCATCATCATATGCCAACTCATTGGCAGGAATGGAACGGAAAGGCAAAGAGGGACCAACGGTGGATGAGGTGGCTGCCCGACTCCGGCGATACAAAGAAAGTCTCTCTCCCCCCCTCATCTCAGCTGTGGAGAAACTGTCCCGGAAGGTCCAGCAACTTGAAGAGAATATGTCCTACTCCCCACCTGTACGGGCTAGTATCTCAGCTATTAGGAGTAGGCATCTCTCTACTCAACAGACAGATTACCTCAGGAGAGGGTATTTTAAGGACTCAAAAGGGTACCGATGGGCTTTTGGCATAGCTGCCTTGGAGACAGAGGAAGTTAAACAGTTGTCTACCTTGCCTGGTCTCTCGGAAGATCCTTCTGTTGTTGGGTTGTTGAGGGTTGAAGAACAACAGGTGCCAATCGCTACCACAACGGTGCATCGGTGGCAATATCGCACTAACCGAGACTCTGATTCCCATCCATAAGCTGATTTGTCAACTGGAGATTCAAGGAGTGATCAGCAAGACTCACTCATCCTTTAACAGTTCCATATGGCCAGTGCAAAAATGTAATGGAGAGTGGAGGCTAACTGTGGACTATCATGGCCTGAATGAAGTCATGCCACCGCTGAGTGCTGCCATGTTGGACATGTTAGAACTTCAATACAGTGAGGTGGATTGATAACTGGCTGTGTGACAGGACCCAAAGGGTAATGATTAATGGAGCAGGTTCAAGCTGGAGGCCTGTAACCAGTGGTGTCCCCCAGGGGTCAATACTTGGTCCAGTCCTGTTCAACATATTCATCAGTGACCTGGACGAGGGGACAGAGTGTATCCTCAGCAAGTTTGCTGATGATACCAAACTGGGAGGGGTGGCTGACACCCCGGAGGGCCGTGCTGCCATCCAGCGAGACCTGGACAGGCTGGAGAGCTGGGCAAGGAAGAACCTCATGAGGTTCAACAGGGAAAAGTGTAGGGTCCTGCACCTGGGGAAGAAGAATGTTAGGTACCAATACAGGTTAGGCGTGGACCTGCTGGAGTCAAGTTCCGAAGAGAAAGATCTGGGGGTCCTGGTAGACAGCAAAATGACAATGAGCAAGCAATGTGCCCTTGTGGCCAGGAAGGCCAATGGAATCCTGGGCTGCATAGGGAAAAGTGTGGCTAGTAGGTCGAGGGAAGTCATTCTCCCCCTCTCCTCTACACTGGTGAGGCCACAACTGGAATACTGCATCCAGTTCTGGGCTCCCCAATTCAAGAGGGACAGGGAACTACTGGAAAGAGTCCAGCGAAGGGCAACGAGTATGATTCAAGGATTGGAGCATCTCCCTTATGAGGAAAGGCTGAGAGAGCTGGGACTCTTTAGCCTGGAGAAGAGAAGGCTGAGGGGAGACCTTATCAATGCTTATAAGTATCTGAAGGGTGGGTTGAAGGAGGATGGAGCCAGACTCTTTTCAGTGGTTGCCAGTGAGAGGATGAGGGGCAATGGGCACAAGCTGGAACATAGGAGGTTCCACTCAAATATGAGGAAAAACTTCTTTACGGTGAGGGTGACAGAGCCCTGGAACAGGCTGCCCAGGGAGGTTGTGGAGTCCCCTTCTTTGGAGATTTTCAAGACCCGCCTGGATGCAGTCCTGAGTAACATGCTCTAACATGCTCTAGGCAATCCTGCTTCGGCAGGGGAGTTGGACTAGATGATCTTTATGGTCCCTTCCAACTCTAAAAATTCAGTGAAATTCAGTGAATTTCAGTGAAATACAAACTGGAGTCCAAGGCAGCCAAGTGGTATGCCACAATGGATCTTGCTAATGCGTTCTTCTCTATTCCTTTGGCAGCAGAGTGCAGGCCACAGTTTGCTTTCACTTGGAGGGGCATCCATTACACCTGGAATCAACTGCCCCAGGGATGGAAACACAGCCCTACCATTTGCTATGGACTGATCCAGACTGCACTGGAACAGGGAGAAGCTCTGGAACATCTGCAGTGCATTGACGACATCATCGTATGGGGCAACACAGCAGAAGGAGTTTTTGAGAAGGGGAATAAAATAATTCAAATCCTTCTGAAAGCCGGTTTTGCCATAAAACGAAGTAAGGTCAAGGGACCTGTGCAGGAGATCCATTTTTTAGGAATAAAATGGCAAGACGGACGCTGTCAGATCCCGATGGACGTGACCAATAAAATAGCAGCTATGTCTCCACCAACTAGTAAAAAGGAAACACAAGTTTTCTTAGGCCTTGTGGGTTTCTGGAAGATGCATATCCCAGATTATAGTCTGATTGTGAGCCCTCTATATCAAGTGAGCTGGAAGAAGAACGACAGTGGCCCTACTTGGAGTCTCTGGCAGAAAGCACCAGGGGAGACTTGCAGTCGACCCCTTAGGTTTTTGGAGTCGGGGACACAGGATACGAAGCCCGCTATACTCCAACAGAAAAGGAAATATTGGCAGTGTATGAAGGGGTTTGAGCTGCTTCGGAAGTAGTGTGTATGGAAGCAGAGCTCCTCTTAGCACCTTGACTGCTGGTGCTGGACTGGATGTTCAGAGAAAGGGTCCCTGCCACACATCATTCAGCTGATGCTACGTGGAGTAAGTGGACTGTACTGATCACACAGCAAATTTGAATGGGAAACCCCAGTCGCCCAGGAATTCTGGAAGTGATCATGGACTGGCCAGAAGGCAAGGATTTTGGAATGTCACCGGAGGAGGAGGTGACACGTGTGGAAGAGGCTCCACCGTATAATAAACTACCAGAAAATGAGAAGAGATATGCCCTGTTCACTGATGGGTCCTGACAGATTGTGGGAAAGCGTTGTAAGTGGAAGGCTGCTGTATGGAGTCCTACACAGCGAGTTGCAGCAGCTTCTGAAGGACAAGGTGAATCAAACCAGTTTGCAGAGGTGAAAGCCGTCCAGCTGGCTTTAGACATTGCCCAGCAAGAAAAATGGCCAGTAGTTTATCTCTGTACTGAGTCACGGATGGTGGCAAATGTTCTGTGGGGGTGATTACAGCACTGGAAGCAGAGCAGCTGGCAGCGCACAGGCAAACCCATCTGGGCTGCCTAAGTGTGGCAAGATATTGCTGCCCAGATAGAGAATCTGGCTGTGAAAGTACATCACATAGATGCTCATGTACCCAAGAGCCAGGCCACTGAGGAACATCAGTACCACCAGCAGGTGGATCGGGCTGCTAAGATTGAAGTGGATCTGGACTGATAACATAAAGGTGAATTATTCGTAGTTTGATGGGCACTTGACATCTCAGCCCATAAAGGAAGAATTGCAACATATAGCTGGGCTCGTAACCGAGGAGTCGACTTGACCACGGATGCTATTGCATAGGTTATCCATGAATATGAGACATGCTGCAATCAAGCCAGCCAAGCAGTTAAAGCCTCTTTGGTGTGGAGGACGATGGCTGAAATATAAATATCGTGAGGCCTGGCAGATCGATTATATTGCTCTCCCACAAACCCGTCAAGGCAAGCGCCATGTGCTCACAATGGTGGAAGCAACCACTGGATGGCTTAGAAACATACCCTGTGCCCCATGCTACCGCCTGGAACACTATCCTGGGCCTTGAAAAACAAGTTTTATGGTGACATGGCACCCCAGAGAGAATTGGATCAGACAACGGGACTCATTTCCGAAACAACCTCGTAAACACTTGGGCCAAAGAGCATGACATTGAATGGGTATATTACATCCCCTGTCATGCACCAGCTTCTGAGAAGATGGAACGATTCAGTGTACTGTTAAAAACTACACTGCGAGCGATGGGTGGTGGGACCTTCAAACGCTGGAATGCGCATTTAGCAAAGGCCACGTGGTTAGTTAAGACTACAGGGTCTGCTTGTACTGTAGAAGTGGATAAAGTCCCCATAGTGCACATGAAGAATATGTTTGGGAAGACAGTATGGGTTAGTCCTGCCACGGGCAAATGCATACCCATCCGTGGGATTGCTTTTGCTCAAGCACCTGGTTGTACTTGGTGGGTGTTGCAAGAGGATGGGAAATCCAGTGTGTACCTCATGGGGGTTTGATTTTTATGAAATCATAAAATCATCTAGGTTTTAAGGGACCTTTTAGATCATCGTCTCAAGCTATTAACCCAATTCTTTCAAAGCTGCCACTAAACCATGTCCCTAAGCGCCACGTCTACATCTCTTTTAAATACCTTCAGGGATGGTTACTCAACCACTTCCCTGTGTAGCCTGTTGCAATGCTTGATAACCCTTTTGGTGAAGAAATTTTTCCTAATATCCATCCTAAACCTTCCCTGGCACAACTTGAGGCCGTTTCCTCTCGTCTTTTAGCTTGTTACTTGGTAGAAGAGACTGACACCCACCTCGCTACAACGTCCTTGCAGGTAGTTGTAGAGACCAGTAAGGTCTCCCCTCAGCCTCCTGTTCTCCAGACTCAATAGCCGCAGTTCCCTCAGCTGCTCCTCATAAGACTCATGCTCTAGACCCCTCACCAGCTTCGTTGCCCTTCTCTGGACACGCTCCAGCACCTCAGTGTCTTTCTTGTAGTGATGGGCCCAAAATTGGACACAGTACTCGAGGTGGGGCCTCACCAGTGCCGAGTACAGGGGGACAATCACTTCCCTAGTCCTGCTCACCACACTATTCCTGATACAGGTCAGGATCCTGTAGGCCTTGGCCACCTGGACACACTGCCAGCTCATATTCAGCAGACTGTCGACCAATACCCCCAGGTCCTTTTCTGCTGGGGAGCTTTCCAGCCACTCTTCCCCAAGCCTGCAGCACTGCATGAGGTTGTGACCCAAGTGCAGGACCTGGCACTTGGCTTTGTTTAACCTCATCCCATTGGCCTTGGCGCATTGATCCAGCCTGTCCAGATCTTCAGTACAGGCTTCAGGGGAATGTCTACTCTACCACCTGGAGTACCTCCTCCTTCACTGACCTTAGTGTCCGCGTAGTCGTTTATCTCCCATATTCTCATTCCTCTCTTCCAGCTGCTGTTGTGTAGCAGGTTTTTCCCCTTCTTAAATACATCATCACAGAGGTGCTACCACCTTCGCTGATTGGCTCGGCCTTGGCCAGTGGCGGGTCCGTCTTGGAGCCATCTGGCATTGGCTCTATCAGACATGGGGGGAGTTTCTAGCAGCTTCTTACAGAAGCCGCCCCTGCAGCCCCCCCGCTACCAAATCCTTGCCACGTAAACCTAGTACAGACATGTATCCTGCACTTTGTTTGCTATCATGCTTTGGTAGTAAGGGTCTTTGGGCACTGACAGCTGGCAACTGCAGAAAGGTATTTTAGTCCATCTCTCCTTCTTTCACCCCTATTCCCCAATCTGTGCTGTAGGTATCTTGATGTTTCTTTTCAGAGGCACCTTTCATTTAGTCCCCAGTCTTTTTGATATACATGGTTTGATATCTTGTGTTCCTGATAAGATTCTTTTCCGGTTGCAGATACTTCACAATATAGTTGCTATCTGCTTGTTCTTTCTGCATCATTGAAGGCAGAAAAAATATGAGCCTTGTATATATAAAAAGAAAAAAGCAACCTAAAATTATAGGAATTTGACATAATATCGTTATGCGATGATTAGAGCTGATTTCTAGGGAGGGGGAGAAGAAAACCAGAACATACCATATGTCGGGAGCATAATGGGGTCCTGAACAACAACAAGCTTCTGAACAAATTAAACAGGAAATAGTCATGCAGTAGCCTTGGGGCCAGTCCAGACAGGACAAGATGTTAAAAATGTGCTCTACACTGCAGCCAGGGAGAACGGCCCTACCTGGAGCCTCTGGCAGAAAGCACCAGGGGAGACTCGCGGTCGACCCTTAGGGTTTTGGACTTGGGGATACAGAGGATCCGAAGCCTGCTATACTCCAACAGAAAAGGAGATATTGGCAGCGTATGAAGGGATTTGAGCTGCTTCGCAAGTGGTGTGTATGGAAGCACAGCTCCTCTTAGTGCCTCAACTGCTGGTCTCTGCCACACATGCAACGGATGCTACGTGGAGTAAGTGGACTGCACTGATCACACAGCAAACTTGAATGGGAAACCCCAGTCACCTAGGGATTCTGGAAGGCAAGGATTTTGGAATATCACGAGAGGAGGAGGCAATGCGTGTGGAAGAGGCCCTGCCATATAATAAACTACCAGAAAATTTCCATAGCCTCTGAAGGTATTTACCATATGTAGAGAACAGAGAGGAACAAAATAGTCCTTGAAATATATGACAACAGATTATTTTTTTTTTAACTTAAAAAGCCAGTTCTCAAGAAAAAAGTAATCTTGGGATCCCTGTTGATGTTGTTTCTTGTATTACACATGAGAAAGATTTTATTTGCTCAGGCTTTGCGTGAAACAGCTAATGACGCAGTAAAGGACAGTATGGTTATTCCCTGTTATGCCCATAAGTTTCTTGGATTCCCTTTTATAGCAACAAAAGGTAATTTCTTCAGTAGGATTGAAGTGTAGTGTTTGTTGTAAGGGTGTATATGTGGAAGGTGAGAGCGTCTGCTTCACTAAGGTTATCCATCAAGGACCTTTTCAGTGTGAACAGTATAAGAACAGGGAAAACAAGAACAACATGAGTTTTTTGGATATTTGAGGTGGGGTTATGTGGGACTATACAAAATTTATTAAGGAATGTTTAGAAGGGAGTTGGGGAGGAGCAAAGTGGGGGAATAGACAGAAAGGTATAAAAAAGGGTCAGTCGTGTAAACCATTGCTGGTCAGTACCCGTGTCTGAACAAGCCCTGCGCCTGATCACCACAGTCTGTCCTATCTTCTGGTTAAATCCCTTAACTATCTTTCTGTGTAATCTCACTCTGTTTGGTGTGCGTGCTGCAAGGACTAGGTGTCAGCTGCTGGCAAGACTGTCTGGAATGGGATTTGGTGCTAGCAACTGAAGTCAAACAGGTTGGGGAGAGGGGTGGTGTACATGTCCCTGGCCTGTAGTGTGAGGATCTGGAATAAGTGAGAGTCTTGGCTTCATCCACTGGGATGGGACTGCAGCTCACAGGCCAGTATACTTGGGGGGAAGGAATGTCTCTGTCTAAAAGCTCAAACTCGGGTATAGCAGAAATAAGGGCAGTATATATATTCAGCAGTCTATATTTTTTTGTAGAAAGCAATAGAAAAGATCATTAAGTAAAAAGTGGTTCTTCATTATTGGATTTCTAGAACAAATAACTTTAGTGATCTTTATGTAAAATTTAAACAAAGTAGCTAACAGCATTTTATGTAAATATTTAGTATAAACATAAAATGGAAGAAATAAAAAATTTTCTCCACTTTTATTTGCATTCAGCCAACTTTAAGATAGTTAAAGAAAAAACCCCCCACAAAACACTAGCAATCGATACTATTATTTTTTTTGATTCAGGTTTTATTTGGCTGTTAATTTCTGCAGTGTACATTTCCTAAATGATCTTTGACTTTGTGGTACCTGAGTTTTTGTTTTACTTTTTTTCAGATAGCAACTCAGATCTCTGTACTGATTGCTAAAATTGCCAGAGTGGACTGCCCAAGGCAATGGCCAGAACTTATACCTACTCTTCTAGAATCTGTGAAAGTCCAGGACAATCTTCAACAACACAGAGCATTACTTACCTTTTATCATGTTACAAAGACCCTGGCATCCAAACGACTTGCTGCAGATAGGAAACTTTTCTATGATGTAAGTAATGCAGTATTGTAGAACATGCAAACAACTTATTTTACACGCTTGCCACTGCCCATGGTTAGCTGGCAGTGCATTAAAGGTAGGTATGTTGACCTTAACACCTGCCTTTGAAACAGAAATGCTCTTACTTTGGTGGTTATATGTACAATATGAAATAATTAGAAGTCAGTTTCTAGGTGAAATGTTTGAGAACTTTATTAATTTTGCATGCAACTTGAGTATTATTTTAATAACTTGTGTTAAGAAGCAGAGCTTCATCCACAGCACAATATATGCATAACAGCCTTATGTTATGCTGTACAGCAGATTTTATTATATATGAAATTGCAGTGGTTTTGGAAGAGTACTCTGAATTCATAATTCAATATAATCTCTAAAAAACACTGCTTTTTAGATTTCTATACCACAGTATTTTGGCTTTTATCATCAGTGAGAATGTGTTTATGATTGGGGTTTTTCCAGATCAACTTCTTTCTCCAGGCTAATTAATAGGAAAGATTGCAAATGCCAAATATTGTTTCATGCATCTTATATTCTCCATTGTAAGAATCTATTGATTAGAACGCAGGTTTACCTTTGGCTATAGGGTGTTGCAGCTCCAATCCAATTTTATAGTTTTTAATTTTACAGTTAACTGAATTTAGTGAGTTAAACACCTTTTCCAAACATGTTATATTTGAATTTTCAAAACTTCATTTTATTCCTCCATTTTAAAGAAAAGTTTATAGTGCAGATAATGAAGTATATTTCTGAAGGTTTACCTATTCATATACATAGAAAAAAAATTCTGGCAATGAAATCATTAAGGTGAAATTTTAGTCGTTAGGAGTCTGAGGAACTGAAGGCTGGCTCCTGTAATAGGACAGGACTGAGATGATATGTTGCTGTGAGGTGTGTGTGTGTGTAGGAACTGTTTTTTCCCTCTCTGTCACAAATAGGTATGGATGAATATAATCTCTGTATAGGAAATATTTGTATTTATATTTTGAAATTTATTAGGCTATTATACATGATCTGACTACTTGTACAATACAGGTTTTGGCATATTCACAGGTATTTATTCCAAAGAAATAAAGAAAGAGCAAGTTAATGACTTATTTTCTAGCACTCTCCTAAATCAAGATGTTGCTTTTTCAGCCTGGATATGCAGCTGTAAATACTGTTAATACTCAAAGATATAGCCAAAAAAATTTAAAAATAATCGAAACCCAACCCTAAAGCCCCACCTTCATAAAATAGCTAAATCCATACCTCTCAGTACAGGGACAGAAAGGAATTTATAGGTCATAAGGTCCAGTATTTGTTGTTAAAGTCGTCATGTCCAACAGTACCTTTGCTGTATTTCCACCATCTTACCAGGCACAAAAAGAGCTCAGTTATCTTCAGTCATTTTTGTGTTTCCAAGAAACTCATTAAGTTTGTATGAACCTTTTTCCTTATGGAATGCAATTTGTTTTGGTATTTTCTTTGTATATTCTTTTGTTTGGAAAGTGAGACAACTTCAGATGTGAAGAAAAGGCATATAACAATTTTTTTTTAGATTTGTAAGGCAGTTCTTGTCAAAAATACCATTGAAATGTCATTCTAATAAGCATACTCTTTAAGCAGTCTTTTATGCTTAAATGTTTTTTAACTTGTGCATATGTTCAGTATGCAAAGTTCCTCTATCATCCGATTTGAAATGAATGGCAATTTTTAGTGTATCTAGTTTCACTGTGTTGTGAACACTGCATGTGTTTAATTTTTTGAACTTTAGGTGAGAAAAGGAAATTTTCTGAGCATCTCGCGCTACGGTGTTCACATTTAAGGAATTTTTTATTTTTAATAATGGCAAAATTTAACTACTTTGACATCTGCTTCTTCTGTCTCCTGGTAAAGAGAATTCACATCTGTTGAGTGGCATGTGACTTCTCTGGGATAGTTGAAAAACCTTTCTCATAGAACATAGCCATTCAAAGCTAAAAGTTCTAAAAGGTTAAGTTAACAGATTACAGACTTTTTTGATGCTTTCAAATAAGTAGTTACAGAGGGTATTTCAACATTTTTTAGTTCAGCTTTAGAAACAATTGATAAATTTTTCATGTAATATGGTACTTGAAGATTATGAGCTCATGCTTACAGATAAGGCGTGTTTCTGCTGTCTCACCTTTACTCAGTCAAAGGAACTAAATAAGCAGGTAATACGTGCTTTTGATACTATTGATCTGACGTGTAGCAGACTAAGTGCAATTTCTTCCTTCCACTTTGAAACTGTCAAGTGCTACCATAACTGAATGACAAATTTTTTATCTTCTGATTTTACTTTAAATATCTTTATCAGATAAGCACTGTTTGGAAACTGTGAATTAAATCTAAGATTTGTTCAGCGCTAGCTAATTAGAAACTATTTGTCATTATTAGATACATGCATATAAATGTTAACTGTATCCCAGAATAAGCTGATTCAGATGTTAACTATGCTGTAAGACAAATAGTTTAAATCTTGTGGGAGAGGAGGCGATGAGGAGAAAAGAGTTTTTTGAAGCCTGTATTGGGTCTGGCTGGGATGGAGTTAACTTTCCCTATAGCAACCCTCATAGTACTGTGCTGTGCTAGAAAGGTGTTGATAACACACCAGTGTTTTGGCTACTGCTGAGCAGTGCTCCCACAGCATTAAGGCTGTCTCTCCAGCATTTCCCCCATCACCAGGAGGCTGGGGGTGGGCAAGAGGTTGGGAGGGGACATAGCAAGGACAGCTGACCCAAATTGACCAAAGGGATATTCCATACCATATGACATCTGCTCAGCAATAAAAGCTAAGAGAAAGGAGGAGGAGGAGGGGGCATTTGTCATTAAGGTGTTTCTCGTCTGGAGCAACCGCTACACGTACTGAGGCCCTACTTCCTGGGAAGTGGCTGGACATCACCTGCTGGTGGGAAGTCAAGAATAAATCTTTTTGTTTGGTTGTTTTCCTTTGCTTCTGCATGCAGCCTTTGCTTTTTCTTTATTAAAATGCCTTTATCTTGACCCACAATATTCATCTTATTTTCTCCCCCCTGTCCTGCTGAGGAGGGGGAGTGATAGAGCGGCTTGGTGGGCACCTGGTGTCCAGCCGAGGTCAATGCACCACAAAGCCTCATACACTATTATAGACCTATGGCTGGAGTTAGTGAAAATCAGATAAGAAAGGAGGCCTAAGTAGTTATCTTTTAAGTGGTAGAGTTCTAGAACAAGTAGTCAGGCAAGCAGGTGAGCCTATCATAACATCTTCAAATTCAGACAAGATATTTTTCTGGAAAACATCTTTGGATTAGTACAACTCCATACAACAAAGAAGCAAGTGCAACACTGTGGCCCGTGTTATACAAGAAGATGGATTAAGTAATTTAACTGGCCTTTAAAATTTAGGAATTTATTATGCTATAGCCAAATTTGAGAAATCAAATATATTGTTGGTCTTTCTTCCTTTTGCAGCTTGCATCAGGTATTTATAGCTTTGCATGTTCCTTGTGGAATCATCATACTGAAACGTTCCTACAGCAAGTTTGTACAGGTGATGAAGCTGCAGCCACAAATTCATTAGAAAGAACCTTGTTGTCATTGAAAGGTAATAATATAGAATGATGTTAAATATAAGGAATGAAATAAGTTTCTTCACAGTAAATGATCAAGTCCTCTTTGGTAAAGAGTCTTAACATTCTCTAACAAAGCCATGTCCATTGGGAAAACTCAGGGCCACGAAGATGATCAGAGGGCTGGAGCACCTCTCCTATGAAGACAGGCTGAGAGAGTTGGGGTTGTTCAGCCTGGAGAAGAGAAGGCTCCGGGGAGACCTTACAGCAGCCTTCCAATATCTGAAGGGAGCCTTCAGGAGAGCTGGAGAGGGACTCTTTGTCAGGAAGAGTAGCGACAGGACAAGGGGTAATGGTTTTAAATTGGAAGAGGGGAGATTTAGATGAGATACCAGAAAGAAATTCTTTACTGTGAGGGTGGTGAGGCATTGGAACAGGTTGCCCAGAGAAGTTGTGGGTGCCCCATCCCTGGAGGTGTTCAAGGCCAGGTTGGACGGGGCTTTGAGCAACCTGGTCTAGTGGGAGGTATCCCTGCCCATGGCAGGGGGGTTGGAACTAGATAATCTTTAAGGTCCCTTCTAACCCAAACCATTCTATGATTCTATGATAACTAGTAGTCTTGCTTTATTTTAACTGTGCCTTTAGCAAGGGAGAAAGCATGCAAGGGGGAGAAGGTACTCTTGTTTCTCAGTATGTACCATTCCAATATGCGTGTTGTAAGAAGTCAATGTCTAGGAGGTTGTAAAGTGGAGGGCATAACAGGATGCTTTTTTTGTGTGTTGTAATTTAGGCACTTAACTGAGGAAGCTGAGCTATGAATTTTGTTGCGCTAAGTTCACTTCATGGTCAGTGAAAAGGTAGCCTTAGCAGTCAGTTTAGATTTTAGGTTGATGCTCAAGTACTTATTAGTGGGATGAATGCATATCCTTACTGTATATTGCTGCATTGAAGAATTGAGATATTTGTGCGTGGGGCTTGCAGTTTAGATTATATCAGTCTTGAATTGTTTCAGAACATGCAGCATGTGGCTTCTCTGGTTTACTGGCAGTGATAAACCTGAGAAAATGCATAAGATGGCTTATGGACCCTAGTTGACTGTACTTGGCCCTTTTCCTGTTACAAATCTTTCAGAGGGTGAATACTTACAGTTTTTTGCAGAATTCTTCGTGATAATTCAATAATTCTTGTAGTTCTCTTCATTGTTTTACACATACTGAATTTTCAAGTAATTTCAACAAGATTAGATTCATGTTAGGTATGATTAAGGCATCCAAATGCCCAAAATTAAACATATTTTTTAATTTGGAGAATTGGAAGAATTGTTACTATAATTGTGTTCTGAAATCTGTTTGAACAAGGGCTGAGAAATATCTACACAAGCAACTTTTTTTTTCCCCTAGTCCTTCGTAAACTGACAGTCCATGGGTTTGTAGAACCTCATTGGAGCATAGAGGTGATGGTAAGTGACATATATCTGTTTCTAGTTCTAAATTAGAAATATTTTGTGATGATTTCAGGTGTTGTTAGAGCTATGTTTAAAGATAGCTCTAGGCACAAAGGCACGCATTTGTGTTATGTAAAGGAAGATCAAGCAACATGCTCAAATTTGTCCTCTCATCAGTTAAGAACTGTCAGATCCTAGGTAGATTCTAAATGCTGACACCAATGGCATGATGTTTAAAAAAAAAAGCGCCCCTTCCAGTTTACATGTCACATGATAGTGATACCCCTGTTCTCTACTGGAAGATGTCTTATGTGTATTCTCTGCCATCATTTGAAGAGGATGCTTTCATTTAATGATGAATGTAATGGCATATTTGTCCTATGAAATTCTATTGATAGAATTTGTCTGATTATGAGATGAAAGCCTGTGGTATGCAGCCCATCTGGGGAAAAAAAAAAAAAAAGAAAGAAGAAAGAAACCCAAACCTCTCCCTTAACTTCAAACACTGCCTGCTTTGCTGGAAGAATTGGGTACCCAAGAGCTACATCCTAAACTAGGAAATTGAGAACAGGAAAGAACAGGATAAGCAGATTGTAAAGCATATGTCTATATTTACATAGACATCCTCCTCTTAGAGATGCTATGCTGTTTGTGTGGTACTAATAAGGTCAGTTTGGATCACCTATGCAGTCTCCTAGATAGCTAATTTGTTTCATGAGGACATTTCTTGTCCAAGATAATCAATTACTTTAGTTAAAAATTATAAGGTGATGTCTGAGCTAGTAACGCATCTGAACTGACGTTGGTTTGACTCAACTTTCTTATTGTAATACAGTGCAAAATGAGCTTCATCTTTAAGACACATTTATATATTTTTCAGGGTTTTCTGCATGCAGTGTTTGAACGGCTAAAACAGTTTCTGGAGTGTAGTAAGTATCTGAATCTTTTTCCTAGTATTGATTGTTAAATATTAGAAACTGGATGAAAGTATAATACAGTTATAAAAAAAATCCCTTGCACCTAAATGATTTTGATATAAGTACATAGCTGTTACTTTAAATGCTGCTGAAACTGTATAGGAAAGACTTCAGTAAAAATGTCCTTTTATATTAAAAGCCTAAAATCCCACCAAAACTATACTTGGTGTGATAATGCCAATTAAAAAAAAATTAAAAAATCTTAAGCCATGGAGTGACAAAGTATATGTATTAAAATATCTAGATGCTACTAAACTCCAGATCATCTCGAGTTTTCTTGTTTGGGAGGGTTTTGTTTTTCTTTTTCCTGGAGTTTGCCATGTATTTTGTAAGTGTCAAATGGGAAATAAAGACCATGTACTTTATACCTGGAAGATTAGTAGTCTAAGACAGGCAACCACAGGTTAACACAGTCAACAGAAATATAAGCATAATTGGCAGGTACTAGTACTTTTGCAGGGAGGTTACCTGAAGCAAACAAACAGGAGATGTTTGGCAGTGTTGCATCTGAACTCACTCCTTTCTTGCTTGTGCACTTGTAGTAGTCCTGGTACAAGCCATTCATTCATTTAAAGACTGTCAGGTTAGGATTCAACAACACTTTTTCTTAGGATAGATGTCTAAACTGAGTAGAAAGAATTTTTTTTGATACAAATGAAGGTACTTGGATCAGGAACCTGTACTTAGGTGAGAGGGGCTGATTTGGGCTCTGAGCCTTGTTTCTAGAAAAGATGGAAACTGCCACTGTGTTTAACGCCAAAATAAAATACCTTTTTTGCTTTTCTAAAATGCAGGTTTCTCTGCATGCAACTGTTTGCCTCTTCTACTCTAGTATAGTCATGCTCTTTCTGGCCCTTCTTTCATTTTTGGCAAGATAGTTGCCTAGCTTTAGTAGACTGAATCTAGTAGACGGTCATCCCATCCTGAAGCTTGGGGGTTATCACAGTCCCCTAGAACATGGGGACTGTGGGGTTTCAATGTCCTAAGATAAGAATTGACCTGAAGCTTCCCTTCTTCACTTTTCTAATCAATAAGCTGTTTTGCAAAAGCAGGCATGACTGTATTAAAAGATTAGGGTTTACTCTTATTATATCATGGGTTTTGCATGTATGCCTTCATTATGGCTCTTTTTGTTTTATTAAAAAAAAAGAGAGAGAAAAAGATTTATTTGTTTTTTTGTAAATTCAGAATGTTTTCCAGTGTCCATAATGAATTTTTTTAAGGTGGGATTTCTAGAAAAGCACATAGTATTATGTAGTAAGGATATGCCATAGTTTTCATATAAGGGCATTTTCAGCTTTTCAATGCTTTTTTACTTCTTGCCTATGATAGCATTTGCTTGCATTACTTTAACTGTCTTCTACCATTGAGTTGTCTGTAATGATGTTCCGATTGCTTTATTCTGATCAGTTACAGTGAATTTCACTGCAGCTGAGAGAAATGGTTAAAGATATTTTTTTTCCAGTACCCATTACCTTGAATTTATGACTTTGAATTTATTCTGCCATAGAACTTTTTTCTGGATGTCATAATCCTTGAACTACAGATAAAACAAGTTGTTCTCCAGTGTTAATTTTTAAAAATGTAGTTATCCAGCAAGAAAAGGAAAGTCTGAAAAAAAATTATAGTTGTTAAATATCTGATTTACCAGGTAGAAGTATAGGAGCAGAAAACGTATGCAGAGACCATCTAGAAAAGACTATAATTCTGTTCACTAAAGTGGTAAGTAAATTCGCCATTTAGTTACTGAATAGTTTACCGTTCTGGAGGTGCAGTCCCCATTCAGATATATATATTCCTTTAAGCCAATAAGTTTCAGATCTTTTAAAGAAATTGAAGGTACTACAATTTAAAACTTCTTTGTTATGAAATATATTTTTGACTTTTTTTTAAAGAAAAGGGTATCTGTTTACTCATGCTGACATAAGTTGCATGAGTGAAGAACGCATCTCCTTAGCTCAAACAAAATTAAGTGCACTCCATAAGTAAATTATTTAACTAGCATTTTGCTCAAAAAGAATTCTGGAAGTTTTGCTAAAACTTTGATATCAGCATTGATGAATAAAGAAGAGATAAACTTTTCATCCTGTCTTTTATAAGCAGTTAGGTTGCTATTTCAAAGGCATTGTTAGTTCTGTTGAATAACTGGCCACTTTTAGTTTATTGAAAGAAGATTAAACAACCTCTCTTACCTCTGGGACTTCTGTATTATATAATACATTTGGAGTTTTCAACTAATTCTGTGGAACCGTTAATTGCATATATTATCAGAAGGTAATTTTAGTATTGTCACTTGCTCTGTTTTTAATAGATATAAAACGTACAGAATTCCTATTGTTTGCAGATTCTATTTTTGGGCCATGGGTCTTATTTAAATATTCAGCCTACTTATCAGAGGGGGGAGGCACCTGTCAGCTTCACCAAAATTGAACTGAAGATGCTTTGACCCAGCATTCTTAGTCTTTGTCATAGCACTTCTTACTTCGAACTAACAAGCAAAGTATATGAAGCATGTGTATCTTTTTTTCATAGACCTGAAGAGAATATACACTTTGTTCATAGATAATCTTCCATCTGTAGAAATTCAGATGCAAGAATTTAGGTTTAGACATTTTTGCAGTAGTAGAGGAGATCAAAGGAATTGACTAGTGCATTCTAGACCACTAGTTGGAAAACTAAGCTGAAGAAGCAAGTGCTTGTACTGCAGTGAGGGGAAAAAAAAAAGATGAATTCTTTCCCTCACACCTCTTACTTACAATAATTCTAATAGGGATGAATTATCTGCTACAATACTCAGGGTTTTAAATGTGGCTGATATATTTTATATACTGTGTTGTTAGCAAGCTGGTCTAGTTGAAAATGGGTATTGTTCCTTAAACTTAAAAAAAAAATTTAATTTTGAATAAGAATCAAAAATTTCAGGGAGAAATAATGCTTCGTTAATCATTGATACTGATCTCTTCCTAATTTCATGACCTTGTTCAGTTTTCTTTTATATTTTTATATAAATAGGCACTTGTTTTTAAAAACTAGTTTATGAAAGCATTTAATATAAGACTTGCACAAAAAGTAATTTTATGTCTTTTTCTTGCTCTTCTACTTCCTTAATTTTTAGCTTTTGGACTTTCTGGATCAACATCCTTTTTCATTTACCCCTTTGATTCAGAGGTCATTGGAGTTTGCTGTAAGCTATGTTTTCACAGAGGCTGGCGAAGGAGTTGTATTTGAGCGGTTTATTGTACAGTGCCTGAATCTTATTAAGATGATTGTAAAAAATTATGCTTCCAAGCCATCCAAAAATATTGAAGGTAATGCTAATATTTACCAAAACCTTTTTTTATATCTTGAGTAACATTTTGCTATTTTTTACCAAGAGTTAAACTCCTTTAAGACATTCTTTTGAAGCACTTAATGCTTCAATAGCTAGTAATGTATGCTTCAGTCTATGTTGATAATTCTTATTTGAATGGTTAAATTAGTAATATATATGGCCATTGACTTGCTAAAGTAATTTTAAATCCATGAGGAGTATGAATATCTTTTTATTGATTGTTTTAGTTTTCACTGAACTAATTTTAAAAAGAATTGAGGTATGGAAATTGATTCATTTTCATCAGAGAGTTTGATATATCTTTCCCTTGAGGAAAAAATTTGATAAAATGCTTGTTGTTTGTTGTAATTAACTAATACCAGTACTCTGAAATACAGAAACACAGTGAATTTGAAATGCAGTTGACTATAAAGCAGTTTATATGTTCTGTTTCTGTGTTTCATTCTGAATCTTCATACACTTCTGTATGTATGGATGTGGTGGGCTGACCCTGGCTGGATACCAGGTGCCCACCAAGCTACTCTATCACTCCCCTCCTCAGCTGGACAAGGGGGAGAAAAATACAATGAAAGGCTAGTGAGTCGAGATAAGGACAGGGAGAGATTGCTCACCAATTGTCGTCATGGGCAAAATAACTCAACTTGGGGAAATTAGTTAAATTTATTACCAATAAAATCAGAGTAGAATAATGAGAAATAAAACCCAAATCTTAAAACACCTTCCCTCCACCCCTCTCTTCTTCCCAGTCTCAACTTCACTCATGATTTTCTCTACCTCCCCCCTGAGCAATGCAGAGGGATGGGGAATGGGGGTTGCAGTCAGTTCATCACACGTTGTCTCTGCCACTCCTTCCTCCTCACACTCTTCCCCTGCTCCAGTGTGGGGTCCCTCTCACAGGAGACAGTCCTCCACAAACTTCTCCAATGTGGGTTCTTCCCATGGGCTACAGTTCTTCACAAACTGCTCCAATGTGGGTCCTTTCCATGTGTCCTTTACGCAGGGTGCAGTCCTTCAGGAACAGAATGCTCCAGTGTGGGTCCCTCATGGGGTCACAAGTACTGCCGACAAACCTGCTCCAGCGTGAGCTCCTCTCTCTATGGGTCCACAGGTCCTGCCAGGAGCCTGCTCCAGTGTGGGCTCTCCACGTGGTCACAGTCTCCTTTGCGTACATTCACCTGCTCTAGCGTGCAGTCCTCCATGGGCTGCAGGGGAATCTCTGCTCCGGTGCCTGGAGCACCTCCTCCCCCTCCTTCTTCACTAACTTTGGTGTCTACAGAGTTATTTCTCTCACGTATTCTCACTCCTCTCTTCCAGCTACAGTTGTGCAGCGTTTTTTTCCCCTTCTTAAATATGTTATCACAGAGGTGCTACCACCGTTGCTGATTGGCTCGGCCTTGCCCAGCCTTGGCCAGCAGCGGGTCTGTCTTGGAGCTGACTGGCATTGGCTCTATTGGACACGGGGGAAGCTTCTTTCTTCTTCTCACAGAAGCCACCCCTGTGGCCTCCCTGCTGCCAAAACATTGCCATGCAAACCCAGTACAATGGATAATGAAAAATAGCTTTTCTTTGAACTATATTTTTCAAAAAAAATTAACTTCCACATTAGTTTGAAATTTGCCAATGACTAGATAACAATTAACATTCTCTTTCTAAATTTGGGGGGAGGAGTTTCATGAACATACCAGTATGTGTCAGAAAGATTACTCAAACGTAGCATTTAAAATTCTTCAAAATGTTCATAAAATTCATAACATGATTTAGATTTCTCAAGACCCTTAAGATCATCGAGTCCAACTGTAAACCTAATACTGCCAAGTCTACCACTAAACTGTGTTCCTAAGCTACACGTCTTTTAAATACCTTCAGGGATGGTGACTCAACCACTTTCCTGGGCAGCCTGTTCCAATGTTTGACAACCCTTTCGGTGAAGAAATTTTTCCTAATATCCAATCAAAACCTACCCTGGTGCAACTTGAGGCCATTTCCTCTTGTCCTGTCATATCCACCTCGCTACAACCTCCTTTCAGTTAGTTGTAGAGAGTGATAAGGTCTCCCCTCAGCCTCCTTTTCTCCAGATTCAACAACCCCAGTTCCCTCAGCCACTCCTCATAAGACTTGTTCTCTAGACCTTTCACCATCTTCATTGCTCTTTGGATGTGCAAAGAAGTATAACACTGATGTATTTCAGTGTTATTCTATAATTTTATAATACATTAATGTCCTAAATCTACTGATTATGATGTGAAATTTCTACTTTTAAAGTTCATAGTTGTGTTTGAGTTTTTGAACTAGATATGTAGTTACTTGACAAAAAGAATATAGCATAGTCTAATAAAAGCACTTGATTTTCTGAGAACTGGGTGATTAAAAAATATAATATGGAGACAAATAAATTTCTTTTTCTTAATTTATGACTGACATAGAGCGTTTGTGTTGGTTGTATAGCGTACAGGTTTTTTTTTATTACTACTTTCTTTAACCGATGTTAACTACTCCATTATTTTTAAGATTATATTTGGATACACTTTCTGAATAGGTATAAATGAAACTTTCTTTGAGTGCTGTGTGTTTAGTAATTACCTTCTTCAGTAATGCTAAATTAAAAAAGCCCACCAAGAGCCACAGCTAAAAGATTTTCTTTTCATCTATGTAGTAGATTAAAAGCATTATAAATACTTCATGAAGCCCTACAAACCCTTCACTCCAATTTTGCTATTAAAGAACTCTCTTAAAAGTAAATTAAATTAGGAGTTTAACTGGCTTAGAAAAAGTACACTTGGAAGTCTGTTATGAAAGTCTGCCATTAAATGTTTTTTTTTTTTCTCTGAGGATTTCTTATCTATTGATTTCTTTCTAGTTTTGCTAGACTACTGTTTCATCATTAAGCCTTTTAACTGTAATTTGGATTTTCCTATGTTTTATTTCAGATAGCAGTCCTGAAACTCTTGAAGCACATAAGATAAAGACAGCATTTTTCACATATCCAACACTAATGGAGATATGTAGGAGATTAATCACTCACTATTTCCTGCTGACAGAGGAAGAATTAACTATGTGGGAAGAGGATCCAGAAGGCTTTAGTAAGAAATGTGTTGTATGGTTGATTGCAGTTTATTTAGATATTGGCATAAGAGGTTTTATATCCACATTGCCTCTACAAATTGCCCATGTGATATTGGCTGTTTTATTTTCTACAGTTTTGTTACAAGAACAAATATTTCCTCTGGAGATTGTTTTCATAACAAGAGATTTCTCAGTAGTCTGCGATATTCACATATCTAAATACTAAACTTTATTTGAACCATAGTTGACATAGTACTTTCTCTTTTTCTTTGTGAAATAATAGCTGTAGAAGAGACAGGAGGAGATTCTTGGAAGTACAGTCTCAGAGTAAGTGTTTGATATTTCTGGATGCATTTCTTGATATTCTACCCAAGATAGGTGATATTTGGTAGAAAGATAAGCTCATGCTTTTAAAAAAAATCTTTTGTTAGAGAAATTTCTTTAGAATTAATATAAATGAACTTCGTTCATTGACCAATGTTCAAACATTTTGAAATACACTGGAAACTATGCACTTCATGTTCTAGGAGGGAGGGAAAATGAGTTTGCTTCAGTGTTTGTATCATCTAGTATCTGATGGTTATTAAAACCAGTAAAACTTGTCTCTTCTTTAAACTGATAATTGATATTATCACTAATGATGTTAGTAGACACGATGAAGCAAGTTTAATGCATCTATATTAGCATTTTAGTTCAAATCAAAAGTATGCTGTTGTAGTGAATCTCCCAATTATCCCTGCTATGGTTTGCTTAGCAAAGTGATCTCAAAGCTTATTTACTGGGTTACTTTCATATTAAATCTAATACAAAATAAATACAAAAGGACACTGTGAGATACCTACATTGTTCTTGTACCACAGAACTTGCTAATACAGATACAGCCATCAAAATCTTGCTAAAGTTAAGCATACTGTATAATATGAAATGGTATTTCATATAATACTAAGACTAACTGCTGCAGTATATTGCATTTTAAATTATGGCCTTTGGTGTGAGGTATGCAGCACTTAAAAATTTTAACATAAAATACATTTTAATTGCTTTTATTTTGATAGAATCTAAACCAGATTTTTTAAAATTTTTCAGCCATGCACAGAAGTTCTTTTTATTGATATTTTCCATGAATATAATCAGACTCTTACCCCTGTGCTTTTAGAAATGGTTCACAGTCTACAAGGTAAGTTGTTTAAAAAATAAAGAAACTGTAAAATGTAGAATTCTGACATTCGCTTTTGTCAACTGTTAAACAATTTTATCTTGTGAAATCTTAATTTTATGTAGTGTATTCACTTTGTTTTTGAAAGGATGTGTTAATATTTTGAAATTACTTCTAAACCCTTCATAAGAAGAATGCAATGTGTATATAGGAAGAGGGAATCCTAATGATTCTTTCCTTTTTGTCATAATTGTCTTAGATGACTGACAAAAACTGGGGCAGTTCTACTTTCGTGAGGTTTCAGGCTTTCTTGAGAATGGTTGACAAGCTTAATAAATTCTGTAGGTTGTTTTTTTTACCAGGAACTTCCTGTTCAAATGTTTCAAGGCACTTTATGGTAATTCTGCCAAGTTTCTGCAAAAATCCTGGGAAAAAAAAAAAAACTTTTAAAAGGAAAGTTCAAGTTATGCTGTCATTTTGGAGAGTCTAGAGGATTTTCCAAATCTGAAGAATCTACTTTAAAAGTTTAGTGCACATAAGTTTCATTCTGTGCTGTGATACTGGGAATGGTAAAAGGTTCCTTTCAAAAGGGTTGACACTTTGTTTTTCAAGAATTATGGAAGATAATACTTCCATGCTAAAAGGTACACATACACACTTTTTTTTTGCTCCTGAACCCCTAGTAGCCATTTCTGGATGTTTTCAATTTGAGAGTTATGGTTGAAGTACTAGATAATATTAAGAATTCATTAATTCTTAAGATTTTGGAAAATTTTTACTTATACATTGTAAGTACACATGCACACGTATAAAGTATATAGGAATTAGGTCTAAGTAGTGAATCTGGAAATAGTACCATGTGGTAGACAGTTTTCAGCAATTTGTGGGATTTGAGTCTGTTTTTTAAATACATACTTCTGACTTACTTGCATGTTGCTGTTAAAAATGTTCTGAGGAAGTCAGTCAAAAATGAAAGCAGAGATTTGATTTTAGTATATTCACTCAAGAAAGCATCAAAACTGAAATACTGAACTTGTGAATAAAACAAAAATAGTGAAGCAGTCTTAATTCACAGCATACTTATTTAAAGTGTAAAAGTGCAAAGTTGCTTCTGTTCTTCATTTAGTTATGCTTTTTTTCTTTATTTTAACTTTGTCTTGTAGGATGTACCAACATGGAAGATACCAGTACTATACTGATTAAAGATGCTGGTAAATTAACTTTTACTTTACCTTTGAAGGAACAGAGGCCCTTTTGTTTATGTGCTTGACTTCTTAAAAATTATATGAAGAATTTGCAAGATTTATTTTTAAGACTTTTGAAAAGTAGGACCTAAATCCTATTTCTCCATGCACTTGATGTTAGTCTTAACTTTTAGAAATGCTTATGTAAACATATGGTGTTTTTTTCAGCATTTTTGTGAAACAAACCCTTAGACAATCTCCTTTACTGTCCTGTCCTTTCCCCTCTGTAAATAAATGAACTGCAGTGCTTCGATAGATGTAGTCTGTCCATTTTACAAATAAGGAGATTTTATGGCAAAAGAAAAGAATTGTCTAAGGCCTCTGATGGAACCATTTTTGATGTTAGAATGAGATCTTCATTTTTTCTTATGGCTTTTAACTGTTTTCAGGAGTCTGTATATTTCTTCTGTAATACCTTACTTTTACTAAAATTTCCTCCAGAGTTCCCTTCACCATGGTCTGATAATATCTTTCTTCAGAGTATATGCTTTAGTTTTGTTTTCTTCATTATGCTCAGGTTATCCAAAATGTTTTTTGGAACTTAAATTAGTCTGATTCTTTAGAAATAAAAATTAAACATTCAAGCAAACAATAAGTATAACTCTATTGTTTTTCCCCAGTGTATAATGCGGTTGGACTGGCTGCTTATGAACTATTTGATAGTGTGGATTTTGATCAGTGGTTTAAAAATCAACTATTAGCAGAACTACAGGTTTCTCATAACAGGTAAACACCTTGGTTTGTTATGTTTTCATCATTGAAATATGAACTGTTGATACAGATCTGTTAAGATATAATGTCTAATGATTGCAGAATTGAAAAATACTTAATATTTAAACATATCCACTAAATGAGCAGAGGTATGAAATACATATAGATAACCAACACAGTCACAGAAGTGACAGTGTTCATAACAGTGGCAGTTTCTGTTTATGTTTAAATTACCGTGTGGTGGCTATTTCCAGGGTTCTGTTATATTAGATTATTATTATATTATAAGTCTGTCCTCTTGCATATATTTGGGTTGATTAAACTTTCTCAGGACATCCACCTTTGCTCATTTGAAGAAAGATACTTAGGCCTCCTGAGTCCCCAGAGCCCTTTAGGCAGCAAAGTCCCACTGAAATATGTGGAAATAATCTCTGTGAAACTGTAGCTTAGCCAAAATAGTGATTTCTTCTTCTTTACTAGTTCAAATACAAGCCCTCTGTAGCACTCTTCAGTTAATTTTGGTATCAATAAAGTGGGGAAGTAAGGATTTGGGTTGTGTTGTAAAGTGTGAATGATTACAGGCCAGTTCTACATTAAGAGTATTATATAGCCCATCTGCTGTGGGTTTTCCTTCTCACCAAGGTCCTCTTCACTTGGATGGCCTTCACATGAGTATCTCCATTTTGTTAAGTGAATATCATAGGGTATTTTGAAAGATAAGTTTTAGGATCTTGTAGACTGAGCTGTCCATATCTACAATTGACTAGGAAGACAGTGTTCCTCCCAGTTCCTCAAACTGTCACTTTTCCCTCAGGAGAAGGACAGTGAATGCTATTGTAAATGCTAATCCTAATCAGATAAATTCCAAAAATCACCCTTTGACTCCGAATAAAGATGTCCTATTTTTCTCATCAAAGTCATTGGTAGTGACCGTAATGGCCTTTTAAAGACTTTACTATTTTTTCTTATACATTTGAAATTCATATTTCAAATAATGTCTGGTAAGATAAACTAATTTGTTTGCTAATAACCTTAGGAGCTACCGTACATTGTAAATGATTTTCCATAACAAGTTGCTAGCCAGCTTTTTTATTTCCAAATGCCAATTATAAGCATATTCTTTACAAATACAGTTCAATTTCATGTAGAGTGGAAGATCCTGCAAAAATTACAAAAATTAAAATGCTTCTTTTCATTACAATATACTTTTTTCCTAATGAATTATCTGGTTTTGGATGTGTAACCTTACTTCAGGGTCACAGAATAATTGCCACAGTTGTTTACCTGGTGTCTCCTAATGTTTTTTATTCTTTCTCATTAGTCTTTTTTTTGTTTATATGATCTCAACCTCACCCTACTCTCTACCAGTGGCCAAGCACTCTAATGGTTAGGCTAAATGTCAGAAGAACAGGAAAAAATTTGAGATCTTGTATATATGATTGATCCTTTGTTGTCATTCTACACCAATCTCTGAATAAAGCTGCCATGGTATTTGTAGCACATGCTAGCTTTGGCATTTTTATGCCACCCACCCATACAGTAAGACTGACAAAAGTCTTCTAGAGTCGATATAGTTGTATTTACAGTGTATTTAGTATTACACCTGATCTAACCATTTGGTTGTCATTTGTGATGAAATTCCTGTGGGGACAGAAGCTTGCAGTAGAAGTTGTCCAGAAGTTTGAAGCCTTGTTTGCTTGAACTGCTTCTACTGTCAGCATCTTTGGAGTCTGCCATGGGAATAAAGGAGACAGTGTTAATAGTTTGAATGGAGCATTGCTTTAATTACAACTTCAGGAATACATATATAGTTCAGATAAAGCAGATTGGAGGGTATGATCTGCTGTGCTACAGAATGTCACATGGTGATTAGCATGGTTGTTCACAAACTAGTTCATGTTTGGGAACACAAACCTATGTGTTGTCAGCAATGACCATAGGATTTGCTGTGTTTTGTTTTCTTTGAGTGTTTCATTGTCTGTTGATAGTGAGACTGTCAACCATGACTGTAGCAGTAGGAAAAATATGGGATTACTGAAAAAAAAAAACAGAAAACTTTTAGAAACATTGCATCGCCAAATTTATCACTTGCCATAATATTTAGTTTTTTACTGACTAAGGAGAAACTTTTCCATAGTATGAAAGTTTACTGAAGTTTACTGAGTTTACTGAATACAATCTTTTGCAATAATTCAGTCTTAAAACGACTCTTTTCCTGATGAGAGAGAAAGTATCAATGTGACACTTAGTACTTTGGTATCAAGTATGATACTTTTGACTGTGAATGTGTAAATGCTGTCCAGAGTGCTTAAAGCTACCGTCCTATGGCTATTACAAAAAGTTGCATCATCACAGTTTCTCAAATAAATAGAAGGATGTGTTAGTAAGGCAACATCTTGTGAAAGTTGTGCTTCAGCAATCATAGAATCATAGAATGGTTAGAGTTGGAAGGGACCTTAAAGATCATTCAGTTCCAACCCCCCTGCCATGGGCAGGGACACCTCCCACTAGACCAGGTTGCTCAAAGCCCCATCCAGCCTGGCCTTGAATGCCTCCAGGGATGGGGCATCAACATCGTATTTTGTAGGAAATGGGTTGTTCATGCTTCACAACACTGGAATGTTATTCTTCATTAGCTTTGTGTTCCAGTCTAATGAACTGCTGTATACATGCTGCTTTCACAACTTTCATGTTCTCTGAAGGTATGCTTTGTTAATTACTTATGGTTATGGGAATGTTTAATAAATTTATTTACTGTAAAGAAGCCTCAATAACTTCAGTTTGCATTAAACATTTAAATCTGAGCTACTCTTCCTGGTCAGCTTTTATAATCGGTGGAGAAAAATAGCAGCTCTATGGAATGCTTTTCTCAGTCTTTGTTAGGTAATTCAGCTAATTGTTATTCTGGTTCTTATTTCTTCCTATTGACTCTAAAGATGTTTGGTTTATGCCCTTGTTGTGGCACTGGTGCAAGATTCGGTAATGTCAGTGAGAATAGTTTTAGACTGATGACATGAAATGCTCTGGCAGTTTCTGTAATGCAGTAGCTAAGTTTGCATTTTTTAAATTGTATCTGACCTCAAATTTTGAGCACAATAGGAATGGCAAGGAAATTGCTGGAAAGTATGGTAAAAGCAGTAAGATGCCATGATGGCAGTAATAATGTAAGATTTATTTTTAGTTTCTTTTATTGGTGTGCTATGTGCAGAATAAACTATATCTAGTGAGACTTTCAAAATTCAGTCATTGAGGAAGAGAGTTGTTTTTTTTCAGATATAAGTTGGTGTTTCCTGAGCCTTCTAGTGAAGAATTTTAATGGAAAAAATTTCTGTATTAAAGTTCTAAAGTTGTTCTTGACAAACTAAATATTTTAATAATTTTGGGGGGAATAGTGTTTTCCTAGTGATTCTTAGGTTTCTTTTTCATCAAAACATTCTAGAACAGCAAGTATAATGAATTAATGAGTACAATACTTCTTTTTTTTTTCTTTTTTTTTTTTTTCACTTTTAAAGGTATAAGCCAATACGCCGACGAGTAATTTGGCTGATTGGACGGTGGATTTCTGTAAAATTCAAATCGGACTTGAGGCCTATTTTATATGAGGCAATTCGTAACTTGCTTCAAGACCAAGACTTAGTGGTAAGTAAGTAGTGTTTTGGATTACACATTTGTTGTGTAAACACAGGTGAAACATGCATACCATATCTTATGCAAACTTGGTTGAAAACCTCATAACATCACACCTTAAAGTCTGTTGGGAAGTTGTGGGGATGTTTAATTGTGGAAATCTTGAAAAACAAGATCAAAGACATGAAATGAACCCTGAAGATGTTTACTGGGTGATGGCTTCAGTGGGAAAATGAATGGCAATAGCAAGTCTCTCTTTTTTTGTAAGAGTTGTGAAGCACCTTGATATAAATAATTTATAAACAAATGAAAACTTTGTGTAGATAAAATGGAGTTATTCTGTTACTAGTATCTGCAGTATACAATATTATTCAAGCATCAACATAGTTGTCATCTGCTGGCAGGATATGATAAATGGCATTGGTTGCTAAGCTGTTTGAGTACTATTCTTTGGTTTTAAGCTACAATTTCAGTTTGACAGCAGGTGAGGTTGAGAAGCTTGGGTTTGCATTTGTTGGGGTTTTTTATTTTTTATTTTTAAGCATACTGACCTAGCAGCTACTCAACAAATAAAACAAACCAACCTAGCTATTGCTTTCTGAACATCTACCAGGGAAGAACGCACTAACTTGTTGAGTTTATTTGGTTCTGTGCTTTTTGAGTGACAGCAAGCCATAAAATAATCCCAAGTTAAACTCCTTTTTTGCAAGATTTTTTATCACAGGCTAGCTATCTCCTTGTTTAATTCTTTCTTGACCTTCATGAAGATTTTGACTGAGTAGTTTCTCCAGGTGGTCTCAATTTAGCAATGCCAAATAAAGTATACTAAAATAAAAGCAAATAAAAATATTTCTGAGTTGAACTAACAGCACTTCTTAGAGTGACAGAACACACAGGATAATTCAATTGCCAAAACAGCAACTGGTTTGATATTTTCAGGTACTATGTTGATAATCAAAATAACGTTTAATGGACGTGTGATGCTTTTTGGCTTTTTTCTTTCAGGTCCGTATTGAGACAGCTACGACGCTGAAGTTAAATATCCTTTTATTAGCAAAGACGTTTGATTAGCTCTTAATTTAGAGCTACTGGAAAATAAACAATTTTAAACTTACTACCAAATTCTTCACATTATAATCGTTGTGTATCCATGGAATATTTGCTTATTTGAGTCTCATATCCATCTGCAATCCGTATTATTTTTCTTTAATGCTTGTTTACCTGTAGATGACTTTGAGTTCAAAACTTACCAGTTCTTACCGGTGAGAGCATTTATATGGGCATATTTTGATGAGCAGATAGATCCATAGAGGAAAGCAGAAAAAAGTCATTTCCAATTTCATCTTAAACCAGATTACTTTGCGTGTGTGTGTATAATTATTTTAGTCTTCATAGGCCAAAGCGTGTAAAGACTCATACTCTTGCTATTAAGGTTGCTAATGTGCAATATATAGACAGACAATTCAAAACCTTTTAGTATTATGACTATTATAACTTCCGATCATTGTATTTAGTACTATATACATCATGTGTTATCAGATGCTAAGATTCTTCATGCTAAGACAGTATGAATGCTGTCTTTAACAAATAAGTCTCCTCACCAGTGACTTACTTTCTAGTATGTCTGTTTCACACAGTACTTCCCAACCTGCCTGTTTCACACCAATATTAAATATGTGTGTGGATAAATTGGGCCTTAAAAACATAGACTTTATTGGTCTCCTATCTTGTTCTTTACAGTGGTGACTGCTGTTGGCATTAAGTAAACAATGACATTAGCCGTAAATACAGCAAATAGTGATCACACAAAAATGCAGAGCGCATCTGTACTGTAAACATTGGAATTTTTTAAGCTGTCTTTTTCAGTTCATTTTATCTAAATTTTATCTATTGACCCAAAAGCTGGAAGACTATACCTTTGCTCTGACCCTAACAAAGTGTTTCTTCTGGAGAAATGGCCTTTAGCTTTACAGAATTTTATCTGTTAAGTCATATTTATACTTACCAAAACATGAAAAGTATATATGTTCAAATTGATCATGTGCTGGAACTGTTATGCAAGAGCATATCTGAATTATTTTATCTTGGTTAGGCTACTGTTCATTTTTCCAAATGAAAGAGTAACATTTTTCACACTTTATAAGTGTCTTTCAAACTTCATAGATGTCTTAGTGTTGTAAGCATACAGGAAAATCACCATTTCATGTCACCAGTTGTATTTTTGATGGTCTAATCTGTAGTTTCTTTTGGGTTTTTTTTTTAGTATTTGGAATCCGTGTTTACACTGCTCTTTCAGCTACTTCAGGAAGTAACAGAATGTGACACCAAAATGCACGTTCTTCACGTTCTGTCTTGTGTGATTGAAAGAGTCAATATGCAGGTATTTTTTTTTATAAACTTCAAACGGAGCTAGCTTTGTGCTAAGAACACAGAGGGCTTCTTAATATTTTTGGCTTATACAAAGATAGTAGAAAAATGTCACTGATTGATTATTCTTATGGTAGATGCCTGCATTATTTGTTTTACTTGGTTCTCTTCTCACTTTTCAGTTCTCATTTATCTTTTGTGTAATATGTTCTTGCTCAGTTACTACTTCTTTATTTTTTGCATTGACTCACCTTCTGGAATACAGAATGACTTCCACTGCTTATCTTAATGCATTTCTTGCAAATTTTTTTATTTCCACTTTCGATTCTCATTGTCTCATATCTGAGCTAGTATTTTATTAAACCTTACATATTAAAAGAGACATTTTTGGGGAAAAATGCTTTACATTCCCAGAGACTGTGCAGTTAAATTTGTAATCTCTCATTGGCACTGATATGGATCATGCGATTGCCTATACAGCATTCTCCTTAACTGCATGCAAAGTTTCATGTTCACGTTCTCAATTTTCAGTACTTCCTTCTCAGTGTTAAAGTATATTCTTCAGCTTAAACATAAAGGAATTGAAGATGGTTTTGCAGAAATAAAAATGAATTGTTGACTGCTTTTGTCTCCATTTTTTGTGGTATTACTGTATTAAGGACAGAGATAATGCATGGTTTAGAGCTTATCTCCTCTTTCTACAAGTAATCCTGCCTGAAAGCCAAATTTAGCTTTCCTAATTGTCCCATGTAGGAAAAGTCAACATGGCAGCAGATTTCCCTGGATTTTAGAACAGCTGGAGAAGCAGCTGAAAAAAACCAAGTTGAGTAAGAGCCTTTATGAGTCTGTTAAGGTTAATTCATAATTAAATACTTTAGAAGATAAATAGATTAACCAACCCTTTAGTATTGTAGAGCATCATAGAAAAAAATTAGGTTAGGGCAAACCTCTGGAGTTTATGTAGTCCAACCCCTGCTCAAAGCATGCATAGCTTAAAAGGTTATTCAGCATTTTTTTTTTTATTTTTCCTGGGACTGTTTCTGATTGTCTTAGATGATGCAGTTACTCAGGAATCCTGTCTAAGTGAATAACGTAATAATATGAAAACAACTTCAGTTATCAAATTAAGTATTGTTTGTGTTGTTTACTACTTAAGCCTAATTGTCATGCACAAATATTACCATAGGTAATAGGCTCTTTTCAAATACCTGTGTGGTCAGGTGTCACTTCAATCAGAGAGTACAGAATATGGTGTTTTAGGAAGAGGAAAGAGGAGTAAATTAAAGCAAACGCTGTATTTTTACTGTGACAAAAGCAGCTCTTAAATCTTTCAGAAATTACGCCTGGGATAAATTAATGGCCTTATTTCACACATTAAGAAAAAAATGTGTTCTGAATTTCAGATACGACCATATGTAGGATGTTTGGTTCAGTATTTACCACTCCTTTGGAAACAGAGTGAGGAGCACAATATGCTACGATGTGTCATTCTAACCACCCTTATCCATCTTGTTCAGGTAAAGTGTCAGAATCACATAAATGTTGCCAGTATCTTCTTTAGTTCTTTCTCAGACATGCCTTCTTGTTCTCTGTCTGTGTGAGTGTATTAAGGTATAAGGTGTAAAATTAAGGTATATTTTGGTTTTATAGGCTATTTCTAAATGCTATTCAGTCTTATAATAAAGACACGGTTCTCTGATAGTGGAGGTAAACATGGCTAATGTTAAGCACGAAACTCTTGTTTTCAGGGGCTTGTTCAGTAAAAGCAGTTCTTTAGGCAGATTTGCTTGTGTTCTGGAGGATTATTTTTTTTTGGCTTTGTAATCTTGGAATCGAACCTCCTTTAGTGCCTTTATAGTCTGTATAAAAGAAGCTTGTTCAGGCTTCCTTTATTTCCCAGACTGTCAATTTCTTCTTATAAAGGTTGTGTGTGTTTCAGAATTGATTCTGCAGCATAGGCACATCTGTTTCCACATTGCTTTCCATTCATCTCCTAAGGATGTGGAGTTTTCTATTTTGGTGGCAAACTTTCTGTGAACATGAGCCATTTTTAAATCATAGGCCAAGATATGGGCCACCATAACAAGCTTCACTTTGCCTGTTCTTTAAATTTATGTTTTAATTCAGATTAGTGTCAAATGTGTCTTGTTTAAATCATAACTGTTAGGTTTAATGTCTCTCAAGGGTGTTGTTGGCATTGACTAAATGTGGGTCATCTTGTTTATTTAGAATTCCAACCCTTTTATTGTTACCATTTTTACTGTTACCGTTTTACTGCATAACTCTGATACTTATCATGTCCTTTCGCAATGATTTCTGCAACGTTTATATAGCATATGGGGAAAAATATTTTATTTTACCCTTCTTAAATTTCCCAGCTTTTATGATGTTCTCTTCTGCTTTGTTCGTATGTTATGAAACAGAGACAATAGCAGCTCTGAGCTGCCTGCTTTGTTACATAATAGATTTGTATCACATCCCATTATTTGTATTTCAATATTTGATTATTTTTTTCTTCTTTTGAGTATTCATCTGTGCTCATAATTTTCTTTTTAACTACATGAGTATCTCCTCTTTTTCAATGTCTGTTTTAAAACAAAATGGTCAGAACTATTAAAATATCTGTGACCAGGGACTATCACCTTACCTTTGTTTGTGAATGCAGCTTCGAAGTTCAATAATAAAAAAGTGATAGTAATACTGAGAATAAAGGTGAAGATAATTATTATCAGACCATTTTTTTTCTGTAGAATTCTTTTTATATCTGTGTGTTGTAGGAAATTTTTCCTTTGCCAGAATATATTGCTTGCATTTATTAACATTAGGTTTCATTTGCCCATAGTTGTTCATTTAGCTAAGTTTGTTTAGTTCAATTAGTGTCTTCCAGTTCTCAAAACTCAAGAAATCTAGATAACTTTTGGTCCCAGATTTTGCTATATAACATTAATAGCTGTGTTGAGCAACATTGTATCTAAATGGAAGTTTCTATCTATAGTCAGATAAATCATAAATCAATAGCGATCATGAAATGGTCAAGTTTTCAATTCTTAGTGAGGTAAGGAAGGGGGTTAGCAAAACCTCTACCTTGGACTTCCGGAGGGTGGACTTCAGCCTGTTCAGAACCCTGGTTGGAAGGGTCCCTTGGGAGATAATCCTGCAGGGCAAAGGGGTCCAGGAAGGCTGGAAGGGTCCAGGAGCAGGCTGTCCCCATGAGGCGCAAAATTAAAGGGTGGGGAAAATGGCCGACCTGGTTGAACAAAGAGCTTTTGATGGGACTTAGGGAAAAAAGGAAGGTTTACCACCTTTGGACGAAGGGACAGGCAACTCAGGAGGAGTACAGAGATCTTGTTAGGTTATACAGAGAAAAAATTAGGAAGGCAAAAGCCCAGCTGGAACTCAACCTGGCCATTAATATAAGGGACAACAAAAAAAGTTTTTATAAAAGCATCAACAAAAAGAGAGTCAGGGAGAATCTCCATCCCTTACTGGATGCTGGGGGGAACATTGCGACCAAGGACGAGGAGAAGGCTGAGATCCTTAATGCTGCCTTTGCCTCTGTCTTCAATAGTCAGCCCAGCTACCCCCAGGGTGTTCAGCCTCCTGGGCTGGAAGATAAGGATGGAGAGCAGAACAACTCCCCTGTAATCCAGGAGGAAGTACTTAATTATTTGCTTATGCACCTGGACACGCATAAGTCTATGGGGCCAGATGGGATTCACCCAAGGGTACTCAGGGAGCTGGCGGGAGAGCTCACCAAGCCTCTCTCCATCATCTATCAACAATCCTGGTCAACAGGAGAGGTACCAGATGACTGGAGGGTGGCCAATGTGACGCCCATCTACAAGAAGGGCTGGAAGGAGGATCCGGGGAACTACAGGCCTGTCAGTCTGACCTCGGTACTGGGAAAGATCATGGAGAGGATCATCCTGAGTGAGCTCTCACAGCAAGTGCAGGGCAGCCGAGGGATCAGGGCCAGCCAGCATGGGTTTATGAAAGGGAGGTCCTGCTTAACCAACTTGATCTCTTTCTATGACCATGTGACCCGCCTTCTCGATGAGGGGAAGGCTGTGGATGTTGTCTACCTGGACTTTGGTAAGACCTTTGACACCGTCCCCCACAGCGTTCTCCTGGAGAAGCTGGCGAATCATGGCATAGACAAGTGTACTCTTCACTGGGTAAAAAACTGGCTGGATGGCCATGCCCAGAGAGTTGTGATTAATGGGGTGAAATCTTGTTGGCGGCCGGTCACCAGTGGTGTCCCTCAGGGCTCAGTTTTGGGGCCAGTCTTGTTTAATATCTTTATTGATGATCTGGATGAGGGGATTGAGTGCACCCTCAGTAAGTTTGCAGATGACACCAAACTAGGTGGGAATGTTGATCTGCTTGATGGTCGGAAGGCTCTACAGAGGGACCTGGACAGGTTGGATCAATGGGCCAAGGCCAATGGGATGAGGTTTAATAAGGCCAAGTGCCGGGTCCTGCATTTCGGTCACAATAACCCCAGGCAACGCTACAGGCTTGGGGAAGAGTGGCTGGAAAGCTGCCCAGCAGAAAAGGACCTGGGGGTGTTGGTGGACAGCCGGCTGAACATGAGCCAGCAGTGTGCCCAGATGGCCAAGAAGGCCAACGGCATCCTGGCCTGTATCAGGAATAGCGTGGCCAGCAGGAGTAGGGAGGTGATCGTGCCTCTGTACTCAGCACTGGTGAGGCCTCACCTCGAGTACTGTGTTCAGTTCTGGGCCCCTCACTACAGGAAGGACATTGAAGTGCTGGAGTGTGTCCAGAGGAGAGCTACCAAGCTGGTGAGGGGTCTAGAGAACAAGTCATATGAGGAGAGGCTGAGGGAACTGGGCATGTTTAGTTTGGAGAAGAGGAGGCTGAGGGGGGACCTCATTGCCCTCTACAACTACTGTCGGAGTGGGAGACGGACCCGGAGTAACGATGAGTCTCAATATGAGTATGGTCGTTCTCCCTTTATTCAAGTTCACACAGAGTATATAAAGACAGACAAGCAGAGCACGCGCTAGCAACAATTATACGATTGGCTTACAGTCTCTGTTCACGCGCCTAGAGCGCTCACACAATTAGTGCGGACCTCTTGTCCACGCGCAGCAGATGTTTCTCTATCTCCCGGAGGCAGTACCACTTATCACTTACTTATCATGTAGCTACTTCTTCATACTTCTATTTCTCAAGGACAGTTCACAGCCTCCTCCAGGCTCTCATCCCTATCAAAGACTGGATTGCTCATTGTAATCAAGTCATGCCCTTTTTCACTCAGCCATTCCTCCACAAACTACCTGAAAGGAGGCTGTAGAGAGGTGGGTGTTGGCCTCTTCTCCCAAGTGAATAATGACAGGACCAGAGGAAATGGTCTAAAGTTGCGGCAGGGGAGGTTTAGATTAGATATTAGGAAGAATTACTTTACTGAGAGAGTGGTCAGGCACTGGAACAGCCTGCCCAGGGAGGTGGTGGAGTCGCCATCCCTGGAGGTATTTAAGAAAGGTGTAGACATGGCACTTCAGGGCATGCTCTAGTGCCTGAGATTGTTGGTTTGTGTCTGTTTGTTGGTGGGTGTGGGGTGTGGTTGTGGGTGGGTTTTTTTGGTTGTTTTGGTTTTGGTTTTTTTTTGTTTTGTTGGTTGGACTCGATGATCTCAAAGGTCCCATCCAACCATGAAGATTCTGTGATTCTGTGAAATGCGTTTTGACCTTTTGGGGGGTTTTGATTCTTGATGGTAATTTGCCTCTCTTCCTTGCTTTTCTATACATGTACAGTACATTTCCTAATTCCTCTAGAGGTTTACTGTAAGTAACTTGGCAGAGAATTTTGAAAGCCTATAGAAATTATTAGCTGCTTGCTTTATCCAGAGATAATAGTTAAAAATAACTGAATTTCTTATCAGTGAAAGAAAAGATCTTGATATAACTTAATCCTTAAACTTGAAATATCTAGAAATCTCTGTGCTGTTTGCAGTAAAAATGCAAATAAAATGTAGTAGGTTACTGAGGAAAGATTGAAGAATAAAACAATATGTAGTTATACGGCCTGCAGAATCTGTGCTATTAAGCACTTCTTTAATATGGGCTATATGCCATCCCACATTCTCTAACCCCTACTACATCTCAAAAAAGATGTAGTAGAACTAGCAAAGATCAAGAGAAGGGCTCCTAGGATGTAGGGCAGCGTCCATACAGGAACAGACTGAATATGCAGGCAGTCTTGAACTTGCAGAAAGGCATTACTTTCTGGATAAAGGATATTATTATAGAGGTCTATGAAAATATTAACAGTGGAGAGAAAGTGGAAAAGGAATGATTACACATTACAACTAATGGAAAATTTGGGTTTCTTTTAAAAGTAGAGTTAGTTCAAACAAAGAGAAAATATATTTTCACAATATACAAATTGTGGAACTTCTTGTTACTGGCCACAGTGGAGGCCAAAAGGATAGGTGGACTCAAAGAGTTTAGACAACTGTATGGAAGATCCTTCTTTTAAGACAAGCTTGTTTAAATAAATAAACTATTCCACAAAGAAGCTTTAACTGAGAAACATAATTTTAAATTTAATAGTTTCCAAATATAGTAATTATGCAAAAGCAGCATTCAGCTAGCCTCAGTTCTCTTTAGTAATATTACAAAATAGCCAGTAGGTTCCAATATAAGAATTACGATCTTTGTAAGATTAGTTTTAATTTATGATTTAGTTTTGAAAATAGTTATCTCTATCTTATTTTTAAAAATTAGGGGTTTTTATTAAGTGATTGTTGAATTTTTTAACTTTGTGTTCTTGGGAAGACATCTTTGCATATTACTCATGGATCACTTAATAAATCACTGTCATCAGTCTGTGATTCTTTGTTTAGGAATGAAAAGAAACCCGTTTCCTGTGTGAGAAACACCGGCTCACACTTAAAATTTTAAAGAGGACGAAGTCACTGGAGCAAAGGTTTATTGTACGAAGCAGCGCTGAATCGGGTGCATCTCAAAGTAGAGGCACACCCATCTTTAGTTTTTTTAGATATTTTATACCTTTCTTTCCCGGCCGCCTGAATACCTGTCTCTCTTCTCATTGGCTGAGAAGTTGGAGCTCACATTCTTCCCGACCGTCTAAAGACACAAACCTTTAATTAACAATACATTGTTTCACAGTCTCTGCTAATATCTACTGTCTAATGTTAGTAGTTACAAACATCCTGGTGGTCATCTTCTTGATCTAGTGTCCATATCCTTCTTTTCTTCAGTCACCCCCCAGGTGGCCTTTATCCACTTATCACCTTCCACCGTCCTTTGTTTGCTTATCAGTCTACCATCAATTCGGTTCTCCTTACCTAAATGGCTTCTTGTAAACCAGAGTCTCTGGGCCATTCCAGGGTACTTGTAAGGATTAGTTAGATGCTATAACCGAGCACACAAATAGAAATATACCAAGTAGCTGAAGCAAAATTCAGCTCATTTCTCACAATCCACCCCCTTTTTATTTATTACATTTTTGCTGAAGCTTATTATCTTCTTCCCATTTATTCAACAATAACTGTAATCTTTCATTTTGTTCTTCTTTTCGGTGATCTCTTTTTCTTAAGACCATTATCCTCTGCGATGTAGCACCTTGATTCACAGCATCCACATTCGATAGACTGGTCACTTGCATTCCTTCTACCACTCTAGAAATTAATCCCACTGCACAAGGAATAAAACAAGGTATGAACAGCAGTCCAGCAAGAGCACATAATAGAATGAAGCCTACCTTCTTCCACCAAGATATTCCAAAAAAATCATTCCACCAGTTGACATTCATCATAGATTTCCACCTTTGCACTGGGACGTGTGCTAGTTTTCTGATGTTTGCTGCTATATCTCTTACAGCTTGTCCGTTGTCATCAATATGAAGACAACACTCTGATGTGTTAAATTTGCCACATACCCCCCCCTCTTCTGCTAATAGGTAGTCTAGTGCCAGTCTATTTTGGTATATGGCAGTTCGCATCTGTGTTTGTTGGACTGCTATTAAGTCTAAGGCTGAGGCTGTCTCATTGGTAATTATTTCAAGCGCTGCTTGCAACCTAATTATTCTATTGAGCATATAAACAGGTGTTCGATATCCCCAGCTACCATCTTGTGCCCATGTTGCTGGTCCATATGTTTCTATTATGCGTTGTGGGGGCCATTCATCCTGCCCCCAATTCTGAGTTCCTCCCATTTCGATCGTTGTTCGTTTCTTTCTCCTCAATTCATCATATAGCCGGACCCCCAGCCCAGCTGCCTGTGTATCAGACAGCAAGAAAAAGAAAGGCATTACATATCCAACATAACAGACTCCTGACCAGTTTGGAGGTAATCTTCGGTAAGCATGTTTCCCACAAATCCAATAATGGCCCTCTAAGGCCCAAGCCCCGTTGGCAAAGGGACCGTCCCATGTTTCATCATCTTGTGGTGTTTCATAGTATAGCGGATCTTCTGTGCCCCATGGTCCTCCTGAGGCGTTTAAATCCCCATTGGAGTCACAATAGTCACATTCAAAGGCCTCTGCATCCGGATGCCATTTACAGTTACATCCTCCCTCTCTTATCGTTCGGTTTGTAGCTGACCAGAACTTTGTGAAATATGTTCTGGTCCCATTTGAATTTTGCCAAGCCCATTGATAGACTCTTATTACATGGTTTTTGCTGGTAGTATTGTCCCGCTGACAAGCCAGGAACAGAGAATCTTTAAAACCCCCCTTTTTGCCAATCTCTCTTGCCGCTGCCCTGCAACCAGCATGCCAAGGTTCATGGAAGGAACATCTTACCCAGGTGCCATCTCTAAGCTTAATGTGTGTTTGGTTCCATCTTCCTTGGTACCTCCGGCAATTATAAGGAATACACAGTGAGTCATAACAATCCATTCCTGGTGATAATGTCCACTCACATTCACTTTTCCCTAAATATTTCCCTCCCGATCTGGTTCTGTTCAGGCAATAATTCCCTTTTCCTGGGTACAATATTTTCCATGCAGCTCCCTCTTCTGCCCAGACCTTTGTTCCATGGCGTACTGTACTTAAGCTACTCACCAGCCACTTAGGCTGCACAGGCCGGGCTACCCATGGCCATTCTTCAGATCCCCTCGGGCTTCCACATACCCAACAATTACTCAAATTAAAGCTTTTTGCTATTTCATTCCTTAATGTTACAAATTGGTTATCTTCCATTTGACTGTAACACAGAGGGATGGTCACAAGGTTCATTAGTATGGTAGCATAAAACCTGCCAAGGTCTGGCACAGCCTTCCCTCCCATCTCTCAACGCCTACTGGATTGCAGCCAGCAGCGGAGACCGCTCACAGAAGAGGAGTGAGGAGACTGACCCAGTCTTGCCCTTGGCTTTAGTTTTTAGAACCTTTGCTGGTAACCTCCCCAGGTATTACACTTTTATTTCATTAATCTCGATTTTACCAATTCTGTCTTTTAAGAGTCAATTTCAGTGGATCACTTCCCTGGGTTACTGTCCACTCTCCAGGAGGTGGGGCTATTGGTCCTTTTACCCGTGTAGCATGTGTCCACCCCTTTTCCTTAGTTCGCACAGCTGCTTCTGTTGTCAGGAGTACCAGGAAAGGTCCTTCCCACGCTGGAGTCAGAGTATCCTCTTGCCAGGACTTCACTAGTACCCAGTCTCCAGGCTGTATCTGGTGTAGTTTGAAATCCAGTGGAGCCGTCTGAGGCAGCAATCCACGCTGTCTCAAATCTGTAAGAGATTGGGCTAACCCCCACAGGTAATTTTTAAGAACGACATCATTAATTTCAGGAATTGGCACACCTTCTTCCCTTCCCAGATATGGAAGTCCGAATAGCATTTCATAGGGAGATACTCCTAAATCCTTCCTTGGAGCAGTCCTAATTCTCAACAGGGCTAGGGGCAGGCATTTGGTCCAGGGCAACTTAGTCTCTATTACCAGCTTGGTGATATGTGTTTTGAGAGTTGCATTCATCCTCTCAACTCTACCAGAGCTTTGAGGATGCCAGGGAGTGTGGAAGTCCCATTGAATTCCCAGAGCTGTGCATACCAGCTGCAATACCCTAGCAGTGAAATGGGTTCCCCTATCAGAATCTACCCTTTCTATTATTCCTCCCATCCGGGAGAACCCATTTCCCTTCCTGGGTTTTTACACCAGTATCCAAGGAGGCCCAAAAACTTTCTTATTTCTTTCTTACTCCTTGGAATTGGAGTTGTTACAATACCAGAAATTCGTTCTGGGTTTATTCTCCTTTTCCCTTCGCTGATCACGTGCCCGAGGTACCTCACCTCCTTTTTTTTTTTACAAACTGCAACTTAGTTTCTGAGACTCGGAGCCCTTTTTCTCCCAAGTAGTTAAGTAATTTGATGGTTGCAGATCGAACCTCCATCTCCTCTTCCCCCGATATTAGTAAATCATCTACATACTGAAGCAGCTTGATCCCTGGGGAAAATGAAATTTCCTCAAGTATTTGTTCCAACACTTGCCCAAAAAGGTTGGGAGATTCTGTAAACCCCTGTGGTAACGTGGTCCAGCGGAATTGCTGCCTCCTCCCTGTTACCGGGTCCTCCCATTCAAAGGCAAACATGTCCCGACTTTCCACCGCCAAGGGACAGGTCCAAAAAGCATCTTTAAGGTCTACTACACTGAACCACTTGTGTTCATGAGGTATTTTGCTTAGCAATGTATAAGGATTGGGTATTACCGGGTGACGTGTCTGAACAATTTTATTCAGCTCCCTTAAATCTTGCACTAATCTCCAACTCCCATCCGACTTTCTGACGGGTAAAATAGGTGTATTATAAGGAGACATGCAGGGCTCTAAGAGATCATCTTTCAACAATCCCTCAATTACAGGTTGGAGCCCCTTCCTCCCTTCTAGAGATATAGGATATTGTTTTACACGCACAGGCTGACTTTCTTTCTTTAATTCCACTTTGAGGGGGGGGTATGTCCAGTCCTCCCCGGTTTCCCTCCGCCACCCAGACTATTGGATTAATCACTTTTTCATCCTCTGTGGTCAACTTATAAAGCTGCACCATCATCCTATCATCTTTTGGAACTATTCCGATCCCTAACAATATCTGTAAATCCCTCCCCAATAAGTTCGCTCCTACTTCAGGTATCACTACTAAGTCCATTTTTACTTCTCGGTTATTCCCTTGTATAGTTACTTGCTCTACAATAGGGACTGAAAACTCTTCCCCTTTTATCCCAACCACGTTCGTCGTAAGTTCCCCAATTTCATATCCCTGTGGGATTTTGGTTATACTTGTTCTTTCTGCTCCTGTGTCCACTAGGAATACATATTCCTCCTTCTGGGGTCTTAATTTTAAATTTATCAAGGGCTCAATGTGATGGTTCGACCCCAGAAGGTAGAGTCCCTGACACCCCTATTCTAAAGAATAATCATCCCGCTCCATTACTCGAAACACTCCGTTTTCCTTCTGCCTCATCGGACAATCCCTCTTAAAGTGCCCCTCTCTCCCACAATGAAAACACCTTCTAGGACCTACTTCCCACCCATGAGGGTTCCCCCTCCCAGCCGGTTGAACCTTATATTCTCTGCGCTCACGCTGTGGCCCGCGGCTGGGACCTCTGCCACGTTCACACCACCTCTCTCTCTCTCCCCCTCTCTCAGGCTGCTGCCCCGTTACTTATTCCACTGCTGCCACCATCAACTTAGCTTTAGCTTTCTGCTTCTCATCATCTCTCCTGACATACACTTTCTGAGCCTCTCGCAACAATTCATTCAAGCTCCGATCATGCCAGTCTTCCAGTTTCTCTAACTTCTTCTTTATATCAGGCCACGCCTTAGTGACAAAATTAACCTTCAACAACTCTCGCCCCACATCATTCTCGGGATCTATTCTTGAGTATTGTTGTATATTTCTCCTTAACCTTTCCAGCCAATCTGTAGGAGATTTATCTTTTTGTTGTGTGCTTTCAAAGGCTTTATCAAAATTCTGTCCTTTTGGGACTGCCTCTTTTATTCCCCTGATTACTAATCTTCTGTAATCAGACATATTATTCCTCCCCTCCGCATTATTCTGATCCCAGGCAGGCCTGGTCACAGGGAATTTCTGTTCCCCTAGGACTCCCCCAGGAATATCGGGAGGATTTTCTCGCTCCCAAATTCTAATACCCGCAGCCCGGATCGTTTGTCTTTCTTCCGGTGTGAACAGGGCTCCTAAAATGAACTGCATTTCATCCCAAGTGTAAAGATTAGGGCCCAGAAACTGGTCGAGCTGCTCTGACAACCCTAAAGGGTCCTCTAATAACTTTTTCATCTCTTTCTTAAATTCCCGCACCTCGGTGCTAGTCGGAGGTACATTCACAAAGCCCACCCCCCCCCGGGGCTCCCGGCATGGGTACCTCTCTTAAAGGGAACATACCCTCCTTATGTTCCCCTTTACAAGACGGCAAAGGAAAATTCCGAACATCCCTTACTATCTGATCTAATTCAGTGACCCGGGTTCTCCGAGTCTCCCCGAGCAGAGGGGCACCCGGTCTCACAGAGTCCCCCCCCCTTCCCGTTCATTATCCTCCTCCTCCCCTCCCCCAATCTTCTTCTGTTTCGTCGAATTCAGGGTTGTATGGGGGTGGCAAATGATCCGGAGGTTCCCAACTTTCTTCTCTCTTCTTAATCTTCTTTCCCCCAAGGTCTTTTGTCATGAATAAGGAGTGAGACCTCCTCCAACATGAAGCATATTCAATTTCTTCTTGGTTTACTGGAGTCTTACTACATACGTAGAGATTCAAAGCCTGGCACAACCAATTCTCCATTGACCCGAACTGCGGCCAGTACAGTGGGTCAGATCTAATAGGTTCTTTCACCCACTCAAACATACAGTACTGTATCATTGTTTTTTTATCTTTTCCCCGGGTGCAACCCTGCCCCCACTTCCCGAGCATCACCCCTAAAGGACTGTCGGGTGGAATGCTCGCACCAGGACTTTCAAGTCCTTGATTCTTTATAGCCTTCTCTCTGCTAGGCCTATTTCCCATTTTACTTTCCCGTGGGACTTTTTCACCTGGAACCGTTTCGCTTCGCCCCTTCACTGGCCGGTCTCCTCGCGGAGAAACGGAACCGCAGTTAGAAGGGCTCCACACTCGCTCCGCAGACAATTCTGCGTCTCACACACACAGTCCCAATCCCGCTATCCCAGCCGCCCGAGTAGTACTTAACAGTCAATTTTCTTACCTGGGTCCCGTGCACAGAAATTATCGGCTGCCGCGCGTAACTCAATCCCGTTAACTCAATTCTTCCTTTCCCCTCCTTTGCTCCGGGAGTCCTCTGTCCGGATAGGACCCGCTGCCCCTCACGGGATGAGTGTCCCGGTTCTGCTGGCGCTGGGGGAGCGGCAGTGCTCGGTTTGGGAGCTGGAGCAGTGGCAGCGCTGGCTGTCGGGGCCGGAGCAGCTGCGGGCGTGGGAGGGGCTGGCGATGGAGATGCGGGGGGTGCGGGCGGCGGAGCCGCTTTTACCGCCGGCTGCGGAGTGACCGGGGCCGGGACGGGCCGGGGCGCGGCTTGTGCCGAAGCCGGTGCCGGAGCCGGTGGGGGAGCAGCCGATGCCGCTGGGGCCGGTGTCGGCGTGGCCTTGGCCGGTGCCGCTGGCTTGGCTTGGGCCGGGGCCGGGGCTGGGGCTTGGGCTGGTTCTGTTTGTGTCTGCACTGAGACTCTCGCTGGGGCAGCAACTGTCTGCGTCCCTGCTGTGACTGTCGCTGGGGCTGGAGAAGTAACTGTTTGCGTCCCTGCTGTGACTGTCGCTGGGGCTGGGGGAGCAACTGTTTGTGTTCCTGCTGTGACTGTCGCTGGGGCTGGAGAAGTAACTGTTTGCGTCCCTGCTGTGACTGTCGCTGGGGCTGGGGGAGCAACTGTTTGTGTCCCTGCTGTGACTGTCACTGGGGCTGGAGGGACAACGGTTTGTGTTCCTGCTACGATTGTCGCTGGGGCTGGGGGAGCAACTGTTTGTGTCTCTGTTGTTTGAGTAGCGAGGTTGCCTGTCACACGATGCTCATTCTGATATTCCTCAAGTCTAATAAGATCTAACGCCTGCAGCACATTCAGTGTCATAAGTATCAAAATCAGGCCCACATGACAGAGACAATCATAACAATCATTCTCTGTCCAGCCCGTAGGTTTTCCACCCCCTAGTTCAATTGGTAACATTTTTAAATAATCATGAACAGGCAAAGTAAACTTTCCCCAGGCAAAATCAAAAGTGTAATTAGCGGCAGAATCTATTATGCGATGCCCGAAACATGAAGATACCCTACCAAATGCAAATCTCAGATTATACACCTGAGCACCAGCCCACACCAACATAGCACGCCTATACCACCGCATCCAAACACAGAACAAATATAAACCTACCTCAATACAACAAGTCAATATGTCCAACCAGTTAAGCACCACTAAATCAATCAACTTCATACAAAAGTCTCTAAAAATATCATATACCATATCCTGTAGGTACAACATGGTGAAAGCAAACTGGAATTCAAACTATTCAGGCAATCTTAACAGACCACAGCCGTCGAGCCCCACGTTGGGCGCCAATAAATCTGTCGTGGTTTTGGCTGAATTTACCAAAACCGGACCGGCAGATGGCCCTTCCCCCCCCTTCCCCCCCTAAAAGAGGAGAGAGGAGGAGAAAGAGATAAGGAGATTCAGAAGTTTAGAATGAACTAAACTACTTTAATGAAAAATTAATATTAAAATAAAAATAAAGAAGAAAATAATGAAATAGATACAATATATACAAAACCGTATCAAGCTCCCAGGATGTCAGTTACATCACCGGCAGGCACTGGGGAAGTCCCAGACTGGACTCAGTGACGAATGGGAACTGGATTCCAGCTCTGGAGTCAGGAACACACGGATCGGGATCAAAGGCAGATGAACAGAGTCCTCTCTGGACGTCGGCCATCGCAGGAAGGGGGCTGACCCTTTGATCCCTCAGCCTTTATACTGAGCATGGGGCAGATGGGATGGAATACCCCAGTTGGTCAGGTTTGGGTCACCTGTCCTGTCCACTCCTCCCCACTGATGTGACCCCTCTACGTTTTTTCCGTTTCCGACCCTCTAAGGGGGCAAATAACGAAATTGGCTGACCTTGGTTGTTATAGCAATAAGTATAAGCAAGGGCCTCCCTGCATACCATTCCTTGGCATGGAGCACAAACATTGGGCTTATCACTCTGAGAACGAGCAGTTTTCTCCACAATATGCCGTTAATTTCAGAGAGTTAGAGGAGGCCTAGCTAGGATGTAAAGTTACAGAACAGAAAATTGGTTTGGTTTTACTTCAAACCGGGACAATGAGACAGTGGGTTGGAGACCACTGAAATCAGCGGGGTGCGCCATCCCCTCTTTGCTGTCTCGCCTCGCAGGAACAGGAGTGCTGGATCCCGGACGAGCCCCCAAATTGTGAGAAACACCGGCTCACACTTAAAATTTTAAAGAGGACAAAGTCACTGGAGCAAAGGTTTATTGTACGAAGCAGCGCTGAATCGGGTGCATCTCAAAGTAGAGGCACACACATCTTTAGTTTTTTTAGATATTTTATACCTTTCTTTCCCGGCCGCCTGAATACCTGTCTCTCTTCTCATTGGCTGAGAAGTTGGAGCTCACATTCTTCCCGACCGTCTAAAGACACAAACCTTTAATTAACAATACATTGTTTCACAGTCTCTGCTAATATCTACTGTCTAATGTTAGTAGTTACAAACATCCTGGTGGTCATCTTCTTGATCTAGTGTCCATATCCTTCTTTTCTTCAGTCACCCCCCAGGTGGCCTTTATCCACTTATCACCTTCCACCGTCCTTTGTTCGCTTATCAGTCTACCATCAATTCGGTTCTCCTTACCTAAATGGCTTCTTGTAAACCAGAGTCTCTGGGCCATTCCAGGGTACTTGTAAGGATTAGTTAGATGCTATAACCGAGCACACAAATAGAAATATACCAAGTAGCTGAAGCAAAATTCAGCTCATTTCTCACACCTGATTCTTAGAATATGTCAAAAGATTTAGGATGTGGTAAGATCCAAAGAGTAATTCTTTTCTTGATCTTTAACACATTTTATTAAGCATTTAGTATTTGTTAGAGCTGTGACCTTTCCCAGAAAGAGAATGACCAATGAATGTTTTTAGGAATGCGTGTTCTTTATAATTTTTTTTCTTGCAGACCATTGATAAGCTGCTTGTTCTCCAAAAACCTATATAATTTTCTCAAGACCCGTTGAGAAAGCTCAGGAGTATCAAACTAAATATTTTCTTTTTTATGAAATGGTTGCAAGTTCAACCTTTGATTTCTTGAATACATGTTTACAGAATGTGAATAGAACAGCATCACAGATATTTTTCATTGCTGTTCTTGAAATGCTTGAGTTGAGATTTTTTAAGTACTTTACATTTTTTATTTACTTTTATAGGGACTGGGAGCAGACAGCAAAAATCTCTATCCTTTTCTACTTCCGGTTATTCAGCTAAGTACAGATGTTTCTCAGCCTCCACATGTCTATCTTCTGGAAGATGGTTTAGAGTTGTGGTAAGAATGTTCTTTATCAAATTCTAATTTTAAAAATTTTATTTTTGTATCCCTGGAAGAAAAAAAAAATATTTAACAAAAGCTTTGACTGTATTAAGAATTTATATGTTCTTGTTATCTTACCTTGACGTCATCTATATCATACCTTTTCTGAGAAGAGGTGAGGTTAGGAAGTTAATAAAAGAAGCACAATTAAAAATAACTGAGTAGGTAATCTATTTTCAAGTAGTTGATAGCAAGATACAGTTCTGTTGTGATAATGAACAGCAAGACAAAAAGCCTAGACTCGCTATAATTTGCATGCTAATCTAACAATTTGATGTGCTTGACTCTGGGAGCACATTAACCCAGTGATTCTCAGAGATGGTCGCTGGAAGAGATGGTGAGTTTACAAGGATAAAATGCCGGAGAAGTTCTTCCAAGTCTCAAGCTATCTGGTGACTGAACATAAAACAAGTGGCACTGTGATTGATTTGCCACGAGGCTAATTTGTTTGTTTCTGGTGCAGCTGCCACTCTAAAAGGAGGAAACCATTATCTGGACTGAATTCAACCCATTTCTTTCCTGTAGAAAAGGAATATATTGAGTTTTTCTTGAAATAGTGAGGGATTCCTTTGATCTAAATTGTAGATTTGCATTTAAATTACTACTACTTAACCTGAAAGTGATCTGTTTTATGTGCAGCAAAACTAAGATTTATAATGCTGTTGATGGTGGGGGCGCAACTTCCAAGTGCAAGATCTTCATAAAATTTAAGATGAGCATTTTTAATGTATCAGTTCAGAACTTTTATATCTTCTTAATAATACCAATCATGACGTGGTTATTCTGATGCCTAAGCAGAAGAATGTATATATGATATTTTAAGATGTCCTAGATCATCAGAGAAATCTGGATGGGGCTGGCAGACATGGATGGGACTCTGCTTCCTGAATCAAGAGCAGGAGGGCAGCTAAGATAGTTTACATAATCAAAAATGTTATTTAAATACAGTAATGCTACACCTGAGATCTGGGAAGAAACTGGAATGTGTTGCTGTGGCTTTAAGTATGAATTTATTTTATAGTTACTGTTTTCAAACCTCAGGAATTTTAAATTGATGCAAACAATGCTGAGTATATAGTCGTTCTTTTACATATGGTAATCAATGCATCATTTCAGGGAAAGAAAAAAACCCTCAGATATGTAAAGGTTTGAGATGGTTGCCACCACAACTGCTCCTTAGAGGTGTAGAGTGCTACACACGTTGTCCTTATACCATGAATATTCCTTCTCTGAGTTCTGCCCGGGATCCCCAAGTTGGGTACTTAAGCATTCTCACTGCTGCATTTTTGAGGTTATGTTGTCTTTAAAAACAGTAGCATGTTTTTCTTTCTTTTCCTGCCTTAGCAAGACCCATGTCTATATTGATGGGTGTGTTGTAAAGACTAATACTGCACTTGTAACAATTCCTTGAAGCGTATTTCACATGATTTAAGGATCATATAGGTGGTTACTAGAAGTTACAATGTTTTACATGTCAGAATGATTGTTCAATGTTATTCATAGGTCATCTAAAATATTTCGCTTAATCTATTCTTAGGTTAGTGACGTTGGAGAATAGTCCATGTCTTACACCTGAGCTTCTGAGAATATTTCAGAATATGTCTGCCCTTCTTGGTGAGTCTTTTACTAATAAAATTTCTGGGGGTTTTTTTGTTGGTTTTTTTTTTTTTCTGCTGCTAGTCTTATTCATGCATTAAGTAATGCTGCTGTGGCTACAAGAATTAGGGGCTTGTAGCGTAAAGGCACGGACCCTGGTTGGAGGTGCAACCAGAATCGTTTATTACAACAAATACGCAGCTTATATAGCACTAAGTATCTTCTTTCCCAGACAACACGCCCCTCCAACCCCCAACTGCCAGACGGGCGGAATTCCCCTCAATCAGTAGGGTCGTTAGACGCTGTTTGTGGGTCGTCCCCTGCCAGTGTTCCTGCTTCTTCTATTCCTTCCTCTGGCCTTGCTTCTTCCACAATCCTGTTCACCCACAGGGGCTGGCAAAATTGTAACTATTCAGAAATGAAGAACAGGTCTGTATTGTTTGACTTTCCCATCTTCTTTAATATTTATTATCTACTTGCCCTAGTTCTGTTTTTTAATAAATTGATAGCTGCTTTGTACGCAAAAGTTAAGACAAATTTCAGTTTATCACTTCAGAGTTTTTTTTAAGAAGTTCCTGAAATCTAACACCAAATGTGCTGAGTTTTACTGATATTAATTATATAGAATACTTGCCTGTTCTCCTGTTCTATTGATTTCTAGTCTGAAGAATTGAAGTTTCCATTATTCAGTTAATAACGATGTAGGAGGTTTTCAAAATGCTTAAATATGTCTTTAAGTGTATCGGGCAAGCAACACTGAAATTAAAAGCAGTACTTTTGCCCGAGTTGTTGGCAAAATATAAACTTATTAATGAGGATTAAGACTCAGGGATTAGGAAATATTGATTTGGAAAGTAGTGTTTTGTAGTGGTTTTAGTATTTAACTCCAGAGCTATCTCTTAGGTTCTGTAGCTGACATACTGTTTATCTTCATTCATACTTACACACCTAACCTTCCTCCTCCTTGTTCTGTGTTAGTAGTAGACAGAATCTGCTACAGGAAGTTTGCACTATATATACAGTCTTGGTTTTTATAGTTGTATCACACTGCTGTTCTGCTTGTGTTAAATTCAGAAATAATCTATATTTGTGGTTTGCTTATGTTTGCTACTGTTATTTTCTCCCCACCCTGTCCTACCTGGTTGTCATGCAATACTTTCCAGTGTAGTGATGAATATGAATGGAAACCTTGGCATATTCTTCTAACAAAAGGTGGAGGTATTCAGAAATCTTCTACACTTCTATTTCCTTATTTTATAAATGAATCCTAAAGACTAGTGATGCTCTCCTTTGGGACAAAAATCATAGAATGGTTTGGGTTGTGATGCCGTGAAAGACAAAATCAGGACTCAATAATCGGGATGACTATTAAGCAGGTATCCTTTATTGCAGCGCTGGACGCACAGGGAATCGCTCCTCCAAATGTGCGTGCTAGACAGAGTCAGTTTAACAACATATATGCATACCACACATACATATTCATGCAAGGACTACTTAACATATTCATAAGTTTCCAGTAATTCATTACCATATGCTACCTCCCTCTTGGAGCCCCCCATTTGTCAGAGATAAGATAACATTGTGCTGGCTTCACAATTGCTGCCCACATACGGGCCTTCCTGTCTTGTTACTTATCGTAGCTCTGCAAGGGGGTAAGCCCCTGTTTGTGGTCAGCCAAGCTATATTTGCTAACTCATACTTAGGTAAGCAAACCTTCAAGCCATACCTAGCCTTATTCTTTAATTCAGTTGGAAGGGACCTGAAAGATCATCTAGTTCCAACACCCCTGCCATGGATAGGGACACCTTCCACTAGACTACATTGCTTAAAGCCCCATCCAACCTGGCCTTGAACACCTCCAGGAATGGGGCATCCACAACTTCCCTGGGCAACCTGTTCCAGTGTCTCACCACCCTCACAGTAAAGAATTTCTTCCTAATATCTAATCTAAATCTACCCTGTTTCTGATTAAAACTGTTACCCCTCGTCCTATCACTACATTCCCTGATAAATAGTCCCTCTCCATCTTTCCTGTAGGCCCCCTTTAAGTACCAGAAGCCTTCTCTTCTCCAGGCTGAACAACCCTAACTGTCTCAGCCTGTCTTCATAGGAGAGGTGCTCCAGCCCTCTGATCATCTTCGTGGCCCTCCTCTGGACTCGCTCCAATAGATCCATGTCCTTCTTATGCTGAGGGCCTCAGAGCTGGACGCACTACTCCAGGTGGGGTCTCACGAGAGCAGAGGGGCAGAATCCCCTCTCTCAACCTGCTGGCCACGCTTCTTTTGATGCAGCCCAGGATACAGTTGTCTTTCTGGGCTACAAGCAACATTACTGGCTCATGTTAAGCTTTTCATCAGCCAACACCCCCAAGTCCTTCTCCTCAGGGCTGTTCTCAATCCATTCTCCTCCCAGCCTGTATTTGTGCTTGGTTTTGCTGTGACCCAGGTGCAGGACCCTTGCACTTGGCCTTGTTGAATTTCATGAGGTTTGCATGGGCCCACCTCTCAAGCCTGTCCAGGTCCCTCTGGATGGCATCCCTTCCCTCCAGCCTGTCAACCGCTCCACACAGCTTGGTGTCATCAGCAAATTTGCTGAGGGTGCACTCAATCCCACTGTCCGTGTTTCTGACAAAGATGTTGAACAGCACTGGTCCCAGTACTGACCCCTGAGGAACACCACTTGTCATTGGTTTCCACTTGGACATTGAGTTGTTGACCGCAACCCTTCGAGTGCAACCATCCAGCCAGTTCTTTATCCACCGAATGGTACATCTATCAAATCTGTGTCTCTCCAATTTAGAGACAAGGATGTTGTGCGGGACAGTATCAAATGCCTTGCACAAGTCCAGGTAGATGATGTCAGTCGCTCTTCCCTTATCCACCAATTCTGTAACGACATCATAGAAGGCCACCAAATTTGTCAGGCACGATTTGCCCTTAGTGAAGCCATGTTGGCTGTCACCAATTGCCTCCTTATTTTCCACGTGCCTTAGCATGGTTTCCAGGAGGATCTGCTCCATGATCTTGCCAGGCACAGAGGTGAGACTGTTCGGCCTGTAGTTCCCCAGGTCTTTCTTTTTTCCCTTTTTAAAAATGGGGGTTATGTTTCCCCTTTTCCAGTCAGCAGGAACTTCACCAGACCACTATGACTTCTCAAATATGATGGATAGTGGTTTGGCAGCTTCATCCGCCAGTTCCCTCAGGACCTGTGGATGTATCTCATCAGGTCCCATGGACTTATGCATCTTCGGGTTCCTTAGATGGTCTGGAACCCGGTCTTCTCCTACAGTGAGCAGTTCCTCATTCTCCCGGTCCCTGCCTTTGCCTTCTGCCACTTGGGCGGTGTGGCTAGAGCCCTTGCCGGTGAAGACCAAGGCAAAAAAGTCATTGAGTAGTCATTGAGTACCTCAGCCTTGTCCGTGTCCCAGGTGACCAGGTCTCCCATTTCCTTTCAGAGAGGGACCACATATTCCCTAGTTTTCTTTTTATCACCAACATACCTATAGAAACTTTTCTTGTTGCCCTTGACATCCCTGGCCACATTTAATTCTGTCGGGGCTTTAGCTTTCCTAACCTGGTCCCTGGCTGCTTGAGGTTCAGGTTGGATATTAGGAAGAATTTTTACACTGAAAGGGTTATCAAGCATTGGAATGGGCTGCCCAGGGAAGTGGTTGAGGCACCATCCCTGGAGGTATTCAGAAGACAGGTTGACATGGTGCTGGGGGACATGGTTTAGTGATGGTTTTTTTTGTCAGAGTTAGGTTGATGGTTGAACTAGATGATCTTGAAGGTCCCTTCCAACCTAGATGATTCTATGATTCTATGACAATTTCTTTGTATTCCTCCCAGGCTACCTGTCCTTGCTTCCACCCTCTGTAGGCTTCCTTTTTGTGTTTGAGCTTGTCCAGGAGCTCTTTGTTCATCCATGCAGGCCTTCTGGCATTTTTGCCTGGCTTCCTCTTTGTTGGGATGCATCACTCCTGAGCTTGGAGGAGGTGATCCTTGAATACTAACCAGCTTTCTTGGGCCCCTCTTCCCTCCAGTGCTTTATCCCACAGTACTCTGCCAAACAGGTCCTCGAAGAGGCCAAAGTCTGCTCTCCTGAAGTCCAAGGTAGCAAGCTTACTGTGTGCCCTCCTCGCTCCCCTAAGGATCTTGAACTCCACCATTTCATAGTCACTACAGCCAAGGCTGCCCTTGAGCTTCACATTCCCCTCCTTGTTGGTGAGAACAAGGTCCAGCATAGCAGCTCTCCTAGTTGGTTCTTCTATCACTTGGAGAAGGAAGTTATCATCAACGCATTCCTGGAACCTCCTGGATTGCTTATGCCCTGCTGTGTCATCCTTCCAACAGATATCGGGGTGGTTGAAGTCCCCCATGAGGACCAGGACTTGTGAATGTGAGGCTGCTCCTATTTGTCTATTGAGGGCCTTGTCCGCTTGGTCTTCCTGGTCAGGTGGCCTGTAGCAGACCCCCACTGTACATCAACTGCCCTCCCTTTAATTCTGATCCATAAGCTCTTGGTTGGCTTCTCATCCGTCCCCAGGCAGAGCTCATACACTCCAGCTGGTCATTGACATAGAGGGCAACACCCCCTCCTCCTCTCTTGCCTGTCCTTCCTGAAGAGCCTATATCTTTCCATTCCAACACTCCAGTCATAGGAGCCATCCCACCATATCTCTGTGATGCCAATAAGATCATAGCCCTGGAGGCGTGCGCACATCTCTAACTCCTCTTGTTTGTTCCCCATGCTATGTGCATTTGCATAGAGGCATTTAAGTTTGGCCCCCGATGAAGCTTATTTACTGGCTGGAGTGCCTAGTATTCTTTTGTGCTGCACTCCAGGTGCTCTCCTGTTGACCTGTGACCCTTCTTCAGGTTTTGGGCATCTGTTACTGGTATTGGCATCAAACTGGTAGGAGTGGGATGGACTGAGGTTCCCCTCCTGCGGCAGCTCTAGTTAAAAGCCCTCTTCATGAACTTGGCAAGCCTCTCACCAAAGATATAAATATATCCTCAAGGGAATGTTCCTTGTTCTGAAAAAATGAAAGATGTTTTATGATGCTAATACAGCAAGTAGTACAGTTTATCTAGGTAGGTTTTCTTTAAGGTGATGCTTCAAACACAATTCTTTCAAATCTTTTTTTTTTTTTTAATCAGGGGATGGGGTTGAATGGCAGAAACACAGCAGCCCTTGCAATGTGTAATCACAGGCCAGTTTCCTCATATAGACTTCTGGTACTACTTTATTTCTTGAGCATTTTTCTGAGAGCCTTTTGTTTTCTGAGTGTCACATCAGGCAAAAATTTTGATTGCCATGGGTCAAATGGGTGTGTGTTTTGCCAGAAAGCAGAAACCATTATGGTACGCTCTCTCCCTGCAATTCCCTTCTGTTTACATCAGGAGAACCTAGCTGGACAGCCTCCACACATCATAGCCATGGCAGTGTTATGTTGAAATAGAACTTGAATCTTAGATTAGTGCTAAACATTTTTAAAAAATTGGTGGTTATAAAAGCAGTACAATACTTCCATCCAGTACCCCTCTGGCAGCTGCTTTATTGATTCAGTATACTTGTAAAAGGGATACTTAAATCCAGTGCAACAGCACAGTTAAGCTGCAGCCCCTTGCAGAAGAAAATGTATTGATCGATGATGATCAACTGTGCAAGTTAGTTAATTAACCGTTCAGTCTTATTTCTGTAGTACAGTTTCTCCAGTATACAAATAGCAGTATTCACCTGAAACTTTCATCATTTAAGAACAAACACTTCCTGTTCTTCTCACCACAGTGATGTAACTGTCAGGACAAGGTATTTTAACTGAGAAATCTGCTGGTTTTAGTTGGACAAATGCAGAAATCCATTCAAGTTTTGAGATCCTCAGATGTAAACTTTCAAAATCCTAATGCCTTGTGTGCTTTAGCTGTCTGAGATAAGGCAAAACAAAAAGTCTACCCAAGACCGGTTCTAAATTCAGTCTTAAGCTATCAAAGTGGAAGCCAAAGGGCAGATCTGGTGAAGGGAAGTTCCGAGTAGATGATTGCCTTGCTTATGTCTTTTGGAGCAGGGTGGAGAACTAGCTTCAAGGCACTACAGAAAATTATTTTATTCAAAATGCAGTATAAGGAATATGAACCTCCTGACCTTTAGTTTCTGAATTTATTCTTCCTGAAAGGAATTACTCTAATATACGGGTAATGTAACTATTTATCTGGTATGTTTAACTACTCCATCAAAAATTAAATCCTTCAGAAAAAGTGTCCTATTAGAAGTCAACACAGTTGAACTAGAAGAGCTGGAAAGAAGGGAGGGAAGAAGCTCATACATGAGATTTTTGGACATTAGAGGTATATAGCAGACTCTGTCCTGCTGAAGAGGAGGAAACAGATGTGGCAAGAAGTCATCAAACTGGAGAGGGAGAGAAGACATTTTATCTTCTTCACAGTCAGATTATAGCATTTTTAAATCTTGCATAAATGTTACTTCTTAGAGGTATTCCTATACAATAATAGGAGACAAACTACTGTGGGAAATTGAACAGTGTATGTAAATAGATACAGTGCAGTTTTGATAACTCGGACCCAGAGGGACTGTGGAAAATAATATTGATAACCACTTATATAAAAGTAGATGGCTTGGTTATGTTGAAGGAGGTACAGATAATAGGCTGGATTGTATATTATTGAGGTTGTTGGTTATTCATTGCATTGTGGATTTTGTTTTGCATTAATTGCCTTTATGGGCATGGTCCTGTGGGACTTGATTGTAACTGTACACAATATTTTTTTCAGAAAATTCAGTTGTGCAGTGATATATTGCCCGTTCTGATTCAGGACCCTTAAGAGCTCTTTGAGCATCTAGTGTTTCCCATTGGATTTGGGAGTTTAGCTTAACCATCAAAGTAAAAAAAACTTGATTTAAGATTTCTCCATTGTAGCAGTACGTTTTCTTCAGCAAAGTGGTATAAAACTGAATGAGATATATTGTGCGCAAATGTGGTAGTTTTTGAAGTGTGCTATGAATATCACTTAATAGAAAGGTGTTGCTTTGTTTTGTTTCCTGTTGATGAATGCATGTTTAGATGATGGCAAATGAATATATCATCTGTTGCACAATTTTTTTGAAGTGCTCTTAAGATGCTTACTATGTACAGCATAAGCACTTGCTTGTCTGTCATTGCTTCCTGGTCTACCAGTCTACCTGGTCTACCTTAGAAACCTGAACTTTGAAGACCTCTATGCTGCCTCCTCTCATGCTTTGTCTGATGGAGCCAATTGTCCATCTTACAAGAATACCTTCAGTGCTTTTTGACTTTCATTCCTAACTTAAATTTACAGCCTAGAGAAGAAATTGCTTGCCACTGCTTCTCCTGCATCTTTTAGGACAATTTTTAAAACACATGCTTATCTGTTGGCAAGCAATTCCAATGCTTGATGTGTAAAAAAAAAAAAAAAAAAACGGTTTGAGATTTAGTTAATGATTTTTAATTTTTCATTATTTGAACATGGCCATGACACAGGCCTGTGGCATATATCACCATAGGTATATGTCAGTGCAACGACATCTCTTTAATTTTTAACAAACAACTGAAAGGGGAAAAATAGAGAAATGGACCTGCTTTGGCAGGGGGGTTGGACTAGATGATCTCCAGAGGTCTCTTCCAACCCCATGTGATTCTGTGATTTTTCTTTTCTAACTAGTCTGAATGTAATATATAGTTATTCCTTTTCAGATATATTCATCTTTTCAAAAGAGCTTTTCATATCCATTTCAGGATACTACTGCTGTTGGAACTGGATGTCAGAGTTGTTGTACAAATCAATTAATTTGCTTATTGAAAAGTTATCAATGCTATACTTAAAGATACAGGAGAAGAATGTTGCATTTGATATGAAGACTTGATTTCATTTGCATAACTGACCTTTTTTCAAAGATTGTGGTGCTATCACTGATGTACAATAATCGTTCGCAGCATAATTGTCATATTTAATTTTCATATCAGCACTGCTGATGTTTAAATTCTGTTGAAATATAATTGCCCTATAGAGGAGTTGCAGAGGTTCTTTAGTCCATCTCTCAGTGCAGCAGATTGAATAACGTGGAATGGAGGAATATGTTAATTCTCTGAGGATGGATGCATTTCTGCAGTGAGACTGCTTAAAATGACAGATAAATCTGACATAATTTCAGATTGGGAATATGGTCAAGACATACCTGTTTCAAGAAGCATCAGGTTTAGTGTGCCTGTGCTGAACTTGTAAAGGTAATGGCAAAAAGCAGGTTACAGGAACTGGAATAATTCCTCTGGTCCCCAACAAAACCCAGAGGAGGCTAAGAAATTAATTCAGAAAAAGATGTATTTGATCCAGGAAAACCCAGCAAGAATATTGATGCGTTATTGGTTTCTCTAGCTAATCAGTTGAAGGTAATACTTTTTTAGAAAAAGTGCTTTTACTGAACATTGAGCTTTATGCACAGATGAGTGACTGAAATTCTGTGGTTTCCAGGACATCTATCTTATCTGTTTTTTTCCTTCTGGCCTGAAATAACTTATTGCAATTCTACTACTCATATTTTATTACCTTTTTATCAGTTATCACAGAATGGAAAGTTACGGAAAGCTTGGTAGCATTTCTTTACAATTTGTCTACTTCATCAGTATCTGAAACTTAAAATATGGTGGTAAGAAGAAAGCTGCAGTCCTCTAAGGAGAAGTCAGTAACTTGAAGAAAAAAGTGTAATACTAGTAATAAGCTACTAAAACTAATATATAGCTGTATTGGAATCTTTTGTTGAGGATATTGCATGGATAGGTGAAAATTCATCTCTTTTCAAGTCAAGATAGTGAATATTCCAAATAAGTGATAACAAGACATGACCTGTCCAAGCACTGAGATATGAAAGTAGTCATGCGTTCAAAGCTATCCAATAGCCATGCCAGGTAACAGAAGCATTAAGGCTCTTTCTTAATGGGAGGGAACAGAAGAGAAACTGCTAAAACTCCCCAGAACTTTTCAGATGTTATAATGGAAAATGGTAAGGAACTTTAAAACGTATATTAAAATATTTTCCTGTTGGCTCTCCATGATTATTTTATTGAAATATTAATTAAAGATGGAAGAGCAAAAGTTCACTTACTTTACCTTTAATATCTTCTTAGTCCACTATTGCATCCAAAACTTGATTTTTAAAATATTTTTCATTTATTAGCATTGGCTTTTGATGTCATAGGATTTCTTGTGCTTCTATTTGAGAACATGAGAGCTGTTATCATCCCTCTTTTGTTATTGTCTCTAGCAGGGAGGCAGAACCTGAATGGTATTGAATCTAAGATAACTTTTTTTCTATTTGTAGGCATCTGGCACTTAAATTCTGTGTGAGGAAAAAGACTTTTAGAAGTGAATCACATTAGTTGTATTTCAATGTGATGATGATGTTCTGAATTGTGATTTATTTTTTTTTCTCCAGAGCTGAGTTCAGAAAACCTCAAATATTGCTTTAAGATAATCAATGCTTATATTTTCTTATCGTCATCTGAATTTCTACAGGTATGTTACCATTATATAAAGCTTCATATTAGCACCTTAGTTCCCTACTGGAAAACTGGTTTTTGGTTTGGTTTTGTTTTTATTTTTCCTCATGTTGGGAAACATCATACACACAGACATTTATACTCTTAGTCATTTGTCTGTATACAAGCATGTTGTTCTGATGTTAGCTCTTTATGGCACATGGTGGACACTCAATCAAATCATATTTGAGAAAGATTATTATTTAGAATTAATGTTTCATGGCTTGATTTAGTACTTCGGTACCTGAAAAGGTCCTATGTGGGGTAGTAATACTTACTCTGTTAATTATCCTGCCATGTTAAAGTTATTATCATAAGTTCTAGCAGGAAATGAACTAGAAATATTATGCCTTGTTCTCAAACCTTCTTAATTAGAAAACTCATTGGTTGTTTAAAAAAAACCTGCAACTTAACACCACCCCACCCCCCCCCAAAAAAAAACAAACAAACAAACAAAAAAAAAACCAAACAAACAAACAACACTGATTAGATTTTAATTGGTTCAGGAAAGATGAGCCTTGTAGCAAATATGTTCAAAAAAACAGCTTCTCTTCAAAGATCATATTTAATCCCTAATGTGTTGAGTTTTGAAATATATACATAGATATAAAACATATTTGCATAATACCTTCTTTTTCATTTAATTTCAGATGTATGCTGCTGACTTATGCCAGTCATTTTGTGAACTCTTAAAGGACATAACTACTGAAGGTCAAGTTCAAGTTTTAAAGGTAGAATCTAATGAAAATAATGATAACCCAGATATTCATCTCTAGACATCTGTATTCTTGGTAGTGTTTTGTTAAGTTAGAGTAATATTTTCAAGTATTATCAATGTAAAACATGTAAGACAAAATCAACTTATTTAGCACACATTGTCATTGGAGTCAGTGGTGTTTTAATCTACATATTTAAAGTGTGTGTGTGTATACATGTGCACACAAATATACTTTAAAAAAAATACTCATTTTCCCAAGAGCAGGTTAGTATAGCCCCAAACAGAGCACCCTAAAAGATAATTACCTAACAGAGTGTTCCTGTGCCCTCTCTGCAATCCTTTCTTTGCTTCATGTGATCCCAAGGTATTGTCCTTAGGTAAATGAGTTCTAAGCCAGTTTGAGCCTGTGTTTGTACAGATTAATTTAGATTAAGAGATCTTTCCCATTTGATTATTTTCTAGATTACTAGAGAAAGGACGTTAGTGAGGGCTTGGACCCTCAAGAAAATAGTTTGTTCTACAGCCTGGCAACAGCACACTTAAACAGCCAGATGACCAGTCACTGCATTGCAAAGATGATACTACTCATAGAAAATCCTGAGAGCATTAAGTCACAAAGCAAGGACTGTGTTTGGATCAAAGTAACTTGATTTAACCTTTGCCTATCAGTAGACTCGCGGAAGTTAGAGTTGTTCAATTCTAATTGAATTTTGGAATGGAGAAGAATACCAAAGTATAACATAAAAGATACTCACAATTCTAATTAAAAAATAAAAAGGCAAAAATTAATCTAATTAATGAGTTTTAGAAGCTGTCCTTATTCAGTTTTTAGCTTGGTTCAGAATTCAGAAAAAATATTTTTCATTGTTTGGATGAAAACGCAACATTAAGAAATTATTTAACCAAAAAAAAAAAAAAGCCAAAATTGAACCTAGATTATTCATACACAAATACGTTTTGAGTGTTTCTAATCAACATGTGAAAAGGTAGGTAGTTATCTAATTGCTGTATCTAGCCATCCAAATTGTGGGTTTGTCTGTATACTATCAGCCAGTACTGATTCCTTTGTTCATACAAACAACATTATTATATCTATTTTTTTTTTGATATATTAAATATATTATATATTAATTGTCCTTTTCAGTATTCAATAGTTCAATTTTTGTAACTGCACATTTGAATAACTGGCAAGATAAGGGTTTAAGTAATGAGTCTGCATACATGTGTATTACTATAAAAAATGTTTAGTTGATTTTACAATTAAATAAGCACCAAAAGACTGAGATTCACTTTTTGGGTTTTTATGCTGAATTTCTGTATGACCGTTAGAACTTAATAGGTCTAGAGCCAAGTTTTTCCAATCTTTATTGAATGTTGGATATATGTGCTCTCTTTGTCACATTCCTTCGTATAGCATACTTGCATTTGTACCATGAGTGTTCAACCAATCTTTGCTTTTGTCATGAATTGATGTTATAATGGCAACAACTGCTTAAATAGAGTTGCTAGAGGCTTTTCAAAGTATTAAAATAAATTGTTTTCATTCAAACTTCAAAGGGTATTATGAAACCATAATTTAACCTTATTTAAGGATGCTTTCCATTGAGCGCAAGAGCTCTCAAAGCCCAAGCATAAGAAATCAGGAAAGGAAGGCAAGAGACCAGCATGGCTGAGTCAAGACCTGCTGCTCAAACTAAAGGGCAAGAAAGAGATGCACAGGCAGCGGAAGCAGAGACAGGTATCCTGGGAAGATTATAGGGACGCTGCCCAGTTGTGTAGGGATGAGGTCAGGAAGGCCAAGGTGCAGCTGGAGCTGAACTTGGTGAGGGATGCAAAGAATAATAAGAAGGGCTTCTACAGGTATGTCAGGCAGAAAAGGAAGGTCAAAGAAAGCATACCCACCCACTGCCCACCCCCTCCCCCATGAGCAAGACTGGCAAACTGGTAACAACGGACAAGGAGAAGGCTGAGGTACTCAACCACTTGTTTGCCTCAGTCTTCACTGTCAGCCTCTTTCCACATCTCTCCAGTGGATAAACTGCAAGGCTGGGACTGGAGGAGCAAAGTCCCTCCAACTGTAAGAGAAAATCAGGTTTGTGACCACCTGAGGAACCTGAACATACAGAAGTCTATGGGGCCTGATGAGATGCATCCCAGAGTCCTGAGGGAATTGGCTGATGTAGTTGCCAAGCCACTTTCCATGATATTTGAACAGTCATGGCAGTCAGGTGAAGAAGTCCCTGGTGACTGGAAAAAAAGGAAACATTGCACCCATTTTTAAAAAAGGTTGAAAGGAGGACCCTGGGAACTGCCGACCCGTCAGCCTCACCTATGTGCCTGGGAAGATCATGGAACAGATCCTCCTAGAAGCTATGCGCATGGAGGACAGGGAGGTGATTTGAGACAGCCAGCATGGCTTCACTAAGGGCAAGTCCTGCCTGACCAACCTAGTGGCCTTCTATGATGGAGTGACTGCATCAGTGGACAAGGGAAGAGCTGCAGATGTCATCTATCTGGACTTCTGTAAGGCCTTTGACACAGTCCCCCGCAACATCCTTCTCTCTAAATTGGAGAGATATGGATTTGGTGGACTATTCGGTGGATGAGGAATTGGCTGGATGGGCATCCAGAGGGTAGTGGTCAACGGCTCAATGTCCAGATGGAGAACGGTGACAAGTGGTGTCCCTCAGGGGTCCATATTGGGACCAGTACTATTCAATATCTTCATCAATGACATAGACAGTGGGATCAAGTGCACCCTCAACAAATTTGCAGATGACACCAAGCTGAGTGGTGTGGTTGACACACTGGAGGGACAGGATGCCATCCAGAGGGACCTGGACAGGCTTGAGAAGCGGGCCCGTGTGAACATCATGAGGTTCAACAAGGCCAAGTGCAGGGTCCTGCACCTAGGTTGGGGCAACCCCCAGTACCAGTATAGTCTGGGGCATGAAGGGATTGAGAGCATCCCTGCTGAAAAGGACTTGGGGGTACTGGTTGATGAGAAGCTGGACATGAGCCGACATTGTGTACTCGCAGCCCAAAAGGCCAACCATATCCTGGGCTGCATCAAAAGAAGCGTGGCCAGCAGGTAGAGGGAGGCGATTCTGCCCCTCTACTCCACTCTGGTGAGGCCCCACCTGGAGTACTGCATCCAGCTCTGGAGTCCTCAGCACAGGAAAGACATGGACCTGTTGGAGTGGGTCCAGCGGAGGGCCACAAAAATGATCAGAGGGATGGAACACCTCTCCTCTGAGGACAAGCTGAGAGAGTTGGGGTTGCTCAGCCTGCAGAAGAGAAGACTCCAGAGAGACATTATTGTAGCCTTTCAGTACTTAGAGGGGTGCCTATAGGAAAGATGGGGACAGACTTTTTAGGAGGGCCTGTAGCGATAGGACAAGGGGTAATAGTTTTAAACTAAAAGAGTTTAGATTCAGAATAGATGAAAGGAAGAAATATCTTTACAGTGAGGGTGGTAAAACAGTGGAACAGGTTGCCCAGAGAGGGCGTAGATGCCCCATCCCTGGAAACATTCAAGGTCAGGTTGGACAGGGCTCTGACCAACCTGATCACATTGGAGATGTACTTGCTCATTGCAGGGTAGTTGGACTAGATGGCCTTTAAAGGTCCCTTCCAACCCAAACTGTTCTGTGACATGAAACAGATGTTATGTAATTCATAAGCTTTAAAGTATCATGTTTAATATTTTAAAATGCATCTTTTGAAGAATTTCAGGAAGAAATAAGATTGGAGTATGCACTGAAAGGTAGTTGAGTAGTAACTATAGTGTATTACTTTTTATGTTTCCAGTGGCTATACTTGGAATTCTGTGTTGCTTATAAAATCTTGGACTTGATTTCAGTTCATTATAAACATAATGGAGGCAAAAACGAGAGTCCACCTACCTCTCTGGGTTGCACAATTGCTTGCAGAATCCCAGGAAGGGAAAGCAAGAGAAGTTGATAGTCCTCTCCATTTGTAGTTGTTGCTGTGAGGACCTGAAGAACTCTAGTTCTGTAGTTTAAAACGTCTGTTCATCTCTGTCAATACTATTATTTATTGTCTATAGTTGGGCAAATATTTGATGCAGCAGCCTGTAATCTGATCCCTAAAATGGAATGATGCTGCTAATACAGTATCATTTATCCACTTGGCTCCCAGTGTGACCTTGCATTACTCACAAGGTTTGTCCAGTATACTTTGAACACACACCTAGTATGCTTACCTGCAGAGGGATAACTGAGATATAATCCATGTAAGTATTTTTATTAAAAAAAAAAATAAATTTGTCAGGCATCACTATGCTGACTTGTTCAACAAAAAACCCCTAAGATAAATGTTGGGAAGAAAAAGCACCTAGGAGCATTCTCTGAAATGTTTTCTTACAAGCAGCTTTGGATGAATTGAAAATAGACATTAGACCAATAAATAAATGGATAAAGGTTAAAAAACATTAACTTGGACCAATAAGATGATTTATTTCAAGATTGCTGAGGCTCGATGTGACTTGATTTTCTAATTAACTGAGAGAGACCATCAAAGGTTTGAAAAGATTGTCTACAAGGAACAAATGAGCTATATTTTCTGGGAACTGAAAGTTTTGGCTGAGTGGGGGAAAAGTTACGGTTCCCCCCACATAACAATATATTAAAGGTCTACAAAATTGAGAGGCAGTGAAAGGGATCAACTGCTTAACATCTCTCTCAAGACAAGTAGTAGGGGACATTAAATGAAGCTAGTAGGAACAAGGTTCAAAGAGAAAAAAAAAAAAACCACAACACAACCACACACCAAAGCTCTTTCTTCAAGCAGCAGGATTTATACATTCACATGAATTCAGGGGAAATGGGACAAGAGCACAGAAGAATAGTTACTTGAGGAAGTCCCCCTTACCTGAAAGTAGGTGGATACTGAGAAGAGCATTTAAGGGAGGTACTTTTATATGCTTGTCCCATTCTTTCTTTTTTATACACATCTATGCATAGATGTGTGGTCTCTGTCCTTACTCCCCATAGGAGTGGATAGGTATCAGCCCATTATTCTCACAGCCTCTTCCCCTCTCCATCTTGGTACAAGGAGAGAGCCCAAACAGCTGGGGACAAGAAAGCCTGAAGAAAATAGAAAAAAAAATACTTCAGGAAACAGTTCATGGGGAAATAAAAAAAGAACCATAGAACCGTCTAGGTTGGAAGGGAGCTTTAATGTCATCAAGTCCAACCATCAACCTAACAGTGCCAAAACCACCACTAAACCATGTCCCTAAGAACCACGTCTACACGTCTTTTAAATACCGCCAGGGACGTCAATTCCATCACTTCCCTGGGCAGCCTGTTTCCAATGCTTAATAACCCTTTCGATGAAGAAATTTTTCCTAATATCCAATCTAAACCTCCCCTGGCATAACTTGAGGCTGTTTCCTTTTGTCCTATCGCTTGTTACTTGGGAAAAGAAACCAACCCCAACCTCTCTACAACCTCCTTTCAGGGAATTGTAGAGAGCAATTTCCCCTTGGATTATGGGGGCTTCATTCTGTTCCCCACCCCTATCTATTAGCTCAAGGGGTTAGGGGGTTGGGTACTCAGGGAATAACTTGTCTTGCTGTTACTGAGGCAAAGGTGGCATTAAGTACCTCATGCTTTTCCTCATCCTTTGTCACTATGTTTCTGCCCTTGTCTAATAAAGGATGGAGATTATCCTTAGTCCTCCTTTTATTGCTAATGTATTTATAGAAACTTTTTTTATTGTCCTTAACATCAGAAGCTAGGTTAAGTTCTAGTTGGGCTTTGAGCCTTCTAATTTTCTCCCTACATAGCCTCACAACCCCCTTGTAGTCCTCCTGAGTGGCCTGCACCATATCTCTCTGTTCAGCCAGGCTGGTCTTTTTTCCCCAATGGCTTGTTTTTCAGCACATGGGGACAGGCTGCTCCTGCACCTTTAAGGCTTCCTTCTTGAAAAACATCCAGCCTTCCTGGTCACCTTTGCCCTTCAGGACTGCCTCCCAAGGGACTCTGTCAACCAGACTCCTGAACAGACCAAAGTCCACCCTCCGGAAGTCCAAGGTGGCAGTTCTGCTGACCTCCCTCCTTGCTTCTCTGAGAATTGAAAACTCTATCATTTCATGATCACTATGCCCAAGTCAGCCTCTGACCATCACATCACCCACAAAATCCTTCTCTGTTTACAAACAACAGGTCCAGCAGGGCTCCTTCCCTAGGTGGCTCCCTCATCAGCTGTCAGGAAGTTGTCTTCCACACACTCCAGGAACCTCCTAGACTGTTCCCTCTCAGCTATATTGTATTCCCAGCAGATATCTGGTAGGTTGAAGTCCCCCATGAGGACAAGGGCTAGTGATTTTGAGATTTCTTCCAGCTGCTTGTAGAATATTTCATCTGCCTCTTCATCCTGGTTGTGTGGTCTATAACAGACTCCCACCACGATATCAGCCTCGTTGGCCCTCCCCCTTATTCTTCCCCATAAACACTCAACCCTGTTGTCACCATCTTTAAGTTTTAGATATTTATAACACTCCCTAACATACAGAGCTACCCCACCTCCTCTCCTTCCTTGCCTATTCCTTATAAAGAGTTTATAGCCATCTAATGCAGCACTCAAGTCATGCAAGTCATCCCACCACGTTTCCATGACGGTGACCACATCATAGTTTTCCTGCTGTGCAGTGGCTTCCAGCTCCTCTGGTTTGTTGCCCATGCTGCATCCATTAGTGTAGGTGCATTTCAGCTGGACTATTGGTCCTGCCACCTTTTTGCTGGTAGAAGCCCTAATTCCTACCTGTCCATTTCCAGGCAGGGCCATAGTTTCTAACCCATCAATAACCCTTACTTCTCTGCTGCTGCATGGATCTTCATCCCCTACCTTCACTGAGTCAGCAGACCAAGGGACCTCACTAGCATACCATCCCACAGACATTGGCTCACCACCCCCAGGCTTACCTTTTAAGAGCTTGGTTTCATCCCCTTCCCCCTTCAAATCTAGTTTAAAGCCCTTTCAATGAGCCCTGCCACTCCTGCACAGATCCTTTTCCCCCTTTAAGACAGGTGTACCCCGTCTGTTGCCAGCAGGCCTGGTGTCACATGAACCGACCCATGATCCAAAAACCCAAAGTCCTGCTGCTGACACCAGGCTTAGTACCAGGTATTGATCTGCTGGGTTTCCCTGTTTCTTCCCTCATAATTCCCTACAACTGGAAGGATAGAGGAGAACACTACTTCTGCTCCTGATCCCTTAACCAGTCATCCTAAGGCCCGTAGGTCTCTCTTGATCGTCCTCGGGTTTCTTGTTGCCAGTTCATCACTGCCTATCTGAAAAAGCAGTAAAGGATAGTAATCTGAAGGACGTACCAGGGAGGGACGCTTTCTCTTTATATCTTTAACCCAGGCTCCAGAGAGGCAGCAGTCATCCCCGAGAAGTGGGTCCAGTCTGCATATTGGGCCTTCTGCTCCCTTCAGGAGGGAGTCACCTACAACAATGACTCATCTTTTTTTCTTTACAGAAGAGGTTTTGATGCAGGGTGTAGTTTGGCTTAACCTCAGCAACACCTCCACACACATTGAATTGTCTTACTTATCATGGTTTGGTTCCCCTTGCAGAGCCTCATACCTATTATGCAAGGGTACCTGAGAAGGTGGGGGAGTTACTGGTGAGACACACCTGCTTTGCCAGGCAGGAACTTGTTTCTATTGCCCCCTATCCTTGAAGTTACCACGTGCAGCCAGGCAGAGAGAGGACAGGGAATCCTCTGTATCATATGCCCTGTCTGCCTGTTGAGCCTGGTTCAGGGAAGGTAGGCTGAAATTCCAGTAGTCTATCTCACTGTCTGATAGTTCTCGATCTACTTACCTCTTCCTCAAGCTCCATCGCTAAGCAGAGGAGTTCTTCTGCCTGGGCATACCTCCCACAGGTGTGCTCACTGCTGCTATCTGATACTGGCATAAGAGTAGGGCACACCCTGCAGCCTGACACCTGTATGGCAGCATGCTCCTATGAGAGTTCTGTCTGGGAAGCTGCCTCAGTCCTGCTGGGTGCAGAGCTTGGGGAGGCTAAGGCTTTTCACCAGGTGGATACCATGGTTCCCTGGTCAAGCTGATACAGCTTCAGTATCCTTCCACACAAATTGCACTCCCTTGGGCTGCCTTTTGTGGTAGTGGGGGAGGGGGTGTGTGTGTGCTGTTACTGCTGGCCCCACCCCTGCCTCGTCAGCAACCCTCGTGTAAGCTGCCTGGCTCTTGCAGGCTGCCTGGTCTCTCCCAGCCTTTCCTTAGCTCTGGTAAGCTCAGGAGAAGCCCCTTTTTGCCATGACCCCCCTGCTCCCTTGTGGATGTAACTGCACCGGAGCTGTCCCTCAGCAAGAGCAGAGAAGAATGTAAAAACTGGGAACGGGGGGCGGTGGGGGTGTCTGTGTACTGAGAATAGCACATCTTACTTGATCACCTGCAAAGAGATGGTGGGTCCTAATCAGTGGTTCTTCAAAAGAGTGACAGGACAAAGCTATGTAAATAAGCCTTAAACTGCTGGCACTCCTCCCTGTCAACCCTCCTCATAAAGCTGCTTTTCCTGGAGCCTAGGCTGGCCAGCTTTGCCAGGACCAGGAGGAGGCTGATGAGGAGGTGCTTAGCTAGGTAGGTTTCACTTGGCATGCCAGTTTTCATCAGGTCTGTTATGCAGATCAGGTTTGCAGAGTACTTGACTAGAACATGCTTTCAGCAATCCTGGGGTTTGCTGGTATTTATGGTAAACATCCTACCACGAGTTTATATATAGACCAGTATATGTAGTTTTAAAGCTACCATTAAGATTTTTAAATGTACTTTACTAATTGTCTAATTTGCTTTTGTTCTTAAGGTTGTGGAAAATGTCCTAAAAGTAAACCCTGTTTTGGGTCCTCAAATGTTTCAACCCCTTCTGCCATCAGTATTTAGGGGGATTATAGATGGGGAGGTAAGAGTTACACTTTTAAACTACTCTCTACTTTTCTTTTTGAACAGGAAAGTACCTTCTGTTATCTGGCATAGTTTTTCATATTGATGCTGCTCTCACTTTCTCTAGTTTTAAGAGCATCTGATAGGTCTTTGGCAGCTATTTTAAAAGTCTGTATGTAGTAACATAGTAGCATAAGAGTTAAAGCAACATATTAATCACTTATTCTGTCATCTAGTGTTTATTTTAATAAAAACCCACAAATTTTACTCTGCTATTCCTTCCCTATTAACACTGAAAAGTTGTTATGACTATACACTTAGATCCTTTGTAGGTGTTAGGGTTTTAAGACACTTACACTACTCCTTTTTAAATGTACCTGCACCAGAGAAAAACAAGCCGAAAGGGAAGGATGTTGTGGTTTAACCCCAGCTGTCAACTAAGCATTATACGCCTGCTTGCTCACTCCCCCCGCAGTGGGATGGGGGAAGACAATTGGAAAGGTAAAAGTGAGAAAACTCATGGGTTAAGATAAAAACAGTTTAATAATAATAATAACAATAACAAAAAGGAAAATAACAAAGAAATAAAACCAAAGAAAGACAAGTGATGCAAATGAAAACAATAATTGCTCACCACCAACCAACTGATGCCCAGCCAGTCCCTGAGCAGTGGCCTCCCCGCCAACCTCCCCCCTGGTTTTATTGCTGAGCATGATGTCATATGGTATGGAATATCCCTTTGGTCAGTTGGGGTCAGCTGTCCCAACTGTGTCTCCTCCCAACTTTTTGTGCACCTCCAGCCTATTTGCTGGCGGGGCAGTGTGAGAAGCAAAAAAGGCCTCGACTCTGTGTAAGCACTGCTCAGCAATAAACTCTATTCCAGCCAAAAGCAACACAAAGGAGAAGATTGGCTTGACCTTCTTTTTCTTCTTCTTCTAATTGACATAACTAATATGAAGAGCTGAAGGATGTGAGATAGAAGAGGCTTTAAGTTTTTCCCTGCTTAGATGTTTTAAATTCTCCCTTTTCTCTCTCTTTGCCTTCAACAAATTTCCATGTTGGGTAAAAAGGAGTAAGATCCAATACGCTTTAACTGTGTTGAACCTTGCAGTACTAGCAGGAGAAAAAAAAATTACTTTTATCAGTAGAATCAGTGGGTGGAATCTCTATGCTCTTGACTTTTTTGATCAAAACCTTTGCTTTTTTCAGAGTTGAAGACTTTTAGATATCAATATTTGGCTCCTGTTATTATTAACTGAGATACTTCCAAGATTAAACCAAGTAATATTACTTAGTAATGTACATTTTGCTGTACAGAACACAAAAAAGTTCATTCGAACAATTTGCAGTTGAAGGAAAGACAAAAAACTGGATAGCGGATTATTAAAATGTCTTCTAATTTAAGACTGTAATAAATTCATTGCCCCCTATTCAAAAAAGTATGTCTGGGTTAACATTTTCAGGTAAATGTTGGCATTTTGGTTTTCAAATAGGCAATTCTACAAAATACTTACTGTTATATTGGTAGATGCTGGGTTTAATAAAAAGAAATTTATAGCTTCTTTTAAAATTAAAAATAATAACAAAATGTAATAAACTAATTAGCTTATTAGTGTATCCAGTTAATTTTGAGACACTTGCAAATTAGTTTTTGGCAAATGTATTATAGCTTCTCTCAGAGAAATAAGTAACAACTTCAGAAATAATAAGCACTTTTAATGTTACTAAAATTGTAAACAGTAATTTTGAACCATAATCAACTTTGAAAATAATTGTTTAAAAATACAATATATTGTTTATTCCTTAAGATGCAGGTTTTTAAATGTAAAGTAAAATCACTTTGCAAGCTGTCTTGGCTTTTTGGGGGGAAAACTGACTTTGAGATTGCCATAGTTTTCCTGTAGGAAGAATTGAGAAACTCTGGTGATGACTGTTCACTCAGTCTTTTGTTCTTAGAGGCTTTTAAATTACAATTTATAATTTCTACTTTAGTAAAATACATAAAAGATGCATGCAAACATTTTCCACGTATTTCTGCTCTATACGTGTATTGGGTTTGCATGGCAAGGTTTTGGTAGCAAGGGGACTACAGCAGTGGCATCTGTGAGAAGCTGCTAGAAGCTTCCCCTATGTCTGATAGAGCCAAATCCAGTCAGCTCCAAGACAGACCCATCACTGGCCAAGACCGAGCCAATCAGTGACGGTGGTAGCGCCTCTGTGATAACATATTTAAGAAGGAGAAAAAACCTCCTGTGCAACTGCAGCCGGAAGAGAGGAGCGAGAATATGTGAGAGAAACAACTCTGCAGACACTAAGGTCAGTGAAGAAGGAGGGGGAGGAGGTGCTCCAGGTGCTGGAGCAGAGATTCCCCTGCAGCCTGTGGTGCAGACGATTGGTGAGTCAGGCTGTCCCCCTGCAGCCCATGGACGACCCCACGCTAGAGCAGGTGGATACACCTGAAGGAGACTGTGACCACGTGGAGAGCCCACACTGGAGCAGGCTCCTGGAAGGACCTGTGAATCCGTGAGAGGAGCCCACACTGGAGCAGGTTTGCTGGCAGAACTTGTGATCCCATGGGGGACCCGCACTGGAGCATTCTGTTCCTGAAGGACTGCACCCCATGGAAAGGACTGATGCTGGAGCAGTTTGTGAAGAACTGCAGCCCATGGGAAGGACTTACATTGGAGAAGATTGTGGAGGACTGTCTCCTGTGGGAGGGACCCCATGCTGGAGCAGGGGAAGAGTGTGAGGAGGAAGTAGTGGCAGAGACAACGTGTGATGAACTGACCATCCCCCTGCGCTGCTTGGGGGGAGGAGGTAGAGAATTCAGGAGTAAAGTTAAGCCCGGGAAGAAGATAGGGGTAGGGAGAAAGTGCTTTTAAGATTTGGTTTTATTTCTCATTACCCTACTCTGATTTGATTGGTAATAAATTAAATTATTTTCCCCAAGTTGAGTCTGTTTTGCCAGTGGTGGTAATTGGTGAGTGATCTCCCTGTCCTTATCTTGACCCATGAGCCTTTCCTTATATTTTCTCTCCACTGTCCAGCTGAGGAGGAGGAGTGATAGAGCAGCTTGGTGGGCACCTGGCTTCCAGCCAAATTTAACCCACAACAATATGCTAAGTATCTTTTTCTTAATTAAACCTAACCCCCTTTGTTTTGGTTTACTTTTGTTTCAGAGATACCCAGTGGTGATGTCTACTTATCTGGGGGTCATGGGTAGAGTTCTACTACAAAATGCACAATTTTTTTCATTATTTTTGAGCCAGATGGCATGTGAATTGGGTCAGGAGGTAAGAATTTTTGTCTTGATATTTCAACTGGATTGCATGTGGGAGTCTTGCATTCGTTTGACCTGAAAGAACTTTTCTGTCTGTTTTCCATGCTTGTTCCTTCCCATTCCAACTTGAAAGGGGCCCTTCTCCCTCCTTTGGTCCTTCCCCTGAACATCCTGTAACAAGTTTTACATGTTCACACAATTCACGCAAAACATCTCAGAAGAAGTTTTATACAGTTTCTAAATTCTCTTCCTGCTGCATCGCACAACAAGCCATATAAACCCCTTTTGTTTGCATGGTATTGAAGGGTGAAAGTTTCTTTCCTTGTCCCATCTTGATGGGTCTTACACCAGGGATAATGGTCTAATCATTCTCCTGT